>NC_085928.1:94507500-95757500 GCF_028885655.2 Pongo abelii
GTTTTTGTGGTGTATCACATTTATTGACTTGTGTATGTTAAACCATCCCTGTATCCCTGGTATGAAACCCACTTGATCATGGTGGATAATCTTTTTGATATGCTGTTGGATTCAGTTAGCAAGTATTTTCTTAAGGATTTTGCATCTGTGTTCATCAGGGATATTGAGTGGAATCAATATTGTGAAAATGACCATACTGCCTAAAGCAGTCTACAAATTCAATGCAATTCCCATAAAAATACCACCATCATTCTTCACAGAATTAGAGAAAACAATTCTAAAATTCATATGGAACCAAAAAGAGCCCACATAGCCGAAGCAAGACTAAGCAAAAAGAACAAATCTGGAGGCATCACATTACTTGACTTCGAACTATACTATAAGGCCATAGTCACCAAAACAGCATGGTTAAAAATAGGCACATAGACCAATGGAACAGAATAGTGAACCGAGAAATAAACCCAAATACTTACAGCCAATTGATCTTCAACAAAGCAAACAAAAACATGAATGGGGAAAAGACATCCTATTCAACAAATGGTGCTGGGATAATTGGCAAGTCACATGTAGGAGAATAAAACTGGATCCTCATCTCTCACCTTATACAAAAATCAACACAACATGAATCAAGGACTTAAATCTAAGACCTGAAAGTATAAAAGTTCTGGAAGATAACATCGGAAACAACCCTTCTAGACATTGGCTTAGGCAGACTTTAGGACCAAGAACCCAAAAGCAAATGCAACAAAAACAAAGATAAATAGGTGGGACTTAATCAAACTAAAGAGCTTCTACACAGCAAAAGGAACAGTCAGCAGACTAAATAGACAACCCACAGAGTGTGAGAAAATCTTGACAATCTATACATCTGACAAAAGACTAACATCCAGAATCTATAAGGAACTCAAACAAATTAGCAAGAAAAAAACAAACAATCCCATCAAAAAGTGGGCTAAGGATGTAAATAGACAATTCTCAACAGACAATGTACAAATGGTCAAAAAGTATATGAAAAAATGCTCAACATCACTAATGATCAGGGAAATGCAAATCAAAACCACAATATGATACTACCTTACTCCTGCAAGAATGGCCATGATAAAAAAAAATCAAAAAGTAATAGATGTTGGTGTGCTTGCTGTGAAAAGGGAACACTTCTACACTGCTGATGGGAATGGAAACTAGTACAACCACTGTGGAAAACAGTGTGGAGATTCCTTAAAGAACTAAAAATGGAACTACCATTTAATCCAGCAATCCCACTGCTGGGTATCTACCCAGAGGAAAAGAAGTCATTATACAAAAAAGATACTTGCACACACGTGTTTATAGCAGTACAATGCACAATTGCAAAAATATGGACAGCCCAAATGCCCATCAGTCAACAAGTGGATAAAGAAATTGTGGTATATGTATACAATGGAATACTGGTTGGCCATAAAAAGGAACAAATTAATGGCATTCACAGCAACCTGGATGGAACTGGAGACTATTATTCTAAGTGAAGTATCTCAGGAATAGAAAACCAAACATTGTATGTTGTCAGTCATAAGTGGGAGCTAAGCTATGAGGATGCAAAGGCATAAGAATAATACAATGGACTTTGGAGACTCGGGGGAAAGCATTGGTGGGGGTGAGGGACAAAAGACTCAAATTGGGTTCAGTGTATACTGTTCAGGTGATGGGTGCACCAAAATCTCACAAATCACCACTAAAGAACTTACTCATGTAACCAAATACCACTTGTTCCCCAAAAACCTATGGAAATAAAAAAATTAAAAATAATCACTAAATGCAGATCATTTATATTTAAAAAAAAAAAAAAGTCTAAGAACCAGGAGCAGAAGGAAACAGTTGTGATCTTGGCACTAGATGTTTTGGTGGCTGGCACATGGTGGGGCATCAGCAGGACTGGTTGAATGGCTGCTGGGTACCAGTCACTGGTGAGCCAGTCTTGTTTACACTACCAGGCACTGTTGGAGCTCAACTGAGGGAGAACTCTGCAAGGCAGAGGTGACTCCAGTTAGCATCCCGTCTGCTCTGTGAGAGAATCATATTGCGCTTCCCAGGGGGTGGGTTTGAGGAAACCACATGAAGAGGCAAAACTGCAGCTGTCTCCTTGCAGATAATGGGTGTGGAGTGTTTTCTATGGAAGCCTCCACAGGACACTGACCAGAGGCACCAAATCCTCAGAGCACTCTTCACCCCCACATGAGCCCAACAAAGAACCCTTATAAAAGCCAACATCAGTTGCTTCTGCTTTCACAAATATTATCATGTTTGTTTTCTTCTACTCTTCTGATTGCTCCTTCTCAGGTTTATTCCTTTGCCAGTCCTTTAACTGTTGGGGTTTCTCAGAATTTCCTCCTCAACCCGCTTGCCTCTATGTTTTTCCCTCTTTGGTCTGGTCTGCTCACATGAAACCTGCTCTCATCTCCAAGATGGTGGTGCCCAAGCTTGACCTCCAGCCCCACCTCTCTCCTGAATATTAGACTCATATTTCCAACTGCTTCCTGGACACCTTTATCTGCACTTTGAATTCAGAAAGTCCCTAATTTGAATCCTACTCACCTTCCCATAAACATCTTCTTTCCTTTCATGATGCTCATCTTGGTTAATGATAATCGCCGAAGACTCCGAGTTGGAAATATGAAACTGGTAACTTCTGTTTCTCATACTTTTATCCATTCAGTCAGTCACAACTTCTGTGCTTCTGTCTCTGTTGTGTCTTGCACATTGTTCTTTTCTCTTGCCCTGACTCAGACCCCCCATCACCACCACCACTCTACATTGTCTTCCTTCCCCACCCTCTGTATGACCATAGGGATATTTCCAAAGCAGAGGTCTACAAACATTTGCAAAGTACCAGTGACAAATATGTTAGGCTTTGTGAGTCATGAGATCTCTGTTGAAACTACTCATCTCTGCCACTTTAGCACTAAAGCAGCCAAAGACAATATGTAAACAAACGAGCATTGCTGTGTTCCAATAAAACTTTATTTATAATAATAGGTGGCAGGTCTGATTTGGTTCATGGGATGTAGTTTGTCCCACCCTGTTCTAAATCATGAAACATTTTTCTCACCTACACATCAGTAACTCTTCTTTGCTAAGGGTAGCCAATCTTAGCCCTAGCTTTGAATCAGAATCACCATGGTGCCGTGGGGCCTAGGCATGTGCAAGTTGTTGTAGTACCTGGTACTAAGTTGTTCACTGTACATGCCCACTGGTCTGACAGCTGAGGAGACGTTCGCCCAAAGAGGATGATCATTTGCCGAAGATTACCTGGACATTAGTAGTATTGTTGGACTAAAATCCAAGTCTTGGGTTCTTTGTACTTCTCTAGGCTAGATTAGCTAGTAAATGTTGAAAATGAAACCTTGGTTCTCAGCAAATTAACAGGCAAGGTATATATTCATTGTCTTAGTCCATTCCTGTTTCTACAGTAAAATACCTTAGCCTGGGCAATTTAAGAAAGAAGTTTATTAGTCACAGTTCTGGAGCCTGGGAAGTCCAAGATCAAGGTGCCAGTGGATTGGGTTTCTGGTGAGGGCTTGCCCTCTGCTTCTGGAATGGAGTCTTCTTCTTGTGTCCTCACAGGAAGAAAGAGACAAACACTGTGTCCTCACATGGTGAAAGGGAGAAGGGACCAGAGTGCTTGCTTCAATGTCTTTTATACAGGCACTAATTCCATTCATGAGGCTAGAGCCCCCATGTCTTAATCACTTCCCCAAAGGCTCCTCTTAATACTGTCATATTGGGTCTTAAGTTCCAGCGTGAATTTTGAAGAGATACATTCAGACCGTAGCATCCATTAATAGAGGAATAGGTAAATAAATTATGAGGCATCCGTTCTATGGGATGATTCCATTTGTATAATGATAGTAGCAACAAAAACGAGACATATGACTATGTACTTGGATGTGTGCAAATATACAGAAAAATGTCTGGAAGAACACGAGCCCGTCTGCTAATACGGCTATCTCCAGGGAGGGGACCAGGACTGGAGCAGGGTGGTCAAAGAGGTTATATTCTTATTTCTATTTTAACATTTTTCCTATACAAATAAATTAATTTCTAAAAATGAAAATATTTTTTCAAGAAAAAGAAAATTAGGGATATAGCACTGGTAATTGTCTCCACAAAGCAATATGAAATACAGACAAACATATTGTCTCATGGAAAATAACTGAGAGACACTGTTGCTAAGATCAGGAATTTGTGGGACCTAATTTGGTCCAAACTAGGCAAGAACCTCGAGAAATCGGTATGTGATTTAGGTTTGTGTTACAGAAAAGAATTGGCAAAGAACGTAAGAGCATAATGCTTTCCACAATTAAATGTGAGCAACCTCCCCAAATCCAGAACTGTAAGAAAAGAACGGTTTCTTTGCTAACCCAGTAGGCCATATTGTTAACAGAAGTTGTATCCGATAAAAGATCTATGTTTAAACTATAAGATGCAACAGGAAAAAAGAAACACAGCATATGGAACTGTTTCTACACCACTTCAAGTCAACAGAGACAATATTTTAAAAATAACCAGGAGAATTCTCCAGGATGTTTCTTTTTATCTCTCTTCTCTGCATTGCGATTTTTACTGACTCTGACACAGAGTAGTTATTGCAAAAAATAAGAAGCCGAGGGCTAGTGTCATATCCATGCTGATGAGGTGTTTAGTTTCTTTCATCAAGGGGCAGCTGGGAAGGAAAGCATTTCTGTGTGCCTTTGCCTTGGGGAAGACCTGTCTCCTAAGAACTCTGTGCATGTGATCTGCACTGTTGAAGGAGAAATGGGTGAGCATAAGTGACCTCACCCTGTAACTTCCTGTGTCCAGGAGAGCTGGCAGTCGGCCCGGTCTTCTGAGACATCCAGTAAAAATGAATCCCAGTTACATCTGTGGTGCTCACAGAAGTAGATCTGCTGTCTCTAATAAAAGCAAATGTTACTTTCTACAAAGGGCTGCTGGGTCACGTTCGGAATGGTAAACAAGTCCCCGAAAAAACTTATTTTTGAGGTAGAGACTGTGTAGATCACATTTCTACCTCCGGGGCTATTATTTAGATGTATCTTACTGTAAATGACTCAGGATTAAGGAGAAAAAAACACCATCTTCCTTTGAAGATAAAGAAGGGAAGCTGGTGTTTCTCGCAGTCTCTGCAAAAGGTAGAGATTCCTTCCACATCCGTGAATTAACCTCACTTAGGAGTGGTGGGCAGCCTGCTATATTTCCATTCCCAAACCTTGCACACGCTGTGTTCTTGGGGAGGCTGAACAAACTGTGGGTCTGAATTGCATGTCTGGCTTGCACAGCCCCACGTGGGTGGAGGGGAGGTGGGCTGATTCATAATGAATGCTCCGGGTACTTAGAGCAGGGCAGAGTGCAGCGGACTGTTATTCTGCTTTGAAGTTTTCTGCCTACCTCTTCGGAATGGATCAAAGGCCTCCTTTTTTTTTCTTTTTAGAATTCCTATAAGCTCTTAATACAGCGCTCTCCTCTCAGTTCCCCTCCTCTTCTATTGCAAATTCCCTTCCCACCAGCCTCAGAACCGGAAGTTGTGGGTGTCCACACAGTGGTCTCTATAGTTTCTCCCTCCCTTCCTCTCTTTCTTCCTCCCAGCCTCTTGTCCTTTGTTTTATCTTTCCTTTCTTTTTTACTTTGGAGTCCCCCAGAAGCTCTCAGCCTCAGCTTAAGGAAAACAGCTAGTGGATCTCTGAAAGTGTTCTGCAGCTCATTTCTTGCTAGCAAAACAAGAAATATGAGAATGTTTTTTCTTCCCTTTTTTTAAAGAAGGAATCTGGATTGGAGAGCAAACTGTTGTGAATAAAACAGGTGAAACTGGCTTGACTAGTTGTTTTGGAAGCCGAAATGAATGTGAAACAAAGCTCTTCTGTGCCTTTAAAAGGCTGGAGGAAGGTTTCTGAACTATTCCTATTGTAGCTTCTGAATTTGTTTTTCTTTTTTCTTTTCTTTCTTTTTTTTTTTTAAGTGACAGGTATTGCTCTGTCTCCCAGGGTGGAGTACAGTGGCACAATCAGAACTCATTGTGCAGCCCCGACCTCCTGGCCTCAAGTGATCCTGCCTCAGCCTCCCTGATGTCATAGCCACAGCGCAGGAAATCATACTAAAAGTGCTCTTCCTGTGCAATGCCAAGGGACAGTTCCACACACCTTTTTGGTGGGCAGTGCAAAGAGACCATAGTCTTACATCCCAGATGGCTCTTGTTCCCACTGGTAATAACATGTGAGCATGTCCTTTTGCGAATTGATTTTCTTCTGATCTTAGCAAATAACCTATCTGGGATAGCAAACCTGAGAAACAGGTACACTAACAACACACACAAACATTTAAATTACATTAAAATCTTAAAGCCTTAAGGCAACTAGTTTTTAGAAAACAGAGGATCTTATAGATGGTAATTTAGAAACTTAATGCAAAAACACCATCTGCTAAACCTCCTATCTACGAAGACGCTGGGGTCTGCGGAGAGCACAGACTGAATCTGGAGTTAGCTCCATCTGCTTCTACCTGCTCCCTGGGAATCTTCTTCACTGAACAAAGGGCCACTTTTGTTTAGGTCCCACGAGTTTATAGTGGTCTAGAACAAGATGCTATTCAAGAGTCCGTCCGTCCCACCCTGGGTGTCTTGCTTAAGTCTCAGTCACTTCATTTGGAATATGCTGATTTTCTGAAGATCTCCAGAGGATTCATTCAGCAAATGTTTCCTGAGCATAAGACAATTTGCCATATCCTGAAGGGGACATAAATGTGAGAAAAACAGGGAGCATGGTTCAAGAGAGGGGATAAGATTGTTCAAGAAGAGCAAAGTTGACGTGGCGAGAGGGGTACAAAGACTGTGGAACTTTAGGGAATAGAAATCTCTCAGTTGATCTGTTAGGATAGGACTTTATTGTCTCTGCTCCTACCTTCTATTGTGAGTTCATGCTCCACTTTCCTGCTCCCTGAGCTCCTATCAATCACTGTCTGCAAACAATATGCACTTAGGTCATCCCAGATGGCTCTCATTCCCACTGGTAATGACATGTAAGCATGACTCAGGATTCTCTGTCCCACCTTTCCTGGGACCTCACAGCATCACATGGAATATTCCTTCTTTTATCTCCAATCATGCCAAGGAAGAAACCCACAGTATTATAAACCCAAACTCACTGTGATTGTTGTTATTATTGTTTAAATTTTTAATAAAAGCAAAAAGTCTACATCTAATTGGCAAAAATCATATTAAAGATGACATATGTGATGATAACTGAGTGTACACTGTGTGCCAGATGTCACATATCATTCCATGGAATCCTCCCAGAAACCCCAAGAGCAAGGATCACTGTCCCCATTTACATAGAGGAACTTGAGGCACAGAAGAACTCGCCAACTTGCCCACAGTCTCACAGTTATTAAGTCTTTGCTGTCACTCTCTGTGAGACACAGCCTCCCAGATCCAGGACTTGCAGAAACCCTGGGCAGGCCTTTGTAGTTTTTATCAGGTAAGACATGCCAAGTGGGCAAGTGGGTTTTTTTGCTTCATGACAACAACCAGAAATGGCAAAACATTTTCTGTTATGCTTTGAAGAGAATTCCATACTTTTTCTTGGAATTCACTTTCCTTATTATTTCTGCTTGGCTCCAGCTGATTTAATTTTTTTTTTTTATTTCTATAGATTATTGGGGAACAGGCGGTATTTGGTTACATGAATAAGTTCTTTAGTGGTGATTTGTGAGATTTTGGTACACCCACCACCCAAGTAGTGTACACTGCACCCAATGTGTAGTCTTTTATCCCTCACCCCCCTCCCACTCTTTTCCCTTCAGTCCCCAAAGTCCATTGTGTCATTTTTATGCCTTTGTATCTTCATAGCTTAGCTCCCACTTATGAGTGAGGACATATAATGTTTGGTTTTACATTCCTGAGTTACTTCACTTAGAACAATAGTCTCCAATCTCATCCAGGTTGCTGCAAATGCCATTAATTAATGCATTCCTTTTTATGGCTGAGTAGTATTCCATTGTATATATATATACCACAATTTATTTATCCACTTATTGACTGATAGACGTTTGGGTTGATTGCGCATTTTTGCAATTGCGAATTGTGCTGCCATAAACATGTGTATGCAAGTATTTTTTTCATATAATGACTTCTTTTCTTCTAGGTAGATACCCAGCAGTGGGATTGCTGGATCAAATGGTAGTTCTACTTTTAGTTCTTTAAGAAATCTCCACACTGTTTTCCATAATGGTTGTACTAGTTGACATTCCCAACAGGCTATAGATGATTTTATAAAGGCTACATTCCCTTTCCTTCCATAGTGGCCTGGGCTGCAGCTCCAGGCCAAAGCTGAAGTTAAAAAAACAAAAAACAGATAGACAAGACCTCATTCCCAGGCAGCCAGCAAAGCAGGTAATAGATGTGGATCTAGGGATGGGCCAACTCTTAATTTCCATTATGCTCAATCCAGGTTCTCTGAAGCAGGTGAAGTGATGTAATCCATGTGATATACTAAGCACAGTATTCACACATGGTAAGTGTACAATCAGTGTCACCCATTTCTATGAATAGTGTGGCTTTACGCTCATGAGCTGGAATGTGTACTCGCGACTGTTAAGGGATTTGCTCCTTCACTCTGCAGTGCAATGATCTTATCTTTTTTTTCATATTTATTCTCCCACTGCATGGTAGCCTTTGTGAGAACTGGAGGACAAGCAGAGTCAGCAAAGGGAACTGCACAAGAAAAGGCAATTTCCAGTAGAAGAAACTCCAAAGGGAAAGGGCCTCTAGATTTGGAGCTCCATGAGAGAGGGACTCTCTTTTCGAGCTCCTAGCACAGGCTGGATGCTCTATAAATACTGAAGGATAATAAGGGAGAAATATTATGTTTAAAAGCTGTATGGCCTAGAAAAGAAATAGGACCTATGTGGGGACAAGGGATGGAGTCCACTTGGTCCTCCACTCCTAATTATAAAGGGTCTCAAATTTTGACATTTGATGTTATCTCCAAGTGACTTGTTGAATGTCTTAAGTGTGCTAAAGCATGAACTTCTTAAATATAGACATTTATAAAATACAACCAAAAAATTAAGCTTTATCACATTCTTTTATTTTGTAAAATGTCAGCAGCCTCAAAAATTGCCATTTGGAAACAGCTGTCTTGACCCAGAAACCTGTCTTTCACTCACCTTAGGCCAAGACCATACGTGCTCTGGCACCTGGTGGCCAACACCAAACTGTTGGCCGTCATTTATTTCTTCCAGATATTTTGAATTTTCTGACTAACTTGTCTGAAATACACCACAGACACGGAGCATTTTCCAACAAGTCTGATGTTGTTCCATCTCAGTTTTAATTCTGAAGCTGTGAATACTTCCTTGAAATAACAGCAGCACATCTTTTCTTTGCTCAAATCCTCCTTGTTTAATTTGCAAAGGATAGCAGGCTTTCTCCTCCCTGAATAATTCACTGTTGGGTGTGTGTGTGTGTGTGTGTGTGTGTGTGTGTGTGTGTAAATTTTTTTACATGGAGGGTAGTCGGATGAATCTGTCCTTTCAGAATTGTCAGTGACAGACAGCTATGACATTGGGTCATTTGTGAGCACACCAGCCCACTAATTTGGCATTTCCTAGTATCCCACACCCTGCTCCCATCACCAAACCACCATTAACTCTTGTACCTCAGTTACCCCCTTCATAGCCTAACCATAGGCCATGCAGGAACAATGACTTATCTAGCTGTTTATTGAATCACATGTATGCCCAGCCCTGCACCAGGAGCTAGGAATACAATTTTGTGCAAGGCATACTTGGGTCCCTGACCTTTTGGTGGGGAAGACAAGCTTCCCCTCACCCCTAAAAAAACCGTCCTAATAAATAAGAATATCTTTGGTATTGCAAAAGGATCAACAAAAATCTTGCCTCATATTAAATTCTTGACAACCCTCCCAGCTTATTCTTAATTCTTTAAGCTCTTTTAAAATCAACCTTCCTGTTCCAAAGAGTACCTCCAAATCCTTGCTCTATCCTCTCTCAAAAATCCATGAATTTGGATCCCAGATTTATTATTAAGTAAGCGTTCCAGGAATTATTATTTCTCTCTTCACATGCTGTGCTCTCTGGGAGCACACCGACTTGCCTTCTTAAGTTGGCAGGAAAGAATGCGAGGGTACGTCCTCAGGCGAACCTTATCGAGAGCCAGAAACCACACATTTCCAAGGTGTAAATATGCAGCCGGTGTTGCAGGCCTGGGATGCAGAGCCCCATCAAAGTGTTAACATAAAATAAGGTTGACAGTGGCACTTCATCAGAAACAGGCAACGAATTAGATGTTATGAAATGCTTATAAGCCTAGGGAGTAAGGTGCTCAAAGACAATTACCAACTAAACATTTCATTAATGAAATAATGATTAATTGTAATTACTAATTAAAATGCAGGATTATGCTGTTGGTTTTGAGCAGTAACAGGAGTAATGACGTTACCATTTTTAATGGAATTCCAGGAACGAAAATTATAACAACTCACAGAAAAGATATGGCTTGCAAGCATGATTAGGACTTATTGTTAAACCCAGGGGCACGAAATTTTCCCTGCTGGTGAACTTAAGTTAAGTAAGTTTAATGTGGTGTAATTTAATTACTGAGCATAGTTTTCTTCTCAGTGGGAAGAGATACTAGGTTTATGCTTTAAAGAACAAAAGGAAGAATGTAAATAGCTATGGGTAATGATTGGCTACTAGCAGGAAAAATCAAACAGCATTTAGCTGTCTTTTGCGTAATATTTGAGGGTAGATGCATCCTGGCTCAGTTGCAAATTTTATTTAATTAATGCTTAGAGGATTAACAACAAAGTAGCCCATGCAGACAGGGAGTGTAGTGCTGTCAAGTGTACAGGAAAGTGAATTTCCATAGGAAGGACGTCTCCACTGAATAATTAATGTGCGTGCATTTTCATAAATGTCAAATTCCCACAGGAAGCAGAAACTTGACCCTCTGTAATAAACCATTTAGGATTCATTAAATATAAGCATCGTTCTTAAACTGTTTGCCATGGCACATGAGCTCATCCATAATGCAGCATGCTGGCCTTAGCTGCAACGTAAAAATGCCCAGCGCTTGGCTTTTAGGCAGCTGCAGTTACCCTGAGTATGCCGACTTCTTCCAGTCTGACTCAGATCTAGCCCCTGCGGGTGAGCTATCACTCACTTCTTTCTGACTTTTATAAGGCCAAGATCAGCCCAGAGTCAATCTGGAAAGCTAACATTTAACTCTTACTCAAAGATAAGGAGGGCCTCAGACCCTGTTTAGACCTTCTCTATCAGGGTTCCATGACATTGGCACTATTATCCTGTGGGGCCAGATCATCTTTGTTGGGGAGTGACTGTCCTGTGCATGGCTGATTGTTTAGCTACATTCCTAGTCTCTACTCACTAGATGCCAGTAGCATCTACCCTCTCCCACCAGTTATGACAATCAAAACTGTGCCAAACATTGCCAAGTATCCCCTGGGTGCAGAATCTCCCCCAGTTGAGAACCACTGTATATAGATCTTAGTGGAGTGTATCCACCTAGGTAGGGTGAGCTGCCAAGGGGACACAAGGCTTCTTGTTCAGCTGGGCCTGTGAGGCTGTGGGAATCCATAACCCCTTGTCACCTTCACAATCACAGCCATCCACAAGACCAAATGTGCCTTGCTCTTGAATAGTATCAACTGCCCCTTAGAGATCCAAATGTGGCTATCACAGTGGCAGTTAAGTGCGCCATTAAAATGGAAACCATTTACTCTAGTGACCCAGAGCTGTCTTATATATTCCTCTCTGTGCAGCAGTGACTGTTTCCTTTTCTTTATGTATCAAAATGACTAGCGCTGTGAGCAACCCCCACCATTGTCCTGGACTTATAAGGAGTCCAGTAAATCACTAAGTGATTTTCTTTTTCTTCCTTCCTTTCTTTCTTTAAAAAACAAAAATAAATTTTCTGAGATTAGTATGGGAAGAGAAAAAGCAAATGAGCTCACCCGTGGAAATTTTTATCCCAACTGTTTCTAAAGTCTGAAAACAAATCACATTTTTTCTTTTAATAGAATATAGATTTGATTTCTTGATTTTAAAACATGCACTTTAATTCTGTCTGGGCATGCAGGATGCCCACATGCTGGCTAAAAAAAGAAACACGAAGCTATTTGGAGAATCACTTTGTCTACATAAAAGCAGAAGCTGATTTGACTAATGATTTTTCTCCTCTTTGATTTTTATTTGAATCAAAATGAGCAGTTAGTTATATCTTGGCACCCCACTGCCATTGCCTCTGCATTCTCCTAAAATAAAGAGGATTTGATGTGCCTAGTACAGATGTGTTATGAGAGGGTGACATAAGTGTGCAAGAGCATCTTTGAGGTTGTGTTGTGTCCATATGACATAGTAACTGGGCACAACTGATTTCATACTGAGAGGCTGAGACTGGTCAGTTATCGGAAACCCAGAGCATTCTGATTTTCTCTTGTGACAACAGTTCCATTTTGGCCTGTTCATAAATCACACTGGCTTGAGAGCAGACCATCGTAAGTATGGTTTCTTTCTAGTATTCCACTTTCAACAGATATGTTTTAAATTAACCAGCCAAACACAGTTCAAGAATCAGAACCAGTGAGTGAAAAGTCTACTTGGCTCAAAACCTGACTCAGTCTTATTAATTCAGAAAGTAGAAAGCTTACATGTGCTAATTACCAAAGCTACTAATTAGCTTTAATTATAAGCTTGGAAGGAAGTTGAAGTGTGCTGCATTTGATAGTGCTGTTGACCTTTTCAGTGTACTTTGGAGGGGGAGGGTGGAGAGGCATAAAGGAGGTGTTATAAAATTCATCAGAGAGCAATTAATTTATGTCTTCTGATGAATATGCTATAAATTAACACATCTGCGTATATCAGAACATAAAGGCATTTTAATAGAGCCTTACCAATGTCAACTCTGAGTGCCCCAGCCAGCCAAGAAAATGTACTCGTTTCATAAGTTATTTCTTATTCTACCACTATTGTAAACCATGTGACAAACTGCATCCCGCCAGATGAATGCTTCTATTTGTAAGTCATAATTAAGATAGGAGGCCAGCTTTGATTGATTTGGGAGGGTCACTGTGAGGAGCTGCCCTCGCGGACATTTCATGAGATGCTCAGAAATCTGTTTCATGCCAAGGTCTGGAAATACTGTCCCCATTGGCCTCTCACCGGGGTCTTATTTGTCACTGTCTCTGAGCCTCTACAGCCCAAGGCTCAAACCACTCCTTTGACGTGGCTGAGATGCTCCATGCTGTTTTTCATGTGACAAGACAGCTCCTCCAGTATTCCTTCTCACACAAATGACGATGGCTTTCAAAGACCATCAGTACAGCCTTTCACACCTCAGAAGACCCTCCTCAGGCCCCAGGAGCCATCTCTCAATCCCTGTAAAAGGCACCTAAAGCAGACCAGCATCTGCTTGCTGTGACTTGTAAACTCTGAGTCCCCTTATCCTCTAGATTTGAAGATTCTTTGGTTAGGTTCCAATCTCTCAAAACTGACGTATCCACTAGTAACCACCAGAGGGATCCCATATAATGTGATAAAAATTATAATCAACATGGAGGAATCACAGCTCAGCCAGCGTGTGCTTGCTTCCAAGGCCCCAGGTCTCTCAGCCTGAAAAAGGAGAGCGGGGAACAAAGGAGGAACAGTGTGAGGGGAAGGTTCTCCTTGGCAGCTTCGGGGAAGGGATCCTTAAAGGAGAGGCACAGGTCTGAAGACAAAAGTGTCTGAGGCCAATCTTCTCTTCTCCTGGAAACAAGCAAACAAATAAAACAAACCCCAGTCATTACAAAGAAAGCCCTTTGAAAATCAGTGAAATCAGACCCTATTTGTTTCTAAACCCGTGTTCAGAAGTTGAACTCCAAATATAATGAGATTTTATTGTGAGAACTAAGAGCCTTTTCCATGTTTCAAATAGGGTTGTACAATTGTATAAAAGAAGAGAGAATTGGGAGTGTGCTATGTTAGCTTCCTAGGACTACTGTAACAAATTAGCACAACATGAGTGACATAAAACAACCGAAATGCATTCTCTCCCAGTTCAAGATGCTGGATGTCCAAAACCAAAGTGTCAGCGGAATCATGCTCTCTCTGAAAGTTCTGGGGAAGAATCCTTCCTTTCCGCAATCTTTGGCCTTCTTTGGCTTACAGCGGATTCACTCTAGTGTCTGCTTTGTCTTCACGTGGCCTTCTGCCTTCTGTTGATGTCCTTATAAGGACACCAGTCATGGAATTTAGGGCCCACTCTAATCCAGTATGACCTCATCTTGACTAACAACATCTCCCAAGACCTCTTTCCAAATAAGGTCACATTCTGAGGTTCTAGGTGGACATGCATTTTTGGAGAGCATGCTCTTCAACCCAGTATGTGTTCCTTAACTATTTATGTAAACAACATTTCAAGTTGAAGCCCTAGACACAAAGCTGGGCTGATACTGTAGTTCTAACATGATTTCCAGGTCTTGGGATGAAATCCATTATCACCACCTGGAAAATGATACTTCCGTCACCGTGGGTTTCCTCTCTGCTTTTTAAAATATAGTTTTTCAAGCACAATGCCTCTCCTCTAAGCTGTTGTAAGGCTTGTGTCGGAGAGTTTTTAGTGTCTTTTGTGTGTGAGTCTGTGTTTCGTGAAGTATCAAAAGACATTGTTTCTACCCCGCAGTCCCTTTGTAGCTAATTTTATTGCCCTCAACTGTTAGGTCTTATAGATTATCCCCGAGCCTATTGGGCCAAATCAGTGTAGTTAAAGCTCAAGCCATCCTTGTTTATCCCTGTTCTTAATTCATGTCTGGCTGCACAAACGGCCAACTGAAACTCCAGATCAGCTCAGCAGAAAACTGTATGTTCAGGTCAAACATGCTTGAGTGAGAAGATTGTCTGCAGTGTGTCAGGCAAATTGGCAAGCAAGTATCAACAGACCCGGAGGTGGGAGGAGAATGAAAAGAGGGGAAATTAGCAAAAGGAGTGGAGGTGGTTGGACCTGAGTTTTACCATAGGGTAGAGAGTGGCCATCACTGGCAGAGGTGGGGTTGTGGGGAAAAACGGAGATAATCCCAGGGGCTTGTCAGAGAGGGCCTCCATATCCAGGACAGAAAAGCCCTGAAGAGCCATCCTTTCAAGCCCACTTCTTGTTCAGAGGCCCCTCCACAATATCCCTACCATGTGGACTTCTAACCTTGGCCTGAACTCAAGCATCCTAAGTCATTACCAAGCCCCCTTTCAAACCACACTCTTCATCCTGCAATTTAATTATGTCAAAAAAGCATCTGCTTTCCCAGGCACTAAAGGCCACATATTGTGTGATTCCATTTCTATGAAGTATCCATAATAGGCAAATTGATAGAGACAGAAAGCAGATTAGTGGTTGCCAGGGACTGGGGGGGTGGGGGAAAGGGGAGTTACCACTTAATGGGTACAGGGTTTCCCCTTGGGATAATGAAAATGTTCTGAAGCGAGGTAGCGGTGATGTTTGCACAACACTGTGAATGAACTAAATGCCACTGAACGATATACTTTAAAATGGCTAAATGGTGGATTTTATGTTATGTGTGTATGTTTCACCACAGACATATAAATTGCTTTCTTCCAATCCACCCACTAGTTATCTACCTGCCCCATGAAACCAAACAAGTTTAATTCCTTTTCCACGGCCCACGTTGTTAATGTTTCTTTCTCCTATGTCTGTGGAAGCCATCACGCACCCCCACCCCATATCTCCACTTTTCATGACTACTCACCCTGTGTCCCGGAATTGTGCATCTTTGAAATCCCTGATCCTGGGTACCCTCCACTGGATATATGCCCTTTTTTCATTCCTTTTCTGAAATTATGCTGCTGCTGGGATATACTGCTGCTGAGGAATATGGCCAGCACATGCTACGGGATAATCACCTGCTTTGGCCTGGGACTTGGAAGGTCTGGGTCCTGACTTTAACTCTCTGTGTAACCTGAATGGTAAACAAGTCATTCAGCCTCAGTTTCTTCACCTGTAAAATGGAAGACAAGAGGGCTTCCAAAGCCTTTTCTGACTTTCAGACTTCTAACCCACCACATAGCTCTGGACCTTATTCTTGCTGATGACACCGCGTAGTGTGTTCCTGTTTGGCATCCCTGCTGTGCTACTAATACCCACTGAGCTGAAAGTTAACCAGGCAGGACATCTTCCTCACTAGGGTTAAGCTAGACCTTCCCCACCCCGACCTGCAGTGTGTGACATTGGATTTGGGGCTCCAGATGGAAGATTGCACTAGGATCCTGATTAAATCCTGCCCCTTAAGATGGAATACAACATTCCAAAATGTAATTTTTGATCTTCATTGCATTGTCTAACCAATGCATACATCTCTTATTTTGCTCTCATAGAGAAATCTGTGTGTGTTCTCAGGCAAGTCCCTTGGCAGAATTTTGGATAAGAGAGGGATCACAGCTGGAGTCCCATACTAGCCCACTGAAGATTTCTATTCTGGTGTTTTCCTCATCTTCAGAAGTATGGCAATGGTCCTGTTTATGACTGTTCTGTTTCTGTAACTGCCTGAGCTGAGACTAAATAATTAATAGAGGGGCTTTCTGAAGATCTTTCCCTTATCTTTTTCTTGATATGAGGGCTACACTTGTATTTTTGTGGTTTGCATTTGATTTTGTTGTTCTCATTGTTTCTCCAGTGATAATTTGGTTTGAGTCACTAAGAGGACACCCCCATGTTCCACAGCTGCATTCTAACCCCATACTCTGGGAAGATACATATATATATATATATATATATATATATATATATATATATATATATATTTTATTTGCTCAACTGCTTTAACTCACTTGCAGTAACAACGACTGTGGGTGGTAGGAGAGAGTCAAGCAGGCAAAATTCTCCTTGATGGGAATTGCCACTGGGGATCTAGAAGCTCCACATTCAAGGTTTTGAGGTAGCCATGACCATTCTAACTGTAGAAGTGGAACGAAGCATTGGAAAGAGTATAAATTTAGAGGTCTAAGAAGTAGGTTCAGTTTTTTCCATTTATCAGCTTTGTGGCCATAGTCAAGTGTTTGTCTCCCTGTGCCTCAGTTACCTTATTACAAAATTAGGACCTTTGTGAGGCTTAAGAGAGGCCTAAAAATTAACTCTACCATTTACCCCTCTTGCCGCATAACACATGTAATGTCCTAGGCTTTATCACATCCATTTTCATGTAGATTATTCCCCATGATCTTTTTTTTTTTTTTTTTTTTTTTGAGACAGAGTCTTGCTGTCTCCCAGGCTGGAGTGCAGCCGCGTGATCTCGGCTTACTGCAAGCTCTGCCTCCCGGGTTCACACCATTCTCCTGCCTCAGCCTCCCAAGTAGCTGGGACTACAGGTGCCCGCCACCACGCCCAGCTAAATTTTTGTATTTTTAGCAGAGACGGGGTTTCACCGTGTTAGCCAGGACGGTCTCGATCTCCTGACCTCATGATCTGCCCGCCTCGGCCTCTCAAAGTGCTGGGATTACAGGCATGAGCCACTGCGCCCAGCCTCCCCATGATCTTTAAAAGTCACCAAAGAGGAGAGGGGAGAGAAGTAGTGTCTACAGAGTACCATACCCAGCATCATGCTCAGTACATGGTTAACCCTCATTTAAGCCTCAGAATAGTCCTAATTTTGTAATAAGGTAACTGAGGCACAGAGAGGCAAAATTTGACTCTGGTCACAAAGCTGATAAGTGGAGGAAACTGAACCTAGTTCTTAGAGCTCTAAGTTTACGGTCTTTCCAATGCTCCATTCCATTTCTACAGTTAGACTGGTCATGGCTACCTCAAAACCTTGAAAGTGGAGCTTCTAGGTCAAAAAGGATGTAGTCTAATGGCAATAAACTGGGGACACTTAGCACAGAGTTTTGTTCAGATTCTTCTCTGTGACCATTTGTCTTCAGAGATAAGAACATTCCTTTCTTCAGGGCACCTCTCCACTGAGGATCTTCTAACCTGCCACAAGGACAAACACGGAGTGAACAGTCAGAAAGACCTTCCTGCTTCTGTTACTTTCTCACATTCCTTTAGCTTAAAATATTCACTATGCCAAGGTGCTATATTTTGGGGAAGCATGTCCTGAACTCCATCACTTTTATCTTTAAAATGCAGATTGCATTAAATTGCCTTTAATATTCCTAGTGAAATTAGAAAACTTGGGGATAAGAACAATCCCAACACCTGGTCCTGGGCTTGACTGACATGTATCTCTGTCTTCACAAGCTCTGAAAGAGTAAGTGCCCACACGCTGCAAAGGGGCACTTTGAGTTTCTTATTCCATGCCCCATACAGCCTCCCACTGCTTCAAGCTAGACAGAGGAGGACTGTTTCTCCCTCTCGAGACATACCCAAGGCCTGGAAACAAAGCAAACAGAATGGCCGCCTTAGCTCCCTCTCCCCTGAAGCCTACACTAGACTCTAAGATTAGAGCACTCCAATACCAAGTAGGTACAGGTACCTGTCTCGAGAGAGCCCACCAACCTGGGAGAAAGGGTGGTTTCCCCAAATACTTAGTGCATGACAGTCCTTGGCTGTTCGCTCTGCACTTTCTACGGTGGGGCAGCTCCAGAGATCACCTGACTTGCCAGTTCCCAGAAGGCAGAGTCAGCAAAGGGCCTTCTAAGGAGACCCAAGTGGCAGTGAGACAGGAAAATAGGGTCTGCGGGTAGGGAACATAAGGCTGATTCACACTTGAGCTATGACAGGGGCTATCCTCTCCATAGGGCAGACGCCAAGTAAATGACTTCATAACTTTACTTCATCCTCTTCATTTACACAGGGCATACACCCAGTAACCAATGGAAACCTCTAGAGAGTATTTAAACCCCCAAAAATTCTGTAACAGGGCCCTTGAGCCCCTATGCTCAGGCCCACTCCCATCCTGTGGAGTGTACTTTGATTTTCAATAAATCTCTGCTTTTGTTGCTTCATTCTTTCCTTGCTTTGTTTGTGCATTTTGTCCAGTTCTTTGTTCAAGATGCCAAGAACCTGGACACCCTCTACCAGTAACAGCAGTACCTTCTTCTTCAAGGGAAAACCTAGCCTTGTGGGATAAAGAGACAGACAGCTATTGACCTTGAAATGGGGCAGTGTAGATAATGCATAGTCCATTAAATATCTTCAAACTTGACCAATGCCTGGCAGTCTCTTCCTGGATTTAAGTGTAGGAGTGTGAGGAAGAGCCATAAGCTCTTCTTATGGGTTTCACAATTTCCTACTCTCCTCAAATGAACCAGAGACAAGGACATAACCTGATGGTCACTCTGCGAGATGTTGCTGAGGCCTTTCCTTGCTCAAGGAAACAGAATATGTCATGATCAAGCCACATCAATGATGAATATGCACATCTTGCTTGATAGCAGACTGCTACTTAAAATGCTGGAAGCCCTACCCCTGAGAACCAGGCCCCAAGTATTATGTTGGCGCAGAAGTAATTGCAGTTTTTGCCATTGAAAGTAATGGCAAAAATCGCAATTACTTCTGCACCAACCTAATACATTTATTGCTACCGAGAATCTACATGCCCCGGATGTTCAGGTTTTTATGTGCCTCTTTAATTCTGATATCATTTTTATTTTATCCCTTCTTTGAGATGTCCTTTACTGAAGCAAATCGGGATTTATTATTACCTGGCAATCTCCATTAGGCTGTTTTGTTCAGGCTTGGTTGTGCAAGGCAACTGACAAAAAGAAATTTGGGGAACAAAGCCACTTTGCTTTGTTGGGTCACCTTTAATAGCTTGAAAAGGTCCAGGAACTTCTTTACTTAGCAGAATCTCCTGATGACTTTGCTAAGTGAGGAGCCAGATGCAGGTTCCCTTTAAAAGCCTGACATCTTTCCACCTTTGTTCATATGCAAAGTGTTTTCTCAAAGTGAGGCCTTCTGCATTTGCACATCCCCACACTCTAATGAGACCCGTGCTGCCACCAAATCACATTTGGAGACCGTTAATGCAGCAGGAGCCGGCGGAGGTCTCTTCTCCATGGAAGCGCTCCCGCTCACCCAGGTGAAGAGCAACAGCACTAATGAGCGCCAGGAGATGATCTTAAAACAGAATCCTTCGCTGGCCCTGTGCTCGCCTGTAAAGTCCTCGTTCTATAGTCTTCTTTCTGTCCCTACAACTTGGGGAAAAAAATTTACCTCATCCCTGTCTTTATAAATTTGGGAGGATATCTCAGACTTTTGACTTTAATTCAGATAATTAATGTACTGAGCTTTTAATTGAGTGAGTGGGAGGGAAGGACGTATGTTTTGCCAGCTTTTAAATGTAGCGGAAACATAAACGCTGGGTTTCAGGATTAAAATGAATGATCAGTCAACCAACATTCATCCCGTGCCTGGTATGTATGCACCATTCAGCTAGGCAGGGCTGGGGATATCACAGGGCAGGCGTGGCACCTGACACGTGTCTTCGGGGGATGCAGTCAGTCAAGTAGAATAGGTAAGATGTATACCCGTATCACTACAGTTCAAGATAGAAAGTGTTCCAATAAAGAAATAAAGCCCCTAATTTCAGAGGACAGATTCTTTGAAATATCTTTTCTCTATTCTCACTGCTTCTAATTCAGCCCACCATTCTCTCTCCCTAGGATTATAGCAGTAATGACGTGACTAGTTTCTGGCCCTCAATGAACACCTGTGATGTGCTGGACACATAAAACAATTGTCACACGTGTCCATGTGAAGAGACCACCAAACAGGCTTTATGTGAGCAATAAAGCTTTTTAATCACCTGGGTGCAGGCGGGCTGAGTCCGAAAAGTGAGTCAAGGAAAGGAGATGGGGTGGGGCAGTTTTTCAGGATTTGGGTGGGTAATGGAAAATCACAGTCAAAGGGGGTTGTTCTCTGACGGGCAGGGCCGGGGTTCACAAGGTGCTCAGTCTGGGAGCTTCTGAGCCAGGAGAAGGAATTTCAAAAGATAATGTCATCAGTTAAGGCAGGAACAGGCCATTTGCACTCCTTTTGTGATTCTTCAGTTACTTCAGCCCATCTGGATGTGTGCGTGCAGGTCAGAGGGGATATGATGGCTTAGCTTGGGCTCAGAGGCCTGACGACAATGAATTAAGAGAAATGGGCCAAGGATAAGAAGGAGTGTTAAAAGGAGACTGTTGGGAACTAGAGCACACACAGGCTTCTGTCTGAATAGGGCAGAGGCTTTGGCTACAGTTAGTTAATTATTGCCAAGCAGGGTAGGGGAACCTGAGCCACTAGGTACACATTCATTTTGAATACAAGTCTAATTATTTTTTTAATCTTTTAAACACTGCATAAGCCATACAGAGCATTCAGTGTGCCTGAGCTGGCCTGGCACCTGCCATGTGGCAGCCTGTGGCATATACTACACCGAGGTGAATATATGAGGTGACTGAGGTGACTCAGAGAATCTTTGTGGAAGGGGGAGTATTTGATACACGTTTGGAAGAATGGGTGTAGTCTGGAAAATGGCTTTCCAAGTAAATGAGAGAATGTGAACATTAGGTATGGACCTAGGGACTTTAAAGTTGTGGTCAGAAAAAGACAAGGACTCTGGTGGCCGGAGACCAGGGTATGAGCAAAGATCAGAGGGCACGCCATGGAGCCTCAGGCCGGAGGGGTAAGTGGAGGCCAGATACCCGAGTGACCTCAAGTGTTGGTCCTTTACCCACTCGAAACCTCACACTGCTTGTCTGTACAGTGAGGGTGGTGACATCTACCTCCCAGACTTGTTGGAAGGAGCTGGTGGGATTATGCATAGCAAATGCTTGGTGGTGTATCTAGCATTGATACAGAGCATTGGGTCTCCCTGCTGTTTAATAAAATTTAGGCTTAGGCTTCATTCTCCTCACACTGTGGCACTAGTGAAGGGCTTCTTCCTTTCTTTTTCTTTTTTAAAGTCTATATTTTCACTTATATGGGGAAACTAAACATTCAGAAATGTACAAAGAAGGAAATAACAATCATCTATGTTCTCATCACCCAGAATTAACCAAGGTTAACACCTTGGGAGATTTGTATTTGCATCCAGTCTTTTATTTTTGAGTTATTCTTGATTTTGCATAAACGAGAACAAATCCATCACAAAAACTTGTTAAAACACAGCAAAGTACAAAAATGAAAGCATTTAAGCCTACCATCATTATATTATGTGCAAATCATTTCAGACAGTTTTAAGTGCATCATGTATAAAGGGATGACTGCTTCCTATAGGGTTATGGGATTGCCATAAGGATTAAATAAGGTACTCCAGGTGAAGCATTGAGGTAGCACAGGCCTGGCATACAGTGCTCAATAAATGTTGGGTCATCGTAGTCAGCAAATGAGCAGTTACAGTTCTGCAACACTACAATTTCTGTATCATGTTTCACAAAAGTCTAACGTTCAAGTTGGATCCACCTTTCAAGATCTTTCCCTACCCGATAACAAAGAAATGGTTCAACAATTTTTTGCAATGAGCTGGGAAGGGGGAGATGATCAGGATCCTTGGGAATTTCACGAGCTGATAAAAAAGAGCTCCAGAGATAGAGGAGGTCACAAAATGTGACCTCTTTTCTTCTTCCCTTCCCTCTCTCACCCTCTGTCCCCCTCCTGCACTCCTGTCCTGTTGTGGTTTAACACTCAGCCACTGCAATGCTCAGAAAATGTTTACAAAGTCCTCCTAGTTACATTTAAGACCCCCTTTCTCTTCCTAAGGAATATACACACTGATCCCAGAGTTAATGAGTATTGATTGTGACATCTGTCTTCACCAGTGGCCCAAGAAAGGGGTGCACATGTTGGCTGCCTATGGTTAGCAGCTCAGTTGAAGACAGGAAGCAAATTAGCTGTTAGAAGGTGGTTCTTTGCACCTGAAATTCATTATAGCTTTAAACTCATTTTGAAAATGTGTCTTTTTAACTCTCTGAACCAGGAGTAAAAGCCCGGGCCACTTGGTGAGAAACCTGTTTTGCTTAGTGATTAAAAAATCTGGCACTGCTTCATTCTTTGAGCTTTGCAGAAATTTGCAATAGCTTCTTTTTACCACAAAGCAGCTGTCAGGGGAAGACTTTGTGTGTGTTTATGATCATTATGTTGTATTAAAGAGTCGTGTTGAGTTCCAGAATGAGAGCAAGAATGCTGCATATTACTCTACCTGCAAAGCAATTAAATTATTGTCTGACATGTTTATAACTCCAGAACCAGTCATCAGCTTTTAGTCTGAATAGAGGACATGGCATTATAATCCAGTGCTTTGCTGAGAGGTTCATATTTAGCATTTGCATTTGATAATTTAATTTAAATAATACTGAGTGAGCACAGTTACACTTCTTGGCAATTGTCGAAGTAATAGAAAAGAATGCAAAGCACAGGCTGTTTTTTTGTAAATAATTTTTGTATGCCTGAATGGTTTTCACTTCCTTGGTTTGAACCTCTGCTGCTCTTGTCGAATAGACTAGAAAATGGTAGGAGCCTGTAAAATCACAAGTATTATGTCTCTCTTTGTTCCCTTTCTCCTCTTCCCACAGAAACAATATCTGAGCAATCTCCAAATTTCCATGTGATTGTGAAAGGCCTGCAGTGAACCATTTTAAAAAATCGCCCCCACAAGATACTTTTTTCTTGCGAGACACCTTTATGTATTATAGATCAATTTTCTGATAAGAGTCTGTTTCAGAGAATATTTGGTAATTTCAGCAAAAGTAAGTACTTGCCACAGGAATAGTGAATCCCAAGTTAATGCCCAATAATATCACCAACTAAATGAAATAAATTGAAGAAAGAGTCTCTTCTCTTCCCTATCCCCCTCCAAAATGAAGTTTATAGGATGATTTCAGGATGTTCATTTCTAGGACTGTTTAGCTATCATATTTCTTTACCCAATTTATTTACTTCAAGGCACAGGGTGCCAGCTGGTTTCCAGACATGTTGCTGTTTCCACTTTCTCCCCTCCCCTTTTCCTCTACTTCTCATGAACAAAATGTCCACAGATTACTTCCATCCCTGTTAGGGGAGTTTCAGGGCCTTCCCATCACAGGCCTTGAGAAACCAAATGTCCGTGCCCTTAGGTATTTTTTTCTCCGTTGTGCATGGCTTTATAGTCTTGCCCAATAGGACCTGCATAAGCTATCTCAGGTACCACATCTTGCTTAGAACTCAGGGAGGTCAAAGTCTTTCATTCTTACTGTGCCTCCCAGTTCCCAAGACCTGCCCAGTCACCCAAAATGCTGATTGGTTGCAAATATCACATATGTAAGTCTATGTATGCCTTCAAAGAAGGTTTATTCTACTAAGAATGGTATTTTCTGACAGATGTTGTTTAAAACTAAGTTAAAAAAAATAGATTTCCTAATGTTTCTAGAATCTTCCAAATGGAAGGAAAGGGAGTAATCGGTGGAGAAGTGCAGCTTCCCTTTGGTTTGTTTAGATTCAGCATGTCTGGGCATGCACAAGCCTTTCTGAGAGTTCACCAATGTGGCTAGAGGTTAGCAGAGGCTACCCTCCCAATCATATTTTAAATACGTCCTGGGAAATAAGGCCAGAGTGCCGATGCCAACTGAGATGACTCTCTTTCCTCTGAAGAATAGCCTTTACTCTCTGCCAGCCACAGTGCTTGTTAGATATTTTTCATCTGGAATCTCTTTCAAACCGTCCTAAAAACCACGGAGTCAAACAACCGTGGACTTCATCAATCCATTTTCCAGATGCTGAAACTGAAAACTGAAGTGAGCTAACCTGCCCATGGTCATCCTGTTGGGAACCAAGGTACTAAAATCTAATGCAGGTCTTCCCAAACCCAAAGCCTATACTGTTTGCACAGCCTCACAGGCTCCAGCTGCTACTTCTTTGTGTACATTAGCAAGCGTTCTATCAGTGTATAATGTGCTAGCTACATCTGTGGCCTTGGCTTTTGATCAATATTGATCACCCCTGAATTCTTGTGAATCCTGGTACATCTGATTATGAAAAGAGTTGTAGGTACCCAAGCAGCAATGATGCAGCCATACACAGTGACTTGCGCATTTGAATAACTCACAGAATCATAGCATTCATGTGGTCTGAGAGGAAGCTCTTGGTATAATCTTCTTTCCTCCTGCTATCTTGCTTTTCTAGTGAGAATTTACCTAAATCATATAGCACTATACTAGAGTTTACCTTAGTTCATCTTAAGACCTATCTACCATTAGTGATTAAGCTGAGGAAGGAGAAGTGATAAAACGTTTCTGGGCGGCGTAGGTGCAACCCCTTCTGCTTTAGTATTTTTCTGAGCTGAAATACTGACTTAGATGTTCTAGATGAAATACTACCAACCAAAAAGGGGACTTGAAGAAGGTTTTTGGTTTGGGAGGTTTGGTTTTGGCTCTGAGAAATGGAGCCATGGTGTTCAAGAAGAAATCACCAAAACACAAATTGGCAGCCTCTTTGGGACCCTAAGCAGGGCTCCAGGCAAGCTGAATATACTGTTCTTGTTGTAGTAAATGTTCAGGTTCTTCACAGGAATGAGACTGATAAAATCCTGTGAACATGGATACTTCATCACAGCAAATGTAACGATTTTCATTTGTTTTAATTCTATGATTAGTTCTGTTAATAAAAATGTCTATTTAAGCTGTTTAAGACACCCACTAAAATGCTATAATATTAATTTCATGGAAAAAATCCAACAGAACTATATTAGTTTTTCTCCCATTAAGGTAACATTATGGACTTTTAATGGCACTCTCAGCAATAATGGTTTTTATTGACCTAATTATTAAATGAATTAAAATCTGTCTCAATGCTTTGACAATTATATAATATCGGCATCAAAGAGAGAGCCATGGTGGGTTGCTGTGTGGTGAAACAGAAGAAACCCGGAACTACATCCTCCTTACATAGATTGGTTCATCCAAAGAAATGACAAATAATACTCTATTTTCATTAGATGTATTTGCCTATCACTATTTATAAAATTTGTAAGACCAGGCACAGTGGCTCAAACCTGTAATCCCAACATTTTGGGAGGCCAAGGTGGTCGGATCACATGAAGTCAGGAGTTTGAGACCAGCCTGGCCAACATAGCAAAACCCCATCTCTACTAAAAACACAAAAATTAGCCAGGCATGGTGGTGGGCACTCGTAATCTGAGCTATTTGGGAAGCTGAGGCATGAGAATTGCTTGAACCCAGGAGGCGGAGGTTGCAGTGAGTAGAGATTGTGCCACTGCACTCCAGCTTAGGCTACAGAGCGAGACTCTGTCTCAAAAAAAAAAAAAAAATTGTAATATCAAAATAATACTTTGTGGTGACTTATAATATTAAACATGGAAAACTTCTCTGTTTTCCTTGTCTCTCTTACACTTTTCTCTTTTGATGATTTCCAAAAATAGTGTTAGAACTTTAGCAATGATATTAAATATATGATGAAACCTATGAAGTTTTCTAATTAGTTTTTAATATAAAAGTAATGTCAGGGGAATAAATTTTTACAGTACAAAGGAAGGAGAGTAAAATTTCAAATCTCACTTTTCCAGAAGTACCATTGAAAGTTTGAGGAAGCTATTTGTAAATTATTGATTTTTGGCTTCTATTAATATATGACTTTATTTTTGGCACAGATAGCAAATATGTGACACCCATGCCTCTAATTCCCTCTCCCAAGTCAGACATCATTAAGGGATTGCTACACCCTTTGTCACTGAGAATACTGCAGTCTTGGAATTCATCTCAGGGCTGTGCTTCAGAAAAACCCACCCAGTGTGAACTGACATAGGAATTGAACCCTCCTTTGCATCCTTGGTGATTACTCACAATTATAAAAGCATCTTCATAGACACATACACATGAATCTCATTTGCTCATCAAAGAAATGCTGTGAGAGAAGGAAGACGAGGATTATCAGTTCTATTTTAGCAGACAGAAAAACAAGACAGAGTAAGGAAGTGAATCAGAGAGCTGCAGTGGTTTATGGAGCCACAAGGAAGGCCTCTTTGAAGACTGACATTTGAGGAGAGACCCAACAGAAGAAGGAGGTACATGAAAAACCTGGAAACAGAGTGTCACAGGCAAAGGAGGAGCTGGTGTAAGGAGCTTAAAGAGGAAAGGAAGCCCTTGTGATCAAGGGAGAGATAGAGGGTCTGGGGGTGTGGCTAGAGACCCGCAAATGGGTCTGGGTGGCCCAGAGCCAGGGTAAGGGATTTGCATTTCATTCTCATTTTACTGGGCACCATTAGAGAAGATGAAAGGAATGACCTAACCCAATATATGTTGGACACAGGCTAGACATACCGCATCTTGCCTCAAGGATATCTACCCAATCAGTAGACACAGTTTTGTCTTGAAAGCAAATTAGGGTGAATCATGTCTTGCTGCAGGTGCACACTTCTACTCTGATGAACTCAGAAGGTGGCATTCCCTGTCTCTACCTCTTTCCTATAGCCATGGAAACCTATCCCAAGACCAGGGTTAAAACCACACAGCAGGGTGCACTCAAATTCTGGTAGAGACAAAAGCAAGGAAAAGTTCATTGTGTGTTCTGTCAACACTGAGCAGCACAGGACTTCCCACAAGGAGACCAGTACATAAGCCTGTCTGAACTAATAAGGAGAGGCATACCCTGGCAGCCACTTTTTCCAATCCGATGGAGCTCTGTGCTGCACAGTGGGGCATCTCTTACCTTAATCCTGAATTTTTTACTTTTTATTTATTAATTTTTTTTTGTTTCTTGAGACCGGGTTTTGCTCTGTTGCCCAGGCTGGAGTACAGTGGTGCAATCATACCTCACTGCAGCCTCAAACTCCTGGGCTCAAGTGATGATCCTCTTACCTCAGTTTCCTGAGTAGCTGGGACTATAGGCACCCACCACCGTGCCCAGCTCATTTTTGTATTTTTTGGTAGAGATGAGGTTTTGCCATGCTGCCTAGGCTGTCTTACCTAAATCCTTATCACACAATTAAACTTATCCTCACTCTTCTGTTTTGGTTTGCTTTAATCCCTGTATCCTTTATGAATATAGCCTTATTTTATATAAAAATAAGAAGAATAAATGTTATATATTTTTTTTTTTCGAGACAGAGTCTTCCTCTGTCGCCCAGGCTGGAGTGCAATGGCACAATCTTGGCTCACTGCAGCCTCCGCCTCCAGGGTTCAAGCAGTTCTCCTGCCTCAGCCTCCAGAGTAGCTGGGACTACAGGCAACCACCAACGCCCAGCTAATTTTTATATTTTTAGTAGAGATGGGGTTTCACCATGTTGGCCAGGCTGGTCTCGAACCCCTGACCTCAAGTAATCCGCCTGCCTCGGCCTCCCAAAGTGCTGGGATTACAGGCATGAGCCACTGGCCAGTATTATTTTTAATACTGCTAATTACTGGCTGAGAACTTACTGTATCCTAGACCCCATGCTACATGCTTTGCATTGCATTCTCTCCATCCTTTGAGGTAAGTTCCATTATTATGCCACTTTACAGGTGAGGAAACTGAGCCATGGAAAAGTTAACTCGTGCTTATCTAAGATCATACTGCTAACAAGGGTAGGGTCCAGGAGGTTTAACTACAGAGTCTATACTCTTAACCAAAAAAAGGCCTTCCCTCATACTGTTAAATGGAAGAAATGTGACTGAACTTTGGAGGAAACTAGGCCTAGCTTTGAGAGCTGTCTCAGTTTCTTCAACTGTAAATTGGAGCTTATGATGGCTCTGACCTCAGAGGGTTTGGTGAGATTTAATGAGATACTATAAATAAAATGCATGGAGAGTGCTTAGCACACAGCAAGTGCTCTTCCAATATCACTTGGGCTCTGGGCTTCAGTGTCCTGATGTATGACATGGAAGATAATAGCAGCTGTCTCCAAGGACCACTGAGGGGCTTAAAAGAGGCGGTGCATATAAAGCGCCTACACAGGACCTGATGTTTTGCTAGGAGGTGGCTACTTTTGTTAATCTAAGAATGAGTGATCTCTTGAATTTGTGGCCTCCATAGCAAATGAAAAATAGCAATGGAGGAAAACCCACTGGTATCTCCTCTGTAATTTTCATCTCTGAAACAGGAATGAGCACCATTGTTAATAACATGCGAGTATCTGAATTTGAGTTGTGGTAATGTTTATGTCCTGGTGCACTTTCAATTGGTGCCATTTCAGAAGGAGCCATTTGTGCTATAATGGAAAGATTCAGTGCAAAACATCTGAAGGAAAGTCTGATGTCTATTGTTTCGTTCAAGTCAAGTTCTGACAACAGTATGTTCTAGAGAATTGCAGATGTTCTCAGATCGTGTCATATTTCTCTAAAAACCATGTCTGACGTTAATCCGATGGAGCAATCTGGTATGATGAGGAGGATAAGGCTCTTTTTTTCATGGTTTATAAAAACCCGAATGTCTGGCTAAGCTCGTGAGAGATAGCCTGAGTATGTGGCAGTGAGATTAATGGATTCTCACGCCGTGTCCCACGGAAGAAAGCTCCCCAAGTGTTCCTGTGTGAGATGCTGTACCTTTGTCACTTTTGGGGATACATGGGCCGGGCCTTAGCTAAAGGCATTGCTAAGCCTCAGTGAGGAGAAAATGACAACCCGTATCCTCACTGGGCCAGCTCTCAAGTGCCAGATCTTTTTCCCTCCAAAGCCAAACTCCCATCAATGAAAAATAAAGACAGAATGATTTCATCTTTCAAATGAGGCAAGCCCTTCATGCCGTAGGTTTTAAAAGATTTAAATCAACTCTTTGGTTTAAAGTCCTGTCCCCTCATTTGACCAAAGTCATGTAAATCCTGCATTTCCTTACATTATCTTCTGACCATGCTTGGAAGGAAATTTTCATTGAATTCTCGCAAGGACTGAGCTTCTGGGGAGGCAGTGCGAGAGGGGAAGAGGGGGGAGGTTTGAGTTTGATGAGCACTGGTCTGGAAGCCAGGAGGCTCAAGTCTCTTTACCACTAGCCATGTGACCTTGGGCAAGGCTGGCTCCTCTTGTCATCTTTGGTAAAACAAGGGACCTGGACAAAGGTTGCCTTCATCACGAACACAGTGTCAATTCTGACTTTGTCCTTCCTCTCTTGAGAAGACGATCTACACTTTCTTTCTGGCCTGCAGTAAGGCTGTTTCATTAGTTGGCCTGAAAAAGAGTCTGCTTCATTATTTGGCCTGAAAATTTCCCTTCTGCATTTTTAATGACCTACAATAGGTAGTCATTAAAGTAACTTCTTACCTGGAGTCCTCAGACAGGATCTGAAATTAGATGCAAAAGCTTGACTGTAGGTGAATTTTTAAGGGGTCAGGGGAAGGTTTTGCAATTTTCATTTGTGCATTCAGTGAATATCAACACCTATTCTCTGCCAGGCACAGAGCTAAGCAAGGGAAAGAAAATGGTCATCTGGGCAGATACAGTCCCTGACCTCCCAGAGCCTGGAAAAAGGAATAAACAAGCAGTCACAGTGCAGGCGGATGGAGGTGCAGTGGGGTCAGGTGGAACCTGTGAGGTGCTATTGGAGCTTCAGAGAGGAGCACATCACCCATACTTCATCAGATTTTCAAGGAGGTTCATGACCCCCCCAAAAAATAAGGACCTCCAAACTAAAGGAACAGGAATTTGATATGATGGTTGGGTGAACAACATATATAGAAATAATGATAGATGGACAAATATGTTTGAGATGTTCATTCCTACCTAATGAAGCATTCAACACAAAATTGGATATAAAAGCTTGAAATTATCATGATTGTTGTCACCACAATAACAGCTAATATACATTGAGCTCTTACTATGTACTAGATACTTGTTAAGCATTTAACATCTGTAATTTCCTTTAATTGTCATCAAATCTTTGTGAGGCGGTATAGTCCTGTTTTACACATGAGAACACTAGGGCTCATAGACGTTATCTGTTCAGGGTCTCTCAGTCCACCCCACCACCCCAGAAATGTGGCAAATCTAGGATTTAAACCCAGGTCTAGGTGATTCCTAAGCTTCTCATTAGTACAGATTTTCACAATTTTCAGATCACAGTAAGGGTGTACTTGGAACCCTCACCTTCCAAATAGATTGGAAAGTCATGTTCCTTCAATGTTTTGTCAGACAGGACCAAACTTTAGATTAAAAAATGAAAATTTTGCATCATCTGTTTCTTCCTGTAGTAGAAGACATTCTTTTCTAGGTAGACTTTGAGAGGCCCTCAATTACCAGTTGAAATGGAGATGGTTTAATATACCTATTCCGAGGCCCAAAACCATCCATGGGGTTCAAAGGAGAAACAAAGCTCTAAGGGACTTATGAACAATTTAACATTTCCAAAGCACGTAGGATTATTCATTCCATTTGACACAGAATACCATAGCAATGATTAAAACCAGGCATGGGAAATCCATTTTGGGGCTGCACAGCTCCCACTGTCTTATTCTAAGCTGCTGTAAGCTCCTCCTTGACTGGCTGAAGGCCATTTTCTCTCTTCTGGTTGACCTTGGCGCCCCTACTTTCTGGGTGTCTTTATGAGGTCTTCCTTCTTCTATGAGAGTTTGATCCAAAAGATACATAGCCCTTATTGACAGGGTTATCCCCAAAATACCTGGCTTTGTGGAAATGTCCTTGCCCTAGAATTGCACTGGTTTTTTAATTCAACAAGCCTTTACTAAGGACAAGGCCTATGCTCAGCATTGGGAATACAGAAATGAATCACCCACGTTTCATGGAGTACATGCTCAATAGACTGCAACAGAGAGAAATTAGAGACCCTTTGCAAGTTACAGACACCCAACTCAACCTGCCTTAAGAGTCTTAAGAGAACAAGAACAAGTTTATTAGCTCATGTACCTGAAAAGTCTAATAGTATTGTTGATTCAGGCGTGGCTGGATCCAGGGGCACAAGCAATGTCATTAGGGGCTTTATGTCTCTCGACTTCTCTCAGGAAACCTCTCCTCAGGGAAGGTAATGTGAACACCAGCAGCCTGAGGCTCACATGCTACTAGCTTATGGTAGAAAGATTGTGGGTTTCCCCCACCCCACCCCCGCCGCCTCAGTAATGCTTGTAAAAACTTTGCACAGAACACGCTGGCCCAAGTTAAGCTACAGGATCATTGCTGAGCCAATAACCATGGCCAGAAGGATAGGGTTCCCTGAGAGGCCAGATCTGGATTATGAACCCACCCCAAGGCCAGTTAGAAATGGAGTCAACCTCATCCAAAGCCTGAGGAACAGGATAATTACCCACATGAAAGAGTGGTTCCGCGAAGAGAAGGAAGCAAAAGAAACAACACACAACAGGCCTAAGTACAAAGCATTAATGGAGCCCAGGCAAAGTCAGGGAGAATCAGAAAGGCTTCCCAAAGATGCTGACATTTCACCAGAGTCCTGAAGGGTGAATAGAAGTTCAACGATAGTACAGGAATGTGACCTGGAGTTTAGTCCTGCTTTACTAATGCTCCAATAGGAATGACCTCAGAAAATAACATTCATTCATTCATTAAAAAAAAGTTTACTTAGCACCTACCAACCATATAACAGGGACTATGTTAGTGCTGGGACTGTGATGACTAACAAGACAGGTACTGATTTGGCTCTCATAGATATTACAGTGTTGGGGAGACGCATATTAAATAATTGCACACATGTTAAAAAAAATTATCCTTTTCCTAAGTGCATAAAAAGAGAAGAGAATTATAGTAGGGTTACAGCACACTGATGCCTGTGTTTCAGTTTTCCTAACCACTAAATGGAAAAATTCTTGTTTTCTCCTACAATCAATCAATAACAATAATGCAATGATGAAGACAGATGAATTCATTTATACACATACACACACACACACACACACACACACAGAGAGAGAGAGAGAGAAGCAATGAACACCTTGAAATAGAAAGTAAAAGTGTAAAAGTTAGGGAAGCTGCTCTTACTATAATTGGCTGGCTGACTCATTGCATGCCACCTTAAAATGCCTCCTTTTCCTACTGCCCAAATGGTTAATTTGCCCTCTACCTCTTAGTGTTTCTGACTCAGTGCACTGTGTCCTTAAACCATTAGTATCTATGCTAAGTACAAAATGCTATCACCTGCCTTTTATTATTTCCTCCTATGAAGCAATTGGAGTTCAAGAAAATGCTTTTTGGTATGGAGGCAAAGGAAATCTGGAAATGCTGCTTTTAAACTACTGGCCCTATTATTGAACAGTTTACATTAATTATACTATTTTGTAACCAATCTTGTCACAAAACGTTCCCATTTTAGAATCTGCTCTTACAGGCATTTCCAGGGGAGAGGAATTTCCCTGCTCATTTATACACTCCTGAAAACAGCAGTGGATAACAGAGATGAGACTACAACTGCAAATGGCACTGCTGTGATGAAGTGGCATTTACAATGGGAAGCTCTGGGAGTGATGGGAGAGGAGTGCCATGTTTGTGCAGAGTCGCTTTTATGTGGTGGCTTCGATTCTTTATTCAATGAAAGCCAGATGCTTATAGTTAACATTTTTAATGGGTTCACTTTCCCAGGTAGCTCATAAAATCCCACTAATAAATCAAAGGGCCCTTGTTAACAGAATTTCAAAGGATGCTATAACGTCACTGATGTATTAATGAGTTAGGGGCCCTGAAAACTAGATTCATAATTTTTCTAAAGTCTCTGCTCCCTTTCCTCCCTATAATGCATCCCCTAAAAAGACTAGAAAAAGAATTCAGACATAAATGTCTCAATGTCACAGGCTAGCCATGTGTCTTCCACAAGACAAAACGAGTTACCAAGAGAAAAATTCCTGATTTAAAAGATACCATTTCAATTCTATTAGAATTTTTTAAAAATAAAAGGCAATGAGTTAAGTGAGAATAAGATGTAAACCTTCCTGCAATATTTCATTGCTAATGAACAGAAAGTATTAATCTTAGCAACCAAGAAGAGAAAAATGCATAGTGTTTTTCATTAAATCAACTAAATGATTAAATGAGTTAGTCAGTAGAAACCATTTTAATTTTCTGAATGTGAAATGTGCAGCTTATAACAAATAAATTCAAAGCACCTTTCTAAGCAAGTTTTGACCATAAAAAATGTGGGTTATAAAGATGTTTGGTATTTTCTTCTTCATAGATAGTCAGTATTTTAAATGCAGTGACATTAATTGTGCAGAATGAAATGCTCCTACTATCTGGGCTTAAAAAATTTGGCATCCAGTGCAAAGTCCCTAATGGATCTTCAGCACTATTACAAAATGATAGATTGTTGTCATAGTCATTTTAGCAGCTTTCAGAGCTGTTATATTTTTAATTAAATTGGCTGTGAATTTTTTAAGTAGCAAAGGTTGATAAACTAGCACGCAGTGCAATATCACTATTCTTCTTAGCGGGGCTGTCATAGTTGGTACATTTATGTGCATAATCTTCTTAACATTCATAAGACTCTTTGGTCTCAGGCATGATCTGCAAGATTACTTGCTGTTTGGAGATGGGATAAAAAAAAAAAAAGAAAAAACATAAAAATGAACTCAGCAAAGAACATGGTTCTGAGACATTGGTTGGTGGACTGAGAGGAGACCTAGCCTCATAACCCCACTGTAATTTGGCCTACCATCTTCCTTTCTTGTACCTCATCAATAAGAGAACACAGATGTGGGTGGCAGGTTAATGTGCAAATTCTTCTACCAACAGGTTTTGAGAGGTTCCTGTGAGCCAGGCCCTGGGCTGGGTGCAGGGACACAAGGGTGAGTATAGTGGAAGAGTAAGACACTGATCCAACTGAATAAATAAGGACCAATTCAGAGAAGTACTGTATAGGAAAGGGCCAATCTAGAATGAGGATTGTAGCCTGCCTTTAGACCTGTTTAGGGAAACCCGCCTGGCCCCTAACCACAGGAGGCAGGGAAGAAAATGTGTTCCAGGCAGAGGAGCAGCCTGTGCACTGGTGCAAGGGTGGCAGGGAGCCAGTCTGAAGACGTAAAAGGCCATGGGGCTGGAGCCCAGAGAGGGAGTGAGATGACAGGGGAAGCACTTTCTGCCCTGGATACAGCATCTGCATTTCCAGGAAGCTCTTGGGAGTTGACTGGCCAGCCATAGGGATAGCTGTCAGGATGATTCAATTGAGGCAGGATGTTCAAATGATTGCAGCTCACTAAAGGAGGGCAGCCTCGCCTTTAGTGTGTGTGACTTCTACTGGCCATGAAAAAGTGAAAATCAAAGCCCAGGAGAAATGATGGGAGAGGGGAAAATGTGGTTAATGGAAAGGCAGAACGTTAGGGCAGGAAGGGTCCTTACACGTTGTGTCCTTTGCTACCATCAATTTGCAGACTAGAAAGGTGAGCCCCAGAGGGGCCAATGTCACACTTCGATTGGCAGTGAGAAACCAGCCTACTTTGTTGTTAAAGGAGGGCACTTCCTAGAACACTATGTCACTTCCTCAGAACTTCTCATTTTCACTCTGCGGCAAAAAGATTCCCTTATTTATCCAGCACATAGATGGTAGCTAGGAAGGATTTGTAGAAAATAAGATAACATGGCAGGTAAGAACATGCAGGCAGAGCCAGAGAGGCCTAGGTTTGAAACCCAACTGAACTGAGTGACCTTGGCAGGATATATAATCTCTAAACCTCAGTTTTCACATTTGTCCAATGGGACTAATAGTAGTGCCTACATCATTGGGTTATAAATATTATGTTATCCTTCTTGCAAAGTGCTTCCCTGGATTGCTGGCATGTAGTAAGTACCTAATCCATAGTAACTACTATCATCTCAGAACAATTGAGCTAATCAAGAGATCCGTGAATGAATTATCTTGTTCCCTTTGTAGAAAAATAAAATGGCATTTTACTTTTCATAAAGACGGAGAAGACTTTGAAATGTGTGTGTGTCTGTGTGTGTGTGTGTGTGTGTGTGTGTTGCCCCTTGTGCTTCTGGTGTGCATGAGAAATTTCACATTTAGGCTACTGTCTCTTCATGAGGACATAACTTCCCATTGGTTCATGTATCCTGATAGTTATGGGTATGTGAAAACCAACAAATAATGTTTAAAGGCCACAGATAATGAAAGTTTAACTGCAACTCAAAGAGAAAAATGCTGGCTTTAGTTTAACATTATTTGTCATGGAAATAATTCAAGATTTAGAGTCATACAGACATGGGACTAAATCCTGGCTGGGTCACTTATTATCTGGGAGATATTGAGCATATTAGTTAACCTTTCTGACTCTCAGTTTTTCAACACCAAAATGAGGATGATAATATTTATGATTTAGCATGTTATGAGGTTTACCTAAAAGAAGGCAAAACGCCTGACACATAGTAAACACCCAACAATTTTGGCTCTTCTAGTTACACAGACCGGCCCTCTGATAATTCCCATTGAATTCACCGTTGAGAAAGGGGTAGGGGTGCACTGAATCCCATTCAGTTATGCAGCCTTTGTTTCTAAGGTAGAAAGTGGATGTCACTTTCAGCAATGCAAAAATGACCTCCACACCCTCACATAAAGCATTTGGGTTTGGCACCTTGATTTCTTCAATGAGGCGTTCGCAGCAGCAGCCACAGGAATAGCTGAAGTATTGAGGGAACCTCACAAGACAGATGACTACATGGGGAGACTATTAGTAAAAATTGTGTGTTGAGTAAACATGGCAGTTACTTTCAATGGCATAATCTCCATAGTTTCCAACAAGAGGCTGTGCAAATTGCAAAGGAGGGAAAAGAATATCTCCGCTTTCCTACATTGAGGTTACAGATGAGCCACAGAGCAACCATTTGTATTTGCAGGCAATTTCCATCATTCTGCATGCATGCTCACCCTGGCAACATTTCAAAGCATTATTCCACATTACTGTAGTATTTTATCACGCATCGCATGTCTGACACAGTTCTTTCCCTGGCAAGAGAGTGCTTCAGGCTAAGTTTCAGATTTTGTCAGTAGGAAAAAGGAATTGTTATGATCCAGAAATGGCTAGGGAAACATACCTTCAAGTGGTACAAATCTGTAAAGGTAAAGCTCCAGGGAGAAAGAAAGAGGAGGGACAAGCAAGCCCATGTCTTGCCAGCTTCTGTGTGTTTTTTGCATTAGCCAGTGGGGGTCAAATTCTGACACTTTAAGTGGAGAGGGAGATGGAAGCTGCACCCCAAGTAATTCACATTATTAACTCTTCTGTCTCTGTTGTCCAGGAGGAGGTGGGTCAGCATCTTTATTGGCACGGATAATCCAGGCATCTCATTCTGCCTTTCACTTTTGGTGTGGCCCAGACCTGGCTGAAAAGCATGATAAGTTTCCCTTCTTACCCCCATTCCACCCATCAAGCCAAGATATATTTACCTGATGTCTTGTTATTCTGCCATGCTGCATGTCAGACACTGCAGAAACAACAGTGAACACGACAGACATGATCTCAGAGCTCACAGGCGCCATGACAGATCCTCTAAGGGGGGTGTTGAAGGTGTTAGGGGAGCGCAGAGGTGGGGCACTGACTCAGATTTTGGCGGGGTGACATCTGCATCAAATTCCAAAGATTGCATGAGAGATTACAAGGAACAATCCAATGTCTCCTACTCCTGCCCACTCCACCTTCTTAGCCTGGCTAAAGGATGTCTGGCATATGAGAGCATGGTGCAAATTTAAGTAACTCCTTGTTTCCCAAATACCAAGCATGAATCCTGGTATTTTCCATGTCTAGAAACTACTTCTACTACTATTTATGTTTCTTCAAGTAAACTTTCTTTTTCTACCTGAATACATGCATTGAAAAAGGAAAGATGCTGCCAGGTGTCGCGGCTCACGCCTGTAATCCCAGCACTTTGGGAGGCCAAGGTGGGCGGATCACTTGAGGTCAGGAGTTCAGCTTGGAGTTACCAGCTTGGCTGACATGGTAAAACCCCGTCTCTACCAAAAAATACAAAAATTAGCTGGGTATGACGGTGCACGCCTGTAAACCCAGCTACTTGGGAGGTTGAGGCAGGAGAATTGCTTAAACCCTGGAGGCAGAAGTTGCAGTGAGCCAAGATCATGCCACTGCACTCCAGCCTGGGAGACAGAGTGAGACACTATCTCAAAAAAAAAAAAAAAAAAAAAAAGAAAGATTACATCACTAATCACTTCTGGAATGTTATACTGGAAACATTTATAACGTGCCATAAATAGAAAGTGATATGGTTTGGATGTGTGTCCCCACCAAATCTCATGTCAAATTGTAATACCTAGTGTTGAAGGGTAGGGCCTGGTGGGAGGTGATTGGGTCATGGGGGCAGATTTCTCATGAATCCCCTTGATGCCATCCTCGTGATAGTGAGTTCTCATAAGATCTGGTTGTTTAAAAGTGTGCAGCAACTCCCCTCTCTCTCGTTGCTCTAGCCATGTGACCTGCCTCCTTCCACTTTGCCTTCCACCATGATTGGAAGCTTCCTGAGGCCTCCCCATGATGCCAGCATCATGCTTCCTATACAGCCTGCAGAACTATGGGCCAATTAAACCTCTTTTCTTTATAAATTACCCTGTCTCAGGTATTTCTTTATAGTAGTACCAGAACAGACTAATACAAAAGGTAACTGTAAAAGTACAATCAAAAATAAAATAGTATTATTAAATGCCAACTAGATTCTATGTTAGGGACTGAGGCTTATTCTTTTCTAACACAAGAAGGTTGATCAATAAGCCTTGGTACAGGAAGGACAAAGGAGCACCAAACTGACATTCTCCAGGTGAGAGCACAAGGAAGAAAAAGGATGTTGAACCTAAAGAATCACTATGTGATTCAACATTTTTTAAGGTCATGACTGCATTCTACCTAAAGCCACCTTCTGTGCCTACCTACACAGTGGTGGTTTGTGTCCCACACTCTGGGAGGAACCAGGCAAGACTGGTCCAGTGGAGTTGGACCACACAGTTTTAAGTAATGAAATAACAAAGGCAATGTATGGCTTTCTAGGCCTTATTAAGGAGTTGGGATTTTATCCGAAAAGAACGGAAAGCCAGGGAAGCTAGCAGATGGCTGACTAGCACCGTCTGATTTGCATTTCAAAAAGACCACTCACCTTCAGTGAGAGAATGGATACTGAGAAACAAGGCTGGTAGAAGGTAGAGAATAGGCTCTTGGGAGAATCCAGGAGGAAGAAAATAGCGGCAAGACCTAGAAGAATGGCTGCAGGGAGGGAGAGAAGAAGAATCTGTTACATCTGTTGATTGATTGGATGAGGGATATAATAGGTGCTCAAAAATGTTTTCTGAATGATATGACTCACAGACCTTTACCCTAGAAAGAGCAGGTCAGTCCAATCATTTTTACATCATTTTTTGGCCAAGAATTCTGAAGCATTGCACCTGTGCTAATTGAAAAGTACAAATAGTCAATATCATCTTTCAACTCGGTCCCCACTCTCCTCCCCAGCTTCCCTTCTGACTTCCTATTTAAGGTTTCTAGTTCATTCACGTGGCTCAGAAATAATGTCTGCAAACCAAGGAGAGGTGATAATGATGTAGTCTCCTGTGGTTCCTTACAGGAACCAAAGGGTCAGGGAGGTTTCAGTTTCCCCCATCACTTTCCACTTGTCCCAAGACATTGGTTTTTCACTGGTGGGGTGTGGGGGTTGTGGCAAATCGGTTCCCCCAGAGGATATTTGGCAATGTCTGGAGATGTTTGTGGATGGGGAGGTGTGTGCTCACCACATCAAGTGGGTGGAGACCAAGGATGCAGCCAAACACCCTACAATGCACAGGACCACCTCTCTCAACTAAGAATGATCTGACCCAAAACCGCAATAGAGACTGAGGTTGAGAAACCCTGTCAGAAAGATGGAAATATCAGAAAGTGCCTGGTGATGGCAGAGAGAGAGGGCTGTGGTAGGGCAAGTGCTTCTATTGGGACACTATTATTTGCTTGTTTTGTTTTGTTTTTTTGTGAGACCAAGTCTCGCTCTGTCACCAGGTTGGAGTGCAGTGGCATGATTTTGTCTCATTGCAACCTACACCTTCAGAGTTCAAGCGATTCTCCTGCCTCAGCCTCCTGAGTAGCTAAGACTACAGGCATGCGCCACCACCCCCAGCTAATTTTTGTATTTTTAGTAGAGAAGGGGCTTCACCGTGTTGGCCAGGATGGTCTCGATCTCTTGACGTCGTGATCTTCCCGCCTTGGCCTCCCAAAGTGCTGGGATCACAGGCATGAGCCACTGTGCCCAGCTATTATTTGCTTTTAATAACCTGTGTACTATTAGAGGTTTGTGTGCGTTGTGGGCCAGGAGGATGGAAACAGAGAAGCACAAATTCCCCTGGGTATTCTGGGATTAGAGTCAGAGCCAGGCAGCCAATCAGAAGAGGCAGCAGCCCCAGACTGGACCCCTACTCCCCAGACACCTAGGGATTTGCTAGATAGCAGAGACTTTGAGGTGACTTACGTGGGGAGTCAAGGTGTATCTGCAAGGGCAGGTCACTGGCACCATGGTACCACAGCAAGTGTGTTGAAATTCCAGCAATCTTCCTGCTGTCTTGGCTAGTTTCCAAGCCTGCCCAGAAAACAAGCATCTCTGTTTTTAGAAGATGGTAGTGATGATTACTTTTTCCTGGGGGAAAAAAATGCCAGAAAGATAAATACTTTGTAAATCACTGCATGCCTCCTGCCTGCAAGCTTGGAGTCTGTTTGTGAGACATTTATCTCCTTGAATACTCACCCCCCAAAATTATCATTTAGTTAATAAAACTAATAGCCTGAGGTATGCTGATCAATAAGAAAGAGAATGGAAGAAACTGAATCTGATGCATCATGGTATTGAACTGTCTGCAGAAAGCTATGAGCCCTTCCTCTTAAATGAACGTGCTTCCAGTCCACTGAGATACTGAGAGAGCGGGGCTGAGGTGTTCCTGCAGCATTTGGGAAGTTAGAGAAATGGCATGTGCAGATATCCTGTTCTGATTCATGAGTGAGATAAGCATTGAGTTTCTCTTTATTTAATGGATGTAGAGGCTGTGGATGGAAATGAGTTGTACTTTCATGTCAACTGGCAGCTCTGTTTTCACTTTTGTGGACAAAAATAACTCTATTATAGGCACACAACAACCCAGTAGTTAACTACAAAATCCAAAATTCAAGGGAAAAAAAACCTCTCATTAGACATAAATTGATGGCCAGGCACAGTAGCTCATGACTATAATCCCAGCACTTTGGGAGGCTGAGGCGGGTGGATCACCTGAAGGTCAGGAGTTTGAAATATAGATTGAGAGATTTTCATATACTTCTTTAGGAATCAGACAGATCTGGTAGATACGTCAGGTTATGTAACAAGTCAACTTCAAAGGTCTGTTCTTCACTATAAATTGGAAGAGTCTCTGTCTCTGTCCATTGTTCCTCTTCACATTTTCTGAGTGTTCCTTCCTGAGACATCTCTGAGAGGTCTCCTAAAAGCTAGATGTTAGACAAATGCAAATCTAGAGCATATGTGATGATAGCAAAGGGCTCCTACTTGGCTTGAGCACCAGAGTCTCAGTGACGGCTTCAACATTGCTACCATAACTTTAGAAGCAAATGGCAACTTGCAAAGGTTTCCCCATCCTGTGGGCTGCATCTTTTCTCTAGGGCCTAGGACACAAGGAAGCACTAAGCTAATCTTCATCTGGGACCAGGTAGAGATTAAAAAAATGTCCTGGTTTCAATACCCAGCAAATGCATCCAGGCTGACATTGGTAATCAATGTTGCACAATGAAAATATCACTAAAATGCATTAGCAGGATGAAATCCATAACTTTTGCCATCTCTGGGACCACTGGGAATCCTTCCTTTGTGAACTCTTGGGCCAGGGATTATCCTTTCTTTGAATTATAATGAAATCTGTCTGAAGTGATCATTTAGGGACCATCCAAAATTCGTAACTTGGTAGAAGTTGAACTTTAGCTAAAGGTCAAACAAAATTCTTCTGGAAGCCTTAGGGGTTGCTTAAAGGTGAAATAAAAAATTGAAATGAAAATGGACTTAATCCCTGGTTTATGAACCAAGTAGCACAGCTAGGAAGGCTAAGGGAGGCACTCACCTCACAGTGCACTTTGACTTATCCTTCTGAAATGCCTCATCCGTCTGTCAAGTGCCATAGCCTTTCTGGCTTATTAATCATGCACTTAGCAATGCTCTTATTTGCTAAGGATACCCATACGTTTTGAAGACCTTTGGCTGTGTGCTTGGGACCCATGACAGGGGTGATGTTACAGGTCATTCTAGGTCAGGCCTTGCTCACAGTGCAGGGAATGCAGCCCACCAGTGCCTTCAAGATCCTACATGCCTTTTTCTATGGGAAATTGGCTTAACTAACATCAGCATTGGTTCAGTGTAAGGAGGACTTTCTTTAAGGTAGGGAGCTTTATTCTAGTTCATAATACAAATAATTATATTTATATTATATCATAGAGGCCTAGCATAGAAAAAAATAGATATATAATTTATCTTCTAATCCTCTCTGAAGCACTTAGAGGAGAATTTGTAGCCATCTTGAGGTATCTGTGTTTTAGGTCAAGCTGCTATAAGAGAATATAAACTAAATGGGTTAAACAGAAACATTTATTTCTCATGGCTCTGGAGGCTGGAAGTCCAATATCAGGGTGCTAACATGGTCAGGGTGTTGGTTAGGACCCTGCTTCTGGTTCACCTTCTTGAGGTATCCTCACATGGTGGAGAGAAAGAGCTCTGGTCCTTCATGTCCTTATAAGGGCACAAATCCATTCTGGAGCTCCACCTTCATGACCTCATCTAACCCTAATCACCTCCCCCGAAGGCTGTACTAACAAATATCTTAACTGGATTGTGGTGTTAAAGAATGAATTTTGGGGAAGTGGTGGGGGCACACACATTCAGTCCATACCACCCTGGAACTCCAGGGATTAAAGCTGAGAAATCAGAGTGGAGGAAGGTAGAGCCAGTGTGCTCTCCTGATTCATTCCTGTACATAGAGAAGGAACCAGATACATGGAACGCAAATTCCAGTTGCAACACATTTTGTAGCTCGGACTGCTCACTGAAATCCACTGACACTCTACTTCTTCATCTGTAACAAGAACAAAGCAATCCTAATACCAATCACTATCATTTATTGGGCCCGTTACATATCAAACCCTAAGCTGAGCTGGAACTTTACCTACGGTGTGTCTTGGGGAGTTCTCACCTTAGCATTTCAATGCCAGCGATGGTGTCTCCATTTGAGGAGATAAGAGTGTCTATGAAAGATTGACCAAAAATCCCTACTTGTCAGGGATCCTGAGAAAAATCCAGCGATATGGCAGGAGACAGCCACACACAGGGACCCATAGATAGTGTCTATTTGTATGGGAAAAGGGGTAAAATGGACTTTTGTGGAACTATTAGGCAGGCTATGCTTGTGGCTTTCACCCACCTTCTGCCTAGCAGTTGTTTCACGAAGTCCATTTTACTCCTTTTCCCAAAGAGATGGACATTACCTATGTGTCCATGTGGTCATGCACTTTAGAATCCTTCTCCTCTCATGGGATGGGAGTTTCCTTACCATTTGTTTATCCCTCATGTATTTATTGAACAGTGCTAAGTGCGGGGAGCATGGCAAGGCACTGAACTGGCCCTGTTGTCTACTGCATTTCAAGTCAAAATGGAGGTGATGGAAAAAGCGGTACAGGATTGGTCCCACGGGGAGAGATACTGACTTGAGGATTTCCTGATAACCTCATATGCCCGGATCAGTGTATCAAGGCCTTTTATTGTTCTGTATTACTGACTACTACATATTTGGGTAGCGTGACTTAGCTTGTACGAAGAAACTGGTGTTTTGAAAAAATGATGTTTTCATGAAGGGAAGGCATACATACCCTTTATGCCTGCCTCATGTAACTAAAGCCTTATTTATGTTAATGGCAAATGGAGCTAATGTAGCACACAAGATAAATCATCTCAGCTCAGAATTCTAATTGAAGGCTCTCTGGAAACCAGACAGACAACCACCACAAAGGCAACCCATGGACAAAGCCCAGGAATGGCTTATGTACATTAAGGTTTGATTCTGTTGGCTTCAGCTTCCTGGAACGTGCCTCTCGGTACCTGTCCAGAACAACTCTCTCTCTTCCCTTAACAATATTTACATTTCTGATGACAGTGGTTTCCAAAAGCACCCCCAGAGTCCAAGTGGCACCTAATGATGGCATCTCTTTCTAGAAAGTCTTTATGTCCAAGCTAATGGGCCAACAAATAAATGGCCAATGTTTCATGGAGTCTGCAAACTTGGATGTGATTTTCTTCTCTGGCTGAAGTCAGGGTAACGCCAAGCTATTAGCTTAAACTTAAATCAGTACAAGTAATCAGTAGTGCCCATTCTCTTCGTTTCTAACAGTGGAATAAGGGCAGGTCCACCATCTGGTATAGGCATTAGCCACTTTGAGTTAGTCTTTGTCAGGTTAAGTATATTCAAATCCATGTAATTGTGAGGTTTCTTACAAAAGCTAGTTGATTCATGGGAAGGAGTAAAACAAAAGACTAGCAGGAACCCCAGGTCAACAGCTCCAGGTCCATTCACTGTTTTCTAAGGGCTTTAGAAAACTTAAGGTAAATAATAAATCTATATTTTTCTCCACAAGACCCTTAAGGTTCTTATGATTCAAAGCCTATTTCTCTACATGACAAGCCTAAAGAACTCCCCAGTTCTTTAGAAGGGACAGAAGTTTCTGTCCCAGGTGTTGTCCAGTTGTGGCCCACATGCCAAGTTGGACCTGCTGCTTGTCTTTGTAAATAAAGTTTTATTGGAACACAGCCATGTCTGTGTATGATCTGTGGCTCCTTTTTCACTACAGTGGCAGAGTATTTGTGGCACAGACCATATGGCCCGAAGAGCCAGAAATAGTTACTCTCTGGCCCTTTACAGTAAAACATTTGCTTACCCCTACTCTATCCTAAAATGGGGAAAAAAGGTTTAAACTACAATACAAGCTCTATGCTACAATACAAGCTCTATGAGGCCAGGGGCCATTTTGGTTTTGTTCACCTGTGTATTACCAGGGCCTCCTGGGTTATGGTCATTCAACAGATGGAAGATTTTAGACTTCCTCCCACTCCCTACAAGTTCGCTTCACTTTTACTCTTTATCTATTCCCCTCCCACTGACTATAGGATTGGAGTCCCAGCTTTATCATCTGTCTTCAATCTTACCTCCTCCATTAGCATTTTGTGAGCTTCTAAATAAATGGTACTCTTCATTCAGTAGATACTTATTGATCCCTGATAAAGTTCCAGGCACTGGGGGATAGAGGGGCGAACAAGCCAGATGAGGCCCAGACCTCCAAAGAGATTACTCTAGTAGGAGAGACAGAAAAAACCAATTAAACACACAGACATCTCAGAGAGTGAGAAGGAAATGAAATTTGGTATGATAAAGAAAGTATTTATGCATATGAATTTGGTTAGAGGGGTTAGAAAAGGCCTCACCAAGGAGGTAACATTTCAACTGATAACTAAATGAGAAGCTGTAAGCCTGGGGAAACCTGGGGTAGAGAGTTTTCTAGGCAGAGTGAATAGTGATTGCAAAAGCCATACATCCAGGATGAGCATGGAATGTTCAGGAAACAGAAGGGAGGCCAGTGTGCCCGGAGCATTGGTGAGCAGGCAGAGGAGTTGTAGTTAAAGAGGCAGACAGTGGCCTAGAGGTCTTCAGGGCCTAGCATGAGATTAGAGTTAGAAGGTATTAGGCAAGGGAATGACATGATCTGATTTAACTTTTAAAAGGGTCACTCTCTGGCTGGATTAAAGAGAGGTAAAAGTGCAAGCAAAATTATCACAGTGGTTTATATCAGAGATGATATAGTGGAGGTGGAGAGAAATAGGCCCTTTGGGATGTGCCTTGGAAGCAGGTAGAATTTGTTCATGGATTGGGCGCAAAGGCGCAGAAGCTAAGAAGAATTGCTGGTTTTTGGCTCGAGTAACCAGCTGGATGATAGTGCTATTTACTTTACAGACTGAAGTAGGGTAGGAGAGTTACAAGTCAGGGGTTCTTTTTGGGTGATAAATATAGGTGCCCACTACACATGCAAGAGGAAAGATCAGATGAGCCATTAAACATGCATGGTTGGAACTCATTAAACGTTCCAGGCTAGAAACATAAATTTGGGAGTCACAGGAGATAGTAGTTAAAGCTATGGCCTTGAATGAGACCACCTGGTTGGGAAGAGCAGTAGAATAAAGTAAAAGAGCTGAGAATCAAGCCTGGGCCACCCTGACGTTTCCAAGACAGATATGGGAGAAGGGAAATCCTTTCTAAGCAGACAAAGGCAACTACAAGTGCAAGGGGCCTAGACGTGGATCGTGCTTGGATTTCTTGGAGAATGTGACGAAAGCACAGTGAGCATGGGAGACACTGGAACAAAATGAGGTCAGAGAGGAGTTTAGATTTTATTCCATGTGTGGTGGGAGGGCGTGGAATGAACATGGAACAGGAGTTATAGGTTAAGAATCTGAGTTCTGAAGTCAAGAAACCTGAACTTGTCAATAAATTCTGCTACTTACTGGGCCAGGTCACCTGTTTGTGCCTTAATTTCCTCATCTGTAATAAAGGAATGATATTAATACCACAAAGGGCTGTTGTGAAATGAAATAATATCTGCAATGTGCTTGGATCAGTGCTGAGCACACATAAGTAAGTGCTCAATAAATGTCAGCTCTGATTATTATTGAAGGGGAGAATCATTTGATCGGATTTATGTTCTTAAATGATGCTGGACTGTAGGGACTCAAGAGTAGAAGCAAGGGGACCATTTAGGAGGCTGCTGTCATCAGGGGGCACATGGGTCTTTTTTCAAATCCCAAGGAGTCTCTCCCCTTTCCCTGCTGTTTCCTGGATGGCCCATCACTGTCTCACTGTTCTCTGAGCTAGTGGAGCCAGTCAGGCCCTTATTTTGCACATAGCCTGTGCAATGTCCTGTATTATTATTTATGTCACATCTCTGTGACTGAGTCATGGGCCTGTCTTGCCGCTTTTCGTTTTTGGACCCTGCCCTCAGGTCCCTAATCAGGGTGTGATGGTGAGCACTTGTAGCTGTCACCTCCACTGAAGAGAACAGCAGCAGTCTGTCTCAGTACACTGGAAATACATGCAAGCCACAGTCCATTTCAGAGGAAATTCTAGTTGTAGAACCCCGGAGCAGAAAAGCTATGGGACTCTGGCCTGAGTGCTGTTAGAAACCAGCCAGGAAGAAGGCCCATTCCCAAAGGAGAGGGCTTCCAGCCCATGCTGCCAGGATGGGCTTCTCAGCAGGAATACAGTTTTCAGGCTCGTTTAACTACTGTGGACACATGTAAGGAGCTGGGCAGGCAATTCAAATTCATTTTTGAGGTGACAGCACCAAACTTTGGCTGCATTAGCTCACAGAAACATTAATGGGATAATGTGCTCCATCATGGAGAATGAGAATCAAAAAGACTTTAATGGGGCTTCATTATCTCCGTCTGTCCATCCATCACTTCTTCTCCATCGCTCACCACTTGAGAAATGAGAACACCCCCTAATTAATTAGATTTATCCTAATCTTCTTTCTGTACCATCCATCCTCTCAGAGGCCATCTGTGAGTTTAGAGTTCAGACCTTTAAGAATTATGCTAATCAGTCTTTTTCTAATTTAAAACGTTCATCTGATGACCACAATCTGAAACTTCTGGCTGTGACAAAGGGGAAACCATTCTAAGATTTCCTGCTAATTTTAAACACCCTCATCCTCACCTATGGGCCACATAAGGGCCAGTTTCTAAGAAAAGAGCCAAGGACCTTTGAGACAGGTAACAAGTTTTTTTAAAAGTGTGAGGAGAATTTTAATTGGTTTATAATATGAGTGGGAGAGGATTTGCTTTCATTTATAAAATCAAAAAGGAAGGTGCCTGGGCTGTTAAACTTGGGAATGGATTGTGTGTTTGAATGGTGCAACCACTGATGTATAAAATGCACAGGAGAACCAATTCACTGAGGTAAGCACCTAGAGGAAAATTACTTACAAGTAGATTTTCAGACCTCCTGCATCTGCCGGAGCCTGTGGCCTGGTCACTAGAGGAGGGTAAGGAATGTTAAGCAGATTTCTGTGCAGAGAGGTCACTCCAGCATTGCAGTGGTTTGAACCTGGTAGGAGAAAGGGCACTTCTGACACAGCACATTGCCGTTCATTGCAGACCCTAAACAGCCCCAGGACCTGATCGGGATGAATAGAAATCATCAGCTCTGGAATTAGGGGGTCCAAACAGAAGGCTCTGTGGAATGACTGATGCTAAATTAATTGCTTGTTGAATAAATAAGCACATGAGTCAAAACTGGGAATTATAGCCCAGAGCAGTGCTTCTCAAGCCTTAATGTGCCTATGAATTTCTTGGCGATCTTGTTAAAATAGAGTTTTTAGTTCAGTCGGTCTGAGATGGAGCCTAAGCTCCAGCATTTCTAACAAGCTCCCAAGTGATGCTGATGTCGCTGGTCTATAGACTACACTTGGTGTATCAAGAGAAGTTAAGAATTCGAGTTTGGCAAGCAGATAGAACCACATTCAAGTCCTGGCCACTTTCTGGCCATGGAGCCCTAGGAAAGTTACTTTCCTCCTCTGCACTTGATTCATGCAACAAATACGTATTGAATCTCACCTGTGGGCTGTTTAACTGTGCTTAAACAGCTGGAACAAGACAGAAAATGATGCCACTCTCCTAGGTCTTTAGTTTGATGGGGAGACAGCAAAAAAAGATAAAGCAAAAATGTATCATTACAATTTGTGATAACTGCTAGCAGTAATAGTAATGGTGGCTAACATTTATTGAGAACCTACTATGTATGAGGCACTATTTAAGGAAGTTCACATATATCAACTCCTTTAATCTTCATAACAACTCTATAAGGTATGTATGCTCATCCTCTGTTTTCAGATATAAACATTGAAGCACAGACAGGTGAGGTACCTTGCCCAACCTCACACACCGAAAAGTGGTACAGATGTGATTTTAAGTCAATCGAACGTTCTTGACTGGGGTCTGCATACTTTCTCTAAAAAGGGCCAGATGGTAAACATTTTAAGCTCTTCAGGCTATTCAGTTTCTGTCGCAAACCCTTAGCTCTGCTGCTATAGCGCAAAAGCAGCCAAAGACAGTAAGTGAGTGAGTGTGACTGTTCCAATGAAAGCCCCTTTACCAAATCAGGCACCTGGCCAGCTTTGACCCATTGGCTGTCGTCTGCCAATGCCTGTTCTTGATCATTATCCAAACCAGCACATCTCACACTGTAGGGCAGCCCTGTCCAACATAAACATAATGGGAACCACACATGTGACTTTCAGTTTTATAGTAGCCATATTAAAAAAACAGATAAAATTAATTGTAATATTTTATTTAATCCAAAATATCACGAATATTATTTCAGTAGGTAATTAACATGAAATAATTATTAATGAGATATTTTAGTCTTTTTCACACTGTCTCCTAAATCTGGTATGTACTTTACACCTGCAATACCTCTCAGTTCAGACAAGCCATGTTACAAGGGCCTGGTAGTCACATGGGGCTGATGGCTAAGGTCCTGGGCGAGGCAGCTTTAAAGTGTTGAGGAATCATTTGGGATGGGGCCTTACATTCTGCTTTTCTAACAAGCCTCCAAGTGATGTTGGTCTGCAGTCCACACCCAAGGCAGCAAGATGAAGACTGCCTCCCTGGGAAGAAAGGAAGAAAGTGCAGGAAGATGGCACAGGAGGTGCCAGGCAGTGTAGGGTGCTCCAGGAAGGCTTCGTGAAAAGAGGGAGTTACATTGAAATTGAGACCCAGAGGGTAAGAAGGAGCTAACTCAGGGAACAGTGGGGGGAAAATGGTCTAAGCAGGATTTTAAAAACATTTTCGATTAAGTAAGTCAAAGCATGCAACCACTTAACATTGAGCTCATGAGGACTCCTAGATTTTTGTGACAATACAAAGGCAGAGAAGACACGCAGCTTTTCGGACCCTCTAGTGTCTCCCTCTCCCCATGCTGGATTAGGTACCCCCTTTCTGTGACTCCCACAGTTGCCCATATTTTCCTCATCACAGCACTTTACAGGCCTTTTGCAGGTGCCTGCTTATTTTCTGGGTCACCCACTGGGGCTGTGAGCTCTGGGCAGGCAGGGCTTGAAGATTTATCATGGCTCTGTCCCCAGCCTGCTTGTCAGCTAGTGTGCTTTCAGTGTGTGAGAATGAAGACAGGGGCCTTACAGAATAAGATTTCCACCCAAGATACATCTGAATTGTAGACGCCTTGAAAACCTTAAGGTGGAAACTCTCAAACAAAAAAATTCAGAGGAGGGAGATGAGCATTGTTCGAAGTAGGAAAAAGAGGACTTGTGGTACATATGAGCTTTGTGGTCACAGGCAGGTAAGCCACAAGCCGGAAAGCCTACAAATGTGTTCGTTGTGGCAGTCAAAGTAAGTACATGTGAATGAGCTTTGAGAGGGGGCCCTGGCCCTACACTTCCTACATGAGGCTGCTGCTTTTCTCCCTGGATATTTGCTGACCACCACAGGGCTGAATTTGGAGTTGTGGATGCACAAGCTAGTTGCAGTTATATGTAACATTGAGCTCTTCTGAGTGGTCTAAATCTAAAGCCCTGCAAACCCCACACCTCCAAACTCCACTAATGTTCACAGAAGGCTCACAGGGTTCTTTTGCCTTTTCGTTAGGATAATTTTAGACATTTTTGTGGCATTGCGTGTCCTGAAGAGGCACTATGCACAGTGGTTATGAGAGCTGGCCTTGGCACCAGCCTGCCTGCATTTGCATCCCAGCTCTGTGCCTACCTGGGCCAGTTCCCAGACCTCTCTGTGCTCAGCTTCCTCATGTCTGAAAAGGGGATAGTAACACTGCCACCCTGATAAGATGGTCACGAAGATTAATGAATAAATGTAAAATGTTTAAAACAGTGTTTGCACACAGTCAGTGTTCACTGTTACTGTCCTAAATGGCTTCCACCTGCACTGCTGCATATGTTCCTCCCAGCAATCCTTCAGAAAAGGTGAGGCAAACCGGGGTGATTTCTGCTTAATAGCATGGGTGATAAAAGTGAGATTCAAGGAGATGAAACAACATGACCCAGAGGGAGTGATAGAGCTCAAGTCCAGGTCTTCTAACTCCAAATTCACTTAACATTCACTTTATACCTGCTTTATGTGAGGCCTGGAATGTTGATCAGTGAATGTAGATCAATGAAGCACAGCAGAGCTCCCCCCCTCCCCAGTGGTGGAGGTGGGTGTGCTAACATGGAGATACAAGCCAGTGACTGTGGAGGGGGACTGTCCTGGTCAAGGTTGTGTGAGCGCATGTTATGTGTTTTAGCAGTGTCATAAAGTTGCTGGGCTCCTTGGAGGCAGATGTATCCTTTGTGGGTTTTAAAACTGTGACTCATGGATCCCTGAGGGTGTACAAACCTTCTGGAAATTTCAAGTAAAGTGTACGCCTGTATGTATGTGCACACATTTTTCTAGGGAAAGGAGTCATACATAGCTTCCATCAGATTCTCAAAAGTGCTGACATGCCTAAAAATGATAAGCACTCCCGTTTTAGAGCAACTTAGAGGTAATTTGTGAAATTTTTTTTATGATGAGAAGTCTGTGTCTTGAGTGTGAGCTTGTGCACGTTCCCCACAGACCTAGAGACACTACTAGTCTGAAGAAATAAAGTAATTCTCCTTTGGACAACCTTTGTGCTGTTCTTCCATGTCGGCATTTCCAGTGATTTGCTGAGCCAAGGAGTAGCTGACCTTGAGCTAATTATTTAACTGCTTAGAACTTTATTTCCCCATCTGCAAAGTGGGAGGTGATAGCTTCTACCTCACAACGCTCTATGGGCGTTGGTTTCACCCTCAAACATACCCCAAATGTAACAGGCCCTCAATGAACCTGACCTCCCTTCTTTATCTGGTGTCAAGCTTTCTGTTGGATCTATTCCAGGAGATATTCTTGGAGAATTGTCTTTTTTTTTTTATTAATCATATTCCCATGCTTTTCCTCCTGGATCAAGGTTGTATCTTTTCCCCAGAACGATTCTCATTTCCTGTCTTTGGCCTTTATAGAGCAGGTTCATTTTCTCTTGTTCTCCTTCCATCTATTATGACATCTTGGGAAAGCCCACCTGTTCTTCCTTCTGCAATTCGATTCATTGAGTTGTGCTCTGTTATTTGTTGTCTTTTGTCATTGGTAAGTGGTATTTTTGATCCATTATTCTCTTACGTGAGAAGAAAACAAAATAATCCCGCTACCTTCACCCTAAGAAAATTTAAATTCTATGTTGTTGCCCTCCAAAACTAGAATGCAGGTATTTCAAGCAGTCATTTTATGTTTTAAATAAAAGAGGCTATGTGCAAATGTGAAAACAGGCACCATCTAAGCTTGACTTTTACCTTAGAAGCATTACAGTGTTCACAGTGCTTCATCCACTTCTGGGATTTGTTGTATTGATTCTTTCAGCCTCCTGGGCAGAAGCAGAGTGGCACAGGCATGGGTGACGTCAAGGGCTGAGCATGGGAGTCAGAAAGGCCTGTTGTGGACTCCTTCCCTGCCACTTGACAGCTATGCAGACCTGGACACATCACATAGCTTTTCTGAGCCTTGGCATCTGTGAAATGGGGAGTAGTGGTAACCAGACTATATGTATTAGAGGGCTAGGGCTGCCGTGATCAAGTACCACAACCTGGGTGGGTGGCTTAAACAATGGAAATTTGTTGTTTTACAGTTCTGCCAACTATGAGCCCGAGGTGAAGGTGTCAGCAGAGTTGTTCCTCCTGAGGGCTCGAAGGGAGAATCTGTTCAGTGTCTCCACCTCACTGCTGGGAGTTTGCTGACGATCTTTGGCATTCCATGGCTTAGAGATCCGTCACCCCAATCTTTGCCTTCATCTTCACTTAATCTCTTTGTGTGCATGGCTGCTGCTGGGTCCAAATTTTCCCTTTGTATGAGGACACCAGTCATATTAGATTAAGGCTGACCCTAATGCCCTTATTTTAACCTGATTACCTCTACAAAGACCCAACTTCCAAACCAAGTTACATTCTGAGACATTGTGGGTTAGGGCTTCAACATACATTTCAGGAGGATGCAATTCAACCCATAGTAATAACTACCACATAGGGTTGTTAGGACGATTAGATGAGATAGTCCACAAACAAGGGCTTTTTGCAGTGCGTGGCACATGGTAAGCCCTAGGTGAATTGAGCCTTATTAGTGTGGGAATTTATCATGCCCTCGTTCAACCAGAAGCTGACCTTTCTCCCTTACAAGTCTGGGCATTTTTCTGTGTTTTGTTTAGTTTTGTTTTGCTTTTCCTTGTCTCTCATTTTTCATCAACCCAAATTGAAATGGAAAAGGCAATGCATAGAGCAGTTGAAACATGGACAATTCTGTCATTTGACCATCAGAATTCCTTATACTCTCATTTCTCCTCAGTTTGAATTTATATTAGTAAAAACAGATTTGTGTGTGTAAAAATACACAGAAACATACTATAACAGTTCAATCCGTGTTAATCATTTGAGAAGCTGTCCTAAATAGCAGAATGAGTTTATCTGAGGGGAAATTTTGAAACCAAAATAATTATCACATGGCCATTTAAAAAAAAAAATCAAAACTAGTCCAGTACTGAGAAAACATGTTATTGGAATCAAATAAGCTGGCGGCAAAGTCTGCTGTTCCGTGTGTACTGCTATGGTATCCGAAGCATAATTATCAAGTTTAAGTTAATTAGACTAATGCTCAGAAAATCTGGCCTGGCAGCTTGCGGTAAGTAATTATATATACTGATTAAAAATGTAATAAGTGGTGAGCAGAGGCAAAGGCAACTCCGTTCGACACAGCCTGTGCACATACACAATTAAGAAGCCATGTAGAAGAGTGCACACAATGAGAAGGAACTTCGTAGAAACTAGCAGGCGTCCAGCCAAGCCTTCTACAGGGTGGGATGCAGGTTCCCACCTTACCCAATGGAGGGTCAGCAGGTGTCACTGTGGTGCCAGCACAGAGAGGGCACATGACCATGGGTTCTTACTGGTTGGCAGACCACCCAAAACACACTCCAAGCCACAGCCTGGTGCTCCAGCCTGTCGTTTCTGTTTCCTCTCAAGCTTCCGCCTCAAAAGATGATTAGCTGTGAGACAGCCAGAGGTCAGCTTCCTTGTTGATTTTCTTTCCTCCAAAATAATGAAATTGACATTAATTATGGGTCACAAAACAGGGTAGGATGCCAACCTCTGTGTGCAGGCACAAACATACCTTTTATTTGCCCTTCTGCTGGTGGAGTGGTTTTCTTTCCAGCTTTCCTTAAAAGAGGGAAGGATATTGTTATGTGGGATCCAGGGGCAAAGACTTGAGGTACTCAAGGTTAGGCTCTCTACCCTGATTCTTTGTAAGTTTATTATGCTGTAAGAGTTTGATTCAGTAAATATAGTTACATTTTCAGATTGGCGAAGGCCACAGAGAAATCTTATTTTGTTCTGGATCTCTTTTACAATGTGTATCTCTTCCTGCCTCACTAGTATATCATATGGTTTAGATAACATAATTAAACTCTTATTTGAGGACTGACGATGGGGACAACTGTGTCATCCTTCTGAATAGCTACTGTGATAGGTTTATGTGGGCAAGAAGTATTTAGTGAGCCTCTCCTATGTGCCTAGCTTTGGTTTTATATGGTCATTGTTAAGGTATTAGATTGAATCATATGACATTGATGTCTGAGAAGTCAAAGAAAAGATTGGCTATTGTGAAAAGACATGATTTTGCCCCCAGGAAACCTATAATTTAGAGTGGAAGATAAATTAGAAGGCATGTACAATAAGTGTCCTGAAATGGAACCATCTTGGAGGGCCACCTAAGTCCAGTGCTGGTGGATCAGGAGAAGAAATGTCATCCATGCAGGGAGAACAGTATGTGCAAAGGGCTGGTAGTGAGATACAAGGCAGTTGTTTAAAGAATAACTCCTACTCACATGAGATGGAAACAGGACAAAGGGTTGAGAGATGCAGGTAAAATGGTAAAGCCTACTACTGTGCCAAGAAAACCATGTCCGGGACCAATAACTCAGGACCAGAGCATTTGATGTCAAGGATTAGGAGATGGAGTTGAAATTGCACTGGACCATTACCTAGAATTTCTGCTTTTTAAATAAGAGAACCCACAATATAAGCTTTGTCAGTTGTGATGTTCCAATTCAGAGACTAGATGCAGGCCACCCCTGTTATATTTAATTGAGGGACCTTTTTAGTAGAGCAACACTGAGGCTTTTAGTCCAACACGGCAGAAGACTCAAGCAATTCACTGAATCTCCCTGGGCCTTTGTTCCCTTCTCTATAAAATAGGGATAATAATATTGTGCCTCTACCTACCCTAGAGTTCATCAAATAACATTCTGTATGCAAAAGAGTTTTAAGTTAGAGCCTCAATTTAGTCTGTATTGCTTAGCAAATGCTATGTATTGTTATATGAGGAGAGGGAATAGACAGAAAGGGAGTGGGACCCTGGAGTCCCAACTGCCTACTAGCTATGAGATCACATCTCTAAGCCTTAACTTCTTCATCTAAAAATGGAAATGACAGCACCATGGATGGGGTAGGTACTCTTATGAAGCGTAAATGAGATCATGTTTGTACTTGGCACTTAGCACATTGCCAGGCAGACAGCAAGCACTCAATAGAACTCCATTAAAAATAACAGTAACAACAACATAATTATGCCATTCTTAATGTTGGGCTCCAGTCCTTTGATGTTTCCACTTTCCTGGAGCAAAAATTTCCCCAGCATTGGACCAAGGGCATCTCTCCTTCAGCCAGGAACACCACTCCATTTTTCTTGTTGGGACCAAGTCTCACTCTGTTGCCCGGGCTAGAGTGCAATGATACAATCTCGGCTCACTGCAACATTCACCTCCCGGGTTCAAGCAATTCTCCTGCCTCAACCTCCCAAATAACTGGGATTACAGGTGTCCACCACCCCACCTGGCTAATTTTTGCATTTTTAGTAGAGATGGGGTTTCACCATGTTGGCCAGGCTGGTCTCGAACTCCTGACCTCAGGTGATCCACCTGCCTCGGCCTCCCAAAGTGCTGGGATTACAGGCGTGAGCCACCGTGCCCGGCCCAGCTCTCCATTTTTCATAGAGTGGTATTCGTTCCTTGTGGTTTATCTGCATTTTGGCTGAAGAATTAAGTCCAGAATCTGACCCCTCTTGTTGTAAGTAGATGAGTTTTCTCTCCACTCAAGGCCCAAATAACCATTTGCAATGTGAAAGAACAGTTAATCAGGGGGTTGCTTTGCATCTGGGATGCCAGAAAATCACTTTTCCTGATTTAAAAGAAATTTAATTTTGGCGTCTGGTAGACATAGTCTGATAACCAATTAGGAACTCTCACAGATTTTGAAGCAATAAATTGGCTACTAGGCTTTACTCTAATGTCAATGAACTGGGGTGAGTTATTGCCAAAATCAAAAAGAGAGAAAGGAGCAAAATTGCTTGGAAATTAGTTACTGCTTTCAACGTCTTGTCTGTGTTTCCTACCCAAATAGCAATCAGTATGCTGTTTCATTCCCCAATGACAGGCAGAAGAAATGGAGACAGAGCTGCAAAGCCTTCCAAACAGCCTTCTTGGTGTGGGAATCAACATAAAAGGGCTAAAGAGATTAAGAAATGTGGAAAGCATGTGAAATGTATATTACTACTGCGGACATGTTTATTAAAATCTGGGCAAGCATTTTGCTGTGAAAGTAAAACATAAGAGCACATTTATGGAGAGGAGAACATTTGGATGACTAGCTCATAGACATAAAGCTCTTAAGGCAGATAAGTTTTAATTAAGAACAGCAACCTGTGTGAAGTGCTAGACCCAAAATAGATCCTAGTCGGGATTCAGTGAAGGGATACATCAGTTTCAGACATCTGGAATCCAATTAATAACTCCAGTGCTTTTATATGGCAAATGCTACTATGTTGCAATTTTTGTGGACATTTTGGAATGGGAGCTGGATTTCTATCTCGAGGAAAACTGCAGTCATCCAATGTTGTAATCTTACATGCCTCTCAAGGATGATCATTTTTGTTTGTTTTCCATCATAGCCTCCTTTTCTTTAGTTGTGTAAGTAGTTATGTTTAATGATGATTAATGAGTATCTGCAAACCCATTGCCCAGAACAAAACCCATGATTTTGCTACTATCCCACATCTGACAGTATGATAGTCCCACACGAAAAAACCATCCCCTTGTCTCCTCACATGGAGTCATCCAGCATCCTCAATCTATGCTCACCTTTGCTTTGTGACTTTTCATATAGTTTTAGGCATCTCTATGAATTCCTAAAGTGCATATATTTTTATTGTCTTTAGGGAATTTTTTAAAATTAATATATTGTTAAGATTTCTCCCTATGAGCTGTGTGTCACTGTCAAACATTTGTTTTACTTGAGCCATGGTATTTAATTAATTATGTGAACATATCACTGTTTATTCATCTACTCTCTGATAAGATGTTGGTCATTACTAGATTCTATCCATTTTAATCAGAGTTTCTTTGAACATTCTCATGCATGTCTTCTTGTACACATATGAGAATTTCTCTTGGTAATATACCTGGCAGTAATATTGTTGGATTTTAGGGTGTTGTAGATGTCAACTTTAGGAGGTAATGCTAAACTGTTTTCAAAAGAGGTTATTCCAGTATATCTTCTCAACAGCAATGCCAGAGCAATCCTGGGAGTCCATATCCTCTTTAGCCCACAGAATTGTTTCTCAGCACAGCTTGTCAGTGAAGGATCAGACTATCTGAGTAATAAGTCCAAGTTCTAACTCTTGATCAAGTTAATGTAAAAAACATCACTTTCAAACATTGGTAATTCTGATCTCCACCTAAATCTAGCAGTACTGCAGTAAGATCCTCTTTCCTGGAGCATTGAAGCCTTGAAAGCAACATGGCCAAAGAGATACAAATGTCACATAGATGTTTGGGCTAGAAAGTTTTAAAGATCTGTGTCAATCCCTGATTCTAGGAACAGGCCATTTATATTTGTGTCTGGACCTTTACATAGATACCTGAAATTATAATTAGTTATTTCAAAGCATTTTTATCTTTGTCCTTTAAAAACCAACCAGTGAAACTCCTTTAAACCCTTGAGTGGCACTGAGGTGAGATTAACTAAAAGATTAGGACCCTTAAGTGATTTTTATAGGTTTTTCATTCATGAAATTATAACTCTCAATAATATTTCAGCTTTACGTATCTCTCAGGCATGGCTGTTTCTCCAGTACATCTTAAGCATCTCAACCATAAATAATTAGAAGGTTAGGTGCATAGTAGGCAGCTGAGAAAGATGAGGGTATTGCTTTCCTAGCCTGAGGCTTCAAAATAGTCCCAAGCCTGGCACTGCATTTTAATTTTTCACCAATTTGCCAACGCTGTGTGTGCATGTGTGTGTGTGTGTGTGTGTGTGTATGTGTGTCTGTGTGTGTGTTTGCAGTTGCCTTACATGTCTGTTGCCTATGCTGACTTCTGGAGAACGGTCAATTATAGGGCATATAAAATGAACAGTTGAACTCATAACAAGGAAATCTCAGTTTCTTTCAAGTATTCTGATTAGAAAAAAAAGCATTTGAAATCCTCTGTGACGATCTGCTGTCATGCATGGTAAGCATAGCGTTTCAGCTGCATTCAAGGCTTTATGTCTTCATTAAAGAGGATTTTTAAATGAAATAAAGAGAGGTATTTGGGAAAGGTTGGCTCCAATTTGTTTGTGCAACTCACATGGGCCAGGTTCTTTGAAGGGCATTGGAACAGCTCCATCAGAACTTAATGGATTTGTAGGCTGCACAGGGTATGTAACTTCCAACGGGTGAGTAGCAGCTTCAGAGGGTGCAGTTTTGTAATCAGAAGCAGAATGATCCTATTGTAGAAAGAAGGAATCGTGACCAATCCAGTGGACTGGTGAGTACTGTTGGAATATAGATTTTTACATTAGTCATTTTTCATCTGCCAGCATATGAGATCCAGTGCCAGGCACCTGGCTAGATGGTGCTGGGATAGCTCTTTTAGCTCTGCCAAACATATGGTATGCATTCAGAAAGAAGTCTGCAAGGTTAGCCTGCATCCTTGCTGCTCCATGGTAGTCACCACATGTGCAAATAGCTTGCTGCTCACCTCTTTTCTGGGGAAAGTTCATTATAGGCAGGGCTGATGTTAGGGTGTGTGAGAGACCCAGAAAGCAAACATTGAGCCCCAAAGTGTCATTGCCCATGTTCAGAGGCAGTGCTGTGTCCAGCTGTTCTGGGATGGCCTTTCCACCTTCAGCTCACTGAGTTTGGATTTATTACAGCTTTGCCTGTTTAATAGTCTTCTGTGCCTAGCACAAAGTAGGTGCTTGAAAAGAGTGATGTAACTGAAAGAATCATTCAGTCTCTCGTCTTCTAGCCCTTTTGCTTCCAGTGCTAAAGGGAAGAGAGATTTTCCCACTTCTCCACCTCATGTTCTACCTTCTATCTGAGAACTTCCTCACTCGACTTCAGACACTTGCCTTCAGCCAGTGCGCAGACCATACAGATGCCTCCTTCCATACAGATGCCTCCTTCTTCCCTTGGGGTATTTGCACTTGCCACTCCTCAGCTGACTGTCCCTTCCTCAGAGCAGTCTTTTCTGACCATATTGTCTCACATAGCTCCCTCTTTTATTCCCTCCCATGGTAGTGATAGATGATTACTTGCTAATTGCCTGCCTTCTCTCCTAGAATGTAAGCCTCCCAAAGGCACTACCTTGTCCAGCTTGCTTACTATTACACTATGAAATACAGTGTATACATGTTCATATTTGTTGAATAATTGAATGAATTCTGCAGAGAAACAAGCTTTAAATGCTGGGGATCTGGATTGTTCAAAGCTCCCAGCTAGATCGGCTTCTTCAAATAGGTTTTATCTTGACAACCCAGTTGCTGCTGCCTGCAATGTTGTGTTGAGAAGGATTCTGTGGCTGTGCATTATTGGTTGCGTGCTGTGTGCTTGCCTCCCTCTCTTAGTTGTGTGTTTGCATAGCATCTTGTAGTGCAGATTTTTCTTTCTCCTTGGAGAGTTTCCTTGCCTGCACTGTGCTTCCGAAGACTCTGCAAGGTACCTTTGAAAAAAGAAGCCATATGTAGCAGAAGCAAATAGGAAACGAAATGTTCAGGAGATTCCAACAAAAGCAGAAATTGGCCCTATGCCTCTTCCCATTCCTTGTTCTGAGTACTGTGGGTTGACATCACTCTAGGACTAAAGGAGAACACTCGCTTAAACACCAATATCTGAAACACCGGGGGGGAAAAAGGCTTACAGAACATGACTGGCCAAGGAAATTGCTTTTTGAATAAATGCTTCCTTCTCTGAAGTTTGCTTCATCACAAACCTCCCTTTCAGAAGTTTCATTTCATTTCTCAGTGAGCATGTTTTTAGAAACAGGAGGCCTGAGGAAATCAAACTGGCAGAGATCTCTAGTCCCTTTTGCCTCACCAGTTTTCTACCCACTGAAAAACCAGAAGGGTTCAGATATGACGGCGCCTGGGGTGAGGTGTTGGTGATGAGCGATTAATTCCTGAGAACTGCCCTGAGATGCAATTTTCCCCTCAGAAGAGGTTTTCCAACAGGGCCCTCCAGGCTTAGAGGTTGATCCCTATTTGCAGTGTTAGTTTTGCTTTCTATGCTGTTTTACCACCCATGTTTTCAACTATGTTAACTAAAAGAACGTTCCTAGGAATTTATAGAGTGGATCAGGAGAACACTAGACATACAGCAAATTTGTTTGGACGAGACATACAGTTTGCTGCATGTCTGGATCCACTAGCGGATCGAGTGTTTGTATGTCTCATCCAAACAAATACCACTCTGAGTTATCCATGTTACATTGGTTGAGTGATTTAAGTTCCTTGTTTTATGTGGAAAATGGGGATGATGAGCTAGCATAGCCAGTATATTGGGAGGAAAAGTGTAATTTAGTGACGTATTTGACCAATGCTTGTTGAAAACCTACTACAGTAGTCCCCTCTTATCTCCAGTTTCACTTTTCACAGTTTACCATAGTCTGAAACTACTAAATGAAAAATTCTAGAAATAAACAATTCATAAGTTTTCATTATACAGCGTTCTGAGCAGTGTGACAAAATTGCAAGCTGTCCCACTCTGTCCTGCCCAGGATGCGGATCCTCCCTTTGTCTAGTGTAGCCGTGTTGTCTACACTACCTGCCTGTTTGTTAGTAACTGAGTAGCCATTTCTGTTACCAGGTTGACTGTCATGAAATCACAGTGCTTATGCCCAAGTAACCCTTCATTTTCCTTAATAACAGCCCCAAAGCACAAGAGTAGTGATGCTGGCAATTCAGATATGCCAAAAAGAGGACATAAGGTGTTTAAGAGAAAAGGTAAAAGTTCCTGACTTAATAAGGAAATAAAACAAATTATATGATGAAATTGCTGGTCGGGCACGGTGGCTCACACCTACAATCCCAGAACTTTGGGAGGCCGAGGCAGGCAGATCATGAGGTCAGGAGTTCAAGACCAGCCTGGCCAACATGGTGAAACCCCATCTCTACAAAAACTAGCCAGGTGTGGTGGTACACTCCCATAGTCTCAGCTACTGAGAAGGGTGAGGCAGGAGAATCACTCGTACCCAGGAGACAGAGGCTGCAGTGAGCCGAGATCGTGCCACTGCACTCCAGCCTGGGCAACAGAGCAAGACTCCATCATCATCTCAAAAAAAAAAAGAAATTGCTAAGATCCTCTGCAAGCAGGGATCTTCTGTTTGTGCAATTGTGAACAGTGCATTGTTACAATTGTTCTGTTTTATTCTTAGTTGTTAATCTCTTAATAGATTAACCTGTACCTGTACCTGATTTATACATTCAACTTTATCATAGGTATGTGTATGTGTAGAAGAAAACAGAGAGCATACATAGGGTTCGGTACTATCCATGGTTTCAGGCATCCACTGGGGGAAGAAGGGGGATTCCTATACTGGTATCAGATACAGCAAGCTGAGAGGATACGAAGATGGATGTTACTCTGATTGAGTAATGTGGGGACTAGACAGGAAGATTTTGTTTTTACCAAGTTTGATATTGTTTAGGGCTTACTATTGTTTGAAAAGCAAAGAACTACTGGGCGAGTGCAAATTATTTCTCTACTGAACTCTGGGAGTCATGCTCTTGCCACAGTGGGATTTTCGTCTGACATATCAGACCCAACTGTTGGGCAAGATCGTTCCGATCCCTTACAAGGTTGAGAAGAAAATCATAGCAATGGGGTGTCCTAAGAATATCAACCCCTTAGTAGCTCCTCACAGCCCAGTTCCAGGCTCCTGTTCTTCAGCTGTCCTGATGTTGTGTTGTAAAAAAGTTCTAGGCCAAGCACAGTGGTGCATGCCTATAACCCCAGCACTTTAGGAGGCGGAAGCAGCTGGATCACTTAAGCCTGGGAGGTTGAGGCTGCAGTGAGCTGGCCACTACACTCCAGACAGAGTGAGACCTTGTCTCAAAAAAAAAAAAAAAAATATACCTCTAAATGGTGGCCAGTCAAGGAGCAGTCAGTGTTGCAGATCTAGGAGGCAGTGTCTGGGGTTGTTTTTCTCAGATACACATTTGAGGATAGAATTACTGATGGTCTCCCTGACAGGAAGTGACTACCTTTGATGTTTTAATTGAAATCAACTCTGCTCAGGACCTGGAGCTGCAGTTGCTCTTTGCTGAGATGCTCCTAACAAGCTTTCAGTGGAAAACTGCGAACTTTCATGTCTAATCAATTCCAGTGATTTTTTTTTTTTGATGGTATGGGTGTACTCCAACAAACCTGAAATGCCCACCTTGGTTCATGGAGGTTTTATAGGGTACGTAGCATGCTCCAAAGATCATTCATAGTGCAGTTAGTGGAGTAATATCTGGTCCAAATTATGATGCTAGCAAAGTCTCATTTGCTGCTTTGGCAATCGGCTTGACATTGTGATACTTCAATGTATAATTGGATAAGCAATTAGGTTCTGTTATAGTACAGTGGTTTGGCATAATTATTTTCCAGCACTGTGATTTTCTAGTTAATACTTACTTTTGGGGGTTACAAATTCTTAAACATCAACACTCTATACCCTTTGAAAATGGGATGCCACTAATTAATATAAGAGTTTATTTCAGCATTTTGGCCCCACAGGCAGCACTAAAAATACTTGCTTTTACTCAAGCAAGTTATGCTTAAGTCAAAGCTTTGGCAACTAATCAAATGATTAATGCTCCATTGATTACTTGAATTTCTGTTCAGAAAAGGAGGAACTGGGCTTTTGAACTTTCACAGTGAGTAGAAGGACCCGAAGGTAATTTGTTTGCACATAGACATCTCACAGTCTAGTGCTTAGTCCAAGGCTCCAGCTCACAGGATCCCTCACATAGAGAAGGGAAGCAATGAACATATTTTTATACTAAGTAATATTTAAAGAACTTCAGCATTCTAAGGTATCACAAGTGGCAGGCAGAGGTTTATGGTCCAAGACCATTTTGTGCCCCAAGTGAAAGCAACTGATGATTCATTGGGCCACCAAGAAAGTCCAGCATGGGTGCCAGTCTGCTCAGTAACCAGCACATAGACAAAGGAAGCTCCATGTACTGAAAGGAAACATGTACTGAAAGGATAGTCCAGGGAGGTGCTAGAAGTATGAAAGCATCCAGAATCATGAAATATGACTCAATCAGAATGGTCCAGGAAGGCTTCTCGGGAACTTTGAGAAGTGAATGATGGAAGAGAGGCAGAATGGATATTGGGCAAAAACTGAGTGATTTTCACACTGGTTGAGAGCAATCTTGGCAGGGAAGCCAGGATCTCTGTGTGCTTTACAGACAAACACCAGGGAGAAAGCTGCCAGATGACGAAGTCCATCTATAGTGAGGGGCCAAGTCCTCTCACTTAGTGGCCATGACACTAACTAGCCTATGGGGCAAATGAGCCCCCTCTCCTCATCCATGCTGCCCCCACTCCCAAACTTTCTCTTCTGATTGTTGCCATCACTTTCTCCCTTTAATTCATTATCCTTCCAGGACATTCTTTATGAGCAATTATTCTAGTCCTTTTACTTCCTTGCCTCTGATCCTTTCATATCTTCTCATCACACCAAAAATAAAATCCAAACTTCTCAGCCCTGCCCACAGGGTGCAAATGATCTGCCATCCCCCCAAGTCCTCTCTCTCACTCTTCCAGCCTATTACCCAACCACCACACTTCCTTGAAGGTCTGCACTTGCTGTTCTTTCTGCTTGAAATATTCCTTCCCGCCCGTTTACTTAAATACTCGTTATTCACACCTCAACTCATATGCTACATCTTCAGTGAAGCCTTCCTGTAAAAGCCTGCCCTACCCAAAGTTCTACCATCCCCTATACCATTTTTTGGTGGAGTTCTTATAACATGAAATTATTTTGACTCCTATGCATCCATAAAAAATGAAGCTTTCTAGAACTCAGCCCAGTAGAAACTGCCACCCACAAGCGTTAAAGGCCAATGCATCACCCTCACATCTTGAGTCACCCTTTCCCACCTCAGTTGTACTTCCTTCCCCAAGGGCCATTTCTCAAGCTGTTAATGCCGTATTTTCACACCATTTCATTTCATATATTTTTAAAATTGATTCTTGTGTTTAACTTAAATTTACTTTAAAAGGAGACTTGACATGATTTGTCATAAACGAGAGATGTCCCTAAAAATAAATATGATCTAAACAAAACAATCTTATTATATTCTAGCCAGTCTGGATGGCTCTTCTCTTTCTCTTAGAGGTGTTGTTGGTGCCTTATCAAGGACATACTAGTCCACTGAGACTTTATTCTTGAACAGTCAGATGGACTGAAAGATCACTGAAAAGAGAATAAGTTTCTCTCAGTAAGATTCAAAGCTGTTTGCAGCTTTGCATTTGTAGGACTGGAGACCATGTTTTAGACCCCTGTCGTGTGTGCCTATTCCATCTTTAAACAATGGAATGTTAAGGCTTCTCAAAGTGGCAAATTTCAGCTCTCTTACTAACTCTGATACATGTTAATAGCTACCTAGAAGCCAGGTCAGGATTCATCAGGGAACAGTGCTGTAATTAGTTGGTGAAGCTGACCATGGGTACAAGTTGCCTTGCTGGGGAACTGGTACTCACATCATGTGTTTAATGAAGCTGTTCCCATTGCCCAGAATTACCCTTTCTTCAAAATCTCATTACCATCTTTTAAGCCCAGTCCAAGTCCTTGATTTTTAAAAGTCAGTCTCAGACCTGAATTCCAGCAAGAATTATTTTCTCTCCCCCTGCCCCAGATATTCCAAGAACACTTTGATGGAACTTCTAGTTCAGTGGTTAGGCCAGTATTAAATTATCTATGCACGAATCTGTCTGCCCTATTATGCGGTGAACCTGAGGAGGCAAAGATCTTGGGCTTATTTATCTTTGTATCATCTTTCATAAGACCTAGAACAGAGCCTGGAATATATCATGTGTTCATCCAACCTTGGTTGAATAGAAAGTAATAACAGAGGATCAGATCTAAAAAAAAAATGGTTATTTTTCTTTTGAGACTTTATATAAACCCCTGTGTAAACAGAACCATCAACCCATAAGAAATGGTTTATTTAAGCTCTCTGCTTCTGTATGTTGTTTTATAGAAGTGATAATAATGAAATATGTTTTTATAAAAACATCCAAGTTTATATTCAGCCATTTGCTTCTGTAAGAAGAGCATTAAATTAGTTTTCCCCCATTTGAAGACAATTTGGCATTTTACTCCAGGTTAGTTCCAAATTCTGAAAAACATTTAAATTATTGTGAACCATTCCTCCTACTGCATTCCATTACAGAACTCTAAAGATGTCAATAGCAAAGGCAGTTTGAGCAATACAGCAGGAGATTAATCATTACCCCATACACCTTGTGATAACACACTCAGTGCACAGGAGGGAGTATGGTGTCAAAATCGACACGTATCAGTTCTTCAATCAGAAATCCTGTTAACACTACCTTCCCCAAAAACCATTTCTAGCAGATAAAGTGGGATGACTGAAGATAGATTTTTTTAAAAAAAATCTCTTTTCAAAGCTGTGCAGAAATAGAATTTGCTTGGAAAGGCCATCACAGACTTCAGTCTGTTGAATGTGAATAAAGACTTTGGTTCAAGTTTTTGCAAACTTTGTCACTTTGGCGTGCACTTTCCTCTAAAGAACAAAGCTTCTGTGAAAACCGTTTTGACTACTGTTGTTGTGTCAGAAGGAAACCAGTATGTAATACATCAGCGTTGCTGTTGAGCATTTTCAGAGCAAGCAGAGTCACATTTAACTTACGTGACTTACCTGCAGAAAGGAGAGATGGAGAACTATAGTGCACTGAATCCCAGACACAGTCAGTTGGAAGTGCTGTTATTTTATGTACTACTAAGAAAGAAAAACACTGCCAATTAAATTATGACACACTTTTGGTTATAGGACATGTTTTGATTTCAAAGATGTTAAAATATGAAAAAATGTGCACCTTAGAACTGGTGAACTAAGGAATTAAAATAGTGCAGGTTGATTTATACTGTATTCCATGCAATAATAATAAGTCCTGGAGTGAACAAAATGATGGCCTTGAATTTTATCTTCCTGCACGTGGTCTCCTCTGTTTTTTCCAGGATTCACAGTCAGGCAACTTTGGGAACAACCTAGTTACCAAATGCAAGCCAAGTTCTTCCTGTGACACCTTTTTAAGGGGTCTGCTAGGTTGAGTTGTCAAATAAAATACAAGAAGCCCAGTTAAATTTGTATTTCAGGTAAACAATAAATGATTGTTTCATATAAGGATATCTCAATACTGTATGAGACATCCTTATCCTAAAACAAGTCACTGAGCGTCCTGTATTTTTGTTTGCTAAATCTGGCAACCATACTCCTGGGGTATTGACTACCTTTGACCTCCACCACATTCTTTTACCATAGGACCTTAGCTTTTACCATGAGAAGCCTCGATTAATACCTTACTTACTCCTTAGGACAGCTCTGAGGATTAGGGATTAGTGAGGGTCATTTTAGAGCTGAAGGAGCTACATTTCCTCCCCAGATTTGAGTCCCTCATTATAATAAGTTGTTTTGGATCTGAATTCTGATCATAACTAACTTTTAATCCTTCTACAAAGTAGTTAGGTCCAAAAGATACAGATCATTGGGGAACCATGGAGATGAAAAATACTTTTACTCCTAGAAACCACCTCTGTGGAGTTTTTAGTGCTCGCTGTCATTAGGTCAGTGTTATTTAGCCTAAAAATAATGCTAATGACTGACAGTAGTAGCAGCAGTGAATATTAAATACCACTTAACTATGTGTCAGGCATGGCACTGCTCACCACTCTTTTTCCTACTCCCATTTGACAAAGGGGAAAACTGAGACACAAAGAGATTAAAGGAACTTGTTCTTCTCATTGTTCAAGCTCAGACCTAACTCACTCTCGCCTTCTTGGAGAGCCATTTTTGGATGATCCATAGATAACCTCTTTCCCTCCATCACTGTTTTTCATAACGTTTCTTTGTGAAACCAAGGTGATACTCAAAAGCCTTTGCAATGAGGCTAGCTCTATCCAGCACCCTTCCCATTTTGTAATCCCATCTCACTAAGAATCAGCCATTTGGTGTCTAACCTCCCTACCTGGGTGCCCCAGGAGAACAATAAAGGAGTCTGTCTGGTTCAGCGTTCCAGTGCTAGGTCTGGCCCCTGGCATTACAGAGACAGAGCAACTGTCTTGTGTGTTAACAAGTAGTCACCGCCCTCCCCTGTGGGAAGCCAAAGTAATCTAGAAGGGTTATCAGAAGTGAAACTCCTCCATTAAAGTTCACCCACGGCAAATACTGCCTTTTGGATAAAGTACTACTTAAGATCATTAGGGCTTTCTCTCCGTTAGCCAGGCAAGAAGTTGCAGCCACCAGATTCTTGGGTTGCTTTAGGGAAATGGAACTTTACTCCAAACTGTAGCATTTTTAATCTTCAAGTCACCTGGGTGGATCTTCTAGGGCACAAGTCTTGCCCACCAGGGCCTTTCCCAGGCTCCCTATTTCTGCAGAGATTACAAACATTCAAAGGCTCCTGAACTGCATCCGCATCTTAGTGTTGCTAAGACAAGCCTTGTAGGCCAGACATCCCATGGACAGAGCATAAATAGAAGAAAAGCAGTTCTAGGGCAAGGTTTGCCAAGGACAGCAGTAGTACTGTTGATAGGATCACAAGCAATGTGCTTAAAGGCAAACGTATTCTTTCTATATGTGTGTGGGCTCTATCTATCTACACACTTCTCCCAAAAAGCAGCGATTCTCAACAATAAGTGCACCTTAGAATTGGCTGAGAAGTTTTGTTTTAAATCCCCAAACTCAGGCTGCCCCAGACCAATTAAATCAGAATCCCTGGGGTGGGTTTTATTTTTTAAAGCTTCCTAGATGATTACAGTGGGCAACCAGGATCGAGTGCCGCTGTTCTAAACAGAACCACATGCTTCCATCTGGGGCTTTTAGGAGGGAAATCTCCTAACTTTTAAAAGCTATGTACAACAGAGTTTTTGCAAAGATGATTAGTTTTTGTTTTATTTATTTCCTATTTATTTCCCAAAAACTTCTAAGGGTTGGTACAATGTTGCCATCTGTAAGGCATATGACAATAACAGATGGTCGCCTAATAACCAGGAAGGCATTAACATTCACAGGCTCTAAATTATTTGGATTCATCTGGTATGATCTGTGTTGATGAGGCCACTTAATGCTTGATTTCTGTGTCTTCCAATGGCAGTAGCAGAAGTGGGAAGGCCATATTTCCTGGGCTTTGCATGTCTCTTTGTCATCTTATTGAATTGTTATAAGATGGATTTATAACAGACCTCAAGGTAGTATCAAAATGAAAATTAGTTCTTGAGTAGAAGAATAGCAATCCCGTTTGCCTTGCCTGTAGCAACTGTGGCATGTTTGCCTCTGCAAGAAAGGAAATGACTTCTTAATGTGGTTTTCTTCCACTAAGGAGAATTAAATCTACATGGCAAAATGTAAAACCAGCGTGCTGGCAGCCAAATTCTGAAGGGAAGATCCATGACCCTCATAAACGTATTTGTGGCCCGGTTATATGCTAATGAGCCTCATTTAGGCTCAAACTTACCAGGAGTGGAAATATAGCTCAGTTGGAGTGCGAGGCTATGGTTCCCTCACTGTTTGTTATGCCTTCTGTATCAACGTTGAGCTGCAATAAATGGGGAAATTTCTCCATCTGCTGCAAGCTGCCAGGGTAGGGGCCCCTAGGTTAGATTTAGAGTTTGGGGCCTGAGATAGCAAAAGTCATTATATTAGTCGATAGACTTTTTGCTGAGTTGCCAAATTATTTTTAAAGGATCAACTTTTAAAAAGTCGATATTTTAATCGTTAAGTTGACCTTTTTCAAAATGGAGTGGAACAGTATCTGTGGGATGGTCTTTAGGGACACTGTAGATCCTTCAGGATAAATAAAAAGGCAAAAGTTGTTTGGGATAATACTGGCACCTACCACTACCTAGCTGGGTGATCTTTGGACCAGGGTATGAACTTCCTCAGAACTCAGTTTCCTCCGCAGTAACATGGGGTTAAGCAGCGTCAGTTTTATGAGTTATTGTAAGGATTAAATGAAATAATGTATATCAAAGAAATAATGTGCACCTTTCACATCATAAATGCTAGCTATCATTGGTGCTATTAAATTGTCTCAATCCCAAATGACTTTTAACACATAACACAAAATACTACACTGTGCATTCCCATGAAGAATGAACGGATAACCTGCAGCATTTTACAATGTATAGAGCTGCACACAGGAACAATAAATTTAGTTAATGAAATTGAATCATAATAGCAGGTTAAGGGAGAAAATTGAGCATTTCTAAAGAAGAGAGTTCTGAGAACATCCTCTCTGATAGAATTGAAATTGTATTCACTCTATATGTAAATCTGAGACATACACACAATTTTTAAAAATAAATATACCTGTAATCTGAGGAGGAATTTAAAATGATTCAAGTGTTAATTTTGAGACAAATTGTTAATTTTTTGTAAGTTGTTTTCTCATTTAATCTCTTTTACTATTTCCCTACTTGAAGCCTCTTTTAATGGAAATACTTATTACTTACTCAGTTCTCATGGCCCTTGTGTTATTATCATAAATTTGGTTCACTGAACAAAACTGCTCAGAGCTCATGCAAGAGAGTCTAAACCAAAGAGAGTAGGAGGTAAACCACAGGCCACCTTGAAGGAGAGATTATGGGTTGGTGGCAAACTCAATGCCTTCAAAATCCAGGAAGTAAGTAAAATAAATGAATGATGCCTATTAAATATAAGAAAATTAGAAGAGTGTGGGGGAGATTATGGGAATGGCAAATGCTCCCCATTCCCCCACTTCATCCCAATCTGTGATCACCTGTATTAGTCCATTCTTACAGTGCTATGAGGAACTATCCAAGGCTGGGTAATTTATAAGGAACAGCAGTTTAATTGGCTTATGGTTTCTCAGGCTGTACAGAAAGCATGGTTGTGGAGGCCTCAGGAACCTTTCAATCATGGCGGAAGGGAAAGCAGGCACGTCTTCTGTGGCTGGAGCAGGAGGAAGAGACAGTGGAGGGAGGTGCTACACACTTTTAAACAATAAGATCCCCCAGTAACTCACTATCATGAGAACAGCACCAATGGGGAATTCTGCCTTGGTGGTCCAATCACTTGCCACCAGGCCCCACCTCCGACACTGGGGGTTCTAATTTGACATGAGATATGGGCAAGAACACAGACCTATATCATACCATCACAGCCTCAGTAGATGATTACAAGAAGGCAAAGGATCCGATTATTTTAAATGTGGATTCTTGTATAAAGCCTCTCCATTTGCAAGTTTTAGCAACTGAAACAGTTAAAAGATACACCTACTGGCCTCTAATTTGCAAATTTTGTTCAGTCTCCCCCAGCCCCCCCAAATTTGTTCAAGGAGATCCCAAGGGCCCATGAAAGAGCCTCTTCCATTTTTTTCTCCAAAGCTCCAGAAACATGACAAGGAGGACTCTCCTGCCTCTTGGAGATCAGAGGAGGAAATGGCAGCAGAAGCCGCAGCTCTGCGGGTCTACTTTCAGTGACACAGGTAAAGACTGCATTTCATCATCACCCACACCCTCCCGTGGGCCTCAGGAAAGAGGCTGCACTCTCAGAATGGGGATGCACAAAAACACCTTCACCAACATCCTTGTGTGGTGGCTGCAAAGGACAAAAAGCTGGAGGGGAGAAAACGCTGGCCCTTGAGTACTGTATTCCCAGCCTCCCAGTCTCTTCCAACTCTCCTGCCTCTTCACTCCCTTCTTCCAAGCCAGTGCCCCCCAGCCCACCACCACCTTTCTCCAGTCTTTCCTGTGGTGCTCCTCCAGAATCCAATGTTCACAAAGCAGACCTTCTGTCATGCACAACTTCTTGTTTAAAAGGTCAACCCCAACTTAAGGGTGTGACATGGCCCTTAGGCTCAAGTCTGTCTGCAAAGCCCTGTAAACCAGCTTTCTCTGCCTCCCTAACACACCCCCAGGCAAACTCCTCTGCTTTCACTGAGTGGACTCTTCTCTTCAGTTGCTATTTGGTAAATTGCCCTTCACGTTTCCCTGTATGTTCGGCTCCTAGGAAGCTCAGGTCACAGGGAAAAGTCAAGGCTTGATAGAATTAATCTTTGTCTTAATGATGGCTAACTGTTGAGAGATCATAGGTTTAAGACTCTGGTAGAAAGATAGCTATAGCCAATTTCCTTGTCCAAATGCTTCTACTCCAAATTTTTTTTGCAGTATCTAAGGAACTCATGCCTAGCTCTATCTGGCAATCTATAGTATCCCTCCTAGTCTCAGTTCCCATAGTAGACTGCTGGAATAACTGAGGGTGATGTGTTTGGTCTGTAAACAAAAAGTGTTAAAGAAGGCCAGGTACAGTGGCTCATGCCTATAATCCCAACTACTTGGGAAGCTGAGGCAGGAGAACTGCTTGAACCTGGGAGGCAGAGCTTGCAGTGAGCTGAGATCATGCCACTGCATTCCAGCCTGGGTGACAGAGCAAGACTCAGTTTCAAAAAAACAAGAGCTAGAGAGAGAGAAATGTATCTAGCTCTCTGAAATTTGTTTATAAATATAGGGTTACCATGCAATATTGGCATATATCTAGACTAAAAAAATTACTTGTTTATCTCAAATTCAAATTTAACTGGTATCTTGTATTTTTTCTGGCAAAACTGTTAAGAAACTCCCATGGACCCCAGTTACAGATCCTCTCCTATAAATAGTTTCTTTTTCCTTTTTAGAATTAGATAATTCCAAATTAGAATTAGGGAATTCTTCATCTGACCTGTGAATAAATATGTTCATGTTATAAGTTGCAGAAGTAGATCAGATACAAATAAAAAACAAAATTAGTGAACAAATGCTGGTAGCAATTGATTGGAAAAAATTCTATCAACCACTTAGTGATCATGATTTTTAGCTAGAAAACACTTTCATGGTATTCTGATTTCACTTTGATATGTAAGTCTTTACTGGATAGCTTTAAATATATGTGCACTTGGCCTTTCTCTCCCCAGCCCTCTTTTTAGAGTATTCTAAATACTTAAAGATCCAGACTACCTTGCCCCCTATTGTTGTTCAAATATGGTGTTGTACTCAGATCCTTGCATTCTAGAAAGCTTATTTCATTCTCCCATGTCATAAGTTTGTCAGCTCTGCACTCAGTTGCCTGGGGGGATATGGCAAGTGCTATAGCAGAGGCTGTCTTTCATATTTTATTTTGAACCTATTCCACTGTTCACCATCTCTTTCTCATTTTTTAAGGATCAAGCTAGTTTACCTAAGAACATAGGCCTATGCGCATGACTACAAACCTCTTTCTATTCCTGTTATGAAGGCCAGTATGTCATTTTAGAGTGCCCTGTTCAAATTTAAATGGGGTGACAATACCTCAGACTTGACTGCCTAGGTTGAATTTTTTGTCCTGGGTGTTCTATGCAGTGGGTATTTTCAGGTAGAGGCTAGAAGGCTTTAGGCTTTTTCCCAAGGCTTGTTGAATTGTAGGATTTTTGTCTTAGAATGCTTTTTCTAGACACTTTAAGAAGATTCAAACGTATTACCCAAGTTTCCTGTAGGCTTTGTTTTGTCAGTTTTTGCTTCTGTCTTGCCTTGAGGCCTGACATCTCCTGTCTTCCCGGTAAATTGACTTCCCTTGTACATCTTACCAGAAAGATATTTACCCTAACTTGTTACACAAACCATTGCCACAGTACCTGTGGATTTTTAAGTTAACTAACATTTGTATTTCTCTTTAAAGGTTTTGTGCACAGACCAAACAAATCACCCCCAGTCTTCCCAGCAGTCAGATGTGGTAACTAAGACTAGGATGGATAATATAGGTTGTGAGGTGGCAAACAACTTAGGATCCTAAGATTTTGCCAAGACTGTCATCATTACCTGGAGTACAATGGGACTAAATAATATACTTCCCTTTAAGGACAAAGGAAACATTCTATTAAAACCATCCTCACAGGGTTAACAAGAATTACATGCTGGGTTCTGGACAGAAATATAGTTGTAATTAAGCATTAATCAGGCTGCACTTCAGCCCACTTCACTTCGGCCCACTTTTTCGTAACCAAAAGTCCCGGAGCACCGGATGCTGACCATTTGCCTCCTCATTATTCCTACAGAGAAGATTTCTGATGTTTGTGAGAATCTGATGTTAGAATCATAAGGCATTTGTTTGTTTAAAAAGTGCTTAAGATGTTTTTCAGATCCTGAATTCCAGCAAAACAGCTATTGCCAACCAGTTTGAAGACCCGCCTCCCCAAGAGGAACTGAATCAGCATGAAAATGCAGTTTCTTCATCTCACCATCCTGTGACTGACTTCATCCTGCATTCTTCAGCCAATGATCCCCCACCTCAGTCACTCCAACCCCCTTAAAATACCTAGACCTAAACGGCTCAGACAGGCAGATTTGAGGTTTCCCCCCATCTCCTTATTTGGCAGCCTTATGATTAAACTTCCTTCTCTGCTGCAACCCTGTGTTTTGGTGTATTGACTTGCCATGCATTAGGCAACAAACCTATTATAGTTACTTTTTCAAAGGAAATTCAATCATTGGATTGGTCCATCTGCTTATTTATTTCTCCCCTTTTCAAAAAAAAAAGTGTCTACATATTGAATTTTTATACATTAAGTGGTTCATGAAACCCCTGAAATGTGTTAATAAATAGGGCAATTAATTATGAAATATTTGGACATAGCTAGACTTTAAAAATTGTTAATCTGAAGTTCAGATAGACTTGGCCTTCTCCAGCTTTCGTGATTATTCCCTCAGCAGCAAGTTAGTCTTAGGCAGAGCAAGTTTAAAGACATTCATGGTGCTCACTCTGCAAAACTGCACAATTCTCAACATGCACAGAGGCAGACATGATAGGGCTCAGCCCTGGAATTGATAACAGTAGCCAACACTTGCTAAGAATTGTAGACCCTGTTATTATCCTGTCTTGCAAGTGATGAGAAATCTAAGGCTTAGGGATGTTAAGTATTAGTTCAAGGCCAATGGTAAGTGGCAAAGCTCAGATTTGAACCCAGGCAGTCCCATCCTAAAGGCCATTGTCTTAGTCTGTGTACTGCCCTCCTTGCTAAAAGAGCTCACCTCTCTAGCCACTTCCTTCTCCCTGTCCCATCTCTCCTTGTACCCTCAAAATAGTCTTTTTAGCCTCGTCACCTTATCTATTGGCCTATTTCTGCCTTGAGGACCTCCCACCTCCTCGCCTGCTGGACTTCCTTACCTGCCTTGTTAATACAACCCTGCCCAGCACCTGCCTCCCTGGTCACACTACAGCCAGGTAGCAGAAACCAAAATGGGCCTGGATTCCCCAACCAACTTTGTTCTATTTGCAAGATTTTCAGATCATGCTGAATCCTGCCTAGGCTGCCCTCCCTCTTTCTTTTCTTTCTTTACCATCTGACCACATGCCTAAATAAACATGACTTGGGCGAATACAGTGTTCCCCAAATTGCATTCATTCCCATTTTGTCATGATTTGTCTTATCTTTTTAAATTTTAGTATATTTATCTTAAACTTTATATTTCAGCCTCAATGAAAAACAAGTACTACCTGTAATTAGAAGTTAAGAATAAAAATAAACATAAGAGAAAAACGATGCTGATGATTTCCAGCTCTGCATAGTTACTTGCCTTAGCTACTAGGAGTGAGATTCAGTCTCTCTGTTAAAAAGTGAGGCTAGCCACCATTAGAGGGGCATTTAATTCTAGCACCAAACCGAAACTCTCCATTTGACATATTCAGAAGGATTAAAGAGAATAACCTACTGAGAGATTCAATGTAGATCACTTAAGATTATCTTAAACAGGAATATGACTCCCAACTTTGGAGAAACAGCAGTGGAGGCCAGATCTTAAACCCAGGGCAAGCTGGTTTTAGACCTGCTTCAACCCTAAACCAGTACTCCTTTCCACCCACCCATCTCCCCCCAACCCCTGCAGGCATATCAAGAAGACAAGGTGCATGGGGGAAAACAAAAGAGTCAGCTTCCCTAGGGCTGATGGGTCAAATCTCAGTGCTTGCCTCTGACATTTTGCTTGCCAACAGTCTGTCTTGAAAACCAACAGGTTGCAAAGAAGAATGTGAACACCTATATCCAGAGATGCCCTATATAAGAATAAAGACTATAAGACCAAAAAGCTGTTCTTGATTTAATGTTTGGGGTGGACATACCTAGTTATATGATTGGGCTGTTTCCCCACCCACATCTCATCTTGAATTGTAGCTCCCATAATCCTCACATGTCATGGGAGGGACCCAGTGGGAGGTAACTGAATCAAGGGGGAGGATCTTTCCCATGCTGTTCTCATGATTGACAGTGAATACGTCTCACAAGGTCTGATGGTTTTATAAAGGACAGTTCCCCTGAATATGCTGTCTTGCCTGCTGCCATTTAAGATATGCCTTTGCTCCTCCTTTGCCTTCCTCCATGATTATGAGTCCATTAAACCTCTTTCCTTTATAAATTACCCAGTCTTGAGTGTGTTGTTATTAGCAGCATGAGAACAAACTAATATACCTAGCAACTCCTTGGTAAGTGTTATTTTCTATATCTTCTTTACATATAAAGAATTAATCCTCAGCATAGCAAGAGTACCATTAGGACAACAAAGGTAAACATTCTGAAACTATGTACTGTCTGCTCAGCCTCTTGAAGCCATCAAGACACCAACATCAGATTAATTGTGTAGAAGAACTCTCTTTATCTTCCCATATAACCCTCCAGGAGATGTTGGTGTTTTAGCTGCTCTCCGTATCCTTTGCCTACCAGAAAATGACTTTGAATTGCAGTTTCTTGAGCAATAGTGAGAAAGGGTTATTGCCTTCACCATGCACAAGGAGCTCAATAGCCCAAGGGTTGCTGAATGAAGCTGCAGTTGTCTCACTCACCACGTGACAGATCCTTGATGAGGCTGGCAATCCTTTTGTTCCAGGAATTCAGCATCTGCTCTCTGCGTAGGTGAATTTATGCATTGGCTCCCTACACACTGGACTGAGTTCCGGGATAAGGGATTTGCAATGGCTCTTTTAGTCTATGTTCTAAATCACATTAGATGACAGGAGACCTGCATTTCTTATCTAACGTTGCCTCCTTCCTGGAGGATGGTAATTCTTTATGCAGGTATTGATACTTGGATTTGCTGCCTCTATACACCCAAGCAGTTTTTCTACTTAATTTTAAAGCAATGGCATGTGTCCTAGTGACTAGAGGGGGAAGATTTTGCCATCTCCCCATCCTCCCCTCTCCCATTCCACATTAGAAATGAGGGGGATATGTTGTTAAAATATGCAAGTGTCACCCCTAATTCTGATGGAAAGTCAGAGCAGGGCAGGTTTCCACACCCTGTTGTGTCAGCAGAGCTCACTTGTAATTCATCAAGCTCTCCTCTGTGCACGTTGTTATTTTATAGATAATTGGTTGCCTCTCATTTACTCATAATGGGGCCATGCAATTTCAAAGCAACTGAGTCAGCCCGAAACAGCATTATTAGTAGTAGTTATAGATATACCGTCAAGGCAAAATTTCGACACTGGCGTTTTTGAAAAATCACCATAATTTCAGCCACTGGATCACCCTTATATCGTAATTGTGGATAGTCAAGGTGATTGAGAAAGGACAGGTTTGCCTATTTAGCACATGTCCTGGTCTGTAAATTGTACCTTTTAAAATCTACCCCAAATCTCAACCACCTCAGAGATGTTCCACTGTCAGCACAGAAGCCTCTAATGAGAAAGGCCCAGGAAGCTGATCATGGTACTCTCATATTTTCTTGGGGGAAAGGTGGATTTTAAATTCAGCTTCATCACCAATTTAATCTTAAACCCACTAGATAAACCCCATGTGAGGAGCTCAATACCAATGTTAATGTTTCAGCCATCCCCAAGTTTCACAACAATTATGAAACTCTTTCAGCTGTTCCCAAATTGTTATGAAAATAGATTTTCTTTAGGATACAGGTACAAGAGAAGATACTTCTTCTAAGACTAAAGATACATTAGTGTGTTCAAAAAGCTCTTTGCCTGGCAAAGGACCCATTGTTTTAAAAGAAGCCAGAAGGGAGATTTCAATTGGTTTTTCCCTTCTTCTCCAGTCCAATTTCTGTTGGATCTGGCCGCCTCTCCTCTCATTCTATTTAGATGATTACATTTCTAGAATCTGGTTTTAGTGACAGGAAATTAAATACTCTATTACCTGGATTAGATAAATATAAACCAACTCCGTGTGCCTGAATTGGGAATAATAAACCACAGAGTCATGGAAACTTTATAAACCATCAAATCAAATGTCTCAAATGATTTATGTTCCAACAACTCAAAAGAGGACCATCCAACTACACTTTAAAAACCTCCTTTTAGAAACATTCTATGAGACAGTCTACCCCATGGATCCAAAATGGATTTTTGGCTTAGTTTATTTTTAAAATGTTTTAACAAGACCCAACTTCCTCCAACATGTACCCAGTTGTTCAAAAGATTTCCTACAGGCCATTGATGGCTCAAGAATCTGCAGAACTCTTCCTTTGAGATTTACTTCTACTGGTGATTGAAAAACGACTAGTGTCCTGAAGTAATTTTAACGCATGTGAATCTTCAGACCACATGATTCATTACCACAGAGTCCTTTTCAGAAAAGTATAATCTAAATAGCCAAAGATAATGTTTTACGAGTTTCAGGCATTACTTACTCACATCTTGCAAAATGGTAATACAATCAAATGGTAATACAATAAAATAAAACCTGTCATTGTCACCCTCATCATTTTCATCCTCATCTCCAGCAATGGATAACTGCATATTAATCTGCATACTCTTATATAGCAAAAACTTTCTAAACCTTTCTTCTCCTAAGACCTTTCTTTTCTTTTTCTACTTGCTTCTCTCCACTCTACGTAGTGTGCTCCTTTCAGTGTTGCCTTTTTGTGTGTCTGTGCCTGAAAGGAGGGTGAGAAAGAAGACTCTTCTAGACAGTGTGGAAGGTTAATATGAAGAAAGGCTATGAAAATTCATTCATAACCTTTGACCCCACTGCTTCATAATAGCTAATATTTATGCAATTCATTTGATCCTGTGCCTAAAATGTCCCTCAGCCACTTCTTACACAATAAATGCTCCATTATTTTGACATGCTGGGGCATCAATCAAGTTATTATGTACATACTTAACCTGGATCATCAATACAGGATACACTAGCAAAGTCAGCTCTAGATTGTGCTCCTTCTGGCTTTAATACTTCTCTGATTATCTAAGAAGCAGTTGAGTGTATTCTACCACCTCAAATTCATCAGGAGTGGTGGGCAATCGAGACTGCAAATGTCTTATGTATTAAACTAAAGTCCTCCCAACAATAAGGAAAAGAGAGGATAGAGCTAAGTAGGGAACATCTTGTTAATTAAAATGTCACCACTTGTCCCAGTGGTGTAAGTGGGGTAAAATTAGACCCCAGCCCAAATATATGTATGTGCCACTTCTTCTTCCTCCAGATACCTGTTTTTCCCTCTTTTCTCCTACACAGATAATTGAGGCAGAACATGATTTTTGGAGAGGTCAGGAACCATACAAAGACAGGGGAAGAGAGTGCTAAGGAAGCCATCCTGGGAATAAACTTTTCCTGTCTTATACCCAACTCCTTCGGGGGATGAATGTCTGCCACCTCCTCTTTTATCTCCCCAGCCGTCACTGCACTGGATTTTACAACCCTATCATGGGGTTACCCCCTCTATTAGAGCTTCATGTAAATAATAACAGAATCAAAAGAAAAAGTCAAATGGCAGGTAATGTGTCCTTCAGAGCAAATGTTTGTCTTGTGTTTTACACAGAACTTTTAAAAATGTGCTTTGAAAACAAAAGACTGATAAAATGAACATTACAGTTTGGTGAAAATTATTTCCCAGCACCTCTCTCTCTCCCAACAAGAAACCTGTTTTCCAATCCCCTGTCCTAAGCACCAGGCATATCCACCACTGAGTGAAAGTATAAAAAGACACTGCAGTCTCCTAAGAATGGCATCTGAATTGTCTTGTCAGTTTGGTTTCTACTCTCAGTGGAAATATCTTTAAATAATTTAAAGTGGAACCCCATCATCGTCTGCCACTACACTTACTCTCTGAACCTGGACATGTCGCTCTTTTGTGCTCAATTTCCTAATCTCTGAATTACAATGATGGAAAAAGCATTTTACTTATATCCCAGGGTTATTATAAGAAAAACACAAAATAATGGAATGGGAAACCAGTATGCCAACAGTATAAATACATTATTTTTTTCTATGATTTCTAGTATATTTTGAAGATGATAAATTATAGGGATATTCGGGTAATGAGAAATTAGTTTAAGCAGTAACTAGAGAATTAAATCTGTAGGGCAGGATGTTTTCAGACCACTAAAAAAAAAAAAAAAAAGGGTGTCTTCTGCTTTTATTACTAAAGGCCAAATAGTTTGACTGAATCCTCCCACTGTGTTCAACTAGAAAGACTACACAGAATTTTTTAAAAATCTGTTAGAAGTAGGAAGGTAGCAAAAGATTACAGGACCAAGAGCCAAGGAAGACAGAGATCCATAGAAGTGAGCCCCGTGTTTGAGGTTGCTTTTCCATTGAGGGCATTTGTGAGTCTCAGAGAGGCAAGTGGAGATAAAGCAATAGTCAGTTTTCCAATGGTAGAGTCCTTGCTAAACCTCCACCTCTGGGTGGGAATTCAAAGATCTGGGAGAGTTATACCCTTGGAATAAGAGTCAGCCCTTACACCAACTACAGCCCAACTTCAAATCATCTGGGCAGTTGAGAAACTCATGACTGGAAATTGAATTAAGGTGATCTCAAATTGCCAGTCCATTAAACTCCTGGCGAAGCCAGAAAATCCTCTCTGGAAGAAAGTAATACCAACCAAGACCTGAAATTACTTCTCACATTTGTTTCCAAACAGAATGCTCAGTACATGTGCGAATGTTTGTCCCCCACAATGCCACACTGCCCTCCCCACACACATAAACGCAGAAGGCATGTGATGAGACAAGTTGTTGTGGACTGAATGTTGTGTCCTTCCACAATTCATTTAAGCCCTAACCCCCATGTGATGGTATTAGGAGGTAGGCTTTCAGGAGGCAAGTAGATTTAGATAAGGTCGCAAGGGTGGGGCCCTCACGGTGGGGTAGGTGCAATGATAAGAAAAGACATCAGATTTCTATCTTTATGCATATTCAAAGAAGGGGTCAAGTGAGCACACAGCAAGATGGTGGCCCATCCACAAGCCAAGAGGAGAGGCCTCAGAATGAACCGACCTTGCTGGCACCTTGATGTTGGAGTTCCCAGCTTCCAGGACTATGAGAAATAAGTTTCTATTGTTTAAGCTACCCAGTCTATGATATTTTGTCATAGCAGCTCAAGCTGCTTAAGACAGAAATTGATACAAACAAGATCAGAATCACAGGTTACCTGGAAATTGGAATTATCAGACATAGATGTTAAAATAACTATGTTTATTTATGGAGAGAAAAGACAAGATTGTTTTTTAAGTTTAGCGGAGAGCTAGAATTTATTACAAAAAAAAGACACAGATCATGAGAAAAATAACCAAATAAAAATTCTAGAACTCAAATGAATGAATTTAGCAACACATAATTCACAGCCAGAAAGAGAATTAGTGAACTCAAAGATGAGCCATATGAAAATACCAGACTGAAACATGAAGAGGTAGAGTGGAGGAAAAAGTAGAAAAGATGACAGAAGACAAAATACAGGGAGAAAGTTGAAAGATATTTATTCGTATTTCCATGGGGAGAGAAAACAGAGTTTCACTGGAAGCTAGATTTAAAGAGACGATGGCTGACAATTTTTCAGAACCAGGAAAAGCTACCAATCCAAAAATCCGAAACACAGCAAAATCAAAGCATGAGTGAAGATTCCATGCTTAGACACATCACAATAAAATTGCAGAAAAGCAAAAACAAAGAGAAACTTAGACTTAAGAAGGAAAAAAATCACTGGCTTTTCAAAGAAGTCATAATTAGACCAAAAGCAACAACCACAAAAAAATGAAAATCAGAAGACCACGGGATATGTCTAAGAGCCAAAAGAACTACTGAGTTAGATTTTCATACCCAGTTAATATGAATGAATGAATGACTTCATGAATGAAGGTAAGATACATGCATTTTCTGATGAAAGCTGAGAATCTGTCACCAATAGACTTATACTAAAAGAATTCTAAGGGCCGGGTGAGATGGCTGACACCTGTAATCCCAGCACTTTGGGAGGCCGAGGCAGGTGGATTGCCTGAGCTCAGGAGTTCAAGACCAGCCTGGGCAATATGGCAAAATCCTGTCTCTATAAAAAATACAAAAATTATCCAGCCGTGGTGGTATGCACCTGTAGTCCCAGCGACTTGTGGGGCTGAAGCGGGAGGATGGCTTGAGCCTGGGAGGTTGAGGCTACGGTGAGCCAAGATTGTACCACTGCACTAAAGAAGAAATCAAGTGGAAGTTGGAAACTATTTTGAACTGACTGGAGAAAACTCAAACTTGGGGATGCAACTAAAGGTGTGTTTAGAGGGTAATTTGGTTTTAATTATGACTTGAATGCGCTTATTCAAGAAAAGTCTAAAGTTACTGTGCTACCCCATTCTCTATGATATGCTTATTTCACATTGCATGCCTGCATCAAAACATCTCATGCATCCCATAAATATATTCACCTACTATGTACCCACAAAAATTAAGAATTAAAATTAAAAAAATAGAAAAAGTAAGTTAATGTGCTAAACATCTTTCTGGAGAAGTTAAAAAGAGAACCACAAAATTAAGAGGGAGGAAATAACAATAAATCATAATGTAATAAAATAGAAAACACAAATGCAATTGAAAGGATCAATGAAGCCAAATGTAGGGTCTTTGAAAAGAGTGAAGAAACAAAAACCCATGTTAAAAAGAAAAAGGCAAACTTCTGTATAGATACTATAGTCATTAAAAAGGAATGTTAGAGCAATACATTTGAAAATTTGAATTAAATAGACAAGCTTCTGAAAAATACAACTAGCACAAACTGACACAAGGTGAAAAAGAAAATATGAATAAAATTTGATTCTAATTAAAGAAAACTGAGTCTGAGATAAAATCCTTCCCACAAAGAAATTTTCAGGCCCAGATAGCTTTACTAGTGAATTCTACCACGTACTTGAGAAACAAATAAGAATCTCATTCAAATTCTGCCAAAGAAAAGTGGGGGGAAAAGAAACTCTTTAATTGTCCAGTTTGTTGTATGATTTATGTTACAAATGAACCTTGCAAGAACATTACAGAATGGAAATCTATAGACTAATTGCACTTGGAAACACAAATGTCAAAATTCTAAGAGATATCAGACAGATGACAGGCAGACTGTGCATGCACACACACATACGATTTGGGAAAAGGATAAGACATCATGACTAATACAACTTTGGTCTCACATTAGACTTTCAAATGATGTCTTTCCCTGGGTTAATAAAGGAAAAAATGATAGGATCATCTTAGTAGATGCAAATAAAATTATTGATCAAATTACACATCTAACTTAATAAATTCAAAAGGTCTAGGAAAGCTACAAGTAGAAGGGACTTTATACTTAGGAATGAAATGAACACTATGCATCTGAGATTGTAAATGAGATAAGATATTCACTATTAACACTTCTATTTCACAATGTCCTTGAAGTCCTAGCTAGTATAGAAGCGTGAGAACAATAAACAAAAGGTGTAGAAGGATTAGAAAGAAAGGAATAAAACTGTCATTATTTGTGGACAATATGATATATGTAGAAAACCCAAAAGAATCTATAGAGAAACAAGTAGAATTAATCAGTAAACTTAGCAAGGCCTCTTAATCTAAGGTGTGTGTGTGTGTGTGTGTGTGTGTGTATGTTTTAAATTTCTCTGTATCAGCTACAATAGTTAGAAAATGAAAAGTTTTGAAGTTGGCTTTTAACATCAAAAATCAGATACCTAGGAATAATTACAGGTGTGTAAGCTTATAGACAAAAAATGTAAAATATTAACAGTCATTAAAGAGAAATTAAATAAATGGAGAAGTAAATGACTCAATTTTATTAATATAAAGATTGAACTTTCCTCAAGTTGACTATAAACCCACAGCAACTCAGATCCAAATTCCCATAGGTTTTGGTAAAAATCGACACGTTGATTCCAAAATGCGTATGGAAATGTAGCCAGAGACTTAGAAAAAACAAGATTAGAAGGACTGGAGGGGCTCACTCTACAGGATATCAAGACTTATTACAAGGCTATAAGAGTTAAAAGAGCATGGTATTGGTACAAAGAGAAATAGACTGATAGAACAAAACAGAGGACATAGAAGCAAATCCAGGCACATATGAACACTTGATTTATGATAAAAATGACACTACAGAGCCATGAGAAAAGGAAGATCTTTTCAATAGATCTTGGAAAATTGGAAACCCATGTAGAAAACTAATGAAAAGAAACCCTACCTCACACCACATGCAAAAGACAGTTCCAGGCAGATTGTAGTTCAAAGCATGAAGTGTAAAATTTTAAAGGCTTTGAAGATATTATAAGAGGATATCTTCATAATCTTGCTATAGGGAAAGACTTTTGCAACAGGACACAAAAGCCACTACTGTAAAAAAAAGAGACTGATATATTGGACTACATTCAAATCAAGAACTTCTGTTTGTCAAAATACACCATTGAGAGAGAGAGGAGACAAGCTGCAGTGGAGGGGAAGGTACTTGCCACATATATAATCAACAAAGGACTAGTGTCCAGAAGACAATATAAAATGAAAAAGGAAGCAAAGAAAAACGTATTATATTTAATAAGAAAAAGTCAGCAGCACAATAGAAAATACACAATGACTTGAACAGACACTTCACAAAAAAATGGATATTGAAATGGCCAATAGTCTTTAGTCATCAGGGAAATATAAGCTTAAAACACAGTAAAATACCACTACACACCCACGAGAATAGTCACAATGTAAAAGGACTGACAATATCAAGTGTTTGCAAGAACGTGGAACAATAGAAACACACAAAAGAACACATACTGTGTGATTTCATTTACATAAAGTTCAAAAACAGGCAAAATTCAATTACAGTGCTTAGAGATACATTCATTTAGAAGGTAAAATTATAAGGAAAGCAAGGAAACACTCACCATGAAAGTCAGGCCCGTGGTTACCTTTGCGGGGGAAGAAAGAAGGGAACCGTGATTTGGAAAGGGAACGTGGAGTGAGTGGGGTGGGAAAGTGGAAGGGTTGGCGATGTTCTGTTCCTCGCCATGGGTGTTGGCAAGACATGTGTTGGCTTTATATTAATTCTGTAAGCCATGTACATATTTCCTGTATGTTTCTGTATGTGTGTTATATTTCACCTCAAAAGGACTAGCAAATCAGATAAACGAAAATTTTTTAGTTAAGCAGAAAAAAAAAAAGGAAGAAAGAGATTGGCATCTTGTTGCTGGCTGAATATTCAAGTATTCCATAATAGGCTTAAACAAAAAAAGAGTAATCGCTGTGTATAATCTTTACAGACACACTGCCAGTACATCAGGGAGTTGGCACTCCTCCTCCTGACCATCCTCCCTGACTTGAAGAGGTCACTCTGGCCAAACAAATCGTTATTTCAGGAAGTGAGCAATGGAGATCACCACAGAGAAGAGGCTGTATTATTAATAATTCTTACTAAAACCACTTTTGGCGAGCTTACCATGGGCAAGTTATACCAAGCACTTTACAGACTTTACTCAATTAAACCCCACAACAACCCTTCAGTATTGCCCTGGTTTTCAGATGTGAAAATTGAGGCTTACAGCAGCTGTGTGACTTGCCTGCCCCAAGGTCTCTCAGGTTATACTTTGTGAGTCAGGGTTCAAGTCCAGGCAGTCTGCCTCTGGAGCCCACACTCACCTTTGCACTAAAAATGGTGGCTCTCTATTTAGAAACATCATCCCCCACATAAGCTCTAGCTAACCGAAGGCAAGAATTGTCCATTGCAGCTGGGGTACAAGGTATACCTTACTCTAGCTTCTGCACTAACTTCAGGAAAAGAGCCAGCATTTGATGATTCTTGTGCTTTGGATCACTTTATCCAGCTGTCACAACCACCTGCTAGAAGTGGTTGTGACAGCTGGATAGTGCCTAGTCCTTGTTCCTAACCCTTGTAGGAAACAGAGCTGTCCCTTGTTTCCTTATGCGGCAACAGTTACAGACTGAGTATGTGTCTGAAAGCTGAAACTGCATTCCATGAGCAGGAGTGAATCACGGCTAATCAACCTTGGACTGTAACGCATTAGATACTGCACTCTTGGGATCAGTGAGGACTCCCAAGGGCTTCATGCAAGACCTTCCAGTGAGCACTTCCTCTAGAGATAGGGCTTTCCACCAAGAGTTTGCAATTAGCTCTTAGATTCCAAAACATTTGAAAAATTGTCGAGAGATCCAAGCAGAGTACAGGATGGAGTACAGGATGAATTTGGAGCTGCCAATCCCATCCAAAACCTACAGTTCTGGGCACATGATTCCAGCTCATCCAATCAGAATTCTTCCCTACCATTTAGCGTAGAACATAGAGAGAAATCCTTGACTGGGGTGAGGTAGATTTGAAGTTCCTATAAGTCATCTTGCTCATCATTTGGAGAAGTTTAAGGCAGGAGATGCCAAACACTGTAGGCACACTAGGTGAAGTTCATCCCTGCCTTATAGGAGCCCATGGTGAGGTTGAAGCAATAATACTGATTCAAGAACAAGTGGGCATGTGACTGAGTTCTGTGCAAGTTGGCAGTACAATGTCAACTGTACCTGTGACCAAATTGATTTCTCACCTTATCCCACTATGAAGTAGTTGACTCTGTGTCATTCCTGTCTAACCCCCCTGTGCCCACACACACAATTACATGCCCTCCAAGCGCCACCCTAAGGTCTGGGATTAGCCGATCAATTTTAATGCGTATTTAAAAGATTTTTCAAAGTGTGCAACTCAGTGTGTAAGATGATAGATCATGTAATAATTAAAGCATTAAAAGAACCCAATTGAGGATTCTCTTTCTGCCAGCAGATATCTTTAGGTCAAGAAGGTCTATAAAAACCGGCAGATCATTTTCATCCCTTTAAGACAGGCAAAAATGACTTTGAATGTAATTAGATGTTCTTACCAATTTTCCTCTGCTGAAGCTCCACATCTTGTTCCCAAGAAGCTCGCAGAAAGTTTAGAACTGTTGGTACGCTGAGCTGCTAATTGATGGTGTGGTATTGCTCTGAAGATGTAGAAGCACATGATATTGCTTGAATCATTTTTTTCTGTTAAATTAGAAATAAGCCAGAGTCATTGCTAAGAGAAATGGAAGCTTTCCCTTCTCACAGGCAGATGGCCCATCTTGGCACCGTGGAGGCCTGGGCTGCTGTGAGAACTCTGCCCCCAGCTTCTCATCCAATCTCTTGTCGTTCCTGCAGATTCTGGAGTCATGAGTTTGGAAAAAGAAACATACCTAATGTAGTGAATCAGCATTTCTCTTTGATGCCCCTATCAAAGTTTTGTTCTATTACTCTCCTCTCAAAAAATCTATCTATCAGGGCACTTTTTAAATTTTAAAGTGGGAGATCTTGTATGTGGTTAGTTTTAATTTCTTTAATCCTTTTGAAGAAAAAGACTCAATGGAAAGTAAAAGTAGTACAACAATGTAAAAGAAAAACATTTTCAGCAAAACCTAGTAACTCTTGGTTCTGGGCAAGACTTTATAATACTGCAGTTAAAAATATAACTTATATAGAATATTATACATCAGCTGTTGACTGTGACTCTTAAAATATGTATCTATAGCCTCAAACTCACCCAAGGTCATACAAGAGAATGAACACATTAAAATAGAAAATGCGTTAAAATTACAATCCTTTTGAATGGAAGCCAGATCATGCTTCTCTTCTACACTTTGGAGAGTTAGCCAGGGCCTGATTACATGAGGCCTTGCACACCACAATAAAGGACTTAGAATCAAGCCCAGTCTCATCTCCTATGGCAACCCCTCAGGCTCTCAATTCCAGTCTTTCTACTACCTTGCTGTTACTGAAGCACGTCAAACACGGCCCATCTCAGGGCCCTTGCACTTCTAGTCCCCTGCTACCTGGAGCGTCCTCCCTTCTTTCCTTCTTCCATTCAGGATTTGACTGAAATGTCACCTGCTCAGAAAGGCCTTCCTTAAGTGCCCAGTCTACAATAGTGCTTTTTTTTTCCTTCTATGCTTTAACCAGTGTTTTCCGTCAGTGGGCGTCTCCAGTGGGAGGGAAGAAAGCAGGTCCCTGGCTGTAGTTCTTGTCTCTTGGACCATACGGCTGGGCTTTAGAGAATGGACTAGCCTCCTAGCCCTCTTGCAGGGCATACAGATATGGCTCTTCCCATACTCAAAGATCTCTTCTGGGAAAAAATGAATCTCAGGTTCCCAAAGTAAGCAATCAACTAACTCTTCTATCACTGGGATAGTGGGCTTCGTAACCCTCCTTAGAAAAATTAGAGACTTTGAGTCTCTTTGGGTTGGAAAGGAGTTTAAAGAGCACATGGTTCAACCTATTGCTTTGCAAAGAAACAAACTATAGCCCAGAGAGGGTATAAAACTTGCCCAGACACACAGAATGACAAAGCCTAGAAACAACACAGCTTAAAACCAGACCTTTTATATTTTCAGTCTCTTACTGAACACATAGAGAAGAGTCCATAGAGATTCACCTGTTGATGCTTCCGTACAGGATATTTAGAAGGCATTTGTATATGTGCATATCTGTCTTGCCGCAATACGCATTTTATTCTGGGACTGGAGTCTCAGGAAAAGCAAGGTCACATGAGATACTCTGTGTTCTTATTAGCTTTCAACTGTGTTTTCTTGCCCGGTTTCAACCCGTGATCTTTTGGTCCCAAGTAGAACTTGAACATAATTCAGGTTAACCTATTTGTGAGGAACTGAAGTAGACTATAACTTATTTGAACATCATTTTCATACTCAAAATATAGTATTAAAGGTTTCATCTTTTTGTTTTTATAAAAGGTCCTGCTCCAGGTAATAGACTTTTATCCATTAGCCTACAGATTTTCTCAGATGGTAGTATGAGCTTGCATAAAAGGCAAAAGAACAGAGTTAAAACAATTCAGTACCTTTAAATGGTGGAAAAGAAAAAAAAAATAACCCCATTAGGCTGTTAAATGTGTCAAACCCCGACAAATTCTCAGTGTGACAATCCTTGAGTATATGTCTATAATAATTCAGCAAATAAGCCTTTTATTCAGCTACAGAGTTGTACACACTCCAAACGCAAGTGCCATTAATTAAATAACACACTCAGCAAACTCACAGAGCCATTAATTATCAAACGTAGCCTGGTCCATGCTTGGCTCTAAATTCGATTATGAAAGGAGAGCGCAACTTACAGCTAAGGAATATGCTGGACGAAGGTCACCCTCAAAAACACAATAAGAAGCAGCTGTCAGAGAAAGTCAATGACAAAGCATGTATGCCTTTTAGGTTTGCTTTTGCCTCTTCAGAGCGTTTGAAGGAAGGGAAACTGTTTCACACTGTAGGGACTTTCTTTCTCAAAATTAGTTTTTCTCATGAAAAACACAAGTAAATATAAAGTAATCCTTTTTCATTTCAACTGTGTTGTAAAGAAGAGCAATATCAGCCGAAGATTTTGAGACAAAGCCCGTCTTTCATAAGCCCCATCGGGAGGAGAAAGTTGTTGAGAGGGGCGTCCTGGCTATGCACAGGCACAGGGAAGTGGATGTAAATAGAGCAAACACAGAAGACAGAAGACTTGCTGGCTTCAAGTGGGCAGCAAAGGAATGCCCCAGTGGTAGTGGAAGTTTTCTAAGGGTGGATTTGCCTGGTTCTGCCCCTAAGTATAAGCAGTTTCATTTGCCAGGAGGTGGTAAGCCCTGCAGGCTGCGGTCACTCACTCCCAAGCACAAGCTTTGGGATCATCTTTATTGCGTTTGCTGTTCTTCATGTTGAGTTTATCCCTTCAAAGGGAAAACTGACAAGGCTGAGTCTGTGGTCGCTCTATACACCACAGTTACCAGTGAACCCCCACTTCACTGCAAAACAGATGTCTGTCTGCACCTCTCCTCTTGAGGGGACTGGCCACATGGTGTGCGGGGCTGTTTTCTCCATTCTGTGCCCTCAAAGAGGCAAGCACAGTGGATTGGGAAACAGACCCTGCTTAACAGGAATTCACACTTTCTCGCTGCAAGAAGTTGTGTTATTCATGAGCATGTACAACGTGCCATTGAGGAACAGTTTTGAGTTACAAAGCTCACTGGGCAGTCGCTCTGTTCTCTGAGTCCAACGGCACACTGCTGGGTTTGGGGCTGCTGCACTTGGGGGTAACCCCTTCCTATCTCTAGATGGAAATATAATTGCATCGCCTCAGAGATACTCATCAGAGTGGCTCTCCAATCCTTGCCATTTCTCCCTCAGCTTTCCTTTACCCACTTACTAGAAGAGATTGCCACTAGCAGCTTCTGTGGTCCAATTTCTGAGACCGGTTTATTAAGAAAAAGCTGAAAAGCAGAGGTCGGGGTGCCTGCCCTTGGAAAATTGCTCACCTTGTTTTTGGTGTGAGCAGAATGACTTTCTGTGGCTGCCTCACCCTATATCTCTAGCCTGCTAGGAATGAACAAGAGGTACTTTAAAAGGAGAGAGTTGTTAAAGAGGAGTTTTATGTTTGTGTCTCCAGACTGTTTTATTGGTGAGTGTGGTCACTTCATTTTAAAACCATGTCTGTGTCAATCCTTGCATGGAATCAAAGCAGGCCATTTTATTAATCCTCATGGGCAAGGAGCAACATCCTCAAAGGACAATTGTCCTATTCACATGGTTCTGCTGTGAGTACTAAAAACAGACAACCTTAGTCAAATTGAATATTTGCAACTGAAACCTACTGCATCTGAATTGCTTTGGAGCACTTGGGGCATTGTATTGGGAGCATATTTTGTACCAGAGTCAAAGGGGGAGGCAGGCTTGTAGCTCATCACCCTCACAGTCAATGATTCCCCTCCAGAGGCACAGGCCACACTCCAGACCAGTTAGCTCAGAAGCTCTGGGGGCACGATGGCAGCACAGCATTTCGTTGTTTTTTTTTTTTTACCTCCCCAGGTGATTCCAATGACCAGCCAAGTTGAGAAACACTACCTTAAAGAAACAAGAGGAAGGTGAAGGCCTGCTGAGTTTTTGTGGTCTCAACCCTTCCTTTTTCACCCTAACAAGTTAGATTGACTATAGGCAGCTCCCATCCAGGTTCACCTACAGAAGACACAGACATTCATCTATTTTCTTAGCTTCAAAGCAGAAGAGGCTGTCTTCCTATAGGTCTGTGGAAGTCTAGGGGAAAGGAGTAATGGGTGGGAGCCTCCTTCATCTACACACTTGGTAAAAAGGTGAGTGTTGCCTTGAATGCACACAGAGGTGGTGGGGAAAGACAAGACAGGGCCTGATGACACCCGCATGTTCAAGGAGAAGTCAGTGTGGTTCACTTCGGATGCAAGCTGGGACCCCTTTGGTACTTCTGCTTTCACTCTGTGCCCACTAAGTCATACAATAAAACACTAACCAACCTCAAAGACTTTCCTGTAGGTTTCAGGGAGAGATGCATGAGAAAGTTACCGCCCACAACCCTCAGCAAATCTTAACACAAAACCTAAAGTTCCTCTAACAGACATTTTCATTTTTCTTCCAAATTCAAAGCTGCCCCCTCCAAAAATCTCCTCTACTGTCCACAGCAACAGAGCTCCCTTTCTGCCATCATTAACCACTCTACAAAACAAACCCCTGATAATGAGTTTCACAGTACTTGCTACTTATTGCTTCTCAGGCATGCTTTTAGGGCTGGAGGTAGAGGGCAAGTAATCTGCTACTATGCTGATTAGGAACTTAGAAATAATTGAAAATTGAAAAGCGTACATATTCATAGAGATCAAACTTTTGGCATTCTGGGCTCCTGCCCTCTTTGTCCCCTGAACTCCAGAAGCCCACATATTCTAGACTGCTCACCTGACACCTGATTATCTACCACCTTGCTTCACTCTGTGTGAAGTATTTCCCAAAATGAGTTGGATGCATCTTGAGGAAATACCCATTCACCTGTTTGCAGGGCCCTCTTTGTACCTCCTCAGAGGCTTAATTGCATTTCAGTAAGTCCTTTTGTTGCTATGCCCAGATAACACTGAACAGCACCACTATCTATTCTAAAGGCAATATGGAAGGAAAGTAGCTATATGAAGAGGGACAAATTGTGTGAGGAATCCAACTAGAAGATGGGAAGACACATGCACTGCCCAGATGCACCCTCTCCAGTAATGAGGTAGAATCCCACAGTGTCACTGAGTACTGACTTTTCACTTGCTTTGACACTCATGAGTCTTGCTGGCAATGCAACACAAAGAATTAGTGAGGATAATGATAATAACAGAGGCTGTCATTGAGTGAGCATAATAATGTGCTAGGCAGGGCCTTAAGTGCTGTATGTGTATTAACCCATCTAGTTCTCTCCACAGCCCCTACGAGGTGTGTTCACATTGCCTAGAGACACACAGCTGGTAAATGATGCAGTGGACTTCAGACTCAAACCTTTACTCCTCAAAGTCTGCCATGCTCACCCAGTATACTTGAGCATGAAAGGCAGACTCTGCTTCCCATAATCTTCCAGGCTAGTTGGGGAAATGAAACGGCTGAAGACAGAGCTTTAAGAAGCCAGGCCAAAGCTGTGACAGAGGAGTCACAGAAGCATTGCAAGTAGACTGATAGAGGCCTCAGGTATGGATAGAGGCATCCACAGAGATTCAGAAATTACAGAGTTGGTGCTGGACAGACTCAGGGTGGGAAGGAACACAGGGCCACAGTGTTCAGAAGACCAAAAATAGAACTGAGGGAAACTTCTCCTAAGACATAAATCTGCCCAAGACAAGCGAGACGGAGGAAAAGAAAGGGCACATCCATTTTCAGGCCTGCACAGGTGCTTCTGACTCAAAGTCAATAATTGTTCAAGGACAAGGGCCATGATAAATGATTAGAAGATGACCTGTATCTCCAGACAAGGTGGGTGGTGCTGGCACAATAGTGGATCATCCCAATGCCATATAGAAATGAGACAGGTCCCCTTGTCCAGGGCAGCAAACTGACTGGTACCTATACCCCACTCTCCAGACCTCACTTACAGACCTCAGTGGGCTGGCAGGGAAGGGATCCTGAGCTCAGGTATGAGGCCTCCTGATGTAGGTTAGAAGCAGAAGTGATTCGGCCTCTGTGTTCTGGATTCCAGAAGGGATAAGCTAGAATTCCAAAGGGATCCCCTGCCTTTTGATCTCTGACTTTGTTACTAATTTGTAAGAAAAGTGTAGTGCTAGACACAGAAAAATCTCCATATACCACAGGCTGAAGTGGGTGCTGGTGTGTCTTCACCAAGGTGGGGTTGAATGGACTCACCTTGGGTTCTGAATGGAAATGAGCAGGGAGATGGGTCTTCTCAGCTCAGCTTCCCAGGTCTGTGCCTGTAGCACTGCACTCAAAGCTACAAAGAGCAAACAGTAAGTGAAAAGCAATTTAAATCTTCACTGAAATCCCTTGAAAACGATGTAGGGGAAGTCCATTTGTGTTTCTCAACAATGTTTCTCAAAAATCTCCTCATGTATCACACCCATGGTAGTGTTAACAAAAAGTCAAACTCTGTAAAATATTAAAAAAGATGTATTCTGAGCCAGATATGAGTGACCATGGCCCAAGACACAGCCTCAGGAGGCCCTGAGAACACATGCCCAAGGTGGTTGGGGTGTAGCTTGGTTGTATACATTTTAGGGAGGCATGAGACATCAATCAAAATACATTTGAGAAATACATTCATTTGGTTCAAAAAGGCGGGACAATTGGTGGGGGGGATGAGGAGGGAAGCTTCCAGGCTATAGGTAAATTTATACATTTTCTGGTTGACAACTGGTTGAGTTTGTCTAAAGACCTGGGATTAATAGAAAGGAAATGTTCAGGTGAAGATAAAAGATTGTGGAGACTCAGTCTCATAGTGACTGCCCTTAGAGAGAATAGATGACAAATGTTCCTATTCAGACTTTTAAAAAGGTGCTAGACTCTCAGTTAATCTCCTCAGGATTGGGAGGGCTTGGAAGAAAAAGATCTAGCTATGTTAAGAGAGATTCTTTGCAGATGCACATTTCCCCCCACCAAGGACGGCCTTACAGGGCCATTTCAAGATATGGCAAAGAAACATGTTTTGGGGTAGAATATTTTGATTTTCTTCTTTATCACATAATGTTATGCCAGAGTCATATTGGAAAGTAAGTTACAATATACAGGATTAAATAAAACTCATCTGATGAGAATTTGTGGTTTGTAGAGCATGGCTCCCCAGACCCCTTAGATAGGAATTTTGGCAAGATTTGAAAAATCAGAGCTTAGTCCTCAGTAGCTACCCCAAACATCTCCTAGCACCCTTTTTTGCAATCTTTCCCAAACTTTATAAAATATAACCCAGGAAGTCCTCATTTTTCTTTCCCTCCTATTTAATTTTCTCTTTCCTATTATACTCTGCTTTCAGTGTCCTCCAAACTAGCAGTCCCAGCTAGCCCAGTTCCTCACCACACTCATTTTACTGATACCAATAATTGAGGCCCAGAAGCTAAGGTTCCAACAGAGGGGGTGGGGGCAGAGCCCTGAGATGCATTCCCATGCTCTCCTGGATGTGGAGCTGGCCACTATACCACTATACCACCAAGGGATTTCCTCATTTTCTTGCCAAATAAGATTAAAGGACTTTCTCCCTATGTTCCCATTTTATGAGTGGAAATTGTTTTAGGCCTGGCCTAAGATACTTGACCTTAAGGTGTCTTGGCCTTGAAGCAAAGCTCATTCTGCCTCCTGCACAGCACCTCAACAATTCCTCAAATCCAGGGGTTGAGTAACTCAGATGTGGAGAACCTGCTAAGAAGCACAGATTTCTGGACCTTTATCCAGACCTGCTAAGTCATCACGTAGGAGACAGAGCCCAGAAATCTGTGTTTTTAACAAGTGGTCAGCAGGTAATTCTGACAATGGCTGTTTGGGATCCTGTTCTCACCTAATTAATACAGACCTGAATTGGCTTGTTTCTAGGTAAGCTTTGTGTCTATAACAGACACTCTTAAGAGACCATGCCACTGACCTCTGGTGACAAGGGCAGTAGCCAGAGACCACAGGAAATGTGAGAATCCAGAGTGACTGCAGGCATCAGCAGGGCTACAGTCCATCTATTTTATATAACTCATCCCCTATCAACAGGGCCTCTTGTAAAATGCTAACGGCAATCTAAAAGATTAGCAGTAAACAAACTTATATTTTGTTTATTGCCATAACTCAAAAGATACTATTGATTCTAACTAAATGTCTGTTTTTATGTTCCGTCATTTTCAGGCATGAAAGTAACTTGAACAAATCCCAAGGCATAAGGAAATGGGTCTCGTTCTCTAGAACTCTGCGGCATTGGAAATGAAGCTAAGCAGATTTTATTACATCTTGCAATTCTGCAACCTTTTGCAAAGCGTTTTATTACACTTGTGGAAGCCATTGGGGTTATGTTTCAATCATGATGACTGACAGGCTGACTTCAAAACAATGGCATCAACAGCCTTTCCACACTTTCTTGGCTATGTACTTGGAATAGAACCTTTCCTAAATTGTCCCTTGGCCTGGATGAAAATAAAATGGTATTTAAAATATTTAGCCTGTGCTAACCTAAAAATTGATATCTTACAGCCTCTGAAAGGCATAACTCAGGAAGTGGATCTCTTAGAACTAGTGTGCTTCCTATAAACCAAAGGTTTGTTGAGGCTAAGATTTAGAGTTTCCATTTTGGTAGGTAACATAATAGAACAAGAAATGTACAACCTTTCCTCAGTTATATTCTCTTCCTGCCTTCAGTGCAGAGAAGCCAAGCTCAGAGAGCTTAAAATGGCAAAATCAGCTTCAGGAACAAAACAAGCACGTAATGCAGTGATGGGACCTTTCAGACTGAGCTGTTTGAGTGGCAGGAGTGTAAGGAGTGTTAGGAAGCAAGCCCCTTGCCCACAATAGTCAATTTCTTCAAGGAAAGATGACGGTAGTAGGCTCTTTCTTTCCTCTGTTATATTAATAAATGTGGGGATTAGAGTTTACATAGGATAATAAAACACATCTATAGCACTGCTACAAAGAACAAAACCAGGATTTTTCTTTTTCACACAAAGACTCTGAGAATCTCTTTAGGTTTATGGGCCACTCCCAGATCCCAGTACCATCACCAACATGTGGTGTATCAGTTTCCTGTGTCTGCCATAGCAAATGACCACAAATGGAAGTTTGTTCTCTCACAGTTTGAGAGACCAGAAATCCAAAATCCAGCAAGGTCATGCTCCCTCCAGAGGTTCTGGGGCAGCACCCATTCCATGCCTCTTTCCTGGCTGCTGCTGGTGGCTGATGATCCTTGGCGTTCCTTGGAATCTTGCCGGTCTCTGTCTGATCTCACTTTCCTCCTCCTCACTCTGTGTCTCTCTCCTCTGGGTGACTCTTATAAGAACACTTGTCATTCAGGGCCCGCTTGAATAATCCAGGCTGATGATCTCAGTATCTTTAACTTCATTACATCTGCAAACTCCCTTTTTCCAAATAATGTCACATACACAGATTTCAGGGATTTGACGCAGACTTATCATTTTTGAGAGCCAACATTGAACCAGCGACTTCAGGCATTTGGCATTTGACAGTTTTGATCTGGTATAAGACAACAGACTGAGTAGAACTCAACAGCATCTTCTTTAAAATCTTATTATATGCCTTTGCCAAAGCCCTGTTTATTGGGGATGATTGTTGCTGCTTCGTTGAGACTGGAAAGCCCTCTAGTTCCCAAGCCTGGTCTAGGATGTTTCTCTCTTAGCTGAAGGTAAAAATCACTGCAGTCTGAACAGGATGTGCTCAGTAGAGAAAATGCCAGTGAGAGAAGATGGCAAGTACTGCTAATCTTCCCTCCGCTAGAGGGTTACTGATTTGTGATCCAGAGAACAGCCCTAAAAGTAAGAATTATTGTTATATCCAGGATGTTAAACACTGAACCTGTCTCAGGTTGTAATGGCAAATTTCACCAGAATGCCTGGCCCCTGTCTCCAGGGCTAATTCCACATTTCACTGTTTGACTTTGAATTGAAGAAATGAATAAATGCTTGGTCACATGGAACAGTTAGTTGAGTCATACTGCAAGCCTACTTGCAATTTTTTTCCATTTTGTCTATGCAACTAAAATGCTGGGAGAGTTTCATTCCTACCTATCAATCCATGGGTTTTCTCATTTCAGGCTCTTCCCGTAATTCTGGCATGGTTTGGAGGCTGTGGAGGCTGCAGGTGGGGAAGGCCAGCCTGAAGCACTCTTTCCATGCTGGCCCCATGAGGCCATTGTAAACACGAACTGTTTCCAGAGCCTTTTAGGAGATGTTTTTTTCAGAGGTGTGTGAACCACAGCAACTCCATCTTGAGTAGGAGCTCATTATTATATAGGGTAAAATGAGGCTGAAACCTATTGGGCTGCATTCCCAGATGGTTAAGGCACTCTAAGTTATAGGATGATATTGGAGGTCGGCACAAGATACAGGTTATAAAGATCTTGCTGATAAACACAGGTTGCAGGAAAGAAGCCGGCTAAAACCCACCAAAGCCAAGATGGTAATGAGGGCGACCTCTGGTTGTCCTCACTGCTACACTCCCACCAGTGCCATGACAGTTTACAAATGCCATGAAAACGTCAGGAAGGTACCCTATAAGGTCTAAAAAGGGGAGGCATGAATAATCCATCCCTTGTTTAGCATATCATCAAGAAATACCCATAAAAATGGGCAACCAGCAGCCCTCAGGGCTGCTCTGTGGAGTAACCATTCTTTATTCCTTTACTTTCCTGATAAAATTGCTTTCACATTATGGACTCGCCCTGAATTCTTTCCTGTGTGAGATCCAAGAACCCTCTCTTTGGGTCTGGATGGGGACTCCTCTCCTGTAGCAGTTTCAAGAACTAAGCAAAGCCTAATGATACCAATATGGGAAAAGCCAACGATGACTCTATTTGCTAAAGTGGATCTGGTCTGCATGGAGAAAATACCAAAAGCAATGAAAACCAATGCTTAATTCAGAACAATGTTCCTGGCAGAATCCTTCTTCTCTCTGATTTCTTCTTGGGCACAAATACCCACTACTCTGTTTCTCTTTTGCACAGGGGCTGGAGGGTTGCTAATTTTATGGTGAGCAATGGGTAACTGGATGTGTGCATGAACATCCATTTCCATTATCACATGTCTGTTGTGTTAGACAGAAACAGCACGGCAGCTACTCCCTCCTTGTATTGACGACATTCCAAAGAAGATTCTCCCGTTATCTTTGAGTTCTCACTTTTCCAACTCTCAGCTCATTCCTATTTTTATTGTTATACCTGTCACCAAAATCCACATGGTGGAAAAGAATGATCCTCCATTTTCGGCAATGAGGTTTAAAGAATCTTCCCCCATGATTGCTTTCACCACAGTTGACCCAAAGCTATAGAACAATACTTTTAAACCCCCACCAATTCTTTCAGATGATGACCAGGAGCCATGTGTCTTACTGAACAGAAACCTCTACCATTCATCCTTCCCTGAATCCAACCTCCAGATTAAGGTCTGGGCATGTGCCTACTTCTTCTGGGTGTCTCCATCTGTTGAATGTCCTTGCTCAACATGCTGGTAAGAAGGAAATGAACTTTTGTTGAATATTTGTTGTAGATACATTTGTAAATGTTATTTAATTTATACAAGATCTCCGTACAAAGTACACAAAGTACATGGGAATTTATGCCTAGAAAGATTTAGTAACTTGCTCAAGGTAACAAAGTTGGTAATGGGTGGATGTGAGATTTGAACTCGGGTGTAACCCCAAAACCCATGTTCTTCGGAGAGGAATTGGTAACCATGGACTCTCAGCAAATTTACCATTCCCAATTTTTCTCCTGAGTCTATTGAGTTGGCAACTTGCTCCTTTGTACTGATGTACAAAGACAAAGGGGGAGGAATGGTTAAAGAAAAGCAAGGGATATCCAAATATTCTCAAGGTGAAAACCTCCCTTTAGTCATGTAAGTGAGTGCAAATAACGGCATTTGGATAAGATAATAACAAATTGGCAGGGGGCAGGGAGAGATGTTTCTAAGCATGTTTACTTTTACCCTAAAGCAAATATGTTAATCAAAGTGTTAATGATTACCTAACCTGGAAATAAAACAATGTAAAATAATTAATATGTAATTTCTTAGTTATCGGAATAAAACCTGGGTCATTCCTACCTGGAACAACTGTGACTACGACCAACAACCCTCAATCATGGTCACATCCATGTAGTTCACTTAGGCCCTGAAAATATCTTTATTACCTACTATGCATGGAACAGCGGTGAGGTGGCCCTGAAGGCATAACTGGAAAGTGGAGAGACTGCTAAGGTCTGCTTGTCTCCCCTCTGTAATTCCATGTTAAAACCTAATCACCAATGAGAGCGTTAAGAGAAGCAAGGGCCTGTGGGAGGTGATAAGACCATGATGGCAGAGTCTCTTATAAAAGAGCCCAAGCAAGTGGCCTTGCCCCTTCCACCATGTGAGGACACAGTGAGAAGGCACCATCTATGAACCAGGAAACAGGTGCTCACCAGACATGTAGTCTGCCAGCACCATGATCTTGGGCTTCCCAGCCTCCAGAACTGTGAGAAATAATTTTCTGTTGTTCATAAGCCACCCAGTTTACGGTATTTTGTTATAGCAGCCTGAACAGATTAAGAGAGTAACCGTGGAGGAATGGGAAGAGCAGGCCTAGTTTCAGTAAGAATATAGAGTCTATTCTAGGCATTGAGAAGATTTTTTTCTAAATCTGTTCTTCCTCATCACATTGGATCCTCCTCATCATAATACTGGATACTACTGAAGAATATCTGTGTACCAGTCATTATGCTAAGAATTTTCAAAGCATTATTTAAAATAAATCTTTAAAAATTCGATGTTTCCTTCCTTTCATCCTCCCTTTAAAAATATTTTATTTAACAAATATTTATACAACACCTATTGTATGCCAAATACTATATGTACTAGGTGCTGGTACTCAGTGCTGAGCAAAATCATCTGTAAGTAACTGTTATTCTCCTTCTATAGACAAGGAAACTAAAGCTTAAAGAGTTGGTAACTTGCTTCAGGTCAGACACTAATAAGAATGCCTGTCTATATATGAACTCCTTGCCCTTTTCCCTATGCCAAGCTGTTTCTCAGAAGGCAGGAAGAGTGAGAACAGTAGATGTCCTGTGGGCTAACTCTTGTTTTTGCCTACAGACCAGGCCCAATAAACATACCTACTTTCTCAGATGAGAATTTGCAGGTGAAACAGTTTAGGCCACTAAGTCTCAATCTTTGTCAGTTCAATGAGCATTTACTGGATACCTTCTGTGTGCCCATCTGAGGGAAGGCCTTGGAGAGCTAATGGGACTTTCCTGGACTGTTTAGTTCACCCTGCAAATGTCCCACTATCCTCTCATTTTCTGACAGCACAGCAGCATTTTGCTCACTCTCTGAGCATTTTGTCTCATCACCCTGGCTTGGGGTGAACACCTCCCTTTGGTATGCCTGGTCCCTAAGGAAGGATTTCAAATAGTGCACCCAGATTCTAAAAGAGTCCCGTGCTGCTGGTCCAGGGTCACACTTCAGTAAATGAACTTCCCATCCAGGTTGCTCAGGTCTCCCACTTTTCTAATTTTCTTTCTTGTCCCTCACTCTTTTTCTTTTTTTCTCCTTTATTCCTTTTCTTCTTGCTGCCAGAGAGAACAACATAAGTCCATAACTTTGTGAGACAGTCTAAAGCAGTGGTTCTCATGCCTTTGCCTCCATCAGTATCACCAAGATACTGATATTTAAATACCTGTTAAAACAGATTGCAAGGCTCTACTTCCAGAGTTTCAGATTCAGTAGGTCTGCAGTGGGTCCAGGGACTGACAAGTTCCCAGGTAACATGGATACTGGTGGGTCAGAGCCCACACTTTGAAAACCACTGGCCTAAAGGAATTTTTTTTTTTAAGTAAATAAAATGTGTTCTTAATGCAGAATCTAGCTTGTTTTTCAGGCCCTGTATTTAACATATCTTAGTCTAGGAGTAATGAACTGCAAGTTAAATCCAATCAGGCCACTCAAGCATTTCCAGTAGGTTTTTAGAGTTATTTAACACCGCAGAAGCCTTCTTGTCTGGGCTAATTAAGTGATTAGTTTAGATCAATAGTAGATGAACAATAAGAAAGTGGGGCAGCTACAGCTCACTACCAACTTAATAAAATGGTGCTCACTTCAGCCAAGAGAAGTAGCATGGGTTTAAAATTGGTCTTAGCTGCTAAAGACTTTAATGTGTCTATCTTCAGGGAAAAGGAGCTCACCCATGCTCCAGCTGGATCTATGGTTATGGTTGCTGGGCTTGATTGGTCAATGGAAGTTTCCTTAAAAGCCAAAAGTGCCATTTTGAACAACTGACATTCATGTATGTCTCCCACAACTGGATATCAAGCATCGCCAGAAACTCCATGTATGGGTGCGTATAGGTGCCTCAGCACTCATAAACCCCATTGTGGTGGTGTTTCATTCACAGTTCAGTAAGGTTCAAAGGCTAAAGACCCATAGCTTTGGAAGTTTGTATCACCTTACAAGTTTCACATTTTCAGGGAAAGTGAATGGTAGGGAGTTGGCATTTATTGTGCATCAGCCTCATATACCAATGACATTTTGAAGCAGGTAGTACCAGTCTGATTTTACAAACAAAGAACAAGAGACTCAGAGAGAATGTCACCTGTGGTGGTGGTGGTAGTGGTGGTGGTGGTGGTGGTGGTGGTGGTGGATGATGACAATGACAATAATAGCACCTAATATTTATTGAGCACTTACCATGAGATTATGTTCTAGACATTTTTTCTAAGTAGTCTACATTATTAACTTATTCGATCTTCACAACAACCCTCTAAGTAAATTCTATTATTATCTAATTTTACAGATAGGAGAATTACAGCATGAAATATGTGTAACTTTCCCTTGGTTACCCAGTTAGTAGGTGTCAGAGCTTTCATTTGAATCCAGATGATATAAATCCAGAGTCCACAATGCTGCCTTTCTGGCTGAGATGAAAACCCAAGTCAACCAAACTCTAAAGCCCCATCTCCCTGCTGCCCTGAACTTTCTCCTGGGGAAAGAACCTAGTGGGCCTCTTTCTCTCATAAAGCTACCTAAAGACTGAAGACTAAAGCTAAAATGTTCCCTAGCACCCTCTTTATCCCTGTAGAGATCTTGTCTTTGTGCATTCATAGAGAATCTCACAAACTAATGCATCCAGACATCTGGCTTCAAGGGAAGGTAGATCTACTTTGGAAGTAAGCCCGAAAGGGGAAAGGTCTGTCACTGTACCAAGGGCGGTTTTCCCAAACTTCAGTCCTCCTCAGTCTTCCCAACCTTCAACACTTTTGTCATATCTACATAATACCTATGTTATTTATTTATTATGTTTTCTTTCATTTAATTTTTATTTTTCTTACATTGTTCAATGAAAAGGAAACTCACAATTACTGCAGCAAATAGAAAACCAGTATCCCTTGCTATAAATATAGAAGCTATATTTCATGAATATCATGAAAAAACTTATTAAATTCTAGCTGGGTACCACTGCCTGCTGAAAGCCCTGTTCAGAGGCTTGCCTTCTCACTTTATTACAAAGGGACATTAGTAAGTGTTAGAGAGGTGTTAAAATACCCTAGCACCAGACAGAGTCCTGCTCTTGAGGCTGGAGAGAGAAATGGAAAGGGAATAACTTCTCACCTTGCGATCTGATGGTTTTTTGGATGCTTTGTCCATGGGCCTCCCAAAATCCTCCTGTGCTCCAGTAGTGGTATGCCTCCCACCAGGGACAACACAGACCCAGCTGTGCATGGTCTGCCGATGCCCTAGCCATGCCCCAGGGCCATCATGAGCTTCGTCTGCTGCTTTCTGTGCATCAGACACATCTTGAAAAAGGGAAAACTATCTCATGTTCAGGTGCCTCAGGGATACAGGCAAAAATCAAGGAGAGAAAAGTGATTATGCTGTCAAAGAAGCAAAAGGAGCTTCCAACAGTAATAGTGATCATTGAGGAGTTTTTCTTTTGAACAGAAATGCCTTTGATAGTGCCTTTTTTCTATCCTCCTGTTATTCTGTAGCAAGAATGAATAAGCAGAAAGAAACAAATGGGTACTTTTGTGTTTTAGGATCATCTGCTATAGAGAAAAAAGGGATGGCCCAATTTCAAGGGTGGTGAGAGATCACTATGTCTCCATCTCCATATCCATCTAACAAAAGAAAAGAGAAGAGAAGGGGAGAGGAAGAAAGGAGAGAAAGAGAAGGAAGAGAAATAAATCCAGCAAAGAGGGTTTCATAATGCACTCCTTACCCTCAGCTCCAAGGATCCTAGAATATTCATAGTCTTCAGTAACCTTAGAAAGGCATTAAAATCCCCTTCTTCCATTCTTCTAACCCAAGCTTCTCCTTTCTAGCTGAGTAGAGCCCTTCTTTGGTGATGTAATTAGTGTACAGAGTAGGAAGTTTTACAACATATTCACAACATTTTGCACAGCCATTTTAAGTGGGAAAAAAGACAAACCCAACTGAATTGTCTTTTTGTAAAGTATAGGAAACACAGAGATGCCTCTGTTGACAAGGATCTATGAACATGATGAGGTGATGGTGGTGGGGCATTCTCCATGGAGCAAACACTATGCCAGATACTTTACCTCCAATGAACACAGTGATATGAATCCTATTAGTCTTCCCATTTTATAGACTAGTAAATTGAGGCTAGAGGGGTTTAGTAACTCACCCAAAATCATAGAACTAGTGACAGAGCCAGACTCACACCCAAATCTGTCTTGCACCAAAGGTCATGGTCTTAACTACCAAGCTCTGTTGAGACCCTGATGGAAATGAACTAAGTATTCATTATCCCGTCTGTGTAATTATGTATAATTAAAGCCATTGGAGAAACTAATAGAAGCCAAATCTTTCCCCAAGGCTCTATTGGCTTGCAAAAGACGTGAAAGCCTGCTAGCGTTCTTATATTAAAATCTTATTTCTCCTCTCTGTGCACATCACAGATTAAGTACTAATAAGAACTAACCAAATCATAGTAGCTGATATTTATTGAGCACTTATTAGGTGCCAGACATTATGCTAAATGCCTCCCATGCACTCCCATGCATTCTCTCTTAGTTTCATCCACCACCTTGTGAGACAGGTGCTGCCTAGGAGAAAACTAAGACTCAGAGATGTTAAATAACTTGTTCAAGGTCACTCAGCTTGTAAGGGGCAGAGCAAGAATGACGACCCAGCCATCTCTCTGTAGACTACATATCGCATGTTAGGATCTGGTGTAGCAGGAAGATTGATTGAGAAGCACAAGAATTAGGGACATTGCACTTTCCCTTTCCAAGACTGGAATGATGGATGAAAGGAGCTCATGGAAATGTCCTGGGGCCTTAGTATCTGCCAGGGTCTTTTCTCTAAGTAAATCATACAGAGTGAAAGCCAGCTAGAGATGGGATTTTCAGAAGATTTCTATACTTTCTGCACTGTTGCGTGAAAAAGAAATTATTGCCTCCTTTTAGGGTCGCAGGGAGGCTCTCTGCCTACAGCAGAATTCACCTGCAAGTCAGGATTGCCTGTGTATGTTACTCAAGGGACTTGGAGAGTAGGAGGATCCAACAGCCTTCCAGAGTCAGTGTTCTGATTTATTTTTTAAGTATCCACCCTACATATTACATATTTCCTAGTCTAGCTTCAGTGTATATCCTTAAATTACATTTTATTAATTGTGCAGAATGAGAGGCTGCTACACCTAAGACTGTTCTAAACAGAAGTGTGCACAAGATTTGGAGGGAACTTCCTAAAGAAATGCATAGCTCAAGGCCTTTTCCTGGGAATCACATTCTGTAGATCTGAGATGAAGCCCAGGAAACTGCCTCATGGCAACCAATCCCAGAAGGCTCTTCTGTAGGTGTTCAGAGGACACAGGTCAAAACACATTGCCTCAGACCTCTCCTTGGAGGCTACAGTTTCAAACTCAAACATTTCCTTAGCCTGCAAATTTTTCTGACCACCCTTACCTAACTCTACACCTTAGTTATAAGATTTTATTGCCTTTGAGACCTTCTACTTTTTTCCATCTATTCCAGGACTGAGGGAGATATATAGAGATACGGAGAAGACAGAGAGAGACACTAAGTCCTGACAACATGGTTTGAGCCCCTGGATCCAGCTATACCTGAGGACAATAGACCTCTGGATTTTTCAGTTATGTGAGCTAATATATAAATGCTTTTTGGAGTTTAATCTACTGAGCAAATGATAGGAGAGAAAGGAATGAATCATTCTTTGCTTGTCTCAGTAAAGGAAAAAAGATAAATGTGCCTAACACTATTGTTATGCAAAACAATCCACACCCAACCCTACTTACTCTGCCTGCCTGAGGCTGAGCTAGGACCCCAGCTTGCCTGGTCCTTTGCATTCTCATCAGCACCATTAACATTATTTCAACATAATTCTGTCATTTAATTGCCTAGTGTTCTGTGCCCTGGGGAGCCATGAGCAGAGAGCTGATGACTGTGGTTCCTCTAAGATGATCATATCAGAAGTATAGATATTAACAGCAAATGTGTCATGTCACCATCTTTGTGTTTCCACTGTCAGCAGCTGATTGACAGAAAAAGCACTGCAGAAGTGAATTCTAAAGTGTCTCTCTGGTTTGCGTTTTTATGCCAGAGGCTATGGGGAAAAAGGAAGTGAGTCAATGGAACCAGATGCCTTGTTGTAGCCCTGTAGCTTTTTACTGCAGATTATACCTGGGAATCCAGCAGGGGTCTCTTTACAAGTGTAAAACAGTGAGGGACTCTTTGTGTCTCTTACTCTAAAAAGCATTTAAAAAATGTCTCGGTTTCCTCCTTTGTGCTTTAATATTGGAGCTCATGTACCCTGGGATCTTAGGGGCCTGAATTTCCATTGTAAGCTCCTGACTTTGGTTCCCTGATAGCAAGGTATTCTTATGGAGGCAGAAACAAGGATTGAACACTGAAGACTAAAGTTGAAGTCTGCATGGACCCAGAACCTTCCTCTGCCTGGTCTGGGGCTGCTCAGCCACCGAAGACAGGCCTAGGTTGATGCTCTCTTCCCAGAGGCAGGAGCACCCTTTTTAGACCACCTCTCAGGAGCCAGAGTTCACAATTCAACAGCTATCCCAATGCTAAGCCCTGTGTTCCATACTTCACACGTGTTTTGCATTTGATTTTCCACAACTACCATCTTAGGTTGGTCTTCTGCCCATTTCACAGATGGAAAAAAACAAGCTCCCAGAGGTTAGGAGATTTATCCAACAGAGCACAGCAAGCAAGTGGCAGAGACTGAATGTGAGCCTGGCTCCGTCAGACTTCAAAACCTGAGCTCTTCACCAAAGAGCCTGGGGAAGTAAAAAGGACAACCGTTCAGGAACAGAAGTTGGCAAACTAGGGCCTGACAGCCATATCTGGCTACACACCCTTTTTGTAAATGTATTTTTAGTGGAACATTGTTGCGGGAAGCCAGGGTCCCCGAACGGAGGGACAAGCCGAAGCCATGGCAGAACATAAATTGTGAAGATTTCATAGACATTTGTTAGTTCTCCAAATTAATACTTTTATAATTTCTTACGCCTGTCTTTACTGCAATTTCTGAACATAAATTGTGAAGATTTCATGGACATTTATCACTTCCCCAATCAATACTCTTATAATTTCCTATGCCTGTCTTTACTTTAATCTCTTAATCCCCTCATCTTCGTAAGCTGAGGATATACGTCGCCTCAGGACCCTGTAATGATTGCATTAACTGCACAAATTGTTCATAAAGCATGTGTGTTTGAACAATATGAAATCTGGGCACCTTGAAAAAAGAACAGGATAACAGCGATGTTCAGGGAACAAGGGAGATAACCATTAGGTCTGACTGCCTGGGAGCCAGGCAGGACAGAGCCATATTTCTCTTATTGCCAAAAACGGGTAAGAGAAATATCGCTGAATTCTTTCCCCAGTAAGGAATATTAATAATTAACAGCCCTGGGAAAAGAATGCATTCCCGGGGGCGGGGGGACTCTAAAATGGCCGCTCTGGGAGTGTCTATCTTATGCAATTGTAAATAGGGATGAAACCAGGCTTCTTAGGATTAGGAAATTCCTGCCTAGTAAATTTTAGTCACACTGGTTGTCTGCTCTCAAACCCTGTTTCCTGATGTTTATCAATGACAATGTGTGCACAGCGGACCGGGAACCTCATTAGTAATTCTAGTTTTGCCCTGGCCTTGTGACCTTGCCCTGCCCATTTGCCTTGTGAAATTTTGTTGCCCTTGAAGCATGTGACCTCTGTGACCCACACCCTACTCGTATACTCCCTCCCCTTGGAAAATTGCTAATAAAAACTTGCTGGTTTTACAGCTCAGGGGGTATGACGGAACCTGCCAACACGTGATGTCTCCCCTGGACACCCAGCTTTAAAATTTCTCTCCTTTATACTCTTTCCCTTTATTTCTCAGACTGGCTGACACTTAGGGAAAATATAAAAGAACCTATGTTGAAATCTTGGGGGCTGGTTACCCTGATGGAACATGTTATTTGTATTTTGTCTGCAGCTGCCTTCCCTCTACAACAACAGAAGTAGTTATTTCAACAAAGACCATAATGCCCAGCAGAGCCAAAAATATGTATTCTATGTCCTTCAGAGAAAAAGTTTGCCAGCTCTTCATTCAGAACATTAAACTTTGGAATCAGTGTGACTTAACAGTCACTTCCCCTTACCAGCTGTGTGCCTTCAATTTTTCTTATCTGCAATTCAGGAGTCCTAGGAACACTGGCCTCAGTAAGTCTCTTGCAAGGATTGAATGAGATATTGCATTCAAATGCCTAGCGTAGTGGCTGGCACTTAGTAAGTGATATGGTTTGGCTATGTCCCCACCCAAATCTCATCTTGAATTGTAGCTCCTATAATCCCCATGTGTCATGGGAGGACCCAGTGGGAGGAAATTGAATCATGGGGGTGGGTTTTCCTGTGCTGTTCTCATGAGAGTGAATAAGTCTCATGAGATCTGATGGTTATATAAAGCGCAGTTCCCCTGCACATGCTCTCTTGCCTACCACCATGTATGACATGCCTTTGATCTTCCTTCACTTTACACCATGATTGTGGGGCCTGCCCAGGCATGTGGACCTGTGAGTCCATTAAACCTCTTTTTCTTCATAAATTACCTAGTCTTGGGTATTTCTTCATAGCAGTATGAAAATGGACGAACACAGTAAGTACTCAAGGAAAAGTAGCATCTTACTGGACCCATCAAGACTATAAAACATCCCAAAGCAGCTGGAGCTTGTGTTAATTCCCAGTAGAGGACAGATAGGTACAACTGAAGCCTTGGGTGGGGGAAGGAGGGAGGCAAAAGGACTCAGGCAGGCTATCAAACCAGCCTTTCTGAAAGGCTTTGGTCTCTGGTGACAGTCCCCATGTGGGCAGCTCAATTCCTTCCCTTTCAGACCCTCATGAATTCCCAGTCTCTGAAGCTGGGCTCTAAGGAAGAATGCTGAAGAATCAGGGTCAACCTAAGTTGTTTTTATTGAGGACATTGGTTTTCTCCCCCTTCTTTTAGCCCAACATGAAAGGTAGCTATGAAAGAGAAATTAAATGGCTCATCCAGGAGTTTATTATTTCATTGATGTGTCAGAGATTTACATACATAGCTTCTCTTAACACCAATGGGAGCAGAGCAAATAGATGATTTTCTTTATTGCAAAGGTCAAACATAAGTTTGTTTATCCTCTGTATTTTAAAGTTATCAGCGATGATTTAACTTAGGTACTGAGCTGAGTGAAACACACTGAAGGCATTTTTATGTCAGCATCCTTTTCTTCTTCTTAAAATATGAAGACTTTTAAAAAAGAAACAACAGGGCTTCAGTTGGCCTCATTGGAGGCCACACAGGGGCTTTTCCTGATTATGCTAATAAGTAATCACAATAATACTTCTTTTTTAACACATGCCCAGGGTTTTATCCCACTGAAAATTATCTCACATTAAAATGGTACAAGCACAATGCAGCACTGAAGACATTCTAGAGTAACAGGGAAGAAACTCACTGTGTGAATGTTTTCTTCCCCAACACCATCACCCCTCAGTTTTCCACACCATGTTGTTCTAGCCAAGAGGAGAAATTGTGAGCTCAGTGATATATTGAATGCTTAACCCAACTTCATTAACTAAAGCTAAATGCTAACACACACTGTATCAGCTTCCAGCACAAATTAGCATCTGTAACAAAGCATATAATTAACCATATACCCAAATGCTCTCTATGATGAATAAGCCTCTAAAAGCCCCCAGGCTGCTCTTTGATTTTCCTGAGTTGGGTCTGTGGTAGCAGCCTGGTTCCCACAAGCTTCTTGTCCATCAGCCAAATGAGCATCTGAACTGACAAGTTTCTGGACAAATTCATCCAAAGTCAATCATAGAAGGTCAAGGAGAGTTAGCTGCTTTTCTGCCCTGTGAAGGGTCCATGGTAAGTTCAGCTCAAAGTCAGGGTGGAGGCAGAAATAAAATGCAAGGTTTTCCTGGTCACCTGCTCAGGTCCTGCTCAGTGAATACTAAGAAGCCTTGGTAAAACCAATATGGACACTGATATCTCCAGAAATGTCCATCCTCATTATGACCCCTCCATCTGGGTGGTTGGCTGCTGCTCTGGTTTGGCTGTTTTTGCCCAAACTCACATTGAAATTTAATTGCCACTTAAATGGTATTAAGAGGTAGTAACTTTAACAGGTGATTAGGCCGCAAGGGCTCTGTCCTTTTGAATGAAGTTAATGCTGTTATCACGGGAGTGGGATCTTCATAAAAAGGTAAGTTTGGCCTACTTCCCTCTCTGTCTCCTGTGCTTGCTTCCACCTTCTACCCTTCCTCCAAGGGATGACCCTCACCAGATGTCAGTACCATGCTCTTGGACTTCCCAGCCTTCAGAACCATGAGCCAAATAAATTTCTGTTCTTTATAAATTATCCAATTCTGTGATAGCAGCAGAAAATGGACTAAGACACCCACTTACAAAGGACTTGGAGGTCTGAAATCCCCTCCAACCTTCACTGAGAGAGGTTAGGGATTTGTCCACAGGTGTATAAAGGGCAAAAGTTGAAATTCAACCTAAACTCCAAATTTAGTTCACTTCTGAGAAAACTTTTGAGTACCTATTCCATCCACTGTGCTAACATATAGGGATTCCTCCCATACCAAATCTACCATTTACCTTTAGTATATCTCCAGATTCAGGAACTGTCCCTTTCTCTCTCCACCCATCTCTCTGTTCTTGCTTCTGTAACACCAGCCTGGGCCAAACCACCATCATTTCTTGCTGGACTTTGGTAGGAGCTCTTGGCTCCCTCTCTCATTTTTTATGCTTGTTTTCTTAAATTTGTCCTCTACACATTAGCCAGATTCTTACTGAAAGGTGTCAGCTAGAGTTCATCATTTTCTTACTTCAAACCTTTTAATGGCTTTCTACTATACGTTGAATAAAACCCACATGCCTGTCTATGGCATGTAAGCATTTCTAGGACCTAGTGCCTGCTACTTCTTTAAGCCTCATTTTCTTCTTTCCTTGCCACATTTCCATTTTATTTGATGGCTTTTCCTTTTTAAGTCTCAAATACAATAAGCTGTTTCCTACCCCAGTACCTTTACATTGGCTATTTTCCTCTGCCTGGAATGTTTCTGATTCTTGTCTTAGGTGGTTTTCTCTCAAGGCTTGGGTCTCAGCTGAAATTCTACCTCTTCCAAAAGGTTTCCTCTGTTCACTGAAGTGAGCCTCCTCCACAGCACTCTTGATGACTCTGATATTTATTCTATATCCTTAGACCTAGGAAAGGGACATATAGTAAATTCTGTGTAAGAATATGTACTAAATAAATAAGTGAAAAACTCACAGTCTAACAGCAGTATAGCATTCTTTTCCATTCTAACAGCAGTATACCATTCTTATCCATTATCCCACAGCTGCCTTCATACATTAAATAGGAGGCAGACTTCGAGCACAAGACTTTTCCTAAAGGACAGAACAACTGGAAGACTAAATTTTTAAAATGTCCTTAGAATAACAAGTATTCCCATGCCTTGTCCCCAGGACTGAAAAGTCAACTGATACTTTCAAACTAAGTAGTATATCAATAAAGCGGCCAAGCTCCTGGGCAATGGGAAGCATCCTATCTACCATTCTTCACTTGCTAAGAAAACCTCTAGGATTTCTAATGGAATCAGCATGCCAAAAGAAGGAGGCTGATGGACAGAGAATATAAGGGTATAAAAATACATGATATTTATGGTGAAGGTGGTTCTAAAATCTATTTGTAGCCTTACCCAAAGGACAGGCTATGTGTGAATATCCAGATCTATTTCAAAGGGCATCCCAGAGTTCCCATTCACGGACTCTTTGCTGAGCTCTTTGCTGAATGAAATTCTTTCTAGGCTAAGAAAAGGCTGAAGCCTGAAGAAAAGGTTCCTCCTAATTTTCTTGCTCTGGCTGCATTGCTTTTACATCAGCTGACTGCACGAGCATGGAAAGCTCATCATTCCAGTCTTTGAGCCCAGATAGCTGAACACCCTTTACACTAAAACACAAAGCCAAATCCAGAGCTTTTTCTTCTGGACTTCTATTGGAGCCATACTCATCGACAGAGTACATCTTGTCCAACTGAAAGGCTAACCCACCTTCCCATTCCCTACAACCCACCCTCCCATTCTCCACCCCTTTGCACCACTTGAGTCAGTTTTGTGGGAACCACTTTGAAAAAAATTCCCCAAGTTCTAGGTAGGATTCTGTGTTTAGTTTTTGCTATGGTGAAACCTCTCTAGACTTTGACAAGCTTCCAAGAGGCAGTGGTTTTATTTAAGACTCCTCAGAGGGTCCTGACTTACTCACAGTTCATGGCAGAAATGAGGGAAGAAGAAAGAAGAAAGAAGAATGAGAAGGAGGAAAAGGAGGAGAAGAGGAAGGAGGAGAGGGAAGAGAAGAAGGAGGGGGAGGAGAAGGAGGAGGGGGAGCAGAAGAGGAGGAAGGGGCGGAGAAGAATAATTTGGACAAAAATAGTTTATTGCTCCAATAGTGGCAGGTGTTTGAAACCCAACCTAATAGTTTAAGTTCTAAGGTTTCCAGAAGTGTTTCTATACATCATAGTTATTAAATTAAATATATGTGTGCAATGTGCTGTGGTCTTTTTATAATGTTATTTTAAGTCCACTTCCCTTCATGTTGCAAATAAATACATAAAACCAGTTTGTGAGCATCAGGAAGGATCCATGGACAATGAGTTCTTGATTTTGCTATGTAGGGATATTCTCTAGAACAAAGACAAAAACTAACCTCTGCTTTTTTGGAGATTTGCATGTAGCCTTTTGGATAGCCCTGAATGCAAGAAGGTAAAATTATTTTTTTCAAAAAATTACTTGACTACCATGCAATAAGAAGTACTTTAAAGCCCCCATGCCTCCTCTTGTAGTGAGCTGATTTTTCATGGGTAGTTGGTCTCCTGGGTATCATGAGTAGGTCTGGGGAAATGCTGCATATATTCATTTAAAATTGTCTCTGTGCTGATGGCTAAGAAAGTTCCCTGGGACTGATGCACTAGAGTGGTCTGCATAATTGAACACTTTGTCTGCAAATAAGACTAATAACCATAGTTGTTCAAATGATTACCATATCATAGATCTTAATAGTCTACCAGAAATGCTTCTGATGGTACTGCTTTTTTTTATTTTTTTCATGATCATCTAACTTTGCACAGGACAGTTATCCATACAATTGGATTAGCCACTCACTTCTCTCTTGGCCATTTGCCTACTCACCTCTTTTCTGAATCTAATTTCTCCACCTATAAAATGTGGAAATTGGACTAGATGACCTCTGAGGTTCTTGAAAGATCTGACATTCTGGGTTTGGGATAATGAAAACATCCTCTTTCAGGTACTCAATATGTATTGAAGGTCTGTGACCTGCCAGGGTTACCCAGCTTGTAAGAGGTAGAGCTGGTATTCTGAGAGCCTCCAAAGTGCTTAGTTTTAACCAGTATGCTTCTGTGGCCAAAGGAAAAATACAGAGCAGAGCCACTCACTGGGAGAACCACCCAAAAGGTTTAGAGAAATATGTGCACGTCCTGCTGTTAATTGGCCAAGTAGCATCCTGTTGTCAGCAGAGCTGAATGTGGAGCTCAGGAAACCAGTGAGCCACAGGTTTGGCTTTTGTGTTAGTTGATGAAATTCTCTGTGAAGGTTAGTTTTACAACCTTCTGACTACCATTTGATAAATAAAGATGAGTCTGCTAGAACTCCAAGAAATAGGGGAGACAGAGCCAACAACTTGTTGGCTAACCCCCTAACACCACCTTGCACATATGCACACACACATATGCACACACACACACAGTGACAGCAGCAGCTCAGTATAGTACATCCAGGGGAGAGAACTATGTTTTATTTCAGTGAACTTAGTTAACACATCTTCGTGAAGTGTGATGCTCAATGGGCACAAGTGAAATATTTCAATGCTCAACATGGCACTGAAGGAAGTCTCCTGTCACCAAAGCTATTTCAGCAGCCTCTCAGTCCACACCACTTCCTCACGGCCACAGGACCTGGAGGAGGCTGGGTGGAGTGCTCTGCAGGCAGAACAAGCCACAGTCTGGACTCCAGTTTCCTCCAGACCATGCCATCTGAGGCTGTGCTCCAGCTGGCCTTTCTGCTTGGCAGGGGCAAAGCTGAGTGATGAAGACCTTGAGTGTTGGTGTCTGGACCCAAATCATGGCTTCACTATTTTCTTTGCTTGGGGATGGTACTTGATCTGTCTCAGTTTCCTGCTTTATAAGAGGATGAATAATGGTAATAGTTTCAGTCAAAGGGCACTTATGAAGATGAATTGAGATTAACCATATCATAAGGGTTTAATTCTGTCCTTGGCAAATAATATGCACTATATTAGTTTCCTATGGCTGCTGTAACAAATTGCCACAAACTTGGTGGCTTAACACTGCACAAATTTATTATCTTTCAGCTTTGGAGGTCAGACATTTGAAATCAGTTTCAGTGGGCTAAAGTCAAGGTATTGGCAGACCATCATTCCTTTTGGAGGTTCTAGGAGAGAATCAGTTTCCTTGTCTTTTCCAACTTTCAGAGGCCACATTTGTCGCTTAGCTCATGACCGCTCTTCTATCTTCAAAGCACATCACTCCAACCTCTGCTTCTGTCATCCCATCTCTGTTTTCCACCTTTGACTCTCCTGCCTCCCTCTTATAATGCCCATGGTGTTTGCATCAGGCCCACCTGGATCATAGAGTCTAAGCTCCCCACTTCAAGATTCTCAATCATAATCTCTAATGTTTCTTATGCCATGTAAGGTAACGTATTTACAGGTTCCAGGGATGAGGACGCAGACATCTCTTAGGGGCCACTATTCAGCCTGCCCCATGCATGGAAACATAAGTTTTACTATTACGCTTATTCCTTTGTGCCCTTTTTCTTTCATTTAGATAAAATGCACATGTGGTAAACAGACAAATCTTAAAGATACAATTTATGAACGTTTACATTTTGAACCCCTCTAACCACCCCTCAAGTCAAGATGAGAACATTTACAGCTCCTTACACCCCTCCCCATCAATACCCTCCTCTACCCTGAGCTCATCCCTAGCCTTATGCTTATTTTCATTCATTACTTTTGCCTGTTCTTGGAGTCATAGGAACAGAATCATACTGTATTTGTTTTGTATCGGGCTTCTTTCACTCAATATAATGTCTGTGACTCAATCAGGTTGTGAAGTGCAGTAGTTTGTTCTTTTGGGCACCGTGTGATATTATGTTTAGCATTTCCTCGTCTTGTCTAAACATTCAGCACCTGACCATAAATATACTACTGTTTGATACAGTTTGGCTGTGTCCCCATCCTAATCTCATCTTGAACTGTAGCTCCCATAATCCCCATGTGTTGTAGGCACCTGGTGGGAGGTAACTGAATCATGGGAGTGGTTTTTTCCCCTGCTGTTCTCATTCTGGTGAATAAGTTTCATGAGATCTGATGGTTTTGTAAAGAGCAGTTTCCTCACACACGCTGTCTTACCTGCTGCCACGTAAGATGTGCTTTTGCTCTTCCTTCACCTTTGCCATGATTGTGAGGCCTCCCCACCCATGTGGAACTGTGAGTCCATTAAACTTCTTTTTCTTTAGAAATTACCCAGTCTTAGGTAAGGTCTTTGTAGCAGTATGAAAATGGACTAATATACTATTTTTTCAAGAATCATTTCAAACATCATCTTTGTAAAGCATCCTCTGGTAGCAATATGTCCTCTCTGTCTGAAATAGTATCTATGTCTGCCTCCTGCACCACTTGTATGTGACCCTTGGGACCCACTCATGACATGTCCTCTCTTACAAGTCAGGCCCTCATCTCATGCACGACATCACCTGCTCCTGTGGACAGGAACATTATGCTTTATCTATCTTTGTATTAACATCAGCCCTAGCACCATGCCTCATGCACAGCCACTGAACTCAACAACATCTATTGCATTGCCTCCGTGATAACCATTTTCCTTTGAAAAAAACATACGTTGCCATTGCTTGCCAATTGAAACCCATGTGTGCAAAGCATATCTGTTTCCTGCATGTATCATGAGACTGGCTAACAGAAGGTAGCTTGGAGAATGTCCCCCAGGATCCCTTTTCAATACCAATCAGAAACAAATGCTGTGAGGCAAGGCTGGTTTGGGGTAGGCAAGAGTTTGAACCCTTGGCTTCTATGGGTTTTCTCCCCAAACTGGGGTAAAAAGGTGTCAAGTGTTTGACTCTGTTTTGAGGTCTGACTGCTGATAGATTCCAAGCCCTATTCTACTCTGAAACCCCTTTCTGACCTGCCCCCAATCTGGGCAAGTCAATGAGGAAGCCCAGATATGCTATCCCTTTGTGCTTGCAGTGAGGTTCAAATCACTCAGACCCCAGCTTGTGCATGGAAACCTGAACCCCAGCCCCAGCCCTTGAGCTCTGTAAAACCCGAAGCCCTGATGTTGCCTGCCCATGCCTCTCACTTCATGCTGAACAGAGAGCCTGAACCCTTCTCCTTAGGGAGCCCTTTGCCTGTTTCCTGTGTGATTAATAAACATGATTTCACATCCATCAGTGCCTGTGTGTCATTTATCTTGCCATCCATAAATTTCTGGGCAGGTCTGTCTAGCATCCAGTAGGGGCAGTTTGGTGCCCAAATAAGACAGAAGATTTAAATAAGAAGCTCCAGGCCAGGCACGGTGGTTCACGCCTGTGATCCCAGCACTTTGGGAGGCTGAGATGGGTGGATCACGAAGTCAGGAATTTGAGACCAGCCTGGCCAACATGGCAAAACCTCGTCTCTACTAAAACTACAAAACAACCAGTGGGCATGGTGGCAGGCATCTGAAATCCCAGCTACTTCGGAGGTTGAGGCAGGAGAATTGTTTGAACCCAGGAGGCTGAGGTTGCAGTGAGCCAAGATCGCGCCACTGCACTCCAGCCTGGGCGACAGAGCAAGACTCCATCTCGGAAAAAAAAAAAAAAAAAAAGCAGCTCCATTCTCCAGAGCAACATTTTCAAAAAGCCAAACACCTCACCTGAGTATAGATGTTGGTTATTTTTCCGTTCCATGTATCCATTTACCCCTCTTCTAGAAATGCTACCTTAATTTTCCTCAGGAACTACTTCTCCTCATTCTCCATCCACGTGTGTGAGGTGGAGCTGATGCCTCCTCCAGTGCCTACAGCTCTGGGGTGGCCTTGACCTCAGCCTGGTCAATCACCGTCTTGTGTCTCTCTGGCTAGAGTGATTGGTTGGGGGATAGACCCATGACCTAAGCTGATCCAGGAAAGACATCCTGAGACTTTTGCTTGGATTTGTGGGAAGGAAGAGTTCTCTTTGCATGTGGCATACTGGCTGTAAGCCTAATCTAAGCCCTGATTTGCCAGGCCCACTGTATTGAGAGGGCCTTCCTTGGAATGAGGCCAATGTGGAGAAAAGCAAAGAATAGGGAAAGGCGGATAGAGACCCCAGATCCTTAGGATTTCGTGGAATCCTGGATCTGGCCAAGTTTAGAGCTAGGTCCACTCCAAGACTTTGTAGTTGCATGAACTAATACATTCCCATTTCAGTTGAAGCTACTTTTAATCAGGTTTCTATCATTTATGCCAAAAAGATACATTTGAAGGACACAATTACAGGGTTTCTATACTCCAAGCTTTTTGTATCTCTGAACATATTGAGGCCAAACATGCAGTGGAAACCACACAGTCTTTGTTTTCCAATAAACACTGAAACCTTCCTTTCTAAAGGGGAAAGCAGCAGATCCATTAGAAATGGCATGATTAATCTTGCCCTGAATTACCATTCTAAGAAGACCAGAAAACCCCTACATAAACAGTGCAAGGTCAAAAATTTGCTAGAAATATCAGCTAAATCAAAATGCTGAAGCTTCAACTCATTGGAACATCACTTATTCTGTGCACCATCATAAGCCTACGTCAACAGGAGCTTGTGCTGTGTTGGAGGAAGCAAAGACAAAGTACAGAATGAGCACAGTTCCCCAGCTTCCACTCAGCGAAATTTATTTTTTTTGTTTGTTAATTTCCATCCTAGCATTGGAGCCAGGAAACTAACCTAAGGCAGTATAAAAATCCTATTCCACATACCAGCTAAAATTCACTACACGTTGTGGTAGGCACAATCTTCCCCCACCCCAAACAAAGATATCCACATTCTGACACCCAATCCATGCATATGTAATATTACTTGGCAGGAGAGAATTATGGTCACAGATGGAATTGAAGTTGCTAATCAGCCAATCCTAAAGTAGGAAAGTGGGGAGAGGAGCCTGGATGATCCAGTGGGCCCAGTGTAATCTCAAGGGTTCTTAACAGTGGAAGAAGAGTCCAAAGAGGTGGCCAGGGTGATGTTCTGTGTGAAGGACAGGACCTTCTGTTGCTGGCTTTGAAAGTGAAGGAACAGGGCCATAAACCAAGGAGCATAAGCAGCCTCTAGAGGCTTGGAAAGGCAAGGAAACTATTCCCTCTCAAAGGTTCTACATTGCTTTCCTAACACTGCCATTAGAAATGCCCACCAATGGTGTCTTAACCAGCAGAAACTTATTCACTCACAGCAATGAGGGCCAGAAGTCCAACATCAAAACATCAGCAGGGTTGCTTGTTGGCTTGCAGATGGCCACCTTCTCCCTGTGTCCTCACATGTTCTTCCTCTGTGCAGGAGCATCCCTGGTGTCTCTAAATATCCACACTTTTTCTTCTTATACAGGTGCCAGTCAGATTGCATTGGGGGCCACCTTAAAGACCTCCTTTTAACTTAATCACCCCTTTAAAGATATTATCTCCAAATACAGCCATATTTGGTGGTACTAGCGGTTAGGACTTCAATACATGAACTGTGAGGAAGAGAAGTGAGCCCCTAACAGCTTCCAAATGGGAATATAACCCTGCCGACATCTTCATTCTAGCTCAATGAGACCCTGCAGACTTCTAACCTGCAGAACTGTGAGGTGATAAATGTGTGTTGTTTTAAGCCACTACGTGTGTGGTAATTTATGTCAGCCATGGGAAACGAATACAAGCATTCTAAGCTAAGCTTTTTGCCATTATTAACTTAATTTTTACCCCACATCAGCCTTACAAGAAGGCATCATTACCTCCATTTCACATTGCTAAAAATGGTGAGGCCTGAACTTAAACTCAGATGTGACTGATTCCAAAACCTGTGCTCCACCACCATCCCATCCCTCTGTAAAACATCCTAGATTTGGAAACTTTTAAACTATTCATGCAGGATGAATATACAGAGTATCAGAGTCACCAGCCACCAAATGCACAGGGTTGCCTGGTCCCAGCCTCTGATTTTGAAAATGAAGAAAAAGTACAGAGAGAAGTGGTCTCGGAGACCCAGAACAAGTTTTCTGGGGCCAAAGAAGAGTCTAGGTCTTCTGGCTCCTAGCCCAGCACAGTAGCTGCTCTTCCTCCTAAACCATGTCAACAGCCACCTCATATGTCTTACCCCATCTTTCCATAGCATCTCGCTGAATTACTTTGTGGAAAGGAAGCCAAGACCCAAAGTCCTGCAATTAGAAAGTGGCAAAGCTTGGTTTCAGCCCCATGGTCACTCTTAAGACTCTTCCACTTTATCACATCTTTTACAGAAATATCCCATTATGAGAACACAAATTGCATGTAAAAATCTATCTTACATTCCTTGGTAGCAGTTCGGGGCCAGGCTATATAGCATGTTACCTCTCTTCAAATCAGACCGAAGGCAACCTCAGAAACAAGAATAGCCTTTAAAATTCTGGTTTGAATCCCACACTTTGGCCTGGAATCTGGACAAATAAGGATGTGAAATGGCTTCATTTCTATTAATTTATCTAGAAAAGTCAAAGTAGCTGAGAGACCTCTGAGAAATAGACTGTTAGTCTGCCATAGGAAAGTCAGGCTAAGACACTGCAGGGCACATCACAAAGGTTCATGCCCCTTATGACTTCTCTGAAACAGCCTAGGAGCTGGCTTTTATTTTCCTACTAAAAACTTTTATTTCATCTCCATTTGTGGGACGCACTGGCCACATGGCTAATGGATTTGGGAACAGGTGGCTTCCTTACACATGATGGAATGTTGAAAGGCTGTAAATATGCCTAGCTAGTAACAATGCTTGATTCATATCACCATCCTATCCTGATCAAGATGGAGAACTGCTGGGCCTTGCTCACCTGAAATGGGAGGAAATAGACATGTTTGTAAGTTGCTGAGCCTAAGAGGCCCATGGAGCTTTCCCTTTGCTGAATTTCAGCAGTGCGTCTCCCTTTATGACCTGGGGAATCTCTTGAGGGAAATTTCAGGGGATGATAGTGGGATAGCTGAGGATATTTGTGTGTTATATGTTGGTTGCTCAAATATTGAGAGTGAATATCCCAGAAAGGTCAACTGTCTTTATCCATACATAGCAAAGTTTCACATGAGAATTGTTTTTGCTGAAACCAGTAAAGGATATTATTTCGGGCTTTAAACATGAATGTAAAGCGCAGTAAAAACTGTCAGGTTGGATTTGCTTTAGGTAAGCATCCTTGGGCTTCCACTGCCTACTTAAAGTGACTAAACTAGCAAATCAGGGCCTCTGTGATGCTGATTAAAACCAAATTTTATTAATGTGAAATGAGACCACACGCTCTTCAAGTTGATGGAATTTCACATTTGCTTAAATTTTTAAGTGAGATTTCAGTTGCAATAGATTGGAGAACACAGAAAGCACCAACTGGGGTGATTATTTGTGATGAAATTATGGTCAAATATAATAAGGTAAACTAACTTTAAATTAAAAAAAAGGAAGACATTACTGAACTTGGACTATCAATGCGTTACTTTGTTGTTTTTTTTTAAAAAAACAGCCTTTATTTTTATTTTTTAAAATTTTCTCTGGAATAGTCTTCATTTTGTCATAATATTCCCCCACTGAAGGTTAGGAGAGGGGAGATTAAGAAAGGAACAGAGCCAAAGGTAATTAAACATTCTATTAATATTTAAAATGTTGCAATCGCAAGCATCTTACTGTTAGTAGTCCCTTTATCATATTCATATCCCATAGGCTCAATTCTACTGTCAATGTACTCATATCACTCACGTGAAGCTGCAGAAGACAGCTTGCTATAATTTATTGGATGGTTTAACAATGTCAAGAGATTCTTTACCTGGTCCAAATCTCTCTGATTAAACAAATACACATACACAGATACATGCATAGATACACGCATACACACATACGAACTTCTTATAAGTTTTCTAAATCAATCTTGAGACAGTCACTTGTGAAAATTCCCTCTTGGATTAATTACACTTTTCATTAGGCCTGAGATTATAAGGGCACATATATGACAGAGCTTGTCATGGTTTTAGTTGGTCAAAGAATAGAATAATCAATCATCTCCATTCTTAGAGAATGGCATAATCAAAAGAATTATAGAGGCAACTCGAGTCATTTTCAGAAATGAAATGACTGAAATGAAATAGCTGAACAATTACAGTGATTGTCAGTTGTTAACTGTGGATAAATATGTAATGACCCCAAGTGTTTCCCTAACAGCATGGAAACTAAAATCATCACTCTTACTTGAGTCCTCTCCACTAAAAATAGGGTGGGATTTGCAGAAGACTAGCTTGGGCTTCCATTTGCTTTCATTCAATAGATTAATAAATACATACATACATAAATAAAAAGTCCAAACCTAGAAAATACTGGCTTAATTAAAGGCCATTAGCTCATACATTATACATCATCTACTGCACTGTAACTAGATACTGCATGTAGGTTTTCGATTTACACTTGATTCCAAAGGTTAGGGTGCTTTTGTTTCATGTCACAGAGAAGAAAATGCAAATTTTCATTCTGCTTCTATAGTTGAAATGACTTCCCTCTGACTTTGTAGGAACTTGGTAATTCCTAGTGAATGAGATTCCCTCTGGGATCCTGCTCTAGAGAGCAAGCTCAGGTCCTGCTTCAGCAGTCTACAGACAGAAAGGCATGTGGACTAAGACAGCAGGCAACTCAATACTAAGCATCACCTCTTTTTGTTCCCCTAGTTTCTTAAAAAAGGCGTTAAGATGACTGCCTTTATTTTAACAACCCTAAAAATATTTGCTTTGGACATAATGCCCAAATTTCCTCCTGGACCGTTAGGACTTGTAACATGGGAGATATGTTTTATTCATCTCTGTGTCCCCGGTATTCAGCACTATGTCTGCCAAGTAACAGGTGCTTAGTTTATTCAGCGAATAAATGAATAAATGAAAGACATCTGATATCTATAGGTCTTTTGTCACATTAATTTCTTCTTCTGTGGCCCTCTACTCCTCTGTTATCCAGCCTTTGCTTGAATCTCTCAAGCATTCTTGAAATTTAATTTTCAGGCATGTGTGACTTACCCTGAATACTGCTTTGTCCCCTCGCACTTTCCCTGATGGCCTGTCATTTGATGAAACACCACCATGTTTACTATTGTTCTTAGAGATGGATCAGATTTTCTCTGCACAGACACATCCCAGTCAACAGTTTGTAAAGAACTTTCAAGAACACTCATTCTCTCCCCTTCCCTGTGAGGTCGTAGGTGGGCTATAGCAAATGACCATTACCACTTCACAAATCAGAAAACTGAGGCTCAGGTGTGAGGTAGGACCCTAAACATGGGATTCCTTTCACTTAACCCACCCTGCGCTGAAAATCATGCTTTATATGGAGGTTTTAATTCTGGAGCTGAAGAGATTGAGGTTAAATAGAAATAAATGAAAAATGGCAAGATATCTAAAACTGGGCTCGTGCGAGTGATGGTGAAACAGGCAGAAATTGATCAGATGGGGGGCCGGGGGCGGTGGCTTACACCTGTAATCCCAGCATTTTCGGAGGCTGAGGTGGGTGGGTCACCTGGGGTCAGGACGGCAAGACCAGCCTGACCAACATGGCGAAACCCCGTCTCTACTAAAAATACAAAAATTAGCCTGGCATGGTGGTGCGCGCCTGTAGTCCCAGCTACACAGGAGGCTGAAGCAGGAGAATCGCTTGAACCCAGGAGGCGGAGGTTGCAGTGAGCTGAAATCGTGCCCCTGCACTCCAGCCTGGGCAACAAGAGCGAAACTCCATCTCAAAAAAAAAAAAAAAAAAAAAAAAAAAAGAAAAAGAAAAAAGAAATTGATTACATGGCCATTTCAACACAGCTCTCAAAAGATTGTTCAAGATGGGCAGGTAGGGCCCCCATGGACCACCTCTGCCTTCTGTGGGGGATGGCAGCACTGAAGAGTGTTCCTTCCCCAGTCTCAGTCAACCTGATCTGGAGGGTGGGTTAAGCTGCTCCAGAGAATGTCAGAGAGGGCTGGGTACTGTCCTATCAGTGAGCATCATCGTCTTTTCTGCCTATACCCTTCACTGCCTCTTTGGCGGCAATACCTAGATTTCTTTTGGGGAATTATTCCACTTTCCAGTGGGCCTGTGACCTCATTGGGCCCATCAGCCTATCTTCAGGGAATCTTAACATGTACAGTGTAGGCCAGATACACCCCAGTGGTGGCCCTTCTGCTAACACACTTCTCTACCTGTCCCATTCTGTCCCTTCTGAGGCCAGGCTGTTCATCCTTCTCAATACTGTGAGCTGTCTTTGTCTTCTTCCAGGCAGTACTTCTCTTTTTCATAGGCCAGCCAGATTTGGGATCTGTTGCTTATAACTAAATTTGACTTGACTGATGTAGAAGAGAGGTGAAGGAAGAGATTTTCTGAGTTTGATGGGCCTGGTAGCTGTCACCCAGGGGGTAGACCTGTCTGGGGTCTGTGTGTTCTCCATGTCAGCTCCTGCTGAGCTATGACCTGCACTGCCAGGAAAATGTCCTTGTCACTTCCCATTGTGGTAGCCAGGGAACAAGATACTATTGTCAGAGACCTACCCGGGAAATGGACGAGGGCAAAACCTTTGATATTGTCAGTTCAGTTGGAGAAGACAGAGCATCCTGATAGGCTAGCAAGAAACTCATGGGCCTTGGGTCTGGTTTTTCTTTTTCAGTACAACTAAAAGATAATGGCAGGAGGTGACAACATTTGGTGTCAAGCATGCAGACACTGAAGTATAAAAGGAATTTCTGAAGTCATGTGATGAGGGGAAAGACGTTCATTTCTGGAAAACAGGTGACAAATAGTAAAGCACGTGGGGTAGAGCCAGTACCAGTATGAAGAGGAGGTTTTCTGTTTGAGACCGTATATGTGTGTGACGGGATGGGAGGGCCTCTGCTCAGGTCTTCCACAAACCCAGGGTCTGCTGAATATCTTTCAGGCCTGAGAGTGGCCATAAAGTTGGGGAAAGGAAGAAAACCTTGAAACTTGAGCCTCACTCTAGACAAAGTAGACATCAAAGTATCAGTGTTCCCTGACTTAGAAGGTTTAGATAATGAGGGAGGAATCAGACTCCTAATAGAGCTGCTCAGTCCTCCTTCAACTCATTCTCCCCTCCTGGCAAATATCACCAGATAAACCCACAATGACAACAACTTCCATTAATTAAACACTTAATATATTCCAGAGATTGTGCTAAATGCTTTATATTCATGACTTCATTTGATTTTCACGCCAACCCATGGAGTCAGTACAGAGTTTCTGTTGGGCTGTAGATAGACAGGAAGAGATACACACATACGCATGTACACACACACACATACACACATATGTTAGGAAGGAGGAGAGGTAGGTGTACCCCAAAGCCCAGTGACATGTAGCTGCCAATAATATTGTCCAGAGAAGATGAGGACTTGCTTAATCTCAGGAGGTCAATTCTTGCTATGCTATGACCCTCTGAAGTTTGTTTACCATTTCAGAGGAATATAACATTACTTTCTTATACACTTTCCTAAAGTATCTTATATTACTTTTATACCATCTCAGAAAGCATATAACAATCTCTGTTTACAGGAATGTTTATAAACATCAGACTCTGCTTGATCTTGAACAAAAGACAGTCTCAGAGAAGCCTCACCCTCACTGCTGAATGATATCTCTGCCTGTAGCTTTCTCCAAAATACAGAAAAACTCATTTTCCCACCATTGTTGTATGTTACAATTCAAGTCTCAATGTAACAGGGTGAGAAAGAAGTAGAGCCAGGATTTGAACTCATAGTAGAAAAGCTGCCAAGACATGGTCTAGAGCCCTCTGGGGACTGACCCCGTCAGAGTGGTGTCCAGCTGTCCAGGTCCTGAGTGCCTGGCTGTCTTTGCTGCATTGACAGGTACTGCTCTCAGTGGCCCTCTGAGGTACAGCCACCTATAGAGGCCCTGGCTAAGATGTCCTCTTGGCATGTGACCCGGGTCTGTGATTCGAAATGGGGTTTCTGCATGGTAGGGGGAAATAAAGCTATCATGGGGAGACATTTGTTCAAGATTACTGGAGCCACACATCCAGGTTTTCGACTGGATTCTTGAAGGTTCTCCCAAACCACAGCACTCTCCCCCCATCTCCAAATAGCTAGCTCTAGAAACAGAATCCCCTTCCACTTGGCCAGCCCTGTAGGTTCTTGAGAGCAGGGTTCACACATCACCTCCCTTTCCCAATTCTACTGTTCAGGCCACCAGCCCCTCCCTTCACAGCTCTCCTCCGTCAGGGTTTCATAGTCGGAGCCATCCAGGCCACTCTCCTAACCTAGCTGCAGATCTGGGGTGCAGTTCTGATACTTCAAAATATCTGTGTTACTACCTGCCCCCAGGCCATTTCAGCAACGAACATTCCTGTGACACAGCTTGCCAGCTAGTTTCAGGGATGCGACCTAATTTGATTTTCAGTGTCTTAAATAGCCATTATTGTCACCTTTATTTTCCAGGCAGGGAAGGGGAGGTTAGTTTCTCAAATAAAAGAAACATTTTAGATTGCCAAAATACTATTCCAAATTCCTTAAATACCCATGAGCGAGAAAATGCATATTTATATCAACTATAAAAAGCAAATCTTATACTATATAGTTTAAGAATCACCTATGTAGTTCCTACGTTGTTTACTCTATGTATAAACATAGGAACATAATCAGTGCCCATACACAAATGCGGGAGTTTTCAAATGATTGCACCTTTAAGATAACTATCAATTCCCCAGAGGTGGATAAGAGATGAACTAGAAAATTCTAGCTTTCTCGCTGGCTGCCATTTGCTACATCTGATTTTAATATAAATCCTCAATGATTATACTATATGCTGTAGATGTATTTGTTACAAGGATTTAGACGGCAGGGCCGTATATAATAAAATGGGGTCTGGGGTGCTTAGTGTTCTAAGGGTACTTAAAATGGAAACATCTGGATGATATGTTTTTAATGTACAATTGAGAAAACAAGGCTCCAGAGGGTAAGGGACCTCCCAAAGCTTCACAGTGGCAGAATGGGGCTGGAGCCCAACTTCCCCACTCCTAGGCTGGGTCTCTTGCTGTAGCATATCCATCCAGTACCGTGAGTCACTCCATTGGCATGGTTGAAACTATAATTTAATTGGTTGGTATACAATGACTGGGAATACCACTGAACCATATTTATTCCATAGGGATTCTTCACCCCATAAGTATATTCCTGGAAACTATCTCAATAACACTTTTTTTTTCTTGTTTTAGGAAGTCAGAGAAACATTCTCATGTATGTCTTGTGTTTGTCTTGTATTTGTCTTACATGATATCTGAGCTACCATCAATTTAGGATCTGGAGGGGATTCTTAAGTTAGATGTTAAGGCTCATTTGAACAAACACAACTATGATAATTGGGCCCTTGCCATGTGACAGGGATTTTGCCAAATGGTTTATATGCAATGTTGTGTTTAATATTTATTAATGAAATAATAACTTTTTAAAATCCCATTTTAGAGTTGTAGAAACTGAGTCTCAGAAAGGTCAACTAACTTGCCCAAGGTCACACAGCTAAAAACCAGGAGAACCTGGATTCAAATCCAGATTTCTCTTGTTCCCCAACTTAAACTCCTGAAAATGCTGGCTGTACCAAATAGTCATTGTCTGGTCCATTAGTCTTGATGTCAAGATATAACCACAAGTGTCAGCAGGTCAGAACATAGAGCCACTTTCTAGTTCTTGAGGACAGGCACAGTGAGTGCCCTTTTCTTCACAGCCTCCTCAGTGCACACTGACATAGTTTGGGTTTGTGTTCCCACCCAAATCTCATGTTCAAACTGTAATTCCCAATGTTGGAAAAAGGGCTTGGTGGGGGTGATTGGATCATGGGAGTAGTTTCTCATGAATGGTTTAACACCATCTCCCTTGGTAGTTGCCTGGTGATTGTGAGTGAGTTCTTACCAGATACAGTTGTTTAAAAGTGTTTAGTACCTCCCATTCTCTCTCTTTCTTCTGCTCCCACCCTGTGAGATGCCTAGCTCCCACTTCACCCTCTCCCATGACTGTAAGTTTCCTGAGGACTCCAAAGAAGCTGAGCAGATGCCTGCATTATGCTTCCTATACAGCCTGCAGAACTGCGAGCCAATTAAACTTCTTTCCTTTATAAATTACCCAGTCTCGGGTATTTCCTTATAGCAATGCAAGAATGGACTCATACATACCCTGTTAGGTATGACAGTGATCAAATGCTATTGCCTTTACAAATGCACAGTGAAAGCAGCTCATGAACTTGGCCATGGCCACATCCCCACGCCCCCTATGTTTTAGGGTCCTCCTTCCTTTGTCTCAGACTTACACTGCCAGGGCACAGGCCCTTTAGGATTGCTTTTTAGTCTATAATATTCTAATGTATCAAACAGAATCCAGAGAAGTGACAATATACTGCCACACACTGAAGTGAGAATATTTCTTGCCAACGTGAATTATTTATGGTCTAACAGTTAACCAGTCACTCAACTTGAGGATTTTGGTGCCGTAGGGCTGTTTTATTACCCTCAGCATAAAGACACCTTGTACATAAACAACATTTACTATGACAGTCTGCTAGCTGGCTTGTTAAAGCCATGCTGTGTTGGGACAAGACTGTTATAACTGAAGCAGAAAGCACTGTGCTGCTTTTGTTCACCTCTGTATCAGCACAACTGGCTCATGGTAAGTGCTCACATATGTTGGTTAAAACATTCACCAGTTACTTATGGAGAGCCTACTATGTGTCAGGTTATTCTCTAGACATTGGGGATACAAAGGAGAGAAAAGAGTTTCTGTTACTTTGAGGCTGACATTCTAATTGGAGGAAACAGACAATAAAGAAATAGATTAACACCAGTGCTTTGAGTAAAAATAAAGCAGAGCAGGGAGGATTGGGAATGGTAAGAGCCAGCACTGTGGTCTAGGACAGCTTCTCTTGTTGGGAAACATGTGAGCAGACAGCCGAATGATGTGAGAGAATGGTGAGAAGAATATTCCAGAAAGAACACACAGTAAGAGCAAAGGCCATCTGGCAGGTACATGCTCCATGTGTTTGAGGAATAGCCAAGAAGATAGTGTGCATTTGTAAAGTCAATAGTATTCAATCACTGCCTTATACCAGTCAGTGGACACAGAGGAGGCTGTGAAGAAAAGGGCATGAGTAAGAAGGGGGCAAGGGTAGAAGGCAACGTAACAGAGTTAGTGGGGATATTAGGGGAAATGGAGGGTGGAGGGGGTAGCCTGATTATACAGGGTTTCATAGGCCATGGTAAGGCCTTTGGATATTTACTGAATAGATGAATGGATGAATAAATGAATGAGCGAATTATCAAACGGATAGAAAAGTACTAGTCCTGTGCCATGCGTTAGGAAAAACAGAAGAAATCTTCTGCTTGTGGCCTTAGAACTAATCATAGCAGCCACCATTGACTGCATTCTTACAATGTGCCAAGCTGTCTTCCAGGCATTTTGCAGATATGATCTACTTTAATCCCCATGACTACCTCGTGAGGACATATGACCCTCTTCTATCTATGAGGACATGGAGGCACAGAGCAGTGAAGGACCTGCAGAAGGTCACAATGTGGTAAATAATGGAACCAGGGCACAAGCCCTGGTCTCCCTGAATGCAAAGCCTGTGTTCTAAGCTGCTTCTGCAATGGGGACCCCTGGGCAGGGAGGTCTGACTCAATAGGAAGAAAGAATTTTCAGAAGAGTAGAGCTATGTGGATACAAAATAGGCTGTCTACAGAAGGAAGAAGCTCCCCTGGATGGAATGCATCCAAGTAGATCCTAGATATGGAAGTGGAGACTTCAACATCTGCTCAGGTGTGGGGCAAGGTGATCTCTGAAACCTCAGAAAATCTCTCAGAGTCGGTTTCTTCATCTACATTTGAGCCTTTCTTTCTCATGGCCTAGGAAGAAATTCCAGGTAAAATGTAATATTCCCAATTTTTATACTTTATAAAGAAATCCTAAGTAATCACACGTGGATATTGGCCCTTAAACAGTGTCTAGAATATGTAAATAATTATGGAATGTATAAATGACTTATTGTTTATATATTTAAATTTGAAGTAACCTTTTTAAATTACAAAAATAATTTATGGCCAGGCATGGTGGCTCACGCCTGTAATCCCAGCACTTTAGGAGGCTGAGGCAGGAGGATCACAAGGTCAGGAGTTTAAAATCAGCCTGGACAACATGGTGAAACCTCATTTCTACCAAAAATACAAAAATTAGCTGGGCGTGGTAGCCCGTGCCTAAAATCTCAGCTACTCAGGATGCTGAGGCAAGATAATTGCTTAAACATGGGAGGTGGAGGTTGCAGTGAGCTGAGATCACATCAAGGCACTCCAGCCTGGGCAACAGAGCAAGACTCCATCTCGGGGAAAAAAAAAATATATATATCTATATATATCTATATATAGATATATAGATATAGATATAGATATAGATATATAGATATAGATATTCACCAAATGAATTTAAAGAGTAGAGAAGTATAATAAAAATTAATCAACACCTCCCTTCTGATACACACCAATTCTAACCCCTTTAAATAAACAATATCAACCACTGGGTGTGTTTTCTTCTTCTTTTAAATTTAATGTAACTTGGTCACCTTTCCATATTAGTAACTATGTTTCTTTCATACACACACACACATATATAATTTTATTATTTATTTAATTTTTAATTTTAATTCTTTTTTTTTTTTGAGACAGGGTCTTACACTGTCACCCAGACTGGAATGCAGTAATGTGATCACAGCTCACTGTAACACTGAACTTCTGGGCTCAAGTGATCCTTCCACCTCATTTTCCCGAGTAGTTAGGATTATAGGTATGTGCCACTACATCTGGCTTTTTTTTTTTTTTTTTTTTTTTTTTTTTTTTGAGATAGAGTCTCACTCTGTTGCCCAGGCTGGTATGCAGTGGCATGATCTCAGCTCACTGCAACTTCCACCTCCTGAGCTCAAGCAATTCTCCTGCCTCAGCCTTCTGAGTAGCTGGGACTACAGGCATATGCCACCACACCTAGCTAACTTTTTTGTATTTTAGTAGAGACAGGGTTTCACCCTGTTGGCCAGGCTATTCTCAAACTCCTGACCTTAGGTAATCTGCCAGTCTTGACCTCCCAAAGTGTTGGGAAAGGCATGAGCCATTGCACCCAGCCAGTAACTAAGTTTCTAACATATTCTTTTTAATAGTTACATAATATTCCAAGGTATAGATAGGACGATTTATGTAACTATTCTCCAACTGATGGGCATTCATGCTGTTTCTGGTTATTTTATTACTATCAGCAATGCTACAACATAAAGGAGACCAGGTGTCCATTAGCAGTCATTCCTCATTCCTTCCTCACCCCAGCCCTTGGCATCCACTAATCTTTTATCTCCATTGATTTATTTATTACATATCAATCAAATTACACAATAGGTGTGTCATTTTTTGTCTTTTTTCACTATCATAATGCTTTCAAGGTCAATTCAAGTTGTAGCATGTATCACTCCTTCATTTCTTTTTATGTCTGAATAATATTCCATTGTATGGATAACACAGACTTTGTTGTTTTAGAATTGGAATCTATTTTTGTAAATGGTGTGAGGTAGGGCTTTAATTTGGTAAAGTGATAGACATTAAAGGGATATTTTATTTTTATTGTAGACATCAATGCCCAAGAGGAAATCAAAATGAATTAGTATTCTCCAAATGCATTTATATTTCATCACCCACATTAACCAGAGACCTGAACACTTTCAACACATCCTGTAGTGACAGTTGGCAGAGATAAAGCAAGATATTACTTAAACAACGAATTACCAGGCTTTACCTTAGCCATCTAAGCAATCACACTGATTCATGGGCCTCCTAATTGTTCCCCTCTGCCCTGGGCATTAGCAGGTTCATGGAGTGACATTTATTTAATTAATGTATTAGCATTATATGGCTCCTCTTAAAAGACACTTAAAAGATACAGCATTCTGTTTCAAATCCATGTGAGCTGGAAGTTCAGAAATAGCATTGGTATTCCAGTTAATCTGTTTTCTAAATGTTCATTCCAGAGAGATGGAAACTTTTGACCTTGATGCTGATTATGATTAGCATAGCAATCACTCTTCTATAATTAAAAGGCAGGAGAATTTTCTTTGGCTTATTTATTAATTCCCTTATGAATCTTTTTTTTCGGCAATGAAGACAAAGTATTTTCTGAGAGTCACTAGGGTACGTGGGTAGAGTTACCCCAAAGATAGTGACTAAGATGTTCCTTAAAGAATACCACTTCCTCCTGGGTGGCTCTAGGGAACATCATGACCCTGAAAGCTCAGTATGTGTTCCCAGCTCTCTCCTCTCCTTTCCTCTCCCTCCCTTGGTCTAGCAATAATTTGCAACTACATAGCCCTCATAATTAGCCATCAGAGTGACATTCATTTTATCTACTGATTTTCTGACAGCCCAGAAAGTGGAGGCCAAGACCCTTTTGCAAGACAGGCAAGTGTGGGACCAGCCATTTCCAAGTTTTGCCTCTTATGGATCTGACTCTGCAGGCTTAGATTCCCAGGACCCCTGCTCAACCCCAGACCTCTGCCTCTCCACGTAGAGCTTGAGTTACAGCTGTGAATAATGTTTTGGGTCACTATTTTAATAATGTATATTATTTATGGATCAGTTGGTATGCACAGGCACTACACTAAGTGCTTTTCATGCTTCATGTCATTTAATCCTCTCAATAGCATGAGGTGGGTATGATTACTGTTCCCAGTTTTTAGATGAGGAAACCATACCCTTGAGTGGCAAACAACTTGCCCAAGGTCATCCAACTAAGTGTGAGAAGTGGGGTATGGGCACAGCTTTTCCTGACTCCAACACCCCTGCTTTAAGCCAATACTGTTTTGTCTCCCCAAGTCTTCTTCATACTGCCATTTGCCTCTTCTGGAATCGAAGCCACCACTGACTTCAGACATGGCCCTTGTAATAATGATGCAGCGGTGGCAATGACAGTGATAGCAAACACATGTGCCAGGCTCTCTGCTACATGCTTTACATATATGTAGTCCACTAATAATCCTAGGATACAGGTCCTATTATGATTTCCATTTTACATGTGAGAAAACTGAGGCACAGAGAAGCCTCACAGCCAGAAAGCAGCAGAGGCAGATTGGAGCCTGGGCTGTTAGTGAGCTTTGCCATTGCAGTCGAGATGGCTCAGTGGTCCAATTTACTGAACTGGTTTTACAGTTCACTCCCAGGCAGAATGTGGGAATTTCTCTTTCATGACATCTTTCCAGGTTGCTCCTCTGCTATTCTTCATCTGCACCTCTGTTAAGATCATCTTTCAAGCCCTCCCCACTCCAGGATATATATATTTTTTATAATAATGCTGTTAATGCTGGGGGCTCATTTCTGTGGCCCCCTCAATAATCATTGTTGCATCTGGGCCTTTGAGTCCTGCTATGCTCCTCTGATGCCTTGCAAGCTCCCTGCTGCTTTTTATGTGGAATCCTTAGCTCTATCATGAACAATCGCCCTGTGGGTCATTGTCCAAATCTTTCCACAGAGTCTAAGGCAGCTGTCTCCACTGGATGAGGCTGGGAGTGGAGGAGAGGGGAGGAGATGAGAGCAAGAGAATAAGAATGGGTTTCACAGTTGGAGGAGATGATAACTGAGGCACAGAAAAGGGAGCTCCTTCATGGGGCAAAAGATCCACTACCATTTCCTACTAATGCTACCTTGATTTGGACAGAATTATGGACTTCTAAGAACAGATATGAGAAGTAAATTTGTTGACCTTGGGATATTGAATTTTATGATTATCCTTTTGATATATTTCCAAGGTGACCGCAAATAGAAACTAAATACAATTTGCATTATGTCTTGCTTTAAAATCACTACATACCCGATAAGAGTAATAACGATAATGATGAAATTACAAAATGATATTTATTGATAACTTATTTGTGTGAGAAGCACTATGTTAAAAGCCTTGAATGTGTTAACTCTTTAATTCGAGGGAAGGAAGTGCTATTATTTCCCCCATCTGCATGTGGGTAAATTGAGAGATTAGATTAAGTGCCCAGGCTACCCAGCTCAATGCATAGCACACACCTTTATGCTGTTTGGTCTGCTGTAATCAAGAACTTCCAGAGACAGAGCTCACTGCCATGATGATGAAGATGTTTTTAAAGTCATAGTTGCTAACATCTATTTCTTTGTGTCCTGCAGGTGACATCATCTAGTTTAGTCCTTACAACCATTTTCTGAAGAAAGTACTATTATCATTTCACTTTAAAGATATAGAAACTGAAACTTAGAGCAGTTAAGATAGTTGCCCAAGGTCAAATAGCTGGTGAGTGGTAGGGTCAGCACTTGAACCCAAGCTGTATCTGATTCCAAATCTAGTTTTTTAAGGATATGTTATTTTTGCTCTTTCAGAATATAACGCTGAGAGAAAAAGAGATGGTTAATTTTCAATTTAAAAAAATAAATATCTTGTTAGGAGTCTAGATTAATGCCTCCTCCCTATTACAACTTTATACCAAAGTCAGTGCATAACTATAGCATTGACCTCGAGGGCTATTCAGACCCTCATTCCTATTGAGTAATGTTATTATTTGGAAATATAGAAATCTTGTACTTATTCAATTTTGCAGCTGGGCCCAGTGGCTCACACCTGTAATCCCAGCACTTTTGGAGGCCAAGGTGGGTGGATTACCTGAGGTCAGGAGTTCAAGACCAGCCTGGCCAACATGGTGAAACCCCATCTCTACTAAAAATACAATTTTGCCATTCATAGAAAGCATTCTATTTTTCCTATCCTTCCTCTCAACATACTTTTTGTCCTTGGACCATGTTTATCTCTATATCTAAGCATCTAATCCATTTTACCTTTAACTCTTTACCCTTATTCATTATCTCTAGGTCCAACCCAGCTCTCTCCCCCAAGCTCCAGAACTCATTTTACCCATCTCCTGGGCACTGCTGATGCTCCATACTAGAGACTCATCCTGTCTGTGACCTGTAAAATCAGGACCTTCCACTGACTTCCCCAATTTCTGGTTATGACATGCCTATTCCTAAACTAAAACTCCAGAATCTTCTTTGGTAGTGATTTCTTCTCTAAAATCTAATTTATTAATTAACTTATTCATCTATTTACTATGAGTGAAGCAGTAGAGTATAATTAATATTTATCCATTCATCAAATCTCACACATCTGCTACTAGACCATGGATGCTAGGATAGATCAAACAAAAGAGCAAGTAGAGAGTTTTGTGTATTAGTATATAACCGAGGGTAGATGATAAGTGCACAAAGTAAGGCAGGTATGAGTTTTCAGAAAAGGAAGAGATTATTTTTAGCTGAAGAGCAGCTGGTGACCATTCTCATATTCCCTCCTTTTCTTCCCTGCCCACAGCCATCACCAGTTCTCAAGCATAAAGATATAAAGGAAAGTTCATTGTCTCTCTCTGAAATCCAGGCTATTTCCAATGGCTCAGAAATTTTGCATCACCTAGCCTGAGTCATCTCAGCTTTAGATTTTAGTCTATGTTCAACAGGAAGCTTCTGGAAAACTTTAATCAGAGAAGAGCATCATTTTCTTAGTGAGGACTTTAAAATATTTGTTCTGGGAACTATATAGAGGAGTAAGAGTGGAAGCTGGAAGGGAGCCTATTGAGGTGGTTCAGTCAAAAGGCTGACATTATTCTCTATGATCCAGACTGGGTATTGGCAAATTATGATACATGGACCAAATTTGGCCCACAGCCTGTTTTGTAAATAAAGTTTTACTGGAACACAGCCATGCCTATTTGTTTACATATTGTCTATAGCTGCTTTCATGCTATGACAGCAGAGTTAAGTAGTTGGGTTGCAACAGAGACCATCTGGCCTGCAAGGCTTAAAATATTTCTATTTGGCCCTTTACAGAAAAAGTCTGCCAACCCCTGCTCTAGACACACGATCTCCTTTCAAGTTTTAGAAGATAAAAAATGTTTTCCCACCTTGGGGAATAGCACATGATATTCTACCTTCCTGAAGCATCCATCCTCCCTTTTGCATTGAATCTTTCTTGGCCTTCAGGTCTTAGATTAAAGGGCAGACAAGTCTTTGGAACTGAAAAGGTGCCCTCTGTTCAATCTTTCCACTCTGTTTGAATCCTTCATGGAACTTTTGTAATTGGCTGTAGTTTTCAATTATGTATATATTTGTTTATTTTCTAATGGTAACTGCCATGTGGATGGGGGCCATGTTTGTTTTATTCATCATTGTATATCTAATATTTAAGGTCCTTTAAAGATAAGGTGCTAAATAGATGCTCTGTCCAAAGAATTGAAAATTGATAAAATTACATGGTTGTTGGAAGACATTTAATGGATTTTATATATTTTTAAAATACAGAAACTTAAAATAATGTCTTCATCAATAAAATAGTCACAGCAAATGGTTGACTGCTTCTCATATACTACTAAGAAGAAGATAGGCTGGGCGCAGTGGCTCATGCCTGTAATCCTAATATTTTGGGAGGCCAAGGCGGGTGGATTGCCTGAGCTCAGGAGTTTGAGACCAGCCTAGGCAACATGGTGAAACCCCGTCTCTACTAAAATACAAAAAATTAGCCGGGTGTGGCAGCATGCACCTGTAATCCAAGCTACTTGGGAGGCTGAGGCAGGAGATTCGCTTGAATTCGCAAGGTGGAGGTTGCAGTGAACCAAGGTTGCACAATTGCACTCCAGCCTGGGCAACAGCGTGAGACTCCATCTCAAAAAAAAAAAAAAAGAAGAAGAAAAGAAAAAAAAGAACATAAAAACTTAAAAAAATAAGCAAATTACTTGAACAGGTAAGTGCCTACCAAAGAGGATGTCCAAATAGCCAATAAACATATGAAAAGTTGCTGCAACTTCATTTTTTATCATGGAAATGCAAATTAAAGCAATGCACATTGTAAATTAAAACAATACAAATCCACTAGAAGGGCTGAAACTTAAAAGGCAGAACATACCATAAATCAGCAAGCCCATGGAGAAACAAATTTTCCTACACTACTGGTGGGAGCGTAAATCAGTGCAACTGCATTGGAAAACTTTTAGCAGTATCTACTAAAGCTGAACTCCTCTATTCTCTGAGACTCAATAGAATTCCACACATGGGTTCACCTGAAGACCTATAGAGAATGTCAATAGTAGCACTATTTGGAACAGCCCCAGATGAATACCCATGAATAGGATAAATACATTGTGATATATACGTACACACATACATTGGAATACTAAATCACAATGAATAATCTGTCACTCTACACAACAAAATGGATGAATCTTTCAAATGCAATATATAGAGAGAGACACCAGATACAAGATGAGTTTATTAATGTGTATTTTTTAAAAAACAGGTAAAACATAATTGTGCTGTTAGAGGTCAGGGTAATGGTTATCTTTGGGTGAGGGTAGGAACTGAAAAGGGGCCCTAAAGTATGCTTATGGAGAACTATTAATGTTCTCTTTCTTGATCTGGGTGCGGTTGTACCAGTATGTTAAGTATTTTTTTTTTTTTTTTGAGACGGAGTCTTGCTCTGTTGCCCAGGCTGGAGTGCAGTGGCGCTATCTTGGCTCACCACACCCTCCGCCTCCCGGGTTCGAAGAATTCTCCTGCCTCCACCTCCTGAGTAGCTGGGATTACAGGCACGCACCACCACACCTAGCTAATTTTTGTATTTTTAGTAGAGATGGGGTTTCACCGTGTTGGCCAGGCTGGTCTTGAACTCCTGACCTCATGATCCGCTCGCCTCAGCCTCCCAAAGTGCTGGAATTGCAGGCATGAGCCACTGCGCCTGGCCACCAGTATGTTAAGTTTTAAAAGATTTATCTAAAGTGTGTTTTGAATACATGTACTTTTCTCTATGTTAGACTTCAGCAGAAAACTAAACAGAAATTTTGAATGGTTGAGTATTTTCTACAGTCTCTAGTGTATTTGAGGCATAAGAAAGATAAAATATGCTTTCTGGAATATATACCCCTGAAGAAGGATATCTTTTAAAAAAATCTATAAGCCTGCTACTCATCATAGAGGACAGACCTTCATTGATCTGCACAATTATATTAGAAACAGACAAGCACATTTTGCATCATGGGCCATTAGTGGTTTATAGAACACATTAAGAGAAACGTCCTTGAGCCCAGAGTGAAGAAAAAAGAAAATATCAATGATATTTTATAAGTTAAAAAATATATTTCTTAAGAGTTCCAATGACATTCCCACACATGAACCGCACTACAAGTTTTGTGGGCACGACAGTCTACCCACATAGCACAGGTCAGGAAACTGAAGTCCAAGAAAGATTTGGTCACTAGAAATCGTGGCAGAGATGGGCTTCTAACCCTTGTCCTGGAGGTCTTTCAGTATTCCAAGACTTCCTAAGTAATTTGTGTTTAAGAACACCCTTTTAATGCGGAAAACTTTCTGAAAACACTGCACAGAGCATAATAACCTTTTAATATATATTAAGCATGTACATAAGGACCAAAAATCACTGTGAATTTAGTGATGTTTCAAAATGAATTTATATTTTACTAATCATAGCTATACATATGTATCTGGAAAGTGATCATGTAAAAAAGTCATTATATATGTGTGTGTATACATATATATTAATTCTGAGGGTAATGTTTAATCCAAATAGTCTAGTGGTCAAAACCCTAAGGGTTGGGGATCAGAGAGCATGGTTTGAGAATCTCTGCAGAGCCTGTGGTGTCTAGTCTTTCTTCGGATTTCCTGCAAAGACTCCTAGAGTTTTGATGTCATATTCCAGCATTCCATGGGGAGCATCAGCAAATGGGTTGCAGCCTTGCCTCCTGCTTGTTAGCCACCTGACTTGGTACAGCAGAGAGCTGGCACTCCCATCTGCTTCCTGTTTGTGTTTCCTTCTGCAAACAGCACCATGTTTCACTTTAAATAAGCCCATTCCCCTACTCTCAGTTCAGATCATGTGGTAGGGCTGACCTCACTCTATCCCAAAGCCTGCTAATCAGAACATTCCATTTCCTAGTGACAGGTGCAGTGGGCAAAAGAAGCAGACAGGACCAATTAATAGTCAGTCTTGGGAATTTGGGTAAAATAACTGGGAAATAGAAGATGTTTTTCTTTTGGGGTTGTTAAACTGCTAGGACATAGCCTGGAGCTATAGGGGCCATCTAGACACTATTTGGGAAGAATCTACTAGGGAAAAAGCCAACACAGACCAAACAGAGTCCAGAGGTAGTGGTGAGTGTGACAATATCATTGGAGCACCTGGATCCATCTGTGCCTGAAGTTGGTACTACCCTTGGACATTATAGTTATACAAGTTAATAAATTCCCATTTTTCCTTAATGTAGTTGGATTTGTGCTTCTGGCTTTGCAACCAAATGAGCCCTGTTACTATACTTGAGCAGATAACCTTTATCCGCTTTAATTTCCTTGACTATAGAAAGGCAGTAATGATGATATCATACTCAGAGTGATTGTAAGGATCAGATGAGGTAATGAGTGCAAAAGCACCTGGTGAGTTATAAATTGGTAGAAAAATGCTTATTAATGCAGTTTTTGCCTTAATTATGAACACACAAGAGAGGATATTACAGAGGAACAACAGCTACATAAGAAAAGCCTTGCCTCTTCTTTCTTCCAGCATAAAGAGATTACAGCAAAGCCTAATAAGAGCTGAACATATGACTGTTCTTATAATTCCTTTTCTAATTCAGATCTGAAGTTTTGAAAGTTCAGTGGATCATGTGGAAGGAAGATTAGATTAAGCTCTGGGCTACAAAATGAATTGTAGCAGGAAGAAGCAGTGGCTGCCTCTTTAAAGAGATTTTCTCATTCTACCTGCATGTTGAAGATATTAAAGTCTAGATTTGGGCAACTGCGAAGGAATTATAGCAGAATAATTTATTTAAATCTCAAGAAGCCACATGCCAGTTATCAGACAATGTATGCATATGTTAAAAACTGATGTCAAATGATCAGAATATAAGGTCATCTTTTAGACTTGAAAAATATGCCTAGAACAAATGGAGGAATAAAAACCATTACCCCCAGCTCCCAAGTCCAGTTTCTCAAGGGTCTACTAAGTACCTGCCTCCCCAATAGTAGAGAGAAGGGAATTATTTCCACATTTCCTGGGGAAAAGCCTGGTCACTCCCCAGAGGAGGCCATCCACTCAGAATTCTGAAGATGTATCTGAAGTCCCAACTCCGTGCTGACAACAAGTAATGATAAACATGGTTTCTAGAGCACTCACTCAGGAAGACCAATGCCAAATTTGACCAGAAGTGAGCACGCACTTTTTTGTTTTTTTAAAGGAAATCATCTTATTTTCTTCTGGTATTAAAATGTATATTTGCTTGTCAAAAAAGACATCTTGAAAAGCATAGAGAAGAAAGAAAAAAGTACTAACATATCTTCTATATATTTTATCTGAATTTATTATAAAGTTCTATTTCTTTTTTAAAAATTGGAATAATATCACATTTGGCATATAGTTTTATTACCTGCTTTTGTTACTTACCAGTATGACATGCACTTTTTTTCAATGTAATGAAAAAATTATTCAGTAATATAGGCCAATATTTTCCTTTTTGCTATATCATAATTTATAATCCATGCTAACAGATAGGAGCCTCTTCTTTAATTTTTTTATTATTTTAATCAATGAGGCCAGATCCTATCTGTAGTTAAATAGATATGCAAATCTTTAAGTTACCTATCTATCTATCTATCTATCTACCTATCTATCTACCTATCTACCTATCTATTTATCTATTTATTTTTGACACAGGGTCTTGCTCTGTTGCCCAGGCTGGAGTGCAGTGGTGTGATCTTGGCTTACTGCAGCCTTGACCTCCCAGGTTCAAACAATCCTCCCACCTCAGCCCCTGCAAGCAGCTAGGACTACAGGTGCATGCCACCACACCTGGATAATTTTTGTATTATTTTGTAGAGATGGGCTTTCACCATGTCGCTCAAGCTGGTCTCAAACTCCTGAGATCAACTGATCTACCTGCCTCAGCCTCCCAAAGTGCTGAGATTACAGGCGTGAGACACCACACCCAGCCTAAGATAAATACTTAAAATTAAGATAAAGTTTAAATCTTGAAGCTAAAGTTTTATTTAAGAGACACTCCTAGAAGTGGTACTACCTTGTCACATGGAATTACAGATTATGGCATTTGATAGGTACAGCTAAATCATTCCCCCTGGGGTTGTACCAATTTTACTTCCATTGGCATTATAGGAGGGTACATGTTATCCCATATCGCTAACAATACTTTATATTGTCATTCTTTAGAATTTGTTGGCAATCTCTTGATCCTGCCATTATCAAAAGGATGACCATATAGACTGGCAAGGAAAGCACTGGGGATGGAAGAGTTGGGTGAAGAAGCACTTGAGAAAGGAAGAATAGTACACATAGTGCAGGAAGGAACAGTCCACTTCTACTTCTCTGGGTCCCTGGTCAAGGCTGGAATTCTATGATGTGACTGAACCTGCTAATAAATATACACTGATTATCAAGAAAAACATAGGTAATTGTTAAAACCATGCAGAGAATCAAAATATTTTAATTAACCTAATATAAAATGCTTATACCCTGACTGATATGAGACTCTTAGAGATTAGTCCAAGATGTCTCAAAAAAACCATCTTGTGAAGGAAGGAACAAGCGACATTTTGGAAATGGTCCAGCTCCTGTGGGAAGCTTCCTCAGGCTGTTGCTATTGTTCACTGTAAATCTCTATGAGTATACTTGCCTCTGGATGGATGGGAAATCAATAAGGACAAGGACTTTAGGAATTGAGTGTGACATCTATTGTCATGGGGAATCTTGAACCAACTCTCCAAGCCAAGAGCAAAAACCTCCAATAGGCTGATTTGCCACAGTCTGCCCTTTGACAGTTGCTAAGGATCTGGGAGGCCCAAGGTTTCTGAGCACTTTCCTTTCCAGAAGCACACCAGTGCTGAGCTAATCTTTGCACTTGCTTTCTGTTCTATATGGAACAGCAATTCCTACTCTCTAGCCCTGATGTAAATGCTACCTCAAAGCCTTCCTCAATGCCTCTTCCCACTCAGTGTTACAGCTTCCTCGAGCTCCTTTACGATACAGTGCAAATCTTGGACTCCATCACTGCACTTGGCTCATCGTGTGGCTACTACGTGTGTGTATTGGTCTTCCCTCTGGACTGAGAGCAAGAGAAATGTGTGTGTCCTACTTATTTCTAGTATCTCTTGCATCTCGTTTCATGCTTGCCACAAATTTACTGCAAAGTAAGGATGTATAAAACTGAATAGAAAGACAGTAGCCACTCATAAATGTTGAGTGAATGTTGACTGAATCTTTATTTATCTCTATTTTACTTCTTTCCCTAGAGCATTCAAGGCATAAAAAATGCATCAGCAAATGCCAAACAAGTCCATTAGGTCCCACGATTGTCCACATTCTACGGATGAAGAAAACAATGGGTGAAAAAAAAACAGGATTCACTGAGATTCTTTAACCTGCCGAAGGTCGTACAATTAAGCAAAAATATATATTTGTATAAATTTAATCCATTTCTTGTTTGCCCAGAGAAAAGTGCACTGACGTGAGCTACGCTTTGTAAATGGGAAATGGGTTAAGGAGTCCAAGTGCAGTTTTGTTACATGGATATATTGCCTAGTGGTGAAGTCTGGGATTTAGTGTAACCATCACCCAAATAATGTGCCTTGTATCCATTAAATAATTTTTCACCCCTTGCCCTCCTCCCACCCAACCACCTTTCCACCCTTCCCTGTCTCCATTGTTAAACTTGGGCTGCTTGATTTCAAAGACTGTGCTCTTAATAATGACATTATCCTGCTTCCAGGTCTCTGACCACATTAGAAGCCTAAAACCTTAATATCTGAAATCTATTCTGAAACTCACTTCAAAACTGAGTGAGGCAGAAAAGCTCACAGCAAACTCATCCATTTTTACAACTGCCCTGATGACAATGGATTCTCTTTGGTAACTTACAAACAAAACAAAAGAAAAACCTATCAGGGAAATTATAAATGAGATGAACCATCCCAATCTGCCACATCTCTTTACACTCCAAGGAGGTCTTTCTGGAGATGGGTGGGAATTATAGGTTTAAATGGATGATAAATACATCATGTTTTGAATGAAAACTAAAGTATCAACAAATCCTTTGATCATTAAATCAGCATACATGAAATTAAAATAAATTAGACTTGGAAATGATAAAGTTATGATTACACAAATGCTAATTAAATTAATATTGACAGTGTTCTAGGCTGAAGTCAAAAGGAAGCTGGCCCCTGCTCCCTCCTCAGTGTTCCCTGGCCAAAGGTAAGGCCACCTCGAGCAGAGTGACATTTGGGATGGGAACAGAAGCAGACAGATGTCTTCAGGTGACATGTGCCAAGACTGCCAAGTAGGCACCGACTGCTCTGGTATCCTTGCTATCGATGATGGACAGCCACACCTGCCATGCTCAGAAACTCAGTGTTCTTACAGCCCCCCGCAGTTACCACATAGACTTTCTCACCCACCAACCCACTGTAGCATCCAGGGCCAGACCTGAGCTTCACACATGGGAAGACCCTCCCTCTTAGTGCAATCAAGGCCCTTTTCAATGCCTCCTTCAGCAAGAGAACACCCTAGTCCTTCCGTTTGGAAGAGGATGCCCCCTCTTCCGAATCCTCAGCGTATTCAGTGTGTCTCACCCCATTCCTCTTTCAGTACCTCTGTGTCTACCCAGCTGTCGCTTATTAAGCTGTGTGTCCACAAACCAGTAAGTGCTTACTATCTTCTCTAGTTATTGTCCATTTCATCATCTGAATCCCAGCCCAATTATACTCCTTGGGGAAACTTTCTAAAATCTCACAATTGGGTGAAATTCCCTCTTGAGGTGCCACTTCTATCTTGTCCCCCCTTTTAAGAAATTTTTCATTATTTGCAATTTTACTTGTATTTTAGGAAGCATTTGATCATCATTTCCCCTCACAGGAGTGTGACCTTCATGAAGGTAGAACTGTGGCTATTTTTACACACTATTAAACTCCAGACTCTAGCATAGTAGTCAGAATGTGATAGATTCAAAGCTTACTGAATAAATAAATGAGATTACTCAAGAGAATGTTTTAAAAGCATCCTGCAAAATATCTTAACAGTAAACAATAAATAATAGTTGTAACATTACTTTACTATTATTATTATTATTTCTAGTAGAGACCAGGAAACATATACTTAGGGGTCACAAAGTCATGTCCCCTGACTAATTGCCTTCTTCTTCCCTTCTTTTTCTCCCTTTTCTATGTTTTTGTCCTGGCCTACAATAACCTCAAACTATGCAAAATAAGCTTCTCCGTATTCAAGATTTCATAAGAAAATAAGTCTAAAGGTGTCATAGACACCTGAGCAACCATTAAATAAGTAAGACATTATTGTGATTTTTCTCAGGTGCAAATCAGATAGCACTGGATACACCTGGGTTAAGCTCCAAGATGGCTTCAGCCCAGGACAATCTGTACAGAAGCACACAGCTTGAGCCACAAGTCAGCTTTCATCTCCCAGACTCTCATCAGACTTTTCCCCAAGAGACTATTCATAGGCTAAATGATTAAGGCTAAGATGGATGTCCTGAGGCTCAGCAGGGGCAGCAGGGGCAGGGAGGTCACCTTTCCAGACCCTAGGTCTTCTTTCAAGACAGTCACATGTCATAGGCAATTAGATTGGGTGCTCAGAATTGGGAGTGCAATTCAATTGTCTATGAAAACAGAGCCCAATTGAGTTGCCCTGCTGGCTCCATGGGAAGCTTCATCACCCCAGGAGGAGTGACCCAGGACCCCTTCCTTTACTTTTGACTGCCTTCAGCAATCCATTTGTTCTGGGACACTCGCCATCTGAAGACAAGCAAATATGCAGGGAGTGCCACTTCCCAGCCATTGGGATAGTTAATATTGATTAACTTTCATTGGCTGGAATGGGCAGTACATCTCACACAGCAGTAACAAGCAGTAGAGTGAGTCCATCCCTGATTCAGAGGATGGTATTAGTGTGACCCTCCCACCCTCCTCCTTCTTGCTCATGACGAGGTCTACTGGATGAACACCAGATGAGGGGCCAGCTGCTACATAAAATCAAAATCCTAAAACCACCTTGGGCTGGATAAAACACTTGGGGCATCCAGAAACCTCCCATCTTTCCCATCTGGAAACACCTAGTAACACCTGGAAACCTAGGGCTGACTATTATGACCAGCAAGTACAATAGTGAACAATCTCCTGCTCTGTGCCTGATTCAATAGAAGCAATAAGGACAGACAAGCCTTCCCCAAACACGAATAACTCACATGCACAACATTCCCGTTGACTTGAGCCCTTGATCTGAAGCACAGACTAATTGCTTTCAATCCATTTTTCTAGCCTCAGGATCCCACGCCTCTGTCACTTTTTAAACACAGTTTCATGCCAGAATCCAATGTCGTGCTGAATATAAAGACTGAGCTGTCCGATTAAAAAGACATGTTCTTGACCTCCTATCTCATCCTTATGCCAGCCTCTGAGCTTCCTCTTTGCAATATAAAGGGTCCTCAAAGGCTAGTTTGAAAAACATTGCACTGAATTACCTTCTTAGGAATCTCTAAGCTTTTATCACCAATGTGAGAACCCAGTCTTGTTCTTAATGGAGAATATGGGGCCTCAGGCCTTATCCTCAGTCAGTTTTCTTGCACACATTTGTTGTAGAATCAGGGCTTTTGATGATTCAACTCCCAGCCTCAATGGCTGGCCACTCCTGGACAAGGATGTCAGCTAAAAGGGTGTTAAGGCTGAAGTCTCACACCTCCTCTGTCTGCCAAGCCATGGATCTTGGCACAGGGCTTCCTGCAACTAAAGGCAGAGACACATTTTCCTAATGTGCCCAATGACACACAGCAGCAGCTCCAGCTCACATTTTGAGCTTTTTTTTTTTTTTTTTTTTTTTTTGCTATATGTATTCAGGCACGTAGCTCCTTGATAAAGAACGAGGAAGCTCAAACACAGCAGAAAGTGGTGATGACAGGGGGAATGGGTAGGAGAAGCATTGAATGAAGGACTCAAGTCAGATTTAAGTCAAGGATCAAGTTTCAAAGCATAGAAGCCTTCTCTATGGAAACACAAGTTGCTCTTGTTATTTTTTAAACAAATATTTGATGGGCTTATTTTGTACACGTACCTGGCGCAGTAACTGGGTTTTACATAAGTGGATGGAGAAATGAGTTAATCTGAATAAGAAGACAGGTTCATTTGAAGAGCCTGGCCCAGTGGAGTTACAACTTCTTTCTCTGAGGTCTGCCACCTCCCAGGCTGCCAGGAGGGCCTGTCGGGGCCTGCATGAAGGCTGCAGAGTGTGCAGCTGGACAAGCCCTGTGCGCTCAGGTGACCTCCTGTCTCCCCAGCTACACGCTCAGGAGCAGCGCTGCTCGCTCACAAGGCAGGGCAGGACCCCGACTCGGCTCCAGGGAATTAACAGGCAGAGGTGACAAAATGATCCCCAGTGTTTTAATTATTCTTTAATTATGCTCCATGTCATTACCTCAGCAAGGACTCTTACAGGGCCTGTCGTGCTGCCAGGGGGAAAGCAAGAGGGGGAATTAAAAGATTTCTTTTCCCACTGTCTGCAGCCACATTCGCATTCCAGGTTTGCAAAGCTTTCTAATCAGTCCAGTTGGGCATGAAAAGGCAGAACGTCCTTCCCTCAAAAGCCCACTGGAGCAGAGGCAGGAAGAGAAAGGGGACTTTTAATGTGATAAGTAAAAGAAAAATTCAATCCTGGCCTTTCAAGTTCTCTTGGGCTTAAGATTTCTTTTCTTTCCTCCAGCATCTGCTGCTTCTCCCTGAAGTTAGAAGAAAATACCTCTTGGGGGCTGATTCTATGCCATGCAGCAGCCCCGGAAGCTTCTTTCTCAGGGATGTTCTACATACCCAGCAGCAGCACCCTGAGAGAGCAGAGGGCCACATCTTCTGGAAATTAACCCTAAATTTGAGGGATGTGAAAACGGAAGAGTCTTTGAATTCTTCTAGCCAATGACTTACAATTCTATCATGTCTGAAACATCTCATCCAGCCTCTGCTTCTCAGGGTGGGTGAAGGGCTCACAGCCTTCCATGGTAGCCCACACACTGCTTAGTCCATGCTATCCACAGCAGGTTCTTTTAATTTCAACAATCCATTTATTAAACAATTGCTTCAGAAGGAGGTTTGAATCCTAGCTCTGTTGCTTGCTAGCTGTGTGATCAGCAAGTAGGTTAATTTCTCTGAACCTCAATTTTCTCATCTGTAAAACAGGGATTAATAATGGTACTTAACTCTTTGGGTTATTATGAAGTAAGATAATATGATTTAAGATCTTGATATAGGGCTTTGTGACATGTTAAACATGCTTCATTATATACCACATATGATATATAGGATATAATGTACTATGTATTATAGGATATAACATACTATATATTAGCCAAGATGGCCGAATAGGAACAGCTCCAGTCTACAGCTCCCAGCGTGAGCAACGCAGAAGACGGGTGATTTCTGCATTTCCATCTGAGGTACCAGGTTCATCTCACTAGGGAGTGCCAGACAGTGGGCGCAGGTGTGCGCGAGCTGAAGAAGGGCGAGGCATTGCCTCACTCGGGAAGCGCAAGGGGTCAGGGAGTTCCCTTCCCTAGTCAAAGGAAGGGGTGACAGACGGCACCTGGAAAATCGGGTCACTCCCACCCGAATACTGTGTTTTTCCAACGGGCTTAAAAAACGGCGCACCAGGAGATTATATCCCGCACCTGGCTCAGAGGATCCTACACCCACGGAGTCTCGCTGATTGCTAGCACAGCAGTCTGAGATCAAACTGCAAGGCGGCAGCGAGGCTGGGGGAGGGGTGCCAGCCATTGCCCAGGCTTCCTTAGGTAAACAAAGCAGCCGGGAAGCAGGAACTGGGTGGAGCTCACCACAGCTCAAGGAGGCCTGCCTGCCTCTGTAGGCTCCACCTCTGGGCGCAGGGCACAGACAAACAAAAAGACAGCAGTAACCTCTGCAGACTTAAATGTCCCTGTCTGACAGCTTTGAAGAGAGCAGTGGTTCTCCCAGCACGCAGCTGGAGATCTGAGAACTGGCAGACTGCCTCCTCAAGTGGGTCCGTGACCCCTGACCCTCGAGTAGCCTAACTGGGAGGCACCCCCCAGCAGGGGCAGACTGACACCTCACACGGCCAGCCGGGTACTCCAACAGACCTGCAGCTGAGGGTCCTGTCTGTTAGAAGGAAAACTAACAAACAGAAAGGACATCCACACCAAAAACCCATCTGTACATCACCATCATCAAAGACCAAAAGCAGATAAAACCACAAAGATGGGGAAAAAACAGAGCAGAAAAACTGGAAACTCTAAAAAGCACAGTGCCTCTCCTCATTCAAAGGAACGCAGCTCCTCACCAGCAACGGAACAAAGCTGGATGGAGAATGACTTTGACGAGCTGAGAGAAGTCTTCAGACGATCAAATTACTCTGAGCTACGGGAGGATATTCAAACCAAAGGCAAAGAAGTTGAAAACTTTGAAAAAAATTTAGAAGAATGTATAACTAGAATAACCAATACAGAGAAGTGCTTAAAGGAGCTGATGGGGCTGAAAACCAAGGCTCGAGAACTACGTGACGAATACACAAGCCTCAGTAGCCGATGCGATCAAATGGAAGAAAGGGTATCAGTGATGGAAGATGAAATGAATGAAATGAAGCGAGAAGGGAAGTTTAGAGAAAAAAGAATAAAAAGAAACGAGCAAAGCCTCCAAGAAATATGGGACTATGTGAAAAGACCAAATCTACATCCGATTGGTGTACCTGAAAGTGACGGGGAGAATGGAACCAAGTTGGAAAACACTCTGCAGGATATTATCCAGGAGAACTTCCCCAATCTAGCAAGGCAGGCCAACATTCAGATTCAGGAAATACAGAGAACGCCACAAAGATACTCCTCGAGAAGAGCAACTCCAAGACACATAATTGTCAGATTCACCAAAGTTGAAATGAAGGAAAAAATGTTAAGGGCAGCCAGAGAGAAAGGTCGGGTTACCCTCAAAGGGAGGCCCATCAGACTAACAGCGGATCTCTCGGCAGAAACTCTACAAGCCAGAAGAGAGTGGGGGCCAATATTCAACATTCTTAAAGAAAAGAATTTTCAACCCAGAATTTCATATCCAGCCAAACTAAGCTTCATAAGTGAAGGAGAAATAAAATACTTTACAGAGAAGCAAATGCTGAGAGATTTTGTCACCACCAGGCCTGCCCTAAAAGAGCTCCTGAAGGAAGCACTAAACATGGAAAGGCACAACTGGTACCAGCCATTGCAAAAACATGCCAAAATGTAAAGACCATCGAGACTAGGAAGAAATTGCATCAACTAACGAGCAAAATAACCAGCTAACATCATAATGACAGGATCAAATTCACAAATAACAATATTAACTTTAAATGTAAATGGACTAAATGCTCCAATTAAAAGACACAGACTGTCAAATTGGATAAAGAGTCAAGACCCATCAGTGTGCTGTATTCAGGAAACCCATCTCACGTGCAGAGACACACATAGGCTCAAAATAAAAGGATGGAGGAAGATCTACCAAGCAAATGGAAAACAAAAGGCAGGTGTTGCAATCCTAGTCTCTGATAAAACAGACTTTAAACCAACAAAGATCAAAAGAGACAAAGAAGGCCATTACATAATGGTAACGGGATCAATTCAACAAGAAGAGCTAACTATCCTAAATATATATGCATCCAATACAGGAGCACCCAGATTCATAAAGCAAGTCCTGAGTGACCTACAAAGAGACTTACACTCCCACACATTAATAATGGGAGACTTTAACACCCCACTGTCAACATTAGACAGATCAACGAGACAGAAAATCAACAAGGATACCCAGGAATTGAACTCAGCTCTGCACCAAGCGGACCTAATAGACATCTACAGAACTCTCCACCCCAAATCAACAGAATATACTTTTTTTTTCAGCACCACACCACACCTATTCCAAAATTGACCACATAGTTGGAAGTAAAGCTCTCCTCAGTAAATGTAAAAGAACAGAAATTATAACAAACTATCTCTCAGATCACAGTGCAATCAAGCTAGAACTCAGGATTAAGAATCTCACTCAAAACCACTCAACTACATGGAAACTGAACAACCTGCTCCTGAATGACTACTGGGTACATAACGAAATGAAGGCAGAAATAAAGATGTTCTTTGAAACCAACGAGAACAAAGACACAACATACCAGAATCTCTGGGATGCATTCAAAGCAGTGTGTAGAGGGAAATTTATAGCACTAAATGCCCACAAGAGAAAGCAGGAAAGATCCAAAACTGACACTCTAACATCACAATTAAAAGAACTAGAAAAGCAAGAGCAAACACATTCAAAAGCTAGCAGAAGGCAAGAAATAACTAAAATCAGAGCAGAACTGAAGGAAATAGAGACACAAAAAACCCTTCAAAAAATTAATGAATCCAGGAGCTGGTTTTTTGAAAGGATCAACAAAATTGATAGACTGCTAGCAAGATTAATAAAGAAAAAAAGAGAGAAGAATCAAATAGATGCAATAAAAAATGATAAAGGGGATATCACCACTGATCCCACAGAAATACAAACTACCATCAGAGAATAGTACAAACACTCTACGCAAATAAACTAGAAAATCTAGAAGAAATGGATAAATTCCTCGACACATACTTTCCCAAGACTAAACCAGGAAGAAGTTGAATCTCTGAATAGACCAATAACAGGAGCTGAAATTGTGGCAATCATCAATAGCTTACCAACCAAAAAGAGTCCAGGACCAGATGGATTCACAGCCGAACTCCACCACAGGTACAAGGAGGAGCTGGTACCATTCCTTCTGAAACTATTCCACTCAATAGAAAAAGAGGGAATCCTCCCTAACTCATTTTATGAGGCCAGCATCATCCTGATACCAAAGCCTGGAAGAGATACAACCAAAAAAGAGAATTTTAGACCAATATCCTTGATGAACATTGATGCAAAAATCCTCAATAAAATACTGGCAAACAGAATCCAGCAGCACATCAAAAAGCTTATCCACCATGATCAAGTGGGCTTCATCCCTGGGATGCAAGGCTGGTTCAATATACGCAAATCAATAAATGTAATCCAGCATATAAACAGAACCAAAGACAAAAACCACATGATTATTTCAATAGATGCAGAAAAGGCCTTTGACAAAATTCAACAACCCTTCATGCTAAAAACTCTCAATAAATTAGGTATTGATGGGACATATCTCAAAATAATAAGAGCTATCTATGACAGACCCACAGCCAATATCATACTGAATGGGCAAAAACTGGAAGCATTCCCTTTGAAAACTGGCACAAGACAGGGATGCCCTCTCTCACCACTCCTATTCAACACAGTGTTGGAAGTTCTGGCCAGGGCAATTAGGCAGGAGAAGGAAATCAAAGGTATTTAAGTAGGAAAAGAGGAAGTCAAATTGTCCCTGTTTGCAGACGACATGATTGTATGTCTAGAAAACCCCATTGTCTCAGCCCAAAATCTCCTTAAGCTGATAAGCAACTTCAGCAAAGTCTCAGGATACAAAATCAATGTATGAAAATCACAAGCATTCTTATACACCAATAACAGACAAACAGAGAGCCAAATCATGAGTGAACTCCCATTCACAATTGCTTCAAAGAGAATAAAATACCTAGGAATCCAACTTAAAAGGGACGTGAAGGACCTCTTTAAGGAAAACTACAAACCACTGCTCAAGGAAATAAAAGAGGATACAAACAAATGGAAGAACATTCCATGCTCATGGGTAGGAAGAATCAATATCGTGAAAATGGCCATACTGCCCAAGGTAATTTACAGATTCAATGCCATCCCCATCAAGCTACCAATGACTTTCCTCACAGAATTGGAAAAAACTACTTTAAAGTTCATATGGAACCAAAAAAGAGCCCGCATCACCAAGTCAATCCTAAGCCAAAAGAACAAAGCTGGAGGCATCACACTACCTGACTTCAAACTATACTACAAGGCTATAGTAACCAAAACAGCATGGTACTCGTACCAAAACAGAGAGATAGATCAATAGAACAGAACAGAGCCCTCAGAAATAACGCCGTATATCTACAACTATCTGATCTTTGACAAACCTGACAAAAACAAGCAATGGGGAAAGGATTCCCTATTTAATAAATGGTGCTGGGAAAACTGGCTAGCCATACGTAGAAAGCTGAAACTGGATCCCTTCCTTACACCTTATACAAAAATCAATTCAAGATGGATTAAAGACTTAAACGTTAGACCTAAAACCATAAAAACCCTAGAAGAAAACCTAGGCATTACCATTCAGGACATAGGCATGGGCAAGGACTTCATGTCTAAAACACCAGAAGCAATGGCAACAAAAGCCAAAATTGACAAATGGGATCTAATTAAACTAAAGAGCTTCTGCACAGCAAAAGAAACTACCATCAGAGTGAACAGGCAACCTACAAAATGGGAGAAAATTTTCGCAACCTACTCATCTGACAAAAGGCTAATATCCAGAATCTACAATGAACTCAGACAAATTTACAAGAAAAAAACAAACAACCCTATCAAAAAGTGGGCAAAGGACATGAACAGATACTTCTCAAAAGAAGACATTTATGCAGCCAAAAAACACATGAAAAAATGCTCACCATCACTGGCCATCAGAGAAATGCAAATCAAAACCACAATGAGATACCATCTCACACCATTAGAATGGCAATCATTAAAAAGTCAGGAAACAACAGGTGCTGGAGAGGATGTGGAGAAATAGGAACACTTTTACACTGTTGGTGGGACTGTATACTAGTTCAACCCTTGTGGAAGTCAGTGTGGCGATTCCTCAGGGATCTAGAACTAGAAATTCCATTTGACCCAGCAATCCCATTACTGGGTATATACCCAAAGGACTATAAATCATGTTGCTATAAAGACACATGCACACGTATGTTTATTGCGGCATTATTCACAATAGCAAAGACTTGGAACCAACCCAAATGTCCAACAATGATAGACCGGATTAAGAAAATGTGGCACATATACACCATGGAATACTATGCAGCCGTAAAAAATGATGAGTTCATGTCCTTTGTAAGGACATGGATGAAATTGAAAATCATCATTCTCAGTAAACTATCGCAAGAACAAAAAACCAAAAACCGCATATTCTCACTCATAGGTGGGAATTGAACAATGAGAACACATGCACACAGGAAGGGGAACATCACACTCTGGGGACTGTTGTGGGGTTGGGGGGAGGGGGGAGGGACAGCATTGGGAGATATACCTAATGCTAGATGACGAGTTAGTGTGTGCAGCGCACCAGCATGGCACATGTATACATATGTAACTAACCTGCACATTGTGCACATGTACCCTAAAACCTAAAGTATAATAATAATAAATAAATAAATTTTAAAAAAAACATACTATATATTATGGGATATATTATATATTATGGGAAATTATATACCATGTTGTATAATAGTGATCTATTCACTATGGATGAGGCATACTAGAAGGCCTACTAGACCATCTTCTTCAGAGTCCACAGGGACCATGTCTCCTTTTTTTCCTGTTTACCTCTGTGTTTCTAGAGCATAACATGAGGAATAGCACACAGTAGGTCCTCAATAAATAGTCATTGAAAAATATGAATAAACACTTTGGGAGATGTAATGGAGCATGGAAAATACAGTGATAGAGGGAAGCCCAGAGTGCTGTGGGAAGAAAGAGGAACCCTGCTTCTAACCACCCCTAATTGAGAGCTGAATTAAGTCCTTGCCGGCCACCTGGAACATCCCAGAGTATCAGGTCTAAGGCCTCTTCCAATATTGCCTCAAGGCATTTCTTACAGAAAGCTTGTCCAACCTGCAGCCCACAGGTTGCACGCCACCCCAGGACAGCTTTGAATGTGGCCCAACACAAATTTGTAAACTTTCTTAAAACGTTATGAGATTCTTCTTGCAATTTTTTTTTTTTAGCTCATCAGCTATCATCAGTGTTAGTGTACTTTATGTGTGGCTCAAAACAATTCTTCTTCCAATGTGGCCTAGGGAAGCCAAAAGATTGGACACCCCTGCCTCACAGGATACAGGTTTTTTTCCTCCCCTTCCTTAGCCACATTCATTACTCCCTTCTCATCTCCTAAGGAGAGCAGTGTACCTATGACTGTGCTATTTAGAACTGGACAAAATATTCTCACTGTGGCCTGTCCAGCACTAATTCCTTCAGACTCATTGGCTACAACCAAGGACGCCAATAGTTCCATGGGTTCTCAGTGCCAACCCTATTCTTTGAGTCTACACGCAGCTTCTCTCTCTTTCACACTTGGTCGAGATATTTATGTGTAAACTGCAATTTAAATTAAACTGAACTAGCTTCATTGTATTTATTGATGTCAGGGACCACTGGATAACTCGGGTTGCCCTGCCATTTCACAAAATTGGAGTTGGGATGGCCAATAGACTGCTTCCACTGAAACTGCAGGACTGAAGCACCAGTTCTTCATGAGCTGAAAGAAATTCCACCCCAGTCACAGCATTTTGGTTTAGGTGTGGATCTTGAGACATCATTACATAGTATAAGGGCTGAGTGGTTCAGAGATGTCTTTCTCCACATGCAGGTCAGATATCATCATTATCATATGAGATGTTTCTAGGTGGGGCTCATGTTCCTGTTCTAAAATGTTCACAGTTGAGTATTTCTTTTGATGTGTATGAGGTAAACCATAACCAGTATTTCAAAATCATATTTTACACAGATATTATGGCTATTTACTCGTATTAAATTAAAGTTTAAAGATAAGTCAACTTAAAGAAAGTACTGAGTACACAGAAGCACAGGTGGTGCACAGATACAACAGAACTCCAAGTTTGGTCTGGGCAAACCAGAAAAGGCAATCACAGCTCTCTCCCTAGGATCTGGGAGGCCTGGTCTCGTGGCTGCAATTGCACCAAGCCTTAGTTCCTTTATCTGCAAAATGGGAGTCAATCATTTTCAATCAGCCACCAGCTGCAGATTGCTTGTGAGGATACAGGGAAATAATATGAGCAGTCCCTGCCACTTACTAATTATATTTATTAAATTTTAGCATGGAGTTAAATTCTTGATACACTTCATCCAGTCAATCCTTACGGCGATCTTATGTGGTAGATGCAATTAATCTATTTTATAGAGGAGGAAACTGAGACTCAGGAAGAGATGAAGCAACTTGACCAAGTCACATAGACAAGAGGAAGAGCCAGGATCTACATCTATGTCTCCCAATTCTCAAATCCATGCCCTTCACTGCCCCTGGGATGTATATAAGTGTGAGCTCTGCAGAGTCTGTTGAAATGAACAGCATGAATGATATGGAAAATGAGCTGCATGAAAGTGGGGGCTTGGCTGCTCTGTTCATTGTTGTGTCCCAAGAGCATTTGGGACAGCTCCTAACATGCTGTGGATGCTCAGTAAATGTGTACATGAGAGAGAAAAAAGAAGGCAAACAAGGGAATGGAAAAATCCAAAAGAAAGGAAGAGAAGGAAGGTAGGATGGATGGATGGGAGGAAGGAAGGGAGAAAACAGCCTTTGGCAAGATGAAACTTTGTGTGTTCTACCTATGAAAACAGAAGGTCAGAGAACGAGACTCATTGCTTGGAGGTCAGGAGCTGCCATCACTGCTGAGGAATAAACAAGAGAACCTCTTTTAACCACTGACAAGTTGGTTCATCTGTACACCGGCTTGTTCTGTGCTAGAGTAGCTAAACCATCACAAGTGTCCCATAGAGGAATTAGAAGAAAGGGATGCAAAGAACAGTAAATTTTCACTGATAGGAAATCAACAGAGAAGATCGATAATAATGCCTATTTGTCCAATTATCTTTTAAAACAATTTTGACACCAAAATAATATATACATCAGGATATATAAGCTTACCTTCTAATATTATAGAATCAAAAGTTGGGAAGTATCATTGAAAAATAATCTTGTTCTAAGCAAAAACTGAAAAAAGAAATATATAAAGATTAAAGATTTCTATATAACAAAATATGTCATGAAATTAAAAAAAATAAAACTGAGAAAAATTTATATAAGCTATTCAAAAGACAAAGGACAGCATTAATATACAGGATATATTTAGTGTTCTCATGAACCAATAAGGAATAGACAAATGAAGTATTCAAAATACTGAAGAGAATTTAAACAGATTTGCACAGAAAAGAATGCAAAAAGTCCAGTAAATATTTGAAGAGATCTCAAGCTCTCTAGAAGTTGGGAAATTGTAAATTAAAACAAGATTAGCAAAAAATGTTTAAAATATTGATAGTAGTCTATTGGTTATTATGGCCTTTGAATATACAGTTGGTGAGAGCATAAATGGATGGAGCTTTCATAAAAGTTAATTTAGCAGTATTTGTCAAATTTAAAAGTGGACAGGGCTTTTGACTCAGCAGTCCTTTTTCTTGGACTCTTATCTTTGGAAACACTTGCACAGGTGGATAAAAATGGGATCCTACGGGCATTCATAGCAACATTATAATAGTGAAAAACTGGAACCAGCTTAAATACTTATCATTTAGAAGAATACTTGAACGAATCGTGGTACATTCATTCTATGAAGTGTGTTCAAAAGAATGAAGTGGACCTATACACACTGAAATAAAGATCTCCAAGATACATTATTGGTGAAAAAAAAGCAGCTTACAGAATAGCACATATAACACAATGCCATTTATGTTAAAAATAAGATACCTATGTAATATCTAAATATGTGGTATACATGCACAGAAAAGGGGGCTTGGAAATATGTACCCCAAAATAATGACAGAGATTACCTCTGGGGGACAGAATTGGAGCAGGAAAAGTCGAAGGAAAACTTTCATGGTTTGCTTTATATGTTTATGCATGGCCAGAATCAGAATGTATTCATGTATTACTAATATACATTTTTAAAATAACAGAAAAAGAAAGAATTTCAATTTCTCTGAGCCCTCCTGAACCTACATCATCCCCTAAACTGAGATGTGTTTGTGGATTTTTTGCCTTTTATTTAATTGCTTTTTCACTCCATCACAAGCTAATACCTGGATGCCCCTGGCACACTTTCAGATGCCTGCACACGCTAACACAATTCACTCGGCACCACAGAATCTGGGAAACAGCAAAGGCCTTGGAGATGATGTAACCCATTTCTCTCCTTTTAGAGATAATGCAATGAAGAGTTTCAATGGCTTGCTTATGGTCTCACAGCAAAAGAACTGTCAGGGTAGGAACTAGGAGCTGGCTATTTGGCTCCAAGTCCAAGTTCTTCCCATGGTACTCCATGGCAGGGGAAAGTCCATTGCAGGATGAGACCCCAGAGGCTGCTAATGGTCTCACCAACTGCCTTTCACCTGCAGCAGTGCCGCCTACTACCATCCACTGAGCAGGTGGAATCTGAGGCTGCTGGGAGCAGAGACTTTTCCCAATGCATCATGATTCCCACAATGCCTGTGCTAAGTCACTCTGAGCAGCTGTGAAAATCCTGCCCATGTTCAGTAGCCCTTGAAGTTTCTCATTTTTGTCTTGAAGTGAGTGAAATGTGGCAGAGAAGCTACCCATTACAGGACCAGGGGACACAGTTCTAGACTCTTCTCAAGTCCATATGCTGCAAAGATTTTAAGGACTCCCTTCACGTCTCCAATTTTTTTTTTTTTTTTTTTTTTTGAGACAGGGTCTCATTCTGTCACCCAGGTTGGAGTGCAGTGGCACAATCCCCACTTATTGAAGCCTCCATATCCTGAGTTCAAGTGATCCTCCTGTCCCAGCCTCTTGAGTCACCACCACACCTGGCTAATTTTTTTTTTAATTTTTAGTAGAGATGGGGTCTTGCCATGTTGCCTAAGCTGGTCTCTAACTCCTAAACTCAAGTGATCCTCCTTCCTCAGCTTCCCAAAGTGCTGGGATTACAGGCCTGAGCCACTGTGCCTGCCCCCACTTTTTTCTTAAATGCACTATTTTTCCATAATCAAGGTGTTCAACGCACATGCTTTGTAGTTACTGAACTTTACTTAAGATATTTTTCTTTTTGAGGTGACTTAGCAATAATGCATGCTGCAGACGAGCTTTTATGTCTGTCTCACAATAACTCCACTTTAAGTTTACCTCTCTCTGTGAAACAGATTCATTCCTAAAGAGCATGGAAATTTCGTCTTTTTAACTTGAGTTGTATTTTATTTCTTTATGTATTTGTTTGCTTTGAAACAAGGTCTTACTGTATTGCCCAGGCGGAAGGCAGTGGCACATTCCTAGCTCACTGCAGCCTCAAACTCCTTGCTCAAAGAGTCCTCCTGCCTTAGTCTCCCAAAGCTCTGGGATTACAGGTGTGATCTACTGTGTCTGGTCATGAATTGGATTTTATTTTATTTTAATTAATTAATATGTTTATTATTTTTTGAGACAAAGTCTTGCTCTGTTGCCCAGGCTGGAGTGCAATGGTGCCATCTCGGCTCACTACAACCTCCGCCTCCCTGGTTCAAGCGATTCTCCTGCCTCAGCCTCCCAAGTAGCTGAGATTACAGGCACTTGCCACCATGCCCAGGTAATTTTTGTATCTTCAGTAGAGACGGAGTTTCACCATGTTGGTCAGGCTGGTCTCAAACTCCTGACCTCAGGTGATCTACCTGCCTTGGCCTGCCAAAGTGCTGGGATTACAGGCATGAGCCACCACGCCCAGCCAGATTTTAAATGCTCTGATAAAATACTTGATTTAGAAGGATCTTCTTGTGAGTAATGTGAATACTTGATTTAGAAGGATCTTCTTATGAGTAATGTTTTAAATGCAATCAATCAGCTATTAAATATACACTGTCCAATATGGTACCCACTAGCCACAGGTGCCCATAGAGTGCTTGAGTGTAGCTTATCCCAACTGAGATGTTTTAGAATAAAATATGCACCAAAAACTTTTCAAAATATGTCATTAATATTTTTTATGATGATTACACATTGAATAATGATATTTTGGATAAACTAGATTAAAATATATTACTAAAATTAATTTTCAGTTTCTTTTTATCCTGTTTAGTGTAGCTACTAGGATATTTAAAATTTTATATGTAGTTTGCAACATATTTGGACAGCACTGAAAATAATTAGTTTTATAACCTTGGATTTTTCTCAAGCCAATTTTCTTAAGGGGAAACCCATCTATTTTCAGAACATAGCCACAACTTGCAACTGTGGATAAAAGGTGGGGTTTTAAAGGGATCACTTAATTTAACATTTGATCAGTTGAGTGTTTAATATATTCTGGATGTAGTGCTCGATGGATTGACTCTTGACCCCAAAGGGTTCACAATCAAGAAGAGGAATTAGGCCATCATGCATATAATTAATTAAAAATGTCAGTCTTCTCCACCGTCCCCAAACCTGCAAAGTAATAGAGCTCTTCAAATGTCTAAAAATCTATTCTAGGTAAAAGTATTCTAAAACATCAAGTTCAGATCACAGATGTCTGTGTGACATCTAGAAGGTACTCAGGAATTGCCATGTAACGCATAGTCTCCCAAATCAAAAACAATAATAAAGTCACAAAACATTCTTTTAAAATTGTGTTTGCATAACTTTTTTAAAGAGAGGAAGAAGTCACTCTTTTTAATTGTCATGTGACTTGGATAGAGGCAAGGGATAGATTGTTCCAATGACCTCTTACTTCACCAAGTCCATACTAAAGAGTGTATGTAATTAAATGGAATTCAAGTATGCATTCATGAAGGCCTACTGATATTAATCTGACCTACTAAAGATTGGCAAGTTTTGACAAGTGAGTTGTCCAATTTCTATTCCTATCTAGCTAAAGGATGAAGTAGATTAAAATTATAAACACACACACACAGACACACACACACATATATCACCCCTGGCTTGGGTCCCTGGAAGATAAGCTTATGCTACATGACGTCTCTTCTGGACTCCAGCTGATTGATCTGAGCTGCAGAACTATCTCATTCTTTTAAATAACTACATGATCTCTCACTGCATGTATGTACCATACTTTATTTAACCAGCACCATATTAAAGGATATTTAAAGTCTTTACAGACTTTTTTTTTTCAATATAAACAATGCTGCAAAGAACACCTTCGAACACATGAACACGCATGTTGGATACATTTCTGGAATAGGAGTGCTTGAGTTAAATGGCTCATGTGCTTTTAATTTTGCACATATATTGCCAAAATGCCCACAAGAGAGGGCTTACAATTTGTGTTCTCATCAATGTATGGAAGAAGAAAGGCATTTTATTTAATGTACCTGTATTTATGCCAGATGAAGAGATAGTTTTATATAAAGCATAAATAACCTATAGAAAAATCATGCAAGGCTACATTAAATAAAAAGAGGCTAAATTTAGTGTAACTATTTCACTCATCTGTTAAATTTTGTAATAAGGAATTTAAAACTATACAATAAATACCACTAAACATAATAAAACCCTCTTATTTAAGGGAAGATATCAAAATGTTAAGAAAGAAGAAAAAGCACATATAGTAAAAGAGGGAGAGAGAAAAAGGAAAGAGATCTATAGAAAGATGTCATACAATGAGTTTGACACCAGTAAATCTCAGTGAAAATGAGGAGACTGGTTTTTCTACCAAGAACACTCACTTTCTGGGCCTTTAGTGAATTATGCATTTGTGCTATTTTGTATCCTCAGGTGTGGCAGGTTGTCATATTGGACCTAATTCTTCAACTCTCTCTTCAGCTGTACCTTTCACATAGCCTTATCATGGGCAGAGTGTACTTCCATGTCCCTTGACTTTGGATTGGCCATATGACTTGCTTCAGCCAACGGCATGTGTGCATAGGTACCATTGGGCCAGTTCTGAGCTTAGGCCATGAGGGTCCTCATATGGTCTATTTGTTCTCTTGTGCCCCTACCATCACTTTGAGAAAAACATGCCCCTGAGTACCCTTCTGGTCCAAGGAAGATCACAGACTCATGAAGGGGACCTGGAGCCATATCAGCTGAGCCTAGGCTAAATCAGCCAACCCCCAGCTGACCTGCAGATGTGTGAGCTAGCCCAGCCAAGATCAGCAGAGCTGCCCCAGCTGAGCCCAATCTAGATGAGGCAACTTTCAGCCAACCTGCAGACTGCATGAACAATGAGAAATGATTGTTTCAAGCCACTGAGTTTTGGGGCAGTTTGTTACATAATAACAGCTCATTAACGTATCAGACAACCAAAAAGGATGGGTTTGGCCCAAGCTTTCAAGGTCCTCCCTTCATTCAACAAATAGTTATTAAGTACCCACTATGTGCAGGCACTAAGCTAGGTTCTGGGGATATAGTGAAGAACAAGATAGACCAGGTGTTTGCTTTTATAGACCTAAGCCGAGTAAAGAGAAGACAACATAGATAAGCATGATATGACTTATAAATATGACTGGCTGCTGCTTTCAATTACTTGGACAGTGAAGTTTTCTTAGAAAAAGTGACATTTCAGTCCAGATTTGCCTGACAAAGAGGAACCAATTCTAAGTTCCAGGGGTAGAACGCTCCAGAAAGACAGAACAACTAGAGCAAAGGCCCTGAGTGGGAAAGAACTTAATGCATTCAAGATACAGGAAGGAGGCCAGTGTGGCTAATCATGGTGAGCCTGCTGTTGAAGCACTGTCTTGCTCCTTTTAGATAGTTAGTGCCTCTTTGTATTTGGGAAAAATGTGCTTGCTTCAGTTGGCAAGAGGTCTGTGTCAATTGTAATTTCACTATTCTAAACTTAGCTTGGACTTCAAATAAAAATGAAAACCCAGCCTCACTCTATTCTCATTTAAAACACATCTACTGTTCACTCAAATCTTCAGTAATAAATGAGCACAAATGAAGTAAAGCAACTAACAGGTGATGTAATGGCCAAGAGAGGAGGCAGACAAGGCTTCAGTCACCAGGTTCAGTACTCAGAGAAACAACAGCAGATTTCCAGATTTGTCAATCCTGTAGTTTTGCTCTTTCCAACTGACTTTTAAATTCGGTGGAAAGGTTCTGTGTCTAAATGAAGTAGCACTCACCCTCTAAAGCACAAACAGATCTAAGTGGTTCCCAGAAGAAGCGCTATTCCAGGTTGGGCTGGAGTTCGAGGACTGTAGCCCATGTGACTGCCTTTAAAAAACAGAATGGGTCAGGAGTGTGGCTCACGCCTGTAATTCAAACACTGGGAGGCTGAGGTGGGAGGATCACTTGAGGCCAGGAGTGCAGAACCAGCCTGGGCAACATAGTGAGACACCATCTCTACAAAAAAATTAAAAATTAACTAGATTTGATGGTATGCCCCTGCAGTCCCAGCTATTCTGGATGCTGAGGTGGGAGGGTTGCTTGAGCCTAGGAGTTCGAAGCTGCAGTGAGCTATGATTGCACCACCGCACTGTAGCCTGAGTGACCAAACAAGATTCAGTAACTCTCCAAAAAAAAAAAAAAAAAAAAAAGAAAAAGAAAGAAAGAGAAATGCATTTCGAGACATTTCCTCCCCCAACCCCCGCCCCTCCAGAAATTAGCTCCATTTAGATACTGGAAAACAGGACAGTTCACCTGGCAGCTCTCTGCTTATTATTCTGTGACCTTGAGTGGATAATCTAGCTTCCGTGTGCTTTAGACTTATTTATGAAATGACAATGGTAATAACTAACCAACCACAGGTTGCTATGAGGGTTAAATACAATAATATGGTTCTAAGTCTTTATAAACCATGAAGGGCCACTTAATTGTGAAGCATCCTGATTATTTATTAAAGATGCCAAGTTCTTCCCCAGGCTGGATTGCTTTCTATCCCTAATGGGCAGAAAACCTGGAGTATAATATTTTGATATATAACATTTAAAAATACATAAGCCATGTGCTATTATTGTCCAAGTGATAACACCATTTTATGATTATTAATCAAACAATAAATTCTCCAAAGACTTCTAGGGATATAACTTTGTCTTTCTCATGATTTTTCTGTGGGTATCCATGGAAGCACAGCAAAGACTTTTTGCCTCTAAATATTCTCATATGGAAATTCTGATTACATTCCATTACATATCAGCAATGAGAAGTCTAAAATACACAAAATACATTTATCTTTGGATTATATTAATATTTTATTTATGCAATGGTCTGACATCTAAGCCCAGAATAAATATTTTAGAAATCTCTTTAATGTCTCAAAAGTCCTTTAATTGATCCTTCTTTTGGCTAGTCTCTTTCTTTAGTATTAAACTTGGAACTCCTGAGTTACAATTAGCAGCACACACTGCCATCCTTATAAACAAAGGGAGTTAAGTTTCTTATACCCAAATGTTCAGTCTAGCAGCATCCACCACGGTTCTGGCTGCTGCCAGGACCCAGAGGTTGTGATTAAGAGTTCATTCATGCTGTCGGTGGCACCACTAGAACTAAACTGCATCTCCTGGCCTTTGGCTTCCAGATTTATAAAACTACAAAAACCATATTCATTTCCTTCATTGGCTTGCTCTAAGAAGCTAGCACCCCTGTTGCCAGCCCATTCAAAAATGCATGACATAAATGTCAAAGCCCCATTCTGAATGATGTTTTTCTTGTAGAAATTATTTTTCCTAAGGTGATTTTAATAACGTAGCTAGCAATCTGGCACACCTAGGGTAAGCAGAGAGAAGAGGACCCAATATTTAGATTTATCAATAAGTAAATTTAAGACTAATGGTGGTTCACATTATGTGAGTACTTTCTACTTTGTCAGAAGATCTGTCACAGGATTCCTGTAGCGAGCTTTCCTGGAGCGTTTGAAATGTGATTCGATTTATGGAAAATCAGTTCACGGGTTACTTTTTGAGAATACATTTATTTTATAAAGTATCAAACCTTAGGGCTCCTGATTTTTTCAGGTAAGGTTTGCCTGTGTGGAGTGTGCCAGGGCAGGAGTTTGAGGAGGTTATATTGTGTAGGGAAGGTATCTGATAAATATATTTTGGATAATAGGATGAATGAAAAAAGCGGACGGTTGGATGGGTAGGTGAGAAGATAGATGAATCAAAATGAAATAAATGAATTGGACTTTTGGAAGATTTTCTGAATTGTCAGAAGGGAAAGGGGATGTTTACTAGCTATGAGTTCATTCATGCCTAAGTGACACCCTTGCCTAGTCTTAGGCATTCCAAAATGCAAGCATGAATATGGAATCAAATAAATATTTTTCAAATGTCAGTGTACCTGGGGTGAAAAGACAAAGAGATGATGACTGTCAAGGTAACAAATTTACATATTTATTTCAGACTATATTAAATTAAAAAGTGACATCCATCAAAATTACCTAAACCAAAGTTATTGTTGATCCTCCCCACATTGCTAAATGCTGTGCTCGTTCTGACACCCCACACCATTTACCCAGCAGCAGCACTTAGGGTGGATGACAACTTGCACCTTATTATTATTATTTTTTTTTTGAGATGAGGTCTCTCGCTCTATCACTTAGACTGAAGTCCAGTGCATGATCACAGCTCCCTGCAGCCTTGACCTCCTGGGCTCTGGTGATCCTCCCATCTCAGCCTCCCAAGTAGCTGGTGCATGCCATTACACCAGGCTAATTTTTGTATATTTTGTAGAGATGGGCTTTGCCGTGTTGCCCAGGCTGGTCTCTAACTCCTGGGTTTAAGCGATCTGCCTGCCTCAGCCTCCCAAAGTGCTGGGATTATAGGCATGAGCCACCATGCCTGGCTGCACCTTCTTGATACAGTGTCCTCCCTTGGCTTCCAGAATTCTCAATTGTCATGATTTCATGAGCAAGTTTGCTTCCAGGAGCTCCCATCAACAGAGGCATGTGCTTTCACTCCAGCCACATTAGATTCCTCACTGTCCCCAGGCATTCTTTGCCATTCCCAACTGTGGTGCCTTTGCTTCTACTGATTATTCTGCCCAGAGTGATCTCCACATTCCTTTCTTCCTAGTGAAACTCCATTCATGCTTTGAGACCCGAAATTACTAGTTCCTTATCCCAAAGCCTTTTAGGAATTCTCTTCCTATCCTCCAACCTCTCTCCTCTACTTGGTTTCTGCCTCTATGTAGTAGCAGTGATAACAGGAGTGATCCGAATGATTATAGGAGGGATCAGAACAGTAATAGGAGTAATAAAATGGGGAGGAAGAGAAGCAGATAGATTTAGTGAACATTTACTATTACTAGACACTGGGCTAATTCTTTCATATTCATTATTTTACTGAATCCTTACAAGGGCAGTTATTATCATCACTTTATAGAGGACACACCTGAGGCTTTGAACAGGTGTTTGAATTACCTGAGATCATCCAGCTAAAGTGTGGAGGTGACCTGTGAAACCCAGGCCTAACTCTGTCCAGAGTCAAAATGCAAAACCACCAGCATTTGGTGTGGATGATCACTTGCAACTTTTTTTTTTTTTTTTTTCAAAGTCTCACCCTGTCACTCAGGCTAGAGTGCAGTGGTCATTCTGATACCCCACACTACTTACCCACTAGTAGCATCTGGTGTGATCACAGCATGATGCTGCCCCATAACACTGTGTTAGATTTATTGATGTCTCTATCTCCCCTATCTCCTCCTTGAGGGCAAGGAAGTGTCTCTATAGTTCCAATGTTTGGTTAGTACCGAGTGTTTAGGGCATGTTTTTTAACTAAATGAAGGCAGGTGGCATATTTTCAAGAGTAAGAATGGGCTTCTGATGATCTCTGCGGAGCCTCTGTACACAATTTTGGAGGTAGCCGGTAAAAGCCAGGTGGGCTCTGTCTTAACTGGACCTGCCAGTCCCAAAATGGGGACAGGAATTGTGTGGGAGTCATTTTAGTGTGAAATCACACTGCTTCCAGCATGAAGAGGACCTTCCACCCTGGGTATTTCACAATTTCTTGGCCTTACTTCTGGCTGCCTGATATGCTTAGTTGGATGTTTACATAGCAGAGTTTACTCTAGCAGAGAAAGGATGAGTATGTCCTCTCTGTGTCAAGCAGTTGAACTTACTGAGACTGACACCAGTCTGATTTTATCTCAGTGGCTCTTTCACCTCTTGGCAGCCCCTTGAAAAACCTTATTTACTCAAGATGAGCCCTGGCTTTCAACTGCTATTGGAGGACATCCTTCAATTCACTCTCAATGAACAGCGGGGATAGCTCAGTCCTCACTCACATTCCTGCCCCCTTTCCCTACTTGTCCTCATCAAAGCCCGCTCAAGACTGCCACCACCATCTTTTCATTGCATTTATTGCTCCTATACGCTCCCTCAGCTCTCTTTTTTTTTTTTTTTTTGAGACGGAGTCTCGCTCTGTCGCCCAGGCTGGAGTGCAGTGGCGCAATCTTGGCTCACTGCAAGCTCCGCCTCCTGGGTTCATGCCATTCTCCTGCCTCAGCCTCCCGATCCCTGTCTCTTAACAGCCAAGCAATGCATGCTCTTCGGTCAGGTCACACTCTAAATAAGGACAACACCGATAAGTCAGAACGTTGTGCACTTGTAGAGTGCCTTGTGACTTATCAAATGTCTTTTTACCCATTATGTTAATTGCACTTTTCTAGGACGGGTGCACCATACTTTCTCTTGGAGCAAAACTCTTAAGTCAGCTTATTTTTTTTCAAATTCAGAAGATGAGAACCATGCAGGATATCATTAAAATAAATCTTTCATTTTATGTTTTACCAAAGGTAATTGGTATCTACTATAATACCTGTAAGTCGGCTCAGCACAAGGACTACAGAGACAACTGTGATAGTATCCCTGTTCCCAGGTGCCCCTGCTTTGGAGCCCAGATAAAAAATAAATAAATAAACAATTGCAAAGGCTGAGGAAAGTGGAACTTAAAGGGATAAACACACGAGAAAACACAGGAATGGGGAAATGTCACTGCTAGGGTTGATCAAGAGGATGTGAATCATGAAGAAGGGTTATTCCATGCACAAATACCAAGAAAGGGGTCCTTTTTAAATTACAGCAATATGTATTGAATGCCTACCACATTTTGGGCATGGAGGATATGACAGTGGGTATGACAAATGTCCTTGCTCTCAAGGAGATTATAGTCTAGTGGAAAGACTAGCAAATAGATCAATCCAATAGAAGCTTCAGAAAGCTGTGATCTTTTTAGACTTGTGCCACTGAACCATGACACCCTCCCACTCCACGCTGACCTTGTCACTGCCATGTACTAGTCTTCTGGTCATTCCTTCCCATCCATCAGAAATGTGGACATCTGACTCATGGACTGCCTCTTCAACTGAGACAATGCTTTTTATGTGGCAATCTATCTGCATCCCTGCCTCTCAGGTTCTGACATCCTCATCTCCAATAAGCCCCTCTTCTATTTGCTCTCTATCACCTCCTGGGAAGTTACACCCTAGACCCTGTGATCACTCAACACTTCTCCATGGCCAGAAGCCTGAATTTTAGCCTTAGGTTCTGACTATGGACTCCTCCCCTACTATTTTCTTTGACTATATTCTCTAAGACTCTTTATTTAGACTTCCCAGAGACTGCTGATCCATTGAGCAGAAGTTGGGTGTATTCTGCCTTCCCAAATACTCAAGGGCAAAAGACTTTGCCACCATTTTATGTCAAAGTGCTTAATGTAGTAGGTGTTCAGTAGAAATTTATCCAGTCTTTGTAGATGTTTATAGAGCACCTGCTAAGTGCCCGGCACAGTGGTGGAGTGGCCAGGCAATGCAACTGTAGTCACTTTTACAGCCTGCTGGTGACTACACATCTGAATCCATTGTCTGGAGGTCATCCCTGAAAACACTAATACAAAACTGTTCTTAGAAGTTTTTAGAAGCTTAATCTTCTTGGCCAATTCTCCCCAGGCTCCAAAGAGAAAAACCAGGGTCCATCCTATTATAATTCCGTAATTGTTTGATTCTTTTCTACTAAGAACCACTAGGGTGAACTAGCTAAGAAATGCCTTTGCAGGCACCATCTATTTTAGGTAGATCTTCTTTTCTCTGCTTGTAGCAGTTTTCTATACTTGATAATTTGCTTAAAACTCCTCAAATTCCCATTGGAATTAGAGGGCTTACCCCAACTTCAGGGGGCCTTTCAAATGATAAAGGAAGTCAAATATATTTCTAAAGCTAGGCCAGGAAAGCCCAGCAGCTTTGAAAGCATAAGCACATGGTCTTTATAGTGACTGAGTAATATTAGGGCACCAAATACTCCAAAATAAGGGGAAAAGAAGTACATTTTTCTGTCATTCTTTTAGAAGAGGATCCATGATGAAGAAATGGGTCTAAGTGTGAGTTTCCATTGTCAGGATACTACAGCAGCCAGAGTGGTCTGTTAAAAGTTTCAAAACCCAGTGACTCAGACCTCTACCCTTATGGTCAAATCCAGTCTTGAATGAGGCCAGTGAGGGTCTGCATGATCTGACCCAGAGCGGCCTCCCTCCTGCTCATCACACTTTAGCCACAATGGTAGCTTCCTGGTTTCCCTCACAAGGCCAAGTTGACTTTTGTCTTCAGGGCATTTGAACTTGCTCTTCTGCTTGGAACGCTCTTCCTCCAGATTTTTATATTACTGGCTTCTTCCTGCCAAATGGGGCTCATCACCCAGTGTAGTTACTCCTAGCCTTAGTAATTCTCCATGCATGGTCCAGTTTGTTTGAATGTTTAGCATACAACTTGAAATTATCTGCAGGCTTATTTATTTCAGTTATTTATTATTCCCAGCCCCCTTCAGAGTGTAAGCACCTTGAGAGCAGAGATCAGACTTGGTCCTTACTGTATAAGCAGAGCCTAGAACAGTCCCTGGACATAGTTGACACATGGTACATATTATTTGAGTAAATGATTTGAAAACACTGAGTAATTTCTCCATCAAAGGGCCTTCCCAAGCCACAGCATTGAATCCATACATAAATGTGGCATATGAAGCAATTAATCAAAAACTTTGCTTATCATGCACCACCAATGGCAGGCCAATATGGAATGTTCACAACTCTAATGAACGTTAGTCTTCCCAGGTGCCGTCCAGGCACTCTTGGCACAGGTGATTCTGGGGTGCAATTAGTCGGCAAGAACAGCACCAGCTACCCTACAGTCTCCACTTACAAACAAGCACAGTGCTGGCAGGGTTCCTGGGAGGGCAGAGGCTGGCAAAGAGCCTGCTCTTTGGACTGCATACTGATCATTAGAAAATTGGGTAAATGAGGATGTTCCCTGTAGAAAACAGAGATGGTGGTGAAGGGGCAATGGAGGATAATTTTGCTGATAATAGACTGAAGAACTGTTGATATTGGCAGAAAGAAAACAATACTTTTTTATAGTTTGAAACATTCAGTCTTTAGCCAAATGTCCAGGCAGATTATGATTTATATGGACATGGTTGTGCAACCCCCAGAGGGAAATGCACTGTATGAAAATATGTGTATGCATTTCAACAATGCACTTGAGACACTGCATGCACACACCTTGGTGAATTTTTATGTGCATACTCTGCTGCGTGGCTGTAAAAAAAAAAAAAAAAAAAAAAAAAAAAAAGCCTGCCCTTTCAAATGTACTGTGTGCATTTTCTATTTTTTCTAGTGGCGAATGTAAACACACCTTAAGTGATCATAAACACTTGGATTAACATCAGTCAAGATATCTTGAGCACATATCACATATAAATTTAAATGTCTCTGTTGATTACATTTCCACTTAGAGTTGGGAACCTGACACATTAAAGGAGACCAGAATTTAGAAAAGCAAGATTTTTTCTGTGTGTCCCAAGAATTTGGTTACAATGTCTGAAAAATAATATCTGAATTTTAAAAGTAATTACTAGTGCTTATGGAGGAGATGACTTACTATACACAAAGCATTTTGTATACATAATGTTGTTTTATCTTCACAATAACCCTATGAAGGGTTTTATAAATAAGGACAGAGTCAAGGCACAGATTTCACCAAAGATCACACAGCTAGTGAGGCTGGAACTGATTCCAGCCCAGGCAGTCTGACTCACGAGCCCACATTCTTAGTTACTCCACCCCACTGCCTCTTCAAATCCTAGACTACCTTTTGTTACTTGCAGGTTCACAAACACCTGCATACTCCATGTCTCAGATTGTTAATAGTGCCTTGTTCCTAATGCTAAAACAACATCATTACTAACACTTGTCTTTGCAAAAATTCAGAGCAGGCTCAAGCTTAGGTTTATGATGATATAATTCTCATTCTTATGCAGGAAAGCAGAAGGCCCATGAAATGACAGTCAGCTCAAGGGCATGGTGCATTTCTCCATTTATTTATTCATTCGCTTGTTCAGTCCACAAAAGCCTAATACGTGTAATTTACTAAATGCTGAAGATATAAAGGTAATGAAGCGAGTTTACATTTTAACATCTAGTATGTGCTAACCCATTGACAAATTAAAATATTAAGATGGTAATAAAAGGTATAAAGGGAAATGCATGGTACTAGGGGGTTCCTGGTCCTGTTGTAGGGGGCATGAAAAACCTCCCTGCAGATGACAGGGGAGCTAAGAGCTGAAGGCAAAGGTGGAGTTGAGGGTTGCGGAAGGGAACAGCCCTAGGAAAGGTCCTTGAGCAGAAGAGATCCCAGCCTGTTGCAAAATCTGAAGGAAAGTAGGAGTGGCCAGAGTGCAGGCAGACAGGTCAAGTCTCCCAGCAAGGCAAGGCTGGGAAGAAGACAGGCAGCCAGCAAGCCACTCCTAGCACTTTCCCTGGAGTAGCTCATATGAGGCTTCCAACTACCCTTCAAGGGAGGTAATATTATGCTTTTTTTTTCTTTCTTTCAGAGAAGAAACATGTCATCTAGAGTGAGGAATTCAATTTTGTCTATGCTCACACAGCCAGCAAATGAAGGATTCAAACCCAGATACTCTAGCTCTGAGCCTCCACTATTGACAACTGGGCTACACTGCCAAGACACAAGGAACTCAAGACACCGCAGAAGTTTGTCTTCAGATCCTGGGCCACTAACCACAGTCCTATGTTGCCTCATGGCTAATTCTAGGTGCCATATAGGAAAGTGCTGCTCTTCACTGGGAAGAGGATGTACTGACTTGGCTAAGGGAGCCATGCCCTCATCAGGGCTCGAAAGACACGAAAGACTTGCTGCTGACACAGTGCCTGGAGAATAAATGACTTCAGAGGTCTTCACACACTCTGCCCACCCTCTGACCCTGATGCCAATGTCAGAGGAAGATCAATCAGACATAAACAGAGTGACTGTGTCTTTCCCTGGCCCTTGGCAAGTTACTTGTGTGCATGGAGCAGTTCTCATTATCCCTATTTTTCTGGTGGGAAGATCAATACCTCAGATGTTTTCCAATTGGAAACCAAATTCAAACAGAAAGACTCTTCCAAACATAAACAATATGGCTCAACTAGGGATTTTTTTTTCCCTGAAGAAGTATATGTTTTTCCCAAATCTTTTTTCACCATGTGGCCTGCCAACATTTTGCTTGTATAACAAGGAAACTGGGTCCCTGCTTAGAGTCTGATGCTTGAGATGGCAGTGACTTCTGCCAACCACCTTTGCCAAAGATATTCTATTAGTCTTGGTTGTTTATTGGCTAAGGGAGAGCTCCCTTCATGGGCATCTGGCAAGGTAGAGGGGTAAGAAACAAACAAACAAACAAAAATTAGAACATGCTACTTCTGCTGTCATCTGGCACTCAGAACCTATCATGTAGGCAGCCCCTGGCATCACATTTGGGCAAAGAGACTGGCATCCCATTGGCTAGAGGGCTGGAAGCCAATGCCTCTCTTCCATCACCATCTCACTCATTCTTCTTTCTCTTCTCTCTCTCTCTCTCTTCTTTTTTTTTTTTTTTTTTTTTGGTACCATAGACCACCAGCTGGACTCTCAGACCAGTGCTTAAATTTCTTCTTTTGTTTCTGCAGATAAGAAATAAATTTTTTTTTACGCAAGTGGCCTCTGGCCTTTTCTGGTAGGAAGCTTCCTCCAGCTACAGACACCTCAAAGCAGCTGGCCCAGAGTCTCATGCTAAGCTGAGCCTCCTTTTTAGCACTTAACAGAAACATTCTTGAACTTGCCTTTTGGACTTTGGAGCATCTAACTGCCCTTGGCCTGTTTCTATGAAGCTCCCTGGTGAGAAGAGTCTGTCTTTTCCTTTGTACCACCAAGCCCCTTCCTGGGCTAAAAAGGTGCTGAGTTATGGTGTTTTTCTCTGCTGCATGTTAGAGCAGGGGCCCTCACCCCTTTCTTTGGCCAGGGCTGTCATTGGGGACCTCAAAGCCTCAGCTTTGTTTCTCATGCCTGCTGATCCGACGATATTCAGAAGTGCAGATGCTTTCTACTTTGGTGGTAAGACTACATCATCTTAAAATGGATAAAGATGACTTTTAAAAAATTCCTTGTTTTTCTCTTCCTCCTATTTCTGACCATTTCTTCTCTAGGTACAAAGGGGTTAAGAGTGGGGATGAGGGGTACTGGCAAGGAAAAAACTGTTCCAATGTCCTTTTCTCCCCCTTCCAGGTTTCTGAACCTCCCTATTCTTCCCTAAAAATTTCCCAGAGGGGGCTGAGCCCATTGCCTCTTATCAAAGTGAGGAGGGGAGAATTCCTGCTTGATAGTTAACTCAGAGATTATACAAATTTTAAGAGATGCTCCCTTAGGATTCTGAAGCATGTATTCAAGTAAACATGAAGCTCTGTCCAAATATAGGCCATATTTTGGGGTCGGGATATCCTCCCGGCTGTCTGGTTATTTGGTCTTCAGCCATGTTAGAAATCTGTCTAATTGGGTCGCTTTATTCTCTCCTTCCACTGCTGAACAAAGGGAATAAGGCAGATCTTGGAAGACACTGCATGGCTCTGTGGTGAGTTTAATGCTGGGTCTAATCAGTTTAGGTTAATACTTAGTATAACAAAATATTTGCAAGAGCAATACCTCTTGCTCCCTGGAAGCTAGTGGAGTACAGAAATAAGATTCTATCAAGTCACACACTTCTTTTGCTGATAAGTTTCCTGCCCTTTAATGCTAAGGGGTAGACATTACACTGGAGGGTACAGATAAATAGTTATAAAGCTGATTCTGGCACTTGAACTAAGGAATCACATTCATAATTTTAAGTCATGCTTATCTATGTGTGTTTGTAACTTTTAATTAAAAATAAAGCTAAATAAAGTGAAAAGACAACTTATAGAATGGGAAAAAATATGTGCAATTGGAAACCAAATTAGAACATATGTCTAATGCCTGGTTAAGAGTTTAACATCCAGAATAGATAAAGAACTCCTGTAACTCAACAATAAGAAGACAACCTAACTAAAAAATGGGCAAAAGACTTGTACAGGTATTTCCTCAAAGAACATAGACAAATGGCCAATAAACACACCAGATAGTATAACATCATTATTACTCATTAGGGAAATGCAAATCAAAACTCCAATGAGATACCACTTTACACCTACTAGGGTGGCTAAAATTAAAAAAAAATTAAGAGATGTTGACTAGAATGTGGAAAAATTGGAACCACTGTACATTACTGGTGGGAATGTAAAATAGTGCAGCCACTGTGGAAAAGAGTTTGATGATTCTCCAAAAAGCTAAACAAAGAATTACATTATGAAACAGACATTTTATTACTGGGTATATATTCAAAATAACTAAAAGTAGGGACTCAGATATTTGTATGCCAACGTGCATTGCAGCATTATACACAATTGCCAAAAGGTGAAAACAACCCAAATGTCCATCAACAGATGAGTGGATAACCAAAATGTGGCATGTCTATACGATGGAATATTATTCAGGTGTAAAAAGAAACAAAGTTTTGAAACATGCTAAAACAAGGATGAACCTTGAAAACATTATGCCAAGTGAAATACACCAGGCACAAAAGAACAAATATTAGATGACTCCTAGATATTTATAAGAAATATCTAGAATGGTAAATTAATAGAGACATAAAATAAAATAGAGGTTATCAGGGACGGCGGAGAGGAAGAAATGGTGAGTTATTACTTAATGGATTCAGAGATTCTATTTGGGTGGATGAGAAAGTTTTGGAAATAGAAAGTGCTGATGGTAGTACAACATTGTGAATATACCTAATATCACTGAATTGCATGCTTAAAAATGATTAAAATGGGCTGTGTGTGGTGGCTCACACCTGTAATCTCAGCACTTTGGGAGGCAGAGGCGGGTGGATCACAAAGTCAAGAGATCAAGACCATCCTAGCCAACATAGTGAAACCCCATCTCTACTGAAAATACAAAAATTAGCTGGGCATGGTGGCATGCACCTGTAGCCCCAGGTACTCAGGAGGCTAGGGCAGGAGAATTGTTTGAACCTGGGAAGTGGAGGTTGCAGTGAGCCGAGATTGTGCCACTGCGCTCCAGCCTGGCGATGCAGCGAGACTCCATCTCAAAAAAAAAAAAATTAAAATGGTAAATTTTGTTATATATATTTTGCTCTAACGAAAAACATCATGAGAAAAAAATAAGACAAAATAAAGCTAAGCAGATATTTTCACAATTAAACATCCTCTGCAGTTCCTTCAGCTAACTAACAGAATTCAAAATCAGATCATCTAACTTTTAGTTCAGTGCTAAATCCATTACAACAGTTAGCCTCATTTCTGTGACCTTAAATTACATATTCATTGATTCATGCAAATCATTTTTTTCATTCTTCAGACATTTCTAGAATGCCTAGTAAGTGCTCAGTGATCAAAAACTAGTGGTGAGGGGTGGATGGAAGGAACAGATGTCAACACGTGGTCTATGTCAGGTTCTGTCCCCAAAGGCTTTTTATGAGCTGTATGAGTTAAGCTTTCCTTCAATGTTATGAATCAAGATCATCCCCATTTTAGGGCTGAGGACCCGAGGCTAAGGCAGGTTAGGTGGACTTGCCCACGGTGCCTCTAGCAAGTAGCAGAATTGGGATTGGAGCCTAGATCTGCCAGAATCAAAGTTTTCCATGCCTCATGCTGTTTTTACTTTCTCTTTCTCTCAAATTTCCTTGGATTCTTGGCTCTCCCCATTGTTGTTAGGAACCACAGATAGCCTCCAAAAGGAAAAGAAGCCCCTTGCTGATGGCTCTGAAGTTCAGGGTTGCCTGTGTTCTGGGTGAGAGTGAGGATCAGATCTTGCAGTGATTGCACTGCAGCTGGAGGAGCCCCCTGACCCACCGTCGGGGGTTTGTGTGCAAGAATTACAACTTGTTGGTGCCAGGCATAGCAAACAAAAAGGCATCTGTAACAGGCAAGGGGAGCTGCAGGCCTCCAAGGCCAGGATCTAAGCAAGCAGCAGGTGTGCCCTCCGCTTTCCACAGGTTGCCAGACAAGACAGCAGTAGGTTCCACCAAAGGGTTGGCTCTGTGTATTCATTAGCAGCACATTCGTGAACCTCTGCAAGCTCCTTCTGGGCTGCGAAATGATCAAGGGACCACAGAGGGACCCCGCAGGCCAGGCCCAGCCAATTGCAGGCCTTTTTTGCTACAATGAGCAGAGAGGTCGAGGAGAGTAGGGAGCAGAATGAGATAAGGAAAAGTAGAGGTGATTCAGACCCATGACAAGGGCCAAGAGCAAGTCTCTTCTTGCCTTCTGCCCAACTGTGCCGCCTTAAATTCTACCTCTCTACTGCTTCTTTTGAGACTGCATTGAAGAATTTCTGTTTTCCCCTGCAAGTGCACAAGACTTGTTCCTGCATTCACAAGAGCCTTATTATCTCTGCATTTTGGGAACGAGTATATTTCCAGATCAGCAAGAGAAGACGATGAGCAACTCAGGAAATGAGCACTTCCACTTACCACTGAATCTTCCGTTCATTACAAAACAGTATGCCCTGCCTTCATTTACTCCATCACATGAGGTTGTAACGTACCACACAGTCTCCTGCTCATTAATACTGCTAAGGAGCATTTGCAAAGTATTTGAAGTCAGCCCGCTCTGTCTTTCTCTCTGCTCATTCCCTGTGGTGCCGTCCAGTTTCTGGGATGAAGCTGGATCAATAAACATGTTCTGTTTGTTGAGACTTTCTGTCTTCCAATTAGAAGATAGCAGCAAAATATGCCGCTTTATTATATAGAGACAGCAGTCAATTTTGGCTCGATGCTGAGTGGGAAATGCTGATTTTTCAGATGTTTTGTAACAGAAACAAACAAAGCATCACTTGGAAAGCAACAGGATTTTTCTTAGCCAAACTATACACAAATGGGTTCTTTCAGCAGCCCAAGGAAGGAGGAAGCAAGTAGGAATGCAGCCCTACGGGACTTCAGCTGGCCACTCACTCACGCTTGTGTGTGTGATCCAACGTGAAGCGGCAGCACAGAAACCTGTCAGACGGCCTCCTGTCTCCTAGCTATTAAAAACTCTGCTTCGCCCAGGCGAGTTCTCAAATCCCTATGCAGTCTGGATCTTTAGCATGAGGGAGGCAAAGTGCCGAGATCCATATACCACCATATGGGCTGCTACTCATGAGCCTTTGCTCTAAGAGCTGAAAATGTAAGTCCTCTGGGGTCTTCACATTTTTGAACACCACACACAGGCCTTCTCGTTTCCTGGCAGACACTGCTTTGGACTCTTTGGGACTAAAAACCTTTCAACTAAAAGCTTGAAGGCGGTTTGGGAATGTCTTATGCTTGTGGTTCATTGCTAACATCAATATATTGAGAAAGAGAATAGGGTGGTGAGAGAGGAGGAGGAGCAAGAGAAAGGGGAAGAAAGAATGGGAGGGAGTGACGGAATGGAAGGGAAGAGAAAACACACTAGCCTGAGAGTCAGAAGACTTAGATTTTACTTACAGCTCTGCTCATTGTTAACCTCAATAACACAGGTCAAGACTCTCCTTTTTTTTGGATGGATAATAATTTAAAAATCTGATAAGGTTTTATCACAGATGTGTTAACATAAAGTCAAATTTAGAAGATGAGTATGAAGGCGCTTTGTTGCCAGTGTAACCCAAATAAAACGGGGCCACCTTGAGGCTAGCCTAAGCACAAAGCTATTAAACCACGTGTACACTCTCCAAAGTGTCTTGAATAGCAATGTACGAATAGGCGCCCTGGCTCATGCCTGTAACCCCAACACTTGGGAGGCCAAGGTGGGAAGATGGCTTGAGGTCAGGAGTTCAAGATCAGCTTGGGCAACAAAGCAAGACCCTATTTCTACAATAATGACAATAATAATAATAATAATTAGCTGGGCATGGTGGTGTGTGCACCACCACATGGTAGTCTCAGCTACTCCAGAGGCTGAGGTGGGAGGATGGCTTGAGCCCTGGAGTTTGAGGCTACAGTGAGTTATGATCATGCCACTGCACTCCAGCCTGGGTGACAGAGCAAGACCCTGTCTCAAAAGAAAAAAAAAAAAAGACCTGAAAAATCAAAACAACCCAAAAATGACAAGTTCCTTAAAGAGCTTTATAGACACATCTCCCTTTTCCCAAGGTCCCTTTCTTCATGGTACTTATTCAATTCTCTCTCCTATCTTCAAGAAGTTCAGCCCATACTTACCACGTCTTTGACTTTCTTCTTCTCTTTAATCTCTTCCTCCAGCTTCCGAAATAGTTTTATCCCCAAGTAGATTGACACGTATGCTTACTTGTGCAGAGGAATCTACTTTTCCTTCCTTTACCTTCTTCAACTCAGCCTTCCTACTCATTACCCTGATCTGTCCAACAAAGATCCAGTAGCTGAGCTGTGACCACATGGTATTCTCCTCAAACGCTGGGAGCATGGAAAAATAGTTGCATACATTTTGTTGTTGTAACTGGTTAAAACTTTAATAAGGGATTGCCATCTAACCAAATCTGATTATACAGTGTCTCAATAGCACAAAATCTGTATTATTGGTCTCCAAGTTTATTTGTCATTTATTAATAACTTATCATGGGTCAGACACTCTATAAAGAGGATGCTGTAGCCTTAGAGGTATAGACTTCTATGTCATAGAAAACTAAATTAAAGGTGTCACCCTGGACCATCAACAAACAGATTCCAAGAGTTATCCTGAACCCTCAAGAAATAGATCTTTAGAGTTCCCAGGAGTCTTAGCCTCATATGTTTCTATGGCTTCACAATTCCATTAGTATCACTCAGCATGTAAAGAAAAGAGACTGAGGACAGTTGGATGAACTTACCCACATCCTCATAGTAAGTGGCAGAGTTGAGAGTTGAAACTAGATGTTAGACTTCAAAACCTTGATGGCTCTTTGGTGTTTAAATTATAGCCCCTATGTTTTGTCTCTGTCTCTTTGTATCTACTTCTTCCATAGGCAGTCCTACATCTAATCTCGTATCCACTACAGGGTAGGCCTTACATGAAGATGGATTTGGCTCTGGGGATTGATTTGATGGGCTGCGCTAGCCACAGTTTAGCTCCTTGTAAACTACAAAAGCCCCTGAAATGACCATAACTCATGTCTTTCCATTGGGTTATGCAGGATCATAAAACACAAAGAACTCTTGCCCAATTTTTCACACAGCCATCACCAGCTGATCATAGCAGGCTTTCCTGCCAAGCTCCAGCAAGGCACTGGGATCCTTTTCATCAGAGTACTCTAGGGGGCCACTGCCAATGATATGAGATAGCAGTTGAGAAGAAACCTGTTGGCCAAGAGCTAAGACACTGACTGCCCAGTGAAAATGCACGTAAGTTACCTGGCAAGAAGAACTTATTTTGATATGGTTAATGACTCCCTCTTTAGGCATCCTTCCTTCTCTCGGCTTCTGAGACATCACATTTGCAATGTTTTCTTCTCACTGTCTGTCCCAGATTCCCCTGCTGGTTATTCCTTTTTGCAGTGTTGGTACCTCAGGATGAGGCTTTGGGCTCCTTTTGCCTCTCTATATAAATTCCTCCCATCCCCCCAGTGATCTCACCAAGTCCTGTACTTTAAATATCTATGTCAATAGCTCTCATATTCTGTGTCTCCAAATCTAGATTTACTCCTTAAGCCCAGATTTGGAAGTCTATATATATCTCAATCTTAATGTAAGAAAAGCCTTCTTGGTTTTCTTTCCCAACTTACACCTTCCTCATTTCAGTGAAAAGCACTATTATCTTTCCAGTGGTTCAAGCCAAATTTTCTTTCACTTACCCACACAACCACATCAAATCCAGAAACAATTCCCATTTGGTTTACTCCATGATCTATTCCAAATCCATCTACTGTCTCTTCTCTTTCTCTTCAACCACTACATTAGTGCAAATCAGGAACATCTTCTACCTGGACCCTATAATGACATCCTAACTGACCTCCCTACTAGAATTCTTGCCCCTCTCATTCCCAACTCTATACAGCTGCCAGAGTAAACTTTTAAAAATATAAAGTGTAGGCCGGGCGCGGTGGCTCATGCCTGTAATCTCAGCGCTTTGGGAGGCCAAGGTGGGCGGATCACGAGGTCAGGAGTTCAAGATCAGCCTGATCAACATGATGAAACCCCGTCTCTACTAAAAATACAAAAATTAGCTGGGCATGGTAGCAGGTGCCTGTAGTCCCAGCTACTCAGGAGGCTGAGGCAGGAGAGTCACTTGAATCCAGGAGGTGGAAGTTGCAGTGAGCCAAGATTGCACCACTGCACTCTAGCCTGGGCGACAGAGTGAGACTTTGTCTCAAAAAAAAAAAAATGTACAGTGTACACATCAACCCCTTCTATAAATCCTGCAATGGAACACCTTCACACTTAGAATAAAATCTAAACTCCTTACCCTGGCTTTTTGAAATTTTATGTATTTTTCTTTCCTGTACCTTTGACTTCAACCTCCCAAATAAGTCTCTTCCTTTCACATTATATTCTTACCATACTAATTTTCCTTCTTAGACAAGCCAAGTTTTTTCCTGCCTCAGGGTCTTTGCACTGTCTGTCCCCTCTGCCTGCCGTATTCTTCCCCTGGATCTTCATAAGGAGGTTCCCTCTTATCATTCATGCATCAGCTTCAGCATTACTGCATCTGAGAACGTTTTCCTGACCATTTAGTCCAAAGTAGCCATACGTATCAGTTTCCTGGTGCTGCTATAACAAATTATCACAAGATGGGTGGCTTAAACAAAGAAATTTATTCTTCCACAATTGTAGAGACCAGAAATGAGATCCCAAAGTGTCAGCAGTGCCACACTCTTTCAGCATTTTGAATATATCATCCCATTCTCTCCTGGGCTGCAAAGTTTCTGCTGAAAAAGCTGCTGTTAATCTAATAGGGATTCCCTTGTGTGTGGCTTGATGCTTTCCTTTTGTAGCTTTTAGAATTCTCTCTTTGACTTTGACTTTTGATAAATTAATTATAATATGCCTCAGAGAGTTTTTTTTTTTAACTGAATCTAATTGAGGACTTCTGATCCTGCTGGATCTGGTTGTTCATATCTCTCTCAAGACTGGTAAATTTTCAGCTATTATTTTGTTAACTAGGTTTTTGGCTTTTCTTGATCACATCTCCCTCTGACACCCTTATAATGTAAGTATTTGTTTGCTTGATAGTGTCCCACAAGTCCTGTACACTTTATTTTTTTTGTTCTTATTTCCTTATTCCACTCTAACTAGTTTCCTTCAAAAGACCTGTCTTTAAGTTCAGAAAGTCTTTCTTCTGATGGATCTAGTCTTTTGTTGAAGTTCTCAATTGTATTTTTTATTTCATTCACTGAATTCTTCAGCTCCAAGATTTCTGTTTGGTTCTTTCTTATAATATCTCTTTGTTGCATTTCTCATTCAGATCACAATTTTTATTTCATTGAATTTATCTATATTCGTTTGTATCTCACTGATTTTTCTTAAGATTATTGAGTTTCTTATGAAGCATTTTGCAAATATTTTCTCTGGAGTCTGCTACTGGAGATTTATTGTGTTCCTTTGGAGGTGGCATGTTTCCTTGATTTTTCATGTTTCTTTTATCCCTACGTTGATGTCTGCACATCTTGTGGAAAACTTGCTTTTTACAATTATATGGAGTAGTTTTGTAGGGAGAAACTTTTTCTCTGTAGACAGATTCTTGATGACAGTTGGGTATGGAACATGGGCTTTGGTTCTGGGTGGCTCAGTAGCATGGTCTTTGTGTCATTTCTTCAGCTGTAATCTTCATCAGCAATGTCTGTGATTGCCTCAATGCCAAAGGGTGTGGGAGTTTGTGATGACAGTGGCATGGTCTTACTGAGGGCAGGGGCACTGGTTTGGTTTTCAAGTCAGGCTTGTTCAGGCATGGCAGGCAGGCTGGCTGTGCAGCAACGTCTCTGGGGAGGTAGGATCACCACTGAGATGGCTGTCAGGCCTGGCACTGGAACACATGGGCAGGGTAGGATGGCCCGCTGTTCAGTGGCTTCCCCACTGTGCAGATCTGCCAGTTTTCTAGTGGGAATTGTGCTACATAGGTTTGGACACCAGGATCTTGGTCATTCCATTGGGCCTAGGCTTCACATAGCCAGGATCATGGTGATGTAGGCACTGGTGTGAATATGATGAAACGATGGCAGAGCCTCAAGAATGGAGAGAGCAGTGGTACTGGCCCCCAGGTCAGGACACATTGTAGCAGTGGATCTGGTTTCAAGATGGCACCATGCTGTAGCAGCTTAGGTCATGGGACTGGTAGGGGGTGATGCATGACCTGGGCTCCTACTCTGGGGCAATGCAGCTGCATGAACTCCTAGCAACTTTCTTAATTGGATTCAGAGCCTGTGAAGACTGGGGAATGCTCCTATAGCAAAGACCACTGGCATCTGTAGTGGCTATAGGAACTGCTAGAGGTCTCCAGCTTATCTTTTCCCTGAAAGAAGAAATCCACCATGTCTCCATGCTGATCCCAGTGGGGGAGAAAATGTGGTAGATGCAAGATGATTTGCTCCTTCTTTTATGGTGCTATTTTGGGCGTCCATGCTCCACTAGGGTTTTGCCACTCCTTTAGGGCTCTCCAACATACTTCCTCAGTCACTCTAGTCAAACTATAGTTGTTTATTTATTGTTTTGGTCCCTTTCTGAGGGGAGGACGAATGCCAGGCAACTCTAATTAGCCATCTTGCCAATGTGAGCTCCCAGATCTGCCCGTCTTGAAAGGATGCGTGTGACTGCATTTAGGTCCCGCCAGTACAATCTGGGATAATCTCCTTCCTCCAATATTCTTAATTACATCTTATTGCCATATAAGGTAATATGCACAGATTCCAGGGGTCAGGACTCAGATATCCTTTTGGAGATCATCATTCAACTTTACCATGCAGGACATATTACCTGATTTTAGCTCTTTTTAACACATACCATTATTGTTCTCATTTATCTCTATGTCAACTTGTTAGTTTAATTCCTCTCTCTCCACTTGAATATAACAGCCACGAAGGCAAGGACTTTCCTTGCCTTGAAATCCCTGATATTGAGAATAAGCATAGAGCAGGCACCAAAAAGTATTTTTCTTTCTTTCTTTTTTTTTTTTTTTGAGATGGAGTCTCGCTCTGTCACCCAGGCTAGAGTGCAGTGGCACGATCTTGGCTCACTGCAAGCTCCACCTCCCGGGTTACACCATTCTCCTGCCTCAGTCTCCCAAGTAGCTGGGACTACAGGCACCCACCACCATGCCCAGTTAATTTTTTGTATTTTTTAGTAGAGACGGGGTTTCACCATGTTAGCCAGGATGGTCCCGTTCTCCTGACCTCGTGATCTGCCCGCCTCTGCCTCCCAAAGTGCAGGGATTATAGGCGTGAGCCACCGCGCCTGGTGCAAAAAGTATTTTTCAATGACTAAGTTGTGGATGATATTAAGCCAGTAGTTAAGTTTATTTATTTACTTGTTTGTTTGCTTCAAAAAACCCTTTGTTCAAATCTAGTGCAGGAACCAGACTGGTAGACCAAGGTCAGTTAGAGGCTGAGCTCTTCTGTTAAAAGTAGGGGTGGGAAGCTGGGAGCTCTTGGCCTCAGGTCTGGTCTTCCTTCTCACAGTGAGCACCAGAGATTGGAGGAATTGTCTGGAAAACACACTTTTGATGTCTTAGCTCAACCTGGTTGCTTGGGAGAACTAGAGTACAGAGGAAATTGGAGGAAATGGGACACTGAACAAACATTGATAAGTGAGCTGGTACAGGTAGCAAAGGTAGTGGTGTTCTGTGCATGCCAAGGGTGGCCTGTAATTGGCCAGGGAGGAAGTGCTATAGATGTTAGAGGACTGAAAAGTTGTCTTTGTCTGACCCTCCATTTGTCCATGGATACCCAATATTACATGGTTATCTTTCCCAAAATCTATCCTTCTGCTCTGAAAAGAGTGAAGCTGAGTTTAGGGTTTCATTTGACCCTCAGTGAAGACTGGGGGAGGTTAAAGAGGGTAGTGCTTTAAAGCACAGGCCCTGGAATCAGACAGACCCAGGAACCAACCCAGGATCTGCTGCTGCTTTGGCTGCATCATCTTGAACTGCTGCTTACCCTCACCAAACCTTATTTTCCCCATCTGTAAAACGGGGATAATAATAATGCCTACCTCAAAGGTGTTGAGTATCATGAGATAATTCACATTAAGTGCTTAGTACACCATCAATACATAGGCATAGCTTGCAACAAATTGCAATGATTACCATTTATTAAGTATTCCTATTATTTGAGTATTTGGGTTTGCAGATGTAAATCTCAGGTTGTTCTTGAGTAGTTTGTCATTTCCATCTCCTGATCCAAGAGTATTTGCTACAGCAAAATGACCTTTGAACCAGGCCAGAGAGTAGTTAATTCTTTCATTTATTTATTTGCTCATTCATCCAATTAATCAGAAAATATTTAATAAGTAGCTACAATGACTCAGAAATTGTTCTAGCTGAAAAGGATAAATAAGTATGTAAGACAAATTTCCTGTGAGGTCTTCTCTGTTGCTACAAGGGTCTGCCACCAATAAAGGCCACCAACATTGCAGAGATGTCATCCTAGCCTGCTATGATTTCCTAATGGTAATAATATATCAAAGACTCATTACCACATGGTCTTTTATGATGTTATGGTTGATGTTGTTGTTGTTGATGTTGATGATACTATTAGAGGATTCTATTATTTGTAGAATCCTTTTTTTTTTTTTTTGAGATGGAGTCTCGCTCTGTCCCCCAGGCTGGAGTACAGTGGCATGATCTTGGCTGACTGCAAGCTCCGCCTCCTGGGTTCACACCATTCTCCTGCCTCAGCCTCCCGAGTAGCTGGGACTACAGGTGCCCACCACCACGCCTGGCTAATTTTTTGTTATTTTTAGTAGAGATGGGGTTTCACCGTGTTAGCCAGGATGGTCTCGATCTCTTGACCTCATGGTCCGCCCGCCTCGGCCTCCCAAAGTGCTGGGATTACAGGTGTGAGCCACCACGCCCGGCTTTGTAGAATCCTTTCTAGGTTTACCATGTGTGTTATTTTGTACTGATCACTTTATTTAAATTCTCTCATGAACCTATGAGCTAAGTTCTGTTATGATTCTCCTTGGGAGATAAAGAAAATGAAATTCAGAGATATTATAAAACATATGCCAAGATATTGCTCCAGAGTGGCTCAGCTGGGATTTGATTTGATTCCAGAGTCCCTGGTCTTAATCCCATACTCTGCTCCCTACTCTGTGGGTTCCCATGAGCCCTTCAATAATTATATGTTAGACTCCTGCTGGGGCTGCAAGGAGGACTGTGCTATGTAGCCAAGCTGGTCTGCCCACAGCTGGCTGATGCCCATGAGGCAGGACCTACTGACCTGAGCTTGGCACTGCTGTGCCCAGGCTGACTTTGCTTTCTTGTAGAGGATTGTTTCATCAGGATTCTTCATGAGAATAAGAACCTGCTCCCCTGCCATCAAGGCTATAGAACCTCTAGAGAGAGAAAGGAAATGATTTTACAATGTATTAGTTGTGAGATCTTGGGCATGTAATTTTGCTTCTCTGAGCCTCACATTCCTCATCTGTGAAAGGGAACTAATAATAAAACCTACTGCATGGGTGAGTAGAAGGACTAATGGAGGAAAGCATCTAGCACAATGCCTGACATGCAAAGAGAACCAAAATGCTAGGTAGAAAGGAAAGGAGAGAAGGAAAGGGAGGGAGGGAGAGACTTAAAATACAGGCTGATTATCATCTGTCCTTCGCTAAGCTCCTTCTCTCTGGACCTCAGTATCCCTATTCATCATGTTGGAACTTCTAAAAAGTACTGACCTCTCAAATTCTTTAAGCCCTAACCTGCCTCTTGCCATCGCTGCTTCTGGAAGTCTCTGGGTCTCTGTAGAACAAAAAATCCCATTAAATGAGCACAGATGACTCCCTTCCTGACTGCCATTGCCAAGTCTGTATCTCAGAGTCAGTAACTCCAGGATGATTTCTGGATGAAAAGAAGCTCCATGAAATCAAGTATCTTTCAAGAGAGAGAGATGACTAAAAGGCACCACACATCCCCAGCCCCACCTGCAGCGTGATCCTCAGAGCCTCTGGCGAAAGCCTCTTAGAAGAGCTGGCTGGCTCCTCGCAAACCCCACCAACTGCCTTTCCCACATGGACTCACACTGCAGGTCTGCTCAGATCCTGACTTTCATTATCAGAGGAAAAGGGTTTGCCCATGAATGGCCATGCTGGGCCTGCTCCTTATTTCAGATTGATCAGAAAAGTCCCACTACTGCAGTGACACAGGCTGGCTGGCCCCATAAGGGAGTTGGAAATAATGAACCCTCTGTGCCCACTTGGGGATGCTTGCCAGCCTGCCCAGCCAGGCACCTTTTGTTGCAAATGAAAAATTATTTAAAAGCAGGACTATAAGGCTTACACATCTGGAAGTAAAAGCAAGAAAGGCAGAGGTGTCCATTTGTCCTCAGAGTATGCTTCTTATTTCCATTTCCCTCAGATCCAGGAAATAAGCTTTTCTCTTGGTTCTCTTTCTAAGGCTTTCTACAAACACTCACACATCACTCGCTCTGTTCTGATCTGCTCACACTGGTTCAACAGATACCAGGCTGCACCAGAGCTGGGTGTGATGTTCCTGCTCTTGAGGAGCTCTGATTGCTGGAGAATGAGGAGAAGGTAATGACAGCATAGTGAAGGCATACTGAGCACCTGCTGTATGCTGTCAGCCCTGTACGAGGATTCCATAATTTACTCCTTCCTCAGCCTGTGGAATAGGCACCATATTCATCTGGGACAAATGAGGCCCCTTTGCTCAAGATCATACCACCGATACATTGTAAAGCTGACATCAAACACAAAAGGGTGAGGGTCCAGGCAGAAGGACAACTCTTAGAAATAATATAATGTGGTACAACTTTTTAAAAAGGGCCATTTGATGGAAGTATTAAGGGGCTCACAAATGACAAAAATGAACAGAGCAATTCCAATTTTGGGCTGCATCCCAAGGTAATAATCAGATGAGGGTACTGGGTCTAAGGGTGTTGATTATGATGATGTTTATAATTGTGAACCATGGTGAACATCCTGGATATTGATTAATGGGAACTTCTATATTGTCTTTAATAATAATGTGAATGTGTATTTACTCACCTAGAAAGAAGTTTCTGACATACTAAGGGAAAATAAATGGGCTACCAAACTATGTATCATGTGATCCGATTACGTGCAAACATATAAAGATTCCCATGTGTCATTTACATAGAACATGTCTAAAAGTTTATACATGCTGATTTTTTAAACAGTGGTTATTTCCAGATGAAATTATGCGTGATTAAAAAATTTCTTTTCTTCCTTTTTTTCTTAAACATTTTTACTTACAAAATACACATGACACGCAGCATATTAGCTTTTTTTTTGTTTTTGTTTTTTGGAAACAGTGTCTCGCTCTATCACCCAGGCTGGAGTTCAGTGGCGCGATCTTGGCTTGCTGAAAACTTCACTTCCTGGGTTCAAGTGATTTTCCTGCCTCAGCCTCCTGAGTAGCTGGGACTACAGGCATGTGCCATTATGCCCAGCTAATTTTTGTATTTTTAGCAGATATGGGGTTTCACCATGTTGGCCAGGCTGGTCTCGAACTCCTGGCCTCAAGTGATCCACCTGCCTCAGCCTCCCAAAGTGCTGGGATTACAAGTGTGAGCCACTGCGCCTGGCCCATCATATTAACCATGTTGAAGTGTAGAGTTCAGCAATCTTGAGTCCAGTCATGTGTCATAACATGGGGATATATTCTGAGAAATGTGTTGCTATGGGATTTCATCATTGTGGGAACATCAGAGTGCACTTACACAAGTCTAGATGGTATAGCCTACAACACACCTACGCTAGATGGGATGGTCTACTGCTCCTAGGCTACAAACCTCTACAGCATGTTGCTATACTGTAAACTGTAGGCAACTGTAACACAATGGCATTTGTGGATCTCAGCATATCTAAATATAGAAAAGGTATATGGTATTATAATCTTATGAGATCACCTTTGTATATGCAGTTCGTTGCTGACTGCAACACTGTTATGTAGTTTGTGACAGTACATTCACATTATTGTGCACCCAATCTCCAGAACTCCTTTCATCTTGCAAAACTAAAACTCTACACCCATTAGATAACTCCCTGTCTTCACCTCCCTGCAACCCCTGGAAACCACCCGCTTTTAATGAATTTGTCTATTCTAGATTTACCATATAAAGAGAATCATAAAGTATCTTTTTGTGACTGGTTTATTTCACTCAGCATAATGTCCTCAAAGTTCATCCATGTTGTAGCCTGTGTCAGAATTTTTTTTTAAGGCAGAATAATATTCCATTGTATGTGTACACCACAATTTATCCAATTATTCCTTAATGCACAACTGCATCCCTTCCACAGTTTTAGATATTGTGACTTTATTTTTTATCTTTACTTTCTATTTATTCTATAGGAAATCAGTCTACTTACATTTCCAATGTTAGAACCAGGACAGAAGTATGCATAGGGTACATAGGTCTCTGCAAATGATGAGAGATTTCTAGGAAAACAATATAAAGTGGTGGTCAAGAAGCCCTTCTTTGGAATCACACAAACCTGGACTTGAATTTCCATGCCACTATGCACTAGTTGTGTGGCTGTGGAAAAATTATTTAGCTTCTTAAAATCTGTTTTTTTTTGTTTGTTTGTTTGAAAATCTGAAATCCTGGCAAGCTTTATCATGAGGTTATAAAGTCCAAAGCCTGGGCCAGCACACAGTCAGCACTCATAAATGGAGTGGGGAGGAGATTGGTTGCTTTTGAATTCTTCATATATTCAGGTACCCTCCTGCCTGTCCCAGAAACTTTTCATAGGCTGCCCCCCTCCCCGCCCCCGGTCTCAGACACTCTTTCCTCTCCTCTGTACTGAATTAAACCCTTTCTGCCTTCATACTTCTGCTCAATTCAATGTGCCCCCCAAGAAGATGTCCCTGGTCTCCTTGACTGTGTTAACCCTGTCCCCCATTATGTATGCTCATCATAAGATAGACTTGCCTTCCTAACAGCTGAGATTCCACCTGTCCCTGTATTTCTGTTTCCCACTCCCAAATTGTACCTGGCATAAAGCAAATAATGCAAAAATATTTTTACAAGTGGATGCATGAATGAATGAACACTCCAGGAAATTAAAGATGATCTCAATTCTCAAAGTGGGGCTCTGGCATTTGCCTGGGCAGCTGATGCTGCCCCACCCTCCTCTCCCTCTCCTGCCTTTCTCCGTCTCTCCATCCTAGTACCCCACCTTCTGTACCCCTGGCCCCAGCATCCACTCAGCCCTCAATCTTCCATGTGGAGCCTGCAGAGAAAGTAGGAGGAAGGAAACTACAAGGCCTGCTAGAGTTTAAAAAAGTGCTCACCCGAAATTGCACAATTCATCCCATGGGCTCAGCAGGAATGCAGCATTTGGAGAAATTACACCTCTGAGCTGCCAGGATATATTCAAACAGCCAAGAACAGAAGTTGGCCCAACTGGGACGCATCCGTGGAGCAGCAAATATGCACAGCGAGCTTGCTGGCAAAGCATTTTTATTTCTCAGGGGAATGTCCAAGAATCTTTGCCTATCTATGGGTTCCTTGTTCTCTTCGGTTCTAGGGTAATTTTTATCCAAGAGTTTCCAAAGCCAGTACTGGGGAGGGGAGAAAGAAAAAGAGCTATAGATGATAATCAAAGCTTTGAGTTCTAATATTCCAAAAGTTGCTAGTTGTTTTTTTTGTGGGGAAGAGGAAGATAAGAACATGAGTTCTGGAATTTGCCTATCAAATCCCAGCTCTGACACTTACTAGTTGCATAACCACGGGCAAGTTTCCTTACCTCTCTGTGCCTCATTTTCCTCGTCTATAAAATGGGGATCACAATCTACCCTTCTTCACAGGGTTAGCTTGAAGATCCAAAAAGCACATGGAAGTACTTAGACAAGTGTCTTGTATGTAGTAAGTGCTCAATAAGTATAAGCTTCCTTTGATAAGGACAGAATTGGCAGGACATTTGGCTGGTGCAGTGGCTCTTGGATATTTAAATTTCAGTCTCATAAAATTAAAAAGTTCCCTCCCTCTTATACTGAGCATTTTGTTTTGCATATGAAAGGTACTAGAACCATCAACTATAACATCTTAATCTAAAAATAAAGGCTAACTGAAAGCCTCAAATGTAGGATGGACATGAACTTAAAAAAAATGTTTAGCTTTATGATAAACTAAAAATAAACAGTAAAAACATTGCTGTTTGTTGAAGCTATACTGATCATGAGTGAGATAAATTAACTGTCTGGCAGCTCCCGCCTCCTCAGTGGCTCCTCCCTCGTATCCCCTGTTCCCACAATCCTCTCTATCCCATCTCAGCACTGGTCACTTTGCAGTGTCATTGCCTCTTCAGTTCTTTGCCTCACTCCTCTACTCCCCACATATACATCAACTCCTACCCAGAGGGTAAGCTCCTTGAGGGCAGGGCCTGTGGGTTATCACAGCTGTGTCTCCAGCACCTTGCACACAATAATTGTTCAAAGTATTTGAGAAATGAAGAAATAACCCACAGTCCTCATTTCCAGTTGGAAACCACACATCATATGCTGCACACAGATAGCCTCTCACATATTTGCAGGCACTGTTCCCCTCCTCCGGTTTTCCTCTTCCTCCATAGTGCCTGTGGTTTGCATCCCTAAATTCATTCTGGTCTCATTTACCCCCTCAGCAAGGAGGTCTCTCCTGACCAGGGTATTTAGAAAGCCTCTTCCTCCCAGCCTTGATCAGTCTCTCTCATACCCTACAATCACCTGCAGTCTGCTGCATGTTTCTTTGCTCACTTGTGTATTTTCAGTCTCTCCACTGGAATGTAAACCTCAGGTGGGCAGGGACTTTGTGCAACTTGTTCTCTGTTGCAGTTCCAGCTCCTGGCAGTCATGCAAGCAAGATGGTCAACCTCAGATACACAAGGCTGGCTTGAGCAGTGTTCACTGGGGAAAATCATGGACAGGGGAGCAGAAACAGGTACGCAGGTACTCATTGCCCATTGCATTCTGGAGCAGCACTCAGAGCCACAGCAATTTAGAGCTCAGACCCCGGTAGGAGGACCCTGACTTACAGGCTATGTGGCTTTTAAGCTGCTGTGGTCTTGTGATATAATAAGAAATATGTATTTGATTCCTGACCCAGTTCCTAAGACACAGCTCCTAAAACCTTCATATATAGGGATACCAGGAGAATCTTTTGTTCTGGTATTGGGTCTTTGACCCCAGTTCCTGATGCAGAGCTCCTAAGACCACCTTTGTAATTTTCAGAGTGATAGGAAGCATCTAACACAGAGCTCCTAAATCCCTTAGAATTTTCTGGGTTATAGGGGCATCTTTTGTTCTGAGGAGATGACTCTCGGTTGGCTCCTGGATAGCCTCAGGATTGGGGTTGGTTGCTAGGGAAACCAACCGTGTTATTAGAGGGTTGGAATTGTCAGCCTCAAACCCTGACCTCCGGGGAGGGGAAAGGATTGAAAGTTGAGCTGATCATCAATAGCCAGTGGTTTGTTCAATCATGCCTACTTAACAAAGTCTCAATGAAAACCCAAAAGAACAGGGAGCTTCCAGAAAGCTGAGCATGTGGAAGTTCCTGGAGAACAGCTTATCCAGAGAGGGCACAGAAGCTCCAGGCCCCTTCCCATATACTTTGCCCTATATATCCCCTCAATCTGGCTATTTATATCTATATCCTTTACTCTGTCATTAATTAATAAGCCAGTAAACCCAAGTAAGGTGCTTCCCTGAGTTCACTAAGCCATCCCAACAAATTAATTGAACCGAAGGAGGGGGTCATGAGAACCCCTGATTTATAGCTGGCCAATCAGAAGTTTAGGTGACAACCTAGTACTTGCTATTGGCATCTGAAGTGGGGGACAGTCCTGTGGGACTGAGCCCACAACCTGTGGAATCTGATGATATCTCCCAGTAGAAAATGTCAGAATTGAGTTATAGGACACATAGTTGGTGTCTACTGGAGAACTACCTGGTGTGTGGGGAACCTGCTCCCCGCAACCCCCTGCAAAACACACACGTGATATCAGAAGTGTTGTGCTGAGAAACGTGTGAAAACGGAGAGAGAAAAAAAAGTTTGTTTTTTCATTTAAAGCCAAATAGTTAGGGAAGCACTCACCCCTCCCCTGGCATAACCTGGGGCCAGAATACAGTAGCAATATGGTAAGTTGGAGTCTCAGTGCCAATCCCTCCAACTGGCTTAGTGTTTGTAGCCCCTTCCCTGATCTGGAAGCCTAGTTTCAAGACTTACAGTTGTGGATCTATAATAAGAAAAGCTTGAGACTGAATTTGTCACTTCATAGTTCCTGCTTGAAGAAGAAACCGTCTCTTACCTGGCATAATGGGTGGCAATCGTGGTGGCAGTGGCAGCAAGGGTTGCTATCCAAGACTTGGAATGCAGCAGGATTGCTTTTTTTTTTTAACAGAGTCTCTCTCTGTCGCCCAGGCTGGAGTGCAGTGGTGCGATCTCGGCTCACTGCAAGCTCTGCCTCCTGGGTTCATGCCATTCTCCTGCCTCAGCCTCCCAAGTAGCTGGGACTACTCAGCATCCACCACCACGGCTGGCTAATTTTTTGTATTTTAGTAGAGACGGGGTTTCGCCATGTTAGCCACTATGGTCTCGATCTTCTGACCTTGTGATCTGCCTGCCTCGGCTTCCCAAAGTGCTGGGATTACAGGCGTGAGCCACCGCACGTGGCCCCAGGATTGCTTCTTAAAGCACTTGGCAGTGGCCAGTTTCTATAGAGTATTGGCAGCTGCCATGATTTGAATGTGTTCCCCAAATTTTACATGTTGGAAACTCAATCCCCAAAGCCACAATGTTGAGAGGTCAGACTTTTAAGTGGTGATTAGGTATGAGGGCTCCGCTCTCATAAATGGATTAATACCATTATTGCATGAGTCAGTTAGTTATTGCTGCAGTGGGTTAGTTATTGCTAGAGTAGATTAGTTATTACAGGAGTGGGTTAGTTACTGCTGAAGCAGGCTCCTTATAAAAGGATGCATTTGGCTCCCCTTGGCCTCTCATCCTCTCTTTGCCCTTCCAACATGATATGATGCAGCAAGAAGGGCCTCACCAGATGCAACCCCTTGATCTTGAACTTCCCAGCCTCCAGAATCATGAGCCAAAAAAAATCCATTGTTTTTAAATTACCCAGTTTTTGGTATTCTGTTATAGCAACAAAAATCACAGAGGCCAAGCCTCTTTTTGGAAGGTCAGCCTATGGGGATTGGTCTGAGACAAGTTAACAGTTACCAATCACTAGCATATAATAGGTATTCAATAAATGTGTTTCATGAACATATGAATGACTTTTGCCCATTAACTGAAAGACTGAATAATCATTAGAAGAAAAACAGTTGACTTTCATTGAGCATTAACCAAAGAGAAACTCAGCTCTATTTCTCTGGCTTCCTTTTGTCTGTGCACATACCATGCTTGTTCTTGCCTGCCTGTCTTCCTCTCTTGCTCATTTTTTCTAGAAGAAAAACCACCCACCCCAATGTCTTGCACACTGCAACAACTCTGTGAACATTGGTCATTATTCTGCTATTGTTATTGGTGCTCTTTATTGGCCAAAGCTCAGTGGGAGGACTACTACCTAACACAACTGCCCTGCAGGACAGAAAGAACAAGAGTGCTAGAGCTTTTCTGCATCTGGGCCATTTTTTCATTTGACATATGAAGAATCTAAGAACCTGCAAGGTGGAAGTGACCTGTTCAAATAGTAGCAAAGTCAAAAGCAGATGTAGCTCTCTACCTCTGAGCCTCTAATAAAATTAATCTAAATAGTTGTCAATTAGCAGTTCACAGCTATATTTTGTTTAATATATCTAGTTTTGGTCTCTGGTAATTATTTTTCTCTGGAGAATTAGTTGCCCCTTCTATCAGGGCCAGGAACGTTCCAGTTTTCCACAGCCTACCCCACGTCTTACTCCATCTCACATTGGCCTGCTTCCCTCCCTCATGTATCTGCCTGCCACCTGAGGCATTTGAGTATTCAAACCACATCTATATGCCTGTGCTTAGAAATTCAATTAGCATAAGACTAGTCCTTGAAGGCTGACCTCCAAGCTAAAGGTCAGCCCCCTTCAAAATTCCAAGGAAACTGGTCATTGCCTAGTGCTTAAGGCAATTGATCTGAGTGATCCCCAGTCCTGGGCCAGATTCTACACATATACTCCATCATGCTGGTTTTTAAATGTACCACTTCATATGTAATAATCATATTTTCTTTAGTAGATTCTCGGGCCCTAAGGTGAGGTTATGCTCTTACATCTCTTTGTATTTTGCGTATCACCTGGCTTTATAAGAATCACACTTCTGCACCCTCAGAAGCACAATGAAGGACAAATTCCCAGGAATCACCTACAGAATTTGGGTTTTGGCTGTCTTGGTCAGGGACTAGGAACGGCATATAGTCATTTTGTACAATTCTGCCACTGCAGATCCAGAAACTGAACTTTGAAAATCACAAGGTGCTGGAGCTCTAGAAGAGGCTCAATCAAGACATGAGGACTGATTTGTCCCTACCCAGGCATCGGTCTGGAGAGACAGATGTCTAACTCCACCCTGCAGATGTTTTTCTTTTTGCCTGCTCAGTGTGTTTAAGAAAGGAAACTGAATTATCACCAGTATTTTAAAGACAGGAAGATGTCATAAGCCAGATTTCAGACTCCTTTTGAAAAAGATCAGATCATGTAAAGGCCCTGGGCATGCCCTTATTCCTGGGAAAAACCATCTGGAATCTGCATCTGCTGTCCTCCCACCCTCACCCGTGGTCACAGCAGTCTCCCAGGTCCTGTGGCAATAGGCCCCAGCCCCATTGCTTATGGCACCTGTTGACATTTGCTTTTGTAACCCCCTTTATTCTGAAACTTTACACCTCTTTGATGAGCCCATCATCAACCAGGGCACAAGCCCTTTCTGGTTGAGATCTGTATGACAATGCCACCTGCTTGGTGGGTACAGGCACAGCCTACTGCCTTCTAGCTAAATAAAGAGGTTAGGGGAATAAGCCTCACACTCTGGTGATCTTAAAACTTGTGTGAACATTCCAACGAATAGATCCAGGCATTCAGGAACCCTGGAATGAGGTTTTTGAAACTGGGTCTCGACCTAAAAACTTGGGATCACTTTTAAGAGTATATTGAGATGATGTCAGTCCCAATGAAAGTAGAGGACCAAGAAGTAGATTAACTCACGTGCTCTGAGAGACATGGCAGCTGGACTGAGAAACTGCTGAGTGATGGAAGAAGTCAGATCAAATAAGTGACAACCTGTCACAGCCAAAAGAGAGTGGCAGTTAACAGGAAATCTTCTTTCTCAGTGGGAGAGGTCAGGCAGAGCCTGGTGGTCAACTAAGAGTGTATGAAATATCATTGGTAGAGCTGCTCAAACATCTCTGCCTAGGTGTATTGGTAGGACTGCTTGGGAATTCTTTGGTTACAGAAGTCTGGGCTATCACAATATTTTTGAGCTGCAACAGTGCCTTGGAGCTCAGCTAACAGAATGTCCACATTCTAAAAATTCAGAATCAGACTGAGAGAGGAAATCTGCCATCCACTTGGACTCACAGTTCCTAGAGAACAATTTTTAGAGTAAAAAACAAAACATTATAGATTAGTTTATATGAGTAACTTGGAAATCTTGTTAAAATACAGATTCTGATTCAGGAGATCTGGGTTACAACCTGAGATAATTAGCAAATTCCCAAGTGATGCCAAGACTGCTGGTCTCATGACTGCAATTCTCCAAAAGTACAGCGGAAGTTTGGGTGGAATGTAGTAAACTGGGAGGGAATAGTAAAGCTAACCTCTTCTGGGTCACCAGGAGTAAGTCCTTGGGGAGCCCAGTGAGAGGGCCTGACTCCTGGAACACTTTAAAACCGAACTGCATTGATGATGCTTAAAAAAAAATTCCCCTCTTCAATGCATTTTAAATGAGCCAGCAAAGGATTTCAAAGGTCACCCTTCTTTTATGGTTGATTCTTGCAAAATCATGAACTATATTTTCTAATGAGCCCACTTAGAACATTTCTCCTATGGAGGATTCCCATGGGGGCAGGTGAGAACAAGGGGAATGAAAATAACTTTGCCGTGAGTGGTTGAGATTCCAAACCCAGGTCCCCTGTGATGGCTCAGGCAAAATGCTAGGAGCTCTCTGCCAGTTTCATCCAGAAGCCAAGTCTAAGGTCATTCGGTAGAACCTTGTTCTTTGCACCAGAAAACACAGAAGTAGGGTGGCTCAGCTGGCCAGCTGGGAATCAGACTAGTCACAGCTTAACAATTTCCTCTCAAGTTTTATATCTGGTTATCAGATGCTGCCATACTAAGGGAGAAACAGAACCATAAGTTACCCTCAGCCTTGTGCTTTCAGGAGTGCATCTGCTCACAAATGCACACTGCCAAAGACTGTCTTCTCCTAATTACAATTCCCTTTGCTGTGGGCATTATCTCTGGCTCGCCTATACTGAGCCCCAGAAATGTGCTGCTGTCTGATCAGCACCAGAACTGTGAGACATATTGTCTGCAGAGCAGGGCTTCTCAGACTCGGCAATCGTCACATTTTGGGTTGATAATTCTTGATTATGGGGCTCACGATCGAGCAGCATCCCTCACCTCTACCCACTAGAAGCCAGTAGCAGTAGCCCTCCAAGTCATCACAATTTAAAATCTCTCCAGACATGGCCAAATGTCTTGTGGGGTGGGGGAACAAATTGCCCTTGGTTGAGAACCACAGTCTATAGTCGAACTGCAGGGATTCAAATTTAAGCTCTTGTGCTTCTTAGCCATGAGAACTCGGGCACAGCACTTACCTCTCAGACATTAGTTTCCTCATCTGCAAAAAAGTAAGGTCATTTAACAATAGCATCAATCATAACACCATTACCTCGTAAGGTAATTGGGATAATTAAATGAATTAATGTACACATACATCTCAGAACAGTGACTGAAACAGAGGAAGGGCCAAAAAAGCATCTGCTATATTACCAGCTTAGACCCCTTCACTATCGTTGTCACCAAACCTGATGGAGACCCATCACTCAAACCACAAACCTCGTGGGGCCAGTTCGCCAATTTTACAAACCTTGATATTTAAGCACCTTAGCTCTCTCTCTTTCTTCATTATCTGAGAGCAAGGGAAGTGAACGGCATAGGAATTTTTTTTCCCTCAAGTTCAAAAGAGACAGTGAGAAAGAATGTAGAGAAGAGTGTGATTTGAATTCCCAAGGAGTCTACATATGAAAGATTCTTTTTATGCCTAAGGATTTTATATTCAGTTTCCCTAGAAAGGAAGACAGATAAACTTTCCTGGCACAAGCTGAAGCCACATTCCCTCCATCCAGCCTCCCCAGCCCCCATCTGTCTGTCTCTGTCTTCCTTTCACATACATACACACACAAGCTTAGGAGAAACAGGAAAAAGAGGAGATTCAGACATTTATTTTGCTTTGGCAAATCTACCACTGACCTAAGAAGCCAGGACTTTTGGTTGTTTGCTTTAGAATCTCAGATGGGAAAAGGCACCCTAAGTTATTTATTTGTTTTTTCATGAATTCTTTTTTATTCCGTACTTAGAGTCAGTCAGCGATGGCAAGCATGTGGTGTCGGTCTGTAGGGCAGCTGTGTACATCTGGGAGACATTCATAGTGTGAGCACCGACTCTGTCATTCCCCAGCATAGAAGGAGCAATGTAGCTGGTGCTTCCATGCCCCTATGAGCAGCCTAAATTCCAAAAATTCCATGGGAAGAAGGGACATGGCTGGCTGAGCACACTGTGATTCCCACCACAGCTGAGTGCAGGGATCCTGGGGTGAAAAATGAGATTGCAAACATCACTCTGGCAGCATTTTCATCAGATGAAAAGATGGAGAGCCTGCAGGATCTCAAGGGAGCCTGGGAAAATCAGCACAATGCCTGGGTATATTTTCTAGATGGGCAAAATAAAACAAACCAAAAAAGAGGTTTAAGGAAGACGATGATGCAAGAAAGCACATCAGCACAATAAACAAAAGATTGCCAAGCTACAATTGCAGGTTGGAGGTTAGGCAAATTCTCATACATAACAAACAAGCTATTTAAATGACTCCTGGACAGTCTCGGAGGCATCATTTGAAGTACCACCTTGAATTTATTTTGCAGCAGTTGCCATGCCAACAGGAAGACTGTATTCCAAAGGGTAAATGGACACTCCATCCCCAAGCTGCCTTGCACCTGATGCTTCAACTAAGCTGGGTCTCTCACTGCTCCCTAGGCCTGTCATGCCTCCTCTCCCCCAAAACACCTTCAAAAGTTATATCTGAGGTGCAGTCTTGTGTATATGCAATCTCTCCCTCTCCTTCGAACATTCTATCCATACTCCTTGCAATGCTGCCTGGCTGCCTCTGGCCAGACCATGAGCCCCTCATCCCTGACATGATAGGAAGTGCCTTCAGTCCATCCTTGAGCCTAGCCCAGTGCCTGAAATACAAAAGAAGGTGTGAGAAGTTGAGCTGGTGAAGGCTCAGACATCACACCTACTGCATGGTGTGGTTTTCAGGTGATTGTCGTCTTATTTTTTTCAGCAACACATAAAGCACCAAGGAAAATGTGTCATGCCAGGGTGGATGCTTAATGAATATTTGTTGAATGGCTAAACAAACGAATAAACAAATGGATGTCAGATGAATTGGGTTTTTAAAAATAACCCTCTCCTTACTTATGTGTAAAGTTTGCCTATTGAAGATCAGGCACCATTTCACAGCAGAATTAATTACATGAATCACAATTGCTAGTTACCGAATGTTAGCTATCTGCCAGGTCTTCTTTGTTTGTTTTTGAGACAGAGTTTCAGTCTGTCATGCAGGCCGGAGTGCAATGGCATGATCTCGGCTCACTGCAACCTCCGCCTCCTGGGTTCAAGTGATTCTCCTGCTTCAGCCTCCTGAGCAGCTAGGACTACAGGCATGTGCCACCATGCCCTGCTAATTTTTGTATTTTTAGTAGAGACGGGGTCTCACTATGTTGTCCAGGCTGGTCTTGAACTCTTGACCTCATGATCTGCCCGCCTCAGCCTCCCAAAGTGCTGGGATTACAGGTGTGAGCCACTGAGCCCAGCCCAAGTCTTGTTTTAAGCTCCTTGCTCACATTCTTTCCCATTGTCACAATACACTACAAGGTTGGTTCTATTTCAGTGAAGGAAAGTGAGGCTCAAGAAGGGAAAGTAAACTACCACCACCACCACACTACAGTAATATAGGAGGCAACAGAGGGGGCTTTGAATTTGAATCCGGGTCTGTGTGGTCTCCAGGACCTTTTCTCAGCCCTTGCAGAAAGGCTAAGTGCCCAGGGCCCAGAATTAGACAGACCTGGGCTCAAATCCCAGCCTTGCCTTGTGCCAGGTCCATAGCATTGGGCAAACAACTTGAGCTATCTCACCCTCAGCATCCTGTAATGTAAAATGATCACCACCTTCCTAAAGGTGTTGATGGGGAGAGTGAATGGGATCATGTACTCAGAGCACTTACTCCATGCCTGGCACAAAGATGTTGGTAAATAGGAAAACAATCATTTTTGGTGATCTTATGACTTTGCATAAACAGAACTTACTTGCCATTTTTGGAAATGTAGGCTATAGACCACTCGAAGACAAGCATCAGCCTATATTTGCGTGATTCCAAACACCCACATGGACATTTAAATAGTGGGCACTCCTGTTTGCAAATGCCCCTCCCTCTTTTTCTCTGGAGACAAAAGGAATTAATGCTATTATATGTGTACTTGCTTAGTTACACATACATACATACATGTTTATTTCTATTTGGCTTATTTATGTTTTGTTCATGTTCTAGAATCTTTATTTTTCAGCCATTGATGAACAGAAGGATCTCTTTTCTATCTTTAGCATACCTTCCTGTCTTGCTTCATCTGAGCTTCTGTTTACATTACAGACGTGTATCAACACTATTTCTGACTTCTCTCATAATTAGTGGCCTAGTTTGAAGCAGAAGCAAGGAAGTTATCTTGGTAGGTGGAGACAGGAAGAAAGAGAAAATAGGGAGAGAGAACCAGAATCCTTGAACCACCTCCCAGTTTCTGCCATTTGTTCATGAGGTATTTGTGAATTTGGACTTGCCTTGGAATTTTGGGGTAAGGGGAAGTTTTAGGGCCATCCAGTACTGAAAAATTTCTTCCAATGTATCTAGGATTCCAAGACTCCAATATTGAATGCTTTTGTACTAATCAGCTTGGAAAACAATAGTGCTCAATAGCCCTTAAAATTTCTCATTTTGGACCTATCTCAGGTGAATCAGCTGACAGAACACAGGGCAACACAAAATTTTGATAGGAGACTCCTCAAAGGCTCTGTAACTAAATGTAATTGTGCAACCAGTAAGGACCTCCTGGCTGGAGGTACCTGCTGCTTGATTTCTGCATCATCATTTAACTCCCTTAGAAAGCACTGAGTGGGAGGAGAAGCACATGAATTCTTCAAGGGAGATTTAGGGGATGAGTATAAGACACTTGAGAAAAGACGGTCTGGGCCTTGGAGCAAGTGAAGCCAACCAGGATCAGCTGAGTGCAGCTTGTTTGGGAAGTCAGTCTTCCAACTCCGGAAGTGGACTTGCTAGTGATGACACATGGACACTTGATTATATAAGCACCCTTGTAAACAGAATGGATTCCTGGGAGTCAGAGGCCACTTTGTATACTTCTCAGGTGAGTGTCCTGAGAAATTTCCTGTGATTACCCAGCACAGCACAGTGAACGTAGTAGTTGGTCAGTAACTATTGCCTGGAATATATGATGTTTTTTGAAGTGAAGATTTTACCTCCATACAAACAGTTGGAGACAACATAGTAGAGAAGGTATCACAATGAAGAGGTCAGAAAGAATCAGAAAGGTTGCCTTCAAATCCCTACCTTACCACTTACTAATTATACAACCTCAATATTTCCATCTATAAAATGGGATAACATGAGGACCTACTTTGCATAGGGGAGCGAGGATTGAAATATGAACAAAATACATTGTATAGTGCCTGGTACATAGTGGTGCTCAAAAAATGCTAACTATAGCTAGTGATTATAGTGAAAAATAATCATTTTTCTGTCAATTTCAACCAATTGCTGTGGTTTGCCTACAGAAAAACCATTACAGTGTTTATTAGATAGAGGAGGTGTCCAGTTTTTCATTTTGACCAGGGAACGAGTCAATTTGTCTTTTGCAAAGACAGTTTTAGGGTGGATATAATAATAAACACATTTTTTTTCTATTATACTTTAAGTTTTAGGGTACATGAGCACAACGTGCAGGTTTGTTACATACGTATACATGTGCCATGTTGGCGTGCTGCACCCATTAACTCATCATTTACATTAGGTATATCTCCTAATGCTATCCCTCCCCCTCCCCCCACCCCACAACAGGCCCCAGTGTGTGATGTTCCCTTTCCTGTGTCCAAGTGTTCTCGTTGTTCAATTCCCACCTGTGAATGAGAACATGCGGTGTTTGGTTTTTTTTGTCCTTGCGATAGTTTGCTGAGAATGATGGTTTCCAGCTTCATCCATGTCCCTGCAAAGGACATGAACTCATCATTTTTTATGGCTGCATAGTATTCCATGGTGTACATGTGCCACATTTTCTTAATCCAGTCTATCATTGTTGGACATTTGGCTTGGTTCCAAGTCCTTGCTATTGTGAATAGTGCCACAATAAACATACGTGTGCATGTGTCTTTATAGCAGCATGATTTATAATCCTTTGGATATATACCCAGTAATGGGATTGCTGGGTCAAATGGTATTTCTAGTTCTAGATCCCTGAGGAATTGCCACACTGACTTCCACAATGGTTGAACTAGTTTACAGTCCCACCAACAGGGTAAAAGTGTTCCTTATCTCTCCACATCCTCTCCAGCACCTGTTGTTTCCTGACTTTTTAATGATTGCCATTCTAACTGGTGTGAGATTGTATCTCATTGTGGTTTTGACTTGCATTTCTCTGATGGCCAGTGATGATGAGCATTTTTTCATGTGTCTGTTGGCTGCATAAATGTCTTCTTTTCAGAAGTGTCTGTTCATATCCTTCATCCACTTGTTGATGGGGTTCTTTTTTTCTTGTAAATTTGTTTGAGTTCTTTGTAGATTCTGGATATTAGCCCTTTGTCAGATGAGTAGATTGCAAAAATTTTCTCCCATTCTGTAGGTTGCCTGCTCACTCTGATGGTAGTTTCTTTTGCTGTGCAGAAGCTCTTGAGTTTAATTAGATCCCATTTGTCAATTTTGGCTTTTGTTGCCATTGCTTTTGGTGTTTTAGACATGAAGCCCTTGCCCATGCCTATGTCCTGAATGGTATTGCCTACGTTTTCTTCTAGGGTTTTTATGGTTTCAGGTCTAACATGTAAGTCTTTAATCCATCTTGAGTTAATTTTTGTATAAGGTGTAAGGAAGGGATCCAGTTTCAGCTTTCTACATATGGCTAGCCAGTTTTCCCAGCACCATTTATTAAATAGGGAATCCTTTCCCCATTGCTTGTTTTTGTCAGGTTTGTCAAAGACCAGATAGTTGTAGATGTGTGGCATTATTTCTGAGGACTCAGTTCTGTTCCATTGGTCTATATCTCTGTTTTGGTACCAGTACCATGCTGTTTTGGTTACTGTAGCCTTGTAGTATAGTTTGAAGTCAGGTAGCGTGATGTCTCCAGCTTTGTTCTTTTGGCTTAGGATTGACTTGGCAATGCGGGCTCTTTTTTGGTTCCATATGAACTTTAAAGTAGATTTTTCCAATTCTGTGAGGAAAGTCATTGGTAGCTTGATGGGGATGGCATTGAATCTATCAATTGCCTTGGGCAGTATGGCCATTTTCGTGATATTGATTTTTCCTACCCATTAGCATGGAGTGTTCTTCCATTTGTTTGTATCCTCTTTTATTTCCTTGAGCAGTGGTTTGTAGTTCTCCTTGAAGAGGTCCTTCACATCCCTTGTAAGTCTGATTCCTAGATAATTTATTCTCTTTGAAGCAATTGTGAATGGGAGTTCACTCATGATTTGGCTCTCTGTTTGTCTGTTATTGGTGTATAAGAATGCTTGTGATTTTTGTACATTGATCTTGTATCCTGAGACTTTGCTGAAGTTGCTTATCAGCTTAAGGAGATTTTGGGCTGAGACGATGGGGTTTTCTAGATATACAATCATGTGATCTGCAAACAGGGACAATTTGACTTCCTCTTTTCCTAACTGAATACCCTTTATTTCTTTCTTCTGCCTGATTGCCCTGGCCAGAACTTCCAACATCATGTTGAATAGGAGTAGTGAGAGATGGCATCCCTGTCTTGTGCCAGTTTTCAAAGGGAATGCTTCCAGTTTTTGCCCATTCAGTATGATATTGGCTGTGGGTTTGTTATAAATAGCTCTTATTATTTTGAGATATGTCCCATCAATACCTAATTTATTGAGAGTTTTTAGCATGAAGGTCTGTTGAATTTTGTCAAAGGCCTTTTCTGCATCTATTGAGATAATCATGTGGTTTTTGTCATTGGTTCTGTTTATATGCTGGATTTCGTTTATTGATTTGCATAAGTTGAACCAGCCTTGCATCCCAGGGATGAAGCCCACTTGATCATGGTGAATAAGCTTTTTGATGTGTTGCTGGATTCGGTTTGCCAGTATTCTATTGAGGATTTTTGCATCGATGTTCATCAGGGATATTGGTCTGAAATTCTCTTTTTTTGTTGTGTCTCTGCCAGGCTTTGGTATCAGGATGATGCTGGCCTCATAAAATGAGTTAGGGAGGATTCCCTCTTTTTCTATTGAGTGGAATAGCTTCAGAAGGAATATAAACACGTTATACAATAAATCTCTTTATCAGAGAAGAGTATGGTCAATGGTGTGCTAGTAAATGTTCAACAATTGACTCCCCAAAAATATGCATTTATACAAATATAAGTTTATTACAAATTTTACTGATAAAAGGACATATATCATGTAAGTTATAAATAACAAAATATACAACATTCTGTAAGTTCCAATTGATTTTCTCAGAATGCTTTCATTTTTTGCTGAACTCATTATAATTTCTTAGCCATTCGACCTTGATTTAACATACAGTTTTAGTATAATAGCTACAGATGCAACACACTTTTAAGTGCATTATCAACATTGCGATAGACAACAAAGAATCAAGCCCTAATTTGAGGCCCTTGCCAATTTCCTGGTGTAAATACTCCCACCTCGGCCAGTTTCAGGTTACCAAAAGGATGTCAATGAATGTGGTGGTGAGAAGATACGGGCAGTGGCATGCTGTTATATGGTATTTTACTATACAGATTGGATAGATTTAAATAACTTCAAAAGCAGAGATAATAGTGAAATGTAGTAAAGTAATTAAGGAGTGATGGGTATTCAGTTATAACCTTTGTTTCTAATGTAATTTATTTAATTGTAAGTTTAATTTAATTTTTAATTATGGCAACATTTAACAATAGGCTCATAACATTTCCGAAAATTAAAGAATCTGCTCTGCCAGCAGGAGCTGGTGGCAGAAGACCACTTTGCAAGAGAAGCAGCTGTCTGACCCCCAGCTCTACTATTTCTATGCCTAATGGAACTTTTCAATTAATTGTATTCTGTTTCAAAATATCACCTCACCCATTTGATTCCTTTCCATTCTTCCCTCCTTTGTCTAATGAGGTTCCATTTTCTGTTCTTCTTCCTTACTCCTATTGTCACCTTGCTAGTCAAAGCCCACCACCTCCTATTCAGACCACTGTGGGACCCTCCTGTTTCCTGCGTCCTGTCTTCCTCTGTATCATCTAGATCCTTTTCTGAGATTAATTTTAGCCACATGCTTCTTTAGGCCAGGTTCCTGCTCCACAACCTCCAATGGTCCTTTAAAAGCTTCCTGGATAGGGTTTGAAATTTTTGGAAGTTCTGGAGATGGACGATGGTGATGACTGCAGAAAAATATGAATGTACTTACATCACAGAATTGTATACTTTAAAATCATTAAAATAACTTTTATATTATACGTATTTTACTACAACAAAAAATTATTAATCAAGGCCCTAATCAATCTGCCTTTGCTTAGAGCTTTAAAAACTTATCTTTCATTTCTATTATTGCTGCTACTAACTTATGCTTACTGCCATAGACTAAATGTTTGCCCCACTCCACCAATTCACATGTTGAAACCTGATCTCCAATGTGATGGTATTTGGAGGTAGGACCTTTGGGGGGTGATTTGTCATGCAGAAAGAACCCTCATTAATGGAATTATTCCCTGTATAAAAGAGGCCCTAGAAAGCTGCCTTGACCCTTCTGTCATATAAGGAGACAGCAAGACGATGCCATCTATGAACAAGGAAGTCGGTCCTCTCCTGACAATGAATCTACTGGCGCTTTGATCTTGGACTTCCAGCCTCTAGAACTATAAGAATATAAATTTCTGTTGTTTATAAGCCACCCAGTATATGGTAGTTTGTTATTGCAATCTGAATGAACAAAGATACTTACTGAACCAATGTACTGGGCATTGTGCTGAGCAGTCTACAATTAATCCTCAGTATAGCCCTGTAAAGTAAGTACTTTTACTGCCCCCATCTCGTGGTGGGAAAACCAAGAGTTAAACACCCTGATGAAGATCATACATCCCAGAATGCTGCTATGATGCTTGTATATGCAACCGTAACAGCTCAGACATCACCATTTATCTGTGATATCTTCCCATCTCAGGGCTAGGAACAGGGTGACATAAGTGAGGCACTCCTCTTTGGCACAAAATTTAAGGGGATAGTCAAGATAATTGATATTTTTAAGGCAATGACTTAAAAAATCAAAAGCAATGCAAAAATCCAACGATGAACAAAATATCAAATTTTAAATAAGGACACTACAGATGGCCCTCCATGCATTGAACATATTCAGAAAAAAACAATAACAGCAAGAAAGAAATTATAAAAATTACACTATTTACATAGAATTTACATTGTATTAGGTATTATAAGTAATCTAGAGATGATTTAAAGTATATACAGGAATGTGTATATAGGTTGTGTGCAAATACTATGCCATTTTATGTAAGGGATTTGAGCATCAGAGGATTTTGGTGTCTGTGGGGGTCCTGAAACCAATCCCCAGCAGATAATAAGGGACAACTGTTATACCTCATTGACCCTGCATTTGGACAACTCTGTCTCATTCACCTCACCATGGTGCAGCCTTGGTTCCTATAAAATCTTATTTACCCAAGCAGGTGACAGTCCATGGCTCATAGTTTGCCAATTTGATTTTTTAAAATATTGTTTTATTAATTTTAAATTTGTTTATTAATACCATTTAACTGACAAATCATAATTGTATTACATTTATAAAGCACAATGTGATGTTTTGATATATGTATACATTATGGAATGATTGAATCAAGTGAATTAACATATTTTTAATATTAATTTAAAATACTATAATAATTACTAAGTTTCCTAGACTTGCTTTGCATTTTGTGCCCAAGGCAAGGATCTCATTTGCTTTACCCTAGTCCTGGCGGTATTGTACTATGAGGTAGACAAAAGATCTAAACCCATCTTTCTTTCTCTACCTGCCTCACCCCCTTCCACACCATCTCTCAGGTTCTAACTCTCGACCTTCATGCTAGTTCCACCATAGGGAAATGTGACTATTTCAGGTCATGGGGAATTTTTATTAAGAGAGGGAAAAAGTTTGGATTATTTCATTTTTGTTACAACAGAACACTTCTAGAGTCCAAATTATATTTCTATAGATTAACGACAATAAAAATGCCTGGATATCACCTCATCAATAAGAAAGGGGTTAAGCTCTTCTAGTTGAAGTTTTCATAACAATTTCATAATTTATACATCACCTAGCATACTCTCTGAAAACATTAGGCCAGTAGTGAGATGATCTATTTATTGCTGAAAACACCATCACTGGCTTGTAATGCTGATTAAATTAGGGGGAAAACAACTTTTTAAATTCTTTTAGATGTTGAGATCATCTGGAGTTGGTTTGCAGAAAGAAATGCCTTCCGCTTTATCCTTCAGGTAAAAAGGTATCCTTGTGAGAAATTGCTTTTTGTATTTTTAAATGATCAAACATCTAGGGTTTTTCCACAAAATAAACCTAGAATTCAAGACAACTCATTAAATAAAATGGGAAGCATTGCTTCACCAAAAGGTCCAGAATTGTAATCAAGGCATTAAATTGGTTCTGGTCTCAGTGCTCTGAGTGGGCAATTTTGCTGAGTTATAGGCAGGGAGACCTAAGTGATATACAGTAGTGAGAAGTGCTCTCTAATAAAAGATGCTTAGGTCAGCTCAGTGCACTGAACCGATCCTCCTGTTAAAAACACAAGGAATAGAAGGGTGAAACGTAAAGACAACAAAACAAGTATATACATAGTAGAGCTTGCAAGGGATCCCCAGATGTCTACAAACAAAGAGGGCCACGAAATCTAAATAGACATGATGCCATGGTGACCTTTTGGATAATGAGAGGCTGGAAGTTAGAAGTAGGCCCACAACAAAAATACTGGAACCTTCAAATATTCTTCTTTCTATGGTAAAAGACTAGAAAAATTACCCTGTTGGCCTAATATTGCACCTTATAAAACTATAAGGGAGTTACAGGTGGAGAAATAGTTACACATAGAAAGAGTAAAACCCACAGACTAAATCCCATGATCAGATGTAGGGTCCAAATTAACCTATGAAATGAGAATCTCAAGCTGAGAAATGAACATAAGCATAAATATAGAAAAGTATAGGAGAATCAAGTGTTTAACTGGTCCACAGGAATATTTTTATAATCCAGGACATAAAGAACTTGCAAAGAAGTTCCCACCCCCCATCTCCAATGATAAGCCTAATTTTTAAAAAATAAGATGATCTGCCCAGGAAAACACAGAACCATGAGGGAGAACCAGCTGTATAACAGGAAAATTTGTACCTCAAGAACTAGAGATAATAGTTTAATTGAAAGTATAAAATCAATGTGTTCAAAAGCATCAAAGATAAAGATGTCATAGAAACCCTAGTAAAAGAACAGGACATTATTTTTTAAAGATCATAAAAATTTAAAAGAGAACCAAATAATTGGCAATAGGTTATATACAGTTGACCCTTGAACAACATGAGTTTGAATTGCATAGTTCCAGTTATAGGCAGATTTTTTGCAAACCAATGCAGATAGAAAATGCAGTGTTGGTGAGATGAGAAATCCACTTATATGGCAGGCCAACTTTTTGTGTATGCAGCTTCCAAAGGGCCAACTGTGGGACTTGAGTATGCATGAAATTTGGTATACAAGAGTCCTGGAACCAATCCCTGGGTATACTAAGAGATGACTGTAATCATTAAATTTAAGACCTCAATTAGCATGTTGAACAACATATCAGATACACCTAAAAAAAAATTGGCTAACTGAATTTGAGGAAAACATTCAGAATGCAATACAGATGAAGACACAACTGGGACAGATGGAAAAGTCCAGATCTATATTTCACAGAAGCTCCAAAAAAAGAATGTAGGGGAAAGCAATTTTCAAAAAGATAAGGCTTATACTTTTCTAGAATTGAAGAAATACTAGCACTCAACTTGAAAACGTACTTCAAGTTAATCCAAGCTAAATAAAAAAAAATTTGCTTAGCAGATTTTTTTGTTTTAATCACTAGAAGAAAATCTTTTTTTTTTACAGTGGCTTGAGTTCCTAAGACTCAACCCAAGGTTAGTGTCTTAGTTTTCTGCTGCTACAGCACAGTACCACAGATTGGGTAATTTATAAGACAAGACATTGATTTCTCACAGTTTTGGAGGCTGTGGAGTCCAAAAGCACGGCATGAGCATCTAGTGGGGCCTTTCTTACTGTATCAAAACACAGTAGAAGGGCAAGCAAGCACAGGAGGCAGAGAAAGGAAACTGGGCTGAACTTGTCCTTTTTATCAGAAACCTACTCCGTGACAACAGCATTAATCCATCAATGAAAGCAGAGCCCTCATGGCCTAATCACCTCTTAAATACTGTTACATTGGCAATTAAATTTCAACGTGAGTTTTACAGGGTCATTCAAACCATAGCACTTAATATTTATAGCAGTGGCCATCTTTCTTTAGAACATCATGACCGCCCAGTAGGTCGGGACCCTGGAGGAAATAGGATTGGTTACAGTCAATCTATTTTGGAATAGGCTAAGACATCTAGCCCAGGTAATTGATCTGTAGTATTAAAATGACATTTAAAGAAAAACAATATTAATGTGGACACCAATTTTTTTTTCACATGCTGTTCAGGATAGCAGCTTTGTAAAATGTGAAGCTATTTATAAACGTCAATAATGTTATCTAATCACTGGTTTCGCGAATAATAATTATTAGCAAGTCCAGCCCTGTGCTAAGCACTCTACAAACATTTTCTCATGAATCCCTACAAATAACTTTTTAATGTAGGTGTGTGTATACGTATATATTTCAGTATAAATTTTAAATATCGATGAGTAAGCTAAGACTCAGAAAAGTTTCTTGCCCGGGGTTTCAGAGAATAATGGAATAGGGACTCATCTCAGATCTGCCCGATGATTTTAACTATTCTTTAATGTGCAGAACATAGAGAAGGCAGATTAACACTATCGAAAAAGTAAACACTACTGTTCATTGGAAATATGCAAGCTTCAAGAATTTTCTTGGGTTAACTTTGAAATATTGCTGTTCTGAATCCAGCAGGTCACCAGGAGAAGGTCGCCTACCTGATGGCCAGTGACTCCTGATCCTGGGAAGTCAGGGTGGGATTCTGGGAGCCAGGGACACAGTTCTTTCAAAAGAACAAAGGAGTTACACGGTGAGGACTAGTGTGCTGGCGGTGGTAAATGCATTAGCAATCTCCTGGAGGTTCATAAATATTGTGCGGGGAAAGGGAAAAATAGCTTCTTTATTTTGAGTGTGGAGTGCATTACATTCATTTTTTAAAATGTCAGGCATATGCATGTAAGATGTGCCTGTTTTCCAGCAATATGCTTTTTCCATAGAATGCTGAATTAAAAATAAATTGCTAATGGAGGCACAAATAAATGAGTGAGAAACAGAGTCAAAGGAAAATATCAACACTGTCTCTAGCTGAGCATATCGCCAAGGTTTTTTTTTGTTTTGTTTTGTTTTTTCCAGAAGATGCTGGCAGCTTAATGTAAGCCAAAGTGGGCTTCTCGGTAAAGGCGGCACGAGCACCGTTTTTTCAATATGCTTTCTCTAAATGTGCAATAACCACTATTTTGAAGTCAGTGCTTTTAGCAAGGCTTCTATTTTTCACTGCAAAGAAACTCAATTTATTCTTTGTTCAAAGAAAATGTGGAATCACAGCCATCTCTGAGGGAACTGATGAAAACATTGGCAAAACTTTCAGATAAAAGAGATCAAATTGTTTACGAAGAAAATATATATAAATATTTATTCTATTTTATTTTCTTTTACACTCATTTGGAAAGAAGGGAGCAGAGGTTGAGTCGGGGGAAGGCTCTGACATTCTTTCTTCCGGTGGAAAAACCTTTTAAAAAAGCAATTCAGCATTTTAATCATTACACCAGGTCATCGGAAAAAAGTACTTAACTTATACCTTGATTTTCATTTCTTTCACGGTTCCAAGATGGTAGTTCCTGTGCTGACAGAAACAGATTTTAGCCCTCCCCAAAACCAGCTGCTGGCTTTCTCTTTTTCGGGGGTAATATAATCAATTTTTTTGTAAGTTCTTTCTCTTATTCTGAGGTACCTATATGCTTGGGTGAAGATCATAGGTTAAACTCTACTGAAAGTAATGGAATTAGTTTGCCCTTATATTTCTGGTCAATACCCCGTTTGTGGGTAGACTCAGGCTTTCTACTGGAAATTCTATTTTCCTAATGCTACTTCAAGACCCAGCTGTGTATTCAGATGTAAGGGCAATCAATTGCCAGTTTGGAGGTAAATAGGAGCACAGAAACATTGAAATGTTACATTTTTAGTTTTTCAACTTAAATTTTTGAATAAATGTCAAGGGGTACTCCCAATTATCATGATCCAAATTTTTCACAACTCAGCATAACCTCTGTTTCTTTGTCAAGGAAGGTTTTTGGATACAGTGCTCAGAATTTTTATATATGTATATATATTTTTTTATTATACTTTAAGTGCTAGGGTACATGTGCACAACGTGCAGGTTTGTTACACATGTATACATGTGCCATGTTGGTGTGCTGTACCCATTAATTCGTCATTTACATTAGGTATATCTCCTAATGCTATCCCTCCCCCTCCCCCCACCCCACAACAGGCCCTGGTGTGTGATGTTCCCCTTCCTGTGTCCAAGTGTTCTCGTTGTTCAATTCCCACCTGTGAATGAGAACATGAGGTGTTTGGTTTTTTTTGTCCTTGGCGATAGTTTGCTGAGAATGATGGTTTCCAGCTTCATCCATGTCCCTGCAAAGGACATGAACTCATCATTTTTTATGGCTACATAGTATTCCATGGTGTACATGTGCCACATTTTCTTAATCCAGTCTATCATTGTTGGACATTTGGCTTGGTTCCAAGTCCTTGCTATTGTGAATAGTGCCACAATAAACATATGTGTTTAAGTGTCTTTATAGCAGCATGATTTATAATCCTTTGGATATATACCCAGTAATAGGATTGCTGGGTCAAATGGTATTTCTAGTTCTAGATCCCTGAGGAATTGCCACACTGTCTTGCACAATGGTTGAACTAGTTTACAGTCCCACCAACAGGGTAAAAGTGTTCCTTATCTCTCCACATCCTCTCCAGCACCTGTTGTTTCCTGACTTTTTAATGATCACCATTCTAACTGGTGTGAGATTGTATCTCATTGTGGATTTGATTTGCATTTCTCTGATGGCCAGTGATGATGAGCATTTTTTCATGTGTCTGTTGGCTGCATAAATGTCTTCTTTTCAGAAGTGTCTGTTCATATCCTTTGCCCACTTGTTGATGGGGTTTTTTTTTTCTTGTAAATTTGTTTGAGTTCTTTGTAGATTCTGGATATTAGCCCTTTGTCAGATGAGTAGATTGCAAAAATTTTCTCCCATTCTGTAGGTTGCCTGTTCACTCTGATGGTAGTTTCTTTTGCTGTGCAGAAGCTCTTGAGTTTAATTAGATCCCATTTGTCAATTTTGGCTTTTGTTGCCATTGCTTCTGGTGTTTTAGACATGAAGTCCTTGCCCATGCCTATGTCCTGAATGGTATTGCCTAGGTTCTCTTCTAGGGTTTTTATGGTTTCAGGTCTAATCTGTAAGTCTTTAATCCATCTTGAATTAATTTTTGTATAAGGTGTAAGGAAGGGATCCAGTTTCAGCTTTCTACATATGGCTAGCCAGTTTTCCCAGCACCATTTGTTAAATGGGGAATCCTTGCACCATTTCTTGTTTTTGTCAGGTTTGTCAAAGACCAGATAGTTGTAGATGTATGGTATTATTTCTGAGGGCTCTGTTCTGTTCCATTGGTCTATATCCCTGTTTTGGTACCAGTACCATGCTGTTTTGGTTACTGTAGCCTTGTAGCACAGTTTGAAATCAGGTAAAGTGATGCCTCTAGCTTTGTTCTTTTGGCTTAGGATTGACTTGGCAATGCGGGCTCTTTTTTGGTTCCATATGAACTTTAAAGTAGTTTTTTCCAATTCTGTGAAGAAAATCATTGGTAGCTTGATGGGGATGGCGTTGAATCTATAAATTACCTTGGGCATTACGGCCATTTTCATGATATTGATTCTTCCTATCCATGAGAATGGAATGTTCTTCCATTTGTTTGTGTCCTCTTTTATTTCATTGAGCAGTGGTTGGTAGTTCTCCTTGAAGAGGTCCTTCACATCCCTTGTAAGTCTGATTCCTAGGTATTTTATTCTCTTTGAAGCAATTGTGAATGGGAGTTCACTCATGATTTGGCTCTCTGTTTGTCTGTTATTGGTGTATAAGAATGCTTGTGATTTTTGCACATTGATCTTGTATCCTGAGACTTTGCTGAAGTTGCTTATCAGCTTAAGGAGATTTTGGGCTGAGATGATGGGGTTTTCTAGATATACAATCATGTCATCTGCAAACAGGGACAATTGGACTTCCTCTTTTCCTAATTGAATACCCTTTATTTCTTTCTCCTGCCTGATTGCCCTGGCCAGGACTTCCAACACCATGTTGAATAGGAGTGGTGAGAGACGGCATCCCTGTCTTGTGCCAGTTTTCAAAGGGAATGCTTCCAGTTTTTGCCCATTCAGTATGATATTGGCTGTGGGATTGTCATAAATAGCTCTTATTATTTTTAGATACATCCTATCAATACCTAATTTATTGAGAGTTTTTAGCATGAAGGTCTGTTGAATTTTGTCAAAGGCCTTTTCTGCATCTATTGAGATAATCATGTGGTTTTCGTCGTTGGTTCTGTTTATATGCTGGATTATGTGTATTGATTTTCGTATGTTGAACCAGCCTTGCATCCCAGGGTTGAAGCCCGCTTGATCATGGTGGATAAGCTTTTTGATGTGTTGCTGGATTCGGTTTGCCAGTATTCTATTGAGGATTTTTGCATCGATGTTCATCAGGGATATTGGTCTGAAATTCTCTTTTTTTGTTGTGTCTCTGCCAGGCTTTGGTATCAGGATGATGCTGGCCTCATAAAATGAGTTAGGGAGGATTCCCTCTTTTTCTATTCATTGGAATAGTTTCAGAAGGAATGATACCAGCTCATCTTTGTACCTCTGGTAGAATTCGGCTGTGAATCCTTCTGGTCCTGGACTTCTTTTGGTTGGTAGGCTATTAATTATTGCCTCAATTTCAGAGCCTGTTATTGGTCTATTCAGAGATTCAACTTCTTCCTGGTTTAGTCTTGGGAGGGTGTATGTGTCCAGGAATTTACCCATTTCTTCTAGATTTTCTAGTTTATTTGCGTTGTGGTGTTTATAGTATTCTCTGATGGTAGTTTGTATTTCTGTGGGATCAGTGGTGATATCCCCTTTATCATTTTTTATTGCATCTATTTGATTCTTCTCTCTTTTCTTCTTTATTAGTCTTGCTAGCAGTCTATCAATTTTGTTGATCTTTTCAAAAAACCAGCTCCTGGATTCGTTGATTTTTTGAAGGGTTTTTTGTGTTTCTATCTCCTTCAGTTCTGCTCTGATCTTAGTTATTTCTTGCCTTCTGCTAGCTTTTGAATGTGTTTGCTCTTGCATCTCTAGTTCTTTTAATTGTGATGTTAGGGTGTCAATTTTAGATCTTTCCTGCTTTCTCTTGTGGGCATTTAGTGCCATAAATTTGCTTCTACACACTGCTTTAAATGTGTCCCAGAGATTCTGGTATGTTGTGTCTTTGTTCTTGTTGGTTTCAAAGAACATCTTTATTTCTGCCTTCATATCATTACGTACCCAGTAGTCATTCAGGAGCAGGTTGTTCAGTTTCCATGTAGTTGAGTGGTTTTGAGTGAGTTTCTTAACCCTGAGTTCTAGTTTGATTGCACTGTGGTCTGAGAGACAGTTTGTTATAATTTCTATTCTTTTACATTTGCTGAGGAGTGCTTTACTTCCAACTGTGTGTTCAATTTTGGAATAGGTGTGGTGTGGTGCTGAGAAGAATGTATATTCTGTTGATTTGGGGTGGAGAGTCCTGTAGATATCTATTAGGTCCAATTGGTGCAGGGCTGAGTTCAATTCCTGGATATCCTTGTTAACCTTCTGTCTCGTTGATCTGTCTAATGTTGACAGTGGGGTGTTAAAATCTCCCATTATTATTGTGTGGGAGTCTTACTCTCTTTGTAGGTCTCTAAGGACTTGCTTTATGAATCTGGGTGCTCCTGTATTGGGTGCATATATATTTAGGATAGTTAGCTCTTCTTGTTGAATTGATCCCTTTACCATTATATAATGGCCTTCTTTGTCTCTTTTGATCTTTGTTGGTTTAAAGTGTGTTTTATCAGAGACTAGGATTGCAACACCTACCTTTTTTTGTTTTCCATTTGCTTGGTAGATCTTCCTCCATCCCTTTATTTTGAGCCTTTGTGTGTCTCCGCGTTTGAGATGGGTCTCTTGAATACACACACTGATGGGTCTTGACTCTTTATCCAATTTGCCAGTCTGTGTCTTTTAATTGGAGCATTTAGCCCATTTACATTTAAGGTTAATATTGTTATGTGTGAAAATTTGATCCTGTCATTATGATGTTAGCTGGTTATTTTGCTCATTAGTTGATGTAGTTTCTTCCTAGCATCAATGGTCTTTACAATTTGGCATGTTTTTGCAGTGGCTGGTACCAGTTGTTCCTTTCCATGTTTAGTGCTTCCTTCAGGAGCTCTTTTAGGGCAGGCCTGGTGGTGACAAAATCTCTCAGCATTTGCTTGTCTGTAAAGGATTTTATGTCTCCTTCACTTATGAAGCTTAGTTTGGCTGGATATGAAATTCTGGGTTGAAAATTCTTTTCTTTAAGAATGTTGAATATTGGCCCCCACTCTCTTCTGGCTTGTAGAGTTTCTGCCGAGAAATCAGCTGTTAGTCTGATGGGCTTCCCTTTGTGGGTAACCGGACCTTTCTCTCTGGCTGCCCTTAACATTTTTTCCTTCATTTCAACTTTGGTGAATCTGACAATTATGTGTCTTGGAGTTGCTCTTCTCGAGGAGTATCTTTGTGGTGTTCTCTGTATTTCCTGAATTTGAATGTAGGCCTGCCTTGCTAGGTTGGGGAAGTTCTCCTGGATAATATCCTGCAGAGTGTTTTCCAACTTGGTTCCATTCTCCCCATCACTTTCAGGTACACCAATCAGACGTAGATTTGGTCTTTTCACATAGTCCCATATTTCTTGGAGGCTTTGTTCGTTTCTTTTCATTCTTTTTTCTCTAAACTTCTCTTCTCACTTCATTTCATTCATTTGATCTTCAATCACTGATATCTTTTCTTCCAGTTGATCAAATCGGCTACTGAAGCTTGTGCATTCATCATGTAGTTCTCATGCCATGGTTTTCAGCTCCATCAGGTCCTTTAAGGACTTCTCTGCATTGGTTATTCCAGTTAGCCATTCGTCTAATCTTCTTTCAAGGTTTTTAACTTTTTTGCCATGGGTCCGAACTTCCTCCTTTAGCTCAGAGAAGGTTGATCGTCTGAAGCCTTATTCTCTCAACCCATCAAAGTCATTCTCCATCCAGCTTTGTTCCATTGCTGGTGAGGAGCTGCGTTCTTTTGGAGGAGGAGAGGTGCTCTGATTTTTAGAATTTTCAGTTTTTCTGTTCTGTTTTTTCCCCATCTTTGTGGTTGTATCTACCTTTGGTCTTTGATGATGGTGACCTACAGATGGGGTTTGGTGTGGATGTCCTTTCTGTTTGTTAGTTTTCCTTCTAGCAGTCAGGACCCTCAGCAGCAGGTCTGTTGGAGTTGGCTGGAGGGCCACTCCAGACCCTGTTTGCCTGGGTATCAGCAGCAGAGGCTGCTGAACAGCAAATGTTGCTACCTGATCGTTCCTCTGGAGGTTTTGTCTCAGAGGGGTACCCGGCCATGTGAGGTGTCAGTCTGCCCCTACTAGGGGGTGCCTCCCAGTTAGGCTACTCGGGGGTCAGGGACCCACTTGAAGAGGCAGTCTGTCCATTCTCAGATCTCAGACTCCATGCTAGGAGAACCACTACTCTCTTCAAAGCTGTCAGACAGGGACGTTTAAGTCTCCAGAGGTTTCTGCTACCTTTTTACGGCTATGCCCTTCCCCCACAGGTGGAGTCTACACAGGCAGGCAGGCCCCCTTGAGCTGTGGTGGGCTCCACCCAGTTCGAGCTTCCTGGCTACTTTGTTTACCTACTGAAGCCTCAGCAATGGCAGGCACCCCTCCCCCAGCCTTGCTGCCCCCTTGCAGTTTGATCTCAGACTCCTGCGCTAGCAATGAGTGAGGCTCCGTGGGTGTGGGACCCTCCGAGCCAGGTGCGGGATATAATCTCCTGGTGTGCCGTTTGCTAAGACCATTGGAAAAGCGCAGTATTAGGATGGGAGTGACCCGATTTTCCGGGTGCCATCTGTCACAGCTTTGCTTGGCTAGGAAAGGGAATTCCCTGACCCCTTGTGCTTCCTGGGTAAGGCGATGCCTTGCCCTGCTTTGGCTCACGCTCAGTGTGCTGCACCCACTGTCCTGCCCCCACTGTCCGACAAGACCCAGTGAGATGAACCAGGTACCTCAGTTGGAAATGCAGAAATCACCCATCTTCTGTGTCGCTCACGCTGGGAGCTGTAGACTAGAGCTGTTCCTATTCAGCCATCTTGGAACCTCAACAGTGCTCAATTTTTAACTGCGTAGAATTTTTTTACTGGTATCTGATTGTAGCCAAATAACATAGGCTGGTGAGTAAGATGGAAAGGAGATGGAAATTTTCCTTCAGTGCCCAGAGCTAGTGGAATTCTGTTGCTCCTTTCTGAAGACTTTTTAAAAATCCAATTTAAAAAAATTATATTTTTCTAGAGACAAGGTCTTGCTATGTTGCCCAGGCTGGAGAGCAGTGGCTATTCATAGGCATCATCATAGCACACTACAGTCTGGAACTCCTGCCCTCAAGCCATCCTCTTGCCTCGGCTTCCCAAATAGCTGGGACTACAGGTGTATGCCACTATGTCAGACTTCTTAAGGCTTTTATGGCCAGGACAACCATGAAGAAAATGGAGCACAGCTCCATGCCATAAGGATAACCAGCCTAAAGTCACCTAAAAGCCACAAAGACTTGACCCAGTCACATTCAAATACATAGCACATGTGACTTAACTCCCAATCATGAACTCATGGTAGACATTATTAATCAATCACTGCACTGTTTTCCAGTAAGTACAGATTGGGCCTCGTGATCCTTCTCTGCAGAAATCTCCAGGCAACTCCTCTTCATAGCATTTACAACTCTCCTGCCAGTCCTGATGTAATCACCTTTTTTTCTAGTATCTTCACCTTATAAGGGCAGAAGCTATAGTGGCAAAGATTGTGAATGGAAAGATGGAAGGACCAGGTGCATGCCTCCACTCTGTTATCAACAAGTTCTATGCCCTTGGCCAAGTCACTTGTCTTCTTTAAAGTCCAGTTTTCTAATCTAGAACAAGTAGTTTTGGTTTGATCAGAATATGTCAATCATGACCCAAGGACCCCTGGCGGGGGCGGGGCATAATAATTAATTGCAAGAAGCCTCAAACCCATAACATTCTACATACTGTTTAAATATTAAATGAATGACATGGTAACTAATTTCCCAAGCAGATAGAGATTGTTGGAATGAATGAAATACAAATTCATCTATAATCACTAAAATTTATAGCACTTTTGTCACCATGTAGTTCTTGATCAATAAATATATACCAAAAATAAAATGGTTATTCTTTAAAACTTAAAGTATCAATATCCTCATTTGTTAATAACACAAAAAAAGAAAGCTTATCTCATGAAATTTTTGTGAAGATTAAATGAAATAATGCATGAAGGGGCTTGGTACAGTCCCTGCCAGACCCATGGTAAGTGTTCTATCAGGCACAGAAAAAGGAGATGGGCTGTGCAGGATTAAGGATGAGAAAAGTATTACTCAACCTGGCTGCAGACTCTCCCTTCACCCTTGCATAGTGAGGCTAAGTGGGAGTCAAGAAGTAGGAGAGTGTGGTTTCTTTAAATAGTCCCTTAAATTTAGGTAAGTACTTAATCTTTCTGGGACATAGTTCGAAAGCTGGTGATATAAAGCCTGGGGCAATGATTTTGCAAAAATCCCACTGTTTTTGTAACTCTTAACGGGATAGTAATTGCTGCAACTCCCTCAGCCCTGTGGGTCATACTGTTTTCATAATCTCAGCAGGTTAAATTGAAAATTTAATCTAATTCCACAGAGGCTATGTGTTTAGCATCTTTCTTCCAGCCCATATCTCATTTAAATGAAGCAGATGGACAGTTTTATTACCATGATATGGAAAGGTGGACTTCACTGTTACAGAGGGGTCCCACATTTCTGAAAAATTGAGAACCGATGAAGCAAACCCTCTAGAAGTTTCTAGTTCTATAACATGATGGATTTTAGAGTTAAATGAAGCCATTATGTAACAGGCATTTTATTTTTATTAATATAAAATTTTTTTCAAGCTCATTCTTGCTTCAGGAGTAAAAGATGCTTTAAAGTGATAGGTCTGGAAACAGAAATGCATCAGTGCTAAATGGGATGGTCTTGTTCAGACCCTGTTATCACCAGCCTTCCACGATCAGGAAAAAGACTGTGGGCATGCAAAGTCAACACAGAATTAGAGTGGGAAGAAAGATCTGCATTCCATTCCCAATAGTGCCAATGAGGCCAAAATCTACCAGTTTCTCAGCGTGGAAACCTGAGAATTATTTCTGAGTTCTCCATCTTCTTGCTCTAACGTCCAATCAATCATTCAGTTCTATGACTCCTCCTGAATCATTTCTCAAATCCACCCCACTTCCATCATCTTCGTGGCTCAGCTCATGTCTTAGATTACAGCATCGCTAGCTGCCTTTCACTTTTTGACCATAGCAGCCTCCTAACTGGTGTCCCTGCTCTCTCTCCTGCCCCTCTCCAAGTACTCTCTATTTTGCAGTCAGAGTAAACTTTCACATTATATCTGATTGATGTCATTCTTCTTGAAATCCTCCCAAGACCTTCTGATATACTGGAAATAGTCAGTATGAGTGACTCCTGCCCAACCTATCAACATGATCTTGTTCCTTTCTCCTTTCACCCACTGTGTTCCAGCCACACTGGCCTTAATTTAGTTCCTCAAACACATCAAGCTCTTTCCCACCTGGGGTTTCTATGATGTTCCCTTTGCCTAAAACAATCCTTCTCACCAATTTCTCCAACTGAAGCCTCCATCCCACCTCCTTGGGTAGACACTCCCTGGCTTCTCCCTTGAAAGAAGCTCAATCTCCCTCTCAACACTCCCTGTGCTTCCTTGAAAACACTGATTATTATTTATAACCATGTCTTTATTTGCTTCTTGTTTCTTGTTTATTTCTACACATTAGATTATAAACTCCTTGAAATCAATGGCCTTGCCAGTTTTTTTTTTATTTGTATTGTTTTTTACAGAGATAGCTCCATAGTTGAGAGTAGTACCTGGCGCTTAGAAAGTTCACAGTAAATACTTGTTGAATTGACAGATCAACATGATATTTTTATTATTATTATTATTATTATTATTATTATTATTTGAGACAGAGTCTCACTCTGTTGCCCAGGCTAGAATGCAGTGGCACAATCTCGGCTCACTGCAAGCTCTGCCTCCTGGGTTCATACCATTCTCTTGCCTCAGCCTCCCGAGTAGCTGGGACTACAGGCGCCCACCACCTAATGTCAACTTGTCACTGTTATATAAGAATAAACTTCAATGCAGGTTGTCAACAAGCTGCAGAATCTTCTGTACTAAAAAGCCTATAGTGCTGTGTTGTCCAGTACGGTAGCCACTAGCTACATATGTCTTCTATGTCACAGGGCCTGTCTATCATCGCAGAAAGTTCTATTGGACAGCACCTCTCTAGGTGTTGGGTTGAGTTGGGCCAGCCCTTTCTAGAGGAACTGATGTGAGGCAGTGACTCCTCAGTTGCTTCTTAGTTTTAACAAGAACTAGTTCCCATCTGAGGCTTTACATGGTTATACTCCAACATGAAACTATTTCATTTATAATCCTCAGTCAGCTTAGTTTACTACAAATGAAAAATGTGATTGACAAGAGTGAGCCTTTTACTAAGAAATAAGTAAACAATGAGGAACTTCTGCAACTCCACTCAAAGGGTTTCTTTTCATGTCAGCTACAAAGGCCCTGTGGAAAATGCTAGTCTTTTCTTCCAAGACTACTGTTTGCTATTTATCCAGCACCAAAAACTATGCTGAGAGCACAAGCTGGAGCTCAACTTGGTCTCTGCCTTTTGGGACTTACCATTTAATTAGACAGATGGGGAAAAATACCCAAGTGTGATTCCCAATCCTATTTATGAATAATAAGCTGGATTGCAGCTTCTGGCAGGATGTCACACTGACAGGAGGATGCAGTGCGTGGCACATCTTACTGTGCTGTGCAGTGACCCCTGATACCTCTGCTCTCTGCTGCTACCAGAACTCAAAGCTACTTGTATTACAACTCTATCTGGCTTACACTCAATTTGGACTTTCGACTCCTGGTGAGACCCTCTTGCCTTGGGACTGTGCCACCTGTGATCCAGTTTTCTTTCCTTTTTGGTGCTATTAATGCTTCCCCTCCCCACCCTGTGAGACTGGTCTGATCTAGTTTTATTTTGTTCACTCTCCCTTTAGCTGGAGCATCTGTCTCAGCACATACAAGGACATGTATCCGGATATGAACAGGACAAACTGGTGGGAACTGTGGTCACATCTTTGTCAGGGGATGAAGGATGCTTCTGTAACCATGAGGAACAGAGTCCACAGTTCAGCCTTCCAGTCCCCATGCCCCCATTTTATTACCTTTCTGGAAGGCTTCAAAACTTATATCCCTACCTTTTTTCCAAAGAGGTCTTCCAGTAGCATCCAGCAAAAGTCACACTCCTTTTTCCACCTTAACAGTTTGAAATATAACTTATATTCCATAAAATTCATCTATTTTAAGTGCACATTTCAGCTTTTGTTACATTTATAAAGTTGTACAACTATCACCCCAATCTGATTTTAGAACATTTCTATTATCCCAGAAAGAAACCTCAATGCACATTATTAATTATTCCCCTTTTCCACTCTGACATTAGGCAAGGTTGGGATTTTAATTCTTGTTGAGACCCTCTTGCTTTGGGACTGACTTTCTGTCTCTATGGATTTGCCTGTTTGGACATTCCATGTAAATGGAATTATACATGTTCGTATTTTTGGTCTGGCTTCTTCCACTTAGCATGTTTTTGAGGCTCATTCATGTTGTAGCATATATCAGTACTGTGTTTCTTTTTGTCACAAGATACTATTCCATCACATGGATATAGCACATTTTGTGTATTAATTCACTCTGGTTTTACACAAAAATAGAAATCTTTTCAAGGCCCCCACTCAGAAATGTATTGCCTTTTATTCATTTGAATCAAGCACAGAAAGCTACTTCCTAAATAACAGTTTCCTCAAGTTTCTTCATTCTAAAAGTAAACCCTCTCCTTAATATGTGCACATACTTGTGCATCTCTCAGAATCACTTAAACCAAACAAACCCATCAGTGTCCAGTGTTTGCCAATGGATGCCAATTATTTCCTCAGGAGAGATGATCATGTCGCATGGTGACAGGAATGATCATTGGTAATATAACCAAAGAATGTCAACCTCCACAAATACCTCACTGTAGCTGAGGTCAATGGCAAAATTGGCAACAATAAAATATTTAGATTCGCAGCGAGGGTATAAAATATGGTACCTTCTCTGTATGCAGCCATATAAAATATTTATGAAGATATGGGTTATTTATATTTAATAGCCTGTGTGTTCCCCATGTCTCCTGCTTCCAGCTTGAGCAGATGGATGCTGCTTGGCTGCCCGCATGGGCTCTTTGTTCTAGTAGCACCAGTGATTCCCACTTCACAGAAGTTCACGCTGTGAGGCAGCAGGTGGAGACTAGATGTCTCCAGAGACTCACCTCCACCTTTGTGGTAGCTGCTGACTCTCAGATCTTCTGCCAAGTGGTTTCTATTCTTCTCTTCCCTTCTGACCTATCCCAGTTGCTGGAATCCGTCCTCCTCTCCAATTTGCATTACTCAGAGCTGGAAGTATCGTATCTTTATTGTCTCTCTTGTTCTCATTTATTTTTCCCTATCCACATTCTCAATTTGGTTGAAAAAAGACACCTACCCATACATAGTTCTTTTCGTTGGCCTAGAATCTTTTATTTTCTCTTATCCTTTCATGTAATGGATTAGCTTGTAAATATTTAGGAGATAATGATGTTCACTTTTAACATACAACTCTAGAGAATTATCCACAATATGTACTTAAATAGTTGCCATGATGTTACGCACCTTAAAACACAGTCTACAATTGTAGGTTCTTCCTCTGTTTCAGTTCATCAGTAGATTCCGACCTGAAAGGTAGCTATTTTGGTTCTAATTCCATGTTGGTTTTTATTACAATTAACATGGATTGGTAAATACAGTTAATTGAATGGCAACTCTGCCAGATTCTGTACTAAGTGCTTGGCACACATTCTCTCTTAGCCTGACAAAGCTGGCAGTATTTTTTCCACATTATACATGTGAAGCCTGAGACTCAGAGGCTAAACGACTCTGCCAAGGTCCCAAAGCTAGTGAATGTGGAGTTGTTGTTTGAGGCCAAGTTCACTCTGATTCCGAAGTCCATGCTCTTCCCATGACTCACCCCTAGCTTTCAGTGACTTGATGTTCAGTTATGTCACTTATTTAGAGTCAGAGGTCCAAAACCTTTCACCATCAGCTAAGAGATATGACAGGGTTCAGCCAGATTGGCTGCAAGACCTGGACAAATCATTCCACCTCTTGATGGATACCCCACCACCTGAAGATTGGGCACAGAAAGAAGAATCCAAGAAACTCACAGGGAAAATGCTCCACCATTTTCAGAGGTCAATGTTCGATTTCTGTAACTCCTCAAAACCCCACCATTAGCTGAGAATACTTTCTGCAACATCTACCCGCAGGGTATTTCTTCCTTTGTGATGTTCTTGAGAAGTCAACTCCCCACTTGCTTCTCCATTGCCTCCAAGGCTTTAAGTGCCTCCCAGTTAAAGGGCCATATATGATTGTAAACCTTGGAGAGGAAGGTCTCTCATCTCCTTTGCCTCCCCCCTGGGTACTCTGTGAAACTACTTGCACGTCTTGTGTCTGCTGTAAATAAAAACACCCAGGCAGAGAGCCTGCTGACCAGTGCTTGTGGTCGTGAACTCTTTTGTGGGCCTGGCAGGCCTGAGAGATGCAGCTGCTCTTACAGTCTCTGGTATTTGCTGTTTTGCTTCCCATTTTCCCCTTCCACACTAAAAATCCTTGGGGTCAGTCCCTCTGCTGATGGTCGCATTGAGCTGGCTCAACCAGACTTACTGAGTCCTAACGACACACTTGATGTGGTGTGATGTCATCACTGCTATTTAATATTTATCTAGGGCACTCAGTGTACTTGGTACCACTTAGAAAGGCAATATCCTCAGCCTCTTTTACCTTCATTGCTGCAAAGAATTTGACCCTGTGACACTTAACTTGCTCCGAGATCTGTCATTGCTGACTTTCATAACCTTGGAGCTCTGTCCCCTGCAGGTGTCCAGGGACTGTCTGGGTGGTGTCACCTTCTGACACTATCACGATTATGAATGTGACCTTAAGCACAGACCTCCAGCTGCCCCAAATTAGCCCAAACAGGCACCAACCAGCTGGCCCTGTGGAAACGTCACTGACTCAGGGTTTCTTTTCCTGCTTCTGCCCTTGGCATTTGCAGTCTGAGCTCAGGAGTCTAGCTTGCTGCCATTTGTGAGAAGTCACATGCCCAGTGCCATCCTTTGTACCCAGGGGCCCTCACAATCCAAGGTCCTCTCAGGCATTATTTCTTTAAAGCTCCAGACGAGTGTCACTGGGGCTGGCTTTTAAAAGTTTGTTGGCCAACTTACTTGACACTCTGTCAAAGCCGAAGCTGAATCCACCTTTCTACCTCGGACACCTAAGGTGAATCCTGCTCTAATCAGCTTCTCGGCTGCTCAGCTGCCTCCTACTTTCAGCAGTTTCTTGCTTTCAACAGCTTGTTTAAGGCCCCTCAAATGGGCTGTCGGGCTCTAAAGGAGGGATGGTGCTATAAACAGTGGAGAACTAAAAATAAACACCTTCACAGACAGGGACAGACACGCTGTACAAATAGATTACCTGGCCACCCTCCAGACCTGATTGCATTGCAGACCTCATTGTTTCTTATTAGGAGATGGTAAAGTGTTTGCATAGGTAGCTCCGCAATTCACAGGTGCTAGAAACCATTTTTAAATTGTCCATCAGCTGGGCAGTGATAGGCAGAAATCTATTGTTTGCAGAATGGCTACAACCTGTCCAAATGGGCTCCCTGCAAGGTAGTCACCACCAAGGACAAAACATCCTATTCTTAAAGTAAGCACTAAAGTTTGACTTAAATAATATATCTTTTGAGGTTTCTAACTTTTATTAAATATAATTAATTATGTAATGTTTGCCTGTGCAAAAGTTCAGAGGCTTGGAAATCAACAAATATATTTGTCTGAGCACACCAATGCAGTTATTCAATCCAGAGGACCATCTTTATTCTGTTTCTAGGACAAAGTTTATCAAATATTTGTTGCAATAATACGAGCAGACACCTGTGAGCACCCTCTGTTGCACGATGGTGCTCATTCATGATTTCAGGCACATACCATGTCCTAGGCATCCTATATCTGTTACCTCTGTTTCTTACCTAAGTCCCACAAGGTTATTTCTCTAATAAAGAAAGTGAGACGTTTGAGCAGGTAAGTAACTTGTCCCAGCCCAGTAGCAAAATGATGGTGCCTGTAAAAGAGTAACCACTTGGGGACTGTCAATTTTGTGGCAGGTGTTGTGCTATGGGCCCTATGGATAGAATCATAGAGCAGGAAGCAGTTGTAACTCAGGGCTCAGCCACCCTTGGAATATGGCCAGCTCCTCCTTTCTCCCTGTTGTTCAGTCAGGTGTGCTAGCCAGGGGGAGCGGGGACAGGTGATTCTCAGTGCCTTTGCTGGGAGGATCAGAGGGGATGCATCAGTGTCAGTACTGGGTGACATAAGCCTCATTCCAGATCGACCTGGCCACGTGCTAGGCTGTTTTTGTAGACAGGTTGTGGTTTATAGAATTCTGATAGGTGAAATCGTGTTGAGAATCCTGACTCCAGGTAAGGCTGATAAATGGATTTTGCTGTAGTCACAAAAAGTTGTTGCACAGCATAGAAAGTTCTGGGTGGTAAAGTTGTAACCAGCTGTAGGAAAGACAGTGACTAGCATGCAACCTGCAAGGAAAATGGGCTAATTCTCCCGCCTGGGCCTGATTTCATAGCTTCACTGCAATTTCCACCATGAAAATGGATTAATTCCAAGGGGCTTTCAATTCTGATTAAACATTTTCTCTCTGTGGTGGTGTCAGGATTGTAAAACACCTAATACAGCAGTTAATTATAATGCCGTGAACTGCTTTAACCCTTACAATTATCTGGGTTTTCAGAGGCTGACCCCCCTGCCAGCTCTCACTTACGGGTTAGTAATGCTCAGAGCAGGGCAGGGCACGGACCGACCACCAAATAAAAACAGGGAAGATTGAAGAGGTCAGAGACCAGAGTGATCTCTGGAGCACGGGTGAGGCACAGCAGGCAGGACTCTTCTTGTTTTAATGACCAATTTTGCAGCCACTAAATGGCTCCCCTAAAGACCACAGAATCTTCCTAGCTTCTTAGAGAGAGCCCTAGGAGATGTCTCATTGTAGCCTAAAAAGAAAAAAACGTAGTTGCATTTTCCTCTTTCTCTTCATTGCATTTACCACTTTGTTGGTGGGGGTGAGGGTGGGGGAGGGATCTGGTAGCAGTGACAAGAGCAACTATCAGTTACTGCGCTAGAGGATTTACTAGGTGGAGGTTGTCTAACTTAGCCTTCCCACAAGCCTGTGAAGCTGGTAATAGATTTGATAGAAGAGGAGCTCAGTAATGTAACAGGACATTGCTAGATGATACTCCAGTACTAACATTTTTTTCCAGGGTGGCAGCCTACGCAAGTATTTCTTTCCCCTATATTACTAAAGAGGGAAGCACTCCTTCGTAACTGCATTTTATACCTTGATCTGTACTTCACCTTCTTGATTTTTTTTTTTTTTTTTTTTTGAGATGGAGTCTCGCTCTCTCACCCAGGCTTGAGTGCAGTGGTGCAATCTTGGCTCACTGCAACCTCCACCTCCCGGGTTCAAGCGATTCTCCTGCCTCAGCTTACCGAGTAGCTGGGACTACAGGTGCATGCCACCACGCCCAGCTAATTTTTATTTGATTTTATTTTTTTAGTAGAGACAGGGTTCACCATGTTGGCCAGGCTGGTCTCAAACTCCTAACCTCAAGTGATCCACCTACCTCAGCCTCCTGGTTACTTCACCTTCTAAATATTTTTTTTTCCTTTGGGACATCTTGACCTGGCCGTTTGTAAGAAACAGAAAAACTATATTCACAGAGTGGCTTGTTAGTAGTTGACTCTTTTCTTCATCCTTCTGATGAGTACTTGAGCACCTGACCTAAAGCTTGTATGATTTCCTCTGAGTGAAAAGTGAGTTAGTTAATGAATGAACTGCATATTCTTGGTTGCTCCCTTGCCCATCTCTTTTGATCTCCTAGTTTTAGGAAGAATTCAGCTGACTACAACCAACTTGATTAACTGTAGGTACTGATTAAATAAGAGCATGGGCTCTTAGCCTTCTCATGCTTGAGGACCGCATTTTTTTAAACACTGATTTTGAAAAACAATTCATCAGAAATGCCTTTAAATAACATTTAATCTCTGAAGGCTGCATGGTCTACGGGTGAATTCACAGGCATTGGTGTCAACCTATCCTTTATTTAACATCCATATAAACTTAGACCAGCTCCTTAATCTCTCTGGGTCTCACCTCTTTATCTATAAAATGAGTATAAAAATAATGGCTACGTCAACGGGTTATTGTGAGGATCAGATGAATGAACCTACTTTGGAGTTTAATATGGTACCTCCTGCTGTGCAATACTAATAATTACTATTAAAATACATAGACAAGATATACTTTTTCTACTATTAAGATAATGTTTGGTGAACACCAGGGTTTTCAAACTCCAGCAGTATCTCCAAGATCCCCAGTAATTCATGACTTGGGGATCACCAAGGGAGAGTGGATATCCACTTCAACACCTGTCTCTCAAACACACACACCCATACGTCTAGACGTCTCTTGGCCAACCAAATAACTTTCATGTTTGAGTTGCAAGTGATATTTGGTTGGCTGGGTTTTTAAAATACATTTGAAAAATGTAAATAGAACCCACTCTTTCCCATGAAAAGAAAATGCATATTCCAAAGGCTTTGTCTGAAATAATAAATCAGAAAATCAAACTTGTTTCTTATTAGATGTGAGTATTTTCAGGTAGGGATTGAAATGAAAATTTGCATTTAAATGGAAAGATTAATGACTAACACACAAAGCCCATATTTAATCACCATTTCCTTAACACAAATAATTTATTTTTTATACAGATCATCCACCTTAAGTCAGCAATTGAAAATGATAGGTATAGTATTTTATAAAACAATTATTGTGCCACCAATCATGCATCTCAGTTATAAATACTTCTGAGCTGCTGGTTTCACACTGTTACTTGGGAAAGATCTAAATGTTGGTACAGTAATTTGGGTGTAAATATATATGAGAATGTGTGACTCTCTCACCTCATGGAAATATCTCAAGCTGAAGATAAAGAATCGTTTGGAAATTACTTACTGTGCATGGTCTACTCGTTTGCTCTTTCCTCTCAAATCTGGGCTAAGCAGGATTTGCCTCCCACTTCCATTTTAAATAGTTGCTTAAAAAAATAAGAACCATGTCATGTCCTTTTCAGGGACATGGATGCAACTGGAGGCCACTATCCTTAGCAAACTAACAACGGAACAGAAAACCAAATACCGCATGTTCTCACTTGTAAGTGGGAGTTAAATGGTGAGAACACATGGACATATAGAGGGGTACAAAACACAATGGGGCCTATCGGGGCTGGAGGGTGGGAGGAGGGAGAGGATCAGGAAAAACAACTGATGGGTACTAGGCTTAATACCTGGGTGATGAACTCATCTGTACAACAAACCTGCATGACACAAGTTTACCCATGTAATGAACCTGGACTTATCACTTGTACCCCTGAACTTAAAAGTAAAAAAAAAAAATTCTGACTATCCCTCCTCAGGGTAATCTAGTAGTGAAAACACAAAAGGGATGCGTTTTCCTCCAAATTAAAACATGAAGGAATGTTCTGAAAATACCAGTGCCCCTCCCACTTGCCCTAGTGGCCCTTCCCTTCATATATTTCCCTACAGGGATAGTGCACTTTGGTCTATGGACTGGAAGACCAGGAATCATCTCGCTTATTCTATACTGTTTTCCTCAGAACCAAACCATCTCCCCCACACCCAGTACCATTTATTCCACATACAGGGCACATCATATGAAGATAGAGAATGCTCAATGGATCTGGGACCTCTTTCCTAAGGCCTGACCTATACAGCAGCAAAACTGAATGACTTTGTCCTGGGAAAGAAATCTGACTGAAGAGAAATTACCCCAGGCATTAGATGATGTCTTTGTCTGTATCTTTGGTTGCAATGTTGAGCAAATGTTGAAATTTTATTTATGTTAGCTGGAGAGTTACAGTGAAATGACAAATTTGCATTAAATAATCTTCCTCAGTGGGGACCGGCCAATAACAGAGTCAGCAGTACAGACACTGCCAACAATTTAAAGTTACTGGTTGGTATTATGTCATCCTCTGGGCCCTGATAATTCATGCAGCTTTTCACATTCTTTTCTTCTCTCCCCCTTCCATCTCTCCTTTACCCCTCTCCCATCCCGCCCCTATTCTTCTCTGAAAGCAGCCGGAGCAACTTACATTTAGAAAACAAGACAATGATAAAATATGGGAAACTGGAAAGAATAAAGAGTTATTAGACCTGGTTTGTCCATTCTTTGCCCTTAAAGCCACAATTTAATTCTGGAGTTTGGCAGGCTGTTTAAAAATAACACCTCCTCTACAAATTGGCACCTCTGTTTGCTATTGATCTCTTCCGATTGCTGACCAGTAAAATTAGCACCACATCCTTTGCCATTAAGAAGATAGAGTGAGAGGCAGGGAAAAGCATAAGCACTTTACTTGGAAAAGCATGCCAACCGCCAGTCCTATTGGCATAGCGCTTTTTAGCTTCCATGGTCCCTGATTTCTGCCAGTGATGAATATATCACAAAAGGTAGATGGATTTTGTGTGTGGTAGTGATTAGAAGAAAGGGAGATTCCTTCTGGTGGGAGTTTGGGCTGGATCCCTGAGAGAAAACTATGCTGGGCTGGGCAAGTCTAGTTCAAAAACTTTTTTGCAATACTAACCAGAGCCACGTCTTCCCTGAAGAAAAAAAAATCTAGCCACATTACATTCGTTAAGTCAAAGCTGACCTATACGAAAAAAGCTGGCACCCAGTTAAGGTTAATTAAAAACATATATAATGACTCATTTCTGAAAGTCATGACTTTACTTGATTGGGGAGAAAAAAGTCTAAGAATCAGTGTTTAATGGGCCTTCTAGTCTCAGCCAGTGGCTGCACTGACTGCCACTCTAGGTAATGATCCCTGATGTATACTAGAGAAAGATGTGGTCCAGTGGCTAATGAAACCAGATCAGTACAGAGAACACATACACTTTAATTCATGGTCCCTCTGTTGCATTCAGATTTTTATCCAAAAGACCTTCTAATTACAGTCCTCTCAGGTGGGAATGTGTCCACCATTTCAGTGACACATGGACAGTAGGAAAAAGGCAAACAACCTCTTTGTTTTCTCCAGCATTTGATCCACTAATCATCTTTCCCAAATTCAGCTCAGGCTTCTGCCCGAGTTAATTTCATCTTCATCAGCATTGCCATTTTCTATCTCATATTTCAAAGAGCAATTGGAAAGCAGATATTTAATTAGAAAAGTTTGGGATTCATTTTTTTGGACACCCAGTCTGTCTTTAGAGGCTTTGAGACAGACAAAATTGCTGTTGACTACAAAAACAACTAAAGTCAGTGTCCTTGAGAAATGCTAAAGTCCAGTGAAAACTGTATGGGCTTTAGAGGTGGTCAGATCTGGTTCAAACGCCGGCTCCACTATTTATTATATGTTTGACCTTGGATAACTTGCCTAATTTCCCAGAGCCTCAGTTTTCTCATCTGCAAAATGGAGATAACTCTCTAAAATGTCTATTTGTTAAGGCTGCAATAGGCATCGGTCCTCATGCAAGACAGAAAACCTAACTTGAGATAACTTAGGCTCAAGAGAGTTTCTCTTACGTGACTAAAATTGAAGTCCCATAGAAATAGGGTGTCTGTGGACTTTAAACTGGTGAAAGGGGGAGCACCATTATAATTAAACTGGACAAACCAGATCATGCTGTCATTCCACATGGAAACGAAGACCAAGAATGCAGCCAGGCCTCAGGAAAGGTTACAACTGGGCACTGGATGTTGCCAAGAACTCAGCACTCTCTCCCTCTCCCTTGTCTCTCTTTCTTTATGAATCCACATCATTCCCTGCTCTCCCTGTAGGTTGCCTCACTTTGTTCTAGGCTTCACCAGGGTTCCTGAGTGTAGCCATTATGTATCCAGACACATGGAGATAATCTCCCTGATTACCTGTTGATCTCAATTCCAAATTTAGAAGGAAGGAATTCTGATTGGTCCAGCTTGTAGGATGTCACTCAAACTTGGTCTAATGTGATTGAGGCTGGGGCATGGGCTCACATTTTATAGAATGGCTCCTGGGGAAGGGGATGGGTTAGATTTCGATAGTGAGGTCAGTTAAAGTTGGGGACTGGTGACTTGGAAAAATACCCCAAATGTATTCACTATGTGAGGAAGAAAACATGTAGGGAGCTAAAACAGTGGCTCTAAGGAGCAGGCATTGAGTAAAAGACAGTTAGAATGTCCCAATCAATGAGAAAGCTTTGGGAGGTAGATTAAAATTGGCCTTCCATTTTTCATCCACATTAGCCACTGTTTTCTGAATGGGATAATGCAATTGGTAAATGAGAATGCCAAACTTTTCACCACTGAAATCTTGACACTCATAAAATTTATTCAGCAGCCCCAATCTGGACAGTTACAGTGTGGGCATCCACTATGCTTTCTGGTCTAGGAACCACAGGTACACATAACTCCTCATCACTGCCCTGGATGAGACTGGGGCGGGTTCATGGTCTGTTCTGGGACCAGATTGCAATTATCCCAACAGACATCTCATTTCAGACACAAATGACTGAGCTTTACCTGCATGGTTTCCTAAGACAGGCCCCCAAATTTTATGCCTATAGAGGGAAAAAACTAAAAATCCAGAAGCCAAATGACAGTGCTTTCCAGTGGCAGAGTTGATTATTAGGCTTGGCATAAGCCTTCTGTTCTTCAATGAGCTGGTTTATAATGTAAGGCAAATAGAGCCATTTGGGGATGGAGAGAACTAATGATCTGTCTGACCACTAAGGAATCCACAGTTCAGTTGTGTTCTCACAAACCAAACGGCTCTTTCGTAAACTGTATGTTCTCAGGAATCACTGAGCTGCTTCCCTGAAACCAAAATAGCAGCCTTGGGATGGAGACAAAGACTCTAACTGGGCATATTTCCTTGATCAATTATGACTTCAAACCAGAGCAGTGACCCATCTTCTCAACAAGTGTTTCTCAGATGCTCCATTGAAAGTCTACATTTTTCTTGATTTCTCCCTTCTCTGTTTCATTTCTCTTCCTCCTTTAGACTCATCCCAAATTCTGCCAGTGAATTCCCCTCTGCCCTATCTCTCCACCAATATCCATTTTTCATTATCAAGGAGCACAGAGGACATTCCTTTCTTTTTTGCCTGGTTCTCCCAAACGCCCAGCAGTGTGTTACCAAATCTACATAGCAGAACATTACATTGGAAGTTTTAGTTGAGGCACCAAGATTCAAGACAGACCAGATTCCAAAGGAGGTACAATGAGCAAAATTTTCAAAGAACTTGTCTAGAACGTGGTTTCCTGACTTTTAAATCCCTTGCCTCTAATGAGGGTATAAAAGGACTGGGTGGTGAGGAAATTGGGAGAGGGTGTTTTTTGAGAGAGCTGTTGGTGTGCTACAAGTCCTCACTCACCTTCCATGGAGAAGGACTAAGGCTTGTGTCCAGCAGCACATCAAAGGAGAATCTGGTGTATATTTTCTACAGCCAAGGACCCGATAGACTGGGATCTGATGATTGCTTGAGCAATTGAGTAGGTGGGAGTTAAATAGAGATGGCAGCATGGGGATTGGTCTCCATTTCCAGAATATGTCCAGGTAACAAAAGCATGAGTCTTTACTAGGAATAAGATGTGGACTATGTGGGGCTGAAGGTGGAAGGCTGACCTAGAGCCATTTTAAGTCCTTCCCAGTAGCCTACCAGAAATGGCTAAGGAAAACAAAGTGAGAGGCCATGTAGACACGATTGCAAAAACCTGAGGGCTGAAGGTGAAGTGACAGCCTGAGGAATAAAGTGCATTGTTCATGGCTTAAGGAGCTGCTCTAGACTGAATGTTTGTGTCCCTGGAAAATTCATATGTTGAAACCTAATTCCCAATGTGATGGTGTTTGGAAATGGGTCTTTCAGAAGTGATTAGGGGGCTGGACGCAGTGGCTTGTGCCTGCAATCCCAGCACTTTGGGAGGCAGAGGTGGGCGGATCACCTGAAGTCAGGAGTTCAAGACCAGCCGGGCCAACATGGTGAAACCCTGTCTGTAGTAAAAATACACACACACACAGAGCTGGGTGTGGGGGCCCCCACCTGTAATCCCAGCTACTTGGGAGGCTAAGGCAGGAGAATCGCTTGAACCTGGGAGGCGGAGGTTGCAGTGAGCTGAGATCGTGCCACTGCACTCCAGCCTGGGTGACAGAGTGAAACTCCGTCTCAGGAAAAAAAAAAAAAAAAGTGATTAGGACATGAGGGAAGAGCCCTCATCAATGCGATTGGCGCCGTTATGATGTACACCTGAGGCTGCTCTTGCCCTTGCACCCCTGGAGACACATGAGAACCAGGAAGCAGGCCCTCATCAGACACCACACCTGTGGGTGCTCTCGCATGCCTGGGAGCAGGGTACACGGTGAATACATCTCTTCTGCTATGTTCTTGCTAGCCCACTATTTCTCCTTTTCTCAAAGAAGAGCATCAACTTTACCTTGCACTACTGTAATTCAGAGCTTTTTAGTGGTCCCTTACATGGTGGGTGCTTGCAAGATACTGACTGATTGGATGAATAAATATAGAATTTGTAGAATGGCAATGTTTTGCTTCAATTATCATTTCCCCCATCACAGGAAATCACAAGGGCACTGTTCAGTGCCGCTAATTCCCTTAAAAAAAATGGCTTTACACTGTAAAGAAAACGTTTGACCATGAACTCTCATCTAGGACTTAACTATGCAAACCCTGCCAGATTTGAGAGTCTTAGCTTGGCAACTCTCTCCCAAGATAGCAATTTCCTGTGAATGCCAGACCCTCGTAGAACACATTTGTTTCCTTCCAACTTGAGACTAAAACCATAGGCTGCTTTTATAATCCCAGCTTGAAGGTATATCATTGCCCTTTCCTTCCACATTGCCAGTCTCAATGGCAGGAGCAATCAGGTCTTGATGTTGAAGGTCACTTGCATCAACCCCTGTCTATTTCCACTGACCTGTGAGTTCAGGCTTCCTGCCTGAAGCCTGACCTAGAATCCTAATGAGTTGGATTCAGGCTGAACTTGCTTCTCTGGTTGATGCTTTGGCCATCTGTTGACCCTCTACAGCTCAGTCAAGAGTTTTTAGCTCTGACAGCATAGATAAAAGAGACATGGGTGTATCTGCCAACTGTCTTGTATTTTTTGCACTACACTTTTGCTTCCCAAATCTGTGAGAAGCAAGTTTAAGCTGCATAAAACATTCATCATGTGCATATATGGCACATGTAGCTATTTCTCCCTCTAGACTGTAGGGTCTAGGTAATCTGGGTTTCACTGGAGCCTGCTCAACAAAGTTGGAATAACTGAAGTAATCAACAAGTGGCTAAATGGTATTCAGATGATTTCAAGATAGCGCTGCAGCCATGATTAATAATGAAATCATAAGGATTGTACCTTATATACAATGGTACACCAATGTACCAACACTGATGCTATGGTCTGATTAAACTTAGCTGCTCTGAAGACAGTACCATGATCCCACATTACTAGGACAACTTTGAGTTCTTCCAATTAGCAGTAAGAAAGCCAGTCAACACACAACCAATATTATAATAATTAGTATATGATTCTAATAATTAGCATATAAATGCTTTCGGATCACTGTTAAGACCAGTATCACATTTGCATAATAATGGCCTCTGCCCCAGCATGATGCCTTGAACTCTAGCTCCTCTCCCCACCAAACCCCTAGCCCTTCCCCTGGCAGCTTCCTCCAGGTCCCCAGTATCATTTTTTAACTAAGCCTGGGCCCTCTCTCCTTGCTCAGCCTTGTTTTGAACCTGTTCCTGTGCTCACACAATGCTCCTATGCTCTGCTTGGACATGTGCATGGCTTCTCCATACCTGCTGTATTAGTCCATTTTCAGCCTGCTGATGAAGACATACCCGAGCCTGCACAATTTACAAATGAAAGAGGTTTATTAGACTTACGGTTCCACATGGCTGGGGAGGCTTCACAATCATGGTGGAAGACAAGGAGGAGCAAGTCACATCTTATGTGGTTGGCAGCAGGCAAATAGAGAGCTTGTGCAGGGAAATTCCCGTTTTTAAAACCATCAGATCTTGTGAGATCCATTCACTATCATGAGAACAACATGGGAAAGACGGCTCCCCCCAACATGATTCAATCATCTCCCACTGGGTCCTTCCCACAACACATGGGAATTATGGGAGCAACAAGATGAGATTTGGGTGGGGACGCAGCCAAACCACATCACCTGCCCCTTAGCTTTGCTCTCTCTTGTTTAGGTAAGAGCAGCAAGGTAATTCTTTACCCAGCCCTTCAAGTCAATATTTCAGAGCTGGGTCTGTCTCTTGAAGAGGAGGATCCAACAGACCAACACCCAAGAGGAGGGGTGAACTCTGTGTGTGATGCAGAGAATAAAACACATATACTTGAGCCTGTAATCTGAGCGTATCAGTTACAGGGAGCTATCAGGCAAACAACAGCACGCACTCTTAAGCCATTTGTGTTACAGCATTCCTGGGACTCTTCTTTAAGAAATTGTTGCCTAACATGCAGTAAAATCTTGTACAACAATAACTATTGCAATTATTAAGAGCTAACATACTGAGCACCTTCTGTGTTCCAAGCTCTCAATTAATTCTCATGAAACCTTGGCCTGGTAACTTCTATTATATCAGTTTAAGAGATGAAAGTGAAGCTCAAGGGGATTATGTAACTTGACCAACGTCACAAAACTAGTGAGCAGAGAAGCCAAGATCTGGATCTAATTTGGTGTCCTTAACCACTGTTTCCACCCTCCTCCCACAAAGAAATGAGTCTCACTGGGCAATTATAGCTTCACATTTATAAAATGAGAAATAGCATTTCAGGTTCTCAGGAAGACTGCAAATATCAGGAAATGGAATTGTTGTCAAGCACTTTGCATATAGGAAATGCTAAATCAAGCTAAATTAAATTCAACAGAGTTCTAGACAGTTAACAAGCCTTTATTAAACCCCTGCTGTGTTGGGCACCCAGCCGTGACTCGGGTTAAGCCTAATACTACTTAATTTATGAAAATGCTGTTATAATTATTCTGTTTCTTAAATTTATGTGCCCTCAAGAAGAAAGTACAATTTGCAATTAAATAGACATTATTTATTCCAATTCCTTGTCTTTCTTTCCATTCAGCACACCTTTATGAGGTACCTCGTTGTAGTAGACACATCTTGGAGGGTCTGCCTAGGTCATGATTATTTCCCTCCTCCCACAATCACCCCTCTTTCCACACCCATGGAGATGGGTGATGTACAGCCACATTGGACCATCTGGCCCAAGCAGGGCCAAACAGCTTCTTTCTTCTGTGAATTTGGAATCAAAATTTGCTCATCAGTCCCTATAAGTGGCTGGCAGTGGCATGTGAACTTGGAGAGAGTAGAGCATCCTTGCATCATTTGGACAGAGGATGAGGGGTCCAGACGACAGAGAGGGAGGAGCAAGAGCAGATGTGCAGGAGAAAAGCAAAGGAGCTAGACAGAGAGACACACAGACAGACAAATACAAAGCAGAGAGTTCAGAGCCCTGGTGAGAAATGTGGATTTGAAAGAAGAACGTCTCCGCAGAACCCCTACATGATGGTGAAGCTTCTGCTCTTATTACTACATTGTGTGGAGGGAGGACTTTTCCCTGACAGATTTTATTGAGAGAATGCATAAATGAGGATGCTTTTAAAATATAAAACTGGCAAAATGATATTGTGAGGGATTGAGGAAACCTGTACTTTATTATTCTTTTCTATTCTGGGAGATCTAGTAATTTAAAACCATGCCATTTGAAGAAACTCCCAGCTACTGTTGCATTTCTTATTTAGCATCATTGCCAATAACATCCTAACCATAAAAACACACAGAAACTTTCAGAGCTGCCCCTCAGGGCATAGTACATAGTGCCCAATCTGCAAACACTCCATGAAGCATACCTCACTCTCCCCTCCATCCACAGTCCTAAGAGACTTTTTACTATTCCAAGTCCTCAGGAAAGATCAAAGCGGGGAAACATTGGTGTTTCTTTTCATGTGGTAAAAGGATATGTCCTTCTCTAAGTTTAATTAATAATGGACCATTTGAAACACAATGTCAATAAAACACTGTTGTGTACTAGCAGGAAAATAAATGAGATGAAAAAAATATGCCTGTCTCATTATTCATTTGTATTGATCTAGATGTACAACCTTATGCATCACAATTTGACAAAAGGTTAAATATTAACAGAAGAATCATTAATCTAACAAAACAAATTAACACAACAATGGCTCCCCTGGTTAGCTTTACCTATACCAGGGGGCTCTGGATGCTCTGAGGAACCTTTCAAACTGATGTTCAGTACCTCTCCTTTCAGACCCAGCGATGAACTGGACTGGACCGTAAGATAAACAGCAAGAGGCTGTCTCTATGGATTGCAAATATCTTATTATACAAATGGAGGACTCTTGCTATAAAGTTTCTGTCATATAAAACATAGAGGCGTCTTATCAAAGAAAACATCTGAGATATTATCTAACATGGAGCTTGGCACAAACACATTTTTTGAAAAATTTTAAAAAGTATTTTAGGCACTATAGTTCCTTTCAGGGGTAAAGAAATATTTCTACGAATTTTATCAGTTTTTCCAGTTTTATTTCAGTTCATTCTTCTGTTGGATTTCATTTTTTAATAAAAACACTTTATTTTCTATGTCCTTCCACCTTTCCTTTAAACCAGGTTTCAATCCATGAATCCATCCATGCACCCAACCCTGCACCCCATCAATGCACTCACCCATCCATGCACCCAACCATGCATCAGTCCACATACCCAAATATGCATCTGTCCACATATCCAACCGTGCATCCATCCATGTATCACCCTTGCACCCACCTATTCATTTATCCATCCATTGGCATTTGGGGAAATAAGAGGAGAGAGATTTGTTAGATTTTGGGCAGAAGGGGAGGTGAACCATAGAGATGTTAAGTGACTTATTCAAGTCACTCAACAAATGTTAGGTCTAGAATTAGAAAGTTTTATTGAATCTTTCAGGGGTTCCTGTTGTTTTTCTTATTTTTAGCTTATAAACTCCCAACATAATAAGTACTTACTAAAGATCAAAAGATTTTGATAACTTACTAATTAAATTAGTTTCCCCTAAGAATCGAAAAAGAAATAAAAGTCAGGATTTCAAACATAATTAGGAAGACCAGACCACTATAAAAAATTATAGTCTGAAAGTTCATAGTAAAAGAGAATATGATCATTTTCAATAAATTTTCTTATTATGGTCCTAATTTGGTCCTAAGAGTAGGTCCATGTGTCTTCTAAAAATACAAAAATTAGCAGAGCATGGTGGCACATGCCTATGATCCTGGCTACTCAGGAGGCTGAGGCAGGAGAATTGCTTGAAACTGAGAGGTGGAGGTTGCAGTGAGTTCAGATTGTGCCACTGCACTCCAGCCTGGGTGATAGAGTGAGACTCCATCTCAAAAAAAAAAAAATAACCAAATCCATTTGTCTGAAGAAAAGAGAGATGACATTTTACCTTTACCAAGTCATGCAAAACAGTCCTAATCAATCCCAAAGACACTTCACTGTGCAAATCCATTACATTTTTCAGTGATGCTATGGATCTTGTTTTATATCATTCTTAAAATTATTGCCCATATTAACCACAATTGGATATTTCACATATAAAACTACAAATATACACACATCAACTTTCAGAAGAGGAGATTAGATTATTTAAAAAATAAGTGGCTGGCCAAAGTTAAAGGGCCACTTCGAACACAGATCTGGCTGTGTATTTGTACAGTATCTCTTCCAGTAATACCTGAGTGATTTGAAAGTATCTTATTCAGCGACACCGAATCCTTGTGAAACAGGTGGTAGCTCATCCATCATTTAAGCAATTCCTAAAAATCCCCCTCTTCCACAAAGTCTTCTAAGGGAGGGAAGATGGTTTTCTCTGGCCTCATCTTTCCTGGATCTAAAACATACCCAAGATTCATCTTTTTTCTCTATGTTGTTAAAAATGCACTGACCTTCCATGTGAAAAGCTGCTCAGTGGCTCTCTATATTCCTTGGCAGGGGTCCAAGCTTATTTACATCAATTTGTTAGCATCCTAAAATCTCCAGAACAGGGACTAAATCAACAACATGCAGATTATGGAATCCTGGTAAATTTGTAATGCAACAAAAGTTATCACCTTCATTTAAAAATCAGGAATAAAGAATTGGAGGTAATGTGAGCAAGGGATGCACAAGGAATTACAATCCACTACAAAGGAGGTGTTAAAATTCTTTGAGGCATGTCCAAGGAGAAAACCAGTTCAATTTCAAGCCCTGTGTATTGGAGGGGAAAGTTTTGTCAGAATCTTGGTGTTCTAATAGGTATTTTCCAATCTCTAATTTATAGAGGCCCATTTTTGCTTGCCTTTTTTACTCTATGTAGCCCTGGCCAACTTCAAAGATTGATGAAATCTGAGAGTGGTATTAGATTTAACACCATTTCAAGATGGGCTTTAAGCTGAGTGAGAATGAGTCAGACAGGAAAAGAAATAGAAAGAAAGAGAAAGGTTCTGCATGAAACTCTTGGCCTTATAGCAAATTGAAATATCATTATTGCAATACCCTCCAGAAATCTCTGGGGTGGTCCGTGCTACTCTAAGATCATGCTGCTTCCCATGGTGGCATCTAAGTAAAGTTATCATGAAGTGAAATGGATTGTAATGTATGTGCTGCCCAATCAAAATGAGAAATTCCCTAAAATCAGTGCCATTTTGGAGACAGCTCCCTGTTTACCATGCATGAAATATCTGGGCTGTGCTAAGCCGAGAACCCAGCTACATTGGGTCAGCATCTCAGAAGTTATTTTCTTCAAGAAGCTTAGCTCCATGGTATAAGGGATCAGTTATAGAATACTAATAACACTTTAATTGTTTCTCACTTTGCCTTCGGGGCATCATCAAAATCTTGTTCTGATTCTATCAGAAACCAAGATTTTAAGTATGTAGCTAAACAAAATTTCCATAAAATGAGAGATGCAAAATAAGATTGAAAGTGATAAAATGTTTAGAAGCAGTGCTTGACAATTCTCAAAGCACAGAATAAGAGTTCAAAAATATGACATCTCTACAGAGCCAAAAATTAATGTCCAATATAAATTCTCTCTGATACGCTGATGATTAGATGCCAATACCATTTGGCTAATACTAAATCCCACACCATTCTTTTTACCTTTATGTCTGAACTGTAACAAAAGATTTATTAACACAACCTTTTTAAGTTCCCAAATGATAGCATTAAGGTTACACATAGGCTTCTTAATACACATTTTAAAGTTAATTTTTTATACAATGTAGTTAAAAATTATGAGCTATGAAGTCCATCGGCCTGGGTTAGCCCATTGACTCAGCTATGTATTAATTAAGTATCTGTGAAATTTTCTTAACCTGTCAGTGCTTCTATTTCCTCAACTGTAAAATGGGGATTATATTTACTATTTCACAGAATTGTTATAAAGATTAGAGATAATACATTGAAGGTTCTTATTACAGTACCAGATATGTGGTAGGCTTTCCATGCATAATAGCTATTGCTATCATTGCCATGAGTTGAATCCTCAAATCTTCCCTACATTTTCTTATCGTACAACCAATTGTTTAAGAAATTTCAGGAGTTTTAAGGCAATTCTTAAATTCTTCTATTATTCTTCCAATATAAATGCAAGGTGAAGAAGGTATTCTAGTTGAGATATTTTTCCCTCCAACCATTTTTTCCCCTTACTATGTATTTGTTGAAGAACCTGTGCCATACATGTAGCGTTTCCTGCCGCTTGGATTTTACTGGTTGCACACACAGACAATTCAACATGAGCCTCTTTCTTTGGTATTTCTTGCAAACTGACAACTGGATCAAGAGGCTTAATTACATTCAATTTGATGCTTTTGGCAAGACTAATGGTGGTACTGGGTTGTTTCACCTGGAGAAACATCATGTCTTGTTTTTCGCTCTTTTTTGAATGTAGAAGTCATCAATGCTCAACGTCTAAATATATCATGAATTCATAATGATATTTTTAATTCAAATTTGGGAGCTTAAGAAATTTACTTTAATTTTCCTACATTATACTTGTATACATACATGAGTCTTGGAATAACAACACTAAAGCCATCAATAATGATTCCTGATTATAGAACATTTTTTTACATATGCTCTCCCATCTTTCTCCTCATTTTATTGTGGTACTATGTCTGCATTCTCAAATCATACAAGCATTACCTACCAGAATCTTTCTCTTCTTAGTCATAGACACACAAGTACTGTCATAATACATTTAGTGCCCACTGCCAGTTCTAATATTGAGGTCTCTTGTCATTTTGGTAATCTGAAGACAATTCTCTACTAGATTCCTTGACAAAAAAAAAAAAAGATAATGGGAAAGGTAACCCCTGAAATCTTTCATTTCTATTTATTTTTTTCCTTTTTCTTAATTGTTTAAATTGTGGTAATATTGCATAAATGCAATATTTGTTTTCCTGTGCTTGGCTTACCATGGTCTCTGGTTCGATCCATGTTGCCACAAATGACAGGATTTTATGACTTTTTATGGTTGAATAACATTCCATTGTGTGTATATACCACATTCTCTTTATTCATTTGTCTACTGATGGGCACTTACATAGGTTGATTTTGGCCGTTGTGAATAGTGCTGTAACATGGGAGTGCAGATGGCACTTCAATATATTGAGTTCTTGGCCAGGTGCAGTGGCTCACGCCTGTAATCCTAGCACTTTGGGAGGCCGAGGTGGGTGGATCATCTGAGGTCAGGAGTTCAAGACCAGCCTGGCCAACATGGCAAAACCCTGTCTCTACTAAAAACACAAAAAATTAGCCGGACGTGGTGGCAGGCACCTGTAAATTAAATTGTGGTAAAATACACACATAACATTTACCACTGCTACCTGTTTTTGTTTTTGATTTTTAGAGACAGAATCTCGCTCTGTTGCCCAGGCTGGAGTGCAGTGGTTCAGGCTTGTCTGAAATTCCTGAGCTCAAGCTATCCACCTGAACTCGGCCTCCCAGTAGCACTGGGATTATAGGTATGAACCACCACGTCTGGCCTGTTACCTGGGAGGCTGAGGCAGCTACTTGGGAAGCTGAGGCAGGAGAATTGCTTGAACCCAGGGGGACAGAGGTTGCAGTGAGCCAAGATGGCACCACTTCACTCCAGCCTGAGCTAAAGAGCAAGACTCTGTCTCAAAAAAAAAAAGTATATATATATATGTGTGTGTGTGTGTGTGTGTGTGTGTGTGTATACATATATACACACAAATATATATATATATAGATATATTTTTTTTCTTTTTCTCCAGTAGTGGAATTGCTGCATCATATGGTAGCTCTATGTTTGGTTTTTTGAGGAACCTCCACTCTGTTCTCTACAATGGCTGTACTTACTGTTTTACACTCCCACCAATGGTATATGAGGGTTCCCCTTTCTCCATATCCTCATCAGCATCTGTTATTGTCTGTCTTCTTGACACAAGTCATTTTAACTGGGGTAAGATGAGATCTCATTGTGGTTTTGATTTTCATTTCTTTGACAACTAACGATGAACATTTTTTCACATACCTGTTGGCCATTTATGTGTATTCTTTTGATAAACGTCTCTTCATATCTTTTTCTCATTTTTAAGTTAGACTGTTCCTTTTTGCTGTTGAGTTGTTTGAACTCCTCTGGTCATTAATCCCTGTTAGATGCATAGTTTGCAAATATTAGCTCCCATTCTGCGGGTTGTCTCTTTTCTTTGCTATGCAGAAGCGTTTCAGCTTGAGGTAGTCCCACTTATTTTTTCTTTGGTTGCCTGTGCTTTTGAGGTCTTACACAAAAATCCTTTGCCCAGACCAGTGTCCTGGAATATTTCTCCAATGTTTACTTCTAGTACTTTCATAGTTTCAGGGCTTAGATTTAAGTCTTTTAATCTACTGATTAGATTTTCATTTACAATATATAGTTTCCTTCTACATAATAGTTATCCAGTTTTTCTACCCCTATTTATTGAAAAGACTGCCCTTTCTCCATTATATGTTTCTGGTGCCTTTGTCAAAGATGAGTTGGCTGTGAATGTGTGGATTTATATATAGGTTCTCTATTCTGTTGCATTGGTCTATGAGTCTCTTTTTACATCAGTGCCATGCTGTTTTGGTTACTATAGCTTTATAGTAAATTTGATGTCAGGTAGTATGATGCCTACAGCTTTGTTCTTTTTGCTCAGGATTGCCTTGGCTCTTCAGAGTCTTTTGTGGTTCCATATAAATTTTGTGATTTTTTTCCCTATATCTGTGAAGAATGTCATTGGTATTTCAATAGGGATTGCAGTGAATATGTAAATTGCTTTTGGTAGTATCCTTATTTTAATAATATTAATTTTTTAATCCATAGGCATGAAATATCTTTCCACTTTTTTGTGTCCTCTTCAATTTCTTTCACCAGAGCTTTGTACTTTTCCTTTTGTAGGTCTTTCACTTCCTTGATTAGCTTGATTCCTAGTTATTTTATATATTTTTGTAGCTATTGTAAATGAGATTTCTTTCTTGATTTTTATTTTCAGATTGTTTGATATTGTTATATATAAATGTTACTGATTTGTTTAAGTTGATTTTGTATCCTACAACTTTATTGAATTTGTTTTTCAGTACTAACAGGTTTTTTTGGTGGAGTCTTTAGTTTTTTCTAGGTATAAGACCATGTCATCTGCAAACAAGGCTAATGTGACTTTTCTTTCCAATTTGGATACTGATGACTGTCTATGCCCTTTACACTAGAAGGCCAATTTTGGTGGATGATGACTTTCCTTATGCCTTCTTAATTCCATTTTCTTCTGAAATAAAATGTTGCTGTCAAATAGTCTGATGACATCTGATATTCCTTCCCTTGTAAGTCAAGGGTTCTCTTTGTTAGGATTCCCAAATGTTATTTACCATTTTTAAAAAAAGAAGTTCAGACATTTTATTGGAATATATCTTGCTATTGGTTGATATTGAAAAATCTCTTTCACAACATGCACTTTAAAAATTTTTAACTCCAGGATAAAATTCTTAATTATATTTTTAGATTTGCTCTTCTTCCTTGCTCCAGTTTTCTTTCTCACAAACTCCCATTATCTATATACTGGATCTTCTTTGCCTCTTCAATATTTGTCAATTTAATGTGAATCCTTTTTTATCTCTTCATTTCTTTTTGATTTTAAAAAATTCCCTCCTTTTATCTTCTATTTTTCTTAAGGCATTATATTGTGTTTATTTACTCCTTTGTTCCTTCTAGTTTAGCCACTATTTTTTAAATGATTTTTTATTTTTATTTTAATTCTTCCTTGAGCTTTGTCACCTAATTTGAATATTTTTAATTTTGATTATTTTTTTCATATCTTATATCATTTTCTCAACATATTTTAGACTTTTTTTTAAAAAACAGAATGTCCCAATTTTTTGTCTTTGTTTTTTGAGTATCTATCTCTGGCATGTTTTCATCGTGTATAAGGATATCTTCTACCATTTATTCTCTTTCTTTGTTATAACAATTTTGTATGGGATTTGACCTGGATACTTTTCTTTCGCTCATATCCATGTAAAATTACTCTCCTTGAACTTTTAGAAGAAAGCTTGGTTCAGAGAAGATTTCTTTTACTTAATAGAACTCTCTTTTCAGTTGTTTTCACGTAGTATTAAAAATACGGTGGCCTGTTTTTGAGATTCTTTGTATCTATTCCTCTCTCCTATTTTTATCCAGATCTTGTTTTTCTGTTGTATCTATTGTCCCTGTCCTGTTAAATTTTGATTCAACTCCCAACAGTTTCTCGTTGGTGCAGAGTCCTGTCCTGGATGGACCCTGGGAAGTCAGAGTGGAGAGTTCATGCAGATAAGACTACCCCAGCTCCTTAAGACCTGACAGGCACTCATCTGTTATGGGATGCAGCAAAACCCCTCCCCGTTTTTGCTGCCACTTTAAAATCCGCCTGCTGTGCATTCCAGCTAGTGTCTGTTGGCTCTTTTGGGGTTCTCCTGTTCTTTGGTCTGTCAGATGCCCATTGCTTTCCTCTGTTTTCTGTTAGACAAATGCTGATACTGGGTTGCATTTTGAGGTTTGAGGTATACCCTGTCACCTTGCTTTGTTCTGAAACCACGAGCTTTGCTTTTGCTGAGTAGTCTTTCAGTCTGATTCTATGTGAAGATTCAGGAAGACGCAAACATTTTGCTGCCGCTGTTGCTACTATCCCCAAACCTCCTGATTTAATAGTTTTAACAAGCAGAAATGATTATCTGATTTGATTTACCAGGAAGTAGGTTTTGAAAGAAAATAAATCTGAAAGAATGAATTTGGGTTTTTGCCTGGGTACTTTGAATATCTTTTCCAGGAAGGCAGTATGAGCCTCTGAGTTTTAAAGTTATCAAAACTGTTTTGGGAGACCATAGGTGTAGAATCAATACAAAAAAAATTAGGCAAATATTATTCATTATGCAGTGATATTTGCAATTGATCCCCTAGGCCTCTTTGTTGTCTCAACTCTATTTTCCACCTTAAACCTCAACGGATGGAATGTTGTAAGGCACGTAGAATGCTGGGTCTGATCCCTGATGATCTGATTCCAAATGGGTCACAGGCGGGAAATTACCAACCCAGGGCACAACCTGTTGCTAGTGTTTATGTTCTGGGCACTCTGCTCTTGTTTTAGCCAAGGCAAAAGCTTTCTTAAATGTGAATCTTTCTGAAACTCTGCATTGACTTACAAAGCACAGATCAAGTGAATTACTTTATTGAAGAAAAACATATCTTGGGGGAAAATAAATATTAATACTGCCAGATATTCCTGTCTATTCCATTATAAGGTAAAATCTGATCCCCATGAAGGGTGGTACTGAGATAAACACATCTTATTTCAAAGTAATAATTTCTTATTATTTCTAAGTAATAGTTTTAAAATTTCAGCTATTACTGTCCAGGCTCCTAAAATAAACAGTTATAATATGTAGGTAATAAGTATCAACTAGTTGAGATATTGTCCATAATTTTCCATAGCTCTGTGTGGCTAAATCACAAGAATTCATTTTATCAGGTCTTTGGAGTTGGACATCAGCTTCCAGGATGTAACGTCTCTTTGATTTCACCTGAGAATGTCTATGCTGTGCTACTGGCACAGTGATGGGGCATGGTTTGTCTCTTTTTCTCTTTTTTTTTTTTTTTGAGATGGAGTCTCACTCTGTAGCCCAGGCTGGAGTGCAGTGGTATGATCTCGGCTCACTGCAACCTCCAGGCTCTTTTTCTTTATGACAACCCTACCAGAACTGCTTGTCATCTAGCCAGAAGATTGAATGTTGCCCATCAAGGAACTGAATTTTGATGGTGCCAAAAAGAAGGAAAACAAAATTATTCAAAATAATTTTCATTTATTTTTTGGGAGACAGAGATTTGCTCTTGTCACCCAGGCTGGAGTGCAATGGTGCAATCTCAGCTCACTGCAACCTACGCGTCCCAGGTTCAAGCGATTCTCCTGCCTCAGCCTCCCAAGTAGCTGGAACTACAGATGCCTGCCACCACACCCAGCTAATTTTTTTTTTTTAATTATTTTTAGTAGAGACAGGCTTTCACCATGTTAGCTAGGCTGGTCTCGAACTCCTGACCTCAGGTGATCCACCCACCTCGGCCTTCCAAAGTGCTGGGATTACAGGCTTGAGACACTGAGCTCGGCCACTTTTTTTGTTTGTTTTTGAGTCAGAATCTCACTCTGTCACCCAGGCTAGAGTGCAGTGGCACGATCTCAGCTCACTGCAATCTCCGCCTCCTGGGTTCAAGTGATTCTCCTGCCTCAGCCTCCTGAGTAGCTGGGATTACAGGCATGTGCCACCATGCCTGGCTAATTTTTGTATTTTTAGTAGAGACGGGCTTTCACCATGTTGGTCAGGCTAGTCTTGAACTCCTGACCTCGTGATCTGCCCACCTCGGTCTCCCAAAGTGCTGGGATTACAGGCATGAGCCACTGTACCCGGCCCACATTTCTTTAAAAATAAATTCTATCATGATAATAACTAAATCTTAATACTTAGGGATGATAATAATTTTCATGTATATTGTCTTCTAATCCAAGACTCCTTGAGTTGAAAGCAAAATTTTTGTGTGTGTGTGTGTGTGTGTGTGTGTGTAGGGAGGCACTTATAGAGACAGATATAGACATAGAGATGTAGACATCATTTAAGTCTAGATATCAACCTATAGCAAACTAGTTTTTACAAGATAAGTATCATTTACCAAGAATCAGAGATCTGGAGCTACATCCAGTTTCAAGAGGGAAATTAATAATTGTAAAAACCTTCTGTCTTGAGACCACATCTTATGAGAACTTCCTTTAACATAAAGCACCTCTAGGAAGAGACTTTCTTCCTGCCACCCATCCCCTGGTTTGGTCAGAACACAAAAGATAGGAATATATTGAAATTAAGGTGACCAAATCATGCCAAATATGAGATAATAAAAAACAGTTAAACAGGTTTCTGTCCTATACATGTTATCTTCTGAATGATTCTGGCTTGAGTTCATTTGGACTTTTCAACAAGACCCTGCACATTTCCATATTTCAACTTCTGCAAAAGTCAAAACCTGCCCTCGTCTCCCTCCAGCATCTGCTCTGCTGCCATTTCTGCTTTTCCCTGATGAGTGAATGAGGCATGCCAAGGAACCATGATGGAGAGGTCACTTAATTTTTGTTTGTAAAGCCAAATCTCCTGTGCTCCCCATAATTACCAATCAATTTTACATAAATAGCAAAATTAAGTCCCATTATTCTCATTTACCACAAAATTAGAGGAATTAATTAAACATGGAAAAAGTGCTGATGCCTGCCAAATCACTACTTCCAGTAGATAGAAATGAATTCAGAAATTGCACACAGGCAGGAAGAAAACTCAGCACAGCATCCAGAAACACAGCAAAGTGTTGCAACTGAAAATACTGTTTAATTAATCCAGGTATCTATGCACTAAAACGTTCCTGAGTTTCTCTCCTAAAGCTAGGACAAGGAAGACACATTCTTCCTTTAGAGATGGATATGGTTTGGCTGTGTCCCCACCCAAATCTCATCTTGCACTGTAGCTCCTGTAATTCCCACGTGTTTTGGGAGGGACCCAGTGGGAGATAAGTGAATCATGGTGGCGGTTCCCCCATACTATTCTCATGGTAGTGAATAAGTCTCAGGAGATCTGATGATTTTATAAGGGGTTTTCCCTTTCACTTGGTTCTCATTCTCTCTTGCCTGCCGCCGTGTAAGACAAGCCTTTAGCCTTCCACCATGATTTTGAGGCCTCCCCACCCACATGGAATTGTGAGTTCCTTAACCCTCTTTATCTTTATAAATTACCTAGTCTCAGATATGTCTTTAACAGCAGCGTGAAAACAGCCTAATACAAGACAGCATCTGGCATCTTTACAATGCAAGGTGTCGGGTTCCTTTTCTGTTGTTATTTCAGAAAGGTGTTTGTTTGGTTTGGGTTTGAATAACCTATAAACCCAGAAGAGAAAGAAAACTGAAGACATGCTTTCCAACCTAAGTTTGTCAGAGGAACTTGCATTCTTGTGACTGTTGCTAATGAGTTCAGTTAAACTCCAGAAATCACACCACAGAAGCGTCCATACTCTGTATGAAAGATCATGTTGTGCTTAAGACCAAATTCCTGAAATAAATGAGGAGCAGATGGAGGAGAAGGGGTAAGGGTGGGTGTTTGGACTTTCACAATTTTGGGTATTGGGCTTAACAATGCTCAGATCTGTTAGAAAGTTTAGAAATGATGAGGCTAAAGATGGTGAAGTAGTTTCATAAACTAGAAAAGAAAGATTCAAACAGAAGACAAAAATGTTCTTCAAGGATTGTCTAAGAGTCCCTTGCAATTACTTCCATTATGAAACAATGAAATATATACTATTCCTTAAATAAACCCACCAAAATGATATCCCCTTTTAATGGTTGGGCTACGGTAAAACAATCTCCATATCTTCCTTAATGAGATTTTTATTGCTTGTGTATATTTGTCTTGCACTGAATTTTTGCCTCAGGAACCCTGAATTATGTTACCTCAAGTTGTTCCTGGTAAGCATGCAAGCATCCACCCAATTTTTGCTGTGAAAATGGCTCCTTCTGGCAAAGTGAAAGCAATTGGAACTCAGTTTAATTAGCTGCCTTCTGTAAATATGACATTATTCTTCTAGCTCTGTGCTGGAGTTGTATTTACAAAGGGAACAGATAGCAATAATTATTTGGGGTTGTAGTTAGTCAGTATTAGTTAATGCCTGAGCATAATTGAGAGGAAATTAAGACAAGTATAGATTATGGGTACAAAACAGGATAAATAAGCATCTGTCAGATCATAAATTTTACATATATTTTTGGGCGTGGATGAGGAATTCAACTGCACAGAGAAGCAACAAGTTCCTCACCTGAAATCTATTTAACAAGAAGCATGTGCAATCTATATTGTCTAATTTTGAATAATTCACATTCTGGGCTTTCTGTTATAGATGTTCACTCTCAGACCAACTTTTCTTGGTGACGCAATATGCTTCTGAGCTACCTCTCTTTCCTTTGACTCAGGGGAACCCACAGAAGGCAAACTCAGTCTAATCATCCAGAGGCAACAAAATAGAGGAGTCTGTCATTTCCAAAATACTCAATGTATCCCAAAGTCAAATCTAAAATGGGAATGAGTTAAGTATGTTTCTGGCTTCCATTAGATTATTGCAAGTTGACTCGTTTTAAAAGTTTCAGCTTTAATATTGTTAACAGTCATTAGCGTAGGTAAATATGACTCATAAAGGTTTTATAGCCTCCCCCTGTAGAAATTCTGGGGAACAGGTCATTTTGGGCAGGGCAGCCTTTGCTAGAGTCCAGACGCTAGAAGAGAACATCCAGCCCCACATCAGTTCCGTAGTTTACAGGGAGGGGAGCAAAATCATATAGTGGGTGAAGAATATGGACTTTGGAGTCAGATGTGTCTGGACAATTGTTCAGGTTCCACTTCTTGCTAACTGTGAGATCTTGAACACACTAGTTAACTTCCTGGTTTCTTCATCTGAAAGATGGGGATGACGTGAAACTTAATGATTGGAAGTACTGAATGAGATAAATCACATAAAGCAGTCAGCACTGAGCCAGACACAAAAAAGGTGCTCACTTGGTTGGAACAGCTACAACTTCTGGTAATATTTCTAGTCTACCATCATCTCCTGAGACCTGTTTAAATCCACTAATATGCAGAGCAGGTTTTTATTTCATATACAGCAACAAAGAAAAATCTGGGTTGGGGGAAGCACTAGGGGATAAAGTAGAAAGTGTTAGGTTTGTCTCTCAGCAGGCACCATGCACTGAGTTTGAGACTGTACAGTCATGGGGGTGACAGGCAGACAGAATCCTTGTGTCTTTTTTCTGTTTCATTTTGATTTATTTGTGTATTTATTTTTTTACATGTGAGGCTTGGCAACATTTCAGCTCAAAGCAGAATCGCAGTTCCTAAGATAAATGGGGAGACTCTGAGCATGAACAGCGTGGCCTTGAGGTCCGAGTGACAAACTGTGACAGGCTATGGAGGAGAGGCTCTTTTCACCATTGCATGGTGCCCCCCTGTACTCTGGCACCCCTGCTGCTGAGAGCCTGAGGAGCACACAGAAGCAGACTTGTTGGAGTTATCAAGGTGGATCCTGAAGACTGGAAGTTTCTACCCAGTGGTTGGGCACTAAGTGCTGGGAGAGCTGGGTGATGGGGGAGGCAGGTGGGGACAGCAGCTCACAGGTCACAGGTCTGTTTGGGTACGGGTCAGAGGCACCATTGGGGGAAATACCTGGATGGCCAATTTCTAATTATGGGGCAACAAATGATCATAGAATTTGATCATTTACTTTGTAGCATGCCTTTGAGTCATTATCATGGGCTCTGGGGATCTATGAATGCCAGATTGGAGTTCATATACCTTGTAATAAGGTTAGCATTCATAAAAACATGCAGACCTCATTAGGTGAAGCAAAAAGACTTCCCAATTTTCACCAAAATAGTGTTGTGCTATCTTTGCCTTTATACATCTACTTTCAGCCAGAATTCCCCACATCTGGCCATCAACTCCTCTAAAGGGAGAAAAGGCTAAGATCCCCCACCAAGGACCGTTCAGCATGCCTGGCTTTTCATCTAGCTCTGGGGAGTGGCCTCATGGAGCACTGGGACCCCTGGGCTAAGGAGACCAGGGCAAATATCCAACTCAATTTCTGCAGGTCTTGGTTTTAGGATATATTTTTGCATGTTTTACATCTCAGAGATGAAATTCATCTCTAAACAACTACCCCCTTGGATAATATTTGAAATATTTTCAAACTTACAGAAAAATGTGACAAATAAATACAAAAATATGTATTCTTCACCCAGATTAATGAATTTTAAAGAACTTATCTTGTAGATACTTATTAGTATTTTTTATGAACTACTGAGAGTAGGTTGCATACTTTATGTCCCTTAACCTCTTAATACTTCAGGGTATGCCTCCTAAGAATAAAGATGTTCTCTTACATTACCACAGTGCAGTTATCACACTCAGGAAATTTAACTTTGAGGTACCATTTTTATGTAACCTACAGTACATTCTCTAACTTTGGCAATTGTTAGGATGATGCCCTTTGGCCAATATTTTCCCCTTAGTAAAGGTTCCAGTCTAGGATAATTTATTATATTTTGTTTTTATGTCTAGAGTGGCTTTTGAGAGACTTACAATCTCTGTTCATTTCCTAAAATCCTGACTCAAGGTGTGATTGGAGCCTTTAATCTGTGCTATGTGTATGAAGCATTTTGATCCGTTTGGCATAGAGGTACACCATCTGTATTCTCCATGGGCTGCCATGCTTATGCTGGTGGCCTTGTGTCTAGAGATCCCAGATGGGCTTCTCATCAGTGCAGGATCTCTGCATTCACCTCACTGTAGGATGACAGAGATGAGATACAGAGTCCTACAGTTTCTCTATTAGGGCAGATGTAGGAAAGGTCAGGTTAACAACAGTTATGAGGTAGTAACATCCACTGTCCCAAGATGCTGGGCTAAGATGCTAGAGGCCTCCCCCAACCCAATCCCCAAACCTACTGCTTCTAAAAAGACCCCAAACTAGACTGCTACCTTTGACCTTTTGTAGCCCTGTTATAGCGGGGCTGTTTTCTTCATGAAAGATTTGCAGGCAGGCAAGAAGTATCTGGTCCGCAGGGCCTGAAGTGGCCCGAGGACAGAGAGGCATGGGCAGGGCCATACAAAGAAAGTCATGGTGTCTGATATTCAATCCCAGTAATGTCCTGAGTGTCAGTCCTGCCCTGCTCTGGGAGGAACACCATGGCATGGTGCTGGCAGTGCCAGACTGGTACCATGGAGGTTTCCCAGCTTTGGGGATCAGTCTCATTAGAAGAGCTGCATCCAGGCATACATGGAGACCATGATGCTGGTGGAAGAGCTCAGAAACTCTGCCAAAATGGGAACTCTCAGAAGATACGGCCAGCCCCAAAAGCTACCCTGAGGTTAAGTGACAATGACTCACAGAGTGAACTTGTGGACGCCTAGGAAAAACATGGAGTGTGGGGACTGAAGCCCACACTGAGAAGTGCACAAGAGAGAGTAATGGGTTGTTGACACAGGGGCCTGGTCTTGCCTGGGCATCGCTCATTCCAAAGGGAGTGGCACACAGAACAGCCACATCCGGTTGCCCCCCTCCTCAAGGGCTGAACTGGGTGTTTGGCAAAGAGGTACTTTTCTGCCTTTAAGCAAGAACTGGCACTTACGACTATATCTCAAGTGTGGAGTTTCCAAAAGTGTGCTCCATAGATGACCAGCCCCATGACATGGTCTGCCAGAAGGGACTCCTTGGCCCAAAAAAATGTAGAAAACCCTCCAAGCTGTGACCCTTTTTTAGAATTAAGACCTTTGAGAGAAAACAGTTTAATCCAATGTTCCCAGGGCTTGCTCAGCCAGGGAACCATTTTGTATCCTGGTTGTAGCAGTGTGACTGTATATGTGTGTGTGTGTGTGTGTGTGTGTGTGTGTGTGTGAGAGAGAGAGAGAGAGAGAGAGAGAAAGAGAAAGAAAAAGAGGAAGAGAGACCGCACGTATGCCTATGTACATGTGGTAGCCAATGACATTCCACAGACCCCACTCTGAAAACGTTCTCCTGGTAAATTGACTGCAGAAAGCCTCCAGCGTGTCCTGCCTCAAGGCTCCCCAAGCTCCGAAATGCATTCTGCAGCTGGTACTACCCTCTGAATACTGATGGGAGCTCCTGACTTGGAGGGTAGCCCCTAAAACAGGATGTCTTTCTGGGCACAGAACATTCTTACTCTGGCAGCAGAAAGGAAGGAAGTGGTCAACCTGAGCCTTGGGAATTGAGACTTTTGGGAACTGGGATGTGAAGGCTGAGCACGGGGAACCCAGATACCAGCCACAGTCCCATTTGCAGAGGCAACAGGATTTCTAACCAGGCCTCAGGCACTATTACTTGAGTTGTTAAGAGACAGCTGTCTTCACCTGATAGAGGTATTCACGAGGCCTGAAAATAAGCCATTCTGGCAAAAATCCATCCTATATACCCATGAGGCACTTCCAAAATCCAAATGTTATAAAGAAAGTTTGACAGCACACAGGAAGCTGATATGTACACCTAACCTGTATTTTCTCATCCAAATGGAGTACCCAAAAGTGTGTCTGGAAATAGAGTGCACAAGAGAGGAAGGAAAATGGAGTAGGGACAAAGGGAAGAGGGGAGAGGGGGAGAGAACAACAGAGAGAGATCTAAGTTAAGGCTTCAGAACTGTGACACTCCGGCCAGTGCTGGCCATGAGACACCTGCTGAGGAAGGAAGCAAAGTGCCCTTTGCTTCTTTTTATTTTTAATTGATACATAATAATTGTACATACTTATGGAGTATAACATGAAGTTACAATATGTACAATGTATAGAGGTCAAATCAAGATAATTCATGTCCATCAACTCAAACATCAATCATTTCTTTGTGTTGGGGATATTCAAAAGCCTCTCTTCTAGCTATCTAAAATATATAATAAATGACTGTTAGTTATAGTCATCCTACAGCGACCTTTGCTTTTGAGCCAGAGAAAAGAGACACACTCAAAAAAGACGTAAAATAACTCTGCTGAGAAGAACATCTTGCATGCGCATTTGCTCTGCCAAACAGTCAAATCCCTCCAATAATTTAGAAATACGGGGTTATCTTGGGATATGGAGTGTGTCCCTAACACCAATCTGGACTCACCAACTGGGACTGTATTTTTGGTTTGGAATTAGCATGGACACAAGCTCAGAGGCAAAACTCACCAAAAAAAAAAAAAAAAAAAAAAAAAAAAAATCCCATGGAGGCAAAGAATGGAACATCAAGAAAATGCTCTTACAAGCAGAATCTCAGACTAATGAGGATGCTGCCATGAAACCAAGGAATATACAGTAGGAAATTCATTCAGACAATTAAGACACGAGGGCCATTAACTTAGTGACAGATTCCCAGCCCTGGAGTTAACTGCTGTTTGTTAGCTGTGTGACTTTAGAAGCACTACCAAACCTCTCTGGGCTTTATTTACCTCATCATAAAGTGGTGATTAAAAGTTCCTACCCAGTAATGCTGCTGTGAGGTTTTAAGATTTTCTTAGAATAGCACCTGGCACATAGTAAGCGTTGAATAAATGATAGTTGTTATTGTTGTTGCTGTTATTATTAATTTAATATATAGTATGTTCTACTAACCAGGACATAGGAAAATAGTAGCAGAATTAAATTCTAAGCAAAAGGAACAGGTTGGCATGTTTTTATTTGAGAGGACAAATCCCACTGTGAGTTAACTCTTGGTGGCTTTTGTCTGGTGATGCAGAGTTACTTCTGGGACAATAAGCACGAGGCTGCTGCTATAGTCTCAAGATTCAACAGTAAATCACTGTGTATCCCTGCATCGTGTTGTTATTCTATGGATTAAACAAGATAATGCATGTAAAATGCTTAGCCCATAGTGGCATTTAATAAATAGCAGCTATTATTTCTGATATTCTCATTATCAATATCATTACAGCAATAATAATATTGTCACATACTAGCACCGAGTGATTCAATTTACAGTCTAACAATCATGCAGATGGAAGACTCAGCTGCAGCCTACCTATTTTCCAAAAGGGGGTTAAAACTGATTTTCATCTTTTCCCTTTTTACGGTGAGATAATATAAAAGTGTTCTGTAAATTCTAATGTATATTTCATCTTTTTTCTGAAAAATTAAAAAAATTAAAAGGCTCTCCCAATTTGTGGTCTCCAAGGTATTTTGCCTGCTACATTTTATTTTCAAAATGTTACCAGTACTCATTCTCCCTGGTTCTCAACTGTGGAAATGCTACGCCAATTGAAAGCCTCTGGCTGGAACACAGGAGAAATTCCGCCATCTGCTGGCCTCTCGGAGAACTGCTCGGGAGAAGCTGCCCACAGACAGGTAACTACGGGGGTGGTAAAGATGCAAGGCGGCTGACAGTCACCTGCCCGGTGGTTTGAGATCCAAGGGGAATGGAGAACTCAGCCATCACTGTGGTCTCTGGAGGGTCACAGCTTGAATCCGTCTGCCATGCTGCTGCATGTGTGGCATCTGTCCCTGCCTGTCTCTCAGGACAACACCTGCCTTTGCAACTCTAGAAGCAGATGATAATTCAGAGAGAGCAGACCTGAGGTGCCAATCACTCTGTTCCTTGGCATTTTGCCCCCATTCTTAGCCTGGCAGCACATCAGAGCCTGTTGCCTTCTGGCCTCTGCTGGAGGCTTGGGCCACCACAGGCTCCAGGTCTCCTTGGCTATGTCCCTTCCTCTCCCCAGGGCCTCCACCATGTGTGAGACAATGCAGCCCACCAGGAATTGAGGCAGGGGCCACCCCAACTGAGCTGGGTGAACAGAGATGCTGTCCAACCCCAGGGCTTACTGCGCCAGGTTCCACCTCTCCTGGGCAGTGAGCAGCTCTGGTCAAGTCGTTATTTTATTTTATTTTATTTTATTTATTTTTTCAGATGGAGTCTCGCTCTGTCACCCAGGCTGGAGTGCAGTGGCGCGATCTCAGCTCACTGCGAGCTCTGCCTCCTGGGTTCACGCCATTCTCCTGCCTCAGACTCCCGAGTAGCTGGGACTACAGGCGCCCGCCACCGTGCCCGGCTGATTTTTTGTATTTTTAGTAGAGATGGGGTTTCACCATGTTAGTCAGGATGGTCTCGATCTCTTGACCTCATGATACGCCCACCTCGGCCTCCCAAAGTGCTGGGATTACAGGCGTGAGCCACCGCGCCCAGCCCAAGTCCTTATTTTAAACACACATTTCAACACAGAGAAGGCCTCACACACAATGGAAGGCTCTTAGCACCTAGGAAGAGGACTCTAGGAGACTGTTTCTGAGCCAAATGCATTAATGTGTAGACAATACAGAAGCTGACCCATGTTGACCACCTACCATATGCCAGGTATTGTCACATGTGTTTTCATGGATTAAGACATTTAATCCTTACAATAACTCTCTGAAGAAGATACAATTACTATCCTTATTTTACAGGTGAGAAAACTGGGGCACAGACAGTCCCAGTGGCTTACACAAGGATTTCTAGCTGGCCACTGGTGGAGCTGGGACTTGAACCCAGGCTGCCTGGCTCCAGAATTCACATTTCCAATCCCTATGTTTGATCTAAATACTTAATTTAACATGGAAAGACCAAACACAGTAGTACTCCTTATGCACAATTTTGCTTTCATGGTTCCAGTTACTCAAAGTCAATTGGGAGTCAGAAGACATTAAATGGAGGACTCCAGAAATAAACAATTCATCAATTTTAAATTGCATACTCTCTAAGTGTGATGAAATCTAACGTCATCCTGCTCTGTCCTGCCTGGGATGTGAATCCTTCCTTTGTCTAGTGTGTCTGCACTGTCCACACTCCCTGCCCATTAGTCACTTGGCAGCAAGCTTGTTTATCAGATCGACTGCCAAGGTACTGCGCGCTTGTGTTCAAGGAACCTGTATTTTACTTATTAAAAGCCCCAAAGCATAAGAGTAGTGATGCTGGGATATTGTTGTGATTGTTCTATTTTTATTGTTGTTGTCATTAATTTCTTACTGTGCCTAATTTATATTAAACTTTATCATAGACATGTATGTATAGGAAAAAAACATAGCATATATAGGTATACAGGGTTTTGTACTATTCGTGGTCTCAGGCATCCACTGGGGGCCTTGGAATGGTCACCTGAAGATAAGGGTGGACTACCATAATGCAGTAGCATGAGAGGTCATTGACATGATGGAGTCTTCTGATCACAAGCAGAGGCTCCCTAGTACTGACAATGGGGACCCAACTTGAGAGCTCACAGATGAATGATGGCTAGAGTGAAAGAAGGAGGTTCTGGGAAACAGAGGAACCCAGGGAGAATCAAGGATGGGTCAGTACAGTCACATGAGAACATGAAAGAGATAGAGACCAACAGGAAAACAGAGACCAAGGGGCAAAAGACTTATGTATTTATTTAGTCTTCATATTTATTTATATTTATTATTGAAACTGAATAAACTTAGCTCAACCGTAGACCCAAGCAGCTGGTGGAGCTGAGGAGGGGCACTGCTGATAAACAGCATGAAATAGTTCAATTGCCAGACTGGGGGTTGGCCTTGGTGTTAAACCACTGCCCAACACCGCAGGACTAGCGGACCATCTTCCATGCCCTTGGGTGTGGTGGATTGCTCACACCTACCCATCCCTACCGCCAACAGGCCCTGCGAATGGCACTGTCACTCTCACAGGGTCTACAGGAGGCCAGGCACTGAGGCTGCTGGGGAGACCAGGAGACTGCATTACATACTACATGTACCCCACCCTCATGGAGTTTACACTCTGGTGGGGGCAAGGGAAGGGCACAGAATGCAAACAGGTAAAGCAAGTAAAATAGTTACAAATTGGAAGATATACTTTAAAGGAAATGAACAGGACACTGTGCTGGAGAACAATGGGGAAAAAGATCTGTTGAACACAGAGAAGAACCAGCAGTGTTTGGCCATGCCTCTCATTTCAAAGGGCCTCCCATTCCCAATGCTGTGGAGCCTTGCAAAGGTGCAGGAGGCAACTTACAGACTGAAAGATGTCACACTTGCAGCTCTGACCAGTCCTGTGCCAGGACCTCACCACCACACCGCAGGACTCAGCTTCTATGCTACATGTCCTTTTAATGAATTCTCTCCATCTTCTTGTGTGTCAGTGAATTTGAGTCCCATTGTATCTTTTATTGTGATAGACAATGATATAATTTTAAATATTTTGCAAATTTGGGCCCTTGATTTGGCTTTCCATTTGTTGGGGGAGGCCTGGGAGCCTCAAAAACAGGTGTGTCTAGCTGCTGGTGCTGAAGGAAGGCCTCCAGGAGGGGGGTGGCCTTCAAGTTGGGAGCTGCAGGAAGAACTGAGGGGAAGAAGGGCACTTCCAGCTGTATCATGAGGCTACTACCCATTTGGAGGACAAAAGCCATCTCTCAAGGACTTACATTAAAAAGAAAATTTAAGTACAGTTAGGAAATAAAAGATCTCGGTAAGTTCCAGTAGAAAGGCTTAGAATAAGTCCAAGACAAACTGATTCTAATTTAGCCAAAAGTGGGAAGAACAAAGACCTTCTGTACAACTTAACACTATCCTTCAGCTTGATTTCTCAAGATTCACAGGGAGAGATTTTGAAATGAATCACTGAATTGTAAGAAGCTAGGTCAACTGGCAGATTGTGTATCTCAGATTCATCCTGCTTCTGAAAATAGACATTAAAACTGCAGCAACCTGGAAAAAATAAAAGCTGAGGTGGGATTTTAAATGACAGCCATAAGGACATGCCTTGTGGTGAAAGATGGCGGTTGGACAAGGAAGGGCTGCTCAGTTGTCTACTAAGGGACGCGGTCTCTAGTTCATTCCTCAAGAGTTTCCATAGGCTGCATAGGACAAAGAGCTTTCTCATTTAGGCTGGAGTTGAGGATGCTTAAAGTTTTGTTCTTTTCCACAACTACCTGCACTTTGAGGGCAACAAAGTGAGAATGACTCATGAGAGATAGTCCTGTTTGGACCAGAGGCAAAGCAACAACCAGCCCATCTGGGGAAAACTTGTCTCTAGGAGAACAGTGTTTGTGTATTGATAATATAAAATTAGATGACAGCATCCCCTTGTTCTCTTCCCTACCACCAAGGAGGAACTGAACCTTCAGAAATCCACTGGTTTTTTGTTTGTTTGTTTGTTTGAGATGGAGTCTCACTCTGTTGCCCAGGCTAGAGTGCCGTGGAGCAACCTTGGCTCACTGCAACATGTGCCCCGTGGGTTCAGGCGATTCTTTGGCCTCAGCCTCCCAAGTAACTGGGACTACAGGTGCATGCCACCATGCCCAGCTAATTTTTGTATTTTTAGTAGAGATGGGGTTTCACCATATTGGCCAGGCTGGTCTCAAACTCCTGACCTCGTGATCTACCCACCTTGGCCTCCCAAAGTTCTGGGATTACAGGCGTGAGCCACCATGCCCAGCCAATTTTTGTATTTTTAGTAGAGATAGCGTTTCACCATATTGGCCAGGCTGGTCTCAAACTACTGACCTCATGATCCACCCTCCTTGGCCTCCCAAAGTGCTGGGATTACAGGTGTGAACCATCACACCCAGCCTGCAGCAATCCACTGTTTAAATTTCTCTTTCACAAGTGATGCCCTGGTTAAAACCCTTCATCACATTTTGCATCTCTTCTTTAGATGAGTTACCCAAGAGAAGTGCTCAATCAGTCTCCCTCCCTGGTTACTCGACTAGCGTCTAAAACATCACTTGTCCTCACTATTTGTTAAATGACTGAATTGCCAGATTATCAAAATCCATACATACTACCAGAGAAGTCTCTCTGGCTGTTGTGAAAAGATTGGTTTCTCCTAAATCAACAGTCACTGAGAACCAACCATTCATTGAATAACTCATTCACTTCACCACCGTATATCTAGCAAGGATCTTAGTAAGTGCCAGACCCCTTGCAAGGTTTTCCAGACACAGTGGCAAATAAAACAGACAAGATTCTGGCTCCCAGGGAGTTGATAGTAGGTAAGACCAGGGATCATCACACATTTCAACAAAGAGCCAGAGCATAAATATTTAAGGCTTTGCAGGCCACATGCAGTCTCTGAAGCATATTTTCTTTGTATTTTGTATACACTTGTTTTTAACAACACTAAAAACTATAAAAACCATTCTCATATCAAGGGTCTTTCAAAAATAGACCACAGGCCAAATTTGGCCCATTAGCCATAGTTCGTCAGCATTTGTTTAAGACAGACATTAAACACATGCCCTGAGGATGACATCAGTACAGGTGAAATAAGCACGTAGGAGAGTGAGAGAGGAAAAAAAGGCTGCATACATATGGTCAAGATTTTGGAGGGGTCAGGGAAGGCCACCAGGAAGGAGAAGCATTCAAAGTATGATGTGATGGAGGAGCAGGGCTAACTCAGCAAACAATGAGGAGGGCAAGGGAGGAGGGCGAGGGAGGAGGGTGAGGGGGCTGAATGAAGGTAGAGGGGCTACAGGTAAAGGCTTTGAGCAGCACAGCTGAGCGGGATCCAGATAAAAAAGCCTTGTCAACTGCATCAGGAGCTTGGATTTTACCTTAGGTACAACGGGAGCCTTGTAAGCGTGGGTTTTAAGGAAAAGAGTGCCTGGATCTCCATGAAGTTGAAGGAACTCTTCTGGCTGCTGGGCAGGTTCTACTCTGAGAAAGTAAGAGGCTAGTCCACTGTAGCCTTGTGCTATGGGTCTGATTGTGTCCCCTCCTCCCCCTCCAAAATGTGTTGAAGCCCTAAGCCCCTACTCCTTGGAATGTGACCTTATTTGGAAATAGGGTCCATTGCAGATATAATTTGTTAAGATGAGGTCATAGTGGAGTAGGGTCCAACAAATGCCTGCTGTCCTTATAAAAAGGCAAGCATGTGAAGACAGGCCCACAGGGACAACCCCAGGTGGCATGAAGGCAGAGTGTGGCATGCTGCAGCTGCAAGCCAAGTAAGGTCAAGGATGCCAGAGACCTCCAGAAGCCAGGAAGAGGCAAGGAAGGACTCCCTTGCAGGTTTCAGAGGAAGCCTGGCCCTACTGACCCTTTGATTTTCAGATTTCTAGCCTCCAGAATGGTGAGATAATATACTCCTGTTGCTTTAAGTCACCCAGTTTGCGGTGCTTCATTCCAGCAGCCCTAGGAAATAAATACACCTAATGGGTGACAATGACTAGGAAAGAAGGAAAGAAATGCACTGCTTTGAAAAACATTTTAAAGATAGAATTAAAGAGCTTTGAGATGGGTTGGGTGTAGGGAAGTGGGGAAAAGAAAATGTGCAGGCTGGCAATGCACACCCAGCTACTGCCCTTGGTTACCTGTGGAAGGGCAGCAGTGATTAGAGGGAAGGAAGAAACAGCGAGCATTTCCTTATAAAATACACCACTCCATCCTTTGTCTTCTTAAAAGAGGGAGTCGGACTTTCATAATAAAAACAACAGAGTAGAAAAGTAAATAAGAAAAGGAGAGAAAAACTGCATGACTCCTGGGGCTGGTTTGAAAATCCCTGTGGATAGAGGAAGCCTGACTGCGCTTGTGAAACTAAAGCAGCAGCGTAGGTTGGGGTAAGGATAGACCCAGATTTCAGCTTGGGGCATAAGGCTGAGATGCAGGAAGGGTATTACATGATGGGAAGCTTGCCTTGCTTTGAGGGATCTTCTGATTTTTAACCAAAAGAAAGCAGAAAGGGATATGGCAACAGACATAGAGATATCTGCGGGAGGCAGAAACGTGTGGCTTTAGAGAACAGCTTCCTAAATCAGCCCATCATGGACACACGTTCTGCATTGGTCTTCCTACGTCTGTCTGGTGCGGGACAGGGTAGCCCTTCAAAGCAGCATGTTAGCTTTGGGCATCTCCTTCAGAGGAATCACACCATGGAAGAAATAAAAAAGGTTGAATGTTATTTTAATTGAATTTTTTTTCAATTTGTTTTCAGCTGTCTAGGGAAAAGCCTTTTACACTCACATCATTTGATTCCTTTTTACTTTGTGTCTATTATCCTCATAATGAGCTTTTAACGCATTAATGCAGCCCTGTTTGCCAAAGAGTGATTCACGTTGGTCAAATCAATAAGTAGCAAAACATAAAGATGTACCAAATTGAGACACTGAACCAGAGTATAAATGGAAAGCTTGGTCTTCCACTTCCTTAAAAGAGGAGGCTGCATTCTGGTGACCTTCTGATGCTACAGTATCAAGGTGAATATGCAGAAATTCCTCTACTTCGTAAATTCCAATTCTCAAATGTCCATCGAACCATCAGAGCTAAATGTTGGAGCCAACAGGAAGCTCCCCTGCCTGTCAGTGGCATTTAGCCTTAGCCTTCCCATCTGCAGTTTTTTCCCAGCAGCGTGCTGTAGTTGAAGCAATATCTTGTTATAAAAGTATTTGCAATGAAAAGGGGAAAATCATAATGCAAACTTCTATGGAATTTTTTTAAGTTTCAAAGGAGGTAAAGAAGAGTGGGAGCTTTTGCCATCTTCCTCTATGTTTCATGCCTCTAAACATCCATATAGATGACATCTATTGCTCATTGTGTAGTGCCACCTTAGGTGTAAAGAAAGTGAAACAGCTCTTCATATTGTAACATAGGAACTCCTTTTGAGGGCTTAGCATGCTGCTTAATCCCAGCAAGAAGGAAGATTTGCTCTGGTATCCTCCCCACAATGGTAGCAGAGAGAGGACGATGCTTTGGGATTCAACTAATCCAGAGCTTCTCCCATGCCTACCTCTGCCAGGATCTTAGCCTACACCAACTGAGAAGCTCATAATCATCGAGTAGAGAGCTTATATATACCTTTCTCCTATGAGTTCTGTCCCTCTAAGGAACCCTAATACAGAAGTAAGAAACAGCTAGAAAAAGAGGAGTCTAGAGTCCAGATAATATTTCAGTCATCAAACCTCCCCAGCTTCCCCGATCCTTGTCTTTCTGAGACTTGGCTGCTCAGCATGTCCAGACCAGTGTGCTTCCCCCAACATTCTTTCAGGAAGTACTGAGGAGCTCATAATGATTGAATGGAGATCCCAAACTGTGTTCAAGTCAACACCACTTCTCTGAAATTTGATCAGACATTGCAAGAAAAATGCATTTGCTTCAGGAACTTTGGGAATCCCTGCATACTCAATTTGTCTCTATGATACTCCAAAGTGCATCAGCAACAAGTTCTGCAGCAAAGAATTCTACTTATTTTGGTTTAATTTGACATTTTCCATACTTGTTTGACTGAGAAAGCTTTAAAAAATTTAAAATATTTTAATAAAAAACACCAATTCACACGGTGGAATACAAGGAAAGTGTTTAACCTAAGAATCATTTTAAGAAAACTTAGTGTTATCACTGGTCATTAGAGAAATGCAAATCAAAACCACAATGGGATACCATCTCATGCCGGTTAGAATGGTGATTATTTAAAAGTCAGGAAACAACAGATGCTGACAAGGCTGTGGAGAAATAGGAATGCTTTTACACTGTTGGTGGGACTGTAAATTAGTTCAATCATTGTGGAAGACAGTGTGACAATTCCTTAAGGATCTAGAACCAGAAATACCATTTGACCCAGCCATCCCATTACTGGGTATATACTCAAAGGATTAGAAATCATTCTACTGTAAAGACACATGTACACATGTTTATTGCAGCACTATTTACAATAGCAAATACTTGGAACCAACCCAAATGCCCATCAGAGATAGACTGGATACAGAAAATGTGGCACATATACACTATGGAATACTGTGCAGCCATAACAAAGAATGAGATCATGTCCTTCGCAGGGACATGGATGAAGCTGGAAGCCATCATCCTAAGCCAACTAACATAGGAAAAGAAAACCAAACACTGCATGTTCTCACTCATAAGTGGGAGTTGAACAATGAGAACACATGGACACAGGGAGGGGAACATGACACACCGGGGCCTGTCAGTGGGTGGGGGCACAAGGGGAGGGAGAGCATTAGGACAAACACCTCATGCATGCAGGGCTTAAAGCCTAGATGACGGGTTGACAGGTGCAGCAAACCACCATGGCACTTGTATACTTACATAACAAACCTGCATGTTCTGCACATGTATCTCAGAACTTAAAGTAAAATAAATAAAGAAAGAAAACTTAATGTACCACAACCCAAACTAGGTTTTCATGTTTTGGCAAATATTTTCATGTCACATCATCCTCCTAACCAAACTATGCCACTGTTGTCTCTTTCAGTCTCCCCCGCAAAGCATCAGGTCCTTTAGGGCAAATGTGAGGCCTTATGCATTTGTAATGTAGGTATTCATTACCTACTCAGTTACTCATTAGGTAAGTGAGTGTGAAAGAAGAAAAGCTATTTAGGACTCATTTCTTTGCCAATGACAAAAACCTAGATCAGACAGCCTGAGAACGTTAAGTACTTATTGAAAGAATGCCGGAAGAAGCGCACAGGTCTGGACATGCTGAGCAGCCAAGTCTCAGAAAGGAAAGGATCAGGGAAGCTGGGGAGATTTGATGATTTAAGTATTATCTGGACTCTGGACTCCTCTTTTTCTAGCTGTTTCTTACTTCTATTCTTTATTAGGATTCTTTACAGGGACAGAACTAATAGGATAGATGTAAACAAAAAGGGGAGTTTATTAAGGAGTATTGACTCCCATGATCACAAGGTGAAGTCCCACAATAGGCCATCTGCAAGCTGAGGAGCAAGGAAGCCAGTCTGAGTCCCAAAACCTCAAAAGTAGGGAAGCTGACAGTGCAGCCTTCAGTCTGTGGCCAAAGGCCTGAGAGCCCCTGGCAAACCACTGGTCTAAGTGGAAGAGTACCAAAGCTGAAGAACGTGGAGTCCGATGTTCGAGGGCAGGGAGCATCCAGCACGGGAGAAAAATGTAGGTTGGGAGACTAAGCCAGTCCAGTCTTTCCATGTTCTTCTGCTTGCTTTTATTCTGGCTTCTCTGGCAGCTGATTAGATGGTGCCCACCCAGATTGAGCATGGGTCTGCCTTTCCCAGTCCACTGACTCAAATGTTAATCTCCTTTGGCAATACCCTCACAGACACACCCATGAATAATAATTTGCATCCTTCATTGCAACCAAGTTGACATTCAATATTCACCATCACGTGTTCCTTTCTGCAAGCTGGCTTTATTCTCCCAAATAGCCAATCCTCATAGCTATACAACTAAAGAAAAAAAGTGACACCCTCTTAAAAATTTCCTGAGAAGAATTCTAATTGGCTTGACTCATGGCCTGGGCCTACTATGATTGGCCTGCTTGAATCTTCTGCCCATTCCTGAGAGTGGGTACTGTGTTTAGCAGCCCTTATGAGAATCATGTAGTTGGAGTAGGGAAAAAACGACCCGCTAAAGAAGCAGGAGAGAAGTGTTTCACACAAAAGGAAGGTGTTCAGGTTGACATATTATGCATGTCTAAACAGACATGAAGAAAGGACTACTGGTTCTGGGGAAAGAATCATAACCATTATACCCCTTCCTTCGTGCTCTCTAAAATCAGCCAAACCACATACATGTTGTTATGGACAAAGCAGCCCACTTAGCTCAGGTGCTGCCCTTGCATTCTGCGTATAACCTGTGTCTGCTTCTCCCAGGAGGAAAGCACACAGGGCTAATTGCTTTAGCAGGTGCAGTACTTTGTTGGTGATTCTGTGCCTAATCTGCTCATTATGCAGCTGATGTCATTTTATAAGTGGAGAGAAATGAAATGAGCTCTCTTGCTTCTTGAGAAATTCTCTTAAGCCTACACAAAGGGGTTTTAAGTTTATCAGCCTCCCCTTTGTGATACCTCATTCTAAATGATGTATTAATCATTTGTTGATTATATAGATCAATTAAAGATGTTTTACAGGTTAGGTTAATTAAATCTTTGGTAGAACTTCCTATTTATTTAGACCTTCTGCTTTGCAATTATAAAACACCACCTAACCAGCATGTTGACTTTTAATAAGTTGCAAACAAGGGTCGTAAAAGAACATATTCCCCCCATTGTACTCCTTATAAAGTGTTCTTTTTTCTATTACATCTCTCTGCATAGTTATATCCACCTGCTAATCCATCCCATCCAGCCAGCCATCTATCAGTCAGCCTGTATGTCTATCTTGGTATGGTTTGTGCTACCAAAACTCATGTTGAAATTTGATCCCTAATGTGGCAGTGTTGGCAGGTGGGGGCCTAATGGGAGGTGTCTGGGTCATGGAGGTGGAGCCCTTATGAATAAATTAATGCCCTCCCAGGAGCTAAATGAGTTCTTAGTAATGGATTAGTTCCCAGGAGAGTGGGTTGTTACAAAGAGTTTGGCTTCCCTGTTTTTTCTCTCTCGCTGTGTGATCTCTTTGCACAATTTCTGCCATGAGTTGAAGCAGCCTGAGGCCCTCACCAGATGTAGCTGCCAAATCTTGAACTTCCAGTCTCCAGAATTGTGAGCCAAATAAACCTCTTCTCTTCGTAAATTATGTAGCCTCAGGTATTCTGCTATAGCAATAAAAAACAAACTAAGACATCTACCTGCCTATCTACCTACCAACAAGGTTTTTAAATCTGGTAGCCTTGTCCAAGTAGATGCTTATCATCAGTATCATGCAGAGGCATGTGATTGTTCAGAGTTAGAAAATGGCAACCCCACCTCCCACCTGAGGAATTTGGGTAGATCCAGGCTCAGTATTCTCTAACTGCCTCAGTCTCTGGACCAATCACAAGCGGCGATGCTCTGGTGGCAGAAACAGATCACAATTCAAATGCACATCAATGTACTGTATACCAAGAATCACTCCTTCAGAGCCACTGGAATGAAAACCATTACCAACACCAGTTTGTCTGCCCAGAAGACCAGCCTCAACTACGTAGACTCACTCATCAACCATAAGGCCTGTGGGACATTTCTGTACCCTCCAACCCCTGCCTTCTTCAACTCCACTGACTCTTAGATCTTAACATCACTCCAAACTCCATCTCCAGAATCAGGTCATGTTTGCAGCAGAGAACAGCAAGGAAAAGGTTAGACTCCCTAATGAACAATCTCTTGAGGAAGTATCTTCAAAAATAAAACACTGTTTTCATGCACACCCACACCTCACAGAGCCCGCCTGGGACCACAGAATCCAGCACGCTCTCATTCACCACTTGCACCTCCTCACCTCGCACTCCTAGCCAAACTCTCCTGGCACTCACGGTTACTTTTTTTTTTTTTTTAATCTGTTTTTAAATATTTACATCTCAATGAAAAATTTGTGATTTTATGCACACTCAGAACAGACAGACCCATGCCCCATATTTAATGATATATGTAGCTCATTTCATGTATTTTTGAGGGTTCTAGTTCTTTCCAATGCTGCATTTTTTCCTCACATGAAATACAACATTTTGTATCCAAAAGAGCCTTTGGTTTTAGGATAACATCTTTTGCTCCCATGTCTGGGCATTGTTTTCTTTTGCCTTCAAGATGAAAAACCAACATTCAGCAGCAAATGTTCAGGGGGTATCTACCATGCGCCAGAAACTGCTTTGCAAGGCATGGGAGACCTGGCAGTGAGTATAGTCTACTGGGGAATAGTCGCCTGTCAATTGAAGCGCAGCCTCATACAGAGCTGCAGGGGGCAGGATAGGGTGGTGCTGTGAGCCAGAGGACTCACTCCCAGCATATACTCAGGTAGTCTGGGAAAGGTTCCTAGACAAAGTGACTCCAAACTGAGGTCCCAATAATGAGTCGGAGTTAGGCAAGTAAATGAGGGGAGAGGGCAGAGGATGGATGACTGGTTGCTGAGTGGTGCAGGTTGGAGGTGGAGCTTCCATGCAGAAAAATGGCCTTTTAAATTAAAACAGATACAGAGAGAAAGAAATTGGACAAGACAGAAGAAATGCATCCTGATAGGAACACAGCCAGAGACAGATGGATGCTATTGCTGGAAGAACTTTATAGGCCACATTCAGGCTGATCTTGCAAAAAGCAACCCTCTTAAAAACCTTCTAGTAGGCTTGGCTCCCTCTCGCCACCTACAAGGACTGGATTGGAGAGGGAAGGGCAAGACTGGAGTCAAAGCAGCCCACTTGGCAGCTAAGGCAGTGATGAGCAGCATGAACCAGGGAGGAGGCAGGGTACGGGAAGAAGTGCAGCACTCGGTGACTTGGCTGGAACACGGGGAGGTGGCCAGGATTATCCCAGGTTCTTTGAGTAAGGGATGTCATTCACAGGTCTGGTCACACAGGAAAAGGAGGCAACCTGGAGAAAGACCATGGACCTGAGGAAAGGTGACTGTACACATATGTGTGAGTGTATGGAGCCTGCCCACCATGTTAAGTCACTTAGGGTAGGCCAAATCATGCTGTGGTGACAGCTAGAATAAGCCCGGTAACAAACGTGGTTCACACTGTATGTCCATCGGCAGTGGGCTATGGCTCTGCCCATATCACCTTCATTCTGGGATCCAGGCTGAGAGGCAGCCTCTGACCAGAACACTTGCCTGTCTCATGGCAGAGGAAAAGACTCTGAAGTGACACACTTCACTTCAACCCACTCATATAGTTTGGATATATGTCCCTTCCCAAATCTCTTGTTCAAATTTAATCCCCAATGTTGGAGGTAGGGACCTTGTGGGAGGTGATTGGATAATGGAGTGGATTTCTCCTGAATGGTTTAGCACCATCCCCTTGGTGCTCTCTTCATGATAGTGAGTGAGTTCCCATGAGCTCTGGTCATTTAAAAGTGTGTCACACCTTCCTGTTCTCTTTCTTGCTCCTGCCCCTGCCATGTGATAGGTGTTCCCTCTTTACCTTCTGCCGTGATTAGAAACTTCCTGAGACCTCCTCAGAAGCAGATGCTGCAATGCTTCCTGTACAGCCTGTAGAACTATGAGCCAATGAAATCTCTTTTCTTATAAATTACCCATTCTCAGGTATTGCCTTACAGCAATGCAAGAAGAGCCTAATACACTCACATTGCATCAGCCAAAAACAAGTCACAGAGATTACCTAAGTGAGACAGAGGTGTATAAATCTCTCAGGGGGAAGGTCACTGGGAGATTCGATGGGATAGCTAACGCACTCTACCACGCATAGGAGAGGTGGCTAGAGACCCATTTACAACATCCACTCAAAACAAAACACTAGCTTCTCTCCTTCTCAGTTGGTGGAGCTGCTTATGCAGCAGCACTTTGGGATACTTGCTTAAGAGAAGCAAATGGATAGGTGCAAAGGGCACATGACACCTTCATCAATGCAGCCTCGTGTAAGTCCATTGCCTGTCTAAATTTGAGTTTCTTCATCTGCCACATTAGGGTACTAAATATAGAGGTTCTTCAAAAGTTTCTTCTAGTTCTAAGATTCAGTGGCTCTGACCTCCACTCTGCTTCTGTGGTCTGAGCACCTGATTCTCAGGCCTTTTACCTTTCAGTTTCAAAGGCAAGGATCTCTCTAAGTGCCACATGGTTACGTCACAGGAGTCAATATTCAGAGGGGGTACCTAAGCCTCTGTGATTCTTGGGGCATGTGTTCTGCCAACTCCTCATTTCTCACTGCTCTGAGAGGGTCTGCCTTCTCTGCCAGGTCCTGTCTGCTACACTGCATAAGGGACTAACGACTTACGCTTGGCCTACTTCTTAATTCTTTCCTGAGAAGGACTCGTGACACCTTTAGCCATGGCTTGTCATCCCATCAAACTGTGAGAAGGCCAGAGGCTGAGCACTTGGACCCTCCCCCTCCAACCCCAAGTTGTTGGCTTCACCTGATCCTCCTTCATCTTGGCTGATTTCAGGGCCAAGGCTGCCACCGTCCCCTGCTTCTGCTTTAATTTCTGTCCCCTGATGTTCATCTAGTGAACAATGATGCATTACAATGTCTAGGTGCCCAGGGCTGCAAATCCTTTCAAGATATAATCAGTTGAAAGGAAGGATTTTGCATCCAAGGCTGATGCCAACCTGAACTATACACTTATTACCAAGCCTGTATAATTAAAATGAACATTTCATATACACACAAAACTGTCATCTTGATGCAGAAAAATATGAGATGAAAAATTCAAGGAGGCACAGATACAAAGAAAATGGCAGAGGAAGTGGGGTCAGCAGGGAGAGGAAAGAGAAGAGACTGGGGAAGCCTTCCACTGAGAACCACACCAGTTACATTAGCCTTGTTAGTTAAAGTCCACATGCAGAATGCAATTCGGTTTACTGGTTAATCTGTTTAATTAAGGAAATGGCATTTTGCTGGATTCCCTTGGTCTGTGTTCATGTAAATGTAGAAGTACTTCCAACAGCAGCCACGCAAAAAGTCTGTTCCAAAGCACCCCTCCGAGGGAAGGTATTGTGCAGTGTTGCACTTCCAAACACTGCAGAGCTCAGCCATGGGCCTTTGTGATGGACAGACCCTAAGATGGCCCCACTGAACTCTGCCTTCTGGTATTAATGAATTTGTGTAATTTCCTCCCAGTTAGTCCTGGACAGGACTTGCTTCTAATCAACAGAATATGGCAAAGGTGATAGGCTGCCACTTCCATAATTATGCTACATAAGATTTTAACTCCCATCATGCTGGTAGACTCTTTCCCTTACATGCATGAATGAAGCAAGCTTCTGCATTGTGAACTCCCCTATGGAGAGGGTCACAGGTCAAGAAACTGAGGGCCACCTCTGGCTGACAGCTAGCAATGAGACCCTCTGTCAATCAGCAAGATTGAATTTTACCAAGATGCTGAGTAAACTTGAAAGCAGATCCTTCCCCGGTTGAGTTTTCTGCTGAGACTTTAGTCCTGGCCAACACCTCAATTGCAATGTTCTGAGAAACCTAATAAATGGGTGTTAACAGCAAAGATGGGAATGACACAGTCGAGATGCAGGCTCAGCTGTGGAATGGGGAGCAGGATCACAAACACGTGGACCCCTTTCCAGAGTTGATTCCCAGTACTGCAGACTCTAGAGTCAAACAGACCTATGAATCACCTTGCCCCTTGTTTCTCACTCACTGGGAGAACACAAGGTTACCTAGCATCTCTGAGTCATAAATTATTCTACTTCATTGGTAGTGTGTTTCAACACATCACAGGGTTGCATCACAGAAGACAGTTGCCTTACAGAACCCAGCACAGTGCCTTGCCAAAGCATATACGTCAATCCATCACCATCCGTTTATTCCTGTGGTTTGAGGTCCTGTCTGAGGAGCCTAGAAATCCCATGCTCATTTTGGACAGGCTCACACAGTTCCTGGCTTCAGCACTTTCCTGAATGGAGAGGGCAAACCAAACCTGATAGGAAATCTGACTTCTCTATCATTCCAAGATTCAAATTTCCCCATGTTCAGTATTTGGCCTTTTTATGATGTTAGCAGAGCTGATGTCTCCTTTCTCCTTTTCTCTAGGGAGGGATGATGGGGTATCATTTAGAATACAAGCAAAAAAGTCTGACTCTTATGTTGAAATCCCAGCTCAGTAACCTAACATCTCTTATCTGAGCAAATCTCACCTCTCTGAGCTTCAATTTCCTCTTCTGTAAAATGAGGATAATAGCATTTATTTCATAGGATTGTTTTGGTAATAAAAAAAGGATAATCCATGAAAATGCTTAGTACTCAACCTCAATATCTGGTTCATAGTAAGAATTCAATAAACAATGGCTGATGCTACTGTTGCTATTATTACTCCTTCTTTACTGCTGCAACTATTGACTAATCTCACTGCTACTAGTATTGCTAGTGGAGAGGCTATAGAGTATAGTGATGAGAAGTATCAGCTCTGGGGTCAGTTTCTGGTTTTGCCCATTATTGGCTGTGCACTCTCGGGGCAATTTTACCTGCCTGGTATGAATTCCCTTCCTCCCAACTCTGCTCCTCAAATCTGGCATCTTCTGGACATTGCTTTAGAAGGTACTAAGTAATTGCTTTCACTATCTGTTAAAATAATTAAGCTCTTCTCATCAAGATAATTGTGGGCAAATAATGAAATCCCGGTAAATATTTGGATAGTAATCATAAAAATGTAAAGTGGCTTTGACACACAATGGCACCTAGAATGTGAGGAGAGACCTCCTCTGTTTGAAAGTATATTGGACTTCATAGTGGCCAGGAAACTCATCATACCGAAGCCTTGATTTGTGTCTTTGCCCAGACCCAGGAATGTTGCACAAATCCAAGAATATGCTATGTTTTAATCTGAATTATTTTCTTAGCCATATTCTTTATTTTACTGCTAAAGCAGATTCAAGAGACTCCGGGAAGTAAACACTCATCTTTCTGTGGAAGTAAAAGCATTAATGATTAAGTTTGGGTAGGAATTTCTATTCTTTTGTAACCTCTATTGAAAATTAACATGGTTTTCCACTTGCAACCTATATCCTCTCCCCAGGAGCTGGCTTCCTAGGGAAAATAGCTAATATTTTGCAGCAGCTATTGAAAGCAAGAACCAGGCTGGTGTAAAATGTGTGTGCTTCTGCATTCCTGTTTCCCTTTGCACAAAAAGCATAGCGTCAATTGGATGAAATAATAGCTATTCAATTGGTCAATCCCTTATGACTGCAAGCCATCTGGAGCTCAGTCACGCTTACGAAAGACAGTATCGACTATGTGTAGAAATATCTGGAATGAGATGCTTTGCCACTGACATCTTTCATTCATAATTACTGCAAAGTCTGCCTGCCTAGGCCTAGTCAATGGTCAGTCAATATTCCCATTATAAGCTGGAGCAGGGTGAATGGCCAAGGCAGAAATACAAAGCAGACATATACTCAATGGGGCCCACAGACCCAAGCATCGGAGTTGGCTGGAGAGGGTCCCATGAGCCACTGAGCTCAGAGGGATAGGCAGGTACTATTTGATGTCTTCTGGAAACTGTGTTTTATGGGGTTGGAAATTAAGTCTCTTCACAATGACACAACGTAGAACATCCTCCATAAGGCATCATCTTTTATATAGAAGTGGATCATTCTCTTGTTGAGCTGCTTGTTGCAGTTGCTTTTGCATTGTGATGGTGCTGAAGGTCTTGTCACAGGAGAACACATTTTAAATGGTCATGAGTAACATGGTTACACCCAATTGATAAACAATTTAAATTAGAAAGCATGAGCAAGTACTTCTCTTCCCAAAAAAGATACCTCACTCTGTGGCATTGGGGTAAAAACCCTACTCTGTAACAGCAAGGAGTTGATGATCAGGGATTATCATGAACTAGCTTAGGAATGTTAGAAAGTGATTTGGCTTTTTATGGGTTGCTTGCATTGTACTCTAATTTGGTGATTTCTACTTTGCCAGCATGAAGTCATTCTGAACCTTAAATCCAAATTTTCTCATAAACCCTGTAAGTCAGCCAGTGTTAAATGTTGTATGTGCTTGGCACCTGCTACCGAGGGGGATTTTCTTTTAAACCACTATTTTGTAAAGACTCATCCACTGCAAATAACTAAATAAGGACATCAGAGTTTTGGGGTTTATGAATGTCCCTCATATGCAGAGTTTCACAGAAAATCCTTTTAGGTACCATTATTCTTGGCCATGATGGATTTCACTACCTGCATCTAATTTAGCTAATTTTCCTGTCTTTCTCGTGTACTAGCACAGAAATGAGTATTAATTTACCATTAATTTAGTGTGCTAACCCTTAATTAGCAACAAGCCTGTTCTGAAATAGCTATATTGAAAGCTCAGCAAAACTTTTATTCAAAATAAAGTCACCATTGCATGTGTGTGTGTAAATACAGTCACATACAGTTTCACCTCTCCATCCAACAAATTTTAGGGATCCACCACATAGATATTTGCTTTGAGTACATTAGCAAACTTAAATGTTACCATAATAGTGTGGCTTATCTAAGAGAAAAACAGACTTGGACATGAATAGCTGCCTGAAGAGGTCCTCAGCAATGGTCCACAGAGCCTCTCAGATTCAGGGAAGCTTCGGGAAGCTCCCAGTGAAACTATATGTTTATAACAACAGAGTCAACAGAGTGTCCTATAAAACATATATTCTTTCATTTAATATCTTCATGAATACCTCTAAAGATGGTCTTTATTAATTCCTTTTACTGCTGAGGAATCCAGGGTTCTGAGTTCATTTATTCATTCACCCATTTATCCATTCAACTAATATTGAATGCCCATTATAAGGAAAGGGCTCTCCTAGTGGATGGGGCTACAGCGGGGATAAAACTAAGCTCTGCTGTCAGAGGAGTTTACATTTTAGAGACAGTAAATAACCCAAAGTCACACATTCAAATAGGGTCAGGGCCACAATTCCAAGTCATGACTACTTGATTTCTGTGCTATGTTCTTAACCAGAACACTATGCTCCCCTCTATGATAGGAGGATATTAGGAGCAACTAACAAGTCTTGCCTAGTATTTAATGTTGCTTTCTTCTAAAGAGATACTGGGTATTGCCATGCCACAATAGCTCCTCTGTTGAACCAGGCCATATGCAATGTCTTCTTTCCCCCTCTCTCTCTCCCCTCCTCCCTCTCCTATTTTTAAGACTTTAGACAGGCAGGCAGCAATTCTTAATGCCAAACTATGGCAGACACTGCTCACTCAATATCTATCCTCTCCTTCTTTTCTTACTACCAGAACCACAACTTTGTTTGGGGGCAGGACTATCTAAAAACTAGTTTCCAGGCTCCTTTGTACGAGGGATGCTCACGTGACTGAATTCCAGCAAACGAGATGTTAGAGGAAGCCCACTGGTTGGAGCTTCTGGAAAGCAGTGTTTGCCTGATGAAAAAGGACTGACTTTGTTGGCCCAGGTCTTCCAGAGAAAAGGGGTGTGATTCCAGAAGGGGTGGGAGGATCTTGAGACTGTGAGGATAAGGGTCATTTGCTAAGGATGGCAGAACAGGAAGCTGGAAGGAGCTTGAGTGGTTGAGGATATACTCATCAGCCATACAAGCCCGAGGATGTCTCTCCCTGGACATGAGAAAAATACACCAGCATTAAGCCATTGAATTTGGCTTTTTGTATATGCAACTGATTTGCAATACCATTCTTACACACACACAAAATATACTATTGATAAACTCAATGTTGAATAACCACCACCTCTACACCATTGCCATTTACCGTACTTTGCCCTGCATAAGGCACCACACTAAGTTTTTACTACATTGTATCATTTATTCATCATAGAAAACTTACGAGGGAGGTATCATTATCTTATTTTGGAGATGAGAAAAGTGAAGCTCAGGGTGATTAAGCAACTTGTGCAAGTTAGAATGAGTCAGAATACAGTGGAACTGGCATTGAAATCTGGCTCCAAAGCCTAACCCTTAAGCACCTGAGTTGATCTTTATTAAAAATCACATAAGTAGCCATTGGTAGTATTTGAAAAATACTATTATCTTGATATTTAGCTAAGATAAATCTGTATCTCTAATTTCTTCACAATTGTTTCAATAAAATGTTCTTTCCCGACATTATTAAAGCCTAACAATTTCCAATTCCTTTCTCTTTGTAACTTCAAACAATATAACAAAGTGTGCAAAATGTACCTCCATGTTCTCTGCATATTCAGATAAAAAATAAAGCCTATTTTCCCACCATCTTTATATGCAAGATTTCCAAGAAATCCAATATTTTGAGTCACTAATATCCCAATCTTCAGTCTGTCTCCCCCTTTGACTTATTCTGACCATATCAGGATAGAGATTAGTGTTGAAAAACATCATTAAAGGAGGAAGTTTAAGAAGGATGAACAAGCTCAGAGATGTCAATGTGGATGTCAGGGGAGAAATGCTGAGAGAGGACACCCTTGGCTTCTGCTTCCAGCCTTTGCTTCTCTCTTCCCTCTGCCTAGGTGTCCTCCTTCACATCCTCAAACTTGTCCCTCCGGATCCCAAATGCCCTGAGTCTAGTTTTTTTCGTTGCTGTTGTTGTTCTCCTTTGCAGGATAATCTTCCATCTATTACCCATTTGGGATTTATTTTAAGCAGTTTGATATTTCATCAGAGAGGGTCTGACTTTTTTTTTTTTTTTTTTACTTTGTTCGGGATTAAATACATATTTCACACACACACACACACACACACACACACACACGCCTCCTGAGCTATGCTTCACCCAGTCTTTAATTTATGAACATCATGCCTGGTTGAGTCACCTATATGAAAACACAAAAATTCTATCACAAAGCTCCTGGGAGATGTGTTCACAGGGCCAATTTAAGTGGTTAGCTGCCCAAAACATTAGAAGGACTTTGGTACTCATTCTCCTCATCCACTCACCCCTACCATGTAATTCAAAATTAAATCAATACCAGAGCATAAACATAAGCCCAACTCTGAGTTTTCTGATTATGATTACTTGCATTCTTTCCATTTGAAATATCTTGTTTAAAACTGTCTATGTATATACACACATACATACATGTGTGTGTGTGTGTGTGTGCGCACGCACACGCGCACATGTGCATCTGTCCTGCTGGCCCCCTAAGCCCAGGCTCACACTGTCAGTCTGTCAGCCAGTTGGACAATCCAGAACTAGGTACTCAAATTTTTATGTTGGGTCATTTTACTCTTACTTCATACATGAGGTAAAAGCTTGATTGTTGAGTGCCTGGGTCTTAAACAAAGAAAAACATGAAAATTAGAGAGAATGAGACCATCCTAGAGAGAAGTACAGTATACTGTTCAATTATATAAAACGAACAGGAATTGGTATCTATATTGCCCACAACCAAGAAAAGCCATTGCTATTGGTCCATATGTGCTAGCAATATTTAACTTTCAATTCACATGTTGGCTTAAATGCTTCATTGAAAAGGTTGTCTATATTTTCCATCCATACTATTAGATGATGGGTCTATGTAATTATCTCGCCCAACCATACACAATTAGGTACTTAAAATACATGAGTCTTAGTTGGTTGATGATGAATATAAAGAAACAAAGTTCACACTTTCAACTTTTTCACTCCACATGTAAAATTTTGAACCTAATTTAAACCATATGTCACTAATAAGGTGAATAATACTTTCTAACTGGCTTTTTGGTTGTTTTTGGAAAATAGTTATAGAAAAGTACAAAGAAAAGAGTGGCACTCATCCATATTTCTGTAACTAAAAATTTATCATCATTAATTTGATACATTTGTTTTTTCTATATATACAATGTTAAAACAACGATGAAAGTTGAATGTGAACACAGCTCCCCTTTTAGAAAAGTATTAGAACGTTACACAGGAAGCCAAGTGCTCTTTTTCTACTATCATCACTCCTATCCCCACCCACCTCCTTTCCATTTCTCTCCCTCTCTCCAAAAGAGCCACCTATAATCAGTTTTGTATGTTGTCTCACAGTCCTTTAAAAAATGCTTTTACATCTATCTATGTCCAAAGGAAATATGCAGTATTGATTTTTACGTCTTTCAAGTTCAGATTTTACTCAGGCAGAACATTAGTCTTCAAAGTACTATTTGAGAAAAGCCATGTGATCATATCAGTAGATGCAGGAAAAGAATCTAATACAATTAACACCGATTAATTCAATTTTTTTACCACTTTTAGCAAACAAAGAAGACAAGCGACCTTCCTTCACCTGGATAAAGAAATTAACAAAAGCCATAGAGCCAAAAGCATCTTTAATGGCAGAATATTAGAATACCTGTTAAAGCTAAGGACAAATAGCTTTCACAACATCTGTTCCATAGATTCAGGCCAGTGTGGTAAAGACATAGAAAATAAGTGAAAGGCGTAAGGGTTGGGAAGGAAGAAATAAATCTATCCTAAGTCACATGTGGTATGATTTCGTTTTCATGACAATCCAAGGGAATCTACAAAGTTAGAACTAATAAAATATTTTGGCAAGTTTTCTAGATAGAAGTTGAATACATAAGAATTCTCCGTGTTCTTCTGCACTAGCAGCAACTCAGTAAAAATGCCACTTGTAATGATAAGCCAAACTATAACTTGTTGAGAAAAAAATCAACCAAATGTATGTAATAATTTTATGGAGGAAATTATAAAACATATATAAAATGTTTTCTATAAAAACGAATTACACATACACACACACACACACGCACACACACACACCATGTTAATGGTTAAGATCCAACTATAAAAATGACAGCTTTGTTGATATTCATCTCTATGTTCAGCAAAACATAAATTAAAACCTTAAGTTTTATTATGGAACTTCATAAAATTATTCTAAAATGTATACAAAGCATTGAAAAATCTGGAATAGCCTGCTCAAGCTTGGAATAAGACTACGTGGGGAGACTAGTCTTGCTGGGAATCAGATTTTAATGCTATATTAATTAAGACAGCATGTTGTTCATGGGTATGAACTAGACCAATAACACATAGTAGAGATTCTAGTAACAGATTCACATGAGAAGGAACCAATACACCTGGACAATAAATATATGGCAAGGGTAGCAATTTAAAAAATAGAGTAATAAAAATAGTCTGGAATAAGTGATTATCTTTTGGGAAGAAATTTTTTAAAGATATCTATATCACATTATAAGCAAAATAAACCCCAGTGCATTAAAGACATAAATATGAAGAGTTAAACTAGAATTTTTACAAGGCAATATAAAGGAATATGATTTAGAATATGGAAGGATTTTCTTGACTAAAACACAGACATTAAGCTTAAAAGACCAAATTTCTACATTAGATTTCAAACTTCTATGTCACAAAAGAGGCTATAAACAAAAGGGGAAATTAGCCAAATTATGAGTAATATTAACACTACATATAACTGACAAAGATTAATATCTAGACTATATAATGAATCTCTAAAACAAATTAGAAATGGACAACCAATAGGAAAAATATGGATGAAAACAAATAGATAACAATTCATAGGCAAGGAAACAAAATGACAAACAGATGGAAAAATGTTCACTCTAAATTAGAGACATGCAATTGAAAACTACAATGCAGTGTCATTTGTTCCAATCAACTTTCACACTGATTTTCCTCTCTTCTCCTGCTCTTGTTCATATCACATGTGACTATTTCAAGCTTCCAGGTTAAGTTTGGCCAGTGGAAGGCACTGGGGGAGGACTGAACGACAGGAAGAGGGAGAAGACAGGCATTCCTCCCCTTTCCACTTTGTTTCCTGCAGGACCTCTGGCAGCCTCCATGAGCCTCTGGAAGCCTTGTTCTGTCCAGCTCCCACCTCACCTCCTGCATCCCCCCTTGGCGTTAATTTCAGACAGGTGACCCTAGTTTCTGATCTCTGTTAACATCACCTCCTCCACTGGTTCTGGGGCTGTACTGTCGAGAGTGGCCTCCTACTATTGTGAATATTGCTTCACTATCCAGTTTGGTTTCTCAGCTATTCTATCATCTGTCTAATCAACTGCCTGTGTTAAATTTCCTCTGTTGAAAGACTGAGAGTGTTCCAGCTGGACTCTGACTGATGCACCATTTCATACTTATTAGACTGACACAAATTTAAATGTCTGTCAATACTACGTGCTGAAAAAGATATGGAGTAATATGAGCCCTGTACGCAGCTGGTGGGAGTGTAAACTGATAAGACCACTTTGGAAAGCAGTAAAGTTTTAGTAAAATTGTACATGGGTGATTCCTGTGACCTAGCAATTGCAATTTCATGTCTACTTACAGATACCCAGCCCATACCCAACCCACACTCTCTCTTTTTCACAAGATGAGAAATTCATTCAAGCATTATTTGTAAAGGCAAAAATTTATAAAACAATGTAAATATCTAGCAACATAAGTGTCTTTAAAATATGGTATACTAAAGAAATAATATACTATTGATCAGTTCACAAATATCAACTAGAGCTTCCTGTGTCAATATGGATAACTCTCAAAAATGTAATGCTGAGTAAAAAAGAATGCAGAATGATACATACATAGTACAATGTCATTTATACACATTTATTTTTAAATGCCAATTCTTTATATTCTTTCAGGATACATAAGTAGTAAAAATATACATACACAGAAATGATAAACCCCAAATTCAGGATAACTTTTCTCTCTGGAAGACAAGAGGGAAATGGAATTGGAGAGTGGTATACATGGAAATTTAACATATCTGTAATGTTTTATTTCTTAGAAATACCTCATGCAAATTTTGTAGAAATCATATTTAATAAAGCTGGGTAAAAGGCACATGGGTGTTTGCTATGTAATTCACCATTCTGTTAGTATTGTTGAAATGTTTTATTTAATTTTTTAAAAGAATTTATCTTTCTAAAAATAAGTAGCCTTTATTAATGCAGAAGGGACAATAATGGGTATCTAACCATGACCCCTAAATTTATGTGGAGTAGAAACTTCTGGAGAACTGACAAAAGTCTGTCTATAAAACCAACCTAATTTCCTCCTAAAGGAAAGTCATATTTTACCCACACTCAACCCCATTCATCTTCAAAATAATAATATTTTTTCCATGTTCAACATGATCAACCATGTCAGCCTGCTGAGACCTACTTCTGAATGGATGCTACTTCAAAACAATCTTCACTATTTTCTAAAACATTGTCTATCACTGCTGGCCTTCCCCTGTCCACTACAGTATATCCATCTCTTTGATGTGTAGTTCGTCTGCCTTGAAGCTTCTAGCCATTAACATGTATGCTGTTTCTCCTTTGGTCTTGGGCTGTAGCCTAGCTGCTTGGCTTCATTTCACTTGTTTTTGCCCTCCGTCATTGGTTATGGAAGCCCTCTGTTTTTGGGCAAAGGCTCAGTATGTTTTCACAGTTCTCATTACTTCACTGTAAACAGTGTCTAGTGTATTAATCCTGAACCAGGTGCAGTTGTATGGAACTTCTTTGCATCTTTGGTTGTCCTAGGGTCTCTCTTATCTCTGAGCTCTTGCCAATGATCCCTCTTGGTATAGAATGAACACTTGTAGCCACACCTCTTACTTTTCCTGCTGATTTCTTATTCCCTTAAACCCCAGCTTAATTCCATCCTCCTGGAAACTTTCCCAGATCCTTGAGACCAGCACCTTCTACTTACCCTGCTATTACATTCAGCACATAATGTCATAATCACTCTCAGCCACCAAATATAAGCTCCATTCAGCCAGGGAGAATGGCTGTATCATTTATCACACACTAACTGTCAAGCAAAAAACCTGGCATATAGTAGACATTCAATAAATATTTTATGAATAAATGAAGGAAAATAAAGTCAGACTAATGGTCTGCCTGCCCAGTGAATTATTCTTTTTCTGATGAGGAGTGTAGTTTGCATCCACGAAGTCAAGTTACCTAAACAGCTCAAAGTTTCTCAGTATCTCATTGTAGATCCATCTCCCAGGTATTTACCTAACTTTTTTGCAGAACCTTCACTTTTTAACCATTTCTGGAATAACAAACTCCACAGAATTATGTCCAATTATGCAAAGGTTTAGTTCTTTTATGAACATCCTTCTTTCAAGCTTGATGTCTTTAAGTCTAAAATGCTTACATTGAAAATTGTTTACTTTTTTTTTTCCTTCCAGGTAAAAGTAGAAAAGAAAGCTTTCTAATTTCCACGCACAATGAAGGAAGACATCACAGAGACAAGGGCTAAAAATGCAAGACTGAAGTCACAGCACTCACAGAAGGCAAATCAGTCAGCTCTCGTTAACACACACAAAGTCTGGCATTTGTGTATTAGTGATAATCATGGATTACTGCTGTATTCTGTTAGCCTTGTAGGGATTTGCCTTTGCTAAATCTAAAACAACAACAAGCAAATGCAAGTGCAGAAAAGGGAATTCTTATTAATGGAGCCTGTTTGATAGCTCTTTTCATACCAGTTTAGAAGGCCTCTTTAGTTTGCTTTCGCAGCAGCAGCTGGAAGCAATACTTTTTTCGAATTATCAAAAGATTTAATGGTGTAATGTGATCCAAGAGCAGAACTAGTTATAACAAGAGAAAAGCAACAAACAACAGTACAAATCAGTTATAATCTACTATAATTATACCAATTTAATTTTTAACTTGAAGAATATTTTATTATGTATGTATTTACACATATTAAGTATATGTATAGATATATTTCAGTTTTCTATATATTTCATTTTATATATTACATATAAGTTTGTACATTTAACTATATGTGTACCATATGTTTCAGAAATAAGTGTACTTTGCATTTAGCCTTTCTTAGACTAAAAGCTGGCTTTTCCCCAGGGAACTTTTCTTGACATTTCCATAAGAGATTTGTTTCTTAATATTTTTAAGGGCACTTTAAGAAAAAGTTTTTGGTTAGCTTGAGGATGGAAAATCTTCAAGGGTTCTATGTTCTAATTTTACAACATGTTTAACATTTTATAAATAAATTAAATAGCATTTGTCCTAAACAAGCATTAGGAAATTCTTTGAAAATGCCCATCAGAGCATGCTAACCAGTATGTTTTAATAGACTTATCCTCCATGTAAGCATTGTTAATCCTTTGCATCTTTTTTCTGAAGAGCTTTAAATTGTACTCTTAAGCAGGGTTTATTACCATGAATTTCAAGTAGAAAAATTATTGTTTATGTATTAAAAATATCTTCTGAAATGCAGCTGCTCGTGCATGTGGCTAACAGCACATTTGGAACACTGGGTTTTGCAAGTTGGAGGGAAGCACAGTGTACTAACAAATAGCTCCAGTGTCTGTTTTTTTTTTTAAACCAATGCACATATCTCAGAAAAACTAATATTCGGAGTATGGCTCTAGGTGGCTGCAGAGATAACTTTAGGTGGCAACAGCTAATATAATTTGTAGACCTAAGTGCTTAAAAACTGTAAATCATACCCTGTTTCCCTGATCCTGTCCCCCCTCACCTCCAAAGATCATTGCCTTCCTTTTTATCATAAAAAGAATTAAAACGATAAGCCAATATGCCTCCTTTCAAACTCATACTTAAACCTATGAAGTTATGGCCTGTTCCTGGAATTGTCTTATGCATGATTCAGTAAAAATAACTTGCAGGTTTATTTTCTCGTAAGGTTTTGTTAGGACTATTTTGAAATCGTATGGCTTCTAAAAAATCAGTAGTAGAACAATTAAGTGTATGCAAGGTAAGGATCGCAAGTTCTGAGTCAGACAGCTCTTTTATTCAAACCTGAATCACAAATTCCAAGCTATGTCCCACTTAGCAAATTACATAACCTCTCTGTGCATCAGTTTCTGCATAAATGGTATGATAGTAACAACAGTATTTTTGGCTTAGAATTGTTGGGGTGATTAAATTTAAAAATCGATATAAGCTTGTAGGACAGTGCCTGGCACAGCTAAGACTTCAAATGTTGGCCATATCTGCTGCTGTTATTACTAGGAATTTTGTATTATAGTGAACAAACTTCTTTCATTTTTCTCCGGTGTTGACTGAGTGCATTGGGGTGACAAAACTCAATACAGAGGAAAACAACCAAGTGCCACCCTATATTAATATGGTAGGTTCTAGTTAACAGCTTGGCTCTAACCTGAGCATATTTGAGCCCTCTGAGGTTTTGCAAGCAAAATGAAGCCATATTTCATTAGTCAGGTTTCTTAGTTGCAAGAAAAAAAAATAAGATAAAACAAAAACTAGACTCTGGCTGATAGAAGCAGAATAGGAATTTTCGGACAGAATTTTGGGGAACTCATCAAGAATTACAGAGAAGGCCTGAAGAGCTAGGCTTTGAACAAATGGAAGCCAGGTGAGTGGGATGTGGACTTGTATCACACTGCCCTTAACCTTCAGCCTGCACACCTGTGTCATGTCACTACTCCCAGATTCTGGGCCATACCGCTGTTGCCCCTGAAAGTGGGGTACTACCGCTACTAGCAAGAGTTTCTCTGTGTTCATCATTCTTTATGGCTTCCGTAAACCTCTTTTGGATTCTGTTCCTCTTGGGATACCAGATGACCAACGAATTTATGATCAGATAATAAGCAAGTTACTCAATTGTTTTCATACAACCCAAACCTTTAATGACTCCTGTGACCAAGGTGACCAGCAACTGCACTTACAGGGGGCCATGGCAGTCACTGATTATATGAAAACTCTAAGGTACCCAAGTACGTCTTACCTAACCAAGAAGTAGGAAAGGGCTTAAAATTGCTTTTTAACTTTATTTTTGTTTTATCTTGAGAGAGGGACATAAAATAAGCAGTTTCATGGAAAACTCCAATGAGCTTAGGAAAAGGGACTTGGGGTATAATAAAGATTTCATTTTTCTGTCTTTTATTTTTACCCTTTATGAAACCATATTTAAATATGCTTCCAAAAATACGCTTCTGATGCAGTGAGTAAATTTCTTCTTGTCTATTTAGAGGAGAGTGACAGGCATCACCTAGTTCATTTGCTGAATTCTACAATTCCAGCAACTGTCACTGGTTTTCTTTATTGAAAATAATCAATGGCTTTGACAGATAGAAAGGGGAGAATATAGTGGCATATTTTGATGTATCTTGACAGCATGTCTCAGAGTGGTGTCACTGTCAGTTTCTGCTCTTTGATTATTTATTTCTAACCAGGACCCAGGGGAAAGTTCTTAGGGTCTTTAACACTGAAACTCCCCAAACATAAAGGACAATGGATACCTAGTATTTGCCTGTTTTTCATCCATTCTTCATTTTAACCCAGTATATTTTTAGCAGAGTTATATAATTTGGAAAGACTCATTTGGACTTAGGTGCATATTTCCTTGGCAATTAAAAGAGGTTTAGATCGACAACTATGCACTAGCCACACTTTATTCTTGGTTCTTTTATGTGATTCCAAGTAATTTTAAAATTTTATTATTATAAAAAATTGAAATCCTCTGGCCATAATAGAGAATCAAGGAGCATTTTCATTATAATTCATTACCTATACCTAGAATTCCCATCATTATGGATGCCTGGATCAGTGCAAACATTTTTTATTAGAACCCACTATTGTATAAAATACTGTTCTTTTTATGCAGAAAAAACGAGTCACATTGGCAACTGGTCTACACTTAAATTGCCCTTTCTCCTCACAGCATAAAATAATCTGTTGTGCTAAATAATTTGAAATATCATTTTATTAACAGGTAATGAAAATGTATAGCTAATGAGCCTCCTGAGACTTGATGCTCAAGCTACATGCTGTCATTTCAGTGACTCTCTCAGTGGAGGCAGTTGCCAATGCAGAAGAATGATTCAGAATCTCAATCCATGGGTAGGCAGGACTTCAAGGACTACAAGTCTCCTCCAAATGGAATTATCTCGGATTCTACATGAGAAAAGGACACCCTTAAACCACAGTCAGAACTCCTGCTTCTCTGAATTGTGACCACGGGTGCAAATCCATATAAGATACAAAAAAGAAAAGAAAATTGAATGGCTTCCCAAGACCACTGTTGCTGCTTCCAGCCTTTGCATGGGGTTTATTGTCCAGCTGGGTTGATGTAGCACCTCAGCTTCCTTGCTTAACACCTCCTGATGACTTGCCTGATATCTCAGAGTTTCTTAAAATATTCTTAAGCCTTTGGCATCCCTTCCTGTCCTGGGCCTCATGAATAAAACATTTATCCAGTCAGCAGCTTTGGCAGAGAGGAAAAGCCAAGTTCTATCCATCAATGTCAAGAGCTGAATTACCCAGTGATTGCAGATCCTTTAATAACTCTGCCTTTCTATGGTGACATTGGTAAATAGTCAAATACTGCCAGCACCTGGTTTGTTGGTAAGTATTCATTTTCTACCCTGGTAACACACCACCACCAAGTGAAAATGGTGAAAAGCAGTGGTGATTTAATTGTTTTGTGTTTTTCCATTTGGAGTCTGTATTAGTTTACTAGGGCTGCTGTAACAAAGTGCCACAAACTGGGTGCTTAAGCAGAAATTTGTTGTCCCACAGTTCTGGAGGCTACAAGTCTGAGATCAAGATGATGGCAGGGTTGGTTTCCTCTGAGGACTGTGAAGAGAAGCTAGTAGCTTGTAGAAGTTTGACCCTCATCTCTGCCTTCATCTTCACATAGCATTCTCTGTGTGTGTTTATATGTGTGTGTGTCTAAATTTTCTCTTCTCATAAGAACCGAGTCATATTGAATTTGGGCACACCCTACTAAAGTATGGCCTCAGTTTAATCAATCACATCTACAATGTCTTGTCCCAATTTTCACATAAGGACACATTTAGAGGAAGATACAACTTCTTCTCAAATTTCTATAGAAGAGTTACTAAAAACTAAAAAGTTGCCAAGGTTGGGGATTGGAGTGGTGAAAGAGGAAGCACTCATGTTTTTATGAAAAGTCATAGGACCTGTAAAATTATTAATAATCCTGGATGGTTTTATTAACTGCTGAACAAAGGTAATATTATGTTTTCATATTTCCTTATGGGCCAAGTCTCCTCTAAATACTCAAGTATATACAAAAGGAAAACATGTCCTCAAGAAACACAGAGAAGCCACCTTCATCCCAATAAATAAGTTGACTCATGGTGAAGACGATTTCACTCAATACATTTTAATTTTACATCACCTTTAAATAAAAGTTTCCTGGTCTACTCAAAATAAAAAATACTTCTGCTAGACTCTTCCGTGTCATTAATCTCATAACTGTAGATTTTTTTCACATATTTACAAAGTAAATAAAGGTGGTGAGTATATCACTACAGATTTTAAATGCATTGTTATGAGCTCCTGTTTATTAAGGCAAATATGATACAATCCAGTCCAATAAAAAAATCAATCAGATTGAAGGGAAAAATAATTGGTTTCATATAGACGAAGCAACTGGCTGCAGAGTTCACTTCCCTTGGGGACATGTTGCCTCTGTTTATAGGTAGCTGAACCCTTTGGTTCTCAAGTAATGAACACCCTTGTTATACAGGCATGCCTGTGTGTGTGCATGCACACACACACACACACACACACACACACACACACACAGGCTTCCCTTATAAAGAATGCCAAATCCACACAAATTGTCTTGACTAGCTTTCCCATCTATCATCTTCTCCACATTTCAACAAAGCTACTAGAAAAATAGAACCCATCCACAACATAGTTCCTTTCTATACCTGTCTTCCCTGTATTCTACTAATGAAGCATCTTAAATATTTGTAGAATTGTAAATTCTGGCCTGAAGATCTGTCAGCCAACATCAGCTTGTGAAATGACTGGAGTTTCATCAGATTGACCACCCCCAGCCCCCAACAATCTCACCCACAGTGCTGTCAGTGTAAGCACAGAGAGAAGAATTATTTTGTGGTTATGTGATATTCTTTTAAGAAGAAAAGAATCATCTCCTTAAATAACATTTGTTTTCCATATCACAAAACACCATTTCAGAAGGTTATTTGATTAACTCTCTCCCATTGAAAATTATATTTGATATAAACAAGAGAGTAAACCTAAATACAAATGATACATTTGTCTGTTAGAGACATGTAACATAGAAGGCAACACAATCCATCAATTACTTGCAAAAACACTCTTTGCTTTTGCATGCTTTTTAGTTAGATTTACATTATGCATGTGGGATGCAGAAAAGAACAGTGAGAAAGACTCATCTTCACGGGATGCTCAGGGAGTATTTTCTTGCTCGGTTAGGGTTTCATTTTCAGATAACTTTTCTGATAACTGAGGACCTTTTTCTGAAGGACCTGCCTGTTTGCTCTGTCTTCAACACTGTGACATTTTTATGTACCTGTTTTAATGCATCATTAATTTCATCACTGCATGGTTTCCTCAGGAAGCAACAGTCAAAGCCCCAGTTCTTAGACTGCTGTCATTGAAAAAGAGAAAAAGATTTAATTGCTTAAGCCTCATTTTCCAAGGATTGCTGTTATTGATTATCTGTATGAGATGGATGCAGCAGGGATTTTGCTAAGTCTTGTTGCTTCCCCTTCCCTACGAGCTGGATCAGGGTTTCTGGAGATCACAGGGAGATCTACACAAAGGCCATTGTTCAGTGCCAATGTGAGCTATGGCCTGCTGCACCTGCCAGATGGGAAGGAGCTCTCCAGAGCAGGCTCCTGAGAATTCTGGGAGGACAGCCTGTGGGAGGTGTGAACACTTTCCAGAGTCAAAGGCCTCAGTGCCTTGAACCTGGGAGATGAATTTAGCCAAGCAGAGCTCTTAAAGCTCTGCTGAGAGACCAGGAAATGGCTCTGGAATGGACACCCAGCTTCCTAGAGAGGCTTCAGTAAGGCCTGGAATGGGAAGAAATGTTGCAAAGAAAGACAATCACAATTATGAGCACGAGAAGCCTCCACAGCCCACTGTTAACCACAATCAGATAGAGTGTACCAGGTCCCTGAAACGTAAGTACCTTTCATAGATGCTAAATGTATTCTTTTCAACTTCTCTTAGCTTCATTCTGAGGCCAGGGGATAGGCCTAGTGTCACAGCTGAGAAAATGTTATAACATGAGTTGAAAGAGAGTCCAGTTGCAAAGAAAGCAGAGCATCCTGGGGAGGGTGGCATGGCAGTGACTGGGGTTAAGGAATGCCAGTCTCTTAGTTGCCACCACTCCTCCACACCCCTCAGAGTTCTGTGCCTGAGGAGGGGCTATGAAAAAGCTCAGCTCTTTCCCACTTCAGCGGCTTTGCCTCTGCTGTTCCCTGTGCCCCAAACAATATTTTTCTGGCTTTCACAGGCCTGGCTCCTCCTCAAGCCTCAGAGTTCAGCTCAAAGTCAGCTCGTCAGAAAAGCCCTTCCTCCCCACACAATCCAAGCAGCTTATCTGTCCTACAGCGTATCTCAGCAACCCGCTGTGGTCCTGCATGAATGATACCACATCCTCTGCTTGCCTTATCTATAAATATCTGCTTCTACACCGGGCCAAATGCCCACAGAGGCAAGGACTATGTCTTAGTTTCACCAGGACAATGCCTAGCACATAGCAGAGGCCTAGGAAAGGTTGGCTGAAAAAATGAAGGTATTCTAGAACAGCACTGTCTGATAGAACTTTCTGGAATGATGGAAATGTCCCATATTATATGCTGCTCAATATGGTAGTCACTATCCATAGATGGCTCCTGAACACTTGAAATGCGGCTAGTTTAAATGAAGAACTAAATTTTAAATTCAATTACATTTTCATTTATTTAAATTAAAATTTAAACAGCCACGTGTAGCCATTAGCTGCTATATTGGAGAATGCAGATTTAGGACAATCCTCTTAACCCTGAGAAAGATACACCATGATTCCCAAAATGCTAATCTGACTCAAAGAGGAGGAGCTATCCTGAGCTCAAGTTTGGTAATTTTGTGAGCTACTTGACCACCTGACCATGCCCATAACAACCTAGAAATTACTATTCTTAACCTTGATAATACTTCTCCTGGGTAGTATATGTAACATATTGGATATGTTATAAAACCAGATAATTTAGGCCATATTTCCAATGCAATAAGTTAACATTTTTCTACATGATTGTTGCATACACACAACACTCAAACATCTTAAAAAAGAATAAAATAAGCAATACCTTAAGCTACATCCCATAAAATAAGCAATAACTTAAGCTACATCCCAAGCGTACATTTAAGCAAAATATCAAAATGCCAGGATCAGTGTCTTCTCATGGATTCAATGGCTGTGACCTTTGAGGGTACAGGCTGTGCCTGCCAGCTCGATATGTTCATCTCCAGGGGCCTGGCACAGCCGTGGAGAAGGCACTCGGCAAATATTTCCTGAACACAAGTAAATACCAGGAGCCATTCTGTTCAGTTACTCAGGTTTATTTATTTTTCTTATTTTTTCCCCATCTATTGTGCTGATGTTCTCCACTGAAAAGGTAAAAGTGAATGTGTGGGAAAAGGCAGGTTGTAGAAAAAAAGGACTTCACCACCCCCGCCCAATATACTCAAGTTACCCAGATAGAGGAGCCCAAGCGATGAGTCAGTATCAATAGACTGGGAGAGCCACAGGCCCAGGGAAGGCTCAGATCCTAACCTGTCCAAGCACCAAAGGGGGCTAGAATGAGAGTACAGGAGAAAAAAAAAAAAAGAAAGAAAGAAACAACAACAACAACAACAAAAAACCAACGCTGGCCAGGGTTATTTTTACCCAGATACCAACAGGAACAGCCAACTAGTTGACCCCAAAGTCTTGTTCTTAAAACAGTACCATCGTGAAAATACCAAGGGAGGAAAAAATAGAACACGATGTAATCAGCAAATAAGAAACAAAGCACGCCTTGTAAGCCTGATCTGAATTCAGTCACACTTGAGGTTTGCAGTTCTCTCTCAAAAAACCCAGGTCCCACCACCTCCTCTCACTTCTACAGCAGAGACTCATTGCACTATTTTTGCATTTCTTTAGGCTCCTATCTTGCAAACAGACCGAGATAGAGTTTATTCTAATTTGAAAGTGGCAACCCTGCAAATAATTTTCAGGAGAATTAAAAATCACGCTTTTCCTTTCTTCGTCCCTCCTTCCTCTAACTCCCTTCCTTCCTCCCTTTACCCTCTCCCTTCTCCATTCTGATATAATGAATCGCGGGCAGAATTTTCTGTTTTGATCTAGTTAGAAAAATAGTCTCATTGCCTCAATATTGACAGCAGCTGCAGCTGGACCGCCCCAGGCCAGGAATCCTTTGTCTGAAACAAACAAAAACTGCCTCTCCCCATTCCTGCACTGAAGCCTGTCGCCTGCCTGTCAACTGAAAATCTAACCCACAGGCATTTACATCATGAGGTTTGTTTTTATAAGTTATAGCAAAAGGCAAAAATGAGCATGGTTCTCTGGTTACAGGGCAGATTTCCCAATGCCTCATTTGTTAGGAATGACATTTCCGTTAATGCCCTTGTGTTAAAATTGCATGCGCATATTTTAATTTCAACATATCATATCATGGCACTTAGTAAGAGAGGACCATCAAGAACCATTACCAAAAAATATATTATGGAACTTTATTCAACTAAGTTGTATATTGACTTTTAGTCAGTGTTTCAAAACAGTTTCATTAAGTTTATGTTGGAAGAAAGAAAGAAGGAAAGAAACAAAAGAAAGGAAAGAAAAGAAAGGAGAGGGAGGGACGGAGAGAGGAAGGAAGAGTGAAAGAAAGGAAAAGAGAGAGAAGGAGGAAAGGAGAAAGGGATATACGGACTCTCAGAGTAAGGAGTCCTGATAGAGAGTAACAATATTTTTATTCTTTATTTTGCAATTTATCATCCACTCTATTATGCACTGCAGAAAGCATCATTTTTCTTTAAATGGGTTTGATATTAAATCTCTTGTTCTGCTGGATCAGGTATTAATATATATCCACCGGCTCTGGAATCTGCTGTGCCTGAGAAGTATGTTTGGAAAAACAGATGCTAACATCGAGGTTTCCTTTCTGCTAAACGACAGACTTCCACAAAGCACAAAGCAAGGTTTAACCCAATCTGTCTGGTAGCCATCACTGGGTGTTCAAAGTATATGTGACCACCACATCCAGGATGATAATTTCCTATGTGACAAGACAGTCCTGAAGATCATACACAGAAATTCTTATGGTTAATCATAAACCGGAGAAAAAGATCAAATGAGCCAGCTTTCAGTCATACATTAGGCACTCATTTTACAACATAAGAAACACATGTCTTTACCCCTGATTTTAAAAAAGGTAATGAGTGCATCACAGAAAATACAGACTCAATCACTTCCCTTGTACGTGGTGAGGGCCTTCTCCAAGACCGTGAGTATCAGCTTCTAGTAGACTTGGTCAGAATTTGATCACAAATCCTTCAGAAGCTTTTTGCTTATAAAGGAGATAGCAATTATTTGCATAGCAGAAGGTGGTTTTCACTCTCCCCAATTCTCTGACCCAGCAAAAATTACTGTCAACTATCTGCCCAGTTGAGGGATATTGATTCTCCTGTTGCCGTGGTAACACATTAGTTGTCAGGTCTGTGTGACTCTCATACTCAGTGCCTAATCTGTTCCTCCCAGCTTTTGGAGTTTGACACTTTCTAAGCCTTAATTAGCTTATTTGATGGGACCTGCACATTTTATTTTTATACTAAATAGTTATTGAAAACATCGTCATCCAAAGAACAGATCACAGAGGTAGAAATCGGTGTGCTGTCAGGCCGACTGGAGATGACAAAGACAGAGAGCAAAGTGGGAGGCACAGGCTCTGCTTGCTGCTCCTTGGATATTGGGGAAAATCAAAACAGTTTTTGCCATCTGTCACACAGCACAGTGTGAAAATTATGGAGCTGTTCGTTTCGACGTTTGAGGAACATTCTGCCACTGTGATTAGATCACAGTAATATTACCCAGTCACTAAAGGTTTGGATCAATGCGCTTTAATATTTTTCTCCTCAGAAAATCTCTGTCTTAACTTATTTTTCAGTGTGAATGTCTGCTGAGCAATTCACTTAGAGATAAATATTTCATACAGATAAAGTACTTAGGATGGGAGTCAAAGGACAGCTGATGACTTAGTTAAGTTTACAGTTAATAACAAAAGAAAATAAGAAGGTTAAAAAAAAACTTCGCAAAGGATTGCTGTCCAGAACGAAGCATTATTCTAGACCCATTCTCAAATTATGGCCCACAGAACCCTTCCAGAGGTTGGAAAGCAGAGTCCAAGGAGGCCTTTAGGGAAACCAATAAGTCAAAAAACAATTGTCATGATAAACCTAAGAAATTATTGCCTTTTTCACTTTGTTTGCCTTTACATTTTGATGCTAAAGTAATCATGGTAAAACTGCTAAGTGGCTTAGCACAAATCAAGGCAATCACACACACACACACACACACAGAGAGAGAGAGAGAGAGGGAGGGAGGGAGGGGAAGGAGGAGGAGGAGGTTGCATTATAAAAAAATCTTTGGTGAGTGTGTTTTAAAAAATCACTTGACTAAATCTTGGCCCTTAAGTACAAGCCTTCTTAATATCCTATGTGACAAAATGGGAAAGTTGCATAAAACACTTGTGTTGTATACTGAAGCGGAGTGGCTAACTCAAAGAAAAGCACTTGTGTGATTGTTTGAGGGGAGAGTCAAACTAATTACTTTTTTTTAATTAAAAAAAATCTAAAAGAGATGGAGTCTCACTATGTTGCCCAGGCTGGTCTACAACTCCTGGACTCAAGCAATCCACCGACTTTGGCAACTAACCACTTTTTTAATAGAACAACTTTTTCTCAAAAGAGCAACAGAAATATCCAAGGCACTGAGACCACAAATAAAGGACCTAGGGCTCACAGAGAAATAAGTTTTTGAACGTCCATTGCAGTCCCTTGAAGAAAACTAAACAATCGCTTTATACCCAGGCCCTAACCTCTTATCCCAAAGTAATGATAACAAAAACCCAGAGCAGGAAAAGACAGCCCAGGTTTAGCCCTAGGACATAATTCTGCTTTCTTGGATAAGACATATTCCTCTCTTCTTTTTCATCTTACAAGATTTTTGCCTAATAGGTCTCTCCCTCCTACCTTAATAAGAAACATTTTATTTCATATTAACACTGACAAAATGCTTTGGGATCAGGAGAGAATCTTTAACACCAAATATCCTTTACCAAGACAGAAGGCAGGAGTAAAGATGTGACATATTTTACCTTTTAATGAATACCATTCCCAATATCTATGATAAAAGATGCAGTAAAATTCTGCTGCCTATGTAACTTACACTATTTGAATAGAAATCACAAGTCCTAGTATCACTAAGGCATGACTAATGACAGACTAGGGCTTATGGTACCATATTTCCAGCAGAGATTGGAATCTTCAACCAATGTAACCATTCCAGACTGTCAGATTAAGATCCAGATCACACTAATATCAGGGAAATTTTGAGAGGCAATGCATCTTGCAACATTTAGGAGTCAATGATTCAAACCTCCAAAAACATAAAATCTTATTCCATAAACAGAACATTTATCATCTTGGGAATGAATGAAACCAAGTAAGTAAAAATATAACAGCTTCTCATGTATGTTTTTCACAATAAACAAAATAGTAACCACTCTTCAGCTGGACTGTTTTACAGCCTACATCCTCCAGTCTTGGGAGGACTGGATTCTCAGTTTCCCCATCAGTAAATGTAAAAAAAGGTCATTTGGCATTTACCTGACTCCAAGGCCATCCAAGCAGCTTGACAGCTAGACCTGCCATCATGTCTTCCTCTCACAAAACTAGAAAATATAATAAAACAATTATTAAAATCTGTCCTGGAACCCTTCCATACTTCCCTATGTACTTCACTTCTTCGCTTCTGAAATTAATGGCAGCTTCAGGAAAAGGAGACATGAGGGAGGAAGCCACGTAATATTCTCAAGAAATTGTCCTCTGGAGCTCACCTTTGCACAAGTTCATTTTCTCTTTCACAAGCTATAAAAACTATGATGCTTAATTTATGATGGCAGTACCAGGGTACTTCTTTTTTTAGGATACAAATCAACTTTATTATACAAAATTAAGGTTTTCAAGTTTCTAAGTCTACTAGGGCTAAATATAACAAAAGCAACAAGAAAAGTCTCTAAAGAACCTTATTTCAAATCCTTCACTGAAAAAAAGTTAAATGCTTAGCTTCACTATTCCCCATTTCTAAAATTAGCAAATTGACCTAACCAAATGTTGTAAGAAGAAATGCTATAAATACCATCAAGTCTTTAAAAGGAGAACATCTATACATTCTTGGCTTGATGATCTTTATAGGGTAGGATGGTATGACCTGAAATCCTTGGGACCTGGCATCTCCAGCCAACCCACCATTTTAAAATTCAACAAAAGCAGTATCATGTCTCCCAGGTACCAAACAGTTCCTTGAAACCAGAGAATGGAGTAGCTGATAACATCATCCCATTAGTTTCCTGTGTTAAGTTATTAAGGAATAAAATACAGTTTGGAGGGTGAGAGTGAGGATCTGGTATCCAATTTCCTGGAGTGTTAGGTAAAGCCTGAGGCTCCATGACCAGGCATGTGTAGCAACAAGAGTCTGTTTCATTGTTTTGACCTTTTCTTTTGTCAATAAAAGTACCACACGTTTTAGATAATATATCCAAATCTATTTTTACACACTCCATTTGCATTAGTTTATCAAGAAATAGAATTTCTTTTAACTATCTCAAGGTATTTGTGAATAACACCAGTTCTTTAAATAAAACAGATACCTTCACCCTCATCTTCATGGCCAAAATAAAGAAACAGGGCACACATCTCTCTCTTAAAATGTTGTGATTCATATTGTAGATGTAAATTCCATGATTCCATGATTCAGTCTGTTATCCAAGTTTTTGGGTTAAACATTTTCAAACAAAACAAAATAAACTAGTTTTAAAGACTCAATCCCCAGCCAAGACTGCCCTTAATATCTCTTTGTTACTATTAATCATTAAGTAATCAACAATTTTGTTCTGTTTGATAATTAAATCAACATGACCACAGCATACTGGCAATTGTTAGCCCCTTTTCACTAAAGGATTAAATTTTTCTAAAGCTTTAGTGCTAAGCAACTATGAATAATTCCAAAAACAAAATTTGTTAATCCAGCAACTAGTCAATGCACTCTTCAAAGACTTCAATAAACACCAAAATTAAAGACAAATTATGCTTAGTTTATATTTCTTAGTATTTCTCCTTAATTTCATTTCACTTCACATTGCCTTAATCTTGTAAAATTATTACTCACTAAAAACAAAATCCCTCCTGGACTCTCTGCTTTTCTGCTCCTCACTTTAGCATTTAAAATATGCAAGGAAGTTTATCATCCAGGAAGAAAATACAATTACACCTCTCAACTTATAGGAGGGACAGTTGCTCTGTGTTTGCCACAGGGAGATTTAATCACACCCAGGATCTGCATCGAATACTTTAAAAAATAAATCTAGGAGAATACCTATTTCAGAAAGAGAGGCCAACCTCAAGAAGAAAATGAGCTGTTATCTTAGTGCACCCTGGTTGCAGCAGTTGGCTACAAAGATTAACAGTCAACATCTAATATAATTCTTTAGGAAGGGACTACTTGTCCTTGTACTTACAATTATTTCTTATTACTGTGGTAAAATACATATAACATAACATTTACCATTTTAACCATTTTCAAATGTGCCATTCAGTGGCATTAAGTACATTCACATTTTTGTGCAACCATCACCACTATCTAGTCACAGAACTTTCTCATCACCCCCAAAAGGAAACCCTACACCCATAAAACCTACAATAATTTAAACCATGGACTAGATGCTTGGCTTGGGTGAAATTTCCTCAACGCCTTCCTTCCTGTCTCGGTAGATGATAATAGTTGGAAGCAGGGGCTCTGGGACCTGATTGCCCATATTTAAATCCTGCTTCTATAGCCATCCTGGGCACACTGCTCCATCTCTCTGAGTTTTGTTGTCCTCATCTATGAAATGGGAACAATCATAAGACTTCTTACAGGGCTCTGGGGAATAAACTAGAACCCTGTAACCCACTCAGGTCAGTGTCTGGCAAGCAGGAAGAACTCAATATATGCTTCCTATATTTACTAACTTTTATTTCTTATACCCTCTGTACATCAGGCACCACTCTAAATGCTGTGTATACATGAGCTCTTTTAAACCTCTTAGTTCCATAAGATAGTTACTGCTACTAACTTCATTTTATCTACATGGAAACTCAAGCACAGAGAGGTTAAGTAACTTGACCAAGGTCACAAAGCTCATAAGGGAAGGAGCCAGAATTTGAAACTCCAGAGGCCATGCTCTTGAATACTCTGCATGCTGCCACTACATTATTATCAGTTATCACACTCACCTTGAAACGCATATGGTTAGTCTCTTCTCACCATTTTTTTTACTTCATGAAGCAATTTAATATTGATAAAATGAAAACCATCCCTATCCCTGCCTTCTTCATGCAGCATCTTGAAGTGTTTGTGTGTACTCTCACCATTTTTGTTTCTCATTAAATGTGTGATTTTACACCGTCATCAAAAGACTGGACATGCAATTTACTTGCTGTTTTGCACCATGATGTTAATAACATAAAATATTTTATTCCCATGTCTGTGATCATAATACTTGAATTAGCCTTTTGTACTTCCCATCTATGTGTGTAGGTACGCTACACCCCGCACACACTGAGTGGCAGTTTCTGTGCAGCTAGTTAGCTCACATCAAATCAAGAACTTGCATCGAATTCTGGGGTACGACGTTAGAATAATTAGAACCCCAAGGAAGGTTGGAGCTCTGCCAGGTACAAAAAAGTTATGGTTTCTTAGCTCATCCTGTGGCCCTAGGGCACTGTATGGGAAACACAATCCTGGTCACAGGATGGAGGAGAAGGGAGATTATGGAAAAACCAGCACATCAGCTACGGAAGTCCGAGTTGTACAGAAAGTGAGGGAAACTAACATCAACCAGCACATGTGCATGCCAGCATGGGGATGAGATGCCGGTCTAACAAACAGCACTTCCAGTTACCGTCAATTATTAGCAGAGATCTGCATATTAAACAAAGCAAGCCTACTGGAAATCCAGGGCAAGCTGCTTCATTACATGATTAAAAAAATCATACAGGTTCTGATAAAATAAATTTCCCTGGAGGCACAATTGTTGTTCTTCATACCTTCAAAGGGATGAAAGGGCTTCATGTTACTTGTAGGGATGTCAAATTTAATTTCTTCCCTTTTTTCTCTTTTTCTTTAATTACAAAAGCAATATCTGCTTATTATACAGAGTTCAAACAATACAGAAGTATGTTGAGTAAAAATAATGTTCCCTTCTTGCCATTACCATCTTCCAATCCTAGTCCTCAGAGGCAACTGCTGCCAACACTTTAGAATAAGACCTTCAGACTCCTGTCCTATTTATCGACAAATAGTTTTGCACATACATGCATGTATATGGATATGCAAATGCATTGGTATATACATATGAGTACACAAAAGTCTAACTTTTGTTATTAATCACGGGAAAGAAAAAGTATAAAAAAGAGAAAAGATAGATTGAAGCAGAAGTTAAAGACATATTGGGTCTCCTGATACCCAGAAAACAACATTGAATTGAAAAGAATTGAAGAAAAAAGGTTCAAATGAACATATCTTTTACCTAAGAGTACATAACATCATTCGATAAATGATGTACATATTTGTAACTCCAAATTGGGGCCAGTTTAGGGTGATTGGTTATATAACCATGCCTCCTCAGCAGAAGCAGACCTATAGAACCACCATCTTTGAACATCTGTCAGGTGATGCTTACTAATAGCAAAAAATTGCTACATACACTCATTGCTGTCCACATTCTTGCTCATTTGATTTGATATTCTCTCCAACAGTGATGCTCATACATTGCTCCCTTGCTCAAAATATCTTCCCCATCCTTATATCTTTCCTCCACCTACCTAAGGCTTATTTATGCTTCAAGTGATTATTTCCTCCCACCTTTGCAAAGACTTTTCTTGATTGCTCTGACCCTATGAGATTACTTGTCTTCTGAACCCTGCAGAGTGGGGCTTACCATTTTGTGCTCAACCAACCGTTTTATATTCGCTTCACTTTGTCCCCACCTAAACTGTATGCTTCGGTGTAAGAGTATCTCAGGTACTCCCAGGTTGTCTAGCATGATATATGTAGTGTGCATCGAAACAATGTTTGATGAGAAATTTATTTCATTTGCTGTGGGTTATTGTCAGATGTCGACCAATGTTCATGGTTTAAACCTCAAATAAGAAATCAAAGATGATTTCCCCACAGCTTACAAGTTCTGGATTATAAGAAAAAGAAAGAACATTAACAAGGATTTCTTAAGGCCCCTCAAAGACTCCAGAGGGTCACTAAGACCCCCTTAAATTATTAGCAAAATTGGGTGTGTTTAACCATGTGCATTGGGGCTGGGAGGAACAGGTCCACGGGCTTTTGTCAAATGATGGATAGAGTCTATACCTCCAAAGGGTCAAGAAACGTTATTGAGGTCACACAGCAGACACAGAAGGGAAAATGTTCAGGAAGGGGAGTGGCATTTGTGTGGCAGTGTGGGGCTTAGATAACACAAGGGGCTGTGCCTCTTTCCATTGATAGAAGAATTTGCAGGAGCATCTGTTTCCACCCATCCATTTCAACCGGCTGCTCAAATGGTTGACGTTAATAAACTATCTACTTTTTGATATTTTTCAATGAGCAAAAACTCCCTTTATGGTAGGAGATTGCAGCAGGGAGGGTTGTAATGAGAAAAGTGCCCCAGGCCAGAGAAGATTTACATAAAAATAAGGCTTGCACTTTAATATGATCTCAAACCTCAGTACACCACTCCACGTTCAGTTAAACACACCACACAATACTACAAATTCCTATTTATATTGGTATGTGCTTATGCGTAACTGGTGTGAATGATCCTAATAATAAAACATGGCTCTAAAAGCCCAAGTAACCCTTCAGCTCCTTAGAGGATATTAGTAAGAATGATTCTAATGTACAATACAAAGCCAAAGAGAAGTCCAGTGAGTAGAGCTCATTATTTCTGAAACTTGTCATGCCCTGCAAGAGAAAAAAAAACACATCATTTGCTCTGACTTAAATTAGAACTGGTTTCCCACTGAGTACTGTGTTGAATCTTTGGCAGAATAACAGATGATGCTTAGACAATTACACATCCATCTTGAGAAGAGACTGAACCCAGCAGTATTAGGCATATCTCAATTTCAGATGATGGAGGCAATTACACCTTTACAAGCCTGGAAGCAAAGTTCGGATTTCCTGGGAATCAGAATATCTGGGTTTCAGTCCTGAGCATGCCATTAATAGATACATGACCTTGGACAAATCAGTTAATCAGGTTTTCCTCATTTGTAAAATGAGTGGGTTGGATTCTGCTTCCTTTTGGCTCCCTTCCAGCTCTGGGATTCTAAAACTCAAGTATTGCTTTGAAGGCAGAGAAAGGATTAAGAGATTTTTAATTGGAAGAAAAAGTGAGGAAAGAGATTTCTCTCCCCTTAAGAAATGAATTTCGAAAAACTCATGTTGCATTATGATTCTATAAGGTGGATCCTGTTGTTTTATTCGATATGTAAATATGCTGCCTTTGATAATTTATAGCTTAATATTCATGCTTTAGGTTCCCTGGCCATAGCCTCTCTCTAGAGGTGAGAGAGGCTTGTTGTTCGTTTACTTAAACAAAACACCTAAGTGCAATAGAGTCAACGTCTAAAAGATGATTCGTGTTTGTTCATTTTGCATGGTCATATGTCAGGATTTCTGAAGTCCAGTTTACCTAGGACCAAAAATTACTTTAGAGTTCCTCTTTTCATTAAACAACTCTTAGTGGTCACCTATTGATATGGTTAGGCTTTGTGTCCCCACCCAAATCTCATCTTGAATTGTAATTCCCACAATCCCCACAATTCCCATGTGTCAAGGGAGAGGCCAGGTGGAGGTAACTAAATCATGGGGGCAGTTTCCCCCATGTTGTTCTAGTAACAGTGAGTGAGTTCTCAGGAGATCTAATGGTTTAATAAAGGGCACTTCCCCCTTCACTTGCCACTTCTCCTTCCTGCAACCTTGTAAAGAAGATGCCTTCCTTCCCCTTTGCCTTCTACCATGGTTGTAAGTTTCCTGAGGCCTCCCCAACCATGCTGAACTATGAGTTAATTAAAATTCTTTCCTTTATAAATTACCCAGTCTCAGGCAGTTCCTTATAGCAGTGTGAAAACAGGCTAACACATATATCATGTGATAATATAGGACCATGTGCTGGGAAACAGGGAGACCTCAGTGAATTTGGTCTTAAAGACTGAAAATTCTTTTTAATGTGTGTAGCTCTCTCATCTTTTACCAATGTCTAAGGAGACGAGAATAATTTATCTCCTTCAGTGACAGTATTTCAAAGGAAAAGAGGCATGTACATATGCTTTTGACTTGAGAAAAATTTCTTCCAGAACTGAGAAGAAAGGCATAGAATAGACTCTTTTACCTCCTCTTTAGGGAATGGCCAACCCTCTTTAAGAAGGAAGAATTAGAACAATGTATCCTGGAGAATGGTTTATTTCCAAGGCTTTAGGATCCACTACTGTCAGTCACCAGGAAGTAAAAAATACCTAATAACTTGGACCAAAGGATTTCTGAATTCTACAGCTCAATTCTAGAGTTAAGTGAATACAACTACCCCAGAACATGTTGTCGATATAGATGAGTTTCCTTTTCTTAGTTGAGGAATATACCAATGGCCACTTTCCTATCTAAAACCATCAGCAGTGGTTGTATCTCTTATTTGTATCTTTTTCTTCATAATGAATTGCTGAAGAATCATATTTTCTCCTGAGGATATATTTAGTCAATTACTCATGATATGTGGCCAAATTTTCTATCTTGTTTTAAGTAGAAGGAAATAATTATTAAATCAATACAATTAAATGGTTGATGATCTAAATCACTCCGCATTCACTTTTATTTTTAGTGCCTCTACATCTTGCATTCAATAAAGTTATGAGGACCTACCCTGTACTGGCTGCCTTGCTGGGTGATGGTGAGGGAGGGAAGGTAAAACACCACCTCCAGCATCATGACAGAAAACAAGCCATTTAATGCAAGAAAATAAGGTCTCTATTTTCTTTGGTGAAAACTGTGACTCACAATGTTTCAGAGTAGGAGCCGTACAGGTGCAAGAACTGCATACTTATTAATTTACCTAGCCTATCTGAGCATCTGAGGGTCCTTATCTTAAAAAAAAAAAAACAAAACACCTGCCTCATAAGTTTGCTATGAGGATTAGACAAGTTTTATAGGACCCTGCATTCATCTGCTTGGGCTGCTGTAACAAAATACTGCAGACTGACTGGGTGGCTGAAACAACAGAAATTTATTTTCTCAAAGTTGTAGTGGCCAGAAGTCCATGATTGAGGTGCCATCAGAGTTGATGTCTGATGAAGCCTCTCTTCCTGGCTTGTAAACAGCTACCCTTGTACATGGAGGGACGGAGGGAGGGAGAGGGAGAGAGAGGGAGAGAGAGAGGGAGAGAGAGGGAGAGAGAGGGAGGAGGGAGAGAGAGGGGGAGAGAAAGGGAGAGAGAGAGGGAGGGAGAGAGAGAGGGGGAGAGAGAGAGGGAGAGAGAGAGAGGGATGGAGAGACAGTGAGCGAGCAAGAGTGTGAGCGAGTGAGAGTGTCTCTCTTCCTGGCTTGTAAACAGCTACCCTCGTACAGGGAGAGGGAGGGAGGGTGGGAGGGACAGAAGGATGGAGAGAGGGGGACGGGGAAGGGGAGGGGGAGAGAGAGGGAGAGGGAGAAGGAGGGAGGGAGGGAGAGAGAGAGGGAGAGGGAGAGAGAGAGGGAGAAGGAGACAGAGAGGGAGAGGGAGAGAGGGGGAGAGGGAGAGAGAGGGGGAGAGGGAGAGAGAGGGGGAGAGGGAGAGAGAGGGGGAGAGGGAGAGAGAGGGGGAGAGGGAGAGAGAGGGGGAGAGGGAGAGAGAGGGAGAGGGAGAGAGGGGGAGAGGGAGAGAGGGGGAGAGGGAGAGAGAGAGGGAGAGGGAGAGAGGGGGAGAGGGAGAGAGAGAGGGAGAGGGAGAGAGGGGGAGAGGGAGAGAGAGGGAGAGGGAGAGAGAGGGGGAGAGAGACAGAGACGACAGAGACATCAGATATTTATTCCTCTCCTTCAAAGGATACCAGTCCTTTGGATTAGAGTCCCATCCTTAGGACATCATTTAGCCTTAATTACCTCCTTAAAGGTCTTATCTACAAATACAGTCACATTGGGCATTAAGGCTTCAACGTATCAACCTTAAGGGAATACAGTTCAGTCCATAACTGACCCTTATCACAATTCTTGGCACATGAGTTAACATTTATTGGGAGTTCACTACAACTGCCACTGTTATTTTTACAAGAGTAGGAGAATATTTTCCCCATAAACTCAAGAAAGGTTAAGAAGATTGCTTTATTATAAAAGTGACAAAGAAAATGACTATAAAATCTTTTTCAAACGACCTTGTCTCCTCCCCATCTTACTTTTCACTGACTTTGAAAGGGATTGTATTTTTTATGGTGAAACCCAGTATCTGTGGACTGGGCTCCCTACTAACATATCTGGCCCTCTTTTCTGAGGTTAGTCACTAGTTATGGTACCCAGTAGGCTCAGCCTCTCGGCCCTGCAGAGGCTACCTCCACAGCCCATGATCCCCAGCTCAGTTAATCACACACCTAAGCACTGCATTGCTGCCCGCTGTAATACCAACACAGCTGTTGTGCTCCATAAAGCGGGGTCCGATCTGCACACAGGAGCCATTACAGTATTTCTCTGTGGTTTAATGAACAAGCTTTGAAAGCAGTACACTTTCCAAAATGAACCTCCACAACATCCACTGTGACTTTTCTCTTGGCATAGAGAGAAAAGCTATCACTTTAGGAAATTGTGACCATTTGCTGGAAACTTTGCTGTGGGCTTTCAAATGTAATTTTCTTTGTAAAAATCTGAGAGAAGAGCTGATAAGAAATAGAAGCTGTTTTTCCATTCTTTGATGATGCAAAATAACACTACCTCTTCTAAACAGATAATTGACAAAGCAAATACGTGAAAAATCTTTATCTTTTCTGCTAACTTGCCTTCTCAAAAATAAATGTTTGCTGAGAACTTGGGTGGATTTGTTTGCAAATAAGGCCATATAGTCAGAGACCCTTAATGCTAATGCTAGATACTAACTGATTTTCCTGGCACCAGATGGGTAAACCAAGGCTATAAGGGCTGTCCAAGGGACAAAAGTATAAATTACATATATAAATGACTATAATAAAGTAAATTAAGGTAACTTAACACCAAATAAACTTTTTATCTAAATTGGAAAAATGTCTATAAGTACTTGAGCCATTGTAATCCGAATAATCACATGGTGACTTGCCTCCTGATATTAAAAATCAAAACGTTTCTTTACACATTTTTAAAGAAAAGGCACACATGACGAATTCCCAGAAATCTCTATAATAGGTGTGCCAAAGGAAATGGTGAGTCAAAGTAGGGGTGAGAGTTAGCCCCATGAAATGAAGCTACAGTGTCATGAGAACTCCCTGGGCCAAAAGAAAGTTATGGAATTTTCCCAAAGTACAATACCTTACAGTAAGAGGGACTTTTATTTTAGCTTAAAGGGGAAATAAAACACAACCTCTATGGGTGGTACTCCATCCCTACAAATCACACCTACCCCCTCCCACAGAAACCTATTTCTTCATTCAACTGTCCTCAGTCTAATGCAAATATCATCATCCCTTCCTTTAGCTCCTGCATAAGGGTATTTCTTACTGCTGCTCCCATTTGTAATCTTTTCCTCTTCTAATCCAATCTTATTTTTCTTTCCATTTGGTAAAATATACATAACAAAAATTTACTATTTTATTCATACAATTTAATGTCATTAAATACATTCACAATGTTGTATATCACAACTACTCATTTCCAGAACTTTGTCATCATCTCAAACTGAAACTTTGTACTCATTAAACAAATAGTAGCTATACCCCCAGCTACTATTTTCTATCTCTATGAATTTGCCTATTCTAGGTACCGCATATAAGTGGGATCATACCATATCTGTCCTTTGGTGTCTAGTTTATTTGACTTAGCATAATGTTCTCAAGATGTTGTGGCATGTATCTGAGTTTCCTTTCTTTTTTAAGGCTGGATACTATTCCATTGCACGTATGTACCACAATTTGTTTATCTATTCATCTGTTGGTGGACATTTGGGTTGTTTTCAACTTTTGGCTATTGTAAATAATGCTGCTATAAACACTGGTGTACAAGAATCTTTTGAGTCCCTGTTTCCTATTTCTTCAGGTATATACCTAGAAATGAAATTGCTGGATCACATAGTAATCTATGTTTAACTTTTTGGGAAATCGCCATCCTGTTTTCCACAACAGTTGTACCATTTTACATTCCCAATAGTAATGCACAAGGGCTCCCATTTCTCCACTTTCTCACCAACACCTGTTATCTAGCAGGTTTTGTTGTTGTTTTCCTTTGTTTTATAATAGCCATCTAATAGCTTTCTAATGAGTATGAAGGGGTATCTCACTGTCATTTCTATTTGGATTTTCCTAATGAATAGTGATGTTGAACATCTCTTCCTGTGCTTATTGGCCACTTACATATCTTCTTTTGAGAAATATTTATTCGAGTCCTTTGCCCGTTTTTTGAATTGGCTTTGTTTTGTTGTTGTTGAATTGTATGAGTTTTTAATATATTTGGAATATTAATACCTTATCAGATACATGATTTACACGTATTTTCTCCATTCTGTAGTTATCTTTTCACTCTCTCGATAGTGCCGTTGGATACAAAAAAGTTTTTCACTTTGATGAAGTCCAATTTACTTATTTTTCTTTTGCCTGTAGTTTTAGTGTCATATCCAAAAAAATTATTGCAAAGTCCAACGTCATGAAGCTTTTCTTCTATTTTTTTTTCTAAGAGTTTTATAGTCTTACCTCTTACATTTAAGTCTTTGTTCTCTCTTAACTTTTTTATATGGCAAGGTAAGGATCAAACTTCATTATTTTGCAATGTGGATATCAAGTTTTCCAAGCATTATTTGTTGAAAAGATGATTTTCCCCCATTGGATAGTTTTGACGTACTTGATCATACATACTAAGGTTTATTCCTTACCCAAAATACTTGAGAACAGAAGTGTTTCAGATTTTGTTCAGATTTTGGGATATTTACATTATACTTACCAGTTGAGCAGCCCTAATCTGAAATCCAAAATGCTCCAATGAGTATGTATTTTAATGTGATGTCAACACTCAAAAAGTTTCAGATTTTAGAGCATTTAGAATTTTTGATACTCAACCTGTATGTGTATGTTTGTGTATGTATCTGTGTATAAGCCTGTCCTTATGCCAGTGCCACACTGTTTTGACTACTGTAGCTTTGTAATTTTTGAAATCAGAAAGTGTGAGTCCTCAAACTTTTTTCTTCTTTTTCAACATTGTTTTGCCTATGAATTTTGCATCACTTTAATTTGCATCACATAAATGTTAGTATCACTTTAATTTCTGCAAAAAAATTGGCATTTTGATAGGACTTGCATTGAATCTGTAGATATTTTGGGTAATATTGTCATCTTAAAATTATTAATCCTTCCACTCCATCAACACAATATGTTTTTGCACTTATTTATGTCTTTTAAATTTCAGCAATGTTTTGTAGTTTTCAGTTCAATCTAACCTTGACACAGCAGCTAGAGGAAGCTTTTAAAATTATCGATGAAATTGTGTTTCTCTGCCTAAAACATTTCAGTGGCTTCTCAATGACCTTGAATATACAGCAATACCCATATGGTCTTCCACAACCCAGACTTTGCCTACTTCTCCATTATCTCATATGACAGCCACCCCTCATTCTCTACTCTCTAGCCACTGTGTTCTGTGATCAGTTTCCAGAACATGCCAAGTTTTTCTCACCTCTAGGTCTTTGTATATGTTGTTTCCTCTGCCAGGAACAACTGCCCCCCTTGGGTTTCTTTCATCTCTCAGGTTTTGCATAAATATAATCCCTTCAAAGAGTCCATTTCTAATGATCCTTGGTAATTAGTTTTCCCCATTTTATCACTACTTCTCGCCTTTGTCCTTCACAGCACTTAGCTCAGTGCAAAGCCTGGTACAATTGTCCCCGCTTATCCTCAGGGAATACATTCCAAGACCCCTAAGCAGATGCCTGGAACCTCAGACAGTACCACACCCAATAGACACTATGTCTTTTTCTATACATACACACCTAAAGTTTAATCTATAAATTAGACACAGTACTCGTGTGTTTTGGATCCATTATGAAGTTAAATGTGGGTTACTTGAACATATGTGCTGTGAAAGCAGGACATTCAATCTGATAACCAAGATGGTACAAAGTGACCAACAGGCAGGTAGCATAGACAGTGTGGAGATGCTGGACAGAGGTATGATTTATGTCCCAGGTAGGACAGAGTGGGATGGCACAAGATTTAATCACACTACTCAGAGTGGCACACAATTTAAAACCTTTAAATCGTTTATTTCTGGAGTTTTCAACACAGTATTTTTGGACCGCCATTGATTGCAGGTAAGTGAAGCTGCAGAAAGGGAAATGGAGGATAAGAGGGGACTTGTGCATTTGATTGTGCTTTTCTCTGTGCATTGTCTGACTCCCTCAGGGTAAGAGTCTTAGCTATGTCCTCTGTGCCTGACACATTGTAGACATGCAGCGAATAGTAATTAAATGAAAACTAGCAATACCATCGATACCATGCAGGCACAAAAGTCATGTCAAGATTTTCTTTTCTCCAAGGCCAGCTTACCTTCTCTTCATTCTGGGTTCTGCTATTACCTGAAGGGTGTTCAGAGTACCTGCTTCGAATTCCAGAACATGGAGGTGAGCTGCTGAGCATGACAGCACAGGTAGGGTGGCTTTGCAGGTATGTCTGAGGTACAAGAGCAGGTTCATCCTATCATGGAGAACTTTCCCAGGTCCACATGCTTCTCCATCATCCCCTGGAGTCTCAGACAGGATGGAGAGAAACTTCTTTCAGAATGGCCCCCTCCAGCAGTGTTCTTCCAGCCCCTCTACAGTGTGCATGACGGAAACGTCCAGGTCTAAGGCCAGCTGACCCACCTAGGCATCATTACACAAGAAAATGAGCTCCCTCATGGGAAAGTTTGGAAACCGCTGTTCCTACTTTGCTGTTTCCCAAGAATTAGGCATCAGAAGTGATCCCAGCACCTTCGCAGGACCAGCTCTCCCCAAGAATCTCCCAAGAGAAAAAGTTCACGCAGACTGTCCTGCTGCTGGGGGCAAACTGGAAAATCCACCGTTTTGAGTTCCTTGTGACCAACCAGTACCCCAACAGGGCATTGGCTTCTCTGATTTCTCCTATTGATACTTCTTTTAGTTTACTTCTGGTCCCGGGAGGTTTCCATATTTTTCTATCAGCTCTATTGGACATTTTCAGGATTCTTGTAACTTTTGAGGATTTTTGTCTGTATTAAATGATGTTTGGAAATATGTGTTTTTTACATATATGAGTAAATATTTCACATAAATATTTTGTGTCAGAACAGTATGTCATGGCACAATAGTGTGACTATAGTTAACATTAATTTGTCGTATATTTCAGAATCACTGGAGAAGTATACTTGGAACATTCCCAACTCGGGTTGATGATGGATGATTAGAGTGATGTGTATTCTGATTGCCCTGACTGGATCAGTACACATCATGTGTTTGCATCAAAATATCACATGTACCCCATAAATCTGTACAACTATTACATACTCAGAAAAATTTAAACAATTAAAAAAGAAATTCCAATTTTTCTTCATTTAGAACACCACCAATATATACCATATAAGATCATTTGTAGACTATAAATATTTTTCAATACTAGAATGTGTTTATGTTCTGTACATATTGAGTCATACTTCCCTATTTTAATGAATAATACCTGCATATGTCCAGAATTACTGTTTTCCTGTAACATGAAGATAGTACTGGAATAATTAATTGTGTGAATTTAGGTCCCTTGGCTTCAATCACAATGTTTCCTCCTTAGCAATTCTCTGACTCTGTAAAAGTAATCTCAGTTTGGAGCTCCTACTTACTTCAGTAGTTATCTTAAATGATCTTTTACGAAATTTGCATGTGGTTAAACATTACTTATTGCTTCCACTTTAATTGATGAATTCTATTGTACTTAGAAAATTGTATTACCTGTAGGATTTCTGTTTTCATGAAGTTAGTAATACTTTTTCAAGCCTAAAACCTTGAAATTTTCAATAGTTTTCTCCAGTGTTTGGAAACTTTTTCATCCTGTTTAGTGCTCAGAAATACTATTCATTTGTCTACCTGAATAACTAGTCAAACATTCCAGTAATGTTACTTAACACTCAAATAAACAAACAAAAAGTCTTGTCAAGAAGGCCAGCAAGGAACAGAAATACTCCAGTGATGGCTAATGGTTTGAGACATACCAAGTCCAGTTGAACCACATCCACTTTTGGCCTACAAGATCAGTGATTTGGAGAGCAGATCTTGCCATAAGAAGGAAAACTTTAAACTCTACATCATTAAAATACATGTTGAAAGATCCTTTGGTCCAGTGTCATAGCTCACTCTACAGCTTTAGGGCATTGTGCTTCTTCATTGTGCACAGTGAAGAACAAAGTTCAGTTCTATGTTCAGAGGTTTATGGCAAAATATCTCCAGAGGCTGCAGGAATGATTCCGCCAACATTCATACCTGGAGATGGTTCAGAACACACTAGCTTCTCTCAGGACAATTTACAAAAGCTACTGCCATCAGTATGCCCTCTGGGAGTGACATTGGTCACAGATGCAGTAGGACTGGGAAGTAAATGCGGTTTGGCTGCTTTGTGGAGAATGGGGAACAAAAACAGCTCCCAGGCAGGAGTCGTTCCATGTTGTAGCACTTGTGTAGATAAAGCAGGAAGTTATCAATAGATCCCCCAGCAGGTTTTCTAAGGAATTGGTTCTGAACCAGAAGGTACCAGACGCAGAACACTGCCAGGAAACAAAACAGTCTGGTGGTCACCAGCACTCATGGGACTCAGAGGTGGTTTGAAGCTTGTCTCTGCTAACCATGAGGACTGGTTGACCTTCAGTAAGTTAGTTAATTTCTCTGACCCTTGCTTTTCTCATCTGTGAAATGAGGCCAGCAAGAGCACCTACCATATACTTAGAATAACAACATGGGCTCTAGAAAGAAAGTGAGTTCAGAGGCCGGGCACGATGGCTTACGCCTGTAATCCCAGCAATTTGGGAGGCCGAGGAAGGTGGATCACGAGGTCAACAGATCGAGACCATCCTGGCCAACATGGTGAAACCCCGTCTCTACTAAAAATACAAAAATTAGCCGGGCATGGTGGCGTGCCTGTAGTCCCAGCTACTCAGGAGGCTGAGGCAGGAGAATTGCTTGAACCCGGGAGGCAGAGGTTGCAGTGAGCCGAGATCACACCACTGCACTCCAGCCCGGCGACAGAGTGAGAATCCATCTCAAAAAAAAAAAAAAAAAGAAAGAAAGAAAGAAAGAAAGGAAAAGAAAGAAAGACAGTTCAAATACTGACTGTGTCTCTTACAGGCTGCATGCTCTGGTAAGAGACAAGAGACTTACCATTTGGGTAAGTCTCTTCTTGGGGCCTCGATTTCCTCATTGGTAATGGAGACAATAATAGTGGGCTGCCATGTGTATTGAAATGAGATATCCCTACAACCTCCAGATATCCCTAAAATCATCAGCTCTGAGTGCCAAATCAATTCTGGTGACAGGATAGACTTCACCATCTTCCATTCATTCGCTGGACACGTACTATTGGAGCCTGCTTCCCAAGCATGTGTCCTGTGCTACAATTGTCTGATGAACAAGACTGTGCTTCTGCCCTCATGAGGCTCCCTGCTGAATGCAGATGTATTTACAACATAAGAAATGCCCAGAAAATGCCAGCAATTGCTACATTTTCTTATTTTCCAGGCAACTCTACAAACTTAGAGATGTTCCTGGATATACTGATTGAAATAAGTTCTCACATGTATCCAACAAAGAATTTTTCGGTAGTAAATCCAATGGGTAAAATGAAATATTCTATATACTCTAAGATCTCTAAGACTAAAGCATTCAGAATCCCTCACCAAGAGAGGAATTTAGGCAATTCCTTGTGCCTTTTGCTATATAAAAAGTGAGGAGACACTTTGGGAGGTTGAGGCAGGGCAGATTTCTTGAAGCCAGGCATTCGAGACCAGCCTGGCCAAATGGTGAAACCCTGTCTCTACTAAAAATGCAAAAATTAGCTAGCTGTGGTGGTGTGCACCTGTAATCACACCTACTCAGGAGGCTGAGGGACGAGAATTGCTTGAACCCAGGAGGCAGAAGTTGCAGTGAGCCTAGATCGCACCACTGCACTCCAGACTGGGCGACACAGCAAGACTCTATTTCAAAAAAAAAAAAGTCAGGGAGGTAAGCAGGCAAAACTGAAATTCTATTTCTTAGGGAATGGGAGAGGAAGGGTGGGGAGATACTTAGAGATGGATGGGCAACCTCTGCCACTCACACCCATCATTTCTCATTTAATTCCAAGAGTTTGCAGACTTCAAAGAACCCTGGCCCTTCAGGTAGTAGAGTTCTGTTGAACTCAAAAAGCCTGGGGCCCTGACATACCCAATAGCAAGTCCTCCAGGAAGCTGCTCCTCAGGACATAGTGCTGCTTCCACAGGACAAAGATGTTTCTCAGCTGCCACAATGGCAGGATCTCCAATTCACACATATCTCAACCCTTTTTTAGGAGGGTTCTTCCAGCATTAATCTTCCACTCTTAATGAGGTCATTAAATCTGAAGCCTTGTTCTGTGTTGATGACAATCTGCTTATCTTACAACCAAGCAGAGGTGACTTATCCTTTCAACACAAACTGAGTGCCTGCTGTGTGAGGGATACTGTGCTAGGGGCTGGGAATCAAACAGTAAATGAGACAGGTGCGATGTCTGTCCTAAATGATTTCACAGTCTATGAGATGAAAGTACCAAATAATTTGGGGGTGCAGAGCAGGTGTGAGATGTTATAGAAAAAGATGGATGCCTGAATCAGTCTTGGGAGCTCAGAGGGGCTTCCCAGAGAAGTAATATCAAAGCAAATTGTGAAGGGAGGCATTGACCAGCAAAGGAATGTAAAGGGTAGTGACGGAAGTTAGGTACTTATTCCAGGTAAAGGAAAAAGTGTATTGGAACTCTAACAGCAAAGGGACTGGATGCTTTCAAGGTCCTGAAAATCTCAGTGTGGTTAAACTTGAGAATATAAGGTGGGAAGCAACATGAAAGAGGCCCAGGAGGACCTTGAAGGTGATATGAGAAAGTTCTGTCTCTATCCTGTAGAAAGGAGCGTCAGGGAATTCTAAGATGAGAAGTCACAGAATTTACTCATTCCACCAGCTCTGAGTGCCAACTACATTCTGGTGACAGGATAGATTTCACCATCTTCCATTCATTCATTGGACAGGTACTATTGGAGCCTGCTTCCCAAGCATGCGCCCCCTGCTAGGATTCTCTGATAAACACAACCCTGCTCCTGAGGCAGGAGAATAGGGTCTGGAGACAGAGAACTTAAGGCCAATTTGTGCTGACTTCCTAAAAGAGAAAGCAACAAGGCCTGGGGGCAGGGAATCTAAGGCCAAGTCCTGCTGACTTCCCAAAGCTGGATCAAAAGAACACCATCTGGGTCTGGGGACAGGAAACCTAAGGCCTATTAACACCAACTTCCTAAAGCTGAACCTAAAGGAAAAACCCCATCTCCCCAGCAGAGTAGCAAAGGATCAAAGGCTACTTTCCCTACAGCCCTCTCACTCTACCACGGCTCAGATGGAAAGGGAGAGTGCCTTGGGTTGGCAGGGCCAAGCAGGGACCAGCCCTTCATCTGCATAGGGTACAAATTCGCCTCAGCCTTTATTTAGCCACATACCAAATCCTTCATCCAGATAAGGGGTAGCTGATAAGGACTTCAAATGGGGTACTTAAAGCCCAGAAAACTTTGGGCCCTTGAGCCACTTGCTGGGGCCCACTTCCACCCTGTGGAGTGCTTTCTCGCTTTCATAAATTCCTGCTTTCGCTGCTTCGTTCCTCCATTTCATTCCTCTGCTACATTGTGCGTTTTGTTCAATTCTTTGTTCAAAACGCCAAGGACCTGGACAGTACGTAATCAAGACCCTCCACCGATAACACTTCTGCCCTTATGAGGCTCCCTGCTGAACAGAGATGTCTTTATCAAAACATCAAGATGACAAATGGGTGGCAATTCTCAAGAACCCGAAATGCGTGAGTCCTGGCTCAGAACAGCTCCCAGGACATGTGGTGGGTTATCATAGATGAGGTAGGAGGGGAAAAACTCTGATAGGGTCTTGGTCTCTGTAAAAGCAGCACTGGGCTGGAGGAACAAAAGTTGCCACAAGAAACACTCGCTGGGTGCCCTTCAAGGCAAGGAGAAATAAAGATGGCAGGAGCAAAACATGAGTGAAGTTTGAAATGATAGTTTTTTAAAGGCCGGCTTATACCAGGGCCTCTGCAGCCTCATTACAGCACATTTAGAGTTTTTCCAAAACACTCTTATAAGATAATTAACCTAATTTGGCGTGTTACAAAGTCATTTGAAATCTCTATTTGGTGAATGAAATAATATATTCACCAGCATGTGTATTTTAGTGATAACTCTGTTTATCAAGGGCCAGAGGAACCCAATCTGCCGGCGAGTGCCTCTGTGTGAACCCAGTGCCTGGTAATTATCTCCTGCCAGCTTTGCCACCTGTAATAAGTTTGTTTGTGATGTGGCCTAGTTTTTTAAATAATACCAGGTTGTCTCTAGAGCCCCCAATCTGAGGATTTACACCTAATACGATAAAAGTTGAAAGGAGGGAAGGACCCCATACTAACAAAAACTGCCATTAAGATACACTTAAATCAAATGTTTTTTAGCTGCTTTAAGTTTTATCTCAAAAAAGGCCATTTAGTCTTTTCGTTGCTATTTCAGATGTTTCAGAACTAATCCCATATTAAGAAACAAGCCATTGGGGGCCATCTAGATGCATAAATTTTAATTACATGATTCACTTAATTAATTTTGACAGAGGGTTTCACAACAAAGATCCCAAGCCAGTCTTGCTTCTCCTAGAAAAACATTGTGCATGTAATCCTTATTCACAAAACTCTGCTGAGGATGGGGTTTTAAAAGCCAGCATTTTTAACTACTTTGATGATTAATAGCAACATGACAAATGAGCACACTTCTAGTAATGTCATGAAGTCCCAATCTGTCCAAATTTATGTGAATGTGGCCCAGGATTGCACTACTGTTCATTAGCTTTACTTCTGCTGAGATCTGGAGGTAAACATTTAAGCTAAATATTAATTATTAATCCAACATTTAAGCTCTATATTTAGCTTAAATGTCATGTATTCCAAATGATTAATGAGAAAAGTCATGTATTCCAAAGGAAGTGATAAAGTGAGTCCCAGAAAGAAACTAAGTCTGTTGCCCTACCATGTCTCAGACTCTATGAGTTGCTCCAGGGTGGAGGCCATATCGCTGTCATAGGTCCCCAATAAATGTTTCTACACCTACATGTTGTTCTTAGTCTCTAGCACCTCAGCCAGGAAATGTTCTTTCATTCCCCATCATTCTGTTTCAAGAAGCAGGAAATCCTCATTCATTCTACCACAATTACTCTAGTTAAACAAACCAACCCACTTGCGCTACAAAAGCATTTTACATCTTTCAACCAGCTGCTTTGGATTTTTACCATGGGGTCTAGTCGATTCCATTACTCTTTCTGCGAACTCAGTCAGATGTTTGGTGACCTCCTACTGTGATACAGCTGAACAGTTCCTGCCCTTCAAAAGCTGACAATTCTGATAGTTGTACCAAATCTGGCCCTCTTGCAGGGGGACTAGAAAAGCAATTCCTATTTCTAAGTATCCTTTTTCATCCCTTGTGCATGTTCTGAATTTCAAATATGCACAGTGGATCTCTTACTCTTCGCACAGTGGTGGTATGCCATGAGCTTTGCTATTTGTTGACAAGCCTCACCTGTAACTGCCTCCACAGACATTCCAACTCTAAATCTGGGCTCATGGTATTTTCCAACCTCCAGTACATATATAAATTGCAGGAGGGTCTCATTTGATTTAGTGCAACTAGGGTGACAGGGCCTGAGATTCTGCATTTCTAGCAAGTTCCCAGATATTACCAATGTGGCTGGTCTGCAGCCCACACTTGGAATAGCAAGAGACAGATTCATACTGAGGTAAACTTTCCACTTATTGCTCAAGTAAAGACAACATTTTGCTTCCTCTTTCCCCCTTGAGGTGATCTTTAATTCTAATTTACAATTTCTCCTTAGTATCATATTCTGATTTTGTTAGTGTTCCCCAGTACTCATAAAAACCAACACCACAACCTAAATTAGTTCCACACAGGAACATGGCCATAAAAGTAGACTCACTTCACCTTTTCACCATTTGTCATTTCAATCACTGAAGACACACAAATTAAAAAGGGAGAAAGAGAGAGAGAAACAATAAAGTACCTTATATCCCATGTTCCCCTGTTTATCTGAAGGTGTTGATTACCTGAAGGTAATTTTTTTCTTGTAAAGTAATTTATTTTAAATAAAAAAAAGGTCAGGCAGCTATTTCATTTATCACTATTACAAAGGAGTCTAACCCAGTGATGGAGAAAAGGAAGGAGAAATTAATTACAAGTCAGAAGCTGCAATAACACTCTCGGTAATTGTGACAAAAATTTTAAATTAACATTTCTGTCACTGAGAAAAGTTTGATTAATTTTACAATTGGAGATGCTATCACCAGAATATTGGGGGGATCGGAGGACACAGCAGTTTGCAGTTTGCAACACAGATCCGCTTCTTTAAGGCTGAGAATATATCTGCAAGGCACCTTCACACTTTATTAACAGCTCAATCAGTGCCATGCTGGAAATAATTAGCCAGGAAGCCATGGAGTAAATAGATCTTGACTGGCAAACCATGTGAAAAGAAATGTATGGAATGAGCTTCTCTGTAGCCATAACAAGGCAGACCTTGTTTTCTGTGTTACAAAGTACCCCGGGAAGACTGCTGTTGCCACTGTGATTTTCTCTTTGGGAAATATAACAACAGCAAGCAGCAGTTAGACTTTTTCATTCACATTTCAAGGTGTGATGCTGGGAGGGCTGGGAGTGGATCCAAGGTCTAAACAATAGAAATTAAGAGAAAAGAAAGGGTTTATTAATAACATATTTAAAACTAGCCAAAAATGTTCTTCTCCTGACAAATTTATCAATGATCTATGAAGTATACTGGTCTCGAGTGAAAACAACATTAAACACTTAGTTTAGGGCTTATTATGTTCCCGGCACATAAATTCTAAGGGCTTTATTTGCATGAATTCATTCAAGCCTCATAACGACCCTTTACAGTAAATTCTATAATTATCCTCACTCTATGGATGTAGTGCTGTGGCACAGGAAGGCTAAGAAACTTACCTAACATTGTGGACCTAGAAAGTGAGGAACAGAGCCAGAACAGGCAAGCTGGCTGCAAAACCTGCAATCTTAATCGGGGAGCAGCGAACTACATCCCATGAACCAAATGCAGCTCCTCACCCATTTCAGTAAAAAGTTCTGTAGAAACACAGCCATACTCATTTATTTACATATTGTCTATGATTATTTTTCACTACAATGACAGTTGGGTAGTTGCAACAGGGAGTATCGCTCGTAAAGCAAAAAATGTTTATTATCTGCCTTTTACAGAACCAACTTACCAACCCCTGCTGTTAACCACGATGCCACATTGCTTCTTAGATCATTTCTGCATTAACGCACAGCATCTAGGAGAAACCCAACAGTGATAGACACTCTGGGACGCTGAAAAGTCAAGTGTTGGGGGAAATGTGAAACTAAAGGGATGGAAAACTTACTTGCAAATCCTATTTGCTAACTTTTTAATTTATTGTAGGCCCCCAACAGTGTTACATTATATTCTAATGTAAAACCTGTCTTTCAACTTGTGGAGGGAAGCTGGAAAGAAATACGTTTTCTTTGTACATGACCCCTATAGTCAAGGAGATGGTGGTTTCTAGCACAGATCAGGGAAGTGGACCTAGGAGAACAGTATTTCTTTCTCTCTGCTGAGATCAAATGGAACTGCATGGCAAATTATAGTTCGAGATTACTGCTCACATTTATATCTTTTGGGTCTTTAGAGAAAGTTTGAGAACACATGGGTACTTTTCAATTCCCATAGGATGAAAAAAGAAATATAATCCAACTTGGGAAAGTATAGCTCCTTCAAGAGTCTGAGATATTTAACTGTATAGGTGGAGAGACAAACATGGTACAATTAGGAAGAGAGAGAAGGCTAGAAATATAGTAAGAATGGAGAGGATTTTTTAAAAAGGGGTAAGAGAAATGATAATTAACAATTATTCATGTTTCACATTAATATGTATTAACTGGCACTCAATAGAGGCCCCTGGCCTGAAACAGAAGACTTACATGGTGTGAGTTAGGACAATATGAGGGTGAATCAGCTGGGAATGAAGGCTTAAGCACTCTGGGAACATTTATAATAATCATTCACCTATATAATCAGAGGAGAGAAGTCACACATTAAAAAGCAGAAATAAAGGTAGAAATTAAGAAATACTCTCAAAATCAAAACAAAAAAAAAACCCAAGGGAATATGAACTATTTAAAAGTCATAGTAACTAAAACGATTGCATTGACCTAAAAGTAGGTGGGCAGAAAAAAATAGAAAATGGATTAAATCTTAAAATATGTACATAATGTAGACAAAGGAGGCATGTAGATCAGTGAAAAAGATATTTCATAAATGGTCCTTAGATCCCTCCTGACAAATAAGTTTTATATATATAAGTTTCTTATATATCCAAACAAGTTTTAGGGGAATTAACATGTTTTAATAAATTAGATCTTAAAAGAACCAAAAGAGTATAGGAGCATATTTACTCACTCTTAGGATGAAAGAATCAAAAAGAAAGAGACTCTGGAAAAGATTTTTAAAATATTTGGCATCATAAAAATGAAATGAAAACCTCATTGTTAAATACCAAAGTCAGACAAAAAGCCTGTGAACAATTTAGTGTGTGAATTAAGAGTTTAAAATAAAAAGATACTTTAATTACAATGGACAATACAAAAAAACAACAGTAATAAATGAAAATAATAAGGGGAAACACACAAAAATTCAGTGAGCCTAAGAGTAAAACACTTGAAAATCCCTAGGTATCAAAACAATGAAAATTTTTATAACAATTAGACACAATTTTGACCTAACAAATCAGTAAAGATTAGAATCCATCACCTCCTCCATCTGCAGTGCACAGGGTTTAATCCAATGGTCTCCTCAAACAATTGTCGATGATTCAAGCCCATAAAACTTTAAAAGGCCTGATTAACCCAGCAATTCCACTTTGAAAATTTTATCCTGGGGGAAGAAAATCACAGATGTGCAAAAGAATTGAATGAAAGGATAGTCTCTATATAATAGACAAATGTTAGAAGGAGAAAAAAGCTCTCTAAACTTCTAACAAAAGGGCATGGTTCTATAGGATAAGGCACATCAATACAATAGAATAACGTGCAGCTCTAAAACTCCTGTTGTAAAAGATATAAAGGTGGAGAAAATGTTCCAGATATACTGTTGAGTGAAAAGTAATTACAGCACAGTGTGTGCAATAAGATCCCTGATTCAGGAAAAAAAGAAAAAAAAATCATATGGAAAATATTTGTTATAGAAAGATGAAAGGAGGAATAGCGTTTTTCTTCTTCTTTGTGCTTTCTTGTATTTTCTAAGCTTTTCTTCAGAGGGTCAGAAATAACTTTGTAATTAGTGTTGATAAATGTGTTTGATGTTCACTGTGAAAGAGAACTTAGAAACAAGGCAAAGTTGATCAAACTCTCCCAGAGACTCAATGGAGGTGGGGGTGGCAAGAGGGTTCTGGACAGCTGGACAGAGAATCAACCCAGCAATAAGTGACTGGTTAGTTATTTGGTCATATGCTAGCCCACTTAGAGTTAGAACCACTGTGGGACTCTTCTGTAGTACGGTGTTGCCTGGGAACCATCCCTCCTAATTTTCAGCACGTGGCAGAGGCCATGCCAAATGATCTTGGAACCCTCGGTCCACCTGCTCCAGAGCCCGGGATCACAGTGCTGTAAATGAGTCTCTGTGACTAAAAAAAAAGCCAACTGACATTCCAAGACAGAAAGCATTTCATAGCGAGCACGTACAATGATTTTTCCTTCAGAAACCATCAAAAGTAAAGACTCCATTAGAAGTGTTGTCACCCAATCGGATTCTCTCTCCCCTTTCTAAAAGCCGCAAGAAATGTTAAAAGGCAATATGATAGAAAGCTTTTAGTTTGAATCCATATACATGTGGCTTCTCTGATGGGAAGTGAGTTCTACCTTTGAAGGTGCGGGCTTCATGCAGAGAAGAGCTCAACTGATGCTCCGCTGCCACCACTCCACGTAGTCCAACCTTCTCTTTCTGCTTTCCCAGGAAGGAGGAGAGAACACCAGGGTGTTAGGTAATGAGTAATTTGGGCTCATCTGCAGAATTATGCTAATAGGGTCTATCCCCAAACAGTGCTGGCATCTGGCACAGTGCCTGACATCAACATGGAATAGATACTCCATAAATATGCTTGAATTAACAGAGAATTCCATGAAATCCACACTTCCTGGAAGACAACTTGGATTATGTTCTTTCTTAAATTCTCTTTCTATATATTTAACTGGCCAATAGGAAAGTATCTTCAATTTTACTCATTTTTATCTTTCTGAGATCATTCTGTGAGGTTTGGCTTTCTAGACATGAAACACTACTCAACTACTCATCACCACCAACCTTCAACTTCCAGGGCTACAAGTTGTTTGCTAGGTTCTGCATGTTCACAGGAAGGGCATATTGCACTCCCCTAGCCCATCCTTCCTAGCTGTACAAATGACAATGTGTCCGGAATTTATTCCTTCCGGTGGGTTCTTGGTCTCGCTGACTTCAAGAATGAAGCCCTGGACCTTCGCGGTGAGTGTTTCAGCTCTTAAAGATGGTGTGTCTGGAGTTTGCTCCTTCAGATGTTCAGATGTGTCCGGAGTTTCTTTCTTCTGGTGTGTTCGCTGTCTTGCTGACTTCAGGAGTGACGCCGGAGACCTTCGCAGTGAGTGTTACAGCTCTTAAAGGTGGTGCGTCTGGAGTTGTTTGTTCCTCCCCGTGGGTTCGTGGTCTCACTGACTTCAGGAGTGAAGCCACAGACCTCCACAGTGAGTGTTATAGCTCATAAAGGTGGTGCGGACCCAAAGAGTGAGCAGCAGCAAGATTTATTGTGAAGAGCAAAAGATCAAAGCTTCCACACCGTGGAAGGGGACCCCAGCAGGTTGCCACTCCGGGCTCAAGTGGCCAGCTTTTATTCCCTTATTTGGCCCCGCCCACATCCTGCTGATTGGTCCATCTTACAAAATGCTGATCTGTCAATTTTACAGAGTGCTGATTGGTGCGTTTACCAACCTTTAGCTAGACACAGAGTGCTGATTGGTGTGTTTGCAAACGTTTAGCTAGACACAGAGCACTGATTGGTGCGTTTTTACAGAGTGCTGACTGGTGTGTTTACAAACCTTTAGCTAGACACAGAGCGCTCCTTGGTGCATTTACAATCCTCTAGCTAGATGGAAAAGTTCTCCAAGTCCCCACTCAACACAGAAAGTCCAGCTGGCTTCACCTCTCAACAAGATGAACCAGAGAGCAGGGTGAATTATTAGCTGATTTGAGATTAGCTTTCAAGTTTTCCTCCTCCCAGGCTAGGCTCTGTCAGAGCAACCTTTCACTCAGCCAGTCTTCTAACAGGCACTGCAGGCGGAAGAAGATAAAACTCACTTGCATGTAAGGAACTATACATTGTGACTTCTTCCATGTTGAGTTTCTTCCCTACTGTCAGGTCACAGCCATGCATCCCCAAATAATCAGTTAGGTAATTAATGCAAGTCATCTAAATAGGGGAAATAGATAGAACAATATGGTGGTTTTGAACTGTGTGGATGTGACTGGAGCAAATCAGCTGGTCTATGTTTTCAAAATATATATTTCTGCCCCCTCCCACTCCCACCATCACCCTCAGTGATTCTGATTCAGTCAGACTGGGATGCGTTCCATAAATCTCTGCTTTTCACTTGCTCCCAAGGTGATTGAGGAAGATGGCTTGAGAAATGTTTAATCTCACTATGAGCTCCAAAGATACTGGCAGCCTCTTATTATTTATCCACAACATTTAGCCCCATGCTTATCATGGAGAAGTTGCTTCATAAATATTTGCTGAATTCATGTTTACTAGGGATGTTTGTGCCCCCTTAAAAAACCACAAAGACAGTCTACTCATTGGGAAGGAATTTGGGATAAATATTTGAAATCAATGTGTTACTGCTTTACCACCACAACAAAATGGTCTCCTTTTCTCATTTGGGTCTCCTGGGATCCTGTCATCTGTGCTCCCACACGCTGTACCTCAGGAAAAGATAGGAAAGGCAAGGAGACGAAAGCTCAGCAAATCCTCAGTTTCCCCAGATCACATATTCAAGGTCTGTCTGAATCTATGACGTGTGCCTGCCACACTTGGTCCTAAGAAGGTCATAGCAAGAACAGCAAGCGAAGTTAACAGCCACAGCCATGGAGTTCCAGATGGTTTTAGCACCACCTGTCAGCCATTTGCTCTTGGGTGAGTTACAACTACTCTGAGTCTCAATTTTTTCATCCATAAAATGGGGAGCTGATTTCACTTTTTCTACTTTGAGGCATTCTTAAGAGAGAGAGATCACACAGAGAAGGGTAAATGCGACAACTGTGTGAAAGCATTGTGTGTAAATTTGAAGATTTATATATCTAAGTCACCACTGTGAATAATATTAGTCTGTTAGTACTTTGTTTTCAAATACTCATTTTTTCTGTAATAATTGTTTTAGTTTGAAAACTAGACAAGTTTTGACAACATGCATTTGTATGTACCTATTATAGTGCAGTCAATTTACTGAAATTGTTATTGCCCATCCCCTAAACCCCCAAAAGAAAGTTGGAGGAGAAAAAGTAAATATCAGCTCTCCTTGCAATTCATTGTCTAAAATTATCATGAATTGGAGTTAGTTCTGTCTTTTAAAACTCAGTCTTCTTAATGAACATCATCTCCTTCTCTTTATATCTCTATTATTATCACACAAGCCTGTAAATAGTTTATATATCTTAACTTTTAAAAATCTACTTTTGAGATACAAAATCCAAAACACATGATTATCTGCAGAATAATGCAGAGTGTATCTTCACACCCTCCCTGTTTTAGTGTATCTGTCATGTCTTTTCCCTGCCTTTGATCCCCAACTATTTGAGAAGTATATGAATACATTCTATTCTAATGAACATATTAAACCTTAAACTAAGTGGGCTTAATAAAATAGCAAATGCCACATGCCCTGTCTTAGAAACTATTTCCATTTCATTCCATTAGTAATTTCACTGGTTCCATTTTCTTCTTCAGAGAATACTGATTTTTGATTTGCCTATTTCTCCCACCTCCCCAATACCATTTCCCTTTAAAGTTAAATTCTCCATGTGTAGTCAGGTCTTGATCTGTCAAAGATGGGAAAGGAGTCATGTTAGTCTGGATCACTGGGAGGAAGCTGGGGTAGACTAGGGAGAGCAATCAGTTCATGCTGAAATCTGACCCCAAGTGAGCCAGAGAGGAGAGAAGGTAGGGTGTGTACCTTTGTCACCAGGCATGGGAGAGAACCAAAATTCATGGACAAATATGTATGTCTCTTATCTTCCAGGAATGGGTCTGCCTTAGACTTAAAATAACTTTTAGACTTAGAATAACTGTGACACTCTCAGTTATTTGCAAGGAGTAGTTGGTAGAAGGTGTGGTCCTGTTGCAAACCCATGATGGATTCCAAGTTGCAGTGGCTGGGACCCTCAGTCAGTTATGACACTTAGGAGGTCATACAAAGTAGGAGGTCTACAAAGAGCACTCCAATGGCTGCCGCTGTCATCTTCCAGGAATTTGACATCTGAAGGTCACTTTTCGGGCATCACATTTAATTGTCCCCATGAGGATGGAGAAAGGACAAAAACAGGGAGAGACTATAGTGTTTGGAATGGGCTCAGGGAAATAACAGTGTTCAGAAATTTTTGGAAGTAGACTGTGTTTGCAAACCCAAACATTTGTGAGATTTTTAAAAATAGGTTTTACTGTGAAGCCATAAGAGCTGATACGATTCAATCTCAGGAGCAGCAAGACCTTCCAAGTTAAAACAGTAAATAATTTGATTGAGATAAAGATTAATAGCCAAAATCATGCAAGTCAGTCAGATGCACCAGAGAGCATCAATCTCCAAAGATTAATAATGGTAAAAGACAACACTGTAATAATCCGTTTCATAGTGATGGATCTTGGGAGAGTTTAATAAGTGAATTTCAGGAGGAGAATTTCAATCGAGTAGACTAGACTTGGGGAAAGTGCAAATCACATGGCTAAACCTTAAAGCAGGCCGTCTGCCTGGAGGACACAGGCGGGAAAACCATTTTCCTGTCTTCGTACTAAATGCTGAAATAGCACACAAATTGGTGTCAGGAGGTTGAATGGAATCTGCTGCAGCAAAACGTGACTGGAGCAGAGAAACTGTGCTCACCACTCTAATTTAGAAGGCAGGAGAGCTGAGCTAACAGAATGTAATCGTGTCTTAATGTGCTCAAGGAGACTGAGAATCATTAGTCATTGTCAGAGGAGGCACACAAACTGATGTCGTTTATGGGACTGTCATATTTCAGAAAGTTGGGAGCCGTTGTCCTCAGCGTTTTTCTCTACCTGCCCATGCAGGCACGAATCCAGTCCTTCTAACAGGTACTGGATCTTCAGTGGGTAGCAAGCACTCTTCTGGGCCTGGGGAATAGAATGACAAATGAGCCATGGTCCTAGACCTCAGAGGACTTACAATTTAAAAAAGAGGGACCGACAGGAGCATAAATCATAACACAAGGGAATTTGTCCTGGCCATGGGTGGGAACAATAGTCTATGTTTGAGAACATGGACTTTAAAGACAAACTGGCCCATGTTCTAGCATCTGCTCTACTACATACTGGTTATGGAACCATGGTAAGTGTCTGAGTCTTGGATTCCTCATTTGCCAAATAGGGCAAGTCATAGGTAAGTTACTGGAAAGCTTAAATGAGATAAGATGAGTCTGTTCTTCACACAATGCGAGACACATGGTAATGCTCTAGAAATTGTAGGAAATAATTCTGTCCCATAAATAAATAACTACAGTGATGTATTGCTTCATGACAGGAAAACATTGAGAAGTGCATCATTAGGTCACTTTGTTGTATAAATATCATAGATTTACATAAACAAAACTAGACGATATAGCCTACTACACACCTAGGCTATGTAGCATAGCCCACTGCTTCTAGGTCACAAACCTGTAGAGTATGTTAATTGAAATACTGTAGGTGATTGCAACACAATGGTAAGTGTCTGTGTATCTAAACATAAAAAAGGTACAGTAAAAATATGGCATTATAATCTTATAGGACCACCATTATATATGTGGTCCATTATATACCAAAATGTCATTACGCTGTGCATGACTATACCTTAAATTGTTATTATCATACACAAAATTAAAATGAAGAGTATAAGGACAGATGAGTTGTTTCTGCAAAGAAGGATGGAACCAGAATGCGGATTAACATCAGGGGAAAGCTTTATAAAGAAACAGATATTTGAGATAGGTCTATATAGGAGAGTTTTCCAGATTTAGAATGAGGAAAAGTTTTCACGGTTAGAGGAAATCTTATGAGCCAAAGCAGAGAGTATGAAAATCCACAGCCGGTTTGAAAAATGGCAACAATTTCTGTGTGGCTAGGGTACTTCACAGTCTATGGGACAAGGCAGCAAAGGCTGTTTGGGATGAGACAGTGAAAAGTTTAAACACCAGGCAAGGGGGTCCTGAAGAGCCAAATTTGTAGCTGGAAGAATATTTTTTTAAAAAGGAAACATTGAAGATTTTTGAAGCATCTTCAAAGGAAAAGAATAAGCAAAATGTATAGAAGAAAATGTACTATCACATAATATGTAGATTTTGATATTCCCTTTGTCAAATCAACTTCCTTCCAACAAAACTACATTTCCCAAATAATTGAAACAAGTGGGTTGAAATATGTGTATTGCACCCAAAGACCAAGTAGTAATGGATAATTCAGTCAACATCATCTATGTTTGTAATGATCAGTGATGATCTCACTAAGTGCCTGGTCACAATGATGACCACCATCCTTTGAGTGAATGCTCCTTATGTGCTAAGGGCTTTGTGATGTGTGAGTTCTGTTATGTATCCCCATTTTGCTGATGAGGAAACAGAGTTCTTGAGAGGTTACATTACTTGCCCAAGGTCACACAGGAAGTGGGGCACCTGGGATGTGACTGAGCTCCAGAACTCTCAAGTAGCCTATGTGTACCTCCTTGTTTCCCTCCTTCTCCTTCTCCAAGACAACCAGCAGTGCAATCCATTCTCCCTGGAGAAATAGACTTTAGACTCCCACTGGTTTCCATTCTATTCACATTGAGCAAATTACATTATAAATTAATCCTGATAAAACATTCCATTCTTCCCTCCCCATAAGCTAAGGAGACTCACTGCAGTCCTGAGGCCCTGCAGAATGCACCTTCAGAGAAAAAATCCAGAGGCTTTGATTGTATTTGCTTTTTAATTAATCTAAAGTGTTAATTTTCAACTGGAGGAAAGTTAATTTTTCCTTTTGTTAATCTAATGGCCACAGGCAATACTAGTACTACTGCAGCAAAAGTTTGGAATGACTGTCAAGCTCCCCGGTGCTACAATAAATGCAGGGGCAAATAAAACAGCTTCCCTGGAAGGCACATGAATTTAAATAATTTCCACAAATGGTCTCTGCTTCTCTCAGTGAAAAGAGAAAAAGGCTAATTCCGACCTAATCAGGCCACAGTAACATCTAAGCAAATCCTTTCTTTTGATCCTTTCACATTTCTTTTCTGAAAATGAGAAGGGAAAAAGAAACACGACTTTCTTCCAATAGCAGAGAAGCACCACAAGTTTGGGGTTTGAGAAAGTTATGACATGTTCTCCTCTCTGGGGACCTATTCTAATCCCAGGCCTTCTCTCCTGTCTCCCATTATACGACCTTATAGGTTGGGACTCTTTTTGACTAGAACAAAGACTGTTATTTGTAAAAGGAATTAAAGCTACAGGCTACCTGGTTCTTCTAAATGAAACTCAGAATATGTCACATTTGTATGTCAAATAATTTAAGGCAGTCGAAACAAAGATGTTTGTTGTATGTAGCCAGGGTGCTCAAAACATACCAGAGTGATGAACTGAGATGAGGATCTTATGACCATATCTCTTGTTCTAAAAACCTGCATAAAGGTTTAAGAAATCTCAGAGAAGGACCTTCAGGCATTGGTCAAAAGCGAGGGCAGGAACCTGAATTGTAGAATTTAGAAAGGCTGGCAAGGTAGTAGCAGCAACCAGACGGACATGAAATCTGGCCTTGAGTCTAGACTTCATGAGCGCCGCTCTACCTGACTTTGTCATTTATCCTTTACAAATACTTTCTTACAAAATATCTTATCCTGCACCATAATTTCACATACCAACTCAAACTGATTGTTGGTGGCTACCTGGAGCACCATGTTTAAAAAAGATTGTGGAACTCAGTGGAAACAGATTCTTTAATCTTAGTGATACCCAAGCAGGAACTTCACGACCTTAAGTGCCTAGGAAAACAGGGGCACATGTATGAAGTATCCACTCCCCACACACCACAATTATTTCTTAGCTAGCCAGTGATAGTAAGGTTTCAGTCATGAAGGGAATCTTAACTCCTAAAATATCACCTGTCCAATGACCCTAACCTTAAACCATTTTGAATGAGAGCTTCAATTATCCTTTAAAGAAATCCCACAACCTTTATTTTCCTCCAAATCCATTGGTTACCAAAGAAAGTTGTTCCTTGCAGTGAGCCTATCTCCTTCAAAACCCTTTTCTTCTTAAAAAGTGCAGCTTTGTCTCTGAGTCTCTAAATGAAGTACATGTTCAACTCTATATTGAAAACTAGGGGGAAAGACTCATGCAGGCATCAAGGGGTTACACCTTTCTGCGTAGAAAAATCCTTTCCCAAAGCAGGTTAGAAACAGGCACAATGAATTCAGCCCATCTACTTTTTAATGGCTTGCATTATTAAAAACATTACTTATGCCTTTTTGCATGACAAAGAACATGAGTAATAATTTTGATAATAACTTTGTCTTTGATGCACAAAGGAACTCAGTGTGAAAGTTTTTAAAATACTATCTTTGGGGCAAAACTGGAGATTAGCAACATGCTGGGAAATGAGCTATTCCATTGAGGGAGAAGACTGCAGTGCTTTTTTTCTTCTTTTAAATTTTAAAATTGGAAACCCAGCAGAAAGCTGGTAGAATGCTTAAGCAGTCATGTCCATTAGAATATTTGGTCTATGCAACAACATGTGGAACTGCTGATCAGAAAAAGAATGTGTATGTATATATATATATATATTTACATATCATTTCTTCAAACCTGCCCCTACTATAGTAGGTTTTCTATCTACCAAAAAAATCATGAAGACATTCTTTGTTTACACAGCAATGGTTTGTGGTTCAATGCAATTAGTGGACAATGAACATTAAACTTTTATGAACAGCTTTAAGCACACCTTCTCTTGAAATTTTTTTAACCAAGTGACAACTGACATTCATTAATTCATTCATTCAGTACATATTTATTGAGTATCTACTATGCACCTGATATTGAATCTAGGGGTACAGTGAATAAAACAGATGGAGATTTACATTCCAGTGTGGGGAGGAAGATGCTGAAAAATAAACAAAGAAGAATATGTTGTATGTTAGAAAATAAGTGCTATAGGAAAAGGTATATCAGACTAGAGTGTACAATTTAAAACAGGGTTGTCAGGGTAGACCTCCTTAGAAAGGGAACACTTCATTCAAGATGTGAAGGAAGTAACAAAATTCACCACACTGTCCATCATCACCAGTGCCAAGACCCTAATCAAGATAGGCAAAGTTGTGTATGGAGATTTAGCAGGATCGGGAGATTGGGAGTTTTACTTTGGATCTTTTGGGTTCAAGATCACAGATGAGAGATGACAAGTGACTTGGATACACTAGTCTGGAGCTCAGGAAGGAGATTTGGGCTGGAATATAAATCTGTACACTCTTGCCATATAGATAGCATCTACTGCTGTGAAGCCATGTGAGATTGTCGAGGAAATGAGTAAATCTGTGTATGTTCATTGCAGCACTATTCTCAATAGTAAAGACATGGAATCAACCTAAATACCCATCAATGATAGACTAAATAAAGAAAAAAGTGGTACATATATGCCATGGAGTACTATGCAGCCATAAAAAACAATGGGATAATGTCCTTTGCAGGAACATGGATGGAGCTGGGAACCATTATCCTTAGCAAACTAATGTGGGAACAGAAAACCAAATACTGTGTGTTCTCATTTATAAGTGGGAACTAAGTAATGACAACACATGAATACACAGAGTGGAACAACACATACTGTGGCCTTTTGGAGGGTGGAGGGTGGGAGGAGGGAGAGGATCAGAAAAAATAATGGGTACTAATGGCACTAGGCTTAATACATCGGTGACAAAATAATCTGTACAACAAACCCCCATGACACAAGTTTACCTGTATAACGAACCTACACATGTATCCCTGAACTTAAAATAAAAGTTAAATTAAAAAAAAAAAAAGAAAACCAGGATCAAGGGCTGTGCCCTAGAGCGTTCTAACCCTTCCCATATTGGGGAAAAGAGGAAGAACAGCAAAGGAGACGGAGAAGGTAGGAAGAAAAGCAAGAGCACGGGCTTGGAAACTAATTGAAAAAAATGTATTGGGGAGGAAGACGTCATCAGCTTGAGTCAATGCTGCTGACTCAGAGTCAAGAAAGATGAAGACAGCATCACGAATCTATGGAGGGCATGAGTCACCAACATCTTTATCCAGGCACGGCATTTGCCTCAGAGACTCACACATCCTTTCGTTTTATTATATGTCTTACTAATCTGAAAATAGTCCACAGCCCCATCCCATGCAAGGTCACAACCTGGTAGCTCACGAAATGGGGCTGGTCTCAACACCTGTTTGTTGTTGTTGTTGTTGTTTTTGCTGGGTCATCACAATATTTTAAAAATGTGAAGTAACATATTAAAGTTGTGAAATTCCCTGCTTAAAAATTACAGTTTTCCGTGTCCTCTAAGAAACTTAAAGCTCTCACTGATCTGACCCATATTCCCACTGCACAGCAGCCACTGGCTACAGCTGAGGGTTGTAGGTTTCCAGCTCACCATGACTCCCAGCAATTTGTACATGGGTGCAAATGAACTCCCATCCCACCAGCCTCCCCTATTTACCTGCCCTGTTTGGCTAGAGAAACATCCCACTTTGCAATCTCTCTCCTAAGAAGCTTTGAAAATAGAATCAGATCTCAAAGGTTCTGAAGGCACTATGTGAATCTGCATTTGGATCAAAGTACAATTTTGGGGGAGTTTTGTTTATGAATCTCAGTCTGAAAACCTTGTATCTTATTGTGACAGATTTCCTGTAGACCAGCAGGAAACACCGATTTTAGGAGCTATTTAAAAGTATTAAATGGCAAAAAGATTTCATGTTTAAATGAGCATGAGAAATAGCAAGTTCAGTTTTCACTATTTCTTTCTTTTTCCTTTGCTATGGAACATCTCAGAGGTTGTAAATGCTAATTTGTCCTAGGACTCTTAAAGACTGATGTCCTGGCCGGGTGCAGTGGCTCATGCCTGTAATCCCAGCACTTTGGGAGGCTGAGGCAGGCAGATCATGAGGTCAGGAGTTGGAGACCATGCTGGCCAACATGGTGAAACCCCATCTCTACTAAAATACAAAAAAAAATTTTGCTGTCCCAGCTACTTGGGAGGCTGAGGCAGGGAATCGCTTGAATCCAGGAGGTGGAGATCACAGTGAGCTGAGATCGCGCCACTGCACTCCAGCCTGGCAACAGAGCGAGACTCTGTCTTAAAAAAAAAAAAAAAAAAGAAAGAAAAGAAAGAGTCATGTCCTATACAGTGTTTCCCAAACCAGCCTGGCCATGGAATACTTTTTTTGGATGGATGAAATCTCCAGAGACATGAGAGATGCACAGGAGGACACCCCCGGGGAATGGCTTATTTCCAGATGTCAACACCTTCAATAGCATTTAAGGCACAGATGTTCAACAAGTTGCAGAACAAATTACAAACTGGCGAGGCTGGACATGTCACCCAGCAAAGCTAACAGGATTCCAGACTTCACTCCATCCCTAGATGACAGCTGATGCAATGAGTCCTCAGTTCCTGCACAAAACCAGTGTCGGAAGGCATGTTGTGTGAGCACCTCTCAGCTGCATGAGCATCGATGTCCTCCCTCCAGCAGCAAGTCTACCTCCAGCAGCCTGTCGAACTGATATTCTCAACAGCCTTGGAAAGGGCCTGTTTCCAAAGCCCTGGGTTTACTGAGCTAGTCATGTGCAGAGCACATGGCCTTCCACTGCCTCCATCAGTCTGCTCCCTGACTTCTCCACCTTTGCTGGTGCATCATCACTTGGTACCAAAACTCATCTTGCATTGAATTGGAAGACTATCCCTGGCAGAAGAAGGCAGTGCCTAGCAGTATATGTCTGGCATTCTGGCTTTAGTATGTGGCAGTTTTGCTACATTTGTAGAAGCATTAGTTTAAATCAAACTCACTCTGAGGATGAAATGCCAGAGAAAGGCCCTTGCCTGGCAGCTGTACCAAGCTGGCCCCCAAACATCTATATCTCTGCCTTTGTTGTTCTTGCCTCTTTTTAAAAAAGTTATTATTTGCATTTCTCTGATGGCCAGTGATGGTGAGCATTTTTTCATGTGTTTTTTGGCTGCATAAATGTCTTCTTTTGAGAAGTATCTGTTCATCTCACACCAGTTAGAATGGCAATCATTAAAAAGTCAGGAAGCAACAGGTGCTGGAGAGGATGTGGAGAAATAGGAACACTTTTACACTGTTGGTGGGACTTTAAACTACTAGTTCAACCATTGTGGAAGTCAGTGTGGTGATTCCTCAGGGATCTAGAGCTAGAAATACCATTTGACCCAGCCATCCCATTACTGGGTATATACACAAAGGACTATAAATCATGCTGCTATAAAGACACGTGCACACGTATGTTTATTGCGGCACTATTCACAATAGCAAAGACTTGGAACCAACCCAAATGTCCAACAATGATAGGCTGGATTAAGAAAATGTGGCACATATACACCATGGAATACTATGCAGCCATAAAAAATGATGAGTTCATGTCCTTTGTAGGGACATGGATGAAATTGGAAATCATCCTTCTCAGTAAACTATCGCAAGGACAAAAAACCAAACACCACGTGTTCTCACTCATAGGTGGGAATTGAACAATGAGAACACATGGACAAGGAAGGGGAACATCACACTCTGGGGACTGTTGTGGGGTCGGGGGAAGGGGGAGGGATAGCATTGGGATATATACCTAATGCTAAATGACAAGTTAATGGGTGCAGCACACCAGCATGGCACATGTATACGTATGTAACTAACCTGCACATTGTGCACATGTACCCTAAAACTTAAAGTATAATAATAATAAAATAAAAAAGATAAATAGGTTAATAAATAGTAATAAAACAAAAAAGTTATTTACTCATATTTAGTTTTCATAATAACTTCATGAAGCAGATATTACAGATTTACAGATGAGAAAACCAAGGCTCAGAAAAATTTGCTCATCTGATACAGAAAGGAACTCAGTGTGAAAGTTTTTAAAATACTATCTTTGGGGCAAAACTGGAGATTAGTAACACGCTGAGAAATGAGCCATTCCATTGAGGGAGAAGACTGCAGTGCTTTTTTTCTAGTAGTGAGTAGCAGGGCTCAGATTTTTAACTCAGGTCTGATCTGATTCTAAACCACCCTTGCTGCTTAACCAGTAATCCTCAAACATGCTGGAAGAGGCTTAGCACAATCCCGCAGGAGACTGATGAACTCATACTTGTCCATATTCTTTCAGGGGATTCTCAGACACATTCTCCACCTCGACGTGGTGGACAGAGAAGAGCATGTACGTTTAGCAAAAGATTTTCAAGTGATTGAGTCCAAACTGTGGCCTGTATCTTCTTTGTATTGTATTTGGGTTTTTTTCCCATGTGATTTTCAAAATTTTCAAGTTTTTTGCATTAAAGATAAATTGTGTCTATCAGTTCTAAATAATTAAAACAAGATATCATTTAAAAATTAAATTCAAAGGTGGTACACAGCTTGCTCTTTATAAAATTTGTCCCTCATAAAAATGTCATTATCAATGTAGGCAGGCATTACAACCCCATTCCTGTGGGCCTGTGGGGTCTCATTTGGCGATGATGAAAATGTTTTAGTAATGGAAAGAGATTACAGTCATATAATATTGTGAATATATTAAATGCCACTGCTTGTATACTTTAAAATGGTTAATTTTATGTGACTTTCACCTAAAAAACAAAAACAAACTACCCCATATTCCTGGACCACAAAATTTAGTCCAAACACACTTTATCCTGAAGACCCAATTCTACTCTTAGTGAAGCCTCTGCAAGCTGCAGCCCTCCTGGGGCACCACCAGACATTACCTGAAACTCAGGGACAACAGCAACTCACAGAGCTGCCAAGATGACCCAGTATCATTGGAAATAGGGCAGCAGAGTCAGCTCATTTGGGGCAAGGGAGAAAGTGACAAAGTAAATGCACCATAATTACCAAGTTTTTAGACCACTCAACAGCCTTACAGAGATCTGAAAGGGAGTCCTCCACAGCCTAGTCCCTTATGGTGAAATAGAAAAAGTTGACCCAAATGTCTGCTGGCTCAACAGCCACCACCTGAGCCAGGGTGATCAAAGGTGTGTCCATCTGCTGACAAAGCTGAGTCTCATTGGTGTTGAGGAGTACCCAATGGGTGCTGTTGTCACCATATCTTTTTAAAAAAATTTAATTTTTACTTTTGTGGGTAAATAATGGGTGTATATATTTATGGGGTACATGAGATGTTTTAATACACGCATGCAATGCATAATAATCACATCATGGAAAATGAGGTATTTATCCCTTCAAGCATTTATCCTTTATGTTACAGACATCCAATTACATCCTTTTAGTTATTTAAAAATGTACAATTATTTTGACTATGGTCACCCTGTTGAGTCACCACATCTTTGTTCTTTTCCTCCTCCCCTTTCCTACCTCAGTTTACCAAATGCTGCTCAGTAGACCAATACTCCTATCCCTCTCCCTACCCTCCTCCACACTTATTAACACTTATGTCGAGGCAAGCATGCCATCCCCTCGCATGGAAGCAACACCTCTAATCCTGGGTCTTGCAGAGTGGAGAGCCTGGCCCTGCCTCAGCCCAGTGCCGTGCATGGTCACCTGAGCCTTGAAGGTCCTCTGCTTGTGCCCAGCATCTCACAAAGTCCTCTGTCTCAAGGGATAAACAGTTCCAGTGGTTTCTTGCCCTTGCGCTCCTCACCCCAGAGCATTGCTTCCGTGAGTCTCATCTGAGCCCTGCTCAGCCAGCTAAAAACGTTTGTTACATAAACGTGTTCTTCTCATCACACGCAACACCGCACTTCCGAGTCACTGTCACAAGCACTTTCGTTTGGTGTTCAGGAACGTGGGCGAAATGTGCATTGTCATCTGCTACCCTGGGTGACCAAGAGCACACATTTACACCACGTTCCATCAGAATTCAAAATGCAATTTCAGGCTATGTGATGGTTTTGTGCCATGCAAGGCTAATCAGCCATGCGGGATCAAGGCCACAATGCTGGCCTCGTCAGCGCTCTCTCCAGACTTGTTTATACTCCACAAAGATCAGAAAGCATATAGAGAATGAAGGCGAATACCATGAAATGGCCCTATACTTTAATTTCTTTCCTAAAGGTCAAGGCTTTATAATGAGACTCACAAAGGAGCAATACAGCAGGCTAAAAACACACATTAAAAGAACCTCTCCTATATCAAAAGGAAAAAAATAGGTCATCAACCATTTTAATGGGATCATTTCAGTCCACTGGCCCCTGGTTCTAAAACCATTTTGGAAACAGAAAAGTGACTGGGATCTTTTATATTCACTAATAATGTCCCAACAGCAGTGAGGCTGAATTTAGTCTAAAATGACACACTTCTACAGAAGGAGGGAGAGGCCTGTGAGTGGAATGTGTCTTAGGAAGGGTTATCTCCAACGAGAGCTTGAGACAAATTTTGTGTGCAGGTGGTTTATTTGGTAAAAGGACTCCCAGAGCAGGAGTGAGGGACTGGGTTCGTGAGACAGGGAAGGGAGAATGCAACACAAAGCCATGCCATCAGGTTGGCCCTCCTTGGGCACTGTGAACTGAGCTGCTCAATCCCCTAGGACTTTCTGAGGGGCCTTATGAAACATGTCTTAGAAATGTCCACCTAGAAGGTTAGAAGAGAAAGCATTTATTCCCTGGCTCCCCACTGCCCCTGCCAAAGGTTTCCCTAAAAAGCATTAATTCTTGAGCCTCCGGGTCGCACCTGCAAACTTGCCAAGCCGCTCTGACAGTCACCCTGCGCCACAGCATTGGAAAAGCACAGAACAAAGGCAGCAGGTGTGTGATGCACAGCTGAGTAAGATGCTGTCTTGTTGCGCCTTTGCTAAGCTGCTCCAAGGCCTCCGTGAACTGGTTATTGCCCTTGTAGTATAATAAGTCAAGAGAACCCAAAGCCATGTCCACTACAGACCTCTGAGGCCCAAAGCCTTGCTTATCAGCATTGGAGGAACTCAGGTACACTTGTTAAAAGATACCCAAAGTTCTGTACATGAAGCAAGACCCCCCAATCCGACCTTCTGAAACCAGATTGCTCAAAATTGAGTGTACTCAATTCTCTGAGCGCCTTAACCACATACTTCATTCTGATAAATTAACAGGTACTCCCTTACCTCTTTACGTGAACAAAAAGATGATTCTCGTTTCTAATACCCAGACTGGCTCCTGTCCCAAACATGTTGATATTATGGTTCAGAGAGTGATTTTGAATAGAAACAGCAAATATTTATAGTTCTACCAACGTGGACATTTTTATTCTTTCCTCTTTCTCAGAGTAGCCTCTGACTAACCCCTTTTCACCATATTTTTACTCCCCCACCACACAAAGAAATATTTATGATTCAAAAATCAGAAGTTCCTTTCCCATCTTGTTCATTGGCAGAACACAACTAGAGAAGAACCTGCAAGCCAAAGGTGCCCTTTCTCAGGGTATACTATAAACGCCTGAGCAGCAGAGACCACTTGTTTATGAGTTTTTCATTTTCTTATTCCACTAAAAAAGAGTCTCATGGAGACTTATGAAAAGTATTCATTGAATAAATCTGGGTATTTTTCAGTAAGAGGAGGAAAAGGTAATTCTCTAGTGATGTTGCTTAGAACAGTAAATTCTGTAGTGGCTGCAGGTGTGTGATGGACTAAACTAAGAAGGTCTCCCTTTCTATTTTGTGGCTTTTCTAGGTTTCTTGAATGGATGGTGACTCTATTTCCTCCCTGCAACCTAAACCTGGTTTGCCCAGCATTTGGTTGTCAGCAGTTGGAAGGTTCCACCTTCAATACACATGCTGCAGCAATTGCAATAATTCTCCTTGCTTTTTCACCTGGGGATTTAAATTGTTCCATGAGATGTACAGACACCAAATTTGGGTTAGGGGTTTGAGTTAAATGTGCTGTCAGTTTTGATTTTTCACATTACCTGCTCATGCTAGAAGAGAGGGCTTACTAAACTAGTAATAAGTTTTCAATCCAAAGAGATCAAAATAAACTAGGGTCATGTGAGCAGCGAGGGGCTTCTTCTGACCACGTTCAGCAAACTGAAGGAATGGAGCTGCCCAGCAAACATGATGAAGTGGGTGGGTGTGTGGTGGCAGGGAGGGGGCTGGGTTTCCTCTCCAGAGTTAGCCACAGGTTTCTACGCTCATTAACTTCTCACCTTTTAGAGAACAGATTTGTAAATTGTCTGCACAAAGATGCAACAGCTGCTAATTAGGTGTCCTCCTTACTGATTGCCTGACCGCAAAGAAAACAAGTAAGAATTCAAAGAGAATCCTTGCAGCTCTCCTTTCAGAAAATGTCTGACAAAGCAGTCTGAGGTTCTAACAGAGCCTTGAATACAAGAGGCACTCAATATGTGCAGAGTAAAAAGCAATGACATTCACCCAAGTGTCTGGAGTTCTTCAGCCAGTGCGTGGCTTTCCCTTTCTGTGACAGAGGTTTGGTTTTTGGTTTCCTACTCAAAGACACAAAACTGCCCACTGCTCCAGCTCAAGTGTGGTGAACAAAACAACAGTATCCAGAAATAGCCTCACTGGAAACCATTTTTAACAGTGTCAGACAAGCAGCTTGACAAATTTTCTCTTTCAACTCTCCTATATTTGGGCTAGCCAGATGATAGCTGTCAGGATGGGCGGGGTTACGATGCAGCGACAATAACTCCACATTGCAGTGACTTATAACCACACAGGTTTATTTCTCACTCACACTACATGCCCTGTGTTGAGGGCTCTGCTTACCTTAGTGACTCAGGGACCGAGGCTGATGATAGGCCCATCTCTACTGTGCCTCTGTGTTCCCCACAGCTGGGTAAAAAGTAGCACTTCAGTGTTGCTCTGGCTACTAAGTGCTTTTGTCTAGAAAAGACACACACCACTTCTTCTCACATTTCATCATCCAAAGCCAGTCACTGACCACCCAACTGCAAGGTAGCAGGGAATTGTAACCTTCCACATACTGGGAAGGGGGTGGTGAAATGGAATGCCTGGGCGCAACCCCAGTGACTAGCACACAGCCCTGTTCCGGCTTCAGCAAAGGAGACTGACTTGTGACTTTGTCTCTAACTCTGCATGGTGTTCAAAACCAGACAGATTCACAGCTGAATTCTACAAATGTACAAAGAAGAGCTAGTACCATTCCTACTGAAACTATTCCAAAACACTGAGGAGCAGGGATTCCTCCCTAACTCATTCTATGAGGCCAGCATCATCCCAATACCAAAATATGGCAGAGATACAACAACAAAAAAGAAAATTTCAGGCGAATATCCTCAATGAACATCGATACAAAAATCCTCAACAAAATACTGACAAAATGAATCCAGCAGCACATCAAAAATCTTATTCACCACCATCAAGTAGGCTTCATCCCCAGGGCAAGGTTGGTACAACATACACAAATCAATAAATGTGATTCATCACATAAACAGAACTAAAGACAAAAACCACATTATCTCAATAGATGCAGAAAAGGCTTTCATTAAAATTCAATGCTCCTTCACATTTAAAACTCCCAATAAACTAGATATTGAAGGACTATACCTCAAAATAATAAGAGCCATTTATGACAAACCCACAGCCAACATCATACTGAATGGGCAAAAGCTGCAAGAATTCCCCTTGAAAATCGGCACAAGACAAGGATGTCGTCTGTCAACACTCCTATTCAACATAGTACTGGAAGTTCTGGCCAGGACAATCAGGCAAGAGAAAGAAATAAAGGGCATTCAAATAGGAAGAGAGGAAGTCAAACTATCCCTGTTTGCAGATGACATAATCCTATATCTAGAAAACCCCATCATCTCAGCCTAAAAGATTCTTAAGTTTATAAACAACTTCAGAAAAATCTCAGGATACAAAATCAATGTTCAAAAATCACTAGTATTCTTAAACATCAACAACAGTCAAGTCAAGAGCCAAATCATGAATGAGCTCCCATTCACAGATGTTACAAAAAGAATAAAATGCCCAGGAATATAGCTAACTAGGGAAGTGAAAGATCTCTACAAACAGAACTACAAACCACTGCTCAAAGAAATCAGAGATGACACAAACAAATGGAAAAATATTCCATGCTCATGGATAGGAAGAATCAATATTATTAAAATGGCCATACTGCCCAAACCAATTTACAGATTCAGTGCTATTTCCATTAAACTACCATTGACTTTCTTCACAGAATTAGACAAAACTATTTAAAAATTCATATGGAACCAAAAAAGAGCCTGAACAGCCAAGGCAATCCTGAGCAAAAAGCACAAAACTGGAGGCATCGTGCTACCCGACTTCAAGCTATACTACAGGGTTATAGTAACCAAACAGTATGGTCCTGGTACAAAAACAGCACATAGACCAATGGAACAGAGAATCCAAAAACAAGACTGCACACGTACAACTATCTGATCTTCAACAAACGTGAGAAAAACAATCAATGGGGAAAGGATACCCTACTCAATAAATGGTGCTGAGGTAACTGGCTAGCCATATACAGAAGATTGAAACTGGATGCCTTCTTTAACCCATATACAAAAATTAACTCGAGATGGAATAAAGACTTAAATATAAAACCCAAAACTATAAAGACCCTGGAAGACAACCTAGGCAATACCATTGAGGACATAGGCACAGGAAAAGATTTCATGATGAAGACATCAAAAGCAATTGCAACAGAAGCAAAACTTGACAAATGGGATCTAATTAAACTAAAAAACCTCTGCACAGCAAAAGAAACCATCAACACGATATTGATTTTCCTATCCATGAGAATGGAATGTTCTTCCATTTGTTTGTATCCTCTTTTATTTCATTGAACAGTGGTTTGTAGTTCTCCTTGAAGAGGTCCTTCACATCCCTTATAAGTTGGATTCCTAGGTATGTTATTCTCTTTGAAGCAATTGTGAATGGGAGTTCACTCATGATTTGGCACTGTTTGTCTGTTATTGGTATATAAGAATGCTTGTGATTTTTGCACATTGATTTTGTATCCTGAGACTTTGCTGAAGTTGCCTATCAGCTTAAGGAGATTTTGGGCTGAGACAATGGGGTTTTCTAGATATACAATCATGTCATCTGCAAACAGGGGCAATTGGACTTCCTCTTTTCCTAATTGAATACCCTTTATTTCCTTCTCCTGCCTGATTGCCCTGGCCAGAACTTCCAACACTATGTTGAATAAGAGTGGTGAGAGAGGGCATCCCTGTCTTGTGCCAGTTTTCAAAGGGAATGCTTCCAGTTTTTGCCCTTTCAGTATGATATTGGCTGTGGGTTGGTCATAGATAGCTCTTATTATTTTGAGATACGCCCCATCAATGCCTAATTTATTGAGAGTTTTAGCATGAAGGCTTGCTGAATTTTGTCAAAGGCCTTTTCTGCATCTATTGAGATAATCATGTGGTTTTTGTCCTTGGTTCCATTTATATGCTGGATTACGTTTATTGATTTGCATATGTTGAACCAGCCTTGCATCCCAGGGATGAAGCCCACTTGATCATGGTGGATAAGCTTTTTGATGTGCTGCTGGATTCAGTTTGCCAGTATTTTATTGAGGATTTTTGCATCGATGTTTATCAAGGATATTGGTCTAAAATTCTCTTTTTGTGTTGTCTCTGCCAGGCTTTGGTATCAGGATGATGCTGGCCTCATAAAAGGAGTTAGGGAGGATTCCCTCTTTTTCTACTGATTGGAATAGTTTCAGAAGGAATGGTACCAGCTCCTCCTTATACCTCCGGTAGAATTCGGCTGTGAATCCATCTGGTCCTAGACTTTTTTGGTTGGTAAGCCATTAATTATTGCCTCAATTTCAGAGCTTGTTATTGGTGTATTCAGAGATTCAACTTCCTCCTGGTTTAGTCTTGGGAGGGTGTATGTGTCACTATTGTGAAAATGGCCATACTGCCCAAGGTAATTTACAGATTCAATGCCATCCCCATCAAGCTACCAATGACTTTCTTCACAGAATTGGAAAAAACTACTTTAAAGTTCATATGGAACCAAAAAAGAGCCTGCATTGCCAAGTCAATCCTAAGCCAAAAGAACAAAGCTGGAGGCATCACGCTACCTGACTTCAAACTATACTACAAGGCTACAGTAAACAAAACAGCATGGTACTGGTACCAAAACAGAGATATAGATCAATGGAACAGAACAGAGCCCTCAGAAATAATGCCACATATCTACAACTATCTGATCTTTGACAAACCTGGCAAAAACAAGCAATGGGGAAAGGATTCCCTATTTAACAAATGGTGCTGGGAAAACTGGCTAGCCATATGTAGAAAGCTGAAACTGGATCCCTTCCTTATACCTTATACAAAAATTAATTCAAGATGGATTAAAGACTTACATGTTAGACCTAAAACCATAAAAACCCTAAAAGAAAACTTAGGCAATACCATTCAGGACATAGGCATGTGCAAAAACTTCATGTCTAAAACACCAAAAGCAATGGCAACAAAAGCCAAAATTGACAAATGGAATCTAATTAAACTAAAGAGCTTCTGCACAGCAAAAGAAGATACCATCAGAGTGAACAGGCAACCTACAGAATGGCAGAAAATTTTTGCAATCTACTCATCTGACAAAGGGCAAATATCCAGAATCTACAATGAACTCAAACAAATTTACAAGAAAAAAACAAACAATCCCATCAAAAAGCGGGCGAAGGATATGAACAGACACTTCTCAAAAGAAGACACTTATGTAGCCAAAAGACACATGAAAACATGCTCATCATCACTGGCCATCAGAGAAATGCAAATCAAAACCACAATGAGATACCATCTCACACCAGTTAGAACGGTGATCATTAAAAAGTCAGGAAACAACAGGTGCTGGAGAGGATGTGGAGAAATAGGAACACTTTTACACTGTTGGTGGGACTGTAAACTACTTCAACCATTGTGGAAGTCAGTGTGGCGATTCCTCAGGGATCTAGAACTAGAAATACCATTTGACCCAGCCATCCCATTACTGGGTATATACCCAAAGGACTATAAATCATGCTGCTATAAAGACACATGCACACGTATGTTTATTGCGGCACTATTCACAATAGCAAAGACTTGGAACCAACCCAAATGTCCAACAATGATAGGCTGGATTAAGAAAATGTGGCACATATACACCATGGAATACTACGCAGCCATAAAAAATGATGAGTTCATGTCCTTTTTAGGGACATGGATGAAACTGGAAACCATCATTCTCAGCAAACTATCGCAAGGACAAAAAACCAAACTCCGCATGGTCATAGGTGGGAATTCAACAATGAGAACACATGGACACAGGAAGGGGAACATCACACACCGGGGCCTGTTGTGGGGTGCGGGGAGTTGGGAGGGATAGCATTAGGAGATATACCTAATGTTAAATGACGAGTTAATGGGTGCAGCACACCAACATGGCACATGTTTACATATGTAACTAACCTGCACATTGTGCACATGTACCCTAAAACTTAAAGTATAATAATAAAAAAAAAAGAAACCATCAACAGAGTAAACAGACAACCTACAGAATGGGAGAAAATTTTTTCAAACTATGCATCTGACAAACATCTAATATCCAGTGTCTAAAAGAAACTTATATTTACAAGAGAAAAACAACTGCATAAAAATGTAGGCAAAGGACACAAACAGATGCTTTTCAAAAGAAAACATACAAGTGGCCAACAATCATATGGAAAAAAAGCTTAACATAACTGATCATTAGAGAAATACAAATCAAAACCACAATGAAATACCACCTAACACCAATCAGAATGGCTACTATTAAAAAGTCAAAAAATAACAGATGCTGACAAGGCTGTGGAGAAAAAGGAATGCTTATACACTGTTGGTGGAAGTGCACATTAGTTCAGCCATTATGGAAGAAAGTGTGGGCCAGGCGTGGTGGCTCACGCCTGTAATCCCAGCACTTTGGGAGGCCAAGGCGGGTGGATCATGAGGTCAGGAGATCGAGACCATCCTGTCTAACACGATGAAACCCTGTCTCTACTAAAAAATACAAATAATTAGCCGGGCATGGTGGCAGGCACCTGTAGTCCCAGCTACTCGGGAGGCTGAGGCAGGAGAATGGCTTGAACCTGGGAGGTGGAGGTTGCAGTGAGCTAAGATTGCGCCACTGCACTACAGCCTGGGCGACAGAGCAAGACTCCGCCTCAAAAAAAAAAAAAAAAAAAAGTGTGGCAATTCCTCAAAGATCTAAAGATAGAATTATCATTTGACCCAGCAATCCCATTACTGGGTACATACCCAAAGGAATATTGATCATTCTATTATAAAGACACATGCATGTGTATGTTCATTGCAGCACTATTCACAATAGTAAATCATGGACTCAACCTAAATGCCCATCATTGATACACAGGATTTAAAAAGTATTGTACATATACAGACACATTTTTTATGCAGCTATAAAAAATGAGATCGTATCATTTGCAGGGACATAGATGGAGCTGGAGGCCATTATCCTTAGGAAACTAACACAGGAACAGAAAACCAAATACTGCATGTTCTCACTTATAGGTGGGAGCTAAGTGATGAGAACACATAGACACATAGAGAGGAACAACACACGCTGGGGTCTTTTGGAGGGTGGAAGGTTGGAGGAGGGAGAGGATTAGGAAAAATAACTAATGGGTACTCAGCTTAACACCTGCATGTTGAAATAATCTGTACAAAAAACCTCCATGACACACGTTTACCTGTGTAACAAACCTATACTTGTACCCTTGAACTTAAAAGTTAAAAAAATGGGAAGAACTTTCCATAGAAGAAAGCCCACGTGTTATAGTCAAAATACAGTTTAAGGTATAACCCAACAACTCAGTGTTAAATGATCAGGCAGTTCTTAAACCTCTATTATAATTACCACCCCCTTCAGTGAAAAACGAGGCCTCATGCCCATACATACAGAAAAACGGCACTCTCAATCGGCCTAACCCTAACTACCTTCATGGTTTCACGCATACAATAATACTCCCAATACAAAGTTTTATGGATATCTGAAAATCTGACAGTCAAATCTAGTGGGGTTTTGGATAAGTGATGTGCCTCTGAGGAGAGTTGGAACACTGGATGGGCAGAAAGGCCTCCTTCAGGGACCTCTAAGTAGAGAAGGTGACAGAGGCTCAATGACCAGATGGCAAATACCCAGCAAGACTGCCCACCTAACAAGCTACACCTGACCAACGAGGTCAGGTGAGAGAATACGTCTCCTGTGGCCAAGGTGAAAGGTATAGCCCTTTCCAACTTTCTACAGAAGGGCTGCCAAGGCACAAGCATAGAAGCCAGCACACCCCATACTGTCCCTACATCTCCAGGGAAAAGGAGCCACACGTCCTTGGTTGAAGGCAAGGTCAATGAGATTTGACGTTCTCCAGGGAACCTCAGGGTAGGTATTGGGAGTATGCCCTCTAAGGATATATACACACATAAACACACATATAATCATATATTAATATACATATACATATATTCACAGTGAAACTCAACATAATGCAGTCCTGGGACAGTATGTCTGCTTTTCTCCTAAAGCAGAGTTTGTCCAACTACAATCCACAGGCCAAATCTGGCTGTTTTCATACGGCCCATGAGCTAAGAGTAGATTTTATGTTTTTAAATTCTAGAAAAAATTTGTGGAAGTTAGTTCTGTCTCTTGTCATACAAGAATCTACAAAATATCATCCATTTTGTTTCTTAGCCTACAAAGCCTAAAATTTCTATCTGGCTCTTTACCAGAAAAAAATTGCTGATCCCTGTCTTTGAGTATTAGGAAAGGAGACTGCCTCCAGTTTCCCTCCTGGGAACACATTTATTAAGGAGATTTACTAAAGACCCCATGGATATGCTGTTACAGGAGGCCTTCCTCTGTTGGTCATGGAAATTTCATTGAGGTTGACTATGACTGTCAGTAAAGAAGAAACCAGAACAAAGTGACAGAGGACCAGGAGAAAGACAGGGTAGAGTGGGAAAGCCCAGATTGGAATTCACAACCACAGTATACATTCAGTTCTTGGTTTTAACAGCCTTGTAATAAAGCCCCTGAGCCTTGGTTTGCTTGTCTGTGAAATGGGGTAATATTACTTGATCATCACAGTTGCCTGTGTTGTTGTTTACATCAACCAGAAACATAGAGCAGAACCCCTTTGAACACTGAATAGGGCTGGGCAAATGGAGCTTACTCCAGTTGGTGGTGGTGTATCATCTCCACAGTTAGTAGAGACAGCACCATTGTCTCATCTACATGGTATATTCAGCAAATATTCAACTAGAAATTTATCCACTCTATTTAAATGTGAGGAAATACAGGTAATTAAGCAAGGCTTGGCATGGATCTCCAACCACCATTTACCAAAATAGTTTGGCATCTGTGATGTTCACAATTTCAGGGTCAATTTGTTACCGGGCCATATAGCAGTAGGGAGGTCATGGACCCTGAGGTGAATGGAGAGAGAGAAAGTGAGGGAGAGAGAGAACACACAAGCAGAGATCAATTAAGAACCCTATTTTACTGTGTTCTCACTCTTTCCACATCCATGCAACCCTCCATCCATGGAGTAAGCATTTTCTATATTCAATGCCCCCTCAGTGATAGCGAAAGTGACAGTGATAGTGAAAAGATACATAAGGTTCCTGTGTTCAAGGAGCTTATATTCTGCTGATGGGAGGGGACAGAGGGTAAACAAATTGACAAATAAGATAATTATAGATGGTGATATATGCTTTGATAGCAATAAAAATGGTTGAGTAACTGGGTGAGGTCAACTTCAAGATATTTGAGAATAAGCTGAAAACATGGGCAGCAGTCAGACATGTGATCCGCTGCAGGAAAAGCATTCCAGGCAGATGGAATGGCCATGTAAATGCTAGAATGAGGGGAGGGGAGGGGAGAGAAGCCTGAAAAAAAAAGGCTGGAGACATTGAGGAGGTCAGATTATGTGGAGCTGTGACCCTGGCACAAAGTTGGGCTTGATTTGGATTGATCACAAGAGATAAGGTTGCAGTTTTACAATTGAGCATCTGTGGTCCAATTCCTGATCTTGGAGGCTGGTTAAGGCAGAGAAGTCACCAAGAGGAACTGGGAGCCAGAGTGGCCGGGAGTCAGAGGGTCCTGCAAAATTACTGCTGGGGCAAGATTAGGACTGGTCAAACTGGAGTCATTGAAACTGCATCCAAGCAGGAGGGGTAAGTGTGGGACCAGAGTGGCAGATTGGAGTTGAGAGCTGAGAAGACATAGGAGGCAGGAGGTAAGGAAATATGGCACACGGTCAGGGGACCAAAACTTTTGCCACTGACCTGAGTTTCTTGGGACTGCGTCTTTTGATGCTGGTTCAATGTACCCTGGTTAGGTTGGGCACAAGGCAGCATTATGAGTCTAGAAATATGCTGGGCTCCATGACAGCAAATTGGAGACTAAGTCTTCTGTAGTCTCAAGAAGTTCAAAATCTGGTTAAAAACATGGAGTATAAGACACAACTAAAGGACAATACAAATGCTTAGCTGTATGTGACATGTGTGCTTCTATACATGCTATCGGTGGTCAAAGAAGGGTGAGCTCCTTTGATATGAAGCATTTGGGGCAGAGGAAAAAAGAGCCAGAACTGAAGATGGGCTCTTCAGTTGACAAATGGGCACTTCAAGTGACAAATTTGAAATGGCAAGGAATGAGCAGAGAACAGGGAAGCCAAGAAATGGGGTGACAATTAAGAACATTCCAGATGAAGTCCTCTATTATTTCCTTTTCTGGTAATTAGAGCAAAATATATTTCATAGTAACATTTTAAGTTAACAATCAACTTAATTCACTCCACCCACCACCTGGCTCAGATCAGTATCACCTCCCACTTCTGAAAAGAGGGAGATCAAGAGAGATTCTTCAGAGAGATAAGAGAGGAAATTGGTTGTTCTGGAAACAGGGCCCTTTCTTCTTTGCAACCACTTTCAAAGGGGAAAGAAGCCTGATAATGAAAAGCATTATCATTATTATTTACTTCAAATACTGGGCTCTCTCATAACAAAAGCTTCATTCTCTGTAATCTTATTGTTGTTTGGTATCACTAAGATACTGAAATTCATTTACACCTCCAGCTCTGGATACAACGTGTGCCAGCTGCTGCTCTCCCTCTGTGGCCAGTTTTATCCTATTATGCTATTTATAGGGCCTTCTCGGTGAAGGTGGCAGGAATAGTGATGCCAAAGTTTCCTTCTTCCCTCCATCTGACAGCTGGCACGTTGTCCGACAACACAAAGGAAAAGAAGAAAGGTTGCATATCAAAATATTTTGAAGGCAACACTGTCAAACTTACCGACACACAACATGGATAATTACTCAAGTTTCACTGCAATGTCCAAAATGAAATCTTTCTAACCTGTGGACAGTTTATGAGTTTCAAGAAAATACTTGGTTTTTGACTCCAAATGTATACTTTTTCTTATCGCACATTCACATACTTGTGTGCACACACACAGAAAATTCAAAATAATTATTTTGCCAAACACATCAATTCTGAATATGATGGATTTTTTTTTAACTTCTGAAGTGTGAAAAGAGTTGATCTAGGTAAATTTTCATCAAGTAAATCATACTCCCAACTAATTTTGATAAATAAAAACCCAAGTCAACCAAAAGCAACATGGAAAACTCTGGCTGGCTAAGATGCCACCTAACACAACTAATTCTGAGGAGCACTAAGACGTAATAAGCACTCAAAGTTTGACTCAACTGAATCAAAATATGTTCCTAATTAAGTAGGTCCTCTCCATCTTCCAGCCCTTGAATTTTAAGAGTTTCTCTATCCGTAAACATCTTGGAACTTCCCTGTTGGGTCTTTGTATTATTAAGACATCACACTCCACAGTAGTGTCAAATTGGGCTGCAGTTGTGAACACTCCTTAAGGTAGAGGTCTTTTGTTAAGATGAATTCTCTCCATATCTTATTATCTGTCAGAAATTCTGAGGTTGAGATGATGAGACAGTACGACAAGTGTCAGTAACAGACACTTCACTCATGCCCCTCAGCCTCCCAGCCACCTTGCTTTCTAGAACCTTCTCTCCCACCCCCAGTGGCCTGCCTGAAGAGTGGATACCCAGCCAGGAATGGTTCTCACAGAGGTTGTTCCTGACCTTCAACTTGTATGCCAGGGCTCCAGGGGATGCACTGCACCATTTAGATCCTCTCTCAGGAAAGCAACCATCGTAAGCTCCTAGGTAATGATGAGAACTTTAGGGAAGAACTGGGGCACAAAGAGGGGTGGCCTGTGCCCATGTCCTGAGGGCCTAAAGACCTAAGGAAAAGTGGTTCAGAGTGAGAAGAGATTAGACATGAAGAAAGAATCAGAGAAAGCAAGAGAGACAGACGTAGTATCTTAGTTTGGGTGGCTATAACAAACTACCATAACAGGGTGGCTTAACAACAAATATTTATTTCTTACAGTTCTGGAGGCTGGGAAGTCTGAGACTAGGATGCCAGTATGGATGGGTCCTGTGCTGTGCACAGTGAAGGCACTTTTGTGCATTGCAAATGGCAGACTTCTTGTGTCTTCATATGGCAGAAAGAGTTCTCTGGGGTCTCTCTTATAAAGGCACTAATCCCATTCATGAAGCCTCCACCCACATGACTTAATTATCACCCAAAGGCTCCACTTCCTAGTACCTTGGGGTTAGGATTTCAACATACATATTTTGGGGTGACAAATATTCAGTCCATAATAGATGAGGGTCAAGCCAGTCCCTGGAGCTTCTTTGGTGTTGGACCTTGCACAAGTCTGCTTGTGTAATATTTCCTGTATTCCTGGGCCATTTCTCTATCCTTCCAAAAGAAAGATGGCCTTTAAACTCCAGTGGCTTGAGCAGGTCTCTGTTCCTGGCAACCAAAAGAGCCCTTAAATATAAGGTGGCAGATAGACTACTAAAATCCAAACCACTTGGTGGTGGTTAAGCATATCGAATGCTGGTTTCCATGCCAGACCTCCTGAATCAGAAGATGGGAGGGATGGAGACCAGGAATCTAACTTTAAGAAGCATCACATGCCCCACTAGAATCTGAGAGCTACATTCCTTACAGAAACATCTTCCAAGGCATTTTATTACATACCTACGAAAGTTGCTGAAAATACGAAGTACAAAAAATCAACCAAATCCCTACTCAGTTTTCAGAACATGTCATGTTCACATTATCTTTAAATCATTAAAAAACTACTGTAATCATTAGGTTAAGTTAATGCACAAGTGGCAAATGCCTATGCTAATCATCCCTTATTATTGCAATGAGTTCTAACTCTTCTCCTTAAGTGAGGATGTTCCTATTGAGTATCATATGCACCAGACACCATGTGTCACATACAGCTTGATTTTCCTTTCTGTCCATGCAGTGTTATGTATCATAGAAAAGCTGCTGTGTAATAAGTGTGATGGTTTTAATGCCAATTAAGTGAGAAAGATGATAGAATCTATCTCCAGAATCACAAAATCTTTCAACAACTATTTGCCAAGTACTAACTCTGTGCCTGTGACTCCAGAACTGGAGTTCTCCTGGGCACAAGGAATACAGAAAACTAGGGTGCTAGGTCTTCACCTATAATTAATATTGCCAGGAAGAGTTATGGGCACCCAAACAGGCATACGTACAATGGAGACCTGGAGAGGTCAGGGTCACTGCTACCCTAGGGGAGGGACAGGGAGGGTGATCTTCAAGACTCCACTCAAACACAGTCTAGTGTAGCACTGCTAACAACGGGGTAAGTTGGTTAAGTCTGGAAGTGAGAATGAGAAAGCATGTTGGCTTACAGGTATACTATGTCCTCTAATCTTACTTTTCTTGCTAATAGAATAGACATAATATACTCCCGTTGCCATTTCTTCTGAGTCCAGCATATAGCATCCTCTTGAGTTTTGACTAACCTCTTATTTCTCAGGTTGGTCAAAACTCAAGATCTTATATGTTGGATTCAAAGACCCCCACCGAAAAAAAGAAGCTGGTTAATTAAAAAAAAAAAAAAATTTTCCTAGAACTTCTGTACACTTAATTTCAATAAATATGTCAGTGTCTACTAAACTGTGCTAGTCACCAAAAATGTATACACCTTACCATGTAGAGTTTAGAGAAACACAGAAATAGACAATAAAGGTATAATGGAGTATGGCAGCAGTGTTTCACGTAAAATACAACAATAGCAAGGAATCATTGAAAGAGGAACAATTAATTATGGCTTACAGATAGAGGCAGATCTCTGAGGACAAAATATTTGATCTTGGCCTCTACATGAATTAGGATTTGAACCCTTAAGGCTTAAGTTGGGTGAGAGAAAAAATGTAACAATTCTATGGTAAACAATTCTAACAAGTAATATAAACTGTATGAGTAAACTTTTCCTATGTAACAAAACCACTGGAAAACACAGTGTCAGAATAGCATTTATTATTTCCCATGATTCTGTGACTCAGTTCAATAGTTCTGAGCAGGGTCTTCCATTGCCAGGTCACCAGCCAGAAGATGCTCCGCTGACACTGGTTGCTGAGTTAGAAAAGGGTTCTAGGATGAGGAAGTGACACTGAACATCTGCTCATTCTGGATCCTCTGTGGCTGAGGTTGCACTTTGGTCAGAATGTTAGCAAACTGAGCCTTGTCACAAACTTTATCAGGCACTGAAAGTCAATATCTGGAGTCCTCTCCCCACCCAGAAGGTGAATTGATATTGAATTGAATCCTCTTCATGCTGTTCCAAAATAAGCCCTTAAAAAACAATGAGCAAATGGAAAATAGAGTGTCTTTTATTGATTGTGATGTTTCCACTTAACTTGATTCCGGCAGGGGAGCTTCTAAGGTGGCACATGCGTAGGGAGCAAGGGCACTGCCACGGTCGATAATTCCGAGGAAATGGACAGCCTCGTCTGCCTAATGGATCTCTCCAATTTCCTCTATTGGGATCCAACTTGGGATTAGTCACTCGACAGATTTTTCGACAGTTCCTCTAGACTATGCTTTCTTTCAAAGCAATTTGGTAAGTGTCAGCTGAGCATCTGGGCTAACTTTCATGACTAAGGCCTTTTTATTAAAGACACCTTCCATGTGGTACTGATATGTTCTCATGCCTTCCTTTTTGAACCAGTGGTAGCCTTTGATTTTCTGTATGACTTTATTTTTCTCAGTATATGACTAGCAAAATACACACTCCTGCATACCACACACACACACTTTATCAGGGAAAAAAAGTGTCCATGAGTCATTCTTATCAAAAAGAATGTTTCAGTAATTCCTTAAATTCCCTCTTTCTACTCCCTCCCTAGTGTCAACATCATTTTAAATAAGTTTTTCATTTTAGTATCATTTTTGATTTATAGAAACATTGCAAAGGTGGTACAGAAAACTCCTATATATCCCTCACCCAGTTGAGTTTCCTCTAACGTTACCACATTACTGTTACATTTGTCAAAAGCAGGAAATCAATATTTAGTAAACTCTGGACATGATTTGGATTTTAATCGTTTTTCCACTGATGTCCTCTTTCTGTCCCAAGACTCAATCCAGGGAACTTCATTGCATTTGGTTCTCACATCTCCTTGGTTTCCTCTGGTCTGTGAGAATTTCTCAGTTTTTGTTTGGAATGACCTTGACAAGTTTGAGGAGTACCAGTTAGGTATTTTGTAGATCATCCCACAACTTAGGTTTGTCTGTTGGTTTTCTTGTGATTAGCTTGGGGTTATGATTTTTGGCAAGAATGCCACAAACGTGAATGCCTTTCTTGTTATATCATACTAAGTGGTATGTGCTATCAATAAAACTTCTCACCAGCAACGCTAAGCTTCATCACCTGGCCAAGGTAGTATTTGTGAGGTTTCTCCTCTGTAAACCTTTGTTTGTTTTTAAAGCAGCGAAGCCTCAAAATGCACTGTCATATTTAGGTAGTATTTCTAAATATTATGTTGCTCAAGTAGTAAAATGTAAAGTGCCACTACTAGGTTAGTCTCCTTAATCATAGGCTGAGAGAAGTTGAGTGGGAAGTTAGAAAGTATTTGGGGGAGAAATGAGGAAAAAGGAGAAGGATATAAGTTGGTTTCAAATTTAGCTTTAATTTTCAAATTCTATAGTAAAAAGGTTCTTTCAAATAAGATACTCATTTATGTTGGCCAACTGGTTAGTGTCAGCCTTGTAGAATTTAGCCTGAGACCCCTTCCTTAGTTATAAACACGATCCATTTAAAAATGTAGATATACAGAAAGTAGAGCCTCACAGTTTGAATTTCATCTCATAACTGAGGGACAGGACAGGTTTCTGGTCCCCATGGTTTGTGACAAGTTCTTTCTTCTCTGTGCCCTGTTGCTACTTGCACTCCTAGTGGGTCTTCCAGGCAACAAACTTTTGTTTTTAATCATTACATGAGGATGAGGTTTAAAACATGCTTTCAGGACACACGTACAGTGGTTAATTTGTGAATGGTTGTATGTTAGTTTTAAAAAACCACACACACACACTAAATCACATGATGGCGATTCTTACAGATTTCCAAATGCCAAAAGGAAGATTCCCTATCTCCTTTGCTCTAAGTTTGGTGAAAAAAAGAAACATGTCCAAGAAGTTATAATTGAAAGGAGACCAGGCATGACGAAGGACTCCCTGCCGTTTGAGGTGGGGAAATTTCAGGGCAGTAGAATGAGTCACGGACAAAACAACAACATCAAAGGCAGCCCAACTGTCAGCCACCAGAAATGCTAACATGCACAGATGTAAAATATGACTGAAGGGAGCAAAGCAGGAAAATTCTGGAGAGAGACAGAGTGAGATTCATGTCCACCCCAGCCCCCACCAACTGCGTGACATTGAACAAGGTACTCAACCACTCTTAAGCCTGTTTATCTGTAAAATGGGATCATAATTGTACATACTTCGGAGGGGTGGCAGAAGGCTTTCATGACACAATGCTCATCAAATATATACTAAAAAACTTAGCTATTATCAATAGTATTATCACCATTATTGTCATATATAAGAATGTATATCAAGTGCTTTGCACAATGCAGGCACATATAATTACTTAGTAAATAATGGGCTGTTATTATTGTGATGGTAGTAGCTTCCTTGATTTTTTAGAATTTCAAATTTCAGAATATGATAGAACAGATTGTAAAATTGGGTCAAAAACTAAAGTCCTTCCAGCCCACATGGCCTCACTATACCCAGGCCCCCTCCCTACCTGAGCCTCTGAACACTGGCTTCTAATTCTCCTTTGGGCTTCCCTCTCTCGCTGAGGGGAATGTCCCCTAACATGACATGAAGGATAAGGTCAATTATGATTTGGAAGAAGAATCCAGTCCCTAGGCTGAGACACAATGTTTTTTCAAAGAGACATAACAAAGGTCACCCTAGAGACAACTTTTCTTAACAGATGATTCTCCTGGGCTAGAAAAGCCAAAATGGACCTCAATGTGAATAACCTGCCGGCATCCTGCATTTTGACAGCTACAATTCTTCCTTTTTCAATTTCAATTCTTATTGATTTTGAAGATTCTCATTTCAGAGATGTATGCCATCATTGTACTACAGTGTTTAGCAATTTATCTGTGCCTGCTTTTATATGCTAGGTTGATTCTTTCCTATCGAAGCTGCAGGTGGGAGAGCACCCGGGTTGCTATCTGGTGCCATCTCTGCTCACAAGTGATTAAACTCAGACATTTCATGCTCTCACCTGAGGAAAAAATGCTAAAGTAAGCCTAGTGCCAGGGGGAGGTTCACATTTGGTAATGAAGCAGTGGAAGTTGGCAATGAACTCAATGAACTCCTTCTGACAAGAAAGGCATAAATTAGGGAGAAGTGGAATCTGATGGGGGCAAGGGCAACACAGACGTTGCTCTGAATTTCCATTCAAAATCCCCAGATTTCCCTCTGGGAAGTCAATAGAGAACTGCATTAAATGATTAAATACTTGCTTGGTTCTGGTATGGGCAGAAATGGTGAGCATTTTTTTTAAAACATGTGAAAATAGCTAGAAAAGATTAGGAAGTGTGGAGAGGGCAAATGAAATGAACCTGGATGAGAGTACGTTTCTTATTGGTTAGTTTTTCCAAAAAATAAATTTGAGAGTAAATAATGACATTTACTTAAGTTAATCTACTCATGGTGAATAACTGTAAGAAAAATGTTCCAAAATTTAGGGATTAAAGCATAACTCAAAACATTTAGGAATCAAAATAATTACTTATCTTTTTCCTTTAGCCTAATTTCAATTATTTCATCTGTAGGGACCATGATCATTGTGTTTCATTTTTGTTGGTGAAGGTGTTTCTTTATGTCAACACACTTTTCCTCACCCTTTCTTCTGTTTCCATTTGAAGTGCTTCCCAGATTCCACGTAACATAAATGGACTGTCAGTCATGGGGCTTTCTCCCACCCCCACTTAAATTGATCCTCTTGGCCAAATACTGCATGGGACTTTACTTATGCTAAAAAAAAATTGTTTTGAGTAGATAAAGAAAACATGGTATGTAAAAACCATGGAATACTAATCAGCCACGAAACAGAATGAAATAATGGCCTTTGCAGAAATGTGGAAGGAGTTGAAGGCTATTATTCAAAGTGAACTAACTCAAGAATGGAACACCAAATATCGTATGCTCTCACTTATAAATGGAAACCAAGCTATAAGGATGCAAAGGCATAAGAATAATATAATGGACTTTGGGGACTTGGGGGGAAGGTTAGCAGGGGGGTGAGGAATAAAAGACTATATATTGATACAGTGTATGCTGCGCAGTTGATGGGTGCACCAAATCTCAGAAATCGCCACTAAAGAACATATTCATGTGACCAAAAAAACACCTGTTCCCCAAAAGCTACTGAAATAAAATAAAAATTAAAATTAGTAATCATGACTATGACATGGATAGTCAACGCTTTATCATTTCATACTCACTAGAAAGACACTTTTCAGGGCCTTCATATATATATGTGTGTGTGTGTGTGTGTGTGTGTGTGTATACACACATATATATATATATACGAATGAGAGAGTTTTTTTAAAACTCCAATATAACTGGGTTGTCTGGGATCTACTTAAACTAAAACATTACTTGTTTATCTGAAGTTCAGACTTAACTGGGAATCCTGTATTTTATCTGTCAATCTTATGTTGCACCCACCTGTTCACTTGCCAATGCCCTTGTTTATCTCCCATAAAATATGTGGCTGGTCTCTCATTCCATAAGGCAGCAATTATCAAGTGCCACCATCCTGTCAACCTGCGGGAGTTTGGGATAAACTACGCTATTCCCAGCTGGTTTTTTCAGTAGTATAGCCCTTACCTGGCCTTTTCTTTGCTACAGCTGAGGAGTCCCCAACCCATGTGAGAGCACCACCATTGAGACTTGTTACTGTCAAGAGAAGAGACAACTACTGACTTAGGGAAGATGCAGTCTATTGTTGTGTTATTGACAGATAAAGGCTAAGACAGCCTACCCTAGGATACTTCCACTGTGCTGTGAGGACAGTGCTTTCGTCCCAAGAAAGGGTTGCCTCCCACAAACAAAATGGCTAAGGAAAGACCATGGAACTGAGCAGGATGGAGTAAATGAGGCAGGTTACTCTCAGTGAAGATTCACCTTTGCTCCTTCACTCCTTCACTGTTCCTAGGTGACCACTTTACTCAAATGTGACCAGTCCATTTCACGTGTTCTTTGGTTTTGGTGGGAGTACGTAAGTTTGCATGTGACTACATGCCCATGCATATGTGTTCTTGGGGCAGTGAGTGTCCTAAACATCCCAGCCTCCTCTCTATAATCCCTTAAAGGCCTGGAAATCATACTATGATATGTCAAACGTTCCTTCCTCTTCTCTCAGCTTCTTTCATTCTGAAACACTTATGATTGTAATCCATGCACTCAGTTCAAGAGGACATCCTGAGGCCACCTCCTCCCAGTCTTGAGTTTGGAGGAACTCATGCAAAGGTATGCATTTTCCTGACCTGCCGCATCAGCCATTTAGCCCCCTACAAGGACCGTGGCATTTAGATTCACTTTGTAGGAGTTTCTAACAATGTATGTGGAGTTCAAGCCTGCCAATGGGCTGAAATCTGAAGTTTTCCAGGTATTATTTATGCAGCGCTGAGCTACATGAAGCATAAAAAGACCCATTTACAAATAAATCTGTCGGATCTTGCTGTCTGTGTCAAGTTAGGAAGGCAAAGTGGACTTTTTTCCAAGATATATTACAGTGCATTGTAATGGGGAGGGAGAGTGGTACAAGAGAAAGGGAACAGATTTAGAAATGTGGGTCCAAAAAAAAGATGTGTAAGAAATATGTCTTGAGCTTGGTGAAATGAGATGGTCCTGAAATGTGGAATTCTAGACCTTGAAGGAACCTCAAAAATATATCTAATCAGGTTAACTGGAAAGGGGGAATGGCGCCTCATCCGTGCCTGGAGAATTTTACTCTTTCATGAGCTCTTGATTGCCATCCAAACAAATGGCAACACACAATACTTCAAACACTTGATGGCTGTGTTTTCCTATCTTTTGTTTCTTCTGATTTAAGATGAACTTTGAAATATAATTATTACCCCCTTTTTTTAGATGAGAAGACATTAAAAAATGGGCAAAATTTCCATTGCCACAGAACTAATAAATGATACAAACTCCAGGTTTTCTTGCTTGAAACCTCTTGGAGTCACCAGCTGTGTCCCAGGCACTATTAAAAACAGGTGAATAAGATAGACATCCTTCTGCTTCAAAGTGCTGAGCATGACACCTCTCCATAGACATTAAACATATTTAATTCAGTATTGTGAGATATACAAACTACTTCACATACCTTTAAAGAGTAGGCACAGACAATACAAAAATTCATTCAAAGTATGTAATACTTACTAAATCTTGAGTTCTGAGGACAATTTGACAAGAGAGACAGAAGGAATAAGAAAAAGGAGGTAAGAGGCACATGGAGAGAGCCAGTGAGAGAAAATCCAGATGGCGTGGAGTAGGAAACAGAACTCAAAGAGAGACGATATTTAACAACCAGACATACTCATGAGATGAGGGCAACACACCCATTTTCTTGCCTTCGTAGTTTTTACCACCTAGTTCAGATAGCTTGACATGCTGAGTTTCATCTTCAAGGTGCTCGTGCAATATAAGACAGTTTCATGCAGACATCTTAACCTCTCCCACCAGCTCCTTTAACTCGAATTATTCCTTTCTCGTAATGTATTTTTTTCTACTATTAATGAGCAAATCAGTCCTCCTAAAGCAGTAAACTTTCTGAGGCTGAAATCCATTTCTGATTCCTGGTGGCATCTTCTATTATACCTATCACAGTTTCCAGCATCTAGTAGGCTCTCAATAAATCTTCACTAAAATGAGATTAAATTGAGGTTTCCCATTCCTAATTTACTACCTTGGATTAAAAAATCAGACCCTCTATGTAAATAAGGCTTTTAAAATATCTACCATACCAAAAAACCGTGTCCTATTTTAATAAGCTGAATGTGCACACTGAGTTTTCATCAAGAGAAGGCACTCTAATAGATTCTGAGGGAGAGAGGCTGAAATGGAGAACACAGGAAGTGTCCTCTAAGGATTTACATTCTATGTCCCTTTCCAGGGTGTTTATTCAATTTTATTTCAGAACTGAAACAGTCCTGTTTGAGTTAACCGGTGATTAACTTGGTCATTGAACCATCCGAACTGCCTCCATCTTCTCACCTCCTAGTGAGCATCACTGAAGTGGGGGTAGGGGTCAGCCAGGTCCACAGGGTTCACCTGGATTCCATCCAGACACATGCTGCTGGGGGAAACAATGGACAATGGCAGCAGGCATACAACACACAAATATACCAGAGATGAACACAAAATCAGCAGTGTTCCATGATGTGTCTGATCTTTTTTCTTAAAGAGAAATATAATTTACCAGAGGAAAACGATGACGAATATTCCCTACCTTGCATGGTACTCGCCAAATGAGGATCTCAGCCATTAATTCAGAGTGTCCTCTAGGATACCTAGGACATTGTTGATGTTCAAATAAGATTCTCCTCAAGTGAGACCAGATGGGAAATGAAGATGAAATACAGCAATACATTTATGGTTATTATTTGTTCCTTGCAGAATTCTGATTTGTGAGAAAACAGGGCTATTCCATAGGCATCAAAATATGTATGTTGTAATTGTCATATAAAAATCAAATATCTTGGTTGTGCTGAAAAAAGCCATGATCACTAAGATTTTATAATACGAAGAGGGTTTAACAGGCCAGGTGTGTTGGCTCACATCTGTTAAGCCTAGCATTTTGGGAGGCCAAAGTGAGTGGATCACCTAAGCCCAGGAGTTTGAGACCAGCCTGGGCAACAAAGTGAGACCCCATCACTACAAAACATACAAAAATTAGTTGGGGATGGTGGTGCATGCCTATAGTCCCAGATACCTTGGAGGCTGAGTTGGGAAGATGGCTTGAGCCAGGGAGGTCAAGGCTGCAGGAACCTGTCTCAAAAAAAAAAAAAAAAAAAAAAAAAAGAGAGAGAGAGAGAGAAAAGAGGCCCTAATGAATAAACTGTGGTACATCTACTCAATGGAATATTATTCAGCAATAGGAAGAAATGAGCTATCAAGCCATGAAAAGACATGGAGGAAGCTTAAACACATATTGCTAAGTGAAAGATGTCATTCTGAAAAGATCAGTGGTTGCTAAGGGTTCTGGGAGAGTGAGAGGGAAGAATAAATAGGTGGAGTACAAGACTTTTAGGGCAATAAAACTACTCTGTACCATATTCTAATAGCGGGTACATGTTGTTATACTCAAAACTCACAGAATTTACAAGGCAAAGAGTGAGCCCTAATGTAAACCATAGACTTTAATTAACAACAATTGATCAATATTGACTCATCAATTGTAACGAACGTACCACACTAATGCAAGTTGTTAATAATAGGGGAATGGAGGATAGGCTGAGGGGTCTGTGACAGAATGTGTTGGAACTCTACTTTTTGCTCAACTTTTCTGTAAACCATCAAAACTGATTTAAAAAAAAAAACAGCCTATTAATTTTTTAAAGCAGCCCTATAAGGAAAAACATGTAATTTGCTAGAATGAAATCTTAAGAAATAAAAATGAGTGTTATATGATTACAAACCTACTTTTTGGGGTGAGGAAGACATAATGGAGGGGCTTGGTCTATGGTATACTTCTGGTTGTATTATTCACCATGCATGATGTGAATTTTGAGAGGCAGAAAGGCTCACAAGCCACAAAAAGACAAAACAAAGGAATAAACTATATAAGCAAGCAGCCCCGAACATCTCAAGGCAACCAGAAAGAGCAGAGATGGTGAAGCAATGACAGCGAAGGGAGAACACAAGAACAAGATAAAAGGTCATGATAAAAATGGAGGAATTACAGATAAGACAGAAACTTACATGAAAAGTGGGGAAATGTAAAGAACTCTGAGAAATGTTTTTCAACCACAGTATTTGCTTTATACTTTCAACACAAGACCACTGCAGCTGTATAGTATTGTGCAGTCAAAGGGCAGTATTTGAAGTTTTCATAGTCTTTCAAGAGTGAAGGGTAGGGAACTATAACAGGCTGTAACTTTTTCAAAACTTTCTAGTGCTTTTTCACCCCTAGTGATCTGCTCTCATCCATTTCTCTAGTTTGCCTTCATTAGGAAGATTTTTCACATTCAAATGGTTTCCAGACACACTCAACTTTTGATTAGAAGATGAGGGCAATTAAGATGAACTAAAACAATTCTGGCTTGCTTTCTTCTCCAACATTATTTCCACCCTGTGCAAAGAAGCCAGGTGAAGGACAGGGAGGAGATGATTAAGTGGAGTTAGGTCCTTTCCTGTCACCTTCTACATTAGCTCAGGTGACCATGAAATCTTCCTAAAAAATGTATTTTTTAAAAAAGGAATGAATGGGCTGGACACAGTGGCTCACCCCTGTAATCCCAGCACTTTGGGAGGCCGAGGCAGGTGGATCACCTGAGGTCAAGAGTTCAAGACTAGCCTGACCAACAAGGTGAAACCCCATCTCTACTAAAAATGCAAAAATTCGCCGGGTGTGGTGGCAGGTGCCTGTAATCCCAGTTACTCAGGAGGCTGAGATGGAAGAGCTGCTTGAACTCAGGAAGCAGAGGTTGCAATGAGCCAAGATCGTACCACTTTGCACTCTAGCCTGGGTGACGAAGCGAGACTCCATCTCAAAAACAAAACGAAACAAAAAAAAAACAAAAGGAATTAATGCCTTCTACTGAGACTGAAAGATGCCATTTCCGTCCCCTGAAGGAATAAATGAGATGAAGTATATGAGAGGGTGTTGGCAAAAGTTTAGATACCTGAACAGATGGTCCCTGACTTAAGATAGGATTTTTTGAATTTACGATAGTACCAAAGTTCTGCATTCAGTACGCTCCTTACACACTTTTGAATTATGGTATTTTCAACTTTGATTGGTTTATTGGACTTAACTCCCAAAATGAGGAATGCTTGTACTTCACCTTTAGGAGGTGAGTCATTGTTTCTTCCCCCAGTGAATGAAGAAAGAGCTAGGCACCCCAGCTTGGGAAGGAATGGAGTGAAAGTGAGGGAAACCTTGAGAGACACTTTCCTGCAACACTTTACACAGCTCACATACCTTAAACTCTTCCTGGGAGAGAACACACACACACAAAAATCACCTGCTGTACAGATGGAAGCCTATGAGGAAGGAAGAGTTGCTATTGGAGATATTTGGACACTCAGCAGTCTCCTTGCAATTGGGGTTGCTACCCACTATGTGGGTCATGCAATCAATTCACTGGGTCATAGTCAACATAGTGGCATTCTGTTTTGTTTGAGGGGTTTAAATTTGGTATTTACCCCTATGTTCACTTGAAATATTACTAAGATAATTAACATTAATTTTTAAATTTTATGTCATAAGGCTATTATTTTTTAAACTATGTGTCCTGGTTTTTTTTTTTTAAGTTTGAAGAATAGTGCTCTGAATGGAAAGTGAGGTATCTGAAGTCACCAGAAATAGACAAGGAGAGTTAATTTGGTTCCTCACTTCTTGCTGTTCTTGACACCTGCAACCCACCCCAGCTTGAAGGCAGCAGCCCACTCCACCCCTGTACCTCCTGGTAGGGGTGGGTTTATCTTTCTGTGAAGGTGCTATGATGGTTAATATTGAGTGTCAACTTGATTGAATTGAAGGGTGCAAAGTGTTGTTTCTGGGTGTGTCTGTGAGGGTGTTGCCAAAGGTGATTAACATTTGAGTCAGTGGACTGGGAGAGGCAGACCCAACCTCATTCTGGGTGGGCACCATCTAATCAGCTGCCAGCATAAAAGCAGGAATGGAAAGAGCAGACTTGTTGAGTCTTCAGGCTTCCATCTTTCTACTGTGCTGGATGCTTTCTGCCCTTGAACATCAGACTCCAAGTTCTTCAGCTTTTGGATTCTTGGAATCACAGCAGTGGTTTGCCCAGGGCTCTCAGGCCTTTGGCCACAGATGAAGGCTGCACTATCAGCTTCCCTACTTTTGAGGTTTTGGGACTGAGACTGGCTTCCTGGCTCCTCAGTTTGCAGACGGCCTATTGTGGGACTTCACTTTGTCATTGTGTGAATCAATTCTCCTAATAAACTCCCCTTCATATACTCATCTATCCTATTAGTTCTGTCCCTTTAGAGAACCCTAATGCAGGTGCTCTGCAGGGGAAGTGGTTCCTGTGTCGCCTTATTCTTTATTTCTCTCTTAGGGGACTATCCCCCCAACCCAGGAATGAAAATAAAGGGAAAATCTGAGTTCCTTCAAGGAAAATTCCAGGCACCTAGCTAGCCCTGAGAAGTAAATGAGCAATTTGATAAGCAAGGTCACAGTAGCTTAAAACAATAGTCAAGGGAGTTGGAGTCAGATGTTTTGCTCCCTATATGTGCTAAAGACAACATCTTAACGTATGTCCCTGAGTTGATTTTCAGAAGCTGGACCCCCACCAAGTGGATCTGCTGGCACAGCATGTAAACCTCAGATAAGGGGGAAATGGAGACTAAACTGTGACCTCTACTCTTTGTTCTAAATTTCCTCCTGAGGGGCTTGGGGCCTGGAGGAGTCACACCCACAAATCAGAATTATTTTCTTCTGATTCAAAGTTTTAGACAAAACTTTGCCTCCTTAACCATTCACAGATCAGAAAACCTTTGAATCCACCTCTGCTTGCCCCCTACTTCAAGACATCTCACCTTTTTAGTCAAACCAATGTATAGCCTCTATGTATCGATTTATGACTTTGCGTGTAATCGCTGCCTCCCCACCTATACAAAACCTTACCTGTGAGCCACTGAGGAATTAAAGTCTTAAGAATGAGCTGCCCAATTCTCCTTGCTTGGCACCCTACGATAAGTCCCTCACTTTCTCTTGTAACAGCCTAATGGGTTCTTCTTGGCCACTGCTCAGAGAAGTCAATGCACTGAGAACAGCAGGTTTTGTGGCAAAGAGAGTTTAATATTTGCAGGGCCAGCCAAGCAGAAAGATGGAAGATAATTCTCAAATCTGCCTCCCCGAGAGCTCGAAGGCTAGAGTTTTGTTGTTGTTGTTGTTGTTGTTTTTATATATATATTATTATTATTATTATTATACTTTAGGTTTTATGGTACATGTGCGCAATATGCAGGTAAGTTACATATGTATACATGTGCCATGCTGGTGCGCTGCACCCACTAACTCGTCATCTAGCATTAGGTATATCTCCCAATGCTATCCCTCCCCCCTCCCCCCCACCCCACAACAGTCCCCAGAGTGTGATGTTCCCCTTCCTGTGTCCATGTGTTCTCATTGTTCAATTCCCACCTATGAGTGAGAACATGCGGTGTTTGGTTTTTTGTTCTTGTGATAGTTTACTGAGAATGATGATTTCCAATTTCATCCATGTCCCTACAAAGGACATGAACTCATCATTTTTTATGGCTGCATAGTATTCCATGGTGTATATGTGCCACATTTTCTTAATCCAGTCTATCATTGTTGGACATTTGGGTTGGTTCCAAGTCTTTGCTATTGTGAATAATGCCGCAATAAACATACGTGTGCATGTGTCTTTATAGCAGCATGATTTATAGTCCTTTGGGTATATACCCAGCAATGGGATGCCTGGGTCGAATGGAATTTCTAGTTCTAGATCCCTGAGGAATCGCCACACTGACTTCCACAAGGGTTGAACTAGTTTACAGTCCCACCAACAGTGTAAAACTGTTCCTATTTCTCCACATCCTCCCCAGCACCTGTTGTTTCCTGACTTTTTAATGATTGCCATTCTAATTGGTGTGAGATAGTATCTCATTGAGGTTTTGATTTGCATTTCTCTGATGGCCAGTGATGGTGAGCATTTTTTTCATGTGTTTTTTGGCTGCATAAATGTCTTCTTTTGAGAAGTGTCTGCTCATGTCCTTCGCCCACTTTTTGATGGGGTTGTTTGTTTTCTTCTTGTAAATTTGTTGGAGTTCATTGTAGATTCTGGATATTAGCCCTTTGTCAGATGAGTAGGTTGTGAAAATTTTCTCCCATTTTGTAGGTTGCCTGTTCACTCTGATGGTAGTTTCCTTTGCTGTGCAGAAGCTCTTTAGTTTAATTAGATCCCATTTGTCAATTTTGGCTTTTGTTGCCATTGCTTTTGGTGTTTTAGACATGAAGTCCTTGCCCATGCCTAGGTCCTGAATGGTAATGCCTAGGTTTTCTTCTAGGGTTTTTATGGTTTTAGGTCTAACGTTTAAGTCTTTAATCCATCTTGAATTGATTTTTGTATAAGGTGTAAGGAAGGGATCCAGTTTCAGCTTTCTACATATGGCTAGCCAGTTTTTCCAGCACCATTTGTTAAACAGGGAATCCTTTCCCCATTTCTTGTTTTTCTCAGGTTTGTCAAAGATCAGATAGTTGTAGATATGTGGCATTATTTCTGACGGCTCTGTTCTGTTCCATTGGTCTATATCTCTGTTTTGGTACCAGTACCATGCTGTTTTGGTTACTGTAGCCTTGTAGTATAGTTTGAAGTCAGGTAGTGTGATGCCTCCAGCTTTGTTCTTTTGGCTTAGGATTGACTTGGCGATGCGGGCTCTTTTTTGGTTCCATATGAACTTTAAAGTAGTTTTTTCCAATTCTGTGAAGAAAGTCATTGGTAGCTTGATGGGGATGGCATTGAATCTGTAAATTACCTTGGGAAGGATGGCCATTTTCACGATATTGATTCTTCCTACCCATGAGCATGGAATGTTCTTCCATTTGTTTGTATCTTCTTTTATTTCCTTGAGCAGTGGTTTGTAGTTCTCCTTGAAGAGGTCCTTCACATCCCTTGTAAGCTGGATTCCTAGGTATTTTATTCTCTTTCAAGCAATTGTGAATGGGAGTTCACTCATGATTTTGCTCTCTGTTTGTCTGTTATTGATGTATAAGAATGCTTGTGATTTTTGTACATTGATTTTGTATCCTGACACTTTGCTGAAGTTGCTTATCAGCTTAAGGAGATTTTGGGCTGAGACAATGGGGTTTTCTAGATATACTATCATGTCATCTGCAAACAGGGACAATTTGACTTCCTCTTTTCCTAATTGAATACCCTTTATTTCCTTCTCCTGCCTAATTGCCCTGGCCAGAACTTCCAACACTATGTTGAATAGAAGTGGTGAGAGAGGGCATCCCTGTCTTGTGCCAGTTTTCAAAGGGAATGCTTCCAGTTTTTGCCCATTCAGTATGATATTGGCTGTGGGTTTGTCATAGACAGCTCTTATTATTTTGAGATATGTCCCATTAATACCTAATTTATTGAGAGTTTTTAGCATGAAGGGTTGTTGAATTTTGTCAAAGGCCTTTTCTGCATCTATTCAGATAATCATGTGGTTTTTGTCTTTGGTTCTGTTTATATGCTGGATTACATTTATTGATTTGCATATGTTGAACCAGCCTTGCATCCCAGGGATGAAGCCCACTTGATCATGGTGGATAAGCTTTTTGATGTGCTGCTGGATTCTGTTTGCCAGCATTTTATTGAGGATTTTTGCATCAATGTTCATCAAGGATATTGGTCTAAAATTCTCTTTTTTTGTAGTGTCTCTGCCAGGCTTTGGTATCAGGATGATGCTGGCCTCATAAAATGAGTTAGGGAGGATTCCCTCTTTTTCTATTGATTGGAATAGTTTCAGAAGGAATGGTACCAGCTCCTCCTTGTACCTCTGGTAGAATTCGGCTGTGAACCCATCTGGTCCTGGACTCTTTTTGGTTGGTAAGCTATTGATTATTGCCACAATTTCAGCTCCTGTTATTGGTCTATTCAGAGATTCAACTTCTTCCTGGTTTAGTCTTCGGAGGGTGTATGTGTTGACAAATTTATCAATTTCTTCTAGATTTTCTAGTTTATTTGCGTAGAGGTGTTTGTAATATTCTCTGATGGTAGTTTGTATTTCTGTGGGATCGGTAGTGATATCCCCTTTATCATTTTTTATTGCATCTATTTGATTCTTCTCTCTTTTTTTCTTTATTAATCTTGCTAGCGGTCTATCAATTTTGTTGATCCTTTCAAAAAACCAGCTCCTGGATTCATTAATGTTTTGAAGGGCTTTTTGTGTCTCTATTTCCCTCAGTTCTGCTCTGATTTTAGTTATTTCTTGCCTTCTGCTAGCTTTTGAATGTGTTTGCTCTTGCTTTTCTAGTTGTTTGAATTGTGATGTTAGGGTGTCAATTTTGGATCTTTCCTGCTTTCTCTTGTGGGCATTTAGTGCTATAAATTTCCCTCTACACACTGCTTTGAATGCGTCCCAGAGATTCTGGTATGTTGTGTCTTTGTTCTCGTTGGTTTCAAAGAACATCTTTATTTCTGCCTTCATTTCGTTATGTACCCAGTAGTCATTCAGGAGCAGGTTGTTCAGTTTCCACGTAGTTGAGCGGTTTTGAGTGAGATTCTTAATCCTGAGTTCTAGCTTGATTGCACTGTGATCTGAGAGATAGTTTGTTATAATTTCTGTTCTTTTACATTTATTGAGGAGAGCTTTACTTCCAAGTATGTGGTCAATTTTGGAATAGGTGTGGTGTGGTGCTGAAAAAAATGTATATTCTGTTGATTTGGGGTGGAGAGTTCTGTAGATGTCTATTAGGTCCACTTGGTGCAGAGCTGAGTTCAATTCCTGGGTATCCTTTTGACTTTCTGTCTTGTTGATCTGTCTAATGTTGACAGTGGGGTGTTAAAATCTCCCATTATTAATGTGTGGTAGTCTAAGTCTCTTTGTAGGTCACTCAGGACTTGCTTTATGAATCTGGGTGCTCCTGTATTGGGTGCATATATATATTCAGGACAGTTAGCTCTTCTCGTTGAATTGATCCCTTTACCATTATGTAATGGCCTTCTTTGTCTCTTTTGATCTTTGTTGGTTTAAAGTCTGTTTTATCAGAGACTAGGATTGCAACCCCTGCCTTTTTTTGTTTTCCATTTGCTTGGTAGGTCTTCCTCCATCCTTTTATTTTGAGCCTATGTGTGTCAGTTTTTAAGAATAATTTGGTGGGAAGGGGGATAGGGAATGGGTTCTACTGATTGGCTAGAGATGCACTCACAGGAGCATCCAAACTGTCTTTGCACACTGAGTCGGTTTCTGGATAGGTATCAAAGATCCAATTGAGTCATGGTTCTGGGTTGAGTCAGCAGGTTGTCAGAATGCAAAAGTCTAAAAAATATCTCAAAGATAAATCTTAGGTTTTGACAATAGTGATGTTATCTGAAGGAGCAATTGGGGAGGTTACAAATCTTGTGACCTCCAGCTACATGACTCTTGAGCAGTAAATGTTTACAGAAAGGCAAGCTGGGGAACAATGGCTGGTTATTGCTTAATTATGCTGACATCTTAGCAGAATTCAGGCCCTTCCCACAATCCCAAACTTGTGGCCTTATGTTAGTCTTACAAAGGTGGTTTCAGTCCTCAAGCAAAGAGGAGTTAGTTGTGGGAAAGGACTATTATTACCTTTGTTTTAAAATTAACAAAGGCAGTTAGCTTGTGAGGTTAGAAGCAGTATGGAGTCAGTTAGGTGAGATTTCTCTCACTGTTATAATTTCTACAAAGGTGGTTTCACTCTCACTGCAATCTTGATGTCAGTATTTGGCTTTGTTGCACCAGGTGAGTGGGCCCCAGTTCAGTTTAATAACATGATCAAATGGTAAAGGCACCATATTAGTTGGTCTTCCCTGTGTGAGACACCCATGGGGAGCCATGGGCAGCCTCTGAGGAGAAAAGTCTCCTTATTGCCTTCATGTCTTTATGCCCTGAGAGCATAAACACTCAGTGGCATTCCACAGGTTGCTCAGGGAGATAACACTCCCCTGAAGCAGTGTAGTACAATCAAACATCTTGGCTCCTCCTGAAACCCACTCCCACCTATTTCAGTCCCGATAAGTTAAAGATCTTAAGTAGTTTAGACACACACCTCTGCTCAAGGAGATTCACAAAAACCGCCACTGCTATAAATCTTATTGAATGACTCACAAGTTCTCCTTCACTGATTAATCATTTTCCTCGTCCCTTCCTACCCTTTCCATTTGCCCTAAGAACGAAGAGCTTGTAAACCAATAAATTAGGCAGAGCCCAAGAGCTCTGGGCCATGAGCAAGCCTCTGACATGGAGGTCCCCTGGACCCACCTTTTAAACACTGTCTAACTCCTTTGTCTCCACTGGACTTGGGGTACCCGCAGCGTGGTGTGGGGCTGGTTTCCCCAACATCCTCCATGCAATATGTTCTAGGCCTACCCCAACTCATCCTTCCTGTGTGATTGATATTGATATTTTCTACTTTACCATAAACAAGAGCCACAAAGCCAGAGGCCTGGCCATTCGGGATTCTGGAACAATGTGATACAGCTCTTGAAGGCATGACTGCAAGATCCATGAAGAATGGTCCTGAGGAATATCTTTTTAAATATCTTTGGTCATATTGTGCTCAGACCAAAAAGCTGTTATATTAAAAGCGATGGACTTGTTTGTTGTCAGAAAGTATTCAATGCTCTCTGATACATTTGAGCACAGAACTGGGAGGTATGGAAGGGAAAAAAAATTCTGTGGGACTGAAATTGCTTGAAATCTGTTAGGCAGTTACAGGGTCAGGACTGAATAGTCTCTTTAATAGCACATCCTTGTCACTGACCTTGGCAGGGCTGTGTCACCTTGGCAAAGGAACCTGATGGCAGGGAATGTTAGTGGGGAGATATGGAGGATATTTCTGGGAAAGCTAATTTATTGAGCACTAATGGGCCAGTTATTGTTCAAAGGGCTTTGTATATATCATCTAATGATTAGAAGTCTAAGAAAATTATTTTTCCTTATTTATGTATGTATTACATTATCTCATTCCAATCTCAATTTTTAGGAACTCCAATAAAAAGAAACCATTCTCACTTCAGAAAGAAATTATAACCAACAGTGAAAAAGATCTGACCTAACCAACTCCATCTTGCTTCTCACCTCCAACCTGTCTTTGTTAACTACTGGGCCTAGGCCACCTAACTTTCAGAAGAACTTCCTTTACAGTTTAAAACAAAGACGGTAACAGCTCTTTTCCAAAACAAATACCCTTCTTGCCTGGGGACTACACTGCCTTTCACTAACAAACTAGCCAAAAGATTAGAAATTATGGTTTAACAGTCATGCAGCTGGAGGCTATAAGTTCTATCCCTCCCCAAATTGTTCCTGGGGATAACATCACAATGTAAAACCTAAGATCAGTGGTTGAGATATTTTGCAGACCCTGCACTTAACGAATCAGCTGAAACCACCTAGATGGATAAACTGGCTCATCTGACCTTGTGGCCCCTACTCAGGAACTGACTCAGCACAAGAAGATAGCTTCGACTCCTTATGATTTCATCTCTGATCCAGCCAATCAGCACTCCCATCTCACTGGTTCCTCATCCACCAAATTATCCTTAAAAACTCTGATCCCCAAATGCTCTAGAAAACTGATTTGAGTAATAATAAAACTCTAGACTCCTACAGAGCTGGCTCTGAGTGAATTACTCTTTCTCTATTGCAATTCTCTACTTGATAAATTGGCTCTGTCTAGACAGCAGGCAAGGTGATCCTGTTGGGCAGTTACAGGGTCTCTGGAGGTGAAGGAATGGGGACTGAAAGTTCCAAACCTCTAATCACATGGTGGGCCCCTCTGGCCATCAGCCCCCAACCTGAGTTATCTGGAGGCCCATTAAGACTCATCTCATCAGCACAAACTCAGGTGTAATTGAAAGGAGTTCACCATGAGTAACAAAATACACTCCTATCACTCTGGAAATCCCAAGCGTTTCGGGAGCTCTATGCTAGGAACCAGATACAAAGACCAAATATAATTTTTGTATATCTTACAATGTTTCATGCTTTTTTTTTTTTTTTTCAGTAATTGGCACTAGTGGATATAAGAACTTCACAGATTTTAAATCGCTGTCCATCAGATTTTATTGGTGTTCTAAAGAGCTGGGAGGGGAACTTGATTCTTGAAGCTGGCTGGCAGCTGGCTTCTTCGGGGTATGCAGCAGACAGAGCCCTTTGTTGCTATTAGCATGTTGACTACAACTGTAGTTACCTGGTGACAGGATAAAATTATAGTCAGTTTATTCTCATATACCCTGCATGGTAGTCAACTTGCCAGAGTAAACCACTCTCCCAGGGAGTATGTAATTTTGATACTTGTTTAATTTCAATCCTCTCTTGTTTGACAGAATGATTTCTCACCCATTTTAGATAGTGCCATGAACCCCTCAATTGAGTTTCTTCTTCCTGCTGTTATAGACTGTTCCTGCCTGAAATATTTAGGGAAACAGTTCTCCAAAGGCAGTTAATTGGGATTGTATGTAGACACACATAGTCTTTTTTCTTTCTCTGACATAAAGAAAAAACTCCTTCAATATTTTTATTTTCCACTTTGTTAAATATTTATATTGTGTCCCTTCAAAGCAAACTTCCACTTAAGGAAATACAAAACTTATAATGTATAGATTCTTTTTGAGGAAAGTCTAAAGATAAATCAATCCATTGCAATTTTCTACTGATTTCAAACTGTCTACATAAACAAAAAGGCACTACAATTTCTAATCTATCAAGTTCTTTCATAAATAATTCTTGAAGATCTATAAAATCTAGTTTTAATGACAATAAAATTCTCAGTGTTCAGGTCTAGGACCAGGTCACAGACCTGCTATTAGAAAGCAGTCAATGTCATGCTGGGGATAAAATATAATTTACTTGACATCCCACTCCTGGTAAAATACCAGGATTGAGATACTGAGTAAATGATGCATGTATACACATACAAAAAAAGGCATATCGCTCCTTTTACAGACTACCTTCAAATCAGGAACAAAGCCAAAAGGACAACCCATGCAAATGACAACACATGCAAAATGATTTCCTAATCTAGAATCTTCATGCTTACTTCCAACACAAATGTTTAGTCTCTAAGCCCATTCTCTTTTGCCCCTTCCTTTGAAATGGGGATAGGAAATGGAAGGAAAATATTCTCATGAATCCCCATAAGCAGGGAGCTACTGGATAAGTTGCTTCATTTTCCTGTCTCTCTCTAATAGACTAATAGTGTCTCTTCTTGGTTGCATCTTCGGGAATGCCAATAAAGAAATTTGGTTTTGTTTGTAACGGAGCTTTGCTCTGTCACCCAGGCTGGAGTGCAGTGGTGTGATCTCAGCTCACTGTAACCTCTGCCTCCCAGGTTCAAGCGATTATCCTGTCTCAGCCTTTCCAGTAGCTGGGATTACAAGTGCATGCCACTACACCCAGCTATTTTTTTGTATTTTTAGTAGAGATGTAGTTTCACCACATTGGCCAGGCTGGTCTTGAACTCCTGACCTTAGATGATGTGCCCACCTCGGCCTCCCAAAGTGCTGGGATTACAGGTGTGAACCACCACGCCCAGCCAGAAATTTGTTTTTAGGAAATCAACTTCAACTTGTTTGGGCTCTAAAAAGAAATTTTCCCATTCCCTGATGTCCCACCTACCAATCATATGAACTAATGAAGTAAAACGAATGCAGCATGCTTGGGAAGGGGATAGATGTTGGGGGAACGAGGGGAGGTTAATTCATGTTTTTGTAAATCAAATATAGTGCAGGGCCCCATGTGATTCAGTCTCTCTAATTTATAAACTCCACAATTACTCCAGAACCTCCCCAAATCCCTCTCTTATCTTTCCTTGGAAATTCTCTCTAATCTGTAGACCACATGATCCTGAGAAACAGACGCACCAAGATCTACATGGAAACATACATATGTATTACACATATGTGCTGACACACTTATATATACCGGGCATGTATACATATAGGTGGATATATACATATACACATGTGTTTGTATATTGCACACACATTTAATTCCCAACTTCTGCATCACAAAAGTCTACATCAAGGGTGTCCAATCTTTTGGCTTCCTTGAGCAACACTGGAAGAACTGTCTTGGGCCACACATAAAAATACATTAACACTAACGATAGCTGATGAGCTAAAATAAAAAGTCCCCCCAAAATCTCATATTACTGGTGAAGGGTCTTGACTACAAGCTGTCCAGGTCCTTGGCGTTTTGAACAAAGAATTGAACACCACACACAAACAAAGTAGAGAGAAATGATATGCAGGAACGAAGCAGCAAAAGCAGGAATTTATGAAAGCGAGAAAGCACTCCACAGGGTGGGAATGGGCCCCAGCAAACGGCTTAAAGGCCCAGTTACAAAGTTTTCTGGACTTTATCCCATTTGAGGTTCTTATCAGCTACCCCGATGAAGGATTTGGTATGTGGCTAATTAAAGGCTGAGGTGAATTGGTACCCTATGCAGATAAAGGGATGGTCCCTGCCAACCCAAGGCACTTTCCCTTTCCATCTGAGACATGGTAGAGTGAGAGGGCTGTAAGGAACGTAGCCTTTGATCCTTTGCTATTCTGCCGGGGAGATGGAGTTTTTCCTTTAGGTTCAGCTTTAGGAAGTTGGTGTTAATTGGCCTTAGGTTTCCTGCCCCTAGACCTTGATGTTTCTCTTTTAGGAAGTCAGCACAAATTGGCTTTAAGTTCTCTGTCTCCAGACCCTATTCTCCTGCCTCAATAATGTTTTAAAAATATTTATGAATTTGTGTTAGGCCACCTTCAAAGCCATCTTGGGTCACTTGGAGCACATGGGCTGCGGGTTGGACAAGCTTGACCTACATAATGGATCAGCAAAAAACAAACAAACAACAACTGGACTTAGAGAGTTGAGAGAAGGCAAATTGGGCCACCAAGAATAAAAGTTTCTGGGGTTTGTTTAATAGGGCTGGGGAATCGTTAAAAAAAAAAAACAACAACAAACCAAACAAAACCCACTCCTGTGTTGATAGTTTTGCCCTGATTATAGTTATTAATCCTTTCTCTTTTTTTTTCTCATTTTTCTGTAGGTTCTTCAGCTACACCACTTCCCCTCTCTCCATGCCTAGACAGGTTATGCTCACTTTCTACTTTAACTCTTCTTTCAAAGCCAAGCAATATCAAAATAATCATGTAATTCCATAGGAAGTGCTCCTCTGCAGGAGGAAAGTGTAGCTGAGACAGTTAATTTTCCGGACAACACAAGAGTTCTCTTTCAAATCACTGAAGTCAGAGGCATCTGATAAATGGAGTGTGCCATTTTTCTGAAGCGAGAGACAACCCTGGGGCTGATTTTCTGTGTGTGTAACAATGGTGTCTAGAGGCAGAGCTGAGCCTCCGCACAGGAGTCTGCACATCTTTGCATCTGAGACAGTTGGTGCAAGTCAGAACAATTCACTGGAATTCCCCAAGGAATTAAATCCTCCAGGATCTTTAAAGGCACAGACATAAAGGTGCTGTTTTAAAACCCCAAAGAATTTACACCAAACTTTTTAACATTCCTGTGGGTACTTCGTTAAGTAGCCTGCAAGGAGGGACTGGGGGAAGTCTGGTATGCAGAATATGAGAGAATCTTCAACTAGGGAAGCACCTAGAGATAGGTGACAGTATTCCAGGGGTGTGCAGATCCTCAGGACAAACATGAAATATTTTCTTAAACCTCAGTCTAACCAGAAGATTTAGGGGAAGACCCAGTAGATAATGTAGTTGAAAATTGCCATTTGTTTTGAATTACAACACAGGATTCAATGAGTTTTATTTTTTTTAATTTTATTATTATTATACCTTAAGTTTTAGGGTACATGCGCACAATGTGCAGGTTTGTTACATATGTATACATGTGCCATGTTGGTGTGCTGCACCCATTAACTCGTCATTTTGGTATCAAAACAGAGATATAGACTAATGGAACAGAACAGAGCCCTCAGAAATAATGCCACATATCTACAACCATCTGATCTTTGACAAACCTGACAAAAACAAGCAATGGGGAAAGGATTCCCTATTTAATAAGTGGTGCTGGGAAACTGGCTAGCCATATGTAGAAAGCTGAAACTGGATCCCTTCCTTACACCTTATACAAAAATTAATTGAAGATGGATTAAAGACTTATATGTTAGACCTACAACCATAAAAACCCTAGAAGAAAACCTAGGCAATACCATTCAGGCCATAGGCATGGGCAAGGACTTCATGTCTAAAACACCAAAAGCAATGGCAACAAAAGCCAAAATTGACAAATGGGATCTAATTCAACTAAAGAGCTTCTGCACAGCAAAAGAAACTACCATCAGAGTGAACAGGCAACCTACAAAATGGGAGAAAATTTTCACAACCTACTCATCTGACAAAGGGCTAATATCCAGAATCTACAAAGAACTCAAACAAATTTACAAGAAAGAAACAAACAACCCCATCAAAAAGTGGGCAAAGGATATGAACAGACACTTCTCAAAAGAAGACATTTATGCAGCCAACAGACACATGAAAAAATGCTCATCATCACTGGCCATCAGAGAAATGCAAATCAAAACCACAATGAGATACCATCTCACACCAGTTAGAATGGCGATCATCAAAAAGTCAATGAGTTTTAAGCAGTGTAGGGACCAAAGGAAACTTGGCCCTCTGAAGGTTCACTGAAAAATCAACTCAAAAGGCAGACTGATATAACAACAGGCATACATATTTCTTTAATGTGTATACACAGGGTCCTTCAGAATAAAGACCCAAAGAAACAGAGAAAATTGTCCATTTTATGTTTAGGTTCAACAAATTATGGACAGTATGTGTGGAAATATGATTGGAGGAAAAGGCTATGATCTAATGCTAATAGGCTGAGTGGGGAAACCAAGCAATGCTGTCTGTCTAGATTCTTCTTGGTCTCTCTGAGCAGCATTCCTTCCTTCTGAGTGTGAGGCAGGATCCTCTCTGGAACAGGAGCCTTGTGACCTACAGTCAAACAAGGTGGGCAGATGATTTCTTTATGGCCAGCTTTTGTACAGAAAGGTGGAGGGAAAATTAGAGTAGTATTTTTAGTTTTTTATGGCTGGCTTTAGCAAAAAGTGGCTTGGGTTTCTGTGACTCATGATGGGGAGGACAGAGTCTAGTTTCTATGGCTAGCCTTGTGGGGAGAATAAGTCTGTGAGACAGGAGGGCAGAGAAAAACGTTTGCCTCTGAGGCTTCTGCTGAAGCCTTCATTTGGGGATATTGTTTTCTAAGCCCCAACAGCAGTATACTTTCATTCTCTTCAGCTATTATGGATAATCGGGGGTAGCCTTTGAGAAGCTTCTCTGCCTATTCTAGAGCCTCCAAATTCCATCTACCCATCTATTTGGGTTCATAGACTCTGCTTTTCTAGGATGGGCATTAAAATTACATATTTGGTTTACATCAAAGGATGATTAAAGAAATCAGACACCCATTGTTACTGTTGTATTTGTAGAAAGATGTCTATTATACCACCAGTGACTGTTTGAAGGCCACATTTGAAATTTCTTATATATTTCTGTACTTCTTTGGAAAAAAAGAGTATGTTCATTTCATTTTGACATTGAGAAGTATATGAATATTTCCCCACTTTTCTCTTTGGCTTCCAGGATGTTCAAAATCAAGCTTGAAACAGTTAACAATATCACAGATCCTGAGATCTTGCCTTTTTAGTGTTATTCCTCCCCCCATCTTAATCTTTTCCTCTAATTTGTATATTTCCAGCCCATGATCATCTTTAAGTGTCTATATTTCTTAATCATTTTATAGAGTATGTGTTTATATTAGAAGCTTCAATCCTTTATGGAATAAATTAGGAAATAAACATTTAGAGGCTGTATATATTAGAAGTGCATGGGGCCTTACATGATTTAATTGAGTCCTCCCAATGATGCATAAGGTAGGTGTTCTATAAATGTGCAGTAACTACTCAAGGCCATACACCTAGAAAATGACTGAGCTTAGAATGAACTTTTATTTCTCTCACTCCATGCCCCATGGTCTTTCCATCAGTTGATTCCCAGGAAGAAATACCCAGAGTTCAGTCAGTCAGAGGCACACAGATTGCCCTACCATGCCTGCCCCTGCCAGCACCCCTGTCTTCTTTGTCTGGAATGTTTAGATGGGAACCATCATGTCCTTCCAGATTCGTGGATTCCCACATTTTCAGTGGGGCCTCCATTCATCAGTGGCCCATGAAAGAAACCTGACTCTAATTTAGCAAAACATAAACAAAAAACAAAGCAAAGCAAAAATAGCAATCTATTGACTCAGATGTGGGAATGGGAGGTGGGATCTTCAGGTACAGAGTTCTGTATCCCCTCTCTTAGTTCTGCTTCCTTCCATTTGACTTCAAATTCAGGAAGGTTATCTTTACATGGCAGGAAACACAGATACAACAGCTTTAGACTTGCATGGCCTTCTAGCTCTTGATCCCAAAAGATAAAACATGATGCTCACTGATATAGTTGGGATCTGTGTCTCCACCCAAATCTCATGTTGAATTAAACCCCAATGTTGGAGGTGGGGCCTGATGGGAGACAATTGGATCATGGGGGCAATTTCTCATGGTTTAACACCATCCACCTTATGCTATCATGGTGAGAGTGAGTTAAGTCAAGAACTAGTTGTTTAAAAGTGCGTAATGCTTCCCCTACTGATTCTTCCTCCTGCTCTGGCCATGTGAAAATGTGCTTGCTTCCTCCCTTTGCCTTCTGTCATGATTGTAAGTTTTCTGAGACCTCCCTAAAAGCAGAAGCTGCTATGCTTCCTGTACAGCCTGCAGAACCATGAGCTAATTAAACCTCTTTATAAATTACCCAGTCTCAGATATTTTTTATTATTATACTTTAAGTTCTATGGTACATGTGCACAATGTGCAGGTTTGTTACCTATGTATACATGTGCCATGTTGGTATGCTGCACCCATTAACTTGTCATTTACATTAGGTATATCTCATAATGCTAACCCTCCCCACTCCCCCCACCCCACGACAGGCCCCAGTGTGTGATGTTCCCCACCCTGTGTCCAAGTGTTCTCATTGTTCAATTCCCACCTATGAGTGAGAACATGCAGTGTTTGGTTTTCTGTCCTTGCAATAGTTTGCTCAGAATGGTGGTTTCCAGCTTCATCCATGTGCCTACAAAGGACATGAACTCATCCTTTTTTATGGCTGCATAGTCTTCCATGGTGTATATGTGCCACATTTTCTTAATCCAGTCTATCATTGATGGACATTTGGGTTGGTTCCAAGTCTTTGCTGTTGTGAATAGTGCTGCAACAAACATACATGTGCATATGTCTTTATAGCAGCATGATTTATAATCCTTTGGGTATATGCCCAGTAATGGGATGGCTGGGTCAAATGGCATTTCTAGTTTTAGATCCTTGAGGAGTTGCCACACTGTCTTCCACAATGGTTGAACTCGTTTCCAGTCCTACCAACAGTGTAAAAGCATCCCTATTTCTCCACATCCTCTCCAGCACCTGTTGTTTCCTGACTTTTTAATGATCTCCATTCTAACTGGTGTGAGATGATATCTCATTGTGGTTTTGATTTGCATTTCTCTGATGGCCAGTGATGATGAGCATTTTTTCATGTGTCTGTTGGCTGCATAAATGTCTTGTTTTAAGAAGTGTCTGTTCATATCCTTTGCCCACTTTTTGATGGGGTTGATTTTTTCTTGTAAATTTGTTTGAGTTCTTTGTAGATTCTGGATATTAGCCCTTTGTCAGATGTGTAGATTGTAAAAATTTTCTGCCATTCTGTAGGTTGCCTGTTGACTCTGATGGTAGTTTCTTTTGCTATGCAGAAGCTCTTTAGTTTAATTAGATCCCATTTGTCAATTTTGGCTTTTGTTGCCATTACTTTTGGTGTTTTAGTCATGAAGTCCTTGCCCATGCCTATGGCCTGAATGGTATTGCCTAGGTATTTCTTTATAGCAGTGTGAGAATGGACTAATACACACACTCCCTCAGAGTCCATGTCACTCTTTGATAAAGATGTGGATTGTCTCTGCTTAGGTATCATGCCCATCCCTAGATCAATCACTCTGTCCAAGAGGATTGAGTTCAGACCTACTAGCCTGGGTCCTGTGCCTCCTTCTGTCATGGAGTGAATGAGACCACATAATGGTGGTCCCATCAGCATCATCTAGAATGAGGGAGAAACAGGAAAAGGAAGGAATGCTGCAAAGACAAAGACATGAGCCCACAGCAGCCTTCATTTTCATATTATACTTGATAAATTTGTAAACTAAAATATTTACTGCATTGGTAGAAGTGCTATAGGGCTGGGCCATGTCTTTTGCATTTATGTCACCAGCACATAGCATGTGGTAGTGGTCAAAAAGTATATGTGAGTTTGAAGGAGTAAGAGTGGAGAGGAGAAAGATATCTTATTTAAGAAAGAAAATCATACCCAGATTAATCACTTTCCTATATAACCAATGATTAAGGTAGGACACTCTTAGTCAACAGTAGCAAAACTATGTGTTTTCTGCTATGTCCAAGAAGTACCAGTATTAGGCACATCTACTGTCTGCCTTTGGATCAGCTAGCCCTTTTTCTCCATGTTCACAGAGGAGGATTGACCTCTATTTTCATTCTAAGGAGTTATCGAATGGACCCTTCCACCTCATACCAACTACACTGTTACTCACCTGGCTCCTATGAATACTATGTCACTCAGCTAGTGAGGAATTAGTAGTGACCTCCTAGGGTAACACTGTCTAGTCCACTCATTTAGTAAACTCATGGAATAGTCTCAGGGCATAGGTAAGTGTGAATTTTTGCTCTTCAGTTAATTGCAACCTTCTGCCATCGATGCAAGTTCTCCAGAGGAGCACTTCTCAAAATTTAACAGGATTATGGGTCACCTGGTGATTATTAAAGTCAGGTTCTGCATTAATACCTCTGGAACAAGGCCTGAGATTCTGCATTTCTAACAGGTTCTCAAGTGATAATGTTTTTGCAGATCCTCAGACTACATATTAAATAGCAAGGATTTAGGTGATTGGGGTAGGCTTGATGAGAGAAGATGAAAGACTACTGTCACTTTCCCAGCAAGGAGTAAGTTGCAGTTATTAATATAAATAAAAATTGAGGAAAATGCATGGAGGCTGGTGGATTGAGGTGTTTCTCCTATAACTTCAGACATTCTGTTGCCTGTTGTACCTCAATGAGAACACTCAGCACAGACTCCCCTGTGTCACTGTCCATGCAGTAAGTCATGTCTCTTTCTCCTCAATAAGAACTCCGGGGAAAGTGTGGTTTATAACACCAGGCCTAGTTTCATGGCCCAGTGAGCTGGAGGCCATTATCCTTAGCAAACCAACACAGGAACAGAAAACCAAATACCGCATGTTCTCACTTATAAGTGGGAGCTGGATGATGAAAGCACATAGACATATAGAGGGGAACAACAGATACTGTGGCTTTTTGGAGGGTGGAGAGTGGGAGGAGGGAGAGGATTAGGAAAAATAACTAATGAGAACTAGGCTTAATACCTGGGTGCTGAAATAATCTATACAACAAACCCCCCCACCGACAAGAGTTTACCTGTGTAACAAACTTGCACTTATACCCCTGAACTTAACATAAAAGTTAAAAAAAAAGGAAAAGGTGCTGATTAATTGTAACAGATTATTAGAAAATAAGAGGGACAATAGTAAGTGAGTCATATGATAAAGGGAATTTCAGCAGAGGAACTGAATAACTGATACAGAAAAGGAAGAATCAAATCAAGTGGAAGTGGTTCATGTGTCTAACTTGAAGAGTAACTAGATTTATCTGAAACTCAGGAGGTTTGATTTCTCTTGTGAATGTGTTCAATAATTGAGCAAACAGCTTACTGTTGAGAATGGAGAAAAATATGCCATCATAAATCCTTAGGTTCTTCAGTCAAATACTCTTAAATTCATAGTATTATTGTGACTTATTATTCATAGCCAAGAATCTGCAGTTCTTGGCTATGGTTGGGAGCATTGCTTGAAGTTACGTGGTATACCACTTTTGCTTTTTGAAGTTAACATTAAACCTACGAATGTGAGAAAATGCCACATGGTTGAGGTTTGGTCTTATCTCAGTTTAAATACAATTAGAGCAATAAGTTGAATGCTGCATTATTATAACACCTGAATCACAACAAATACACCACTAATTTACCTGTCTCCCCTCCTCCCCCATCTCTTTCCCCAGCAGATCTTCACTGTTCCTCAGATTGATCATTACTAGATAAAAAGATGGCCATGCAAACATACCAGCCACCTGCAGATTCTATTCACAGGGCAGGGATTGATAACACACATGCATCAGGTTTCTCCAGAGAACAGAGCCAATAGGATAGAGGTACAGAGATATATAGATATAGCTAACATAGGTTTATAGATCGTTCTAGAGAGATACATATGGAGATTTATTATGAAGAACTGACATATACAATGGAGGCTAAGAAGTCCCAGAAACTACTGTCTGCAACCTTGAGACTCAGGAAAGCTGGTGATGTAATTCAGTCCAAGTCCACACACTAGAGAGCCATGGCAGACTGGGTATAAATCCCAGTCTGAGGATAAGAGAAGATGAGATGAGATGCTCAAGCAATGAGGTAGAAAAAAAGGAGTGAATTTCTCCCTTTCCTCTGCCTTTTGTTCTATTCAGGCCCCCAGCAGATTGGATGATGCCCAGCCGTATTGGGGAGGATCATCTATTTTATTGAGTCTACCAATTCAAGTCCTAATCTTATCTGGAAACATTCTCACAGACACACCTAGAAATAATGTTTAATCTGGGCACCCTGTGGCCCAGTCAACTTGACATACAAAATTAACCGTTACAACATGGGCCACTTCTCAAAGATACCTCCCTGTCATTGTCTTAATTTTAGATGAGTGTATTTTGTAAATTTGCCTCTAGATCTTTATGGCTTATATTCATGGTTGGATTTTCATCTTATTTAGAGATAGGCATCTTGAGACACATCCACTTATTATTCAATGTGAGTTGCCAGCAGACCAGATAACATGATTCCTAACAGCACTAGAGTGATGCCTAGTTAGGCTTCTTTAGGTCTCATCTAATAGGGGTAATTTCAAGAGCATTAACGATTTAACCATACATGTGTCCCCACACTGCCTGCCACTGCCAGGAAGAGCTGCCCAACCCTCTCAGACTTCCCTTCATAGCAGGGTGAGGGGAGTCTCCATTTCCTGAATCTGACTTTTACCTGTCAGAGTCTAAATAGGACAATTACTCAGATCAGCATCAGCTCAAAGTGTTGATGACTAAAACTGAATCCAGGAGTGTCACTCTACCAAGCTCACATTAGACCAAGCACGGGGAGGCAGCTTGCCTTCTCAAATGAAAACATTTGTCAAGCTTATGCATTTAAACATAGACGGCAGAAGCTTTGATATGAGAACAAGCCTGGCAAAGGTCATATAGAAATGACAGTGGATGATCAGAGGTGGAGAGGGGGTGGTGGTGGTGGGGACAGTGCCAATGAGCTCATTGTGAAGCTAGAACCAACTGGGTCTTCATTATGTGGCCAGGCCACAGTCATAGGTTTGAGAACAAAACCTGAAATCAAGGTGCCCTTTAGGTTAGCTCTGTTGATTCAGAGGGATTTAAGGTCCTGGCATGAATCTGATGGAGCAGCAGTGTGGGAAATCAGACAAGTTTAGGTCCCAGTTCTGTTTATCAATAGCTGTTTAACAATGGGAGAGGAGCTTGCCTCTTCTGAGCCTTAGTATTCTCATTTGCAATGTGCATAAAATACTGACTATGTAAGGAGCTTGCAAGGATTCCATGTGTTAGTGTGGTGAAGTATGTGCCTCACAGTAGGAGCTCAGCGATCATGGCTGCCGTTACTCTGAAGGGCCAGGCATTCTGACCCAGAGCATGCGGTTATTCTACTCCCAACAGTCAGTCTCACTCAAGGGGAGGGAAACAACTGCAGATTCCCAGGGGAGTCAAGGCCTGAAGTCTGAATTGTTAGCCAGTTCCACCTGTGCCTCAAGCATCTAAAATATGAGAACCATTGGGTTATGTTATGGAGACCATAGTTAGACCATTTTTGGTGCTGAAATTATTTTGAGCCAGATGTTCTGCTCCAATGGCCTATAGAGAGTACTACTTGGGGCACATACAAGAGATTAGAGATTTTGCAAATTCTGTTATCTATTGGAAGTTTTGCATTTACAGTATTCTTATATTTTAGTTTCAAAATCCATAATTTAGGGCTCAGAAATATATTCCCATACAAATATTTTTTAAAAGGTTGGTTAGATTTCCAGGAACACGTGCTAAATCCTTGAGGTAGCTGAAAGACAGCACTTTTAATTTGCATTGTTATAGGTTAAAAGGACTTCTTTTTGGATATGATATTAAAGAATCAAAAGGGAACATGACTTTAAAGACAAAACAAATACTAAAGTAAATATCAATGTACCCAGAATAAGAAGTAAAGCCTTCTGGAGGTCTCTAGTTAATTACTCAAGTCACACATTTGGCATTTTAGTTATGAATATGAAGGAACAGCTCATGGGTGGGGGTCAAGCAATGGTAGGTGGTACAATGGGCATCCACCCATTCAGCTTCTGGGAACTATTTTCCACTTTGAACAGTTGGTAAACTTAGTCGAGTGGGTACATTTAAAGACCCCCTTTAAAAGGAAGAACTGTCTCATGGACTCCCAATGTCAGCTAATTTTACAGAGACTTAGATAATATAAAAATATAATGATATTATCTGCCATTATATCATCACAAAGAACACAAATTGGAAATTAGCAAACCTACCAAACCAATGTAATTAACATTAATTAATGAAATATGATGTTTTGTTAAATGAAATAGCCACTTGCACTGTGAATGACTACTACTTGTCTGTTCTTGTGAGTTTGGCATGTTCAAACCAACTCTCTGTTTAAAAAAATCCCATGGAGTCATTTGCCTTCATTTGGCTTAAAAACATAGTCTACTTGTGTTTCTTTTTATATTGATACTGGTTGCCCACTACCGGCTCTGGGGCAAGAGATGACTCATAAACACCGAGACTCCAGAGAAGACATAGATGAAAGAGACTCCAAGACCTCATCTTCTGAATGACCTTCTGAGTGAGGAAGCCTAGCCCTTGTAAGGGCAGAGTCATAGCCATGGGCCCACCGGCTTCACAGATAGTCATGAAACTTTTTATATGGAGGTCACCAAAGGGAGAATAGCAGTTTTCACAGTTCAGCCTTTGAGACAAAAAGAACAGCCTTCCTGCCTGTTCAGAGGGAAACTGCTGCATAAAAGGGTTCGAGCCTGGTCAGAACACCTGCTAGGTTCTTGCATGCTCAGCTAGGAGGCCAACTAGACCTGTACCGCCCAAAGCATTGGCTAGTGAGCACTTCAGAATGGGGCTGGCCTGAATTCAGAAAGGCTTTAAGTGTAAAACATTCACTGAGTTTCAAAGACTTAGTATGATAAAAAGAATGTAAAAGTCTTAGGAATAATTTTCCTATGGATTATATACTGAAATAACATTTTTAGATATATTGGTGTAGTAAAATACTGTATGTTATAAAAACTTTACCTATTTATTTGAACAGCTTTTAATGTGGCTGCTAAAAAGACTTAAAGTTATTTTTATACATATATATCGCTTGTATTCTGTTTCTACTGGACAGTGCTCTGGGCTTTACTTGATTCCTCTCTTTCTGACCCATCAGTGAATCCCAAGGTTCTCCAGAGAAACAGAACCAACAGGATGTATGGCATACACAGGGGCAGGGGGAGATGCGACAGGGAGAGGAGAAAGAGAACAAGAGAGAGATAATTTAAGTAATTGGTTCTTGCAATTCTAAAGGTGCAAGGCAGGTTAGGCCAGCAGGCTGGAGCCCCAGGATAGAGTTGTAGTTCAAATCCAAAGGCAGTTTGCTGGCAGAATTTCTTTTTGCTCAGAGGAGGTCGGTCAGTGTTTGCTCTACTAAGGAAACCAACTGATTGGATGACACCCACCTACGTTATGGAGGATAATCTACTTTGCTTAAAGCCTACCCATTTAAAAATAAATCTCATCCAAAAAACCACTTTCACGGAATCATCTCAGATAATGGATGGCCAAATATCTTGGCACTGTGGCCCACCCAAGTTAACATGAAATTAACCACCATAGTTCTATGTTATATCCCGAGCTCTGCCATTTCCTTCCCTTCTCACTGTGGCCACCTTAGTCTAAGCCAGGATTTCTTACACCTGGACAAGTGTATGAGTCTTCCAAATGACTCCCGAAGTCTGTTTTTACAGAGCTAGCAGTATGGTCATCTCAAAGACTTCACATCATGCCTTTCTTGCTCAAACTCCATCAAGGGTTTCCCATTGCTGTTGGTATAAATGCCAAACTTGTTGCCTTGGGATCCCACATGTTCTGACCCCTGTCTATCTCTCTTCTGCCCTGAGTTCACAAGCCCTTCCTCTTCAAGATTTAACTGTATTGCCACTCTCTTGGCTTCTCAGAACAAAACAACAAAACAAGCTGGTTCTATTTCAAGGCCTTTGCATGAGTAGTTCCCTCTGTCTAGAAATCTTTTCTCCCTGATATTCACACGATGGCTTCTTCTTGTTGTAAAGATCATTTAAATGTCACCACCTCAGAAAGGCTATCCTTGACCACCCAGTTAAAGCAGGCAAACTCAGTCATACCCTTGGGATATATTTTCTTTGTTGCACATATCAGTCTTTAAAATTATTTTATGCATTCACTTGTTTGCCATATTTTTCCCACCCAAGAATGTGAATCTTATCAGACCAAGGCCTTGATAGAATAGTTTGTTGATAGTGCTATAGTCCTAGCACCTAATATATAGTAGGACATCTGTATATATGTGTTCAATGAAGAATGTTATCTTAGGTAGAATCAGTGTTACTTCATCCTGTACATTGGAGGAGGGCTGGAAATTTACCTCTGTGGTTGGAAAGTGCAAGGAACATCTCTTCTTATCCAGTCAAAGGGAAATTGCCTTATAAAGGTCATTCAAACCTTTTCCTGTTGGAAGCATGTGATATTTGTTTATTTTCAGAGCCAAGATAAGACTAGGTGGCAGGGGCTATCTTTAAATAAATGAATCATAATTAAGGCTGGAGTCTTTTTAAAAAGAGACCAGATCCTGCCTTCTTTTATTAACCAAACATAAGGCTCTCCCCTGGGATGTGATGGTGGTCACGGGACAATTATACACTTTATCAGCAATTCTTCAAGAGCATGCTCCTGAACGTTCCCAAAAATTGCACATAAGGTCCTCCCTCCTATTTTTAGATTACCCAGTTAATCTGAACATGGGTAAAAAGGTGATTAATAATTTAAGATTTCAAATCTGTTATACTTTATATTGGTATACTGGGAGTCAGTGAAAATGTGGACAATATAGATCTTCTTACAGACTCCATTTTACTTACAAGTTTTATGTGTTTGAAGGGTAACTAAACAATTTTAATATAAATATTAAAGGAAACATGGATAAATGAAAAGTTTGCCTGAATTTTTTTTAGCTAAACTTTGACCCTTCCAAACCATTTTTGCATTTGACAAGCTGCCTTGTGCTAGTCTCCCAGACCCAAGTCCTTGACAGTATGTGTTTATCCTCTTCAGCTACAGGGGATTAGATGGGAATATTTTAGAATCATTAATGCAGTGATTCAGCCAAACCATGGCTGCTCTCTCACCAGTGAGCCATATAGCCTTCCAATGTGGAAATGAGGTTGAAAAGTCTGACAAATATCGAAAGCAATGTGGTTCATTTCTGAAATGGCAAATTAATTCTATTTCCAGGGCAGACATGAGAAATAAATATCTCTATTTGCCACTCTAGAAAGATTTCATATTTAGGTCACTAAAATACAAAAGTTCTAGATCTACCTCCACCCCACCCCTGTTTAAAAACTCCCACAAACACAAATCACAAAAATATATAAAACAAATCATAAGGTCATCAAAAAGCAAACTGATGTGGTTGTCAGGGGCTCCCTGGCAACCAGGGGAATTAAGGACTTACATAATGGATACAGAGCTTTAGTTTTATGTGATGAAAAGAGTTCAGGTGGTTGGGTACATAACAATGCAAACATACTTAACACCCCTGAACTGTACACTTAGAAATGGTAAATTTTATGTTATATATATTTTACCATGATTTTTTCAAAATTATACTAAGATACCAAAACTCAAAGTCCTGCAGTTTTGATCTTTAAAGAAGCTGCACATAGAAGCTTCTGGGCCCCAGGAAAACACGTTACATGATATCATGTGTCAGTTGGCCAGGATGCCTTAGACCAATGAGAACCTTCACCAAAGGGGCAGGCATTTCGGCTTTTCACCATCTATTGCCTGCCTGGCTTGGAAGCATCTGGTCTAGGCATGATCAGATCCTGCCTCCTTCCACTGATTTCCACCCTTTGGAATCTAAGGCCTGTCCCCCTCCCACACACTCTTTCACAGATTAACTCTGAGTAGTGATGGCTACACAGTGGAACTCGTTACCTGGTGGGGCTGTGCGAGAAGCTGGCATGCACCCATTCAGGGGTCCTCACCAATTCTGGGAAGTGGGTACTGTTCTTGCTCCTATTTTATGACTAAGAACACTGAGCATTTGTAATGACACTTATTGATCTACATATGCCTACATTTTCCTCTTTCCAGGGAGAGTCACAAAAAAAGGAATGAGAAAGCAACAGAATCTCTTCTCCCTGCCCGTTCACCTCCAGTCTTCTGGGTTTGTGGAGCATGCCCAGAAATCCCAGCAATTATTTCATCCACTTCACTGTAAGCAACATTTTCCTGCATGAAATGAACTCCATCTGGGCTCAAACAGAGATTTATAAAAGCAACCTTTTTTGTCTTCACACAAAAGAAAGGCTAAGAGTGAAACCATGGTGAGGTTTTGGTGCTCAAGAGAAGGCTTTGGGAGGAGTCGAGTGCAGTTAGATATAAATAACATCGTTTAAGCCAGGATGTGGCTTGGTGACAGCTAATTCTGACTCTGGTCGCCTTGCCAGAACAGCTTTCAACTGTTTCACGTGATTTCATAAACCCTTGAACTGCAGAGTTATTTCACACCTGCAGAGGTAATGAATACCTTTGAGAACATTTGCAAAGCTAGTTGGCAAAAGTCAAAGAAACCAGTGGAACACAAGCTCTCCAGAGGCCTTTTTCCTGTTCCACTTGTGCTGTGCCTCAGTGAGTAGAGGGAGGCTGTCAAATGGAGTGACTACAAGTTCACAAATAAATTTTCTTCTTTACCAGTGGGTCAGTGTGCCTCAATCTCATCAGAATAGAAAAACAAAAATGAAAGAACCTCAGATGTCATGGTAGTGGCAAGACACAGGGCTGAATGTCCTGCCTGCAGATGTGGGGCCCCTGTTCACAGACTGCCATGTCATCTAGCACATAAGCAAACAAAGTACAAATGCCTGTGTATACTTGTTACAATTCATGCCAGGAATTTACCTCCTGGGTATGTGAAGTGTCTGTGTTTCAGGGAGTGGAGATTTCCGATCTCTCCCTTTCCTGCTGCTTCCCATTCATCTTTTAACTCAGAAGCTGTAACTCTCCAAATACAGAGATGCCAGTATCCCACTTTGCATATTCCGAGAAGAAGAGCAACCCAGACATAGTTCAGAAATTCATAATCAGCATGGCCACAAATAAAATTTTAAAAGTCATTTCTTGTGAACATCTCATGGTGGTGGATTCCTCCACATATAAAAGGACTATGTCCCAAAGGAATTTATTAGTAGTCTAAGAAGGATTCTATGAATAAATTATACAAACTGTGGAAAATGTGTCAAAAAGGATAGAACTATTTGCTCAAAAATTCTGGTAAATAGACTTAAATCATGTGCATTACATGGAGATTACCAATTCAGAGAGAATTCATTTATTCAGAAAATGTTTATTGCTAGGCACACCCAGTATAGACAGGTGAACACCACAGTTTTGGTTCCTGCCTCATGGAGTTTACCGTCTAGTTGGAGAGGTGGTCAACAGACGAACAAATATAAAAACAAACATGGACAGTGCTGAGATACAGAAGAGTGATGACAAGAGATTCAGAGCCCTTTCTTGTACTGAAACATGCAAATTTTCTCATTGATTGCTTGTTAATGTTTTATAGGACTCTTTAGGGTGTAGCAGGGGGCCTGAAGTATCTTGAGAATAATAGTCATTGTTCTAAGTGGCAGTGAATAGAGAATTCCAGGGAATACGTGATCAGATACTTACAATGTCAAATCAACCTAACCAAATACCTTCCATAGAAGTATCTGGAGAGGCATGTGAGATAGCATAAAAAGTGAGCTTGGGTGGCAAGTAGACCTGGATCTGGATTCCACCTGCACTATTCATCCATTGGGTGACCTTGGGCAAAGAACTTGAACTCTCTAGGCCTCAGGGTCCTAGGGTGTTAAAGGGGAAAACTGTACCTACATCAGATGGTTCTTGTCAGAAAGAGCTAATAAGTCATATAGTATCTGTTCAATTCTGCTCACACAAAGTAGATGTTTAAAGAGGCAGCTGTGATTTTTATTGAGGAAATTCAGTCTCTCCCTCTTACAAAGGGGCAGCACAAAGTATAGCCATGGGCTTCCATGAGGACAGGCTCTTTCTGGAAAGCCAGAATAGGGACTCTTCTTGTCCTCCCCATCCTCCTCCCCTTGAAATGAAGGTATATCTAGTCACCCAAGATGAAAGACACAAAGCAATCCCACCAACTAATACTTTTCTGCCCTCTGGTACTTTTAAAAATAGTAGTTACTTCTACAATGTCCCCCAGGTTATAAATTACCTGCCTTTGATCAAGATAAAAAGATGAGTCACTAATGTGTCAGCTGGAAATTGTCTTAAGGCAGGAATGATAGCCTATTTTTAATAAAGCTTACAACTACCACTATCCCTAAATTGGGTCTGTGGTGTTATGCACATACAATGGACTCAATACAGTAAATATCTTTTGAGAACCTACATAATCCTCTGTGTTCCTAGACAAGAAAATGTTTCAAGAACAGAATCTTAGTAGAGCATACATATGAGTTTCTGGGTGGACTTGTCCTCAGGCTGTGGCAGTCCCTGTTTGCTCAGAACCCCTTCCAGCTCCTTCCACAGCTCCTCCTTTGGTGGGTTTACTGTGTATTTTCCTTCCAGCTTGTTTACAATCACAGCCCTGGCACTTGGAAGATTTTCCACGTGAGTTGAACCTAGATGGTCCCAAGCAAATACAAATCTTGCCTGTATTTAGAGATCCAATGTCTAGACTTCCATAAGCTGATAGCCACTCCCCTCACAACCACCACTGACATATACTGAGCACTTATTTTGTGATAGGCACCATTACAAACCTTTGTAGGTAGTATTTTGACTCCTCACAAACCTCTGAGAAAAGTATATGGAGAGAACAAACCCATTTTATAGCTGAGGAAATTGAGGCTCAGAGGTGCCGTGTTTGCTGAAAGTGAATAATCAGAGCTGTGATTACAGCCTGACTTGCCTTTTAACCATTCTCCTCTACTGCCCCTCATGGAGGCCATCTCCCAGGGAAGGATGTTCTTAACAACTAGGGCACTTTCATCACAAACTGTAAACCAGTGGCTTCTATACAATTATGTGTGTGTGCAAGTAAATTATTGATGGGGACTCTCGAGCTCATACCTCTCTTGAAAAGGGTATAGTCTCAAAGGGTTTCTATAGGTAGTAAGGGTTTCTTTAGGTAGTAAGCTCCCTGGGCTTAGGAATCAGGTTATTTCATGTATCACTATCTATTCAGCACCTAGCATGCACCCAATACTTTGTAGGTTTAATCATTACGTGTTAAATGAATAAATGAATGTGTGGGGCTTTGGTATAATCCAAGAGAAAAGTCATGATTATAAAACAAGCTAGAACAGGATGACCTCCACAGAGTAAGGGCCATGGGGTGTCAGAGATGGATTAAAGAGACCAAAGGTCACTGGGCACAGTGGCTCATGCCTGTAATCCCAGCAGTTTGGGAGGCCAAGGGGGGGGCGGATCACAAGGTCAGGAGATCAAGACCATCCTGGCCACCATGGTGAAGCCTCGTCTCTACTAAAAATACAAGAAAATTAGCCAGGTGTGGTGGCACGCACCTGTAGTTCCAGCTACTTGGGAGGCTGAGGCAGGGGAATCACTCAAACCCAGGAAGCCGTAGTTGCAGTGACCCAAGATTGTGCCATTGCACTCCTGGCAACAGAACAAGACTCCATCTCAAAAAGAAAGAGGCCAAAGGTCTATGTGCAAGGTTCCAAGGTAAGGCTCAGCCAGGGGCCTGGGCAAGTCTGACCCTCTGCCACCCTGCACCCCATGGGAGACACGGGGGGAATGGTACCCAGAGTTTGGGGGAGGTCTAGACAATATTAAGAGAACCAAGCATATTAGTGTTGGCTTCATGGAGAAGGCAACATCAGAACTGTGACCAGATTTAATGAGGAGATGGAGGAGGTATTCTTTCTAAGCAGAATAAATGGTCTAAATACAGACCAAAGTTGGGAAATTATGGGGCAAGAACAGGAAATAGCATGGTTATTTGTTGGTAAGCAAGGGTGTGTGGAAGGAAATAGGATGGGAAAGTTGAGTGGCACTCCAGTCCAGCTTGAATCCTACACAAAGGATGGTGGGGTTTATTCCATAGAAAGATATTCTCCAGATTGGGGAACACATGTGTTATTCACTGGTGTACATGCATGGTGCAAGGTGGTACAGAGACCACCTACCTATCAATTCCCCTTCAATCTGATGAAGCCAAGGAGGAAGTCTCAGTTGATGTGGGTCTATCCATAACAACTAATCCATGATAATTATACTAGTCAGGGTCTCCACAGGAGACATATGACTTATCAAAGCAGGATAATCCAAGAGGGTGTCATAAAGGGACAATCAACTAAGTATGGGTACAGGGGAACCACAATGGCAACACACTGACCCAGGGCTTGTAAAGGGAGAGCTGTCACCATTTCCAGGCTTGAAGGGACAAGAGGAGGGTTTAAGAACAAGCCATGTTAAAATGGGGAGCAATCTTTGGTCAGGGGATACTGCCAGGCTGTGGTGACCCTGCAGGGAGGGAGCCAGGGAATAAAGCCCTGGACCCATCGTTCCCTCCTTCCTAGACTCTGCTGGGCTCCCATAGGCTGAGGCCAGCTGGAAACCAGAAAGTAAGGGAACTCACTGACCTGTCCTCGGGCTCAGCTTCCTGGGCAGAGAGCAAGAAGAAGAGAGAAAAATGGATCTGGAGGGAAAAACAGTCACTGAATCATCACCCACCTTTGTAAACACAGAGAAATCAGACTTCAGGCTTTGAGCCTCAGGCAATACTATCTTGCTGGAAGATAATACTTTTGTTTTCATTGCATTTATTTTTATAGTTTCTATTATGATAGATGGTACTGGTTTTCCATTTACTTAGAGATAAAGTTTCCCTTTAGAATACATTTAAGATTTTTTTTAAGTGAGCCTATTTAAAGATAAATATGAAGTAAACCACAGCACAGATGGAAAGGGAAAATAGCAAAGATAATGGAGGTGGTATGACTAATGTTTGGGAAAGCCTCATAGAAAACAGGGAGCTATGGACAGGTTTTGAGCAGGAGAGCGATAGGATCAAGGCTCTGCTCTGGGAAACTAAATGTAGCTGCAGCATATACAATAGACAGCAGGGAGATGGGAGGTAGGGAGGCCATAGGCAGTGCCAGTGGGGCTAGAGAGGTGGGGATGCAGGGGAGAGGATTACAGGAGAAAGAGTAGAATCAACGATATTTAGTCATTCATTGCATGGAGGGTAAGCAAGATGCAAAGCAAAAGATAATAACTGCTGCCCAAATTGCATTTAAAAACATCTATTTCCAGGAATATTAGAACTGATGGAGGAAATAATGTGACAGCAATCCAGGCCTACTAACAGGTAGAGTGTTTATGTCATTCATCTCCTACGAGGTCGTCCGTGATGAAAGGAAAACACAAACATTTATCTAATGTATGCCCATGCCTGATGTTTCTCCAGACAGCTGAGTTTGTTTTTCAGATTTGTACCAGAAAAATTGGGAAGGTCAACCAGGCTTGGCATAGAACACCAGGAGGGCAATTTTCATGCCTTGGATCAGCACCATAGAGGAGTTTTTATAATGTGTTTATAGTACACAGATACTCTGGATATTTATTTAGAGCTCTGAAATAAGTCAGGAGATCTATTTCCTGAAAAGCTATTTAGTTAGAAAAATGAAGTCAAACAGACGTAAGTGTCACATAAAAATAATTTGCAACTAGAGGTTAGAAATAGTAACAGCATAACAAGATTGAAACAAAGCTTTGGCCCAGTAAGGATTCTGAAACTAGTTGCTCGCCTTATCTTGGACTTTAAAAAAAATTACATACACGCACAACAAATGAATTTCTAGACCATGCCTCACTTGTACGAAAATTACTTTCAATTAAATGCTCAAGTTCTGGTTCCATGAGAGTTTTAACTATCATGCTTTCAAATGAACCAGTGATTCACAGGCATTGAGGGAAGGAAGAGACTGATCAGATGATCAAGTCTGTCCCAGAAGATATCCAGGCAAGTGTTCCCTGCAGTTTATTTTCAATCACTTTGTTCAGTTCTGGTTTAAAATGACTCCAGCAATGGGACTCTTCATCAATCTAAGAGGCCCATGGGAGTCCTTTCTCAGTCTAAGAGTCCTCATTTTAGAAAAAATATTCTGATATGAAATCTTGTTGTACCACTTGCCTTTCCCAGTGGAACCCCTCTTTTTCCTCGCATTTAGGCCCTTCAGCCCCTCCAATTGTCAGAAGTGGCAGTATCTTTTCTCATCAGTTACTCTTTCCTTTCCCTTTATCGTTTTTTATTCTTTTTCATCTGAAGAGTTTTGTGATTTTGCCTGCTTCTCTCTGTTCCCTATCAGCACAGGAGCTGACGGCTCTGACAAGGCTGCATTTCAATGGAGGCCCCCAAAGCCTGGCTATGTGGCCTCATGGCCTTCAGCTCCAGTCCAGAATGATACTTCTAGAACTCTGAGAATTTCAGACCTAGCTAATCCCGAGTGACTAGATACTTGCCTGGTGGCTAGGGCCTGCCATGTAATCTGCCTATGACCAACTCTCAATGAAGAGTTGTAGTCAATGTGGTAGAGGTCCCTACCTCTCCAAAATAAAGAAGACAGTGAAAAGGTGGCTGTGTATTTTTGCACATTCAGAAGCATAAAAAAGAATGCAGAATCAGGAATCATCTGATTCCACACATAACCACTCAGCCTCTGGATCTCAATTTCCACATTTGCTAAAAGAAGGAGCTGGACTGCATGACATCTCAGGGCAATTTATGCATTAAGACTCTGGACCACAGCTCCAATTTGAAGAAGTAACAGCAATACCTTCTGCCAGATTTAGGTGTCCAATGAAAACACAGGATGCCCAGTTAAATCTGAATTTCAGAGAAATGAATGTCGCACTATAAGTATATCTGCAATATGTGGGACATACTTATCCTAAAAAATGACTGTTTATTGGAGATCCAAATTTAGATGAATGTCCTTTTTTTCTCTCTGGCAATCCTACCCTCCCTTCCACCTTCAAATTGTCTTGGCAGATGGATGGCATCTAGGCAGCTGAGTGGTTGTCTGATCCTTATAACCTCTTACCCCATTGTCCTAATATAGCTTCCAAGGCTTGGCTGAAGCTTGTCAGGTGTTTCCAAATACGTGCATGCTTACTTGCTTCTCAATGCTCCTTAGCAGTCCAAATATGATCAAATGAGTGAAAATATTTTGAGGTATAAAGTTCTATACACGTGCATTGTTAATATTAATCACAAAAGCCTGCACTAAAATGTGAAGACAAACGCGATAATAAGTCTAGTTCCTAGACTGCAGTTCTGTACAACTAAAAACCAGCCTTTCTTTTGAGATTCTAGCACTCTCCACAACAGGCCCCCACATCTCAGCTGTAACAGCAATAAAACCACTCCTTTACTTGTTGACTATTTCCTGGGTGCCAGGCACTGTGCTAGGAACTTTACATGCATTACATCATTTAATAATGAAACACTCACTCCTATCAAAATGAAACTGTCATTTTACAGATGAAAAGATAGGCCCAAAAGGCAAAGTGACTTATTTGAGTTCACACAGCTCATCTAACAGAATAGAACGGCCACAAAAGGATTTTCACAGACCCTGACAAACTGATTTTAAAATTTATATCTGAAAGCAAAGGTCGAAATATACCAAGAAACTCCAAGAGAGAAACAAGCCAGGAGACTTGCCTCAGCAGATAACAGGGCTTATTTTAAAGCTATAATAATTAAGATAGTGTGGTATTTGGAAAGAGGCAAACAAAGAGACAAATGGAACAGAAGACAGAGTCTGAAAACACACCCGTGCCTGTTGTGGAAACCTGACTCACGACAGGGTTACGTGCAGAGCTGTGGACCAAGAAGGAGCAGTTCAGCAGTGTGTTATCCATATAGATAGTTGAAATTAAAGCTTTCCTCAAACGATACCCAAAGTTCAAGTCCATATGGATCAAGACTGTAAGCATAAAAGATAAAACTTTCAAACTTCTGGACAAAAGACAACACTTTCATCACCTCAGTATAGAGAAGGTTTTAAGCACAACGCAAAAAAAGCACTAAGAAAGATTAATCAAATGGGGCTATGTTCAAGTGAAGTGCTCCTGCACATAAAAAGAAGCCACAAGAAAGTGAGAGCACAAGCTACAATTTAGAAGAAAATCTAATTGTCAAAGGAGAAGCCTCTAGACATGTATTGATCAATACGGTCGCCAGGTGGCTGGTGAGCAACTGAAATGTGACTGGCACAGAATAAGATCTGTCATGAGTATAACATACACATTAAATTTCAAAGACTTCATTAATAATTTTATATTGATAATTTTAGGTACATTTGGATAAAGTTTAGTGACATAAAATAATGAATTATTAAAACCAGTTTTATTAGTTTCTTTTTACTTCTTTAATGTAGCTACTAGGAAATTTTAAATTATATGTAGCTTGCATTATATTTCTGTTGGACAGCAAGGATCTAGAATATGTGAAGAGCTCCTATTAGTGAATAACAAAGAATAAAACACAATATAAGAAAAAAGGAAAAAGTTCATGGAAAGGCTTTCTACAGAAAAAGAAACATATATATCCAACATGAGAAGGTGCTCAAGCTTATGACCAATTTAAACTATTTGCACACTAACATTGTAATAAAATATCCTTTGTACCATCAGTTAGTAAACCATAATAAATCCAACAATATCCAATATTGGCAAGAGTATGAAGCAGTGGGAACTCTCACTGCTGGTGGGAGTAAAAATTGGTACAACCACTTCAGGAAACAATTTGGCATTGGGTAGTAAAAACTGAACATATATACAAACTGTGAGCTGGCAAGCTCAGTCCTAGATATCTACCTGAGAGAACTCTTGCACATGTATGACACAAGACATGCACAGCACTGCTGAAAACTGGAAATGACCCTGGTTTCCACCAACAATAGTGTGGGTAACCCAACTGTGGTATATTTATATGATGAAAAGCTATACAGAATGTTAAAAAAGAGTGAACTGGTGCTACACACAGCTCTACAATTTTAGAGCTATGTAAAGATATGTATCTCTTAAAACAAAATGACTACATAAAATTCAGAGGTACTCCTAGCTGGGAGGGAGGAAGGGAGGCAGCATGCCTGGGGAAGGATTTCAGAACAGAATCCCTGGAAACAGAATGCATGGGTCATGTTCTAGTTCTTAAACTGGGTGGTGGGTCCACAGGTGCTTGTATTTTTTTTTTAATTAATTTATCTGATTTTAAGTTCTGGGACACATGTGTAGGATGTGCAGGTTTGTTACATAGGTAAACGTTTTTTTCTAAATTAAACTGTAAATACAAATTGTAAATGCTTGTTTTAAAGTATGATATTTCACAATTTAAAGAGTTTAAAAAAGAAAAACAAAACTGTGTTGTGTATTTGTGTGATATTACATTCCGCCAGAAAAGTTGCCTTTCATTTGTCTTTTAATAATGACATCTCTCAGTGCTGGTCTGTCTTCTACAACTGGGCTTTTTTCTCATATCCCATCAGATGAGATCTCCAGATTAATATATCACATCTACATATATACACACGCACAACATAAACAGCATACTTGGAAAAACAATACAAGGAGGCTTGCTGTTCTTGTGCCTTGACTCATCTCACTCACTTTCCCTGAGGACAGCAGAGACCTAAGGGAAGCAGGGCCTCATTCCCATGTGGTTGCCGAGATTAGAAGCCCTGTGCAGTGTGTGATGTGGACGAGCTCAGTGTCTTGTCTTCACTCTCCAGCGTCCTCAGTCCAATCCTCTTTGTCTTCCCTATTTGAGCTTTTCTCAGAGTTAATGAGCAGTAACTGGAGACGCCCTTGAAAAAGAATTGCAGCCTCTTGCCCATAGTCTTAGAGAAGTACAAGAAAATAAAAGGGCACAGACTTACTGACATATGCTTGGAGTGGCCAGGTTCCCATAGATGATTCTGTGGCTTTCAATCCATACTGAGGCAAGGCATCAGAAAAATAAGTTTAATCAACCTGATAACTGGACCTACATCCTGGGTCCAAACACAATTATATTTCTTTAAAAGAGATCAAACCATTCTAGAGGATATTTTCCCCAAGTTTTATTTATCCCTTCCCCTTAAAAATGCCAAATTGAATCCCCCAGTGGAAATGTTCTGAGTATCAAGTGTGCTCATTTTTCATAGAACAAAAATAAACCTATATTGATATTTGCATTCTCATGTTCATTGCAGCATTATTCACAATAGCCAAGATACGGAAACAACCTAAGCGTCCATTGGCAGATGATGGGTAAATATGGTACATTTACACAATTGAATACTATTCAGCCTTTGAAAAGAAGGAAAACCTGCCACATTTGCAACAAGGATGAAACTGGAAGACGTTATGCTAAGTGAAATAAGCCAGGCACAGAAAGGCAAATACTGCCTGATCTTACTCATATGTAGAACCTTAAAAAAATAAAATAAAAAGTAGAACTCATGGTAACAGAGTAGAATTGTGGTTACTAGGGACTAGAGTGAGAGGAAAGGGGAGATGTTGGTCAAGAAGTATAAACTTTCACTTACAAGTTGTAAGCTTGACGACTATAGTTAATAATAATGTATTGTATATTTGAAATTTGCTGAGAGATCTCAAATGTTCTAACCACACACACATAAATGGCAGCTATGAGAGGTAATAGATGTGTTAATTAGCTTGATTGTGGTAATTTTACAATGTATATGTATATCAAAACATCACGTTAAACGTCATAAATTATACCATTTGTATTTGCTAATAATATCTCAATAAAAGCGGAAAAAAATAAGCCTGTATTAGTTTCGTGGGGTTTGTGTGTTTATTTTATTATTTTTTTAAATTCTGGTACCTGCAGCACTTGTGAGCCATCTTTGTCTTAAAATTATTATTCACTCCACCTGAGGACACCTGAGGGTTTTTCCTGAGCAAAATTACTCTTAGCAAGCCGAGCTTGTGGGGTCTGCTAATCTCATCGATCCTAGGCAGCCTCTGCCACAAGACCCTGGGCTCTGTCTTCTCTGAGTGAGCCCCAACTCCAAGACATGATGAATCAATACACAAACCGTTATTCTCACCGTGGAGCGGAACAATTACTAAAATCTATTTGCCAGTAAATGTGCCTTGTCTTGTAAATCGTTGGGTCGTTAACCTTAACAATTGCAGTGTGCCGTCTCTATCCAATTCAATTAAAGCACAGACCAAGGTAATACTTAAGAATACATTTCAGGCAAAGGAATATACTATTATAGTATTATATCCTCGTAAATTAAACAATACATTTATTCCCCTTCTTGGAAAAGGAGCACTGCCTGACAAGCACAGGACAGAGAAGAAACAAAGGCAATGATTCTAATTAATAACTGAAGAGGACTAGACAGGAGAAGAGAACAAAAATTTGAAAACAGAAGCAAGTCACCCACAGCCACCACTCCCTCCCTCCAGCACTGCTGCAGAATTTCTGGTTTGAGCACATGGTGCACTCAGACCCTTAGTGGCTTGAGCTGTACCTTGTGAAATGGAGATGCCTGGATTGTACCACAGGGCAAAAACAGTCCACTGCTTATTCCCAGTCTGACACTACTGTAGCTAAAAAGTTTGATGCCCACAAGTAGAAAGCTCTAGGGTCCTGGCACTGATTCTCTACAGTCAGGGAGGCGTCCATCTATTTCACATACATTTTGAGAGCAAGTCAAGGAAAGCTCCCCTTGGAGTGTCCTCTGTTTCCTGTTTCCTGTTTTAGGGGTAGGTACAGAGTAAACAAGATAACATGAAAACAGGGAATATGTCTCAAGATTATGTGTCTACTTGGTTTTCTCTGGGCAAAACTCTGTCATGAGATTAGATAATACAACCTGTATATTCCTGTTCTTCCCAAGGGGCTCAAAATGAAGCTGCTCTTCCAGCTTCTTCCTCCCAGAATTCCTCCCACCTACGCCACTTCCTAACCAGCTACTAACCAGCACATTTTCATTCATAAGATGTATTCGTTACCTATTGCTATCATAACAAATGGCTACAAACTTAGTGGCTAAAAACACCACAAACATATTATCTCACAGTTCTGTAGGGCAGAGGCACAATGCAGGTCTCACTAGGCTAAAATCAACGTGTTAGCAGGGCTGTCTGCACCCATTTCTGGAGGCTCTAGAGGAGACCCTGTTCCCTTGCTCATTCACGTTGCTGGCAGAATTCAGTTCCTTATAATTTTAGGGCTGAACTCCTTCTTTCCTCGCTGTCAGCTGCAGCCTATTCCAGCTGCTAGAGGCCACCTGCACTTCTAAGCTCCTGGCCCCTAGTTCTGAAAACCGGCCACAGACAGCCGAGTCCCTCTGAAGCCCCCAATCTCTCCTGCCTCTCCTTACATGATGGACTCTCTCTAAATTTAGGCAGGGAAGATTTTCTGCCTTCAAGGTTTTATCTGATTAGATTGGGTCCACCTAGATAATCTAGGGTAATCTCCTCCACTTTCAGACCCATAACCTTAACCATAGCTGCAAAATGTCCTTTGCCCTGTAGGTAACATCATTCTAGGTCCCAGGGTTTAGGGTATGGCATCTTTTTTGGGGGATTTGGGGGAAAGGGAGTGGAATTACCTAGCCTACCACATAAGAACAGTGCTCATACTAGGTGGGCTACTGCTAAAGATGGAAGAACCAGGGAAACCTGTCTGTCTCCTTCCTTTCCTCCTTTCCTATCTCCTTCCCAACACTTCCATTCTCTACTTTGAGAGCAAAGTTTGGCCACTCACCATATTCCCATTCTCAGAAAGATGGCCTGGTTGCAAGACTGCCCTCGTTGGCCACTAAACGCAGCCTGTGTCTACTTGGTTTCCTTTGGGCAAAACTTTTTTTCAACATCTACCCAGCATCCCAAGCATTCGTCTACATATGGCTCACCTGGGGGAACACGTTTTCATTCAGTATCTGGTTCTGATGTCCTGCAGTTGGAAACTGAGTTCACCTGGTAGTCAACAAACTGGGTGAAGGCTGGGAAGCTCCATGCCACCTGGCACCCAACAGACCAGGAGAAATTCAGGTACGAGTGGTCCAAGAGGGACCTCGGACTTCAGCCTTAGCAAGTAACTCTGGATCCAGAGGCTCTCCAGACCCCTGCTTCTTCTTCCTTTGTGGCCACAAGAGACTCCTTTCTTCACAGCAGCCAGGCCTGTTGTTTCTAGCCCAACACTTCCCTGAGGAAGGCCTTAAGGCAAAGTTCTCGTTCAAGATGCCATGATGTTATATGGTCATGAACACCACTCTCTTTGGGGTCAGCCAAAGGTTGTGTGATCTTGGGCAATTTCCTCCTTGAGGCCCCAGTTTCTCATCTATCAGATGGGAGTAATAACAATAATTACCCTGAAGACAGTTACAAGGACTCCCAGAGATGCTTTCTGCAAGGCTCTGAGCACAGTGCTAAAGCTTAAGCCCAGGGAAGGTGAGCCGTTTGGGGATCTCTGGCATCATTATGATTCCATGTTTGCCCTCTGGCTCTGTGCCCTGGCAAGCAGGTTGGGACCTCTAAATGCAGGTTCACTCTACCCAGTTAAAAGAAAAGAGGAAGACCTTTACCCATTTCAGGGGGTAAGATGGGAATTACATTAAGGCCCTGGTGGTTTGCTTCATTGCCAAAACCTGGGGAAACACAGCAGGCGAGATTACAGAATTTGTGGAAATAATATGTGCATTATGTTTATAGTATGAGTTGTTATAGATCAAAGGTTAATACGCTTTTTTTTTGTAAAGGGCCCAGTAGTAAATATTTTTGGCTTTGGGGAACGTACATTCTTTCTCACAACCTCCTAACTCTGCCATTGTAATGGGAAAGCAGCCATAGATAATACATCATTTAAGGTGTTTTCTTAAAACCTTATTTACAAAAGCAGGTGGCAGGCTGGATTTGGCCATGTGCCATAGTTCGTAACCCCTGTTTTAGACCAGCATCTAGAAAATTCCGGTTTAGTTCTAGTGATAGAATTCCTATTCTGCCCCATCTTTCATTGTTTTTTGTTTTACTATCCTTACCATCCTAAAAAGCACATTTCTGTGTGTGTGTGTGTGTTTTGCTTTCGTTTTTGTTTTGAGACAAAATCTCACTCTGTCACCCAGGCTGGAGTGCAGTGGCATGATCTTGGCTCACTGCAGCCTCCATCTCCTGGGTTCAAGTGATTCTCCTGCATCAGCCTCCCAAGTAGCTGGCACTACAGGTGCCTGCCACCAAGTCTGGCTAATTTTTTTTGTATTTTTAGTAGAGATGGGGCTTCACCATGCTGACAAGGCTGGTCTCAAACTCCTCATCTCAAGTGATCCTTCCACCTGTGCCTCCCAAAGTGCTGGGATTACAAGAGTGAGCCACTGTGCCCTGCCTAAAAGCACATTTCAATAAATGTTTGGCCAGGTGTGGTGGCTCATGCCTGTAATCCCAGCACTTTGGGAGGCTGAGGCATGTGGATCACTTGAGACCAGGAGTTCACGACCAGCCTTGCCAACATTGTGAATCCCTGTCTCTACTAAAAATACAAAAATTAGCTGGGTATGGTGGCACATCACTGTAGTCCCAGCTACTTGGGAGGCTGAGGCAGGAGAATTGCTTTAATCCAAGAGACAGAGGTTGCAGTGAGCCAAGATCATGCCACTGCACTCTAGCCTTAGGCAACAGAGCAAGATACTGTCTAAAATAAAATAAAATAAAATGAAATAATGTTTATATATATGGGCATACATTGAAAATTTAAACTGAAATTCATGCAAATGCTTGGGGCACATTCTAAAACCCACAAAATAAGTTGATACTAAAGGATTAGGTTTTTTTTTTTTCTTAAATAATAATTTTTCTTCGGAGGATTTTGAAAGCTATAGAGTTGTGTGATTTTAGACAAGTTACTTAACTTCTCTGACTTTCAGTTACCTCATCAGTTAAATACAAGATTCTTGTGGTAGCTGTTTTGTGAGCATTAAGAGAAGTAAGCATATGAAGTGCTTAGCCCAGTGCCTGATGCATAGTAAACACAGGATCATCACCATCTTTATTGCCTGTTGCCATATAGAGACCATCTAGGGATCAGGAGGGTTTATTACTTTTAATTAAACAAAATAAGTCAACATCCATAGAGAGAGCTCTGCCTGAGGAAACTGCCCAGGTTTACTCTGACTAGGAGAGTAGACCTGGGGAATTCTGTGTTCTGAAAAATAGTCTCAAGGTTAAAAGTGATTCAGTAAGCCCATCATATGACTTTACCAGTTGGAGGCCAATGAGTCTACCAATTGGGTTAGGCTTAATTAACATACTATCTAAAAAGTTTTCATTGAATGCATTTGAGCCACAACCTCTCAGTAACCACAGCTCACTTCTGCCTTGATAGAAAGGAGCTACACACTATTTTTATTTCTGGCCCTGAAGGCTTTTGAGCATCTGACCTTTGGCCTAAACTTTTGATGCTGGGTTTTAATATTACAACCCCAGCTTCTTATGTCATGATCTCATTGCCATCAATATATCTGGAGGAAGAGTCCTTACCTTATCAAAAACATATGTCTAGTTCCCAGAACAAATGTCATCGAAGGCTGCCAACAAATGATGTAATGAGACAGGTTAACTGCAAAATGAGATGTTTGCTTCCTTCCTTGCTGGCAGCTGCCAGACCTCATATATAAAAGCTGTTTGAGACTATTTACACACACACAGAGGAATTTCTTATTTAGAAGCACTCCCTCATTTTGAGAATTACTGCTAACTTCCATTATTGAGGAACCAGGATTCTTTGAGGACATACAGGAGCTTATGAGAGAATCTAGTTGCAAAGAGTGAGGCTGCTCTATGTTGTGGGGTAACCTGACTTGGGGAATAGCTCTGATGAGAGCAGAAGGTTTTCTCTTCCATGATCAAAGTTACACAAAAAAGCAAATGGCAGAGTTTAGGCTGGCTGAGGTTATGGAAGAATGTTCCTACGATAAGATTTGTTGTGCATTGCTCATGAACCACAGAAAGGTTGGGCATGTGACACAGCCAGTCTAGGCACAGCCAGCGGGAGGAGGCCCTGGCTGGTCCTTGCTCGGGATCTCCTTGTAGCTTGATTTGGCCCTGGTCTTCTAGTGTGTGAGAACTTAACAGGCATTGGTGTCCTGGAAGTCACAGAGCTAGCATTTGATGAATTCACTCCACTCGAACTGCAGAGTCAAGAGAATAGTAACATTGGGAAGAACGTTCTTCATATAAGCAAGGAGTGATAAGGAGTAATAAGTGACATTTTAACAACATAAATCAGATCATCTCACTTTCTGCCCCAAAACCTCTAATGTCTCACTCTACCTAATGTCTTTCGCTCTACCTAAAGTAAAACCACACTCCCCTGAGGACCTGGCTGGCCCTTCTCTGATGATTTTTCAAGTCTCATCTTTTTTGGTTTTTGTGTTTTTTGAGACAGAGTTTCACTCTTGTTGCCCAGGCAGTGGCGCAATCTCGGCTCACTGAAACCTCCACCTCCCAGGCTCAAGTGATTCTCTTGCCTCAGCTCCCAAGTAACTGGGATTACAGGTATGTGCCACCGCACCCAGCTAATTTTGTATTTTTAGTAGAGACAGGGTTTCATTACCTTGGCCAGGCTGGTCTCAAACTCCCGACCTCAGGTGATCCTCCTGCTTTGGCCTCCCAAAGTGCTGGGATTACAGGCATGAGCCACCATGCCCAGTTTTTTGTTTTTTTTAATAACAGCCTTATTGAGATACAATTCATATGCTATCCAATTCACCCATTTAAAGCATTCAATTCAATTGGTTTTAGTATGTACACAGAGTTATGGAATCACCATCACAATTAATTTTAATACATTTCTATCACCCTAAAAGAAACCCTGCACCTATCGGCATGCACTCCTCATTTCCTCAAATCTCATAGCCCTTGACTAATCTACTTTCTGTCTCTATAGACTTGCCTATTGCAGACATTTCATATAAATGGAATTATACATTAGTCTTTTGTGACTGGCTTCTTTCACTTAGTGTCATGTTTTCAAGTTTCAGCCATGTTTTAATACATATCAATACTTCATAATATTCCATGGTATGGATACACCATGTTTTGTCTCTCCATACACAAGCTGATGGACATTTGGGTTGTTTCCCCCTGTTGGCAATTATTAATGCTGCTAGAAACGTTTGTGAACAAGTTTTTGTGTGGACATGTTTTCATTTCTCTAGAGTGTAAACCTAGAAGGGAAATTGCTGGGTCATATGGTAACTCTATGCTTAACTTTTTGAAGAAACTTCAGGCTGTTTTTCCAAAGTGGCTGCACCATTTTATACTCCCATCAACAGTGTAGGAGGGTTACGATTTCTTCACGTTCTCACCTTCATTTTGCTTTTTGGTTATAACCATCCTATTTGGTGTGAAATGCCATGGCTTTGATTTCTATTTCCAATACCTAATGATATTGAGCATTTTTTAATGTTCTAATTGGCCATTTGTAAATCATCTTCCTTGGATAAACATCTAATCAGATCTTTTGCCCATATTTAAATTGAATTATTTATCTTGTTATCATTAAGTAGTAAAAGTTCTTTATAAATTCTAGATACACATTCTTTACCAGATATATGATTTAAAAATGTCTCTTCCATTCTGTGGGCTGTCTTTTCAGTTTCTTGATATAATAATATCCTTTGAGCATAAATATTTTTAATTTTTATGAAGTCTGATTTATCTATACAGATGCATATTGGAAGTCTCAGAGGGGAACATATAAAGGGGAAGAAAGAATGTTTGAAGAATAATGGCTGCAAAATTCTCCAGATTGATGAAAAACATGAATTTATTCATACAAGATACTCAACGAACTCTAAGTAGGATAAAGTAGAAGAGATTCACACCACAAAGAAAGACAGGCAGAGAGTGATTAGCCACAGACACGATGAGAACATATGAAAATGGGGGCAGAGACTGGAGTGACAGGGCCACAAGCCAAGCAATGCCAAGAAATTCTGAGCAGCCACTGGAAGCTGGAAGAGGCCAGGAACAGATTCTCCTTCTGGCCTCCAGAAGTGTATTAGTCCCTTCTCCTGCTGCTATAAAGGACTGCATGAGACTAGGTAATTTACAAAGGAAAGAGGTTCAATTGACTCACAGTTGTGTATAGCTGGGGAGGCCTCAGGAAACTTCCAATCATGGCTGAAAGGGAAGCAAACACGTCCTTCTTCACATGATAGCAAGAAGGAGAAGTGCTGGGTAAAAGGGGGGAAAGCCCCTTATAAAACCCTCGGATCTCATGAGAACTCACTCACTATCATGAGAACAGCATGGAGGTAACTGCCCTCATGGTTCAATTACCTCCTACCGGGTCCTTCCCATGACACATGCAAATTAGGGAACTGCAATTCAAAATGAGATTTGGGTGGGAACACGGAGCCAAACCATATCAAGAAGCCACTGAGAATAAACCTATTCTCCTTTAAGCCAAAGTTGTGGTAATTTGTTATTGTAACCCTAGGAAATATAGCATTCTTAGCTTTAACACCCACACATTCTTTTCAAATAAAGTTAGTTCATCTGCAGAGAACTCCTGAGCTCTTTCCTTATGACCTGCCTCTCCTCTTGGGCAAACTTTTTGAGTCCTTTGCCCAGAGCTGGGGGCAGAGACAGTGGTCCACTTCTTCCAGAGCAGCACCTCGGCTTTATGAGAAGGGCATTGGACTGGGGTGGTGGCTTCTGGTCATTTGGGCACGAAACTTCTCTCCTGGCATGGAACTTCTCCCCATAAGCAAGCTGGGTGAAAGGTAATCAGGCCCCAGTATTCTCAGGCTGCCACACCTGAAGTAGCATCTCTGTGCTATGAGTGGGGGATGGGTGGAGGAAGGGAGCCGGGGCATCTTGGCAATATTTGCCTAGAAGGTAGTCCCTGAAATACAGATCTGAGGGGGGTCGGGGGGAAAGTAGGGGAGAATAGGTCCTGGCTTAAGTGCCACAGACTCTTAATTGTTCTTACTAGGATTTAATAGATTTTCTCAAATACCTCCTTATTTGCTGTGTATCCTTAGGACAAGTTTCAGAGGATTTCAATGGTTGGTTTTTGCTCTTTACAATAATTTTCACCAATTATTACTATTTTGCCAGGGAGAGGGTCTATGGTGCTCCTCACACCGCATTCTGGAAGTCAGTACCTGCTCCCCACCCTTATCTCGGGTCTCTCGGCTCCTCCTCCTCCCTGCTCATGATCCTAGAAAGGATCATACTTTCTAGGCTTATCACTGCCTCGGGATCTTTGCGCTGGCTGTTCCCTCAGCCTGGAGACTTCTTTTCCCTTGAAGTAGACACTGTTGGATGCTTACTCGCATGCTTTTTCCAGCCTGATCCTTACAGGCAAAGTTTCTTCTCATGACTCAGGGGAAATCCTGATTAGTCTAGAGCAGGAGTCTCCAAACTATGGCCCTAGGGACAAACCTGGCATATTACATTTTTAAATGCATTTTTTAAAATCCAAAAGAATAATATTTTGTGCATGAAAATGATATGAATTGCAAATTTTAGTGTCCATAAATAAAGCTTTATTGGAACACAATTATGCCTATTTATTTACTTTTTGTCTCTGGCTGCTTTCATACTGCAACAGTAGAAATGAGTAGTGGTGCCACATGTATCTTTCTGTGTAAATACATTTTCAAAAATGAAACATGTAAAATCTCATCATAGATCAGCATTAATATATGAACAGTTGCAATCTATTTTTAATGATAGGAAAATAACTTTGACCCCCCCAGTTAGATAAAATGTTAGGGCTGGGCACAGTGGCTCTTGCCAGTAATCCCAGCACTTTGGGAGGCTGAGAAGGGCAGATCATCTAAAGTCAGGAGTTCAAGATAGTTCAAGACCAGCCTTGCCAACATGGTGAGAGACCATCTCTACTAAAAATACAAAAATGAGTCAGGTGTGGTGGCATGCACCTGTAATCCCAGCTACTCAGGAGGCTGAGGCATGAGAATCACTTGAACCCAGGAGGCAGACGTTGCAGTGAGCCAAGATCATGCCACTGGACTCCAGCGTGTGCGACGGAGTAAGACTTTGTCTCAAAAAAAAAAAAAAAAAAAAAGATAAAATGTTAGAACACTTTTACCTCCAATTAGGCAAAATTTTATTTTCCTAATAAAAAAAAAATGCTATTCCCTCCAAAAGAAACTCATTCTTCTTCTTAATAGGCCCGCATTTAAAAAAATTATATTCAACTATTCTATTTTGAATTTCATCAATAAAAACTTTGTGGAAATCTATTTTCTCTCTTATTATTTAAGTACCTACATAATACCTTCAATCTTGCCTCTTGACCTGTGAAGTCTAAAATATTTCCTATCTAACAATCTACATAAAAAGCTTGCCAATCATGGTGATTCTATTCTCTTCCTTGTGATTTTAAAGGTGGGTGTTTGGCCCAGTTCTGACCAATGAGATGCAAGAGTCAATGTGCTGGACACTTCTGGAAATGCTCCCTCCTTCTTCTGGATGTTGTTTCAGATGGGATGTTGGCAACTATTGACAGCCATGAGGGAAGCCAGGCTGAGGCCCGGCTACAGGCTGCAGGGTGCCCTGCAGATGGGCAGGCAGAAAGATGGAAGAAACTGTGTCCTCGTGCTGTGGATGGGCCCTGAGTTAGACAACCCTAGAACCTTCCTACCTTGGGACTTCCTGTAATGTGAGACAATAAATGTTATTATCATTTAAATTATTTGAATCAAGAGTTTTCTGATGCTTATTGTCCAAAGCATTGAAATCACCTCACAACATCTCATGGCTCCTTCTCATCATAGAGGGTCATGTAAATGCCCCCTCCTCAGAGAAGCCTTCCCTGCTTCCACTAAGGAAATAGCCTGTGACACCCCCCCACCCCCTTAGTTACTCTCATTAGTATGTATCACTATCTGTAATTCTCTTACTAGGCAGTTTCCCCTTGCTCAAGCATAAGCCTCCTGAGATCAGGGCGTTGTCTCATGCACCTGTTACCCCAGGGCTTAGAACACAGTCTGACACCAAGTAACGCTTCATAGACATATATGGAATAACAAAATACTACTAATATTTAACTGATATTTAATCACATTATTATTTTATTAATATGAATATTTTATTAGAAAATTGAATTACTAGTAATTTATTATTAACAAAATATTAAAATTAATTATGAAGATTGCTAAAAGACATTAATATTTACTTCTAATAAATATGCATAGTGTTTATTATTCAAGCTAACATTTTTATGTGTGTTCACTTCATGCCATACTCAGTGCCTGAGCTTATTATACATCCCTCAATTAACCCTTATAATTAATAATAATTATTAGTATTAGGTAGGTATTATTGTCATTACAGAAGATTATCAAAGTTCATTTTCTTTTAAGCAATCTATACTACCAGTACAAGCTATGGCAATACAATAATAATGATAATAACAATATATATACTTAAAGAGCAGCAAACTTAAATTGGACTCATTGTTTTGCACCCGTGACCTTTCTAGTGGGAAACAGCACTGAACTGCAGTATTTTTGTCCCAGTGCTCAGCCTCACTTCCCTGCAGGAGGAACGTCTAGCCAGAAGACGAGGAGGGAGCATGCTTCCCAGGGGGACATTTCAGACCCAATTTTCCTCTGCAGATAATGATGGTTATAGCATCTGGCATCTGACTTGAGGCCTGCCCTTTCCTCCTGAAGGACACCCCGTGGTGACACACAGTAATTCTCCAGCTCCTCTCGGGGTCCTAGAGTTATGCAGAGAGGCTACAGCAAATCTCATGTTCTCTTTGATAACTTCTGTAAGAGCTGGCCAATTACCGTCTTCCCCAAGCCCGCTTCTGGGATGCTGGTTGACTCCATTCCCACCCCCTCCCACCCCTGAGACTCCCCACCCTTTCAGCCAAAAGTGTTATGTTCTGGTTTCCAGATGATCTCTGCTTTAAATTGAATAATTTTCTATAACACTATCTCCCTGCGCCAAATTCCTGCTGGTGTCTCAAAAAGGGCATATATGTAAGAAGTAATGAGCATTCCTCTAGGTCAATAGCTTTTGTCATTCTTTTTTAAATTTATTTTTTATTTTTTATATATATATATACACATACACACACACACACACACACATATACATATACACATACACATACACCTATAATTTTTTTTTAAGATAGAGCCTCGCTCAGTCACCCAGGCTAGAGCGCAGTGGTGTGATCTCGGCTCACTGCAACTTCTGCCTCCCCGGTTCAAGCAATTCTCATGTCTCAGCCTCCTGAGTATCTGGGATTACAGGCATGCACCATGTCTAGCTAATTTTTGTATTTTTAGTAGAAACGGGGTTTTGCCGTGTTGGCCAGGCTGGTCTCAAACTCCTGACCTCAGGTGATCTGCCCGACTCAGCCTCCCAAAGTGTTGGGATTACAGGCGTGAGCCACTGCCCCCAGCCCCTGCCTTCATCATTCTAACAACAGTTTTCATAGCAACGATGTTTATCTTTTTATTTATAGTAAATTTGAAGGATGTATTTGGGATGATCTAACCTAAAATATACACTTTGTGGGCTCTGCGGCATCCCCAAAATTTACTGCAGGCATTCCTGGAACTCTTCAAAGAGATGAGGGGAGGGGACTTATACTTTGGTCCAAAGCTGTCCAATAGAATGCTCTGTGATAAAGGAAGTGTTCCATATTTGTACTGAGCAATAGAGTACCCACTAGCCATTTGTACCTATGAGCCATGTAGTGGCTGGTATGACTGAGGAAGCAGAATTTTAATTTAATTAAATTTTACAGCCATATACGGCTGGTGGCTACCACAGTGGACAGCACAGATCTGAGGATGCCGATTGATGACAGAGTTGCTTCACGATCACAGCTGTGCTCCTGGGAGTGAAGCAGCAGCAAGGACACTTAATCATCTTCCTCTGCAACATCTAGAAACCAGCCAGTAGTTATTAATGATAAAAATAACAATACACTGTACATGAAGCTTTCATGCCAGCTCACTTTAATCTTCACAAAAGTCCTCTTAGGTCCTATCACAAATTTAGAGACTAAATAGTCATATTGCTCGACCGAAGACACAGAGATCTTTGGCTCAATGTCCTGTGTATGTTCTACTATGCACTGCTTCGTTGTTTTCTAATTTACAAAGATTCTATAAGCAAGATTGTTCCAGTTAAAGATCAGACAGCTGCCACCTAATCAGAAAGCAGGAAAAGTGTAGCTCAGCTTCGCTGCAAGGGCTCTGCTAGTGGGTAAGAGAAGAGAGGGTGAGAAGGGAGGGCAGATGAGATGTACAGAGCTTGGAGGACATGACGAGATGCAGACCACCACCACTGACTATGCTGGGCACTGGCCACGGGGCTTTGGATTCATCCCATTGTGTGAGGGCAGTATTATTTTCCCATTTTCCAAATGAGAAAAAGGAGTGCTCTGAGAGTTGACACTAAGCCTGCTAAGATTTGTTCAACTTATACAAGGGACAAGAGTCTAGCTCATGTGCTTCCAGCACTCCAGACAGCACCTACCCAAATGAATGGCCAAAGCCAGATCAAACCTAGAGCAGAAACAAAAAAGCAGTAGAGTTGAGGTCTTTGTCAGGATGACCAGAGAAAGGCTAGTGCTGTCTATAATGCTCCTAAAATTCTCTAACACACCCTTTTCTTGCAAGCTGAGGCCAGAGTTTCAGGACTCACATAAGTTAGTTTTTATTCATGTTCTGGGACAAGTGGTCCCAGGATGCTGGATGCATGGGAGAGATACCAGCACAGCCTCCATGTGACTGATGGTTCAGAACTGCTCTACTGGAAATGATATCGCAGAGAAAGATGAGTCTGGCGTTTAAGACCTGGGATCATAAAGTCCCCAGACCAGAAGGATGACAATCTAGCCCATGCACACCTCCTACCTCCATGGGACTGTATCTAGACTAGAGGCCATTAACCTGTCCCCCCTGAGATTGCTGTCAGGGCCAAGGCTTTAGGAAGGAAGAAGGGAAAGAAAAAAATGTGGACAAAGAATACAGGGAAGACCCAATGAGGAAGGGAGAAATAGGTGGCAACTGCCCCCACAGGAGCTCCCGTGGGCCCAGAAGGCCCTGACAACACCCAACACTGGTACTCACAGTAGGAACTCACAGGCAGCATCCTGCTGAGGCCTCCAGACCTTGTGCCCAACTCCTGCAACACTCCCACCTCCACCTCTGGCTCTAGCTACACTGGCTAAATTCTTTGTATCCCGTCAGCCTCAGCTTAAATTCTGTCTCTTCTAAGAAACCTTCCCTGATCCCCATTTCAATTTCTGTGCACTTGTTCTTTCCTCCCTTTGCTACTTCCTCCCTACCTACTTACCTGTCTTTTTCCTCCTGTAGGCTCCAGGAGGACAGGGGACCTGAACCAAGTGAGCCTCCTGTGTCTACCACATAGTAATGATGTTAATGATAACATCAACAATAATTGACATCCCTTGAGTAATTACTATGTGTCACACATGGTTCTAAGCACCTTATGTGTATTAGTTAATTTCACTAAGAAGCCCATGACATAGGTGGTATTGTTATCTTCATTCTGCAGAGGAGAAATATGAAGCACAGAAAGGTAAGCAAACTTGCTTAAGGCACACAGCTAGTAGATGGAAGAACTACAATTTGAACCCAGGCAGTTTGATTTCAAACTCTTACCATGAATCACTTTGCCAAATTTCTCAATATGCTACGAGTGCCCACATGTGTCAGCCTATTCATTTCCTTGCTGGTTTTGTGGTTTTATTGTGTAAATCATCCAACGTACTTAAACCATGATAGAATGTCTCCGCGAGACCAGATAAAAATATCTGTGGCTCTGTCCGCCAATACTCCAAATGTCATTGAAGAAATAACAAGGAATGTAATGTGTTATTTGCACAGGCTATGATATGTTAATTAATAAGCATTTCAAATATTTCATATGTGATGTGCACATTCCCCTTTAGTGAACCATAAATTTAGATATAGGATTGGAGAAATTTCTAGAATGCGTTTGGGGACAATTTGTGGTCAGTAAAGGCAGGGTTCCAGGTGAGACACAAGCAGGAACTGTGAGAATGACTACAGGCAAAGGACGCCGTCTCCCTGCGATAAGGGCAATGTGGCAACCTGAGCTCCTTAAACTCTGGTGTTGTTCGGTTCGCTGAATGAAACTAAGTAAACATTTTAGTCAATCCTTATTCTGAAATAGGCAGGAAACTCATCATACATGCCATCTCTGCCACAAAGCCCACTCAAGCTGGCTTAAGTAAACAGAGGGTGATGTGAGAATACACTGAGAACCTCATGAAACCCAGCAGCAGAGGCCCTGTTGGGTTCCGGATTGCAGAACCTGGTTCATTCTAGGAACTACCTACCTGGAGTCCACGCAACTTTTTGTTGTTGTTTATGTTTGGCACATATATGTTCAGGGAAAATGAGTGTGTCTTGGACAGGCTGGGTACCCAGCCCTGGTGAGTGGGGGCATGAGGGACAGGAGGCAAACAATATGTCCATGTCCTAATCCCTGGACCTGTGAATACATTAGGCTACGTGGCACAGGGAATCAGCTTGGAGATGGAATTGAAGTTAATTGGTTGACTTTATTATCCTGGATTATGCACATGGGCCTGATGTAATCACAAGAGTCCTTAAAAATGGAAGAGAAAGACAGGAGCGTCGGTCCAAGGGAGATGTGACTGCAGAAGAAAGGCACGCAGAGATGCAAAATTGCTGTCTTCAAAGATGGAGATGGAGAGAGGGGCTGTAAGCCCAGGAAAAGGCAGGCAGCTGCTAGAAGCCAGAAAGTGTAAGAAACGGCCTCCAGAAAGGAAGGTAGCCCTGCCAACACCTTGATTTTAGCACAGTGAGACTCACTCACATCAGACTCCAAGACTGTAAGATAATAAATGTCTGTAGTTTTAAACCACGAAGTCTCAGATAATGTGTTTCAGCAGCCATAGGAAACCAACACAGGGGATGCTGAGGCAAAGAGACCTGGGGGTGGTCCCGTCTGGGGATGTTTTTAACCCTCATTGCTCACTCCTTCCTGTGTGAATATGACTGGAGAGACCCAGGTGCGTGCGTCTTTCAAGCATCCCTCTTGGCCACTTGAGGGCCTTTCTCACAACTTAACTGCAAAATACAAAGGTAAGAGTGCTGCATTTCCTGACACAGGTTGAGCCCTCTAAATGACAGAGACAAAACCAAAACAACAAAGCCTCTGCTTCTGATTTAAGTAGCTGAAGTTCTTCAGGCCCAAAGTGCCCAGAAAAACAGCTTTTCTTCTTTTTCACCTTGCCTAATGGTCAGATGTTGAAAAACCCTAATGGTGATGGCTAATGGCAGAATCCCTTTTCTCTCTTCTGTCTTCATCCTGGGGTCAGTGAGATTGGATGTGGGTAAGCAAAGGCTTACAGACATGGGAGGACGGAGCTCAGGGATGACCCTCACCAGCCCGGCCAAGTGCTTGGAGAAAATGTTCAGGTGATTTTCTTTAATCGGTGCAGTTTAAACATGAAAACAGACTGAATGGAGGAGAGAGTTTGCTGCTCTCTGACCTTGGCTATGTGTTTTTCTTCATCTCCTGTCAAGTTCAGCACCAAGAACAAACAATCACCGATGAGCTGGAACATGAGAATGCAAAGGCCAGGCGGCAATGAGGTAACTCCAAGGTGAGGCCGAATCGAATCCTAGAAAATGCAGCTTTTCTGTAACTGCCCAGGGGGAGATGGACTTGTGTCCAGAAAGTTTTAAAGTCATATGGAAGGACTGAGCTGTGGGAGCTGTGTATTCTCTGTGTGAGCTATGTGATCCTGGGCAGGTTATTTAACCCCAGGAGCCTGGTCCATCGTTCACGGCGGGTGGTAAAAGCTGCCCTACAGAGTGGTGGTAAGGAGCTCTGGGAGGGCTTCTCTGCCACAAAGCCCACTCGAGCTGGCTCAAGTAAGGAGACAGTGGTGTGAGGATACACTGACAACCTCATAAAACCCAAGAGCAGAGGCTCTGATGAGTTCTGGATTGCAGAACCTGGTTCATTCTAGGAACTACCTACCTGGAATCCACAAAGATTTTTGTTGTTCTGTTTCAAACTCAATCTCTTAATAGATTTTTAAAAACTGAGATATAATTTACATACAATAAAGTAGCTAAATCATGAAATTCACAATCTCAGTGAATTTTTATATAGGAATACAAAATGTAACGACCGCCCCACACCAAGATATTAATGGATACATAGATCAGGAGTCAGTAAACTCAGGCCTACAGGCCAAATTTGGTCTGCTACTGGTTTTGTGGTTTCATCAGAACACCACCACGCCTATTGTTTATGTCTTGTCTATGGCTGTGTGAGTAGTTGCCCCAGAGACCTGGCAGCTTCCAAGCCTAAAATCATCAGCAGCTAGCCCTTTAAGAAACAGTAACCCTCTCCCTGACAGACAGCCCGCCCAGCACTGCCTTCTCTACCCGGCTGGTACCCTCCCAGATAACTCTTTTCACCTATGTAATTGTAGGTTAATTTTGCTTGTTTTCAAGCTTTGTATAAATGGATGTTATAGTTCTTATTCTTTATTCTCTCCACGACATGTCTGTGAGATGCAGCCACATTGGGTGGCACTCTCTCAAGTACCCCCTTCATGCAACTCAGTTACAGGCCAGGCATTCTTCTCCTCTCTGTCCAGCATGCTGGCTTGTTCCCCTCATTCACTCTGAGGCACCTCCTGACACTGTCCCTTACAGCCTCGGGGATGTCCTGGGCCCTCTCTCTATAGTAGCGGTTCTTGATTCTTTCTCTCTCTTAATCATCTACTGCTGAACCATGAATGCCCCTGGAAATCCCATCAGAACTAGGGACCCACTTCTCAGATAAATGCATAGGTAGTGAAATGCTTATCTAAAGATCAAGCTTTGTTGTTGATTTAAAATTTTTTTCTCCCTGCATTGGTGAGTGAAGCTTCAGAAATCCACCTTGAATTCACAAAGCTTTGACTCACGTAGAAAAAGAAAGCGGGGGAGAGAGAAAACCCTGTTATCACTTTGGGTTTTACTCAAAAGGGCATGTGAAGCACAGGTATTCCTGCGATGGGGACAAGGAGAAGGAAGATAGGATGCTTTGCATTTTGAGATCCTGTCCCCTGGAAGATAAAAGTATGGGACTCTAGGTCCACATTACACCAAACACCAGGACGAGCACTGACCCAGCCCCTGTGGTGCCCTGGAGCACTGAGATCTTGTGCCAGCTCTAAGACACCATTTCAGTTCTCCGTCCAGGAACCACACAGGCCTCATTCCATAAGGACAGCGATGACATCTGCTGTTGACTGAGGAGACCAGGCTTTGACCAAGATGCAGCGTGGCACCAGGGAGCATCAGTAGCAGTGGACTGATCAGTTTCCAGTTTTCTTGGCTTGAGTATGGGAACTGGAGGGAGCCCCTTAGCACTGCGGAACCTCAGAGTTCTTGGATTACTCATGGGTAAGGGGGTCCTGAAAGGGTGATAGTGAAACTTTTGCTAAAGAGTGGAGCAAGTAATCAGTAAATAAGTTGTGTGACCTGACTTGCTCCTCAAATTTGTGAATCTGCTCATACCATTTATACATACAAACCCCAAATTTCACAAAGAATTGAAATGGGTTTGTGGACCCCAGGCTAAAAATCTCAGTTTAATATTCTATCCTTTCTGCTTCAGCTGTCACTGAAAATTAGCGGGGCCTTTTTGCACTTAGGTCAAATCCCCAAGAGAAAGTAATTGGCCAAGCTAATATTTTAATTAGGTCACCAAAATCACAGCCTGGCTGGTCTGTGGGTCAGCTGTTAGTAGGTCAGGCTTGCAGCCCTAGAAGCAGGCACATGTGGGCCAGACACGGTGGCTCACGCCTGTAATCCCAGCACTTTGGGAGGCCGAGGTGGGCAGATCACGAGGTCAGGAGATCGAGACCACCCTGGTTAACACGGTGAAACCCCATCTCTACTAAAAATACAAAAAATTAGCCCGTCGTGGTGGCGGGCATTTGTAGTCCCAGCTACTCGGGAGGCTGAGGCGAGAGAATGGTGTGAACCCAGGAGGCGGAGCTTGCAGTGAGCAGAGATTGCGCCACTGCACTCCAGTCTGGGCAACAGAGCGAAGACTCTGTCTCAAAAAAAAAAAAAAAAAGCAGGCACGTGTGACCTCAAACGTGGTCCCTGGGCAGTAGGGCTGGGGCAGTTTCCCTTAGATGGAGGTGTGAGCAAGACAGGCACTGTGACTCTCCAAGGAGTTTTAGAGATGATTGAGGAAGCTACAGCCAACTCTCTGTATCAGTAGGCTTCTCATCCATGAATTCAACCAACCACAGATGGAAAATATTCAGAAAAATAATCCCACAAAACTCCAAAAGCAAAACTTGATTTTGCTGCACACCAGGTGCTCCATTGAATCCATGAGAATGAAATAATGTGTAGGTTTGTATTTGGGATTGGAAGTAGTCTAGAGATGATTTAAAGTATATGGAAGGATGTGCATAGGTTACATGCACCTACTACATCGTTTTATGTCAGGAACTTGAGCATCTGCTGATTTTGGTATCTGAGGAAGGTCCGGAAACCAATCCCCCACAGATACTGATAGATGACTGTACTTAGTAAATGCAAGGATGAAACCAAGTTGATAGTCAATAAATGGGAGCTACTATGATAATGGTGAAGAAGAATTATGACTCATGATGTGAGTCACCCCCAAGAGAATCACTTCTGGGGGACTTTTCTCATGCTCTTTCTCTCGGTGATGCTGATTGCATTGGTGTCAAATGTACACAGGTGGACAAGCTTATGGAGCACGGGCATTTGATGAGGACGCCCATTTAAAGAAATCAGAGGAGGGAAATTAAAAGTGCCCCCTCAAGTCATTAAAATACAGATAGGTTTGAGGCTTCCTGAAAAAGAATCTAATACATACTTTAAGAAGGATTAAATAAAGATATTGCACAGCAAACTGAAAAGGAGTATTGTCTGAATGATTATAAAAGTTGTTCTTTTCATCTCATAAATTTATGTAATTAAACTAATGTCACAGTTTGCTCTTGCATGGTGGCAACATGCCAGAAGTGCAGAATTTTTACTCCACTCCTGGCTAATTAGGATGACGTGTGATTCTATTTCTTAATTTCAAATGTTCTTCTGAATTTTGTGCTCAACAACCCCCCTTTCCTCTTTTAAAACCTGATGTCTAAGTAGTTATAAATAAGCCTCCCAATCCAGAACACTTCGAATGTGATTTGGGTCTATTTTCTTTTAATACCAAGTCAGTTTAGGTGTCAGTAGCAATTTGAAAAGAGTTAAAAAATGAAGATATGCCCTGAACTCTGGAGAAGGGGATGAGCATGTTCTGCTTCATTCAGGTTACCACCCTAACCCTAAGAGGGACATGCACTGGTTCCAGGGTGAGAGAGAAAAAGTCCAGACATCTTTGAGCTTTATTTTTACCCTCTTGCTTTGGGGAATTTCTTTTAGAGAACATATAATTTTCTTCCAAAGGTGGCAAGATATTGTAGAAAAATTTCAGTGGTCATCTGCACTTTTGCCTACAACACACGTCACTTAAATTGAGTCCTGGTTTTCTCATCTGTGATGTGAAGGGCTTAAATCCATCCATCTATCCATCCATCCATCCATCTATTCATTCATTCATTCATTCATTCATTCATTCGTTCATGTATACTACTAGCATTTTCAGAGTGCCTAGGACATTTGTTCAGGCACCTATGAATGAAAGATAGTGTTTGACTTCAAAAAACTCACAAGCATGGAAGAGAACATTGCACAGATGTTAAGAGCACAGATTCTGAAGTTAGATGACCTAAGCCTCAGCTTCCCCCTCTTATAAGCTGTGGACCTTTGGATAAGTCTCTTTATGTCTCTAAGACGTCTTTATATTTAAAATGAAGATATTAATGTCAGTATAATAGGACAGCCATGAAGGTTAAACAAGATAATACCAGCGAAGTACATTGAACAGCAGAACAATCCATATTAGAGCTGCTAAATTATTATTGTCAAATGCCTTTAAATTGCTCTGTTATGGGTATATAGATAATACTTGAGGGACACTAAGAAGGAAGCCATTAGTTCTTCGTGGAATAGACTAAAGGAGAGCAGGCAACATTTTAGAGGAGGTGATACTGGGTTGGATTTTGTAGGATGAGTCGGAATTTACAACATAGAAAGAGAGGCAGAATGCTGAAGGCCCATGTGAAAATGCAGAGTTTATTTCTAAGAATGGACAGTAGTGTTTTAAGCTACACCACTGGCACATGAGGTAATGGCAGAGATAAATCTAGAAAGGACTCCCAGGGCTACGTTATCAGTAACATATTAAACAGAAGGCTTTCAGTTGATAATAACAAGAAACACAGCTTGAATTGGTCCAAACAATAAAAATGTTTTATTGTTTTGGACCCAGGTAAATTTACAACTTTTAAAAATATAAATACCCGCATGGTCAGGTTTAGCACTGGTTCGGTCCTATGACTCAATCATATCACCAAAAGCTGGTTTCTTTACATTTCTACTCTTTCCTCATTTGTATGTCTTCTTCATCCTAATATTGGATGGTCCTCACGCTCACAGGGTGGCTGCCAACTACCAGGGTTACATGCTTCCCAAACAACATCCAGGAAAGAAAGAATGCCTGACCCTGAGACCATGTAATGAGAGCCCTGGGCTTTATATTATAAGCCAGTTGCTACGGCTAGAGAAAGACATGGACTAGTTGACTTAGGCCTGGGATATCCCAATGAATGACTATGACAACAGGTATGGGATTTTTTTTTTTTTTTTTTTTTTTTTTTTTGGCTTAGACCAATCTGAGCTACTTTGAAGCTGGCGGGCCAGTCTTTGTAAACCATGTGGCTGCTACACAAAGGGAGAGGAATGGGATGGATATAGGAAGGCCTATCATATGGTTCATCCCAGAAGACTTATAGGCCATGACATAGAGTTTGGAGTTTACACTGTGGACAACAAGAAGTCACTTACAGGCAAAGATTCACATATTAGAAATAACTCTGGAGGCAGTTCTGGAACCAACTGGGGCAAGAAAACCAGTTCACACCTAGTTTATCTCTTAGGTCTTCTGTAGAGAAAACATCCCAACTCCACTGAGTAAACAAGTATTCTGGGCAAGCACTATATATGGTTTGCACCCAGAAACTTCACTTCTCAGGTTGAATTTCAACTCAGAATGTTGAAATGCTCACAACTCCCAAGCTGCCAACAGTAATGGACAAATCACTGTTGTAAAATTCAAAGTGTTTTACATTACTTCTAAGTCTGTGCACTCAAGAGTTTCAGCCTGCAAACCACTTCCATGACACATGAGTCAAATGGGAGAATCCCTTAGAGGTGGCATAGGGAGGGTGTAAGAGCCAAGGACTGGAACCACACAGACGCCCTGGAAGTGACATCACCTCGCTGAGTCTCTGACCACTCCTCTGTAAACCAAAGTAATAATACTAACCTCATAGGCTGTTCATTTCACTTTCCAGTTTAACAGACATTTATTGAGCATCAACTATATACCAGATCCTGTACTGAAGCCCAGGAGGAAGGAACTGAGCAAACACGTGTCACATCCTTAGCAGAGTTTCTCCAAAATCTGGGAAGAAAAAAAGAACAGAGCCTGAAATACCAGGTGAATGGGAACCATGGGGATGAGGAAGACACCCTTTGAACATTTCTAATGGTAACACCAATGAAGACTCAAAGATTATCTGAGTCCTCTGAAGTCTGGCCATAAGGCATAATAGTCACAGATGGAGGCCACTGGCATGTACTTTCTCCCCTGGTAAACAGAAAAAGATTCCGGGTTCCTCACTGCCCCCCAACCCTGGGGTGACCCAGGAAATCTTCTTATTTGATACCCACCATCAAGTCACTTAAACAGCGTTTCAAGACCCAAAAAATGAGCTTTCTCACTTTAAAAAGTGAAACAACTTTGACTTTTTCCATCTGTTCCGCTCAGGGCTGAAATGATGTATTCAGGGTAACATGTTTCAAGAGAACTTGGACAAACTCATATTTTAAAAATAGACTGATTTCCTACTGTGCCATGAGCACAGCAGTGCTTCCTTGGTTGTGTTTCAAATGATGGCCTCACCACCACCCCCAGAGCCCTGATGAGAGAGCCCTGGAAATAAATGAGCTCTGTGCAACACCGCATGCAGAGAGGCTTCCTCCCAGAGAAGAATGAGCCTCTGAGCAAGGCGGAGGGGGCCCACACACACATTTTCCCCTCAAAATACTACCGCAAGGCAGAAGATGGCTTAAATTGCTATGATTTGTGATCTAGAAATGAATATGTATTTTTATTGCAGTATTCATTATACAGAGTACAACAAGTCTTGCTTAAAGCTATCTCTGTATCACTTGATATGAATGTTGTATTGTATTTTGTGATGCACAACTTCTTGAAGAAATATTTTACAGAGATTAATAATGAGAAGTTTGAATGCATGCTCCTGGAGCTCATTGATGGAACTACTGTTTCCATCTTTCTCCCTGGAGCCAGTTTGACTCCAGGCTGACATGTTGGTGACGGTGCTTCACAAAACGCTTTTGTGCTCTACTTTATGCAAGCTCTAGTTAAAGTATGGAGCCTAAAACTGAGTGAGAGAACTTTCAGAAAGCAGTGAGAAGCTAAAGGCAGCACTTTTGTGCCAAGGTAATAAAGGAAAAAATGTGTATACCAAATAGCATTATCTTTAGAATAAAATGATTAGATGAATTGGATGTTCCCCAAGTTTGTGCAAACGAGGACATGCAGAAAATAAATTTCTCAACAAAAATTTGAAGCAATATTGAGGATTTTTCAGTGATGGCATATGTCCTGCCTCAACTTCCTCCTCATGGTGAAAGTACCCAGTCCACAGCCTCAGCTCAGGTAAGCAGCACCAGTCCCTGGGGCCACTGGCTGGAGCAGAGGTGACCACTGACCCAAGGCTGGCCCATTTACAGGTTGGCCAGAGACCACCCAGGTGGCCCTTTAGCCAAGGGGCTGCTTCCATCCTGGATAGGAACTAGAAAATTCATAGAAGCCTGGAAAATGGATGGTGGGTGGTGGGGGAAGCAGCTGTGTCCCCTTAGAAGCAGAATAGCAGAAAGAATATCCACACTCCCATTGCCCAGGTCCCTAGAGCTCCCTTGGGTCCTGAATGGACAATGGACATCTGTTTCCACTCTTGTAAGATCCTTACCTCCCTGAGTTCCTATTGTCTGCATTTCCCTGGGTTTCCCATGTCTATCTTCACAGTTAACACGAATTCTCACCCCAACCACATCACCCAATTATTTGAGTTCACTTGAAGGATGTGTTTTGTAGTTGATATCTGTTGCTTTTCCTGACTAGCATCCATTTCCCTTTGTTCAAGTCACAACACTTCTTCACTCTCAGCTCTCTGGTTGGGGTGGGGCATACTGCACCCTAGCTCCAAAGGTGGGCATGTGATGGAGACCTGGCCAATCAGAGTCCCACATACCACTGGCCATACTGATTGCTTCCGGAATGGACACATGACCCGAGTTTGAGGCTGTGGTTAAAACTATTAGGAAATGAACTTCTCTTCCACTAGCATAATATAAGTCTAGAGTGGCTTGGGTTCCAGCAAGTGAAGGGAGCTTACCTAAAAGCTAAACCAACACCACTGAAATACAGAGACGGATTCAGGTTCACATCATTTGGGATCCTGGATCCAGCCATATCTGAAGCTTGTTGAGCTCTGGACTTAAGTTTTTTAAATTAATGTTTTATTTTATAATGGCTCTAGATTTACAGATAAGTGTGAGGGTAGTGTAGAGGGTTGTCATAGACTCCATACCTGGTTTCTCCTATTGTTAACATTTTATAGCATTGTACATTATCACTAGTAAGGCAATATTGATATGTTATTAACTGAAGTCTATATTTTACCCAGATTTCATTAGTTTTTATCTAATGTCTTTCTTCTGTTCCAGGATCCCATCCAGGGGACCTCATTACATTTAGTCATCATGTCACCTTAGGCTCCTCTAGATGGTAACAGTTTCTCAGACTCGCCTTGTTTTGGGTGACCTTGACAGTCTTGAGGAATACTGATCAATGTTTCACTGAGTATTCTTCAGTGGAGGTTTCTCATGTTTTTCTCATGATTAGCCTGGGATATGGTTTGGGGGGAGTTAGACCACATGGCAAAATGCCATTGTTATCACACCATATCACGTTAATTTTGATCACTTGGCTGAGGTATTAATTATAGGCGGCTCCTCTGTTAAATCACTCTTTTTCCCCTTTTCCCTATTGTTCTCTTTGGAAAGAAGTCATTTTGTGCACCCCAAACTTAGGGAGTTATGCTCCTCCCTTTTGAGGACAGAGGGTCTATATAAATTATTTGAAATTCTTCTACACAAGAGATTTGTCTATTCTTGGCTGGGTGCTGTGGCTCATGCCTGTAATCCTGATACTTTGAAGGCTGAGGCGGGAGGATTTCTTGAGTCCAGGAGCTTGAGACCTGGCTAGGTAACATAGAGAAACCTCGTCTCTACAAAAAACAATTTTTTAATTAGCTGGGCATGGTGGCACAAGCCTGTAGTCCCTGCTACTTGGGAGGCTGAGGTGGGAGGATTACTTGAGCCCAGGAGTTCAAGACTGCAATGAGCTGTGATCATGCCATTGCACTCCAGCCTGGGCAACAGAGCGAGACCCTAACTCTGAGAAACAAAAATGAAAGAGAGAGAGAGATTTGTCTATTCTCTCCCATTTATTTACTTATTCAATCATTGATGTCAGTATGGACTCACTTCATAATTTGGCTTAAAATTTATACTTTTTTTTTTTTACATTATCTCAGCTTTGGCCATTGTGAGCTCTGTTAATTGGTTTCTGTGTCCCTTTGAAGTATTATATCTGTGTCTGTATGCACGCATGTGTGCTGTGTTTTGAACGCTTTCTTTTTTTTTATTATACTTTAAGTTCTAGGGTACATGTGCACAACGTGCAGGTTTGTTACATATGTATACATGTGCCATGTTGGTTTGCTGCACCCATTAATTCGTCATTTATGTTAGGTATTTCTCTTAATGCTACCTCTCCCCGCCCCACCCCACCACAGGCCCCGGTGTATGATGTTTTCCGCCCTGTGTCCAAATGTTCTCATTGTTCAATTCCCACCTATGAGTGAGAACATGCGATGTTTGGTTTTCTGTCCTTGTGACAGTTTGCTCAGAATGATGTTTTCCAGCTTCATCCATGTCCCTACAAATGACACGAACTCATCCTTTTTTATGGCTGCATTAGTATTCCATAGTGTGTATGTGCCACATTTTCTTAATCCAGTCTATCATTGATAGACATTTGGGTTAGTTCCAAGTCTTTGCTATTGTGAATAGTACCGCAGTAAACATATGTGTGCATGTGTCTTTATAGTAGCACGATTTATAATCCTTTGGGTATATACCCAGTAATGGGATCACTGGATCAAATGGTATTTCTAGTTCTAGACCCTTGAGGAATCGCCACACTGTCTTCCACAATGGTTGAACTAGTTTACACTCCCACCAACAGTGTAAAAGCTGAATACTTTCTTACTTTCTAATACTATCAGATGTTCCAGGCTCACTATTGTATATCCTCTGCGCCAGTTCTAGAATCAGCCATTTCTCCAAAGAGCCCTGGTTCTTTTTATTACAGAATGGTATTGGAAACCAAGATCAGGGCACTGAGTATAACTATGGATTTTCTAATTGTGTGAGCCAATTCATCTACCTCTTCTTTTCTGCCTTAAGTCAATTTTACTTGAATTTGCTGTCACTGGAGACCAAAAAATTTAATTAATAGAGATACAAAGATATAATACATCTCCCCCCAAGTCATCAACTCAATGAAAGAACTGCATGACTCTTGCTCTCATTTCTAAGCTGGTGAGGCAGAGTTCCTGCTGCACAACACAATTCATGCTATGGTGTTCAGTGCCCTGAGTGAGGCCCCCATGACTTTAAAAGTATATATTCCAGGCTTCTGAAAAGTTAAAAACCTTTCACTAGTTTTGGAATTTCTCTCATGCTGTCTTGTGGTTTTTTTTTTTTTTTTTCATTCATAGAACCTGTCTGCCATTATATTTTTATTTTTCCTATTTGTTCAATGCCCATATTCTTCAGCACACTGTGAGCTCCATCAGAGGACAGTCCACCTTACTCTCCACTCTACCCCTAGTCTTACCCAGCATGTTAATTGGTGCATACCCAGAACTCCATAAATATTTGTTGGATGCATATGTGAAGAATGAATGATCCATCAATCCTGGACCCATGGCTGCCTCACTGTCTTAATATCTGGAGATACCAGAAAACTAGTTACATATACCAGAGAATATGAGAGAAGGGTATCAAAGAAACCTAGAGAGGGAAGGAAACAATGACAGCTAGAGTATGATAGAAGGTCATAAAAGTTATGCAGGACAGGGCATTTGAGCTGAAACTTAGAGGTAAGTAGAAATTCACCAGGGACACAAAAAAGCCAGGGCTGGTTGCCCTGGGAATGGCATTCCAGGCAGTAGGTTAGGCATGGGCAGTGATGTGGAGATGTAACAGGGCTTGTGTCAAGATGAGAGGCCTGGAGTAACTCTGGGGAAGAGTGAAGAAGCGGGTTAAGGGCCTGGGGCAACAAAGGGAAGCCACTGGAGATTATACAGCAGGGAAGTAGCATATTCTGATCTGGGTTTAGCATATTATTTTGGGAGATGGAGGGGAGGACTGAGAATAGAGGAAGGAAGAGAGAGAATCTGGGACAGTGGTGATGAGGGCTGGGACAACCCCTCTGGATATAGGAGAGACGCGTGGACAGGGGTGAGAGCTGAGGGTGGGTCTGCATATTCCTGGAACACTGGTGTGCAGAAGCAGGTGCATAGGGTTCTTAAGAATTGACTGTGCACCCCTCTCCCAACTCACATTCTGTGGTGTTATATCGGTAGCTTGAAATTGACCATGGTGGTAACATACCACAGAAATTGGCAAGCACTCAGGGCTTTTTCCCCTTCCTCTCTTGTTCTTTTTTTCTGGACAGCCAGCATACCACTACTAGAAAGTCAGTCAGAGGTTCTAGAGGGAAAAATGCATTGATGTTTTGTTTTTTTTCTACTGCTTTTTGGTCAGGTTCCTAAGTGGATCTGTGCTGGTGGCAAATTCTGAGTGAATTGGCTGCGTAACAGATCCTTGTGCAAGCAAATGAGAACAACAACAATAAGGCCTGCCTTCTCAGCAAAGAGGAATCAGTCTGGATTTAACTCATGGAGCCTGCCTGTTCAATATTTTTATATATAAATATAATTTCTAAGTAATAATTACCCTTGCTGTGATAGAGACGGGATGAGAGATGAAAGAGAGACAGACAAGCACGAGAGACAAAGAGGAAAAAGATAAAAAATAAAAGAAAAGAAGAGGGAAAAAGAAAAGAAGGGAGGGAGAGAACAAGGGAGGGAGGGAAGGAGGAGGGAAAGAAGGAAGGAAGAAAGGAAGGAAGGAAGGAAGGAAGGAAGGAAGGAAGGAAGGAAGGAAGGAAGGAAGGAAAGGAGACAGGCAGGCATCTGTCCTCAGTCACTGTAAATTATACACTGAATCTTCGAAACTCTATAATCATTAAAACACAGTTACCATGTAAACTGAGACCACACTATGTGCCAAGTTCAATATTTTGTTTAAATTTCAAATAAAAGATGCTATTATTACCTATCACCTATTTTACAGACAAGAAAACTGAGGTATATAAAGGCTAAATAACTTGTCCTAGTCATCCTCCTAATAAGCCACAGAGCTATAGGTTTAGAGGGGAATTTGAACCCAATCCATATAACCCTATGGCCTGCTCTCTTAGCTGCTACACAATAAGGCATTTCTCCCAAATAAAACAAAGTACAAATACATTTCAACACCCACTCTCAGCACATAAGTATCATGAAGAGTATGGAAAAAGTCCTTGTCCTCAGGAATTAACCACCATGAATGCACAAGCAAAATGAATGACAAGGTGTGAGTTTGGGGATGATGCCCCAGGCCCAACTGGTGGGAGCTCTTTGAGACTGGGGTGTCTTTCATCTTTGCATTGCTGGCACCTAGCACAGAGCGTGGCTCCATATGCATCTACTCCATGAACAGCTTGAGCTTTTCTTTGAAGGATGGATTAGATTCTTCCTGCCAGAGGGTAGTCTAGGAGCCTTTGCAAGAAGGGAGGATGGCTGAGCCAAGGTGTGTTGTGTGTGAGGAACAGAAAAGCAGCAGCAAATATGTCCATCTGGAACAGATCTTCACTTGCTGCATCCATTAGGACACCTTTCAGAGCTCTGCCTGGAGGATTCATTACTGGATACCCGTTCCTTTAGCTCTGAAGTCCAGATTACAGGAAACTCTATTACCACTTAGTTACAAATCTTCTGATGACTAATGAGCTGCTGATGGTTTTAGACGGTTATGGACTAAGCTTGTTCAGAGAAGAATAACGAATAAGGGAGAGCAAATAGATATTTTAAAACCTTGATTCTTTGGTCAAATGGAGACAATAACTAACACAATGGCAAGAGTGGCTTTTGGATGATTTAAAAATAAATATTTCTTTCCTCCAGGCTCTAAAGCTCAGAGCCATCTTTTACTCAAACTCCTTCTTTGCCTTTTCCATGAAATCAGCCACCAAGTCTTATGTATGTAAGATATTTCTTGAAGCGTCCCTTTTCTTCTCTTTTCACTGCCCTGCACTGATATAAAATCATGACCCTAAGCCCAGAGTATGGCTGAATGTTTGCACAAAAGCTCCCTTAGAAATCACTAGTGCAGGTCCCTCATTACAGAGACATGAAAGTAAGTCCCGGGGGTTAAGGGACTTTCCTAAAATGACAGGGCAGAGTTTGGATTATCCCCATTTTCCAAATGAGGAAACTAAGGCAGAGAAAGGTTAAGTAATTTGGTCAAAATTACACAATTAGTACATGGTAGGGCCAGATTTTACTATTCTTATAGGCAAGTCTACTCTCAGAACAAGTGTGCTATGTATCTTCTGTTCAAGAGAGTATAGTGTGGTAGAAATAAAATGAAGGTGCAAGTTCCAAATTCAAATCCTAGACCCTCTACATGCTAGCTGCAAGACCTTGGAAAAGTTCTTTTTCTCTGTAAACTGGAGATGATTATATTTGTTTCCCCAGGTCATTGTGAGACTGAATGAGTCATGTGTATGGTGGGCGACACATATTGCTTAGCACATGGTAGTATCTAATAAATATTAGCCATGTTCTCCCTCAATGTTTGAACATCTAGGGTGTGAAGAACTTCTTAACCGAGTTACAAAGTTAGTAAATACTTATAAGTATTATTTTAAATGATTAATTCTGATTCTAAGATATTTCCTTTTGCTTCTTTACAGTATTTTTTTGAATGTGACTTTCACAAATTCTTTGACCTATTGCCCACTCAATTTGTGTCCTGTTATTAATGTCACATGAAAGGGGGTGGGAGATAGAAATAAACGTTGCCTTCCATGGCAAGGAGACAAGAGCTCTACAGAAAGGAAGGAACCACCTCAATCAATGTGAACAGAGGAAGGAAAATGGTAGAATTTTAACAGGAGATTTTCCAGCATCGATCCCAGTAGGGGTACAAGGCCATCCCTCCTCCTCAATATCTCAGTCCCCTGTACTGCTTGAAAGAAGGCAAAGGTGATTCTTACTGAGTTGACAAGAGCTTGTGGTGAAAAATAAACACCACATTTCAGTCAGGCTCTTACCATACCAACTGGAAGGTCAGATGAACAAACATCTGAGAATGAATCAAATTACACAAAATCAAGAAGAAATAGATCTGCTGCAAGGTGTGTGGATGATAAAGGGAAGGCTTGATTGGGTTCCAAGGACAAAACACTTGGGAAAAAATGATCTCTCTAGGCTCTCTGCATTGTTTTTATTTCCCCCAATGCACCACATTTATTCACATCTCTGGACCTTTGTTCCTAAGTGTTCCAAGGAGTATTCTCTGAATGAGAGTTTCAGCATCGCGTAATGTCAACATTGGCCCATGCAGAGATTGGGTAGAACTTCGAGTTGATTTGATCCAGCAGCTCCATCTCTTTTCCTGGCGTTCTTGTGAATCCCCTCTTCTCTCTGTCTGTTGGCTTCATTTTAGGTTGAAAGGAAGAAGGCTGTTATGGTTCTGGGCTTCACATCCATGCATGGCCCTGTAGTAGATTAGATTATTGCTCAGAATATCACTTCCTCCCAATCACTCCCAGGGAAGTGTATGCTTTCCTACTCCATTGATGGCAGGCTTGGCCACGTGATCTAGTTTGGTTATTTAGCAGGTGGGCTTGCTACTAAGCTTGGCCATGTGACTTTTTTTTTGGCCAATGGGATGTTAGCAGATGTAACAGAGGCTAGGCTTGAGATATGCCTGTGTATTTCCACTGGTATTCTTATATCTCTGCCATTACCTTGAGAAGAACATGCACACTCTAGCCTTCTGGTCATGAGAAGGCATGGGAGACTTAGTGTAGAACCTAAGCTAGATGAGCTGAACCCCTAAACTCATTGTTGAGCCCAGAGACGATCAAGAGAATTGAGTTGACCCAACTAGCAAGGCCTAGACCAGCTAACTAAATGCTCTTGTGGGGTTTTGCTATGCTGCGTTTTAGTGGCAGTAACTAACATCTGGTAACATCCAGTAATAGTAATATCCAGATCAGAAGAGAGAATCTCTTGCATCGTATTGACCTAAACCAGATCACGTGCCCAATCACTGGCAAGGAGGATGGGTTTACGCTTAGAAAAATAAGAAATTTTCCTAAAACCGGGAGGGGTGAAGTCAGCTTTGCTTGCACGTGAGCTACTTAGGGAAGGAGTGAATATCTCAGTAAAATTAGATATCTCTTTAACGGGGGGAGACGGATGTTACAATGGCAACATCTTTCAACCCCACTGTTATCCGGACTCAATTCAAGTCCTGGGTCATATACAAGCCTACTGGAGCCCCCTAGCCTACCTTGTTTGCTTTTTCCTGTAGAGTCCTAACTGGACTGCTCTGTTAGTACAGAAATGGGTTATTGCACATTACTTTTCACGTAGCATCAAGAGAGTTTTGCTTTTAACAATTGAGCTTTGGTTTCAACCCAAATGTAGCAACTTGGTTGAAATCTTGGGCTCTGTAGTCATACCTGGGTTCAAGTTTTAGTCTCATCATTTATGAGTTCTGTGACCTAAGGAAAGTTATTTACCGTCTCAAATGCCTTAGTTTCCTCACCTGTAAAATAGGTAAATAATAGAACTGATGTCACAGGCTGTTGGGTGAATATATCAGTTAGTAAATATTAATTGTGGTTCTTTCCTACTAGGAGAATGAATTGGTAGAATTTTTTTCATGGCAGACCATGAAAAAAATGACCAGCACTCATTCTGAGTTTAGAGCATATTAACATTGTCTAGTTACATGTTGTCAACAAAATATTCAAGTCAAGGAGGTATGTGTTTTTGCCCACCCTAGTGTTATAGACTGAATGGTGGTGTCTCCCCAAAATTCTGATGTTGAAACTCTACCACACAATGTGTCTCAGAAAAGCAAATAGAAAAGTGCCAGTGTGAGTCAATGGAGACAGAAGACATTGGCTGTGACCTTATTACCTGTCCTGGTAGAGCTGTTAGTTCTATATTTGGTTAAGCCGTTTTGGTGGTTGGTAATGAGAATCCACTTTAGCCAGGCATATTAGTCTGCTTGGGCTGCCTTACCAAAATATCACAGACTGGGTGGCTTAAACAACAGAAATTTATTTTCTCACTGTTCTGGAGGATGGAAGTACAAGATCAAGGTATTGTCAGGGTTGGTTCCTGGTGAGGTCTCTCTTCTTGGGTTGCAGACAGCCAGCTCCTCACTATGTCCTCACATGGTAGAGAGAGAACTCTGGTGTCCCTTCCTCTTCTTATAAGAATGCCAGTTTTTTGTTGTTGTTGTTGTTCTGTTTTGTTTTGTTTTGTTTTCAGATTAGGACCCTGCACTTATAACCTCATTTGACCTTAATTACCTCTCTGAAGGCCCGATCTTCAAAAGTCACATTGTGCGGTAGAGTTTCAACATCAGAATTTTGGGGAGACACAATTCAGTCTGTAACACTAGGATGGGCAAAAACAACATACACAAGAACTCCAGAGTAGGAATGCAGAGACTGGAACCAAAGCCTGGAAAGCCACTGGAATGCTTTGCCATTTTCCTCTTGAATCTCTTAGAGAGCATCTGCTTCATTCTTCTGCTTCGTTCTACCCCTTCTCTGCAAACCATCTTTCCCTGCTTCTCCATCTTCATAACATAATTTTGTCTCCTTTTACTTCATATCATACTTCCAGTCACCCTCAGAGATTGATCTCCTGGTAATAAGGTCCATTTCTAAATTCTGGGGAAAAGATTCTGCCTGGCCATCTTCAGACCAGGTGTCCCTTCATGATGCTAGTGCCAACCGACCTGCCAGGGATCCCTCTGAAAAATAGGTTCCATTCCCTGAGAAAGGGAGAACTTTAAGTTGGGCTTCAAAAAGATCACAATGATTTATTTGTCCTGTTTAAGAATGATAATTCCTGCCCAGGCTCCAAACCACCTCTGCGTCCATAATTCTTGTACAGGAAGTCAGGAGAGTAATGTGCAATTTGGTATGTTTAGAAAGGTTCCAGATGTTAACAATGATTAACAAACTTAAGGAAACTTTATCTTGGAACACTCAAAAACATGGTATAAAGGAAGAAAAAGAATACTTGTAAAAAGAGGTTAAGGAGACTAGATTTTTCAGCTTGCAGAAAGTAAAACTGAGAATCTTGAAGCATACAGAAGACGCCCACAGACAATATCTCCAGCTGTTTTCTGTCTCGACAAAAAGCAGTACAAGACCATGAGGTTACATAGAAGAAAACATTTCTTATTAGGAAAAGAAGTTTTAAAACATAGAGAAGCTCTGTATCTCTGAGGCAGTCCCAATGTACCTGAATGTGGATAAGCAGACCAGCTGGTCCTTCGGAAGCCTCTTCAGTACAGAGTCTAGGATCCCAGGGCCAGGATTAGAACAAATCAGGCTTGAAATGAAAAACCAGCCCTTCCAGATGGGACTCAAGTTACCCAGAGAAAAAAAGTCATGAGGGATATGGCTTAATCTTATCATTTCTGACCCATTTGCTGGTCAATCAAATTGTACACTTAACTCCTTTAGAGGAAAAGAGGTGTGTGTATATGGGTTTGTTCAGCGGGTGAAGAAGCAGCCCAAACCCTGTCTCCTTTCATCATCCAGTCTTGGTCCCGGGGCAGGATGTGTTTATGGATCAGAGGTCCTCTCTCCAGACAGATAGGACCTGGTGGTCAGTGTGATGTTAGTGTAGAGATGTGGTTTGGCCCTTCCTAGGGTTTCAGATGCTTTCATGAAAAGGGGAAGCCGGGGTGGAGTCAAGTATCAGTACAACATCCAATCAAGCAGGCTGAGACCAGGGCCTCACCTGTTGACTCTTCTTTCTCCCTTAGTTGCCCTGCCCCTTAGTTACAACATCAGATGGGACGAGGCTTGTTGTCAGGGCCTTTTCTTTACAGATCTGATGCTTACCTGTCCACCTCTTGCTTTTCCACATTCTCCAGGTTGGCAGCTGATTTATATAATCTAGCTGTAAACAAAGTGATAGCTTCAAGCATGTTCTTTTTCCTTAGATATATAACACTCTCCAAAACTTCATACAGGAGGGAAGAGGGAGGGTGATTAAGTAGATTATAAAGATTCTTATAAGTTAGGCAGGATTCAGGCATTCCTGTGTTCCACAGAACTTATCCCACTGAAACCCCAGCAGAGTCAAAGTTTGCTGACACTAGAACTCCAGCACTCTGGCTGAGGCATCTGGGGAGTACCACATGGTTCTCAATTGTACTTTCCTTTCACAGGGTATAAACACACTTGACATTTGTTCTCTCATCCTCAACTCTCAAGAGAAAATGAAACTTCAAAGATCACTTACACACAAGCAAATTAACCTGGTATTTTGGAGCTGTAGCCTATGCTTCCTCCTGCCCAATCACTGTGGACTGTTCTCTGAACTTCATAAAGAAGCCCCACAAGAGGAGAAAATCGTGATGCCTCCAAACACCAGCCCAGATGGTCATAAGGCCTGAGACCACTGAGTGCTTTTACAAGAATTACAGCACCGTAAAACCAGCGTTGTCTCATTCACCATCTTATCCATGCCCCCCGAACCAGGACAGGACTTTCTCAAAGTGGGTTTCAGAACTCTAATTCCCTGAAATGTTCCTCAGAAAAATTTCCCAAGGTCCAACAAGTTTGAGAAGTGTTCTGTACTGTGTTCTCCCTCCACTCTTTGACATTCACAGGCAGTTCAGCAAATTCAAAGCACTGAAAATTCCTACAATAAGATAGCTCTTTTTACTTTGTTCAGCTCAGAGAATCTTAAGTGTATCTTATCATAGAGCTTTATTTATTTATTCATTTATTTTTGAGATGGAGTTTTGCTCCTGTTGCCCAGGCTGGAGTGCAATGGCATGATCTTGGCTCACCACAACCTCCGCCTCGTGGGTTCAAGTGATTCTCCTGCCTCAGCCTCTGGAGTAGCTGGGATTACAGGCATGTGCCACCATGCCCTGACATAATATCTATGAAGACCTTGTGAAGTGAGCATTCTACTGAATATAGAAAATGCTGACCCCCGTCACTGTCTGGTTCAAATGAGAGGTGCATGGATTTCGCAGGCTCCCACTTTAATTGGACATCTGTCGGTCTCATTATAATACTTAGAGTATAGATTTTTTTAACTGTTTTATAAAGTGCTCTTTACTTCCAGTTCTTCATGCCAAAATAACCTCTTCCTTAGGGGTTTGAAATCAGCTAGCTTCAATCTAGAGCTAGGGCATTTCAACAAGTCACCAAGAAACTTTTTCATGAAGACATCAGATCCACAAAGTTAAGGCAACCCACTTTTTGAAATTAATTTAGAACTACTTGCTGCCATCTTTCACCACTTAGTTTAAATACCATGTCTGGAGAAAATATATGTAATTTGCATTGTCAGTATCAAAAAAAATGACAGTAATTGTAATTTCCATGAGTGGAACAATCTGTTATAAAAGAAATGTTAATACTCTTAAAGTCTAAATCCTTTACAGAATGTGGCATCTCTTCTGATGTGTCTCTTGGGCTTGAATGCTTTCCTTTAAATTGCACTGTATTTATAATTCTACTCACAGCTCGCGACACCCCGGTTTTGAATGTGTCTCCTGGGATTGATATTTGGTGCTATTTATTGAGGCAGAAGGAAGGTGAGAGGTAATCATTGCTGACTAGTGATCGATAGGGTAATCCTCAAACCTATCACAGACTCCCTAAAAACAGAGGGTGGCAAGGGTGATTTTTCTCAGCTCCAGTTCAATACAGCTATTACAGATATGTGTAGGCACTGAATTAGAGACGAATGCAGGCTCCGAGGTATACATCACATTAGGCCCTTTGTAGTGTAAGCATCACGGAACAGACACAGAAGCGCCTGCGAATCACTCGCTGACACAATGTTGGCGAGATAAACTGATGGCCGGGCAGCGGCCAGAGAAGGGGGGCAATCAGATCTGAAGACGTTGGATTGGTAAATGGCGAGGGGGACTAGAAATTGGTATTTATGGCCGAGTTTGCCCCCAAAGTATAACTCTGACAAAGAGTTTCAAAATTGCCCATTTATTGTTTCTGTCAGCCTTTTTAAGACTGCTGAAAGAGAGCCTGCTGATCCTGACAAGATCAAAATGACCCTTGAAACCGTTTGATAATGGGCTGAACTCAGAGCACTTTGTTGCTCTCTCTACATGGTGCCTTTCTGTTGCAATGCAAGCGGCAGGAAAAGAAAGGGGCTCTGCACAAAATCCACCCAGAAGCGGAAGTGTGCCTCTTTCCAAGCTTGAACTTCTTTAGTGAGAAATTCTCCATGTCCTACACAACATTTCGAGGAACACTGCTTCCTTTATCTCAGCCCCCGAGGAGCACCTCGAGCCTTTTCTCTCAGCGGGGAACATCCTGCCAGAATAATGGAATGGAGAGTAGAGTGTTGTGTTGGATTTCTTCTGACGCTGATGGAGTGAGCACATGCTGGAGGTTGCCTGTGGGTTTCCCATCCCTTCCACAAATGAATTGGGCTGGGAGGGGCGCAGGGTGGCTCCTCCAGCCAGAATGGATTAAAGAGCTGCTCTTCCGCTCCGCCATCTGGGTAAAGCTGAACAACTGTGGCCGAGCCTAGTCTTGAGTCTTAGTCAAAGGATCCGTGGTTGGATAATCCCCCAAATAATTGAAAACTGTTTAAAGCTCAAGAAAACACTAAAAGGGGATTGCATTCATTTCACAGAGCAAAGCTTACACAAATCTCTCCCTAAGGAGGACCAGCTACATAATTTGTGGAGCCCAGTGCAATGTGAAAATGCAAAGCCCCTTATTTAAAAATTATAAGAATTTCCAGAGAGCAACAGCAGAGCATTAAACAAGGTGCAGAGCTCTTTGGAGGCTGGGACCCGTGTGATTGCACAGGGTGCATGCCCAGGAAACCAGTGGTGCCCTGGGCTTCTATCTCAGCACCAGCATCCTCTCTCTCTCTCTCTCTCTCTCTCTCTCTCTCTCTCTCTCTCTCTCTCTCTCTCAGACACAAGGGGGCTACCTCAAGTATCTGTTCTCTCCCTCTTCCAAGTGTTCCACACATTCTTTCCCAAGCCATTTCTGCAGAAACCTACCTAGTCTTTCTCCACATGACTCTGTCTCCGTGTGTTATCCCATAGCTCCACTTGGCTTCTTGCCTCCTTCACTCTCCCCTATTTACCTGGCCCAGATTCAGTGCTATAAAGAATGATATTGCAGCTCATGAGATCTAGTCTTCCTTACAGGCAGAGGCATGAGGGAGAGGTTTAGAACACTTAAGTATTTCTGTTAGTACTTTATTTATTCATATGTGTTCATTATTGACATGTATCATTTGTTATCAAGTGTTGGAGGCTATTTGCCATCCATAAAATGCAACCGCTTTCTAGCTCTGAGAATTTCTGTTCTAAAGTAGGCAACAATGATGATGATAGATAGATAGCAGCTATTATGCACCTACTATGTGCTTGCTAGTAAAGATCCTGAACCTTTTACACACATTAGCTCCTTTAGTCCTCCCTGCCATGTGAGGGATATATTATTATTATTTCCATGTGTGCGTGAGGAACTGGAGCTTAGAGAGGCTGTGGACTTGTCCTTGTTCACAACCCCACCATCTGGCTCTCCAGCTTGGGTTCTTGGTCCTATCAAGCTATGCTGCAAACAAATGAGAGTGATTAGCAGTTCTCCCCACACTGCCTCTCTGCCAGGCATAAATAGATTCTTAATTAATATTTGCTGAATAAATGAATGTGTTAGTTATTAGGTAAGACAAGGAGATGAAGATGAAAACATATAAAATAGAAAAGAATAGGCTAATTCTGGTCAGAGAACTGTGTACAAGTTCCAGTAATTCCTTAATTCTCTTGTTCGTGGAGATTTAAGTAGCAATTGCTGAACATCCCCTTCTCTTTGGGGGATCAGAGGCCTGGTCCAGTTCATCTTTAGATTCCCCACAGGCCTCACGTGGCACCAACTAGCTGCTCAACTAATTCCCTTAACTGAATTAATTTGAATTGAATGGAATTAAATTGAATCAGAACTTTTTTTGTAAGAAACTGGCTTTAAGCAGAGAGAGATTTAAATGTAGATTAAACAGGCTCAATCACTCTTTAGAAGTACACAAAATAACTGTGAACAGACCCCAAACAACTTCAGATACCCAAGCCTTCCATAAAAGGTTCCAAGCCTCCAGGTACCTGGCCTGAGCTTGCTCATTTTCCAACAGTGATGAAGGGGTTACATGAAGTCTTTAAATTCTGCCACATTCCCATGAATGGGTATTAAATAATATTCCTTTAAGCTACCGGAACTGCTGCATGGGGATTGTGCCTCATCTTTATGGATGCGTTGTCATAATTTCTAGAATTATAGGACTCAACTTATGCCTCCATATATCCCAAGGAAACAATATATGAAGTTTTTCTTCCCTCTCAGCTGAGAGCATATAAAATGATCTCCACTCCTCTGAACTAGAGCAGATGAATTTAAAGACACTTTCTTGAATAAACCTCTGGGTTGGGCTTAGGGGATAAGTTCACTTTTCTGGCAGGCCTCTGTTTCCAAGGAAAACACAAAGGTGGGAATGTTGTGCACCAAGACTGAGATGTTCCACACATCACTGACTGTCTTACCTCTTGCCCCAAACAGCACAAGGAGAGGGAGACAGTATTGCTCTCAACAGCTGGTAGTTGGAGGCATCCCCTCCCCTCTGTTTCTTCCCCCCCATTCCCTGTTCCTTGGCCCCCACCCCTTGTAATTCACAAAGCAAGATCCAAACCAGGTTCTAACATAGTCCTGTAAGATGGGAGCAGCAGTCATCTTGGTCACCACTCACCCCATACAAACACACTGTCCAAGATACAGAAACCAAAGTACAGCTCAGGTAAGTAGCACTGTGGTCTCACACCAGGCACTGTCAAAGCAGGGATTCACACCCCAAATGTTTAAGTCACTATTCAGTAAGTTGAGTTTTTTTCCAATTGGACGCTCAGGCTCACATCCCCAAATCCCTAGACAAACCCAGTAAAGACATAGGAACCTGCATCATTATTGTGTCTCCCAATTATTGAGAGCTTACTATCTACAAGGAAAACTACATGCTCAAGGTTCTGTGGACAGCTCAAGATCCCATGCGAAGTCCAAGGTCCCATGGGCAGCTCCAGGTCCCATGAATAGTAGGAGGCAAAAACGGAACTGGAGCCCAGGTCCATCTGACCCCAAGGGCATATACAAAAGTACTCAGGTATGTTGCCTTCCTATAGAAACATTAACCCTTCAGCAGATAGCTGTTGAATGATTGTAGATGAAACTGATCTTGGAGGAGAGAGAGTAGGGCAAACATTTACAAAGAAAAAGGGAACTGATCCATGGGTTGGTCTATCCTGAGGGCTCTGTTCATGCCCCAACTTCCAGAATGGGGAGTCCAGGCACCTCCTGGTGCTTCCCTCCTTCAACCAGGTGTGTGTGTGCACACACACATCCACACAAACACACCCCAGAACCCCAAAGAAGGTTTTACAAATTATTTACTTCAACCTTTACTGAGTCCAAAGAATAGTAAGGCTTTGGGTATACTGCCCAGCCTCTGAGGACTTTTAGGGCATCCCTGCAGAGCCAACACTTCAGCTATAGAACCTCTCGTTCACATTCTCTTCCCATCTCCAAACATCCCTCTTTCCTTTCAGCTCCTTTTTTTCCTGTACCCTAATACCACTTCCACTTTGTGGGTTGGCAGTCATTCTTTCTTCTACCCAGTTCTGTTCCTAAGGAGAGGGAAACTTCAAATCACGAGGATGAAAAAAAGGATAGAGGCTTTGGGTAGATTTTTTTTTTATTATACTTTAAGTTTTAGGGTACATGTGCACAACGTGCAGGTTTGTTACATACGTAAACATGTGCCATGTTGGTGTGCTGCACCCATTAACTCGTCATTTAGCATTAGGTATATCTCCTAATGCTATCCCTCCCCCCTCCCCCCACCGCACAACAGGCCCCAGTGTGTGATGTTCCCCTTCCTGTGTCCATGTGTTCTCATTGTTCAATTCCCACCTATAAGTGAGAACATGCGGTGTTCAGTTTTTTGTCCTTGCAATAGTTTGCTGAGAATGATGGTTTCCAGCTTCATCCATTTCCCTACAAAGGACATGAACTCATCCTTTTTTATGGCTGCATAGTATTCCATGGTGTATATGTGCCACATTTTCTTAATCCAGTCTATCATTGTTGGACATTTGGGTTGGTTCCAAGTCTTTGCTATTGTAAATAGTGCCGCAATAAACATACGTGTGCATGTGTCTTTATAGCAGCATGATTTATAGTCCTTTGTGTATATACCCAGTAATGAGATGGCTGGGTCAAATGGTATTTCTAGTTCTAGATCCCCGAGGAATCGCCACACTGACTTCCACAATGGTTGAATTAGTTTACAGTCCCACCAACAGGGAAAAAGTGTTCCCATTTCACCACATCCTCTCAAGCACCTGTTGTTTCCTGATTTTTTAATGATCGCCATTCTAACTGGAGTGAGATTGTATCTCATTGTGGTTTTGATTTGCATTTCTCTGATGGCCAGTGATGATGAGCATTATTTCATGTGTTTTTTGGCTGCATAAATGTCTTCTTTTGAGAAGTGTCTGTTCATATCCTTCACCCACTTTTTGATAGGGTTGTTTGCTTTTTTCTTGTAAATGTGTTTGAGTTCATTGTAGATTCTGGATATTAGCCCTTTGTCAGATGAGTAGGTTGCAAAAATTTTCTCCCATTCTGTAGGTTGCCTGTTCACTCTGATGGTAGTTTCTTTTGCTGTGCAGGAGCTCTTTAGTTTAATTAGATCCCATTTGCCAATTTTGGCTTTTGTTGCCATTGTTTTTGGTGTTTTAGACATGAAGTCCTTGCCCATGCCTATGTCCTGAATGGTATTGCCTAGGTTTTGTTCTAGGGTTTTTATGGCTTTAGGTCTAACACGTAAGTCTTTAATCCATCTTGAATTAATTTTTGTATATGCTGTAAGGAAGGGATCCAGTTTCAGCTTTCTACACATGGCTAGCCAGTTTTCCCAGCACCATTTGTTAAATAGGGAATCCTTTCCCCATTGCTTGTTTTTGTCAGGTTTGTCAAAGATCAGATAGTTGTAGATATGCGGCATTATTTCTGAGGGCTCTGTTCTGTTCCATTGGTCTATATCTCTGTTTTGGTACCAGTACCATGTTGTTTTGGTTACTGTAGCCTTGTAGTATAGTTTGAAGTCAGGTAGCGTGATGCCTCCAGCTTTGTTCTTTTGGCTTAGGATTGACTTGGCAATGCGGGCTGTTTTTTGGTTCCATATGAACTTTAAAGTAGTTTTCTCCAAGTCTGTGAAGAAAGTCATTGGTAGCTTGATGGGGATGGCATTGAATCTATAGATTACTTCGGGAAGTATGGCCATTTTCACGATATTGATTCTTCCTACCCATGAGCATGGAATGTTCTTCCATTTGTTTGTATCCTCTTTTATTTCCTTGAGCAATGGTTTGTAGTTCTCCTTGAAGAGGTCCTTCACATCCCTTGTAAGCTGGATTCCAAGGTATTTTATTCTCTTTCAAGCAGTTGTGAATGGGAGTTCCCTCATGATTTGGCTCTCTGATTGTCTGTTATTGGTGTATAAGAATGCTTGTGATTTTTGCACATTGATTTTGTATCCTGAGACTTTGCTGAAGTTGCTTATCAGCTTAAGGAGATTTTGGGCTGAGACAATGGGGTTTTCTAGATATACAATCATGTCACCTGCAAACAAGGACAATTTGACTTCCTCTTTTCCTAATTGAATGCCTTTATTTCCTTCTCCTGTCTGATTGCCCCAGCCAGAACTTCCAACACTATGCTGAATAGGAGTGGTGAGGGAGGGCATCCCTGTCTTGTGCCAGTTTTCAAAGGGAATGCTTCCAGTTTTTGCCTATTCAGTATGATATTGGCTGTGGGTTTGTCATAGATAGCTCTCATTATTTTGAGATACGTCCCATCAATACCTAATTTATTGAGAGTTTTTAGCATGAAGGGCTGTTGAATTTTGTCAAAGGCCTTTTCTGCATCTATTCAGATAATCATGTGGTTTTTGTTGTTGGTTCTGTTTATATGCTGGATTACGTTTATTGATTTTCGTATGTTGAACCAGCCTTGCATCCCAGGGATGAAGCCCACTTGATCATGGTGGATAAGCTTTTTGATGTGCAGCTGGATTCAGTTTGCCAGTATTTGATTGAGGATTTCTGCATCAGTGTTCGTCAGGGATATTAGTCTAAAATTCTCTTTTTTTTGTTGTGTCTCTGCCAGGCTTTGGTATCAGGATGATGCTGGCCTCATAAAATGAGTTAGGATGGATTCCCTCCTTTTCTATTGATTGGAATAGTTTCAGAAGGAATGGTACCAGTTCCTCCTTGTACCTCTGGTAGAATTCGGCTGTGAATTCATCTGGTCCTGGACTTTTTTGGTTGGTAAGCTATTAATTATTGCCTCAATTTCAGAGTCTGTTATTGGTCTATTCAGAGATTCAACTTCTTCCTGGTTTAGTCTTGGGTGGGTGTATGTGTCAAGGAATTTATCCATTTCTTCTAGATTTTCTAGTTTATTTGCGTAGAGGTGTTTGTAGTATTCTCTGATGGTAGTTTGTATTTCTGTGGGATGGGTGGTGATATCCCATTTGTCATTTTTTATTGCGTCTATTTGATTCTTCTCTCTTTTCCTCTTTATTAGTCTTGCTAGTGGTCTATCAATTTTGTTGATCTTTTCAAAAAAACCAGCTCCTGGATTCATTGATTTTTTGAAGGGTTTTTTTGTGTCTCTATTTCCTTCAGTTCTGCTCTGATCTCAGTTATTTCTTGGTTTCTGCTAGCTTTTCAATGTGTTTGCTCTTACTTTTCTAGTTCTTTTATTTGTGATGTTAGGGTGTCAATATTAGATCTTTCCTGCTTTCTCTTGTGGGCATTTAGTGCTATAAATTTCCCTCTACACACTGCTTTGAATGCATCCCAGAGATTCTGGTATGTTGTGTCTTTGTTCTTGTTGGTTTCAAAGAACATCTTTATTTCCGCCTTCATTTCGTTATGTACCCAGTAGTCATTCAGGAGCAGGTTGTTCAGTTTCCATGTAGTTGAGTGGTTTTGAGTGAGTTTCTTAACCCTGAGTTCTAGTTTGATTGCACTGTGGTCTGAGAGACAGTTTGTTATAATTTCTGTTCTTTTACATTTACTGAGGAGAGCTTTACTTCCAAGTATGTGGTCAATTTTGGAATAGGTGTGTTGTGGTGCTGAAAAGAATGTGTATTCTGTTGATTTGGGGAGGAGAGTTCTGTAGATGTCTATTAGGTCTGCTTGATGCAGAGCTGAGTTCAATTCCTGAGTATCATTGTTAACTTTCTGTCTCATTGATCTGTCTAATGTTGACAGTGGGGTGTTGAAGTCTCCCATTATTATTGTGGGAGTCTAAGTCTCTTTGTAGGTCTCTAAGGACTTGCTTTATGAATCTGGGTGCTCCTGTATTGGGTGCATATATATTTAGGACAGTTAGCTCTTCTTGCTGAATTGATCCCTTCACCATTATGTAATGGGCTTCTTTGTCTCTTTTGATCTTTGTTGGTTTAAAGTCTGTTTTATCCAAGACTAGGATTGCAACCCCTGCCTTTTTTTGTTTTCCATTTGCTTGGTAGATCTTCCTCCATCCCTTTATTTTGAGCCTATGTGTGTCTCTGCACATGTGATGGGTTTCCTGAATACAGCACACTGATGGGTCTTGACTCTTTATCCAATTTGCCAGTCTGTGTCTTTTAATTGGAGCATTTAGCCCATTTACATTTAATGTTAATATTGTTATGTGTGAATTTGATCCTGTCATTGTGATGTTAGCTGGGTATTTTGCTTGTTAGTTGATGCAGTTTCTTCCTAGCTTCGATGGTCTTTACAATTTGGCATGTTTCTGCAGTGGCTGGTACCGGTTATTCCTTTCCATGTTTAGTGCTTCCTTCAGGAGCTCTTTTAGGGCAGGCCTGGTGGTGACAAAATCTCTCAGCATTTTCTTGTCTGTAAAGGATTTTATTTCTCCTTCACTGATGAAGCTTAGTTTGTCCGGATATGAAATTCTGGGTTGAAAATTCTTTTCTTTAAGAAAGTTCAATATTGGCCTCCACTCTCTTCTGGCTTGTAGAGTTTCTGCTGAGAGATCAGCTATTAGTCTGATGGGCTTCCCTTTGTGGGTAATCTAACCTTGCCCTCTGGCTGCCCTTAACATTTTTTCCTTCGTTTCAACTTTGGTGAATCTGACAATTATGTGTCTTGGAGTTGCTCTTCTCGAGGATTATCTTTGTGGCATTCTCTGTATTTCCTGAATTAGAATGTTGGCCTGCCTTGCTAGATTGGGGAAGTTCTCCTGGATAATATCCTGCAGAGTGTTTTACAACTTGGTTCCATTCTCCCCGTCACTTTCAGGTACACCAATCAGATGTAGATTTGGTCTTTTCACATAGTCCCATATTTCTTGGAGGCTTTGTTTGTTTCTTTTTATTCTTTTTTCTCTGAACTTCTCTTCTCACTTCATTTCATTCATTTCATCTTCCGTTACGATACCCTTTCTTCCAGTTGATCGAATCAGCTACTGAGACTTGTGCATTCGTCACATAGTTCTCGTGCAATGGTTTTCATCTCCATCAGGTCCTTTAAGGACTTCTCTGCGTTAGTTATTCTAGTTAGCCATTTGTCTAATTTTTTTTCTAGGTTTTTAACTTGTTTGCCATTTGTTCGAACTTCCTCCTTTAGCTTGGAGTAGTTTGATCGTCTGAAGCCTTCTTCTCTCAACTCATCAAAGTCATTCTCCGTCCAGCTTTGTTCCATTGCTGGTGAGGAGCTGCGTTCCTTTGGAGGAGAGGTGCTCTGATTTTTAGAGTTTCCAGTTTTTCTACTCTGCTTTTTCCCCATCTTTGTGGTTTTATCTACCTTTGGTCTTTGACAATGGTGACGTACAGATGGGTTTTTGGTGTGGATGTCCTTTCTGTTTGTTAGTTTTCCTTCTAACAGTCAGGACCCTCAGCTGCAGGTCTGTTGGAGTTTGCCAGAGGTCCACTCCAGACCCTGTTTGCCTGGGTATCAGCAGCGGTGGCTGCAGAACAGTGGATATTGGTGAACTGCAAATGCTGCTGCCTGATCGTTCCTCTGGAAGTTTTGTCTCAGAGGAGTACCCGGCCATGTGAGGTGTCAGTCTGCCCCTACTGGGTGGTGCCTCCCAGTTAAGCTACTCAGGGGTCAGGGACCCCCTTGAGGAGGCAGTCTGCCCATTCTCAGATCTCAAGCTGGGTGCTGGGAGAACCACTACTCTCTTCAAAGCTGTCAGACAGGGACATTAAGTCTGCAGAGGTTACTGCTGCCTTTTGTTTGTCTATGCCCTGCCCCCTGAGATGGAGCCTACAAAGGCAGGCAGGCCTCCTTGATCTGTGGTGGGCTCCACCCAGTTCGAGCTTCCCGGCTGCTTTGTTTACCTACTCAAGCCTCAGCAATGGCAGGCGCCCCTCCCCCAGCCTCGCTGCCACCTTGCAGTTTGATCTCAGACTGCTGTGCTAGCAATGAGCGAGGCTCTGTTGGCATAGGACCCTCCAAGCCAGGGGCAGGATATAATCTCCTGGTGTGCCATTTGAAAAGCGCAGTGTTAGGGTGGGAGTGACCCGATTTTCCTGGTGCCATCTGTTGCCCCTTTCTTTGACTAGGAAAGGGAATTCCCTGACCCCTTGTGCTTCCCGGGTGAGGCAATGCCTCGCCCTGCTTTGGCGCACGCACGGTGTGCTGCACCCACTGTCCTGCACCCACTGTCCAGCACTCCCCAGTGAGATGAACCTTGTACCTCAGTTGGAAATGCAGAAATCACCCATCTTCTGTGTTGCTCATGCTGGGAGCTGTAGACTGGAGCTGTTCCTATTTGGCCATCTTGGCTCCACCCCTGGGTAGATTATTTTAAAGAACCAGTTTGACATCTTGCCCTGTAAATGTTAACTTTCTGTTATACTGCCTCATATACCACATTATCTCCATCTTTTTTTGGAGTTGCTTTGCAAACATTCCTTTCCATTACTTTATCCATGAGAAGTACCAGGATCCAACAAGAAGAAAAAGAGAGAAGAAAAAATAATTCTACCCAGATATACTACGTATATCTGAAACGGACATTTATCCATCTCTTTCTTCTTTTGGTAACAGTACCCCAATCTTCTTTTGTAGCTTTGGAAAGATATCAAGGGCTCCTGACATCACTTGAATCATGTTCTGCCTGAAGGCTTGTCTGCCTAGGTATTATTCAGTTGTAAGAGCAACAAAATCCTCTTTGGCGTTATCTGGTTTGAGTTTAGAAAAAAAGCCACCAGTGAAATTTATTTTTCCTTGAAATTGTAACACTAGCCAGATCTTTCTGGTTATGACTCATTGGATGTTTGGAGGTCCAAGGCCAGCACACGAGAGCAAACCAGCGTTGGCTTTCTGGTGGTTGTTAAAATGTGATAAATTGGCCTGATCAGGGGAGGGGGGATCCTTGCGCCAGAGGGAGGGCTCTGCTCCGGTAGCTTGAAGCTCTCCTGCAGTAGAGCATCCACAGAATGGCTTCTTGCCATTCTCAGACTAAGTCTCTCAGATTAAGGGTGAATTCTCACTGGGCCCCAAGGTGGAACTGGACCCCCTGCACCTGCATGCAGCTACAAATGATGAACCTGGGAAAGAAGGAACAAAATGGAAAGACTGCAGTGCTATCAATCTTATTCCTCATTGTTGTAGTCAACAGAGGAGTGCCTGGGACCACATGTCTGGGATGTCTTCAGTGGCTTGGACACTTTCTAATTTAAAGATAGAAGGCCACTCTGGTCATTACTCATTTTCTCTCTGTCTCTTTCTATCTGTCTCTGTCAAGCCTCTCTCCTCTCTGAAAAGGCCAGGTCCAGCTCTAAGGGGATGGTTCCCAGCGTAAACAACCAGTTTCTTTAGCCACCATCCAGGCTTTCTATTCCTTTTCCTCAAGGCCTGGCTACCAGGAGTAACCAATGCAAGTGCAAACAAACTAAGCAAGTCCAAGGGGCCTAAGGCTTAGTAGGCTGAGCTAGAATCAAAATTGATCTTGGAGGCATGTTTCAACTTGTTTTACAGATAATTAAGTGCTCCTAGACTCTTCTCCAAGGAAACCCAACAGTGCCCCAAAGAAAAATCAGGGGAAGGTATAGGGAATCTTTTTAAGACCACCCTCTGGATGGGGTTTTAATGGGGGTGGGGGGCAGTGAATGTAGAATCTGTGTTTGTTTATTTTTGCAAACAGCCTATTTTGCTTACTTGATCTAATGACTGAAGAGATTAGTGCCATTTGTTGGTGAAGGAAAATGAAAAAGGGAGAGAAGAATATGTTAAATAATAATAGAAGTCTTCAAAATAATTTTTTTCCATCTAGACCCAGGAGGATTGTGGCTGGTCTGGGGTCAGATCATTAAATATAAACAGGGATAGCAGGGGGAGAGGATAATATAAAAATATTCCAGATTCCATTTACCCATTCATGCACCCACATCTCTCCTCCCACTTTTGCCTGGTCAGCCTCTTTCCTTCCTTTAGATCTTAGATAAATTACCTTCTTTAAGAGAGGCCTTCCCTGGCCTTCCAGAAGAGATCAACTCTTCTGATCACTCCCATAACTTCTCCTTGAAGTTTTTCCTTTTTTTAGTTCCCGACACATTACAATTTCACACTATTTGTCCAATTATTTAAGTAGTCTTTCTCTCCATGATTTTAATATAATCTCCAAGAGGACAGGGAATCTATGTCTATTTCTACTTGCTATTGAAATCCCTGTACCTAATACAGTGCCTGGCACACAGTGGTGTTCATAAGCGTCTCTAGGTTCAACAGATAGATGTCATTCTACTTAGTTCCTGAGCACTTGCTGGCCGATAATGGCAATACACTCTTAAGGAAAAGAGTGATCTGGGTAAGTGACTTGGCATAAGTCATGGTTTATCCTAGGTGGATGATAATAAAAAGTTACATACTCAATTTGAGCATCAGTAAGGTTAATAGTTGCAATGATCTAAACAGATCAAATATGTTTAAATCCATAAGCTAATAATGATTCCTTTTTTAAAAAAGACTAATTGGACATTATTTGATGATGTTCATGAACAATTCATTATTGATAACTAAAAAATAAAGGGAAAGATTCAAATGTTAATCTTCCTTTTTCCACATAACTGTACCACTGATTAACCACGGGTGGGAGGAGGTTTTACTTTATAGAAATATTCCAGCAAATACATATTATAAAGTAACATTTAAATATAATGATTTTGAAATCCTTGATCAATTAATTGGTCATGGCAGATTATTTTGTCCAAAAAGGACACAACAATATTTAGGTCCCAGGGCCATGATATCAGACAAAGCCTATTTCTCCTCTCCTTGAAATTGGAGGACCTTTTCAGCTGCCTCAGAGAGTGGAAATGAGTTTACCATTTTTTTCTCCCATGTCCCCTGCCCAAACTCAAGGAAGCCTAAAATTTAGAGATGGGTACAGGATACTGAGAGAGCTCTAGGAGGAGCTCTTTTGTTCTATCAAGAGAATTCCTAAGTGTTGGAGGGAGTGGGGAAAATTCCTAGTCTTTTTTCTTTTTTTCCCTTCTCTCTTTTTTATATTCTCTTCTACAGAGGCTGTGGTGATCCACAGGCACCTAAAACTTTGAGGAAGCAGAAGTTTCTTCTTGGATCAAAGGAGCTGTTGTCTCCAAGAGTGTGTGGGCAAACCCTGGTTTCTGTTTGTTTGTTGCTGTTGTTCTGTCTTTCTGCTGCCTGGCCTTGGTCAAGGGTGCAGTCACAGGAAATGTGCAGCAGAGTAGGATAAGTAAAGCTCCAGTTTTCTGAATGGAAGATGGAAAAGAAAAGCCATAGGAGCCAGAAAGTACAGGGGAGATCATGGAGAAGAAGGAGCTTGGGGAAATGAACCCATAAAATTACTTATGGATTCCTGGACTTACCCCAAGTAGCTCATGCATAGATCTGACCCTAGACAATACACCATAATCAACCACCCAGGTCCCAGACTGGATGCTGAATAGCACTGAATGACCTGAATAACACTACAGAGTCATCGAAAATGAACTGGACATTAAAACCACAATTTCCAGAAGGCTGATCAGAACTTGTGACCTGAACTAACCAGTTTAAATACCTGCTGAAACAAAACTACCAATATTCTTCAAAGGATTTAAATAAGAAGCAGAGTCTCATAACACAATATTCAAAATGTCCAGGATCTAATACAATTTTACTCAGCTTATAAAGAACCAGAAAAATCTCGACTCTGCAGAATGGAGCCCCAAAATAGGCAAAACACAAATACAACCAATTGATTTTTGACAAAGGTTTACAGGCAATTTAATGAATAGGGGTAGTTTAAAAAAAATGATGTTGGAACAATTGAACAGCATATGCTAAATAAGGAAATGAATTCCAATCTAAACCTACATATTATGCAAAATTTAACTAAAATGGATCACATGTATGGACAAAGAAAATGTAGTACTTATACAAAATGGTGCTCATACATAATTTGGCCATAAAAACAGAATGAGATCCAGTCATTTGCAACAACATAGATGGAACTGGAGATCATTATGTTTTTTGTTTTGTTTTGTTTTGTTTGTTGGGTTTTTTGTTTCTTTGTTTTGACACAGGCTCTTGCTCTGTCACCCAGGCTGGAGTGCGGTGACACGGTCTCAGCTCACTGCAGCTTCCACCTCTGAGGCTCAAGTGATTCCCCACCTTAGCCTTCGGAGTCACTGGGATGACAGGTATGTGCCACCATGCCTAGTTAATTGTTTTTGTTTTTGTTTTTTAATTTTTAGTAGACACGAGGTCTCACTATGTTGCCCAGACTGGTCTCAAAATACTGGCCACAAGCCATCTACCCACCTCAGCCTCCCAAAGTGTGGAGATTACAAGCATGAGCCACCGCGCCTGGCCTGGAAAGCATTATGTTAAGTGAAATAAGCCAGACACAGAAAGACAAACATCACATTTTCTCACTTACCTGTGGGATCTGAAAATCAAAACAATTGAATTCATGGACATAGAGAGTAGAAGGATGGTTACCAGAGGCTGGGAATGGTAGTGGGAGGCTGAGAGGGAGGTGGAGATGGTTAATAGATACAAAAAATAATTAGAAACAATGAATAAGACCTATTATTTCATAGCACAATAGGGTGACTATAGTCAATAATAACTTAATTGTACATTTTAAAATAACTTAAAGAGTGTCATTGGATTGGTTTGTAACCCATAGAATAAATGCTTGAGGGGACACCCCATTCTCTATGATGTGCTTATTTCGCATTGCATGCCTGTATCAAAACATCTCAGGTACCCCACAAACATGTACACCTACTATGTACCCACAAAAATTTAAACAAATAGAAATAAATAAAATGGATTATAGATCTAGATGTAAAGTATAAAATTATAAAATGTTTAGAATAAAGCACAGAAGAAAATATTCATGACTTGGGTTTAGGCTGTTACTAGACATGACAATAAAAGCATGATATATAAAGAACTCACGAAACTCAACTGTAAGAAAACAACCCATTTAAAAATAAACAAAAGGTTTCAACAGACACTTAATTAAAGAGGGTATATGGAAGACAAATAAATACATGAATATGTGTTTAAAATCATTAGCCATTAGGAAAATGCAGATTGAAATGACAATGAGATATCCCTACATATCTAATAGAATGACTAAAATAAACATTCTGAGAACTCCAGGTGCTGATAATCACATGAAGCCACTGGAACTCTTCTTTGTTGCTAGTGGGATGCAAAATGGTACAGGCACCCTAGAAAATAGTTTGAGGATTTCTTCTAAATTCTACATTAATTACTGTATGACATACAAATCTCTCTACTATGTATTTATCCTAGAGAAATGAAAATTGATGTTCATTCAAACACTTATACATGAATGTATATAGTGGTTCTGCTCATAATTGCCAAAAACTGGAAACAACTCAACTGTCCTCAGCAGGTGAATGTAAAAACAAACTGTGGTACATCCACACAACAAAATGCTACTTAGTAATAAAAAGGAATGCATTATTGATACTCACAGCACCTTGGATGAATCTCAAAAGCATTTTGCTGAATGAAAGAAGCTAATCTCAAAAGATTACCTACTGTGTAAACCCATTTATGTGACACTCTCAAAAAGACAAAACTATGGTGATAGAGAGACAATCAGAGGCTGAAATGAGGTAGCGGTGGGGGAAAGTGTGACTAGGATGGGATAGCAAGAGGGAGCCATTTGGAGGAATGGAACTGTTTAGTACCTTGATCGTGGTGCTGGTTAGAAGGAGCTATACATGTGTTATCATAGATCTGTGTACCAACTATGCTCAATTTTACTGTATGTTAATCTAAAATAATTTTTAAATAGAACCTTTCTCACTAGCAGTCCCTTAATATCTTAGAAACGCTTAGAGTTTCTCGGCCAGGTGCAGTGGCTCATGCCTGTGATCTCAGCACTTTGGGAGGCTGAGGTAGGAGGATCACGAGATCAAGAGATTGAGACCATCCTGGCCAACATGGTGAATCCCTGTTTCTACTAAACATACAAAAAATTAGCTGGGTGTGGTGGCCCATGCCTGAAGTCCCAGCTACTCAGGAGGCTGAGGCAGGAGAATCACCTGAACTTGGGAGGTGGAGGTTGCAGTGAGCCAAGATCACGCCATTGCACTTCAGCCTGGCAACAGAGTGAGACTCTGTCAAAAAAAAGAAAAAAAAAAAAAGAAATGCTTAGAGTTTCTCAGGAGATAAATATAAACAGCCTTATTATTATCCCAATTTCCAGTATATTCTGACGTTCTTTTCTAAACTTTATGAATATATGATTTGTTTACATTTGTCTTACCAAGGAGAACCACACATTTAGAGAGAAGCAGCCCTCTCTCTCCCACACTCACAAGATAAATGTCAGTCCACTTACACTTGTTCATCAGTGATACTATCCTCATGACATGAAAACATGATGATGAGAAGTCTTCAAACCACAGGGAAGTGCTCTGAGTACAGCAAAATGTCCCAGTACATTATCATTTCTCTGCTGGCTAAGACAAATTCTGCCCCAGATGCAATAGGATAGCAGTTGGAGCAGAGACTTGTGCAAAAGGCCGATCATATACAATAATTCTTCTAGAGTAAGAGATGCTTGTACCAGAGTCAGGCAAGAGAAAGGTGTTTAGGACTCTTTTGAAGAAACCATGTTTGAAAACTTTAAATGGCATGTGCAGCTGTGGTGGTTTCCATATGTGCTCTCAGTTAGTTGATACTCCTTCTTTCAAGAGATGGAATCTAATTCTCCTTCCCTTGAATGCGGGCTGGACTTAGTGACTCACTTCTAACAAACAGAATAAAGAGGAAGTGACAGGTATGTGCCTTTGGAGGCTAATTTATAAAAATCACTGTTGTTTTCTGTCTGATCTCTCTCTCTCTGTTTCATCACTCACTCCGGGGAAAGCCAAATGTCATATCCTGAGGACACTCAGGCAGCCATATGGTGAGGCTCATGTAGAGAGAAACTGAGGCCTTCCACCAGGCTGCCAGAGAGTGAGACTTCAGATCACTGCAGCCCTGCTGACCTCCTAACCACCACCTTCTAAGCCAGAACCTCCTGAGAAATCCTGAGCCAGAACCACTTAGCTAAGCCTCTCCTGAATTCTTGACTCCCAGAAACTATGTGATAATAGATGTTAGTTGTTTTAAGCTGCTAAGTTTGGGGCAACTTGTTACGCAGCAATAGATAAATAATACAACAACCATATTAGTGTCAAACTGTTCTTTGATTTAGAAAGAAGAGAAAAGGAAGGGGAGGCAAGAAATGAGATCAGGATTCAGTTCAACATTTTTACCAAGGCAAGTAATTCAAGTTATCTTAACTTCTTTCCCTGGAGGCCAGGGAATTATATAAAGATCCAGGGAATTTCCTAGAAATGATTTTTGAAATTAATCATCTTCCTGCATAGACGTTCTCAGACTCATGTTCCAGGTGGCAGCTGGGGAAGCCACACTGAATACTACCACCTACCTCCCACCAGGGATTTCCAAACTGCTGATTTATCAAGCAGCCTTTTAAATAAGATATGTTATATAAACAGAGCCTAGCAAAGGACTGTGCACAAGATAGGCACTCGATAAATGTATTTTGGTGGAGCAATGGCTGCTGTGTTTATTCTTTTAATTAGCAAACACTGAGTTCATATTCCAGTCAAAAAGACAAAATAACAAAACCTGAAACCAAGGTTAAAATCATGCTCCATTTCTCTGTACTCATACGTAAGGAACTTTCTTTTCTTTTAGCATATGCCATGAGACAGTTGCATCAGAAGTTACTCTAAGAGGAAAGTATTTGATGTTCATGTCTTCTAATGCTGAGAATGGAAAATCTACCCAGCAACTCACAAATCAAAGAACACCTAATAGAAAAATAGGCTTGAGCAGCACTGCTTGTTGCATTCTTTAACAGGAAAATTGAAAACATAGGATCACAAGGGTCAGATGGTTATTATTGGAATCTGGCTCCTATGAAACATAATATGTACCATTTCCCCCATCAAAATTGTGTTACTTTGTCCAAGTCACCCAATGGGGCACAGGATAAGGTGTTTTTCTGATGCACACAACCACCTAGGTTTCAAAAGGACATCCATTTAAAAGTGAGGTCTTGAAGAACACCAACAGTGACAGAAAAATGATATTTTTCTGTAACCTCAGCATCACAGAGAATAGTTCCATGAGAAATAGTTGACAAAAACAGAAAACTTTATTATTGAACACATATAGCACTATTCGGCAAAAATCTGATGCTGATGGCAACTTCCAAAACTAGGCCTTCTAGAGACTCTCATTCTGTATTAGAGTTTTAAGAAACTCAGAACACTTTACAGATCAAGGTGCCTTTATGACTTTGTTTTGTGGATGGATCTGTGTGTCAATAAGAAATTTTTAAAAATATCAAACAAATAGCAACTATCAAGGAAGTAGGAGAGAAGAGGGGTACAACAAAGAAAACTCAAACTTGAGGTACAATTTCACATGAACTTGCACATGGGGTTTAATAAGGTTTCAAAGTCAGCTAATTATAAAACTCTATAGATTAAATAATTGGCCCATGAAAGCTTTTATTAAAATGTCACCTGGATATCCCACTCCAAAAACATCCAATGCTATCTTGTTGTGAGTAGCCAGCTGCTGGCTTCTGAACAAAGGCTATGAGTTTAGACTCAATATGGTGCTGTTGCTTTGAAATCTTGGCAGGAACGAAGCTACTCAGTGTCTCTTGCTTGATCCAAAGCATCCCTCATAAAAGTCTGCAGTGTCTCAACTGAAAATCAAAATGAGAACATCCTATACATATTAACGGTGGCCACAAATTTCAAAGAAGATGGAGAAATGTACACAGAGCTGAGAAAAATAAGTGTGTAGCAACCCATTTTATTTCTAAGAGACATCTAGAATTTCACAGCTCTGAAGAGAAAGGTAGGAAAACAAATAATTATTTGAAAGAAAATGAAAACTTTGCTTCATCAATCTGTTAAAAGCTGATGTGAAAGCATTTTTCTTCTCAAAGCAGAACTAGCTTACTCATTACCTCTTTCTTCCAATGAGTAATCCCTCCCTCTCTTCTCATTGCCAGAAATACCTACTACCTCTTTCCATATGGAAAGTGAAACCCGACGTTTTCTTTTCTAATAACAGCATCTGCGAAAATCACACTCTGTCCTGGATTTGCACAGCACTTTCCTGCTTCATCCTCATAGAATCAGGCACTGAGTAAATGGGTAACAAATATCTGTGAGAGTGAACACACTGGACCTAAAGGTAAACAATGACAATAAAAGTAATTTGGTGCCATTAGGGGCTAAGAGCATGAGTTTATCTCCTCTGTATAAAATTCCCAGAGGCCACTCAGACAGACAAATTTCAATTCCTCCTGAGTTGGAGGGTTCATTTCCCCTGGAGCTAATAGGCCACACTTGGACACCTTTAATTCTTAGAAAAGTACTCATCTGTCCCTGGAATTTCTACCCATCAGGCTCTGTTTTGACCCCTGGGGCTCCAGGACAAATCCCGTCCATATCGCAGCTCTCTGGTGACTGGATATCGCAGCTGTCTGGTGACTGGAAGGCTGCTGTCTCATCTCCCATGAGTGGCATTTTCCCAGTGGTCAATCCTAGTGAAACAGGAAAAGTTCCCTTGTCCCCCTTGCAGGGCGTGCGATGGGGGTGTGGCTCGCTTCTTCAGTGCCCCACCACTAAAACCTCTAGGGAAGCATACAGACAGGCAGGCTGTGGGGCTTCAACCAACGGCAGTGTCCAGCGGTGAATGTTTACAGCTGAAGTCCCAGTGGGTGTGTGTTACAGGGTGCTGTTTTAGTTTAGCTGTCCATAGGTGGCTTGTGTTAGTCAGCTCAATTAGACCCCTGCCTTATCACAAGGACAGAGGGCTTTCTGTATCCTGGGATTCTTGCCTTGGTGTACTGGAAGAATCGGATCATACATGGGCTTGGAGAATGAATGCAAGGTTTTATTGCATGGAAGTAGCTCTCAGCAGATGGAGGAGCCAGAAGGGAGATGGTTTTCCCGTGGAGTATGGCCGCTTGGCCGCCCGACTCTTTTCCAACCACCTCAGCCAAACTCCGCATTGTTCTGCCAATTGATGGCCTGCCAGCTGGTGTCGTGCTACACTGGTGCATTCCTCTCAGCATCCAGCCACCCATTGTTCCTCTGCTGATGTGCTCCTCTTGATATCCAGCCAGCATTGTGTCTGCCTGCCAGGGCTTCTAGGTTTTTATAGGCACAGGATGATGGCATGGCAGGCCAGGGTGGTCTTGGAAAATGCAATATTTGGCCACAAATGCGGGAGTCCGTGTTCTCACCTAGGTCCGTGGGCACCAGCCGGAGGTGGAACCCTCACCAGGGACCATGCCCTTTTCTTCCCAGCACTTCCCTGCCCCCCTTCCATATCACTAGATCCTTAGGGGTTCTTCTGTGGGCATGTTTCTGGAAGTATTTTTTGAAGTCGAGTTAGAAAGTCCTCTACATTATAATTACCTGAGGAGAAGCTTCATTGTGAAAATTTTAGGGTCCCCTCTTCAAATGCTGTATCAGATTCTCTGGGGTGGAGTCCTAGATTCTGACTAGATTTAGCAGGTGCCCAGATGACTCTTAAGCACACCACAGAATTCTCACCAGCCTCATCACTCATCTCTCAATGGGCCCCTTTGAACAATCACCCAGGACGTCTTCCAGTAGCCAGGTGTAACCTACAAGAAACGCGCTGTAGATAGTTCAAATGACTGTATGAAAGAAATACAATTAAACTTTGGAAATGGTCTATGCAATCACAGCTGTAATTAACTCAAAATGGCATTCACCCAGTGTTGAGGGCAGTGTGCCACAGGATGCCTCTATGCGTGGCATGAGCTAGGTGGCTTTATGGATGATGCCTGTTTAATCTTCCTGACCAGCAAGATCAGTATTTTGCCCACGTTCTATAGATGAGAAGACTGAGACTCCTTAGGGATGAGTGATTGATTTGTTTAATATCACACAGCCGGGAAATCGAACCCAGATCCCTCTCAACCCAAAGCCTATATTTTCTCTCCTACTGACCCTCCACTCCCCACCTAGAGGTACCGAAAGAAACATCCTTGATTTCTGCAATTTTATTTTTCGATATGGTCCCTAACAGACTCCTGCTGCAATGTATGGAAGGAGGACCTGCAAGCATGATGATCTTATTTTAAACTTTAGTCTCTGACTCATTCACTGGATTCCTGAGTGACATGTTTAATATGCAGATAACACTTTCATGGTGTGATTGGCAATTATCTGCCATTCCCTAGCTCAGGACTCTGGACTCAAGTGAATGGGATGTGATAAAATGACACTTAAAATGGAGCTTCAGGAGTTCAGTGTGTGCTTCAAAGACATAACCCACAACGGTGCACAGGACTGGAAAATTTGCCCCTAAATTCAGTCTGTCTACAATGCTATTTTTAATCTTTTTACATGGCAGCAGAAAAGAAACACCTAATGGAAATAACTTCAGGTAGCAGTAGGTAAGAGAGAAAACCACTGTGTTAAAGGAAAGAGCACCAGCACAGGAAACAAGATTTTTTAATTGGTTCAGTTCTTGATACCCCAGGCCGATATTTTGAGCAACTAGGGACAGCAAAAGCACTACCTACGAAAGCTATTCCATCCAACCTCCCACCCCAAGTTGGAAAATGCCAAATAAGCAAAGATACCTACACAAAAAGTTCATGTCTTTATTTAGAAACTCTCATTCCGCTTTTAGGAGAAAGTTCCTAGTAAAGAAAACCAGTGGCTCAGTAGAGATGAAACTGTCAAGCGGAAAGAGAAATCACACAATTAAGAAAGACTCAGAATTCAATTCCTCAGGCTCTCATTCCCATAGCGGGCATGAAGCCCCTTTCTGACCCAATACACCTTCCCCCTCAAATCTAAAAAGCAGAGCATTCTCAGTTCAGCCTGGGAGCCATGAATGCTGCATAAAGATGATGGGGGACTCAAGAACCTCCAGCATGTCCTGACAATGTTTATGAGGTGAACTTTGTTCCATCCACAATTACTTGTTCTCTTCTCCTGGGTTCAGCAAGGTAACTAGAATAATGTCAGGAGGTGTGACTGCCTCAAAGAAAGCAGAAGAGAAATAATGCCTGGTGTTCCATTTATTTGAAGTCACAGCCATATTACATTATCACGGATGGACCTTGCTAGGTCTCCATTCTGGCAGCACCAAATTGGAACTAAGAAGGAGTTTCAGTGAAGAATCTGTGCAGCTATTTCTGGGAACAAAAGCAGGCCAACTGCAGCAGGGGCCGTGTTAAGACAAATGGCCCACTCTAGAGTGGCATACCATAATGTCTCTACGATTAGATGGATGAGAGGTTATAGTACACCATAGATAGCCACAGGACATCCAGTGATAATCACACATTTTGTTCTACTGACAGATAACAGCAGCCCACAAATGAGATGAGCCTCCTCTGTATACACGTCACATGAAATCAATACTTAATTACAGCAGGGCCTGCATGTGTTGTCAGTCGGTTCTGGTTAGGAGGGTACACAAAACTTCTTCTCTAGAGCAGTGAGTTAAGATGTAAAGAGGGTTGGAGCATGATGGCAACTGACAACTCCTGAGTTTTAGATTCAATGAATTGCCATTTGGACACTAGGCTTTGGTTGCAGAGCAGCACTTAGATACAAATAATTATGCCATTAAGGGGAAGAGCAGGCACCACCTGGGATGGCAGTTGTTGCTAGGATTCTACTTCAGGTCACATTTTGTTTGTGGATATCCCAAGCCCCATAATACAGACCTGGGGAGAAGTAGGCAGCATCCAAGGAGTGTCCCTGGGGAAAAGCATTGTGGCAAAAGGAAAAGAACAGAGGGCATCGAATCAAGTGACAGGGGCATGGATCCCAACTCTCCTGCCCCTGGCAAGCCACAAAATATCTTGCAATTCAAGCTTCTAATCCATAAGAAAGGGACGATATTCACTCTATCTCTAAGCCAGAGGGCACTGAGACAGTACAATGAGATCAGATAGGCAGAAAGTGCTTTGTAGACAATAAACCTCCAGACCACTGTAAGAGACTATTTTTACTTCAGGAAGTGATAGAACCTGGGTGGACAATATCATGAATAACAGAAGAATAGCTTCATTTATTAAGTTCCCAGTGCAATGTTAGGCAAGGTCATACTGATACACACGCAAAAAAAGAAGAGAGATGAACGAAGTTGGAGGAAAGATTCCAGTTAGAGCCAAGGATATAGGCAGAGGAATCTAGAAAATTATTTCATAATTCATCTATGCCATGCTCACGTAACTACACAAAACAGCATTTCACTTGAAAGATGTATATTCATCCAAGAATTATCCTATTAAACATTTTTCAGGTAATTTGTATAGCCACCTCTTTTTGGAATGTAATGCTTTTCCTTTACCTCATATAGAGTCCTAGGGGTTTGTTTATTTATTTGTCAAAACACCTAATCATTCCTTGAAAAAAATGAATTTGGCAGGGTAGAGCACTGAGAATTGTTTTTAGAAAATAGCATGAAAAGATATGGAAGGGAGAGCATATTAGAGAAAACAAGAGAAAAGGTTCCAGGGGCTCCTCTATAAAATGGCTTAAAGGTCTTGCCTTCAAAGGAGAAGCTGGGTTGCTTGTAGAGGATGATACAGTTTTGCAGTGGGCCCAGCCTCACTGTGTACCAGCAGTGTGACTTTGGGCAGTGGGTTGAATTTTAGGGGCCTCAGTTGCCTTATTAACAAGAATGAACATGAGGACTTCAAAGGCTTGTCGCAAGGACCCCGTGGGCCAATGCCCAGGGCTACATTAGCAGGGTGGGTACTGCATACTTCCACACACTTTCAGTGTTTTCTCTGTCAGCCCTGTCGCAACACCTTTCTTAGTGTGAAGCCTTCCTTGAAACTAACCAAGGAAATCTGGGTGAGGTTTTCTCCCTTGACTTGTATTGCTCAACCCCTCAGCAAAAGCAGAGAAACTCATTTCACAACTGACAAATCGGCCCAGTGTGGAAATGAAAACTTCATTCAATTCTTAAGAGTTGGCCTGTGTGAAAACGGGACACAGCCATCAGACACCAGTGCCCAGTTTTACTAAAACCAAAATTTTCTATAGGTGGCTAAGGTGAAATGTACATTATAGTACCCAAGCCTCACTAGGTTCCCCCTTATACATTTACTAAATAGCACACATTTGACAGTGGTAGTGTGTTGGGGCATTGTAGAAAGTATGAGTATTATAACATGGTCCTAAATTATAGTGACACCACATTGCATAAGTTACCTGAATTCAAGATTATGTGACATATAATATTTTGAGCCTCTCTTAATGTACAAAATTTGAAATAATGCAACCTCCTCCTGCCCAATTAAACTTTGTTGGCAATCACATAATTTAATCTCAGCATAAAGAAGGCAAGTGAACTATAAACAGAGTTTACAGTAGGGCTACATGGGAACACTCATTTAGCTGACAAACACCCTCCCATTTTTGGCTGATATTATTCTTTGAATAGGTGAATTTTGAGTTATACAAGAACTCTAAGAACATATTTCTCCAATAAAGTATGACCTCTCTGTGTATGTTTCTCATTTATCATTTAAGAACCAAAAATCCAGGCAGATTCCTGAAGCATGCAGACTGCTGGGAACCAGCAACACAGAACATTGTTTTAGAAAGAGGAAAGCGAAGACTTTGCTTTATAAGGTACGGCCTAAGTCTGGTGGATACATAGCATTTCACACATCTCATCTGTCAGGGATACACATTTGTGGGGTGGACATTGATCTCATTACCCAGGGCATGCTCAGGACCTCAGACCGGCTCCTAGGTTTCTGTGTCTCTCTTTAGGCTCTTGCAGTTACTGCTAGAGGATTCTCAAACTCACAGGAACATTTGGAAAATGCTGTAAGGTTTTACAAAGTGCTTTCATATACTTTAATATAGATTGCTCTTGGTATCTATGATAACTTTGTGAGATGTGTAAGATGGGGAAACTAAGATGCAATGAGAATAAGAGTGCTGCAAAAAGTCACAAAACTGAGTAGTATGACACTCACTCGTCAGATTCCAGCAGAAGCTCATGACATCATGCCAAATTCTGTTTGTACTTTGGAAATAGTCTAAGAGGAGATGGTCATTTCTCCACTCAGGGTTAGGATCATCACTCAGGGTTAAGGTGAATAAAACTTACTCACTCTCATACCATTGACTGTATGGGTTTGCTGTTTTTGGCTAACCAGTGTCCATCCTTGTAGGGACCCACCCTCCTCCATTGGATATAGTCTGGTGGGACAGTTGATGGAAGTATCCTACTCTCTCCTTCCAAGGATGAACTTTTGAGTAAATAGGTCATTGAATGCTCCCTTCCAGGAATCTTAATTTGAACAAAGGATTGAGTAGAATGAAAATGGTTGGGGCTCACTCAGGGAGCCTTTGCACACTGATGCTGCTGCAAAATAATTCCTGTAAACTAGAAATGCCTTGATTCTTGCCCTTTTCCAAGGCTGCTTCTTCAGCCTCCCACTGATTCTGCAAGCAATCCCATTCCTTCCAACACATTTCTGTTTGGTTATATTAGCCAAAATCCATTTTTGTTACTTGCAATCAAAGAAACCTAGTTTGGAACCCAACTAAGTCTACATCTTTGCATTTACACAGTGCCAAAAGAATAAGAAGGATGAGATTTCCAGTGTGTGAATGTGTGTGTGTATACATCTACATGCTTTTATTCTCAGAAGGGTATACCTCATGCCCAAGAGAAAATGCTTTGCAACTTTTATGATATCTTGTACAACTACTAAAAAATATTTTGTTAAATGTTTATGAGCTAAATAGGATTTAAGATTGCTGTTGTTGAAATGAAAGAGAAGTTTGGCTTAATTTAATGTCTGTTTAGTATTTGATACCTTGATCCATTATTTTCCTCCTTCATTTATTTCTTCACATCCAAACTCAATTATATCTCTGTGATGATTGGATTATATAGTTGTGTTCACAGATGTCATATTATTCCAATGATTTCTAGTCTTCTGGTAACGCACTAGGCCTACCTGTTGTGTGTTTTGAACAACAATAGCAACAACAAATGAATGAAAATATTCCCTCTGACTTTGCAAAGACTGAAGCAATTACCCAGAAGTTGTGGATCAGAAAACCCCAAGATTTCTGTCAAACTTAAATTGACTTTATCACTTTTCCCCCCACTCAATCGCTTACTTTCTTGATGGCATGCTTTTCCCGTGATCGCAGTAATTCTAAAGCAATTACATTTCCAAGAAAAGAAATGCAATAAGCAAAGTAAAGTCATAAAGTGAGGCTCTGAATGCATTTCTGCCATCTTTGGTTTGATGTCTGATCCTAGAAGATACACACTGAGTGGCAGGGAAATAGATCATTTGTAATCTTTATGATGATGACAGCAACAAATACTGCAAAATGTCCTCCCATGACTGAAGATGCTTGCTGAATTCTCTGTAATTTTCAAAAAAAATATTGTATTAGGTATCAACATATGCACAGCAGGAGGCTATCCTCATCAAGTTTATGATCATGTGCCTAGAGGATTTTAGACTAGAAATGGGCTGGAGTATTTCGTTCCCACAGAGATGATCATATTGATAAACTGCTTCCCCAAGTTTATTGTTAAGGTTTTACCTGAACTTGGATGGATTCATGTGTCTTTGTTGACACAACATTTTGGGAAATATAACACATAAATTGAGGTTACAGAAGGAAAGAAGGAAGGAAGTGAGGGAAGCAAGAAGGGAGGAAGGGAGGGAGGTGGGGGAAGGGAGGGAGGGAGGAAGGAAGAAAGGAAGGAAGGAAGGGAGGGAGGGGAGAGAAAACTATCATCTTCTATTTCAACTTATGATGTGTAGGCTAGGCAATTACACATTATCACTGAAAAAAACTCAATCCCACAAGACTTCTCCATCACTCAGCCCCTACGATATTTTCTGCTGATTTATATCAGTTATTTTCTTTTCTGGATATGCAAACATATGTTAATATTATCCCATAAAGAGCATCATTTAGGAAAGCAAATACCAGTCATTGTACACAGCTCAGTGTAGACACAGCTCAGTGGAGAAGAATTTTAAACTTTGGTTTTGGGGAATTATTTATGCTGCTCTTACCTCTCGTGGATGCAAATACTAAAAAATTAACTATATCTACAAAATGTACTTCTGTAAAAGAAGCATGCAAGCTTAATTAAGAATTTAACTGTGAATGTTACAGTAAAAGAATTACAATTGTGCCTAATATGAAAGATTTTAATTTTTCCCCTGTCTAATTTATTCATTATTTAGGTAAAATTGTGATAATCAGATATTAGATGCCATATTACACAAATGAATGGTATGAATGCAGAGTTTTAAAAATGAGCATATACTCCTGCTTTTCATTTTACCAAATTTAGGAAAAGCATAGGTTATACATATTAATGAGGCTTTATCACCATTTAAATTTGCCAACTAATCATCATTGTATCATTCTAAATATTCAGGTCTCCATTCAAGGTACCTACATGACAGCCACTTTACCAACAGAGTGTATCTTTCCTGTCTACAAATGCCAGAAATCTCCCATTCTAAACCTAACACGGATCTGGGCAGGCACCATTGCCTCAGGGGAGGCTCCCTACCCTTCCTTGCCCTGGAGTTGAGAATTCTCTTTCATGCTCTCAGAGCAAGCTGTCCCTCCTCTACAAAGAACTCACCATCCTGTAGTGAAAGGCTGTTTCTGATGGCAGACTATGAATTCAGAATGCAATGGCCATGTCTCCTCCCTGCTGTAGCCCAGTGCCTGGTCAAAATGTTCATTAGACGTAGGAGTTGTCAAATGAATGGGTGGGTGGGTGGATTCAACAAATATTGAACATGTATTAGATGTTCTATCTCTGGGGATATGGCTATAAACAAGACAGGAGCCCAGCCCTTAAAAAGCTTACATTCTATTAAAGGGCTGCTCTCATCTGTTTTTGTAAGATTCCAAGATTTGTGCCTAAGACAGGGGAACCGCCCTTTCTTGACTCTTGCACCATTTTTAACCCAGTATCTACACTGAAGATTTTAATACAAGGTCAATAACAATGAAGTACTACTCTTACTTCCCACATGTCATTTTTTTGTAATTCAGCCTTCCTTGGGCCCCTCTGAGAGAAGAGAAGTGGCTGGGCTAAGGCAAGGTCTGGCATTTCTGGGTTCCTGATCAAATTCTTGTCTTCTGGAAGCCATCCTACCCTAGCTTTGGCAATTGGCCCTCATATAATTCTCTGTCTGGGTTCCTGTCTTGGTAATTCATTTCCTATCATTCAACTGTGTAATGTGAGAAATGCTCTCTGATTATCAGCTTGTGTCTATATACCATATAAACCAGCACTTAGTATAGCTGTACCATGAGAATTGAATCTTGTCCATTGTTCACTCACCCTTGTTCCAATATAGCTGGACATATTCCTCAGAGCTCGACACATTTCCTGCAGTAACAACCTGTCATTGCCCACCCTATGCTTCTCTAACCCCGGTTTATTCTTTATATTGTGGCCAGAATTACCCTTTATAGAATATGTAGATCACAGCACCCCACTCCCTGACTCAAAACTCTATGAAGACTTCCCACCACAGTTGAACAGTCCTTACCCCACCATATGAACCTCACATGAGCCAACTCCATTCTCATCCTTGAGTCTTTTTTCCTCACCATCAGCCCTTTCCTCCAGCACTGGCCTGGCCTTGCAACTGCCAGAATATACAAAGCCTGTTGCCATCTTCAGGTTCCTCCTGCCAAAAACACCCTTTCCTTAGATATTCCTATGTTGGCTTCATTCCGTCACTACTCAAACATCACTTCTTTAGAAAGACCTCTCATTGTTAATGCATCAAAAATAGCCCTTGCCACATTCTATCTGCTTTCTGACATCATTTTTCTCAAATCATTTACATTATGTGTTTATTTGCTTATTGTCTGTCTTCTCTCCTAGAACGCAGACTCCATTAGTGAAAGCACTTGGATTTGTTCACCTCTCTACCCCAGGGCCTAGAACAGTGTCTGGCATGAAGTAGGTACTCAGTAGTTTATGAAATGAATGAATATATTTTCTTGGCACCAAACTGCCTAACTGCCCTTCAGAGTGTCACCTCTTCCTGAGTTACCAACACCACGTTCTCCCACATTAACCCAAGTAAGTGCCCTCATAGCACAACTAATGGTCTAGATCTGTACTACTGTCCATCTAGCCCCCATGAGCTAGATGTCCCACTTGAAATGTGGCTGGTCCTAATTGAGATGTGCTGTCAATGTGGCATACACACCAGATTTTGAAAACTTAGCATGAAGAAAACAATGTCAAATAGCTTCTTGAGATTTTTTAATTGACTGCACGTTTAAATGATAATAATTTGGTTATATTAGGTTAAATTTAAATATCATTAAAATTAGTTTCATCTGTTCTTTTTATCTTTTTAATATGGCTGTTAGAAAATTTAAAATGACATATGTGGTTCACATTTGTGGCTTGTCTTATATTTCCATTGAATGGTGCTGCTCTGACAAAGACTACTCTATAATCCAGAGACATAAAGTAGAAAGGGCATGGGCTTTGTGTCAGATAGATAGGTGGCAATTCTGGCCTTTCCCACACTAGCCCTGTGACTGTGAGCAGGATATGCAAATTCGCTGAACCCCAGCTGCTCATCTGTCCAGTGTGTGTAACGGAAGTTACTTCGGAAGGCAGTCTTGAGAAGGAATGAAATGACACGCAGGAAGGTCTGGTGTTCAGCCATTCAGAACATTCTGCTCCTTCCCATTCTTTCATTGACTACAGAATATTGCTCTCCAGATGTCAGTCACACCCTTTCAGTCTACACCCTAAATTTCCTGTGTTATGAGCTATGGAGAGAATGAAGCATTTGTGTAGTCATTTGTCAAGCATGCTGGAGTGCCAACTCTGTGTGAGGAATTGGGCTGGGGGCTGGAAGCAAGGAAAATGATTTTTAAAACTCCCAGGCACAGTGAAGAAGAAGGTTCTTGCAGTGTCCTTGGTGATGCTGGGCAACAGAGCCAACCTCGTTCCTATGCTCTCTTCCAAGCACCAGCCTGAGGCTCTTCTGCAACTTCTCTGGCCTTCTCCAGTCCTGCCAAGCACAGCCTACTCATTCCAGGCCTGTGGTGTGGCTCTGAAGGGCTATGCCTCAGAATCTGCTGGACAGCTGAATATATAAATAAGCAAAAGCCAAGGTTTCCCAACCCCCTACCTGGAGGTGTTGGGTAAGACCTAAAACTGTGGATGTTTGGAAGTTCCATAAGAGATTCTGATGTGTATAAAATCAGGATTAAGAATCCCAGGAAGGGTGCTCATAAATTATGCATTAGCATTTGTATTTTGACCTCCCTACGAATTGGACTCCCTTACGGAAACCATAGAGCCTCCCTGAACTTCAGGTTCTTTATCTAATCTGACACCTATAAATAGGGCAGCTATCAGGATTGAGTGGCATAACGCATAGGAAGCCCTTCCATGCCCAAATGGACTCCAGGAATAGTAGGCATTTCAAGATTATTAACGCATTTATACCTGAGGTTGCAATTTTTTGAATTTTTGCAATCAGACCTTGGCAATGACCTTGAGCAGTAGGATATAAATAACTCCCACATGCTTAGCGTTCCAATAATGGGAACACTAGGCATAAACGGGTTTTAAGAAATCAAACAAGGGCCAATGGTGTTAAAAGGAAAGAGAGCTTCTCTACTGTCATTGCCTCTTATATCTGACATTTTTTACTTTCCTCCAAATTTCAAGCCACCCATTTTCTTTACTAGGTTTTATATTTTTAGAGAAGTTTTAGTTCACAGCAAAATTGAGTGGAAATTACAGAGTTCCCATATACCCCCTGTACTCACATCTACACAACTCCCCCCAACCCACCACGTTATCAACATCCCCCACCAGAGTGGTACATTTGTTACAATCCATGAACCTCCATTAACACATTATTATCACCCAAAGTCCATTACCATTAGGTTTACCCTTGAGGTTGTACATTCTGTGAGTTTGGACAAATGTGTAATGACAAGTGTCCAGTGTTTCAGTACCATCCAGAGTAGTTTCACTACCCTAAGTGCCCTCTGTTCCTACTCCCTCCAACCCCTGGAAACTACTGGTCTTTTTACTGTCTCCACAGTTTCACCTTTTCCAAAGTGTAACATAGTTAGAATCATAGAGTATGTAACCTTTTCAGAATGGCTTCTTTCACTTAGTGATATGCATTTAAACTTTCTCTATGTCTTTTCATGGCTTAACAGATCATTTCTTTTTGTACTGAATAATATTGCATTGTCTGCATGTACCACATTTTATTTATCTATTCACCTATTAAAGGAAGTCTTGGTTACTTCCAAATTTTGGGACTTAAGAATAAAGATGCTATAAACATCTGCATGCAGGTTTTTGTGTAGACATACGTTTTCAACTCCTTTGGGAAAATATCAAGGAGTGAAATTGCTGGAGTGTATGACAAGAGTATGTTTAGTTTTGTAGGAAACTATCAAACCATCTTTTAAAGTGACAGTACCATTTTGCAATTCCACCAGCAATGAATAAGAGCTCCTGTTGCCCTGCATCCTCACCAACATTTGGTGTTATCAGTGTCATGGACTTAGGCCATTCTAATAAGTACATAGTAGTATCTAATTGTTGTTTTAATTGCAATTCCAGTTGCCTAATGACATACTATGTCAAGCATCTTTTTATATGCTTCTTTGCTATCTGTGTATCTTCTTTGAGGTTCAGGTATTTTGCCTATTTTTTAATTGAGTTACTTGTTTTCTTATTGTTGAGTTTTAAGTTATTTTGTGTGTGAACTTTCAATAACAGTCCTTTACAGGTGTCATTAGCAAACATATTCTCCCAGTCTGTGTCTTGTTTTCTAATTCTTTCGAAAGCCATCTAGTTTTTGTTAGTTACTCTTAAGCATCTAGGACAGGTGTTCTAACTGCTGGGCTGGCTGGACATTTTGTATTTGTGCAACAGAGCAATTACTACCAAAAGCCCAATTGAAATGTCAATATTTTAGTTAAGACTAATGAAGACCTGTCTCCTGTGGACAGTGGTTCTCCTTTTCCCATGCTGTGCAGATTTTCAACTTTCCACTTGAAATGTGACCTTCCCCAAACACCCTCAGCACCTTCCGATAGAGACCCACATTGACTGGAACAGGATTTCTCAACCGTGCCATAAGAGACAAGTACCACATAGTTGGTCAGAAGCTACCCTGGATTGCTTAATTTGGAGATTTTTTTTGTTCACAAAGTAGACAGCTCTGAAGTTTTTTTTCTAACTTCCCTGGAGATTTCAGACAGTATTTGGAGCACATCTGGCATTTCACTTCATCTTGAGAGTGAGCTGAGACCCAGCCTCTCTCTCAGTGCCTGATCCTGGGGTTTGGCCAGGAACCCATTGAGCTGAAGAGAGAAGGGGGAAAAATTACAGAATGTTTCTGAGATTCACACAGAGACCCTTCTCTATTACCAGAAATGTCAGCAGAGTTCCCAGGAGAATCAGGTGGTCTCATCATCCAACTATTCTTTTATGTTTTTATAATCACAGAGAGATTTCTTCACAGTGTTGTATAGCAATTTCTTGAAAAGTCTTTTCTCCCTGCCTTCCCCTAAATTCTTCCCCATAATGGAGGTGTCAAAAAAACAATCAAGTGCTTTGTTTATTTCTTAAACCCAATGTCTAAACCTAATGTTAATTATTGAGTAACAGCTTCACCTGGTGAGGGAAAAATAAACACACACAGAGGAAGTCATCCAGTTTTTATCCTGAAAACAATACAGGTAACAAATCACAACTGTATTTTTTCCCTGGGTTGCTAACACAGGTGTAACAAATGTGACAGAAGGAACAAATCAATATTGAAATCGCTAAAGCATTCAATCAAATAATTTTTCCAGACCACAAAATATCCTGTTATGTGATGGTGAAAAGTGCCCTTCAGAAGCCTTTAGTGCCTTCCAAGTTTCTCTGTGTAGCACCATGAGGTGACTAGTCAGCAGGTACACCACATGGCTGCAAAAACTGCCAGCTTTACACAACCAGGGAGAGTGACCATCTCCTTAACATTCTCATATCTGACGCTTAGTTTCCCCATTCAGAGTTTCTTGGCTTAATGTCTTTATGTGACTAGTTTTCATTAGCCATTTCACAAATCTCTTTCCTCTCGCTGTTTTATTTTCTTCTATGGCTTTGGAGAGGGGTGGGGGATGGCAGATTTTCTAGAACTCCAATCTTTTGACTTAATTTATGTTTCCTACTTGAAAGAGTCCATTTCAGCAGGAGGCCCAAAGGGCTGAGGTGGTTTCCCTGTCCAGATCAGAAAAGCCCTGCAAGATTTGACTTCATGAGCACTCGACACAGACAGGTCTACTCTCTTGCCCATTCAAGGGCAATTATCACAGATTTTAAATGTTGGACCTATTTTTAGGGCTCTTTCACTTAACATTAAGCAGATGGCCAATAAAAGGGATAATAAAAGGGATTTAATATTTAAAAGGGTCAATAGGTAATTTCTTAGGCCTTAAAGGAGAGAGTAGCATTAAAATGATGAACTTGTTTGGATACACTTAGTTTTATTTCTATGTAGCTTCTTCAGAGCGTAGAACTTACTTATTGGGGTTGGAAACTACATTGGAGAGAAAACTGTACATATCCTATTGTCATTTTTAAAAAAATAATTTCATTTGGAATGAAATATTGTGTTTTTTAAGAGGAAAGGTGTTTTTTGTTTGTTAATAAATAGGTCAAAGAATAAACACAAGGAAGAAATGCAGAATTGAAGGACTGTACTCTGTTCTCATGAGCCACTTATTCTTTGATTGGATATAAAGGGCAAATTGGTTGGATATTAAATTCAGTGTGTACAAAACACAACAGGAGAGCTGTGTCCATCCTCACATCTCTGGCCTGACTTGGGAAGAGAGAGTTAAGTGTTGCATTCCCCAGTTGGAAGGCTTTGATCTCAAATGGCCTCATTGCTAGGCCTAAGATGCCTCAACTGGAGGTCAGCATGGACATCAGTGGACATTGACAGTACAGAAGCTTCTAGACCAAAAGGAAAGTCATCAGAATTAACATAAAATAAGCTGATGTATTCATATATATCTCCTTTTGCCATCATAACCCCGAAAAAATACTTCTTTAACTGAGGTGGGCAAAATAGGTGGTAGTAACTCATTTGACATGCGGGAAAATGAAGATTAAGTAATTTTCTACTAGCTCCCAAGTAGAAAAGATCCAAATGAAAGTTAACTCCAATTCTATGTTGTCTCCTAACAATTTTAGGAGAGTCCGTTTTCATTGTAAGTATACTCATCCCATTTATCAGAACCTTCTTTCTACCAATATGGAAACATAAAGTTTCCACCTTTCGCCAATTCTGATCCATCAGTAATAGGAGACATCGCCAATCAATCACGGCACTCCATCCCACTGGCACAAGACACAACCTGAGAATCCTTCTCTACCCACTTCTCCAAGCAGCCACTTCCTGATTGGGGTGAATGTGTGAGAATTTCTCCACCAGCATCAGAGGAGCTGTGAGGGCATGCATGGCAGGAATTTGCCATCCTTAGTGTATTAACTCCTCCGTCATCATTAATTGTATATATGTAAACAGCTCAACTACTGTCCTCAAATTCAGTCATCCAGTTGCCAAAGTATATTAGACACTGTGGGGAAAAGCAGTAGGGGTTAGGCATAAGTCTTACCTTCAAGGCACCTACATTCTATTAGGGAAGAACACTAAGCTTGGAAAAGCCTGTACTGCAGAGTGGAGAATTCTTAGTACCAGTCATCAGTGCTCTGTTCACAGAAAACCAAAGGAGTTCAGAGAAAGGTAGGATTACCATCAGTTGAAGGGTGCACACAAATAAAACTTCATGGCTTACGTTGGAGCTGGGCTTTGCAGACCAAGTATGACTTGACCATGGGAGTGAGGAGGAAGAGGAGGAGAAAGGAATATTCCAGATACATCAAAAAGGCACAGAGGCAGGAAAATATAAGGAGTGGGTGGGAAACAGTGAATAGTTTGGTATTGGACTTGCAAGTGCTTAGGGATGGTAGAAAATAAAACAAAGAGTAAGTATGAGTCAGAGTAGCAGGCACTATATAACAGGGTAAGGATTTGGAGATATATTTTATGGGCAATGGGGAGTTAATGATGGCTTTGAGAAGGTGGGCCCTGTGGTGAAAGCTGGGCAAAGGAACAAGGCCACGAGCGTCATGGAGAATCAGCTGAGTGGAAACAGGCCTGAGGCTCAAAGGGCATTGCAGAGGAGAACTGCAACTCCCAGCCTCACGTTGAAAAAGTTTAGTGCCTCTTTTAGATAGCACAGCTGTAAGAGAAATAAATATTTCTGACCAGCTTCAGTACCTGCTTCTCTCTCCTGTATTCAGAGTCTGTGTTGACCTGACCTGGAGGGATCTAGCTGCCACTTAAGGGAAGATAAAATATGACCAGCCCAGTAATGGAAACCAGGAGCACAAATGCAACTTGTTCCTCAGCTACAGAAAAAAAAAAAAAAAACATCAAGAATTCTCTCTGCTTCACCTGAGCGGGAGTCCAGTTTATCTGCCAGCTCAGGGCTTCACTATCTTTATGGAGCAGGGGAGGGAGAAAGAGGAAGAGGAGAAACAGGAAGAGGAGAAAGGTCAGGGCAAGGCACAAAAGTATTTCACCCCAGAGAGCTTGGGGGCAGAGGACAAGCTCCAGAGAACTGGCAACTAGCACTTACTGAACAATTTCTATAGACTACAGGTGTCTATCAGTGTTATTTCATTTACTCTTCAAAACGACATCATGGACAGAATACTATTATCTTGACATTACAGATAAAAAAATCCAAACTCAGAGTCAGTGAAACCAAACAGAACCAGCTGATAATTTTTCAAGAGCAAAGTTGCTTTCCCAATATTCTAAATCCAAGTGGCTAGTGAGCAAGGTAGGTCTCAGTGCAGGTCCACCTGGCTCTTTGGCCATATTTTTTCCACTGCACAAGTCAACCTCTTAACCTCAAATACCGGCCCTTGTTGAGGTCCAGGTTATGATCAGGAGTGGGCACAGGGGCCATTATTATCCTTCAGTTACTTGTTTTTATTCATTCCCTTAGCTCTCTTCTCTATATTGATTTGGATTTTTCAGCCTGTTTTGAACAATGTGTTTATTTCCAAGGAATTTTCCAGCTAAGCATCAAAATGACTCGTCAAGCTTGGCTCCTGTGTCAGCTGCTTGACACGCGATAGCAGCTCTGCTCTTCCCTGGAAGATCTTTTCGAGCCACTGATGCCTCCCTTTCTCGTCTAGATTTCTGACATGAGTGTGACAGCTGTGTGCACCACTCTATTTCATTTCTGTGTTTTACGTTCCACTCTAGCACACTAAGTTTCATGAATCCATTTCTTGGTGTGCTCCGTAAAGCCCTCCACGGAAACTCTGGCAACACAGACTTATTGCTGTGATTTACTGCTTGTCTCCTCCATTTTGTAGATGCCAAAGGATAGATCACCATTGCTAAAATATTAATGCTGAGTCCCAGGACAGAAGAACTCAGAGGACAGTGGGCAGGGAAATGGTAATGTGAGCTAGGGAAATAAATAGAGTCAGGGAACAGGCCAACTGTGGACTCAGAAGCCCAGACAACAGGCATCAACCACACGGACAAGGGATTTTCTTTTTGTTGTTATTGTGGTGGTTAATTCAATCCTATCCTAGTAGCCTTTAACCTATGGCATCAAAGTGCTCCTTGCCTTGCAACTTTTAGATTTTCTTGAGCTCAGGAAGATAATTCTCTGTAAGGTCTGCAATGGGAAAATTTTGATGAAAGGCTACTGGGGTCAAAATAAAAGGGCATTGCATGCTTAACCACGAGATAACTTGTTTGTGGCATGGATCTTCAACACCATGATGTAATAAGGGCCACGGAAGCCTGAGTCTTTTTGGTTTTCTCCAAAATTGAATTATCTTCATTGATTTCTTTTCTGAGTTATAAAAGTAATTCATGCCCATTGCAAAAATTTCAGAATTATATACATTATATACATCCTCTCCACTCCATAAAATAACCTTGGTTAGGAGTGAAATAAATATTCTTAGTAGTAGGTTAGGAATGCCAAATGTATTTTTTAACACAAAGGGATACATACCATAACTAATGCACTATAATCTGCTTTCTTCTGTTTGGCTCTATATCATGGTCATATCTCTATATCAAAACAGCAGTCTTCCAGTTAACGATAACAAAGTAAAGATATGTAACTCCACATTTCTCCCTCTAAACCCAGAAAAGCAATTTGAAAGAGTAAAAATAGAAGGAAAGTATATCCCCATAGTAATGACAGAGGTAGATAAAGAAAATTCCAAATTACAGGCCGTGAACCACATACCACAAACTCTGTCATGTGCTTTGTAACCTGACCTCAAACGAGAAAAGTCACTGACAGCTACACGTAGCCTTCATAGAAATTTAGGCAGGATACAGAATTCTTTCAATATGCAAATGACCTAGTCTAAAATGGTCAATGCAATAATTCATTGATGGAAACAATGAGATGTAGAGACATAGGCAAGCCAAAGGAGAAGTGAGGTGCCTCAGCCTGTTCCCACTGCTATAACAAAATATCATAGACTAGGTAATTTATAAAGAACAGAAATTTACTTCTCACAGGTCTGAAGGCTGAGAAGTCCAAGATCAAGTCATCAGCAGGTTCACAGTCTGGTAAGGGCTGCTCTCTGCTTCCAAGATGGTACCTTCTTTCTATGTCCTCAGATGGCCAAAGGTGGAGAGGCAAAAAGAGACCTTGCTACTTCCCTCCAGCCCTTTTATAAGAGCACTAATCCATCCACAAGAGAAGAAACCTCTTGAGCTAATCACCTCCAAAAGGCCACACATTTTACTACTGTTGCATTGGGGGTTACGTTGCAACATGAATTTTGGAGGAGAAAAGAACACTCAAACCACAGCATGGGACTGTCCCTGCGTAGTCCTATTCTTTCCCACAGCAGGAAAGCTAAGCAGGTAGAGCTCAAGAAGACGCAAGCCAGTTATATTATCCAAAACCCAAGCTTACAAACAATGTTGCTTGCTGACCTGATTTGCCCATTTTATGCCTACCATCCTAGTGCAATTATAAATAGAAGCCCCTTCCACATAGGGGCAGTGTGATCATTTGAACAATAAATTTTATGGCCTCTCTATTTACTACTAAAAGGGATTGCTGAAGATAAGGTGGGAAAAACAGAGGAAGAATAGCGTTAGTCACTGGATTACAAGCAGAGGATTTTGTAACTTTTAAGAGTTACTTTCTGAGCCACAGAAACACTCAAAATACTGAAACCCACATGGTGATATCATGCTGGGCAGAGAACACAGGGGTGAAACCTGAATTGAAGCCATTATAATTTACCCTCTCCATACATCACTTCACATTCTTATTTATAAGCCAATACTTCATTTTAGTTGAATTCCTAAGTTATTCAATTACTTAGTTAAATTACTTGATGATTAGTAATAATTAGAAAGGATGCAACAGAAACAAATATATAGGTAATTGGTGGGGGAGGGCTGGAGAGGATGAAGAAAACACCATCAACAAAAAAGAGATGAAGAAATATACATTAAGAGAAATTGCCCCCATGGTCTCAAAGAAATTTTCAACAACATGATGCCTGCAATAAAAATAACTCAAGGTAGAAATTCAAGATGTTTCAGTTATTTATTGCTGTATAACAAAATATCCCAAAGTAGCTTAAAATTTTACTTTCTTACAAATCTGCAATTTGGACAGAGCTTAGGGAGGACCATTTATACCCCACATAACATTTGCATAGATGGCTCAACTAATTCACTGATGAGTATCGCTCAGATGGCTGGCAACTCAGTGCTGAAGGTAAGCTGAGAGCTCAGCTAGCCATGTTGCATGGGTTCCTTGGTTCCAATCCACATGGCTTTTCCACCTGGATAGTCTGGGCTTCCTCACAGTCTTAAGATAGTTGGACTTGTGTGAGAGACTACTTCCAATAATTCGGAAGTAGAAGCTGCCCAGACCTGACATAGTATTGCTTCCGGCACATTTTACTGCTTAAAGTGGGCGACAGAGCCAATGCAAGTTCAAAGAGAGGGGACTAAACTAGAGCATAAATACTGGAAGGCATGGCTCATTAGGAGTCACTAAAATAAGAGTTTATTGTCATGTACCTTTGGTCTCCCTCTGACATGCAAAATATATCCCTCTAACTCCCAAGAACCACCAGGACCTCATCTCATCCATTATAGTCTCAGATTCTGTTTTGGAGTCCAGAGTATTGTCATTTAAATCATTTTCAGATATGACTGAAGCTCCTCAGGTACAGCTCTTTATCTGAAGGCATGTGACCTAAAGAGGCAAGTTTCTAACTACCCCAACACACTCTCAATACACAACGTGAGATGAGAATGGGTCAGAAACACTACAATGGACACTGTCATTCAACAGTGGGAACAATAGAAGGTACATAATCATCAGAGGTTCACAGCAATTCTGAAATTCAACTGGGCACATATCACAGATTCCTTGATCAGGACCCAGTTCTGCCATAATCTTTGATCATTTCCCATTTCTCTTGGCTTTAAGCACTGCGCTTTAGCTGTTTCCTTAGAGTCATTCTTTCTTTTAACCCACATAAAAAGTTCCGTGTGTACAGATGAGTCGCTTTCTCAACCTTCTTTTTACTCAAAGTAAGTTAGAGATCTGGAGGCCTCGTTTTATTCTGAACTATTTCTGCTATCTTTTAATATAAGCTGATATAATCCCTTTACAAATTCTGTGGAATTCCTAGGTATCAAGTTATAATTTACTCCATTAGACAAAAGCAATACCCACAAAGTCTATCTCTACTTTCTGACTGTGAGTCAAAGTGCTGTAAGATAAGACTCGAGATTTTTAAAACTCCCATCATCTAGCTGAGGGGTTCTACAAATCATGCACCTAAGATTATTACAAGTCCTTTTTTTTATGAGAAAGGGTCTGTGAGACATCACCTTATATCTTTCTAACGTCTTAACAAATGATTTTATAGGTTCTTGAATGCAAAGCCACATTTTACAGGCAGTGTTCTGTTATCTTATATTTGCCCTGAGACCATTACTTAGGTTGAGAAATTTCTCCTGACTGATAATATTGGAATGAGAAATAGTTTTATTTGCTAAGCCAACAAGTTCTGGGATGGAAATGCTTCTTCTAAATTATGCTTAAAAAAAAATAGTTCCTTCTTTAGTTTCTCTCTTCCTAACTGTACTTATAAGTAGCTCAAAGAACCAGGTGGCACTTTCAATATCCTGTCTGGAAATTACTTAGGTAGATACATAAGTTAATTAGATATTTATATTTTTCCAAGTTGCTACAGGAGCTAGTCTCATCAATTGTCCTGCTAATGTATAACATAATCTTTCTTTTATGAAACTTTCAATAGCGTTCTCTTCCCTTTCCTTCAAGCCTCCACTGACAGTCACCCCAGGACCTTTCTGGCCTCTGCCCAATGCCAGATTCCAAGCAAAAGCCCTTTAGAAAAAGTTCCAAGAGGTCAAGCCCCAAGGTGCAAAAATATTTTCTTGAAATAAAAATCTAAATCTATAGTCAAAAGGACATAACTCAGGAAAAAGTAATACAAAAAGAACTATAGTAAGAAATATCCTGAAAAGCTGCTAAACTTCAAAGATATACCCAAAGAATTCTATGGACATATAGGCCAATAAGTAGTTCATATACAAAGGGGAAATATTAGAATGTCTTCGGATTCCTCCATAGTAACATTACATGATAAAAGGCAGTACAGCAATATATGAAAAGTTCTGAGGAAATTTCATATCTAGCCAAGTTTACTACAAGTACAAGGCTAAACACAGAAACTCATAAGCCTTAAGGACTCAGAGAACATTCCCCCTATGAGTCTTTATGAGAAGGGGGTAATTGATGATAAATTCAACCAAACAAAATAGGTGGGAATTGAACAATGAGAACACATGGACACAGGAAGGGGAACATCACACTCTGGGGACTGTTGTGGGGTGGGGGGAGGGGGGAGGGATAGTTTTAGGAGACACACCTAATGCTAAATGACGAGTTAATGGGTGCAGCACACCAGCATGGCACATGTATACATATGTAACTAACCTGCACATTGTGCACATGTACCCTAAAACTTAAAGTATAATAATAATAAAATAAAATAATAAAAATAAAATAAAATAAAATAAAAATAAAATGAAGAACTAAAAAATGGGTAATTTGTGTTAAAATAACAGCGAGAAGTAAATTCAATTCAACATAGAATTAAGACAGAACAATATCATGAACTGTGGCTACAGCAAAAATCAATGTCATACATCTTAACAATGGATAAATAAAATTATAAGACAGTGGCGGAAGAACAAGTTGGCAAGAGGTAAAAGTATGACCAACTTTCTTATCTTTCAGACTAGAGAGTCTATAAATGCTGTTTGACATACATAGTTAAAAAACAATTTCTTCAAACTCTTAAGGTTTCTCCCATATTTTAAAAGGCAAAGTATCATTAAAAACTGTAGTTCTTCTTACCTGAAGTAATACAACATTTTAAGATAATTTTTCAGCTGTTAAATTCAAATGACTTACATTTAACACATTTCATTTAAAATTATATATATATATATAGAGAGAGAGAGAGTGTATGTGGGGTGTGTGTGTGTGTGTGTGTGTTTGTGTGTGTGTGTGTTTGGCCATTATGGAGTTAAAGGACCATACTTAACTTCCTATAATAATCACCTAGAAAACTGAGCAAAATATGTACAATAACTATTTTCAGACAGTTAAAAATAGGTAACACAGATTGTGATTCCTGAGGGGAGGAAAACAAGTGAGATAATCTCTATAATTGGTCTGGTTTTCTGCCTGAAGTGATAAAACAAAAATCAGAGATTAAGAAGGATGAAATGGCTGGGATTTGTGGGGCAAAGTTCCAGAAAGGATGAAGCTACCCAGTAAAAGAGCTCTAGAAATCTGCATGAGGGTTACCTTAAGTAGCCCCTAAGTACAAGGTTGTGCATAGATAGAGTAAAAGTCCACAATCCAGGGCAAAGAGTGACTGATTTGCAAAAGCAGAACAATTTCCAGAGCTCAATAGAGTTTGGAGGTGTTCAAACTTTGGTGAGTCAGAGTAGAATGTCCACAGTGGCCATGTGGGATATTTTGTGGACATCCCAGAGGGGTCGTGATTTACTCTAGGCATGATTTGTTCATGCCTAGAGTAAAGTCTACTCTAGACTACTCCTCACAAAGTTTGTCTTTTTGGGCTCTTTTTTTTTTTTTGAGACAGTCTCACTCTGTCGCCCAGGCTGGAGTGCAGTGACACGGTCTCCACTCACTGCACCCTCCACCTCTCAGGTTCAAGTAATTCTCCTGCCTCAGCCTCCAAAGTAGATGGGATTACAGGTGTGTGCTCCCATGCCTGGCTAATTGTTGTATTTTTAGTAGAAACGGGATTTCACCATGTTGGCCACTCCTGATCTCAAGTGATCCACCCACTTTGGCCTCCCAAAGTGCTGGGATTATAGGCATGAGCCACTGTGCCTAGCCTTCACAAAGTTTAAAAAGATAATTAAATAAGCTTAAACTGATAGAAAAATATATGTCCCCCAATATGAAGTTCAAAACTCCTTAAAGTGAGACAACAAAATTCAGACACTCAACTATGTAGTATTCACAATGTTGCAGCATCCAATAAAAAAATACTTGTCAGAATAAGAATAAGGACATTGTGATTCATAACCAGGAGAAAACTCAGTCAATAAAAAGAGACATAAAAATGATAGAGATGATGGACCTCATAGTTAAAAGTTAGAACAACTATTATAACAATATATTCATATTTTATAAAAAGCATGGCCATGGTGAGGAGAGAAATGGAACATTATAAAAAGAGTCAAAAGGAACTTTTAGAAATAAAAAAATACAGTATCTGAAGTAAAAATTCCATTAGACAGATTTGGCAACAGATTTGACCCTGCAAAAGAAAACATAGGTAACCTTGAAGACATAACAATAGAACATAAAGTAAATGAAGCACAGGAAGTAAAAAGACTAAAAAGATCCTTCATGATTTGTGGAATAACAGAAAGTGATTTTAAATACACATTGTAGGAGTCCTAGAAGGAGGAGCTATGAAAATATTTTAAATATTAAAGGTCAAAAATTTCCCAAATTTAATGAAAACCGTAAACTTATAGATCCAGAAAATAATGAAAAGACATCTTGAAAATGTTGAGGAGAAAACCTACCAGCCTAGAATTTTCTATCCAGTGATAATATTCTTTAGAAGGGAAAGCAAAATAAAAACTTTTTCAAACAAAATCCAATAAAAGGTCATCACCAGTAGACTTATAGTAGTTTTTCAGATGGAAGAAAAACATCACATGGAAACATGAATCTGCAAAAGAAAAAGCATCAGAAATGATCAATATATGGATAAATCTAGGAATTTTTTTTCTCAGTTTTAAAATTCTCTGAAAGATATCAACTATTTAAAGAACACTAATGACAGCATATTGTAGAATTTAAAACATGAGATTAAAATCTATAACAAGATTAGCATGAAAAATGGGGGCATAGAATAATATTGTTAAAATGGTCTTACATTATGTGAAATATATATATACAATGTCACTTTAAAATAAACCATGATAAGTTAAAATGAATATGGTAAACTCTAAACCAATAAAAAATAAGAATAACTAATAAGCTAATAGGGAGATAAAATAGAGTATTAAATTTATTTAATATTAAATATAAATACTCAAGTTTAAGGAATGCAGATTTTAAAAGATAGAAAATAGAACAGATAAGCAAATATCAAGACAGCAGTAGACTTAAACCCAAACATGATGATTACATGAAATGTAGGTGACCTAAACTCTCCAGTTGAAAGACAAACATTTTTGATTGAATAAAAAAGCAAGACAGTGCTCACGAGGTGGAGCAGAAGGTTGGAGCCAGACGGCCGAATAGGAACAGCTCCAGTCTACAGCTCCCAGTGTGAGCTACGCAGAAGACAGGTGATTTCTGCATTTCCAACTGAGGTACCGGGTTCATTTCACTGGGGAGTGTCGGACAGTGGGTGCAGGAAAGTGGGTGCAGTGCACTGAGCGGGAGCCGAAGCAGGGCGAGGCATCTTCTCACCCGGGAAGTGCAAGGGGTCAGGGAATTCCCTTTCCTAGTCAAATAAAGGGGTGACAGATGGCACCTGGAAAATCGGGTCACTCCCACCCCAATACTGCGCTTTTCCAACGGTCTTAGCAAACGGCACACCAAGAGATTGTATCCCGTGCCTGGCTCAGAGGGTCCTACACCCACAGAGCCTCACTCATTGCTAGCAAAGCAGTCTGAGATCAAACTGCAAGGCAGCAGTGAGGCTGGGGGAGGGGCGCCCACCATTGCCTAGGCTTGAGTAGATAAACAAAGTGGACAGGAAGCTTGAACTTGGTGGAGCCCACCGCAGCTCAAGGAGGCCTGCCTGCCTCTGTAGTCTCCACCTCTGGGGGCAGGGCATAGCCAAACAGACAGCAGCAGAAACCTCTGCAGACTTAAATGTCCCTGTCTGACAGCTTTGAAGAGAGTAGTGGTTCTCCCAGCATGCAGCTGGAGATCTGAGAACGGACAGACTGCCTCCTCAAGTGGGTCCCTGACCCCCAAGTAGCCTAACTGGGAGGCACCCCCCAGCAGGGGCAGACTGACACCTCACATGGCCGGGCACTCCTCTGAGACAAAACTTCAGAGGAACGATCAGGCAGCAACATTTGCTGTTCACCAATATCTGCTGCTCTGCAGCCTCCGCTGCTGATATCCAGGCAAAACAGGGTCTGGAGTGGACCTCCGGCAAACTCCAACAGACCTGCAGCTGAGGGTCCTGACTGCTAGAAGGAAAACTAACAAACAGAAAGGACATCCACACCAAAACCCCATCAGTATGTCACCATCATCAAAGACCAATGGTAGATAAAACCACAAAGATGGGGAAAAAACAGAGCAGAAAAACTGGAAACTCTAAAAATCAGAGCAACTCTCCTCCTCCAAAGGAATGCAGCTCCTCACCAGCGACGGAACAAATCTGGATGGAGAATGACTTTGATGAGTTGAGAGAAGAAGGCTTCAGATGATCAAACTACTCCGAGCTAAAGGAGGAAGTTTGAACCCATGGCAAAGAAGTTAAAAACCTTGAAAAAAAAATTAGATGAATGGCTAACTAAAATAACCAATGCAGAGAAGTTCTTAAAGGACATGATGGAGCTGAAAACCACAGCATGAGAACTACGTGACAAATGCACAAGCCTCAGTAGCTGATTCAATCAACTGGAAGAAAGGGTATCAGTGATGGAAGATCAAATGAATGAAATGAAGCGAGAAGAGAAGTTCAGAGAAAAAAGAAGAAAAAGAAACAAACAAAGCCTCCAAGAAATATGGGACTATGTGAAAAGACCAAGTCTACGTCTGATTGGTGTACCTGAAAGTGATGGGGAGAATGGAACCAAGTTGTAAAACACTCTGCAGGATATTATCCAGGAGAACTTCCCCAATCTAGCAAGGCAGGCCAACATTCAGATTCAGGAAATACAGAGAAAGCCACAAAGATACTCCTCGAGAAGAGCAACTCTAAGACACATAATTGTCAGATTCACCAAAGTTAAAATGAAGGAAAAAATGTTAAGGGCAGCCAGAGAGAAAGGTCGGGTTACCCACAAAGGGAAGCCCATCAGACTAACAGCTGATCTCTCGGCAGAAACTCTACAAGCCAGAAGAGAATGGGGACCAATATTCAACATTCTTAATGAAAAGGATTTTCAACCCAGAATTTCATATCCAGCCAAACTAAGCTTCATAAGTGAAGGAGAAATAAAATCCTTTACAGACAAGCAAATGCTGAGAGATTTTGTCACCACCAGGCCTGCCCTAAAAGAGCTCCTGAAGGAAGCACTAAACATGGAAAGGAACAATCAGAACGAGCTACTGCAACAACATGCCAAATTGTAAAGACCATCGAAGCTAGGAAGAAACTGCATCAACTAACGAGCAAAATAACCAGCTAACATCATAATGACAGGATCAAATTCACACATAACAATATTAACCTTAAATGTAAATGGGCTAAATGCTCCAATTAAAAGACACAGACTGGCAAATTGGATAAAGAGTCAAGACCCATCAGTGTGCTGTATTCAGGAGACCCATCTCACGTGCGGAGACACATATAGGCTCAAAATAAAGGGATGGAGGAAGACCTACCAAGCAAATGGAAAACAAAAAAAGGCAGGCATTGCAATCCTAGTCTCTGATAAAAGAGTCTTTAAACCAACAAAGATCAAAAGACACAAAGAAGGCCATTATATAATGGTAAAGGGATCAATTCAACAAGAAGAGCTAACTATCCTAAATATATATGCACCCAATACAGGAGCACCCAGATTCATAAAGCAACTCCTTAGAGACCTACAAAGAGACTTAGACTCCCACACAATAATAATGGGAGACTTTAACACCCCACTGTCAACATTAGACAGATTAACGAGGCAGAAAGTTAATAAGAATATCCAGGAATTGAGCTCAGCTCTGCACCAAGCAGACCTAATAGACATCTACAGAACTTTCCACCCCAAATCAACAGAATATACAATCTTTTCAGCACCACAACACACCTATTCCAAAATTGACCACATAGTTGGAAGTAAAGCACTCCTCAGCAAATATAAAAGAACAGAAATTATAACAAACTGTCTCTCAGACCACAGGGCAATCAAACTAGAAGTCAGGATTAAGAAACTCACTCAAAACCACTCAACTACATGGAAACTGAACAACCTGCTCCTGATTTACTACTGGGTAAATAACGAAATGAAGGCAGAAATAAAGATGTTCTTTGAAACCAATGAGAACAAAGACACAACGTACCAGAATCTCTGGGACACATTCAAAGCAGTGTGTAGAGGGAAATTTATAGCACTAAATGCCCACAAGAGAAAGCAGGAAAGATCTAAAATTGGCACCCTAACATCACAGTTAAAAGAACTAGAGAAGCAAGAGTAAGCACATTCAAAAGCTAGCAGAAGGCAAGAAATAACTAAGATCAGAACAGAACTGAAGGAGATAGAGACACAGAAAACCCTTCAAAAAATCAATGAATCCAGGAGCTGGTTTTTTGAAAAGATCAACAAAATTGATAGACCACTAGCAAGACTAATAAAGAAGAAAAGAGAGAAGAATCAAATAGATGCAATAAAAAATGATAAAGGGGATATCACCACCAATCCCACAGAAATACAAACTACCATCAGAGAATAATATAAACACCTCTATGCAAATAAACTAGAAGATCTAGAAGAAATGGATAAATTCCTCGACATATACACCCTCCCAAGACTCAACCAGGAAGAAGTTGAATCTCTGAAGAGACCAATAACAGGCTCTGAAATTGAGGCAATAATTAATAGCTTACCAACCAAAAAAAGTGCAGGACCAGATGGATTCACAGCCGAATTCTACCAGAGGTACAAGGAGGAGCTGGTATCATTCCTTCTGAAACTATTTCAATCAATAGAAAAAGGAGGAATCCTCCCTAACTCATTTTATGAGGCCAGCATCATCCTGATACCAAAGCCTGGCAGAGACACAACAAAAAAAGACAATTTCAGACCAATATCCCTGATTAATATTGATGCAAAAATCCTCAATAAAATACTGGCAAACCGAATCCAGCAACACATCAAAAAGCTTATCCACCATGATCAAGTGGGCTTCATCCCTGGGATGCAAGGCTGGTTCAACATATGCAAATCAATTAACGTAATCCAGCATATAAACAGAACCAACGACAAAAACCACATGATTATCTCAATAGATGCAGAAAAGGCCTTTGACAACATTCAACAGCCCTTCATGCTAAAAACTCTCAATAAATAAGGTATTGATGGGACGTATCTCAAAATAATAAGAGCTATTTATGACAAACCCACAGCCAATATCATACTGAATGGGCAAAAACTGGAAGCATTCCCTTTGAAAACTGGCACAAGAAAGGGATGCCATCTCTCACCACTCCTACTCAACATAGTGTTGGAAGTTCTGGCCAGGGCAATTAGGCAGGAGAAGGAAATAAAGGGTATTCAATTAGGAAAAGAGGAAGTCAAATTGTCCCTGTTTGCAGATGACATGATTGTATATCTAGAAAACCCCATTGTCTCAGCCCAAGATCTCCTTAAGCTGATAGGCAACTTCAGCAAAGTCTCAGGATACAAAATCAATGTGCAAAAATCACAAGCATTCTTAGACACCAATAACAGACAAACACAGAGCCAAATCATGAGTGAACTCCCATTCACAATTGCTTCAAAGAGAATAAAATACCTAGGAATCCAACTTACAAGGGATGTGAAGGACCTCTTCAAGGAGAACTACAAACCACTGCTCAATGAAATAAAGGAGAATACAAACAAATGGAAGAACATTCCATGCTCATGGGTAGGAAGAATCAATATTGTGAAAATGGCCATACTGTCCAAGGTAATTTATAGATTCAGTGCCATCCTTATCAAGCTACCAATGACTTTCTTCACAGAATTGGAAAAGACTACTTTAAAGTTCATATGGAACCAAAAAAGAGCCGCATTGCCAAGTCAATCCTAAACCATAAGAACAAAGCTGGAGGCATCATGCTACCTCACTTCAAACTATACTACAAGGCTACAGTAACCAAAACAGGATGGTACTGGTACCAAAACAGAGACATAGACCAATGGAACAGAACAGAGCCTCAGAAATAATGCCGCATATCTACAACTATCTGATCTTTGACAAACCTGACAAAAACAAGCAATGGGGAAAGATTCCCTATTTAATAAATGGTGCTGGGAAAACTGGCTAGCCATATGTAGAAAGCTGAAACTGGATCCCTTCATTACACCTTATACAAAAATTAATTCAAGATGGATTAAAGACTTGAATGTTAGACCTAAAACCATAAAAACCGTGCCCTAGAAGAAAACCTAGGCAATAACATTCAGGACATAGGCATGGGCAAGGACTTCATGTCTAAAACACCAAAAGCAATGGCAACAAAAGCTAAAATTGACAAATGGGATCTAATTAAACTCAAGAGCTTCTGCACAGCAAAAGAAACTACCATCAGAGGGAATGGGCAACCTACAGAATGGGAGAAAATTTTTGCAGTCTACTAATCTGACAACGGGCTAATATCCAGAATCTACAATGAACTCAAACAAATTTACAAGAAAAAAACAAACAACCCCATCAAAAAATGGGCGAAGTATATGAACAGACACTTCTCAAAAGAAGACATTTATGCAGCCAAAAGACATATGAAAAAACGCTCATCATCACTGGCCATCAGAGAAATGCACATCAAAACCACAATGAGATATCATCTCACACCAGTTAGAATGGCGATCATTCAAAAGTCAGGAAACAACAGGTGCTGGAGAGGATGTGGAGAAATAGGAACACTTTTACACTGTTGGTGGGACTGTAAACTACTTCAACCATTGTGGAAGTCAGTGTGGTGATTCCTCAGGGATCTAGAACTAGAAATACCATTTGACCCAGCCATCTCATTACTGGGTATATACCCAAAGGATTATAAAACATGCTGCTATAAAGACACATGCACACGTATGTTTATTGCGGCACTATTCACAATAGCAAAGACTTGGAACCAACCCAAATGTCTAACAATGATAGACTGGATTAAGAAAATGTGGCACATATACACCATGGAATACTATGCAGCCATAAAAAAGGATGAGTTCATGTCCTTTGTAGGGACATGGATGAAGCTGGAAACCATCATTCTCAGCAAACTATCGTAAGGACAAAAAAACAAACACCGCATATTCTCACTCATAGGTGGGAATTGAACAATGAGAACACATGGACACAGGAAGGGGAACATCACACACCGGGGCCTGTTGTGGGGTGCGGGGAGTTGGGAGGGATAGCATTAGGAGATATACCTAATGTTAAATGATGAGTTAATGGGTGCAGCACACCAATATGGCACATGTACACATATGTAACTAACCTGCACGTTGTGCACATGTACCCTAAAACTTAAAGTATAATTTAAAAAAAGAAAAAAAAAAGCAAGACACTACATTATGCTATCTGCAAGAAAACCACTTTAAATGGAGATTCAAAGACAGATTAAAGTTAAAAGGTTGGAAGAGATATATAATTCAAGTACTAAGCATAAAAAAGAGGAAGGAGCTGAATTAATAACAGACAAAGTAGACTTTCGTACCTGTCATAAAGAATAGTTCATAATAATAAAAAGGTCAATTTATTGAGGAGACATAACAACCTATGTGTATACATATTAACAATGCTTCAAAGTACAGGAAGCAAAAACAGATATAACCGCAAGTAGAAATAGACAAATTCACAATTATAGTTGGAGATTTCAACCATCGTCTCAGTAATTAATAGCAAGTAAGAGAAAATCAATATAATTGACATTTATAGAACACTCCACCCAATGACAGCAGAATATACATTCTTTTCAAATGCAACTAGACAGTTGACTAAGGAAAACCAGCTTCTGGGACATAAAACAAGTCTCAACATAATTCAAGTAATGCAAATATATGTTCTCTGACAACAACAGAATTAAATTGTAAATCAATAACAGAAAGCTACCAAAAATTTCCAAAACATTTGTAAAGTAAACAATACACTTCTAATAGCTCATGGGTCAAGCATACTCTGGTTTCTTTTCACAACAAATAAATATTTTTACTTTTGCTAGTAACACATGGGTTAAAAAAGACATCTCAAGGGAAATTTAAAAATCTTTTGAACTATATTAAAATGGAAACAACATATTGAAATGTGCCAATGCAACTAAACAAGTGCTTAAACAGAAACTTAGAGTTTTAAATGGTCACATTAGAAAAAGCATGAGATAATGCCAATGATCTAAGTGTCTACCTAAATGCATTAGAAGAAAAAGAAAAAAGTCAACTTAAAATAAGTAAACGGAAAAAAATAATAAGAGAGCAAAGAAATATAATAATAGGAAAAAAACATTGAAAAGAAATGAATTACCAATGCAAAAACAAAAGTAGGGATACCACTACAGATTATAGAAACATTAAAAGGACAATAAAAGAGTATTACAAACAATTGTATGCCAATCAATTCAACAATTTAGGTGAAATGGACAAAATCTTCAAAATACCCAAATTACTAACACTAAAACAAGAAAATATAAAAATCTGAATAAACTGATATTTATAAAGGAAATTGAATTCATAATTTAAAATCATCATACAGTGGAAAGTTCAGGCTCATGTGGCTTCAGTGATAAAGTCTATTACACATTTAAGAGATAGTCAGTCTTATACAATCATTTCCAGAAGAATAATTCCCAATTCATTTTCTGAGGCCAGCATTATTCTAATACCGAAAATAGACAAAGGCATTATAAGAAAACTACATACAAAATGGTACAATATCCCCCATCATGGCAGATAGGAGGCAGGACTAGATTGCAGCTCTGACTTGGATGGACAGACCAGCAAGTGCAGGCCAGCATCATTAATTTTAGCTCCAGAAAGACTGGAGGAATAATTGAGGAAACTTGAAATGACCCACAGACCCTCTGAAGGAAGCAGATTGCTCCTACAGGACCTGGGAGACACTCCAAATACTGTGCTGGTATCCACAGCTGAGAGACCCATAGACGGTTTACATCACAGGACTCTGTGTAGATAACCCCCAGTACCAGTCCAGAGCCTGGTAGACTTGCTGGGTGGCTAGACTCAGAAGAGAGACAACAATCCCTATAGCTCAGCTCTCAGGAAGCCACATCCATAGGAAAAGGGAGAAAAGTACTACATCAAGGAACACCCTATGGGACAAAAGAATCTGAAAAACAGCCTTCAACCCTAGAGTTTCCCTCTAACAGAGCCTACCCAAATGAGAAGGAACCAGAAAACCAACTCTGGTAATATGACAAAACAAGGTTCTTTAACACCCCTAAAAAATTCACACTGGCTTACCAGCAATGGATCCAAACCAAGAAGAAATCCCTGATTTACCTGAAAAAGAATAAAGGAGGTTAGTTATTAAGCTAATCAGGGAGGCACTAGGCAAAGGTGACGCCCAATGCAAGGAAATCCAAAAATGATACAAGAAGTAAAGGGAAAAATATTCAATGAAATAGATAGCATAAATAAAAGCAATCAAAACTTCAGGAAACATTGGACACACTTAGAGAAATGCAAAATGCTCTGGAAAGTCTCAGCAATAGAATTGAACAAGTAGAAGAAAGAAATTCAGAGCTCAAAGACAAGGTCTTTGAATTAACCCAACCCACCAAAGACAAAGAAAAAAGAATGAAAAAATATGAACAAAGCCTCCAAGAAGTCTTGGATTATGTTAAATGACCAAACCTAAGAATAATTCGTGTTCCTGAGGAGGAGGAACATTTAAAAGTTTGGAAAACATATTTGGGGAACTAATCGAGGAACACTTCCCTGGCCTTGCTAGAGACCTAGACATCCAAATACAAGAAGCACAAAAAACACCTGGGAAATTCATCGCGAAATGATCGTCACCTAGGCACATTGTCATCAGGTTATCTAAAGTTAAGATGAAGGAAAGAATCTTAAGAGCTGTGAGGCAAAAGCACCAGGTAACCTATAAAGGAAAACCTATCAGATTAACAGCAGATTTCTCAGCAGGAACCCTACAAACTAGAAGGGATTGGGACCCAATCTTTAGCTTCCTCAAACAAAACAATTATCAGCCAAGAATTTTGCAGGCAGTGAAACTAAGCATCACATATAAAGGAAAGATAGTCTTTTTCAGACAACAAATGCTGAGAGAGTTCGCCACTACCAAGCCACCACTACAAGAACTGCTAAAAAGAGCTCTAAATCTTGAAACAAATCCTGGAAACACAGCAAAACAGAACCTCTTTAAAGCATAAATCTCACAGGACCTACAAAACAAAAACACTATTTAAAAAACAAAGACAAAAAAACAAAAACCAAAGTACACAGGCAACAAATAGCATGATGAATGGAATGGTACCTCACATCTTAATACTAACATTGAATGTAAAGGCCTAAATGCTCCACTTAAAAGATACCAAACTGCAGAATGAATAAGAATTCACCAAGCAACTATCTGCTGCCTTCAAGAGACTCACCTAACACATATGGACTCACATAAACTTAAAGTAAAGGGGTGGGAAAAGGCATTTCATGCAAATGGACACTAAAAGCCAGCTGGAGTAGCAATTCTTATATCAGACAAAACAAACTTTAAAGCAACAGCAGTGAAAAAAGACAAAGAGGGACATTATAAAATGGTGAAAGGCTTTGTCCAGCATGAAAACATCACAATCCTAAACATACATGTACCTAACACTGGAGCTCCCAAACTTATAAAATAATTACTAATAGACCTAAGAAATGAGACAGACAGCAGCACAATAATAGTGAGGGACTTCAATACTCCACTGACAGCACTAGACAGGTCATCAAGACAGAAAGTCAACAAGGAAACAATGAATTTAAACTATACCTTGGAACAAATAGACGTAACAGATATATACAGAGCATTCCATCCAACAACCTCTAAATACACATTCTATTCAACAGCACATGGAACTTTCTCCAAGACAGACCATATGATAGGCCACAAAACAAGCTTCAATACATTTAAGAAAATTGAAATTTTATCAAGCACTCTCTCAGACCATAGTGGAATAGAATTGGAAATCAACTCCAAAAGGAACCTTCAAAACCATGCAAATAGATGGAAATTAAATAACCTGCTCCTGAATCATCATTGGGTCGAAAATGAAATCTAGATGGAAATTAAAATATTATTTGAACTGAACAACAATAGTGACACAACCTATCAAAATCTCTGGGATACAGCAAGGACAGGGCTAAGGCGAAAGTTCATAGCCCTAAACACATACATCAAGAAGACTGAAAGAGCACAAACTGACAATCTAAGGTCATACCTCAAGGAACTAGATAAATAAGAACAAATCAAACCCAAACCCAGCAGAAGAGAGAAAATAACCAAGATCAGAGCAGAACTAAATGATATTGAAACAAACAAACAAAAAATACAAAAGATAAATGAAACAAAAAGCTGGTTCTTCAAAAAGATAAATAAAATTGATAGACCAGTAGCAAGATTAACCAAGAAAAGAAGAGAGAGAATCCATATAACCTCAATAAGAAATAAAACAGGAGATATTATAACTGATACCACAGAAATACAAAACCTTTGTACAAACACCTTGACACACATAAACTAGAAAACCTAGAAGAGTTGGATAAATTCTTGGAAAGATACAACCCCCCCTAGCTTAAACAGGAAGAATGATACCCTGAACAGACCAATAACAAGCAGTGAGACTGAAATGGTAATTTAAAAATTACCAACAAAAAAAGTCCAGGGCCAGATGGATTCACAGCAGAATTCTACCAGACATTCAAAGAGAATTGGTACCAATCCTATTGACACTATTCTACAAGATAGAGAAAGAGGGAACCCTCCCTAATTTATTATATGAAGCCAACACCACCCTAAGACCAAAACCAGGAAAGAACATAACCAAAAAAGAAAACTATAGGCTAATATCCCTGATGAACATAGATGCTAAAATCCTTAATGAAATACTAGCTAACCGAATCCAACAACATATCAAAAAGATAATCCACCATGATCAAGTGGGTTTCATACCAGGATGCAATGAAGCTTTAACATATGCACGTCAATAAATGTGATACACCACATAAACAGAATTAAAAACAAAAATCACATGATCATCTCAATAGATGCAGAAAAAGCATTTGACAAAATCCAGCATCACTTTATGATTAAAACCCTCAGCAAAATCAGCATGCAAGGGACACACCTCAGTGCAATAAAAGCCATCTGTGACAAACCCATGGCCAACATAATACTGAAGGGGGAAAAGTTGAAAGCATTCCCCTTGAGAACTAGAACAAGACAAGGATGCCCACTCTCAGCACTCCTCTTCAACATAGTACTGGAAGTCTTAGCCAGAGTAATCAGACAAGAGAAAGAAATAAAGGGCATCCAAATCAGTAAAGAGGAAGTCAGACTGTCACTGTTTCCTGATGACATGATCATTTACCTTGAAAACCCTAAAGACTCCTTCAGAAAGCTCCTAGAACTGTTAAAAGAATTCAGCAAAGTTTCTGGATACAAAAATTAGTATACACAAATCAGTAGCTTTTCTACACACCAACAGCAACCAAGCAGAAAATCAAATCAAGAACTCAACCCCTTTTACAATAACTGCAAAAAAAAAAAATACTTAGGAATATACTTAACCAAGGAGATGAAAGACTTCTACAAGGAAAACTACAAAACACTGCTGAGAGAAATCATAGATGACACAAACAAATGAAAACACATCCCATGCTCATGGATGGGGAGAATCAATATTGTGAAAATGACCATACTGCCAAAAGCAATCTACAAATTCAACGCAATTCCCATCAAAACACCACCATCATTCTTCACAGAATTAGAAAAATAAATTCTAAAATTTATATGAAAGCAAAAAAGAGCCAAAGCAAGACTAAGCAAAAAGAACAAATCTGGAGGCATCACATTACCTGATGTCAAACTGTACTATAATGCCATAGTCACCAAAACAGCCTGGTACTGGAATAAAAATATGCACATAGACTGATGGAACAGAATAGAGAAACCAGAAATAAACCCAAATACTTATAGCCAACTGATCTTCAACAAAGCAAACAAAAACATGAAGTGGGGAAAGGACACCCTTTTCAACAAATGGTGCTGGGATAATTGGCTAGCCACATGTAGGAGAATGAAACAATCCTCATCTCTCACCTTATACAAAACTCAACTCGAGATGGATTAAGGACTTAAATCTGAGACCAAAACTATAAAAATTCTAGAAGATAACATTGGAAAAATCCTTCTAGACATTGTCTTAGGCAAGGCTTCCTTGACCAAGAACCCAAAAGCTAATGCAATAAAAACAAAGATAAATAGTTGGGACTTAATTAAACCAAAGAGCTTCTGCACAGCAAAAGGAACATCAGCAGGGTAAACAGACAACCCACAGAGTGGGAGAAAATATTCTATGCATCTGACAAAGGACTAATATCCAGAATCTACAACAAATTCAAACAAATCAGCAAGAAAAAAAACCAACAAGCCCATCAAAAAGTGGACTGAGGCCATGAATAGACAAAAGAAGATATACAAATGGCCAACAAACATATGAAAAAAATGCTCAACATTGGGGAATTGCAAATCAAAACCACAATGCAATACCACCTTACTCCTGCAAGAATGGCCATAATCAAATAATAAAAAAAACAATAGATGGGCCGGGCACAGTGACTCATGCCTGTAACCCCAGCACTTTGGGAGGCCAAGGGGAGTGGATAACTTGAGGTCAAGAGTTCAAAACTAGCCTGGCCGACATGTCGAAACCCCATCTCCACTAAAAATAAAGATAAAAAATTAGCCAGACGTGGTGGTGGGTGCCTGTAATCCCAACTGCTAGGGAAGCTGAAACAGGAGAATCACTTGAACCCAGGAAGCAGAGGTTGCAGTGAGCCAGGATTGTGCCACTGCACTCCAGTCTGGGTGACAGAGCAAGACTTTGTCTCAAAAAAAAAAAATGAAAAACAGTAGATGTTGGCATGGATGCAGTGATCAGGGAATACTTCTACACTGCTGGTGGGAATGTAAACTACTACAACCACTATGGAAAACAGTGTGAAGATTTCGTAAAGAACTAAAAGTAGGACTACCATTTGGTCCGGCAATCCCACTACTGGGTATCTACCCAGAGGAAAAGAAGTCATTATACAAAAAAGATACTTGGACACACACATTTATAGCAGCACAATTCACAATTGCAAAATCATGGAACCAACCCAAGTGCCCATCAATCAATGAGTGGATAAAGAAACTGCAATATATATATACAATGGACTACTCAGTCATAAAAAGGAATGAATTAACGGCATTCACAGCAACCTGTATGAGATTAGAGACTATTATTCTAAGTGAAGTAACTCTGGAATGGAAAACCAAACATTGCATGTTCTCACTGATTTGTGGGAACTAAGCTATGAGGATCCAAAGGCATTAGAATGATATAATGGACTTTTGGGACTTGGGGGAAGGATGGGAGGGGCCTAAGGGATAAAAGACTACAAATAGGGTTCAGTGTATACTGCTTGGGTGATGGGTGCACCAAAATCTCACAAATCGCCACTAACAAACTTGCTTATGTAACCAAACACAACCTGTACCCCAATAACCTAAGGAAAAATGAAAACAATTAAAAAAAAAGAAAACTACATACCAATATTTTTCATGAATATAGACATAAAAATCTTTAAAATAATATTTGACAATAAAACGCAATAATATATAAAAAATAAATAAAACTTCCGATCAAGCAGAATTTATCCCAGAAATTTAAAGTTGTCTCGATATTGGAAAAGCTATTGATGTAGTTCATCATATGAACAGACAAAAGAAGTAAACCATATAATGATGTCAACAGATGCATGAAAAAACATTTGACAAAATTCAGTACTCATTCATGATAAAGATTTTTACCACACTATGAATGAAAGGAAACATCCCAACCTGATAAAGAGCATGTTACCAAAAAAACTCCAAAACCCTGTCACTTACCTCATACTTAATGGTAAAAGTTTGAATGCTTTACCCCTAAGATCAGAGGCAAGGCTGGGATGTTTGTTCTCCCTACTTTAAAAAAGTATCTTAGAGGTCATATCCAATGCATTAAGGAAAGAAAAACAAATGAAGGGAACCCATATCAGAAAGATGGGAGTAAAATTATTTTATTAAGAGACAACATGAAAAAACAGCCAAGAAACTACTGAAAAAACTGCCAAGGAAAGGACCAAGCTACTGGAAGTATAAGTATGTTTAACAAATGTGCTAGTTATCAATGCATCACCTCCAAGCTCCAAATCCACCTCTCTACCCTACATGGGGATAATGGAGCTGAATCCTGTAAACACTTGTTCTTTGTCAGCTTCTACAATGTCAGTCTTTGTCAATAGAGAGAGCTGGAGAGACCCTGCAAGCCACAGCAGAGGAAAGGGTTTCTCTTCCTAGCTGTTTTTCCCCCGTAAAGTATGGCTCTAGCAGCATGCAGGAGACCCAGTGGCAGAGAGTCTCCAGGAAGTTTCTCTTGCATCCCAACAGGTGACTTTCTATGGCCCAGCTCCAGTCCATCAACAGCTCAGCATACATGTCCATCACCCACTGGACTTGCAGAAACACCCCCTCCAACCAAGTTTCAACCAGGTTGGGGTACAGCCCTGCTGTGGTTTGAAAGACACCCTGCAAAATTTAGGTGTTGAAATTTAATGGCCAATGTGATAGTATTAAGAGCTTAGGGCCTTTACGAAGTGATTAGGTCATAAGGATTCCTTCTAGATGAATGTGATTTGTGTTTGTTTGGCTTTCTTGCCCTTTTGCCTTGTGCCATGTGAAGACACAGCATCCCTTCAAGTCTTCCACCAACAAGGTTGCCGCAACAAAGCACCCTTTTGGAAGCAGAGAGCAGCCCTCATCAGACAACTGAACCTGCCGATGCCCTGATCTTGGACCTCCCAGCCTCCAGAACTGTGAGGAAATAAATTTCTGTTGTTTATAATTACTCAGTCTGTGATATTTTGTTACAGCAGCACAAAAGGACTAAGACTCTTCTGAGTTCTTAGTTCTACTTTTGGATACTCTGCCTTAGTCCTTGTGGTAGTTGCAAATCCCCATATTTGCCCTTCCTGGATTGCTTAGAGTTCTCTCTCACTCCTTATAGTAGCTAACCCCTTTTACTATTTAATAATACTTTATTAAATATATATTTTAAACTTTATTAAAATGTTCTGTTCAGATGACTGATGTGGTTTCTGCTTCCTGACCAGTTAGTCCAGCAAGGTTGCTGAATACAAACTCAATACACAAAAAATCAATTCATTTCTAAATAGTAGAAATGAACTACTGGAAATTTAAAATTTAAAAACAGTATTATTTATAATAAAAGGTTAAAATCATAAAGTGCTTAGGAAGAAATTTAACAAAATATGTGCAAGACGTGTAAACAGAAAATTACAAAATATTTCTTAGAAAAAGTAAAGACTTAAATGGAGGGATATACCATGCTTGTGGATTAGAAGAAATGATAGTGTTGAGATGTCAGCTCTCCCCAGATTAAGCTACAGGTTAATATGATCAAAATTACAGTACATTTTTCTAGAGATTGACAGTCTCATTCCAAAATTTATATAAAAATGCAAAATATCTAGGGTAATCAAAAAATTTTCCTAAAAAGGAACACCATTGGAGGAATTATACTAACTGATTTAGTCTTATTATGGAGCCAGTAACCAAAGGAGTTTAGTATTGGCATAAGGATAGACATGTAAATAAATGAAACAGAATAGAGACTCCAGAAATAGATCCACACATATTTGGTCAATTTAGTTTCAATAAAAGTAAAGAGGTAATTTAATGATAAAATGACAGACTTTCCATCCAATAGTGCTAGAACAACTGGGTATTAGTATGGGAAAAATAAAACTTCATCAGTTACTCACACTATATGCAAAGATTACCCAAATTGGATCATAGGCCCAACCCTAAAGACTAAAGCAATAAAACTTCCAGAAGGAAGCGTAAGGGGAAATCTTCACAAATGTGCAGTATGTAAAGATTTTTTTAAGGATATAAAAGAGCATAAAACAATAAAACTAGTAAATCATACTTTATCAAATTAAAAACTTCTGCTCTTCTAAAGTCAAGATTTAAAAATTGAGAAAGTAAGTCATAGACTGGGAGAAAATACTTGCAATACATATACATTTGACAAGGAACTGGTATTCTGAACATATAAAATACCTTCCTTTACAACTCAATGGTAAGAAAAAAATGAAAAAAAGAATAAAATATTTTAACACTTTAAGGAGGACACCTCAAGAAGAAGGTATATGGAATACCAATAAGCACATGAAAAGATATTAACATCTCTGTAATGATATAAAGATAGGAAAAAAACCATCTAGAAATGATAGGATAAAATAGAATTACATTCTATGTATCAATTCTAACCTTTTTATTGTAATAATCACAGAGAAGTATAGAGGAGTTATACATGTGTGGGTGTGTGCGTATAAAGAGACAGAGAGAGAGAGAGAGAGAGAGAGAATGTATGTAATGTGTATATATTTAGCAACAAAATGAACTCATATATTACCACTGCCCAGGAGAGGATATAGCATATTGCCAGCATCCCAGAGGCCCCGTGTAGCTGCAGCAATCACAATCTTCTCTCTCCCTACTGAGTTAACTACCATGCAGATTTTCAAGGTCATTATTTCCTTGATTTTGTTTATGATTTAACCTTCCATGCAAGCAAACCTAAACAATATCATCTAATTTTACCTGCTTTTTGGACCTCATATAAATTGAATCAGATTGTATGAATTCTTCTTTTTCTTGATCATTTTGCTTAACGTTATGTTTGTTAAGATTAATACAAATTGTTTCTTATAGCTATAATTTGTTCATTTTCTTTCAGTATAATATTCTATTGTAAAACTACCTAATAACTTATTTATAAATTCCACCATTGATAGGTATTTGAACTATTGCCAGTTTTATTACAAATATGCACTTATAAATATTCTCATATGTATCTTGCTGTATATATGAATGAATTTCAATAGAGAATCAATTCAGGAAATATTCATAGAGTATGTGTATCTCTAACTTTATTATATAATGCCCAATTGTTTTTCCAAGGTGGCTGTACTAACACTCCCAATTGCAGTGTTTATGCATTCCGGTTGTTCCACATCCTCCCTAACACCTTATAGCATGAGACTCTTTTATTTCAGCCAGTCTGGTTGGTGTATAGATGTACCTCACTACAGCTTCCATTTTCATTTCCTGGATTACCAATTAGACTGAGTATCTTTTTATATGTTCAGTAGCCGTGTGGATGGATATTCTCTTTTGGGATGTCATTTAAAGTGCCCACATTCATAGTGGGCCCACATTAAAGTGCCCACATAGATGTCCGTCTGTGTCTGGTTAGTTGTTTTTAAGGGTGGGAAATTGAGCGATTTGTTTTTGCTTTCCCTTTTGCTATTTTCTGAACTACTTAAATAATAAAATAGCAAAAACACATACAAACTTGCCTTAGCTTACATGGTACTTCATTGTATAGATGTACTTTAAACTATTTAACCACTCTCCTTATGATGGAAATGAAGGCTACTTCCAATTTAAACATGTTATAAACAACAATGCAATGAATAGTCTTGCACAAACACACAGGTGTCAGAGGAGAGGAGGGCTGGGTGTCAAATGGCAGGAAGGATGGCATTGATGAGTTTCCTGAATGATGTCCTTTTCTCATCCCCACCATGAACAGGCTTCCCCACCAGCCATGCCTGGATGCTGGTTCAAGCAGGTGAGAACAAGGTAAGAAAGGAGCAAGACAAAAATAAAAAAATAGAAAATGCTGAAAGAAAGGGGAGACTTTTAGGAGTGATTGCTTTTGTTTCCAACTTTGTATTACGTACTTTTTGAAATGAATAGAAAAGTTAAAAGAAGGGTGCAAGGAATACACATATAGCAATCACTAAACTCAACAACTGTTGACATTTTGCCTTATTTGCTTCATATTTGCCTTTTTATCTGACCATTTTAAATTAAGCAGTAGACATTATGACACTTCATCCTTCAACATCACCACCTATATTTTCTACAAATACGGACTTTCTCCTGTATATCCTCAACATATTATACCCCTATGAAAATTACAAAATAATTCCCAAACAGTATCTAAACTTACCATAGTTTCTGAAGCAGAGTAGTTTGTAGATTTCCTCATTAATTGGTGGCAGGGCGTGGGGGGCAGTGAGGCAGGGATTAAGCCTGAAAGGAAGGCCCGGGTCCTCCTCATCATCATCATGATTCTCTCACATCTCCCCAACCCTCAGTATAATCTGAGGGCATGGGAGGTCAGTAGCTGATACAAGTGAAGTTTTTATTCCTATTTGTTAAAGATTTTTTTTTCTGAGAAGTAAAGAAGTATATACTCATCATAGAAAATATGAAAATATGGACAGTACATGGAAACCAAAAACAACAGGGGGAAATGTTATCCACAAACTCATTCCTTTGCACAGAAAAGCAAATACCACATGATCTCATTTGTATGTGAAATGTAAAAAAGTCAAACTCATAGAAACAGAGAGCAAAATGGTGGTCATAAGAGGTCAGGGGTCGAGGGGATTAGGGAGATGTCAGTGAAAAGACACAACATTTTAACGAGGAAGAATAAGTTCAAGAGATCTAGTGTACATTATGGTGACTACAGTGAATAACCATATAATTGTATATTTGAAAATTGCTAAGAAAGTAGATTTTAAGTGTCCATGCCACAACAACAAAAAAAGATAATTATGTAAGGTAATGTATATATTAAATAGCTTGATTTAACCATTACACAATGCATACATATATCAAATCATCATGTTGAACACCATGACATATGCAATTTTTAATTAAAAATAATTGTCAATTAAAAATAAGTTCTTTTCTAAAAAATTGGTTATTCAACAAAAATAAAAACTAAATAAAAAGTCACAATAAGACTGATACAAACAAATGAACATCCACAGAACAAATGTTCTCCTTGGACGAAATCCCGCTTGTGCTTTGTGCTTCTTTGTGACTGCTCTGGTAGGTGGAGGCTCTGGGTGTGCTTGGCTTTCACTCCAGACTTAGCCACGTTTCTGCACTATACATTGTAACTCAGAAACCTGCCTACCTGCTAGAAGAGATTTGGGGTGAATGCTATGTGTCCAGGTGCCAAAGCCAGGCCTTATTAGATACACTTCACAACTCTATCCACTTTTAAAAAAAAAAAATAGTTTTTTCCTCCCCAAAGTAGAAGCTCCAGATAAACTGTCTTGACAGTTTCTTCCCACTGAAGTGATCAGAGAGCTCATAGACCTCTCATGGAAGAGGGAAAATGGTTTCCTGGTAGGGAAGACAGTGTTTAGAGATTGCTGTTCAAACTTGAAACATAAATAACTTCTGAATCCCTCAAAATCAGGCAGCCAGCATGTACCAGGAGACGCTCGGCAGATGGTGTTCCAAGGGCTCAGTGTTTGTTTTCTTTCTGGCATGCGGGAGGGAGTATTTGCCAGCTAGCTAGACCACAGTCAGGGTTTCAAAGGGTAGCTCTGATCTTTTGGTAGGGAGGGAAAGGACCATCCCTCCTCCTATCTCTCCAAATGACTCCAAGTTGTCACCCTTGCCCTCCCCACCCTGCTATCTAATTACTACCTGCTCTTGCCTCAGTACCAGTTCTGAGCAACTGCAAACCAGGAAAGAAACCTCCCTGCAAACTCTCCTGCAGATCTAGGGCCCTTTCAGTTCCAATACCACTTTCAACCTTTTCTTTAATGTTACACTCAAACACAAACAGGGCAATAATGCACATCTCTGAAGGACAGTCCCCTTCTTGCCTTGGGAACCCTAGGAGGGCCGCAGTTCAGATCATCTATAGGGAAGTAAGGAAGTAGCCAGTCTGTTTGCAATAATTGACTTTCAGTACACACACACACACACACACACACACACAGTTGTCCTTCAGTATCCATGGGGGATTGATTCCAAGACCCCTGATATCGTGGGTACCAAAATCCATGAATGCTCAAGTCCCTGATATATAATGGCATAGTATTTGCATGTAACCTACACACATCCTCCTGTATACTTTAAATCATCTCTAGATTACTTATAATCCCTAACACAATGTAAGCGCTATGTAAATAGTTGTGATACTGTATTTTTAGGTTATAACAACAAGGATAAAAAGTCTGTGCTTGTTCAGTACAGATGCAACCTTCCATTCTTTTCTGAATATTTTTAATCTGTAATTGGTTGAATCTACACATGTAGAACTCAGGGATATGAAGGGTTGGCTGTCAGCTGTATCTGTACAGTTTTGACTAAAATTAATCTGACTTCCTCACCCCCATTTACCATTAATAGAAATGTGGTAGGGACAGGAGAAATGAGGAGAGAAAATAAATATGTAATCCTGCTTAAAACTGAATCTAGTCTAAAAATTAAACACCCTCTTTAGTTCGGTCTCTCTTCATAAAAATGCATAGACTCTCAGAGGCTCCCCTCCCTGTATTCCTCCTCTAACAGGAAGCCAGGTGTCTTGGTGAGAAAGTGGGTGAGTCTTTTATGACATCAGGCTGATGGGGAGCTCAGGGTTTTGGGTCTGGGAGTTCTCTGGTCTCCAGGGACAAGTTCCTGGTCCCCTGATCACCGTGGCCATGCTGGCACTCATAGTTGGAGCCTGACTCTGTCTCGGCTTGCACCAAGCCCATGGCTGCTCCCCAGCTGTCTCTACCTCTCCTCGCTCCTGCTGGCTACAGATCTAAACCTCTGCAGGGTCTTCCTTCCATACCATGTGACAGAGAGCCCCATGGCAGGTACATGCTGGGACTGGGAAAGCTACAGCCTGCAAGGTTCTTCTCTGAACCACCTGTACAACTTACCCCAGGTGAATGCTAAGGCAGCCCAAGATGAGATGCTTGTGCAAGTTCTTAAATGCATGAGGCAATAAGCCCCATTCCCTCCATTAAACCCTCACATATAACTGCCTCCACCCCTCCCCAAAGCATTGGAGAAAGCCCGACCACATCTCTTCCTCCTGTTCTCCCTCCTCGCTCACTCCTTTCTCTTCCTACCGTTAATTTCCTCTACACCCTGACACCTTAAAGCTAGCCTAGCTGTGTGAGCAGAAGTGATCTATGCTCCGCAACTTGGGGCAACTATAAACTGGGTCCACACACTTGCCCCTTTGCCCCTGCTACTGATACTCTGAAAGGGGCAATACAAATTTTAAATCTTATTTCAAGAATATTCTCCAATTTGCAAGTTGTCCTGATGTCTAATCGGCCTTTGCATCTCAGAAACTAAGGAGTATCTCCTTCTTTGTCTCTGACTTCCTTCCTTAACAAATCCTAATCTTCCTCCCCATCCCTGCCTTCTGTTCCAGGTAGACGCAAACCTTGGACCAACAAGAACAAAGATCACATCCCCAGGAAGACAAAACAATAAAGCATGTTAATAATTTGTAATAAGTAAATCCTTTATTCCAAGCAACCCTTTCATTGGATTACATTGAGGTTTGAATAAAAAATTATATGAAAATGGCTTAGAAAAATACCTCATCAATAAGTAGGCAATAAAATGTAACTATTAATTATTATTTAGCACATGCTGTGTCATTTAACCCACTGAAACAGAGGAGGCAGTTTAACAGGCCGTGCTATCCCCATTTGATAAATTAGAACAATGAAGCTCAAAGATGCTGCTATTTTCTCTAGGTCATGTGAAGACTGAGCAATGGGACCAAATTAGAATTCAGAGTTTGTGACCTCTTCTCAGAACGTTAATCTTCCTTTCTTAATCAAATCTCACCTCTTATACAAAGTCTGGGACGCTTTGATCAAGGGTCAGCAAACTTTTTCTACAAAGCGCCAAAAAGTAAATATTTTAGTTTTTTCCGGAGTTAAAGGTCTCTGCCACAACTATTCAACTCTGCTGTTGTAGCACAAAAAAAGCCACAGACAATACACACACAAATAGATGTGACTGTGTTCTAATAAAGCTTTATTTAGAAAAACAGGCAGTAGGCTGAATTTTGCCCATGGGCTATAGTTTGCTAACCTCTGCTTCATATCAGTAACAAGTGCCTAGAACATGGTAGGGAATACAAAATGAGTTTGGCTAGATAAATGAATAAAACAATGATTTCTCTTACTCTCAACTACTTCAGTGCTAAAAGTCTCTACTATGTAGTCTAGCATTGAATTTCATGTGTCATATTATTCAATATCACTTCATATGTCTTTCCATTATCCATGTATGACACAATATTAAGTACGAGTCTTGTGACTTTATACTCAGACAAGCCTGGAATTGAGACCCAGCTTTTCCATTTGGGCAAGTTAATTTGCCTTGGACTTCTGTTACTTCATGTGCAAAATTGGGATAAGCATGCTGGCCTGCAGTGATATCAGGTTCAGATATTACATAGACACAGTGCCACATGAATAGTCATCATTATTACAAATGAGGTATGGACAGAGATTAGGTCTTTTTCCATCTCTTATCAAAACCTTCCTGGTTTCAGTCTTCCTCACTGATGTTTAAGTGAATGGGAATTGGAAATGGTGGTGATTCTGGCCTGACATGTCGGGGAAGGAGGCTGCAGGTTGGGAGGTGCACCACATGCTGAACTGACTTCGCTGCTGCCTCCTTGCGCTAGTTATGTCCAACTGCTGAGGTTTTGCAAAGGGCCAGGGAAAGGTTCCCACTCTTGGTTTCAGCTCACCTTTTATAAGCTGTTGACAGTAATATGTTCAATACCTGTGTTTGAAATGCACTGTTGCAGATTTTAACACTTCATTGTTCAGGTTAAACTCTTCAGCTGATACACACAGAAAAGTATTATACCTTCTTCATAGTGAACTCAAATCTAGACTGAGGACATGACCAGTAAGAAAAGGAAGTAACCCTGCTACAGTCGAATGGCCTGGAAGCTCCTGGGAATTGGAAGACATAGCAGTCGTCATTGCTGCCTCTTGCTCACTATCTGACCTTGGGCGAGGTAGACCCATCCTCTTTGCTGGGCCTCAATATTTTCCAGACTTTACCCTATCCATGCAGCCCCTGTACTATTAGTTTTTTTCTCAGTTTCAAATAAATCAATTTATTTTACTTACCCTGTCCTACATAATAATACCTTTAATATTATAGTATTGGTATACTAATTATATTTTTTCCTATCACACATGATAATAAATGCCCACATACCTATCGAAACAAAAATTGTAACTATTATAATAAAAATGTTTCTTTGTTTACCACCTAGCATCATCTCAGACATCACCAGTGGTGGGTATTCCCACTTTTGGAAACACTGCATTTGATAAAGGGTATCTAGCATCCTTTCCACATCGCATGATTCTTTTATGCTCCCAGCAGTACCTGGCACCATGTCAGGCACACACATGGTATGGGAAGCCCTTACATTTATATTGCACTTTATAGTTTTCATAATATTTCAACATATGTAAAAAGGAGAGGAGCATGAAGGAGAGAATCTCCTTAAAAGTTTGCATAAACTCAGCAATGGAGAAGAATAACTGAAAGATCCTAGGAGAGGAACCAAACCACCTGCCAAGGAACCTTTCTTGGCCCTGGAGCCCTGTTTTCTCACTGTAAAGAAGGCATGAGGGCCGGGTGTGGTGTCTCACACCTGTAATCCCAGCACTTCGGGAGGCTGAGACAGGTGGGTCACCTGAGATCAGGAGTTTGGGACCAGCCTGGCCAACATGGTGAAACTCCATCTCTACTAAAAATACAAAAATTAGCCAGGCGTGGTGGTGCATGCCTGTAATTCCAGCTACTCAGGAGGCTGAGGCAGGAGAATCGCTTGAACCCAGGAGGCAGAGGTTGCAGTAAGCCAAGATCGCGCCATTGCACTCCAGCCTGGGCAACAAGAGTGAAACTCCGTCTCAAAAAAATAAATAAAATAAAATAAAATACAGGCATGAGGTTCTCAGGAAGGGCAGTGGCCACCCTCCAAAGAAGATGACTCTTTTAGAGCATGTTGAGAAGGTCCTTTCACCTTGATCTTGAGATTCTTGTTGTTTCTTAAAGTGCCTTGCTCTTTGCACACACAAACACTCACTGATACCTTATCTGGCTGAATTACTAAGAGAAGGCAAGTCATGAGATTCCAGGCAACTTCAAGGCTTTATTAAAGCAATAATTTTTGATATTATTATTACACCGAGCCTGATCCAATGTTGAATCTGCAGTTATGGAGTTCATTCTAAAACACTTGAGTGTGCCCAGAAGAGAAATAGTCTTACAAGTAATTTTCTCAAGCATGCCTGAAAACAAGGTAGTCCATGGCTCAGTAAATACAACAGCCTGGACAGCTGTGAGCTATCTAAGTTGAATTGACTTACTAATGTCAGCTACAATGAATGATTCTATCTAAGAGAATCTCTCTGGAAGGCTCCAGAGCCTATGATTTTATGGATATCTTGTGCTTATCAATATATATGAAGACCGATGCTGTGACATTTGGGAGGAGGCTGTATGAGCCACATGACTAATTTATTTATGATCAACTTTTTAGTACCATGAAATTATTTAATTTTGAATATCACTATTCATTTACATAGTGGCTAGTCATTCTCATCATTTAGGATATAATTGAGAATAGATTGTGGTGAGGGGTGTATTTCACAGAAATCCCTTCATGCCCTTTGACTAGTTTATGCTCAAATGTCTTCCATTAGGAAACCTAAAAGTGTTGAACTATTTACAATCCAAAGTGTGTCCCACACTCCAAAGGTGAGTGAGTTGAATCTCTGAGTGTCTTCCTAAGGACGCTGCTTCCCTGAAGTCATATACCTTACAGGGAAAGCTGAATTTCTTAGTAACAGATTTTGGGGTCACATGTGTTGACCATTTGCCACTAACTTGAATGGAGTCCTGCATCACCATGCCAATTCATAAGCCACCAGATGACTGCTTGAAACTTAAATGCAAATATGCATGCACATTATCTCATTTGATCCTCATGCTAGTGCCATGGGGAAGGTCCTGATATCTTCCCCCTTTAAAAGATTAGGGGACTAAGATTCAGAGAGGTTGAATAATTTTTCTCATACTCACATACCACCAAGAGCCAGGATTTGGCTAAAGAGTTATCTGACTCCATAAACAGACAAAGTATATTAACTGGGCTAAGCCACATTGACAGAGATACTCAGCCTTCCCTTATCCATGAATCACTCCCTGTGAGATCTTATAAGAGGCAGTCCTCACACAACCCCATGCCTCGACAAGAGTAACTGCAAACCAGAACAGGCCACCCCTGGGTACACAGGAGTTTCCCGAGACATGGAGAACAGGAAGAGCTTAAAGGAATCCATTTCTAGATCCTCAAGGCACTATCAATACTGAACCGAGAAGGCTCCCGAGGCTGGGGTTCTCCTTTCCCAGCCCCTCTTTTCACAATCTGGGTTCTCCTTTCCCAGCCCCTCTTTTCACAATCTGTACCAGGATCTCCAAACCTTCTCAAGGAAAAGCATCTTCCTCCCTCCTTATGTGAGACCGGTTCTTGAGCAAGGGAGGGACTCTAATACCTTCAGTCCTCAAATTCCCTTGCTGAAAGGACCATCCTCTGAAAAGAGGTCATGGAGTGGCAACCAGCTTTATCTTGAGAAAACTGAAATAGCTGTGTATGTGAGAGATGGAACTGTGCCAAAATACTTTGTGGTGAACTTTATATCACTATTATTTTTATTTATTTAGTAGGTCAATGATATTTCATCTGAATGTAGGTAACATAACCAAATGCACCTATTGTATCAATTTTATTTTCCTTCAAGAGTGGTCATGTCTTGGAATTTAGTGACTATATGTAAATTATATTCCTATATAAAATCATTTTGTGAGTCTGAAACACCTGCATCACTGCTATTCTTTCTTAAAATTAGCCTAGCTGATTTTGATTTTCAAGGATTAAGATATCCACAGGCCACACAAAGCTAATTTAAGTAGTTTATTTTCATTCTTCAGGTACCTGAGTGATTGATTCTCTACAACTTTCTCCAATTAGGAACTTGAACCTTTTATCTTTGAATCATTGATCAAATAGTAAGATTTAAGGAAAAGTTTTTGTTGTTGTTGTTATTTTGTTTTGTTTTGTTTGCTTTTTACCTTTTGCTCATTCACCATAAGTAATGGTGAAAATGAACAAGTTTAAGTAAGAGAAACCGTTCCACTTTCATCAGTTTGGGTATTTTTTCATAAATTTTCCACTCTTTCCTAACACAGGAATATTTGGGCCCATGCCTGTAATTCATTTAGGAAATATAGAACTATTTACAGAAACTAAGTCATTATTGCACAGGTTAATAGCACTAACTTCTTATAGAATGAGGTAATCAGTCACGCAAAATAAAATTGTAGATTACCAATTGCAGTGATCTACTTGGTTAACAGCCACTACTAATTTGTAGCTATAAGTCTAAAGTTCGGCCTTGTGCAAAAGGCCGAGCTGGTGGCTGCAGGGCTGCGTAAGCATTCCATGAGGACAAGGTTAGCTCTTGGTGAGTGTTAGGAGCTTGCCGCCTTTTTCTTTCTTTCTTCCTTCCTTCCTTTCCTTCCTTTCTTTCTTTTCTTTTTTTTCTTTTTTTTTTTCTGAGATGGAGTTTTACACTTGTTGCCCAGGCTAGAGCGCAATGGTGCAATCTCAGCTCACTGCAACCTCTGCTTCCCGTGTTCAAGCGATTCTCCTGCCTCGGCCTCACAAGTAGTTGGGATTACAGGCACCCACCACCACGCCCAGCGGCTGTCCTAATGAAGTGTGTAGGAAAGGACTGAGAGGCACCATATTGAGCTGGGAATGCAAGCGTTTCTTATCATCACACAGTACCCTTTTTGCTGAACTCAATCCAGTCTGCTGCATGGCAGTTAGGAGTCAGTTTGAATGGCTTTGGTTTTGACTTCCAACTCTGTCACTTACTAGCTGAGCGACCTTGGGAAAGGGACTTACCTTCTCTCTGAGCCTCAGTTTCCTCATTTGAAAAGTCATGATAATAGCATCCATCCCTTAAGATCATGGTAGAGAGTAGATGGAAGAATGTACCTTAAGTGCTGGGCACACTGTCTGGCATGCTGTAAGGATTCAGAAAGGGTAGCTATTGTGTGATTTCAAGGTCCACTCTATAGCCAGCCACGGACCCTGGTGGACTGAACAAAGGGGGATGAACATGATAATAAAAGAAAAGAGACAAAAGAGTATATTTGGAAGAAGGGGGTCAGGGGCACCTTGCCTCTAGTGGACAAGGGCCCTGAGCTTTACACAGCCCTCCGTATTTACTGGTAAAAGAGATAACGAGAAAAGGGGGTGGTGGTTGTTGGGTAATTGTCAGTCGGCCCTTTGGTTCACAGCAGGCTTTCGAGACTGCATCCTTTGAACAATAGGCGCTAGATTTCTCAGTAGATAACTTCAAGGAGCCTGGCGCCAGGGAGTGTTGGCCTTCAGCAAACCTTTTGGTGGCAGGTGCAGTGTGAGTTTGCCCATATCCTACATTCATGATAAACAGTTTGCTGTTTGATTATATAGCCTCCAGTGGAATGATGAGTTGGTCACGTCCCACGGGCCTTCGGCTCCCTACACACTCACATCTAGGTCACCCTCATCACCTGGAATGGCACATTCCAGGCCCATTTCTTCCCTATTCACTTTAAATGCCAAATCATGCTTTCTCCTGATTTATGTGGACCACCTCAGAAGCCACAAGCACACACATTTCCCATCCAGCCCAGAAGGCTCCTATGGACCTGCCAATCTCCCTGTTAAACATGTTCACCTTTTTCCCTATAAACCCCTTTGTTAGCCCTGTCCAAGAGGTCCAAAACATGCTTATCTGTACATTCCATGAAGTACTGTTGACCAAAGGACAGGCCATGCATGGGTGAGCAAAGCAGACAGGGCCTCTATTCTTTTTCTTTCTTTCTTTCTTTTTTTTTGAGACAGAGTCACACTCTGTCACCCAGGCCAGAGTGCAGTGGCATGATCTCAGCTCACTGCCATCTCCACCTCCTAGGTTCAAGCAATTCTCCTCCCTCAGCTTCCCGAGTAGCTGGGATTACAGGAATCTACCACTATGCCCAGCTAATCTTTGTATTTTTAGTAGAGACAGTGTTTTGCCATATTGGCCAGGCTGATGTCGAACCCCTGGTCTCAAGTGAGCCACCGCACCCAGCCCATTCTTTTGAAATTCTCAATCTAGCAGAACAGAGAGAACAGCCAACCAAAATAACATGAGTCAAGAAATCCCAGCGACCATGGGAACACACAGCAGGGTGACCTAGACTCCTCTTGCATAGGGTGGGTGGAGAGCCTACAGCAAGGTTTTGCTCCCCAAGTCCCAGCTAGCCCTGCCCAAAGTGCAAGCCTCTGATTACCATGGGGACCAGTTAAACAAGTGGTGTATGTGCTAATATACCACATTTCATGTGCAGTCAGCAGCACCCTTTTTGATATGAAGCATAGGTATTAATATGGCCATGTCTGAAGAGTAACAGTTATTTCTCAAGTATGGGAAAATGCATTTTCTACTTCACAGCTCAACTCTGAGTCTTTCTCATAGGAATGTTCATATGTCACCTAAACCTTACGAATTCCAGTGCATATTTTTTAAAATATTTAGACTTTTGATCCAGTATTTTCATAAATAATGTGAGATAGAGACCTTTTTTCTCCCAAATAGATAGCCACCATCCCAGCGCCATTTGCTGAATAATCAGCCCATCTCTTCCCCATTCTCTTTTAAGGGCCAACTTTCTCATACACAAAATTTTCATTTATTTTCTAGTTTATTTCAGGCTCTCTGTCTTGTTCTATCTGTCAATGCCACACTTTTCTGACTGCTACTACTCTAAAATGTGTTTTGATACCTAATAGGGCATGTTCTCTCTTTGTTTTAAAATTTTTTCTTGGATGTTCTATGACATGTATAATATTAAATATCTTTACAGAAAAGCCAAGTATGAAAGTATATTATTTTATGTATTTATCAATATAAAACTCTAATCTATGAATTATGCATTGTTTTTAATTATCTACTATTTCCACCACTAGTTGGGGCTTTTTCATTTCACATTTTATTTGTGTGTGTGTGTGTGTATATATATATATATAAAATAAAAATGGGGTAGTAAAAATTCTATGGGTTTAGTAATCAAAAGGACTAGACTTGAGACCAGGCTCTGGCATTTGCCACCTATATGACCTGGGGGCATCATTTTCTCTTTCTAAGCCTCAGTTTCTTCATTTATAAAATGGAGATAATAACAACCTGTCTCATAAGGTATTGAGAGGGCACTGTAAGAGAAGACATCTAAATAGTTTCAAAAAGTTTCTGGCACAAATCACAGAGATATTGGAAGCTATGGATGTAAAAAAATAGGCTTTAATTTTTTATTTGATAAATGCTACATAGTGTTCAGTATCATTATTGCAGAAAGTGGCATTGGTATTTCACAACTGAACAAAACCTTGTCCTGGAACTAGGAATCCATATATCCTTTGGTTTTCAGGCAATGGAAATGTTGATGACTTCATCTTATTCTGAGGCTTCTACTTTTAAGATGTTTGGGTAGTAAACCACAGGTCCAAATTTTGGCTTTTAGCCATAAAGGAAGCCCCCAAATTTCAAGCAGTGCATATGTCAGACTCAGATGGGCTGTGGTTCTCTCTGGGATATCATGTGGGATTAATACAACATTTAATGCAACATATGAACAAGGGGGTCTGGGGGCCTGCATTCCATGAAAATTATTTTATTAAATGATTATCAGGAAATCCATCACTTTAGTCTGTACATAACTGACATGTACAGTAATGTGGCTGTCACATTGTATTTGCTACTACTCAACTGGAGGAAAAGGAAGATGCAAAAGTGTAAAAACAAGTCCATAAATATCTCCAAAGAGACTACTGCAAATTTAATTAACTGAGCAATTGAGTCTGACTTCTTTAAATTTAGATCTGAAATATGAGGTATTCCTCCAGAGCATTATATTCTTGTTAGATGGGACAGGGGAGGGGAGTGGGGGAGAAAAAACAAAACAAAATCTCCAATAAATTTTAGCTCAGTAATGTTCTGTTATTAAGAAGAGATTAGAAGGAAGAATCATTTGTCCCTTATAATCATCAGTGTATACTAGAAAAATTGCACCCCAATGGGTCTATTTTTCCACAAGAAATAGGATACAATTCTCAGTAAATAATTCTACTACATTTTAGAAACATCATGATCCTACTAAATGTAAAGCAACTCAATCTGACTTCTCTAAGACAGACTAAGACATGGCCCCACCCTCCAAGACCCAAAGTCTAGAGGAAGATCTAGATGTGTTTGTGAATTGCTAGGTAGAGCGAATCCCATGGTAGAGGCACAGGCTCAATGAAGAGAACAGGACCAAGACAAGCAAGATCTTCAATCATCAGGCCACATTATAGAAGCGGGCAGGGACACTGAGTTGAAGAGGTTCTCATACAAGATGCACCCTCTGCAGCATCTTACTCCACACAGAAGCGTGTCATGTCAAGCCACCAATGCCACAATGGGCTCAGCTAGACCTGGGTCCCACCAACAGACAGCAGGCAAGGCAGGCCTGTCTTCTCTCCTGCAGGCAGCAAGTTGGCTATGTGAACTAGGAGTCAGCTTTGCAGGCCCAAGTCTTCTCTCCCTCCCCTTTCTTCCTTTTTCTTCCTCCCCTTCCTTTCCATCTAGCCTACTTTTCTTGCCTTTCTCCTTCTCCTTTCTCCTCCTTCCCTTTCTTCTTCCCTCCCTCCATTCCTTCTACCTCCTTTTCTTCCATCTTCCTTTTTCCTCTTCCCCCCTTCTGCCTCCCTTCTTATTTCTTCTGGCTCTGATCCCCACACACCCATTCACTGTCTCTCCTCTCTCTCTCGCCAACACATCCAACAAACACCATACAACATTTATATTTGGTGTGGTTTAGGAGTTCCACATTTGACTTCTGCTTACATATCTTCTCAATACAGCTTCCACCACAATCTTAGACTGGGGTGGGAAGGATTTCAAGGAACTAACACAGAATGCTACAACAGATGCAGTATTTGCTTCCCAGGTGGCTGGCAAATGGTGTTTGCTCCACTGGGGGTACAAGGGAGCACCAAACCCCTGACTGAAGAATTTCACATGAGCTGATCCAATGGGAAACCATGTTATAGATGAGCTAAGATTTGAGCTGGGCTTTGAATACAGCATAAACAATTTTGTATCTGGAGAAATGAGCACCTGATGTGAACATGGGAAAGGCCCATATCGTCACCGCGTCTCTGCCCTCCTGAAGCAGCCAGACGTTAAAATCAGAGACATCTTTAAATACGCTCTATACTGCTTAAAGCCACCAAATAAGTTCTTCATCCTTGAGCCCTGTATATATGTCAGGCTGGAGGACTCAGAAGCAGTGCCAAGAATGTATTTATTCCTAGAGAACTTGAGCCAATATTGTCAATTCAATGAGCCAATCATTGAAATTATGACAAAATTTGGATATTTCACAATCAAGTACATATCACCTGGGTCCATGAGGCCTCTGCACCCTTCCAAACGGGATAATTTGAACATCTCCTTTAAGATCTCAGTGATGTCTGTGTCAGTCTCACACCTCTAGGAATTTCTTTGCGGCTTGTGATCACAATTTGGAACAGTGGCAAGGGATGGCACCATCAACTTGTCAATAGTACTCAGCAACTGAGAGTGTGCGATGAGGAAGAGGGCAAGCACTTGCAGAGCTCTCACTGTGTGCAGACACTAGATATTTTCAGTGTCAACCTTACAAAAACTCTACAGTTAGGCACAGTTAGTATTCTCCCTTTATGGGCCAGGAAACAAAAGGACAGACTACTTTGCTCCTTCTATCACTCAACCAATGAGTGTAAAGTAAAACAGCAGGTCTGTGAGATCTTTGGTTCTTTCACTGCTATATTCCAAGCATCTGCATGGTGCCTGGCACATAGTAAATGCTCAGTAAATACTCTGTGGATGGATGAGGTGGTAGGACTATGATAAGAACCCAGAAGGCTGGCCCCAGAGTCTGTGCCCTGGGCACACAATGTAATTTCTCTCTTCTCCTCTGTGTTTCCCCATCTTCTTCCTAGGTGGGTGCTTCTCAAACTTTAGCCTGCATCAGAATCACCTGATGGACTTGTCAAAGCACAGATTGCCAAGTCTACCCCAGAGTTCTGATGAGTATGTAGGACTGGAGTGGAGCCTGAAATTTTACATCTCAAACACGCTCTCTGGTGATGCAGATGCTGCTGGTCCAGGGACCACACTTTGAGAACTTCTGCCCTGGGCCATAAACCCCATGTTTTTATACCAGCTACCTTTCCCTTTTTCCACCACAGAATGCCCATCCTGTTCATAAAGATGAGAGTATGAAAGAATAACTGAAAATTGCCCCATTTGCATTTCAGCAGAAGCAAACTCCAGCAGAAGCAAACTCCAGTAGAAGCAGCGGCCGCTGCAGATGTTGCTGGAGTTACAGAAAAGGCCACCATGTACAATTAGCAAACCAGGAATCAAGTCCTAGCACCTTTTTGCTCGAGCAGCATGGCCCTGAGCAAGTCAGTTGACCTTTCTGCTCCTCATTCTGTCAAATGGGCATGTGGATAACCCCTGCCTTGTCTACCTCCCAGGGCTGTTGTGAAAATTAAGGGATAAAACAAGGAAAACATTCTGTCCACGCTAACGGACTGGAGATCCGGTGCGTGTTATTATGCAGTCAGCTCATGAAGTCGTAATGTTGGTCTTGAAACTAGAATTAACTCTGGTGGGTGATGGGTGAGTTCAGAAAGAAGCATGAGCTCTCTTTATATACTGTAGAGCTGAAACAAAACGAAACAGCGAGATGTTTCCAAGTAGAACATGAAAATTAAAGCTATATACTTCCAGATGAAATATACTTCATTATCACAGGCCAAACATAAAATAAATAGGGCAGAAATACAGCTATCTATTCCCATAAAGAACAGGGAGGAAATTTGGGCAACAATTCCTGGGTAACTTTAAATGCCTCTTCTATCTTTTTACTGCAGAGCCAAGAAGGGCAGAAAATTATGACAAACTAATTATTATGATGGATGAGGAGCCAGTCCCTTCTGTTAGCTACACTGCTGCAGCAAAGAGCAGCTCCACAGCTTGCATACTTCAATAGGCAAGACACTCTCAATGATAATGGGCAATACAGATTAACAACATTATGTTAAAACAGGATAATTACTCTGTTTCATTTTCTAGTTCTTTCCACAAACCTAGTCCCGCCTTACATTTTTCTGTTTCTTGCTTCCAAGCCGCTGTGTGTATCAGGCAGGCGCCTCTCTTGCTAATTAAAGGTGATGTTGTGCTTGCTTTTCCTGTGGTTTCCAACAGTGGGGGTCCAGGGACCAGGGATTGATAAAACCACTGCAAGGGAACCACCCTTTCCAGAAGCAGGATGAGGTCACAGGAGGACCAGGGATACAGAGCAAACAAGCTCTGCAAAATGAATTCTGCTTTTCTTTTTTTAATGCATTCAGCAATCTGGTGTGAGGGTGATGAGTGTAGAATCAAGAGGTAGGTTTTTTTTTTTTTTAACTTCTTCAGGAAGTAAATTCCAAACAGCCTTACATAATTAAGCAGCCAACCAGCTATGCAAAGGAATGAACTCGTTCATGCATGCATGCTTTCATTCACGTATTAGTCAGTTAGTCATCACCAGTATCTGCTAAGTATCTACCCTAGGCCAGGCACTAAGCCGGACCCTGGGAATACAATGGTGAACAATACAAGTATAAGCCCTGCTATTCTACAGGGGAAGATCAAACAAAAACGGAATGTCAGATATGCAGAATAATTTCAACTTGTGATGAGGTGTTGTGAAGGAAAAAAACAAAGGACTGAGATGGTGATTGACAGTGGGGTCTACTTTAGCTAGAACACTTACAGAAGACACCTCTGAGAAAGTGGGGAATTAGCTGAGACTTGCAGGAGAAAAAAGAACTGAGTATTCAAAGGAGGGGAGACGAAAAAGCTAGGCAAGAGAGCAGCATCTGCAAAACAGAGAAACATGGGACATGCTTGGAAACCTGAAGGTCAATGTGGTTTGAGCTGAGTAAGGTAGGGAGGGGCAAGATGCAGCTGCAGAGATACACCAGGACCATTTCAGGCAGGACCTCATGGGTTACCACAGGTGCAGGTGTGGGATCTGGGTCTTATTCTAAGTAAAAAGCAACATATGGAAGAGTTTTCAGCAGGAGTACGATGTGATCTGTTTTCTCTGACATTTAGAGAATGATCAAAGAGCATGCAGTGGAGGTGGGAAACCACTAGGGGCCAGTAGGCCAAATGAGAGATGGTGGTGGTGATCATGAAGATGGACAGAAGTAGGAAGATTGAAGGTCGAACTCAGAGATAGGACTGAGGGCACTTGCTGATGGATGGGATAGGGATGGGAGTCACAAAGAGAATCATGGATGATTGGGAGGCTGCTGGCTCAAGTGAATTGGTGATGGCAGCACCTTTTATGGCGATTGGCTAGCAACAGATTCCAGGGGAAGAAAATTAAATTCCAGGATAGAAATTTCTCACCGCCTTTGGAATTGCAGAAATTACTCAATGTTATAGCCTCATAGACCTGAGGCCACTCTCACACCCTATGAAATTGCATCCTGAAAAGCTACCTAGAAATGCAGTTTGTTGGCTGGTCCTAGGAAAGCCTTCCATTCTGACTCATGAAGTCCCTCCACCAACAACTCAGCCACATTTCACAAGCATGTTGCCCACATTGGTTTCAGGCCAGCAGCCTGACAACAACATGGAAAACACATAGCAAAATGCTGGGCCATATTTCCACCATAGAAACTGTATTAATGACAATTTCTAATATTTGTATCTCAATTTATAATTTACAATGCATTTAAGATCACACTTCTAAAACTTTAGTATGCATACAAATTACCTGGGCATTTTGTTAAAATGTTGCTTCTGCTTCAATGGGTGATATGGTTTGGATCTTCGTCCTCACCCAAATCTCATGTCGAATTATAATCCCTAATGTTGGAGGAGAGGCCTGGTGGGAGGTAATTGGATCATGGGGGCAGACTTCTCCCTTGCTGTTCTAGTGATTAAGTAAATTCTCTTAAGATCTGGTGTTTAAAAGTATGTAGTAAAGTACGTAGTACTTCTCCTTCTCCTCTCTCTCTTTCCCTCCTGCTCCTGCCATGTAAAAAAAGCCTGCTTCCCCTTTGCCTTCCACCATGATTGTAAGTTTCCTGAGGCCTTCCCAACCATGCTGCATGTACAGTCTGTGGAACCATGAGCCAATTAAACTTCTTTTCTTTATAAATTACCCAGGCTCAGGGTTTTTTTTTAGTTTTTTGTTGTTTGTTTGTTTGTTTGTCTTGAGACAGAGTCTCACTCTGTCACCCAGGCTGAAGTGCAGTGGCGTGACATGAGCTCACTGCAACCTCCACCTCCCAGGTTCAAGCGATTCTCCTGCCTCAGGCTCCCAAGTAGCTGGGACCACAGGCATGTGCCACCACACCTGCCTAATTTTTGTATTTTTAGTAGAGACAGGGTTTCCCCATGTTGGCCAGGCTGGTCTCAAACTCCTGACCTCAAGTGATCCACCCACCTCAGCCTTCAGGTATTTCTTTATAGCAGTGTTAGACTAATATAGTGGGTCCAGGGCAAGGACTAAGATTCTGCACTTCTAACAAGCCCCTGAGTGATGCCACTGATGATGCTTTGACTAGCAGGATTATAATATACATTATCTCACTTGATCCTACAACAACCCTCAGGCAAGTGTAATCTCCATTTTACAAATGAAAAAACTAAGGCTTAGAGAGTCTTAAATTATACTTTGTCTAAACAAGGATCAGTCCATTGGAGGTAGATCTAGATAAAAAATGTAGTTCACCAATACCAGTTAGAAATAATTACAATTACAAAACTTGTGAAGCTGTATATGTTTTAAGATTTATTTAATTAAATTGTCATTTGGCAAACAGGTAGAAGAAAGACACATTTAAGCCAGAAGTAATCGATGTATTTGCATGAGGATCAATACAGAAAAAAAAATTTGAGAATCACCGTACTTAACAGATATCTTTGTGTGTGTAATTTTATTCATTTTTAAATTGAGGTATAATTTACATACATTAAAGTGCACAGATCTAAAGTGTTCAGTTTTACTCACTTTTAATTGAGGTATAATTTACATACATTAAAATACACAGATATAAATTGTAACTATCACCCAAAACAAGATACAGAACATTTCCATCATCCCAGAAAGTTTCATCGCATCCCTTTCCAGTTGATTCCTTGATTTCCATCAGTAGTGATAAATGTATTCTTGAACTTCATATAATTGAAACCATGTTTCAATTGTGCCAGCTTCTTTAACTCAACATAATATTTAGAGGTTCATAACCATTATTTTTTATCAAGAAATATCCTATCGCTCACTGTACAATATCTGCAGTTGTTCTTCACCATGATTTTTATGATTCCCCAACGATGTTTCCCATTGGGGTCTAAAGTTACAAAAATTACACATGTAGCAACCACTGAGCATTTGAATATAATAAAGTCTGGCTAAACTTTGTTGTCAAAACACTTTTGAAGCAAGTAGATTTTGTCTTTTGCTGACTTACCTTACGAGTTATGTAACTGCAAATTACGGATTTTCTCACAGAGTATTTTAACATTACACATTCTACAACAAGAAATTTTCTCAAGCAAGACTGAACAGCAATAGTGGAAACATCTTTAAGACAAAGAAATATTATTCATTCTACTTGCATTGAAACATGATTTTTCTCAGCCTACTTTTTTATCCTTGGCAGCCGCCCTAACAAAGGTCTAAATTTTATTGAGAAACACACACACACACACACACACACACACACACACACACACAGCCTCAAAGATCTCAGCCTCCTGACAGCAAACCCAACAAACAGATGCTCCTCTGTCAGCCATACCTGGCCAGAGGATAATGATGCACAGACCAGACCACAAGGGCCTCAGTAGTATGGGCCATGCAGTTTGGCCTTCTCAGCACCCTAGTTTTTGCATCTCTGAGATGCAGGAGTTCCAGAAACTAGAATGCAGGCCATGCCTTGAAGGCTGCAACTTACACCTTTATGCCCCAGTCAACTCCTGCAACGTCTTTCCTGCAAGAGTTGCGTGCTCCATTACACACGCACACACACACACTCACGTAAACACACACACACACACACACACACCATGAGTGCTTAGTATCTGTGGAAAGTCAGAGGAACCACCTGCATTTGACCCCTGCTATTTATCTAAAACAATCCTTGACTTCTATCTTGCTGACTGCCAGCATCCATGTCAAGACCCATCACTTTGTTGACAGGGTTTAGTAGGAATTTTTGTTTTGGTAGGAGTTTTTGTTTTCACTTCAGTTTTTAATTGTTTGTCTCTGCAAGTAGATGGTGAAATCATATTTCTCTGTTAATCAGATAAGCTGTTGGGGATAAACTGCTGTAGAAGCTAGTTCTGTCCTTTTGAAGAATTTTAGGAAGTAGCACATTTTAAATTGTCAATTTGTAATGGGAAGGCTTGCCCTAAAAAGGCCCATAATGGCATGTCCCAGAGGAGAGATGGTATGTCTTTGTATTCCTAACATCTAGTCTAAGGCTGGCCATAGAGCAAGAATCAGTAAATATTTGTTAAATGAATGACATCTTGTAAACCTAAAATAAAGATAGCACTGATGTTTAATAGAAATGATGAAACAGTTTCACTGACAAAGTACAGTTATATAAAAAGCACAAAGACAACAAAAAATACTTTGGGAAAAAATTATATTACAAAAATTTCTTTTAGGTGATCCTAATGCTTTAGAAGATAAAAATGCTATAACTTTTATACTTTTTACTAGTTTCAAATTTAAGCATTCATAGCTTACGATTTTACTTTAGGTAATTACTGAGTGACAATCACACACCAATAGATACATTCAGTAGCATTTAATCCCATAGGCATTCACTAATATATTAGAATTATACTTAGGTATTAGATTTTTAATCAAGAAATGATCACTCTTCTCATGAATACTGATTTTGACTGCACAAATTGTCAAATATGTGAAGAAATACTATTTTAATTTGGTAAATCATATTTCCTATTAAAAAACTGGTATTTCTATCTGCCATATTTTTACAAACTTTGCTTGATTTGGTCCTGCATTTTCTTAAAATGTCATTGCACCAACAGAGGCCAAGAAGTAGCAGAGAATGGAGAAGAGGAGAAACAAAGCACAATGCCGCCACTGTGTTTCGCCAACACAGCAAGCAAGCCCTCACCTGCTTCCAGGCCCTTGCATTTGCTTTTCTCCCTCTCTGGAATGGCTTGTCCCAGCTCTACATGGTACCAGCTCATTCCCATCCTTCAGGCTTTGGCTCTAATGTTTTCTTCACAGAAGCCTTCCCTGACTTCCCAAGGCACAGTGGCTCCCATAGAGACCCTCCATCTATCACTTTCACTTCTGTGTGGTTGTCTTGTCTGTAACCTGTTGACCTTTACTTCACTAAAATGGAAGTTCCATGAGGTCAGGGCCATTTTTGCTTTGTTCACTACTCCCTGTCCAGTGCCAGGCACCCGATCAATATTTGAAGAAGGAATGAATAAACATGTGAGCCACCGCTTCTATCTCCAGAATGTTTTAACCACCCACAACTTGAAGAATCAGCCTAAGGCAATTTTTGAACCCAGCCTCCCAAGGCTTAATGAATGCAGAAGGCAATTAGTTGCAACCTTTCAGGTTCATTGGCTATTTCTTTGCAATTCCTGTGGTGACAGGATAATGATACAGTAGAGAGCTGCTCGAATGACCCAGGTTTGGCTGGCATGATGAGAAACATGAGTGGGAGTCAAAGGGCTACTTCTCTGCCATTGCTGGGAGAGTTCATGTAAGGTATTGTGCCACAATTCACAGCAACTGCTGAGAGTCTGCCATCTCCATGGATATCTCAGAAGTTGGCAAACCAGGAGAAGTGCTGACGAGGTTAAAATGACATGGTCTTGATATCATCTAAATGCAGTCATAGTAGTTTTCAAATACTTTAATTATCAGAGTAGTTCATGCTCATTATATAAAATGGAAAGAAAATGCCCCAGAGCATTAAGATTTCCAAGGAGATCATTATAACATGTGTAGGTTATATCATATGGCTTTGGAATAGACCACCTGGATTTTAACATCAGTTGAGTCTCTTACTGATTTTGTGATTATGGTATATTGCAAAAGGTCACAAATCCTCCCCCAACCCCTGAGTGCATGCCCTCTTGCAACATGATTATGACAAACCCCCAGTCAAGAGACAAAATCCACTTTTCCACCCCGTGAATTGGGTTTGGGCTCAATATGACTTTGACCAACATGACATTAGCCAATATGATGCAGCAGCTTGAAAAGTGCTTGAGTACCTGGATTTGCCCTCTCTTGGGTCTGCAAATTCCTCCCACCACCATGGAAACAAGCCTGGGCTGAGCCCCTGGAGAGGGAGTGGCCACATGGAGCGTGGCCCAGCTGTCCTATCATCCTGGTAAAGGCCATCCTTGACCATCCAGCCCCAACCCTAGCCATGCTATCCCAGTCCAGAAGAATTGCAGCCAACTCACAAAAACATGGGAAATAATAACTGTTTGTTTTAAACCACCATGTTTTGTTAGCAGAAGCTAACTGATAGTGATTATTGGCAAAATGCTTAATCTCTTTAAGCCTTGGTTTCCTGCTCTGTAGAATAAAGATCATAATAGTACCTTTCTCATAAGTTTCCCTTCAAGCATTAAATGAGATGTATGCAAAGCACTTATCATACCTGGCACATAGTAAGTGCTAAATTCATTTTTATTTTTTTCTTCCAGACTTGGAAAAAATAAAGAGTGTGCTCTATTATTGTTTTCTATTGTGTTTTGTTGACATAATATTATACTACTGATATTTAATCATAACATAAAATTATTACCCCATTGTTTATTATTTAAGTTTGTTATGAACCGAATGTCTGTGTCTCTGCCAAATTCATATGTTGAATCAAATGTATGAAATCAAATCCCCAATGTGATGGTATTTAAAGATTGAGGGCTTTGGGAGGTGATTAGGTGATAAGAGAAGAGTCCTCATGATGGGGTTAGTGCCTTTATAGGGAGAAGCCAGAGAGAGTTAGCTTGCTGTCTTTCCTCCATTGAGAAGATAATGAAAAGCCAGCAGTCTGCAACCCAGAAGAGAGCCCTCACCAGAACCTGACCATGCTGCACCCTAATCTTGAACTTCTAGCCTCCAGAACTGTGAGAAATTTCTATTCTTTATAAATCACCCAGTCTATTAAATTTTGTGATAGCACCCCAAGCTAAGATTGTTTCCAATTTTTTAACTTGAAACCCCATCAAGAGTCTTATTGAGGCACATCCCTCTGCCATAATGAAATGGGAAATGGCTTTTCCAGAGCACTCAGGAGCCTCCATGAAACTGCTTCACGGAGAATAGAAGAGTCTTCCGATGAATGAAGCAGAAAACTCTGGTTGATCCAATGTAAAGCTTTTTAAAAGCAATCAGGCTTGGGAAGAATGGGGAATTTCCAGGCCTGAAAGTGATGCTCTGGGAAGATCCAAGCGCCCTGTGGCACAGCAAACAAGTCTTTGTTTGCTCCATGTCACAAGTATTTGTTCGGAGACTAAGAAGCTCCTGCTAGTGATTGGCTCATGCTAGAATGAAGGGGCTGTTTCCCAAATTACTAGAGGCAGTTCTACAAACTGTTGGAAAGCTCCTCCCTGGAATGAGGTCTGTATCATCCTCCAAGCAGACCCTAGACTGGCAGGAGCTGTCAAAATGTTTGCAGATCCCTGTTGGTCAGTGGTACAGAGATTGAGAGAACAGGGCCAAAGGTCACGGCTCCACCATGTCCACATGCTAACTTCCTGCAGTGATTCTAGTGACCCATGTTTTCAGGGGTCCTGATGGAAGACTTGCTCCTCTAGTGTAGGCCGCCGTCTCAGAGAATCCCAGAAAGTGTACTTCGGGTCCGAAGCCTCATAAAAGTGCTTCCTGAGGTTTGAAGCAGCAGGGAAACAATTGGCTCTTGTCCAGGAAAGAAGAAAAGGTGAAAATCCCTCCATAAGGAAGGGAAAACTGCGAGCTTCATAACAAAGACTGAAAGAGCTGGAGATTATTGCAGGTGTGTGTCTCTATCCTTAGGGTTAAAGATAATAAAGATGATGATACAAAAACAGACATACCACGCATTCATGAATTGGCAAAAGCTGTTTCTTAGCATGGTATTCGCAAAATCATTTTAGCTTCTTAGCAACTTGTTATGCATTCCAGCCATGCTATCTGCTTTGACCTACTTTTCTTACTCTGCAAGAGGGGAAAATCTCTGCAGGAACTAGACTCAATCAATATCCAAGTTCCAACCAATTATCAAGTTGGCCGAACCACAGTTACTGTCTCCAATTTTTTTGCGACAGACCTTTGAGAAAAATATAGCCTCCAATTCTTTGGATTTATATCCGTTGTCATTCTACATAATTTGTGTAATTTTGTTGGCAAATCCAGTACAACGGAAACAGATAACAATGGATTTACTCTGAAACTGCTTTTCTTAGTTCTCAAAAAATATTGGTATACTTGCCTTGGGACTCAAAGCCAATGACAAAATTTTACTTTCAATCAAAATGTACTCACAGGGGCACTTACTCAGGCAATGACACACAAGCTGAATATTTTCTTTGATATATTTATTTTATTTGAAAATTATTCCCTGCCTATTTTCAAAAGATATCTAAGGCAGCTTACAATAAGATATATATAAGATAATGCAGTAAAAATAGCAATGAAAACAGGATACCAAAAACCATACTGAGGGAATGGGAATATAAATATTACAGCTACATTGTCTAATATAGGAAGATAGGCATTGACTTCATCTCTGACAACACAGGAAACATTGTGATGTGGTGGAAAGGTCAGAGGATTTGGATTGAAACACACAGGGTTTGGATCCCAGAAACTTCACTTCATGAGAGAATTTAGGCAAGTTACAAACTCTTCCTGAGTTCCAGTTTTTTTAACCCCAATAAGCACTTCATAGAATTGTGAGGAGGTAATAATAACACAAATGTAATTGAAAAATAAACACCGGAGTGATAGCCATGTACCAGGCCCTATGTTCTAAGCTCTGTACAGGTATTATTTCATTTAATTCTGACAATAATCCTGTGAAGGATATGACTACTATCCCAGGTTTACAAATTTGAAAACTGATGGACAGAAAGGGTAGGTGAGATGCCTAAGGTCACAAACCAGTAATGGTAGAGCCAATATTTGAATCTTTGGATCTGATTCTAAAGTCCATATTCTTAACCACTCTCCTATACTTTCATATGACCTCAAACGAGATCGCATCAAAAGAGAAAGTGAGTGAGTGGTGTGCCCATCACTGTCATCTGCTTACTGACAACCAAAGCCAAAAGGGAAATATGTTATATGCATACATATATATGTATATATGAGTATATGTATAAATATAGCATATTGATATGTGAATTTTTATATATGCATGTATATATATTATATATATTCATACATATGATATATACCCTAAAAGTAGTTTATTTTATAATGTATGTACATAATGTATCTATATGTTATATCTACATACACACAATATATACTGTATATAGTTTATTTTATAATGTGTATATATAATATATATTTATATATTAAAATATTTTTATATATTTATATAAAAACCATATAAATATACATTTAATATATAAATATGTATTTATTTTATACACACACACACACACACACACACATATTATAAAATAAGCTACCTTTAGGAAAACACCCCCCATGCTTGGATTAAATCACTATACACCAACAATTTAAAAACTTTTAGCAAAATAGTATTCACTGTTTGTTTAAAGGGAATCTTATTCTGAAATTTGATATATAAAAGAGAAAAAGACAATGTAGGGTTCTTGGCCAACGTGGTGAAACACTGTCTCTACTTAAAATACAAAAATTAGCTGGGTGTGGTGGCACGTGCCTGTAACCAGCTACTTGGGAGGCTGAGGCAGGAGAATCGCTTGAATCCCGGAGGTGGAGGTGAGCCGAGATTGCACCATTGCACTCCAGCCTGGCCCACAAGAGTGAAACTTCTTTTTGGGGGAAAAAATGTAGAAAATTAAAGAAAATGCCTTCACTATGCCTTCACTATAAAATGTCATTGACAGAACCGAAACTTAAAGTACATTGGAAACTTGGTAAAAACAAAACAAAACCTTCTAACACTTGCTTCTCAAAACCATGTCCTCTAACTATCAAGATGGAATTATGTCATGATTTTTAATAGCTAAATTTTCGCCCGTGACTATTCTTTTCTTCTATCTTTCTGTATTTTCTATCCATTCTGCCCCCATTGTGTGATAAATAAAGAGAATTCAAATAAGAGTTTACATCAAAACTGTGAAGCACATGTATAAGGAAAACTTCCATTGTGCAATACATCAAAGTTGCTCTCATACTCTCCTTATACTTATTCATGCCCATCCATTCACAAATCTTCTTTATACTTAGTCAATAGCTCAACAAATATTTACTAGGCACCCATGATGTGACAGGCACTGTGCTAGGCACCAGGGTTGGAACAGCAAACTCTTTCCCCACTAGGTTTTCGAGGTCATAGTGTAAGTAGGCAGATAGATATTAAATGATCACACAGTTAATTAGTCCATTGAGATTGTAATTAGGACCATGAAGTCACATACTGGTTCTTTAAACAATAGGGCCACATGATGAAGAAATATGGACTTGGTCCTTGAGTTATGGGCAATTACTGAAGAGTTTTCATCCATAAGTGACATGATCAGATCTATTTTAGCAAAAGGTCACTCTGGTCACACTGAGGAGAGAGGATTTAAGTGAGGCAACAGCAGATGCTGAGGAATCAATGAGGAGTCTACTGCAGTGTTACCTCCCAATAAATACCATACTCCAAGTGACATATGACTGTGGCATGGTCTAGAGAAACAGCACTGGGGATGGTAAGAGTGACAGTAAGGATTATAATAATCAAGGCTGCCATTTGCTGTGCCACTCTCTGTGCTTAAGCAATTTCAATTATTGACTCATTTAATCCTCAGAATTCTAAAAGTAAGGTTCTATTATTATCCCAATTTTATAATCAAGGAAACTGAGGCACAATGAAGTTCAGTGACCTGTCTGTGATCACACATCTAGCAGTGATAAGAACCCAGACTCAGTCTTCAGGGCTTAAGCTCTTAACCCCTCCACAGGCTTGCTAAATTGAATTAGATCTTCTGCTATGTGCTCAGGCAGACACCTGGTTTTCCATGGTGCGGGCAATTTATTCATTCCCTGACCAGTCCTTTCACTGCTATTCAACAGGTTAAATGCTTTCTCATGGATGAATTCAAGAGAACACCCTTCAGTGGGAATTCTCTCTGCCTTGTTCTTATTTACTATGCTCTTCCTAGGCTCTAATACAAAGGCGTCTTGAAATTGCATGCGTTGACCTGTACTGAAAATTAGCTTTGGAATTTCTTTGTATGAAATTCTTTTCTGTATAAACCATGGGTCAAAGAACAGAGCTCAGTTGTGAATTCTGATGCCTCCATTTGAAAAGTTCTGTTAATGTTGAGAATAAATATGACTCATCAATCTTGGGCAGCGGAGGTGGGCTGAAGAAAATTGTTAATTTACAGGGTCACTTCACTATGGGAGCCTGAACAGAAATGTCATTTAAAAGTTGTGACCCTATTACTGAATTTACTGTTTTAGACGGTGTGCCGTTAGACTGGACTCAATGGACCAGGGGCTGAGCTGACCCTATCCAGGTCAAACATTTGACCTGGTGGGCCAAGAGACTCACATGACCTATCTGCCATGTTCCTGATGGGATTAAAAGGCAGAGTGCAAGAGAAGTCTTCTGGCCAGGGAGCAGGAGAGGGAGGGGAGAAAACACTGGGGTGTCAGGCAGAGTCAGGGATAGCCAGTAACCTGTTACTAAGGCTTAGTTACTGAAAGGAGGTTCAGAGGCAGGAAGGTGGTTCTGACCTTGGAGAGGGACCAAATCTTCTGAAGAAGAGAGTGTTCACAACAGGAGGTCCATGATAGAACTGAGACACAAGAATGAAATAAAGCCCTGCTCGGGTAGCTGCCGTAGACACTGTAGCTTGGTTACATTGGACATGGTGGTTCATTCACATAGTCAGTGGTTTCATATGTCAGAAACCATGGAAAGTTTTTGAGATTCAGAAATGAACCACGGCACCATTTCTGCCTGCGAGGAATTCACCAGGCTAAATGGTGGCAAGCGCTCCTTTCAGAGAATTAAAGCACATGGTCAAGGCAGGAATAACGGTAAAACAGACTTGATTCAAATAATATCCCACCCATCCTAGGATCAGGATAACTCTCAGATTACTCTGCAGCTAAGCAACCCCAAGTAAGATTAGAAGGAAGTAGGTTCCAGGTTCCAAACATTTCCCATTTGGTGTGGACAATATCTGCTACTATGAAATGAAGTCAAGCCAGGACTCCGAAGCCACTCTCTCTCTCTGGAAGGAACTCCATGTTCCAGGAGGAGCCATGATTCTTGCCAGCTCCCTGTGACCCTGGCCTGCTAGGCAGCGCTGTCTCCACCTCTGGCTCCTGCTGCCCCCATCTGGCTCTCTGTGGTATCACAAAGCACCCACTAAATTCACCAGCAGAGCTAAGAACCTTCAACGTTCCCGCAGTGGGGCAGTGAGGCAGGTGAGCCACTGGGGAAATTTCTTGGGGTCCAGAGAGTAGACTTTTTAAGATATTAAAACTGGAGGGAACCATCTCTTCCAATATCCTGAAGCCCAAGATCAAGAGAGAACATGAAGCAGAATAAGTTGTGTCCATGAATAAAACCACTCAGCAGAGGCTCTGACAATTCTAATAACGAACCTCTGGTTAGAGGCCATCTTACACACCCTGCTCTCATTCTTACCCATCCTCCCCACCAACTCCATTTTCCACCTACAAGATGGAGTGATCTTAAAAGATAAATCAGATCATGCAAGACCCTAGCTCTACCAAAAAAAAAAAAAAAAAAAATTAGTCAGGTGTGGTAGTGCACACCTGTAGTCCCAACTACTCCAGAGGCTGAGGAGGTTGGGGGATGGCTTGAGTCCAGGAGTTCAAGACTGCGGTGTGCTATGATCTCTCTACTGCACTCCAGCCTGTATGACAGAGCGATACCCTGTCTCAGAAAGAAAAAAACAAACAACAAAAAGAAAACCCTCCAAAAAGCCAACACAACAATAACAACAACAACAGCAACAAAAATACTTAGAATAAAATCCAGACTCCTGACCAGAGCCTACCTGGGCTGGCCTCAGCCAACATTCCCGACCGCATCTCCGGCCCCTCCTCACAGCTCTGCAGCCATCCCATCTTTCCCTCTCGTCCTCCAGCATACCCACACCAAGCTGCTCCCACCTCAGCGCTCAGTATACTCAGCCCCTAAGGGGTTGGTTTTTCTTACCATTCGGCTTAACTGTCACCTCCTCAGCCCACCCACCACTGTATTCCCCATCACCTGGCTTCACATTTCTTTTTTTTTTTTTTTTTTTTTTTTGAGACGGAGTCTTGCTCTGTCGCCCAGGCTGGAGTGCAGTGGCCCAATCTCGGCTCACAGCAAGCTCTGCCTCCTGGGTTCACGCCATTCTCCTGCCTCAGCCTCCCGAGTAGCTGGGACTACAGGCACCCAAAACCACTCCCAGCTAATTTTTTGTATTTTTAGTAGAGACAGGGTTTCACTGTGTTAGCCTGGATGGTCTCGATCTCCTGACCTCGTGATCCGCCTGCCTCTGGCTTCACATTTCTACAGATCCCTGCACCAGCTGAGATGATCTTATGTAATGGTTTATTGTCTCCCTCTACTACAAGGGAACCCTGTGAAGGCAGGAAGGAGGATTCATGCAGCAGAGTATCCCAGCACCTGGACAATGCCTGGCATAGTAGGTGCTTCAGAATTTGTGGGATAAATGAAAGTACAGTCAGCCCTCGGTATCCATGCCTTCAGTTGCCATGGATTCAACCAATCATCCATTGAAAATATCTGGGAAAAAAAAATTGCATCTGTACTGAAAATGTAGACATTTTTTGCATGTCATTATTTCCTAAACAATACAGTATAAGAACTGTTCATATAGCATTTACATTGTATTAGGTATTATAAGTAACATAGAGATTATTTAAAGTATATGGGACACTCAGCCCCATGTGCTTAGGTTATATGCAAATACTACACCATTTTATATCAGGGACTTGAGTATGCATGGATTTTGGGATCCGAGGAAGGTCCTGGAACAAGTCTCCTGATGATTCTGAGGGTTGGCTGTGTCATGAAATTACCACCGATTCCATTGAAATGAATGTTTTATGATAAGGTTTCAGTTTACAAGTTCTAGAAATGGACTATACAAAGAACAAAACAAGGAGGGAAGAAGTAAGTTGTCCGTGTAGTTGTGTTAATAAGAACTAAAATATATACTTATTAAGCCCCATCTATACAGGATATTTAACTCCATACTATGCAGAAAGAAAATTGTTTCTGCCAAAATTACAGAAATGTAGGCCTGATTTATAATAATGTAGAAACAGTTCCAATAAGTTGTTAAATCTTGTTTATTTCTGGGATTTCACTGAGTTTTCTTTTTCATGAAGTTATTATTTAAAGTTCTAGTTAGTGAATTAATGTCAATAATTTAAATGAATATCTCTGTGTGCAATTATCTTGGATTGGAAGGCAATAAAACAGTTGGAATTACTTTTAACAAATTACACATTCCTTCCCCTTCATGTACTCTACTGTTAGCATTAGGGAAAGTTACTGCTGTAATTTCATATTTAAAGTAGAAGCATTTGGTTTAGAGGAAATTATAGAGCTAAAAAAAATCCATATGCTCCTCACATTCACCCTAAAGTAATAAAAACACCAAGAGGTCAGGATTCTCTAATAAGTGATATTCGATCACACTCTATGTATTTGGATTTTGTTTTAAAGAAATTAGTTTGGGGAGAAAACATCCCAGAGAGAGAAGCTGAACTTTAAAGAAATAAATAAATTAATGCATAATGCATTTTTAAACTCATGAATAGCAAATGAGTTTCTTAACCTGTAGGAGTATTGGGCATTTTTCCCTAGGAGAAGTGGGGTTTACCTAGTATCTTGGAAATGTAAAGGCAGTTACAGGAAATGATTCATGATTAAAGAAGAAAAAGGGACTTTATGACCTCTATAGCTATTCACACCTAAGATTTTAACTAGTGGATGACTTAGTCAAATTGGAAGATAATATTCAAATGTTACCGACAACAGTTAAGAAACTGATGTATCATTAATCAAGCTGCAAACTGTGTTCTGGAATAGGAAAAATTAAGAATGACAAAGTCTAAGAGCAAAAAAAAAGGCTTGAAAACCTGATTTATCTTCTATGAAAAAGTAGAGCAGATAGGACATTATTTATTTGTAGGATAATGGTGTTGATCATTTGGAATTCAGAACCAAAATATGTTAAAGCAAACAACGAATATAAAACAAAAGAGCTAAATAGATCAAAGCTGGGGCTAGTGTTTGGCGACCATAACCAACAGCCTTTGATGGACACAGATTTCTCCTGTTAATATGCTTTGAAACCACTAAATTGTGAGGGGCATATCCTACTCTGCCCACCCTCAGAGTGAAAGCCAAATAGAGAAGGGTAAAGTAACAGAATAATGAAAGCCACGCAGTTAACAGGGCAATGTAACAGGGCAATGAATGCCACTCAGACAGATTCAGGCTGAAGCCAAAATTAGCCTATTCCAGAATTAACCTCTTCACCTCATTTAGCATATATTTTATTGAGTCAAGGACAAAAAGGATACATGTATCTTTCAATAAAAAGTTTTGCAGGAGCACATAGACGTCACCTAAATGTAAATAAATCTGATCCTAAATCTATTTGAATTAATAATAAGACCTAAAATTGCTTAACTTACACGCAACCCTATGAGGTAGATGCTAATATTACCCCCATTTTTCAGGTGAGGAAAACAAGGCATAAAGAGTTCAGGCACTTTCCCCAAGGACAGGCAGCTGGTACCTGGAAAAGCCATGTTTGAACTCAGATCTTCTGCTTCCATACTTCATATTCTTAATCATGATATGATTATTCACTCCCATTGTGATTCTTGTTTAACTGTCATTGTTTCTGGATAAATAAAGTTATTTTTCTTGTAAAAATGCCATGAAACTCAGATACGTGGGCAAAGGCATGGGGGCTGGACTGTCCTTGTGTACACCCATCTACTTCCCACCAAAGCGCTCGCCAGGCCTTCCCCAACACAGCACTGACCTCAAATAATTTATCAGTAATTAAAGTTGAATGTCTTCATAATCACATTGGTAATTTTCAAAGTATAAATTTTTGTCATAAACCTGTTTGTTTCCATTCACATGCACTGAGTTCTCACCTGAGACAGACTCAGGTGTATTGAATCTGATATGGCTTTTATGCACAGTTAGAAACTTTTTATGGCAATCTTGAGGATTCAGTTATCATTTCAATATATATATAGCCAAAGTTTCTATCTATAGTTTTAAAAATGACCTGCAAGTCAAAGAGTGTGGCCCATGTGGTGGAACCACAAAGAATGTTACTCAAATCTCAAAGTGTCCAAAGAATCTGGACACCCTTTTGGGTGCGTTATAGTGGTATTTAAGTCATATTTAGTGAAAATATTTGAAATGCCCTTCAGTTGCATTTGACCAACACAACTCAGTATCTTTTGACAAAAGCAGGTCTCTGAAACAAATATAAACATTGATAAAATGGAATTGCCTAATATGTAGCATTCAGTATACATTTCAAAATATTAATTCAGTTATTCTTGTTGGCGGAAGGGGAGAAAAAAAAAGAAGAAGAAAAATCCTATTTTAAGCCCATGCACAAAAGATGAGAGCCTCTGCTTGGGATCTTTCCTAAAATGCCTTTGGTTGTATAGCTCTAGCAGCATAGGTCCTTCCTCAGCTCCTTAGGCATTTAGGTAATTTTGGGAGAACAGAGAGCATATTAGCCATAGCTACTGACTTTGATAAATCACCTGGGCTCTCTGGAAAGCAAAAGGATATTGTAAGGAAAAATGCAATACTGTCTGTGATAATGTTCCGAGGTCTCTAGAGAAAGGGACATATTTAAATATGGCAAAAGCCTAAGAGTGAGGATAACAGAATGGCCAGGGGCTAGTTTCAGCTCCACCAAGTGGCAGAATGGGGTAGATGGTGGTCTATCTGCCATTATCCTTCTGAAAACTCTCTTCCCGCAGACAGATGCACACTATTGATCAACTGATCTGTAGATGGTCATTCTGGCCACTCCACTTTAAAGGGATCCATTGTATCAGGCTTGTTTGTTTTACCATTTGCTTCAACACTAAAACCATACTGTGAACACAACATTTTCCATCTGGTCATGCCACAGATGAGTTTTTTCTATGTAGTAGTTTATACCTACAACAGCATGTAGCCAACCCCATCTTCTTGTCATGCTCATGAGCTCCTCTATACCTTAATGATGGTGGAGAAAGAAGGTTGTACTCAAAATATCAATTCAAGTCCTAACTAGTCCACTAATTGACGGTGTGACCTTGTACCTGGCCTCCCTGAGGCTAATAACCCCTGTTCGTCTGTCTTCCTGGGTGGATAAAATGATCTAATGAACTAATGAGGGACTCAAAGTGCTTTCAAGATGTAAAATGGTATCTTTTAATGTTAATGCTGCTATTGAAAAAGTACCTATTAGATATAAAATAATTTAAAATCTGCCATATATAAAGGTTTACTCATTAATATGTATGCACTTATGTAACTGAAATATCAATTTACAGTGTAATCTTTCCATGCATACTCACGTTTCCTGAACAGGCTCTACTACCTTCAGAGTTTACACATTTTGTGCATGTATAACCTGGTCCAGCCCAGGTTATTACAAAAACTTTTTAGTTTTAGAGAGATTAACAGTCATTTTTCTTTCTAAGACTGCTATTTAGCTGAGCTAGAGATAATCTTCTCAAGAAAAACAAAAAGAAATTTCCTTAAAACACTATTCATTATGTTCAAAAATAGCCACAGTCCACTTTAAACTGAGTTAATGATAGATTTTCCTGAACAGAATTCCCCCTTTAGTAATTAAGTAGCAAAATGTTTACTCCTGGAAAATGCTTGTTTCCCAGGGATTATTAATCATACTTTATTGGGAAGTAATCAGTTACATAGTTTACTTTCCCACCCCTTTTAGAAAATTTAAATGCTGAGATACTCATTTTTGCCATGAAAATCTACCCAGTAATTACCATATTTACTTTTCATTTATGGGGGAATAATCTGTTTTAATTAAGCCTAACTGAAGAACTTTTATCAGATGTAATTATCCCTTCCGATAAATATGTCTCCACTAATTACATTTAACCATGGGATTTATAGCTCTTAAGTCATTTAGTAGGAAACATAATAAATCTTTAGTAATACATGCTAAATTACTATAAATTAATTCAGATCATTAACATAATAAACAAATTAGGATAATTTTGCTTAATTAGTTTGGGTGGTTAACTCAAAATCCCATGTAAGCTCCATGGTAATCTTTATTTTCACCATTATTTCTAGAATGACATATTTTTGAAGCAAATCTATTTTAATATTTAAATATAAGACAGACCTCTTCTCTTAAGCCTTAATCCTTTGATGATTGATTATTTTCCAAAGAGAAAATATAATTGATTGTTCTTTAGTTTTTGAACTGTATCAAATTTTGCAAAAAAAGAATTTACTACCCAAATATATTTCAAGTAAAAATAGTTTCTATTTCTTCCTTAAGTAAGCTAATTTTTATTTTGTTTCAATAAATGGATCCCAATAAAAGTCTTGTCTCTACATGTGTGTGTGTATAATAATATATTTTCAGATTTTTTTTAAGGAAGTTCAGTGTTAATATAAGTTAAAGAAGGAAAAGTATGTAGCAACAGGCAGGTAATATTAAACTAGGAAGCACTCAAGAAATGTAGGACAAATAAAAGAAAGATGTCTTTCACAGTGAATGGAAACCTTACAGAAATTCATTATCCTAAGAGATGATGCAGACCAAAAATGTAATTACCTTCCAGAATAGTCCAGCTAAATTCAGAGATGCTAGCATTCACAGATGCCAGCCTCAGCACGGGTTATTAGAGAAGCAATATGCCCTGCTCTCTCACACCTCTGCCAAGCATCCCCTCTGTCCTTTCCACTTGTTTTCACCCAGGCAATACCCAGAAACTTCAAGATCCAGCTCAGGTGCCACCTTCTCTCAGCAGCATTAGAGAATAAAATATTAGGTGTCTTTTGACAGCACTCCCCCATTTGTTTCTGCATTTTCTCCCTCACGGACGATCAACTTTTGATACAAGTGGCCCTTCCAGACACAATACCCCACCCCTCAATGAAGATGAGGTGACCAGGCATTGCTGTTGATTCATGACAAATTTCCAGGGACTCAACCAGCCTGCTCTTGACTCTCTCAATCCCATACTCCTCTTCAATGTAGAGAACTGCTGGGTGTCTCTCCCTTGTTTACAGGTCTCCCCACTCTCCTTCACTGGGAGGCTCTTCTGATTTCAGCAGCTCCCAAAACTTCAGATAAGAGATGCTCCCCTCTGTCTGACCCTACCCGCCCCTACTCCAGCTTCATGAATCCCTGTCCAGGCCAACCTTTCTGACTCCCCTGAGAAGAGAGGGGATTCAGGCAGCATTTTAGTAACTGAGGCACATAATAATTGCTCAATATATTCCCCGAACGAATAGAAAACTCCGGATTGACATCTGAGGAATCCACTATACCTAAATGCTGCCTAATAAATATAAATACCTGATAATTATATTTTATTCCTTCATTCAATCATTCATTTAGAGACCATTTATTTGATAGGCACTGCTCTTTACCTCTTTCCCCTTATATGACATTATCGATTCTCAAAGAGCATTTAATCTTCTCTAGGTCATCACTCAACTAGGTGTTATAGGGAATAATAAACATATATAGGTTTCTGCCTTTAATAAGCTTAGCCTCCATCAGACTGTTCCATATTTCTTCATTTCTGGCCTACTTAAAACTCACTTCTTTAGAAAGGCTTTCCCTGACTTCCCACAAGGGACATGATCTTAGGATTTTAGACTATCTTAACACTCTATACTTACTCTTCAAACCACTTGTCATGATATTTGTTTAATGTCTTTTCCCCTCACTAGGTTGATAGCTCCATGAGAGCAGAAACCATGTCTGTCCTGTTCACTGCATTGTCCCAGCACCTAACAGAAATTCTCCCCATAGCAAGCACTCAGTGAATGGCCAGTCCAGAGTACAAAAGATCAAGGGGAGAAAATGGAGTTGGGCTATATTATTATTCTATATTACAGCTAATATTATAAAGTGGTTAGTCTGTCTCAGGTACTTTTTAAGTGCTTTAAATGTACAAATTCTTTTCACCTTCACATTAACCTCCAAGTACTAGTACTCAAAGAATACCTGACAAATATTAACATGATTGTTATTTTGTTGATAAGAGACTTTATATGAACCCTGTGACTGTATACCATTTTTTATAGATGAAGAACTAAAGAGCGAAGACGAACTTGCACATGTCACATAGTTAGCAACTGGCAGAACTGTGACTCCAAAGCATGCTCTTAGTCACTGAACAATACATATTCTCTATCCATTAACCATAGCAGGGTGGCCAGAAACCAAGAGTGTCTCTGATTTTGAAAGCTTACCAGATTTTCCAAGTGTTATCACATTGCATATCTGAGTAAAGAAAAGACAGTCATACCATAGAAAATATCACACCATAGAAAATATCAATTCCATATGAATCATAGATATAGAAGTTAAAATTGTAGAATTATTACAAGAAATCAGAGAATATCTTTGTGACTTTGAGGTAAGCAAAAATTTCTTACAGAAGAAATAGAAAGCATAAACCGTAAAAGAAAAGCATAACAACTTGGAATTTATTTAGATCAAGAGCTTCTGGTTATCAAAAACACTGTAAAGGAAATGAGCAGGCAAACCACGGACCAAGAAAAACTATCTGCAACAGGCATGTTTGACGAAGTAGTTATACCCAGAATATATAAAGAACCCCTGCAACTCAATAATAAAAAGGCAAACCACCTAACAAAAAAATTTGGACAAAAAGATTTTAACAGACACTTTGTAAAAGAAGATATGCAAATAGCCAATAAAGAAATGAAAACATGTTTAACCATCATTGGTCATTGATGAAATACAAATTGAAAATGTGAGATAACACCACCCACCCACCATAAAATTAAGACAATCAGACAAGATTTTGGAGGGGATATGGAGCAAATGGAACACTCATACACTGCTGGAGAGAGTATAAAATGGTACAACTTTAGAAAACTGTTTGGCAATTTCTAAAAACGTTAAACATACAATACTCCACAGCATCAATTTCTAGTTTTTAATCCAAAAGAAATCAAAATATTTGTCCACAAAAAGCCTTATACACAAATATTCATAGCAGCTTTATTGTTAAAAGCTCAAAGCTGGAAATGAGCCAGATGTTTGTCATCAGGATAACAGGTCCATAAATTATAGTCACATAGTTAAACACTAATAAGCAATAAAAAGGCATAATCTACTGACACGTGTAACAACATGGATCAGTCTCAAAGAACATTATGCTGGGTGAAAGAAGCCAAACTGAAAACCAAAGTGCATTCCAAATGATTCCATTTATATGAAATTCTAAAACAGGCAAAACTAACCTTTAGTGACAGAAATCAGATTCATGGTTGCCTCTGCTGGGGTATGGGTGGGGGAACAACAGAAAAGGGCCTACTCTGTGCCTTGCCATACATTCATTGAAACTAACTGAACGGTACATGTAGGATCTGAGGATTCCACTGTATATAAATCATTCCTCAATTTAAAAACTATTTTTAAAAAAACAGCAGCCATAAGATATCCCTGGTGATTTTAATAACAAGCTATAGTTATTATGCAAATAATAGCAGTTTTAAAAATGGGATGGAGGAGGTGAAAGGACAATAATAAATAACGATTAGTCCATGAGAAAAGAATGCCATTGTTCTGAACATAGTGGCAGTTTTTATTTTTATTTTAACCCAGATGATTGCATCAAAATTCTGTTGACATTTTATGATAAAATATTGTTCATTGCTGGTCCTCCAGCTAAGAGCAAATACTACATGCTGTGCCAGAGTTGTATATTCTCTTTTGGTAGAGATGGATTCTGGGATCAGAAATCTTTCCTGCCTTTACTCAGTGATAGATGCTCCCGAAGACCCAGAACAGGAACCACTGATTTATTGCCGAAGTTCACAGAAAATGAAGTCATACGGACAGCTCCAATCTTACACATAGCAGAAGTTCACAGGGTCTGACCTGAAAGGACCCACATCCCTCACCAGCCGGCCTTCAAGCCTCGTGTCCCAATATAATGTGTGTCTGTGTGGGAAGACTCACTTGTTATCTATGTGTGAGAACAAATGTCACCTATAACTCATGGTCATTGCTATAGTCATCATCCAGCTAATTGGGGACATCAATCTATGCTTCCCTTTGTTCTTCTAGCTTCTAGAACTTCTGTTTTGCTAAACCAAATAGTCCTTTCCCCAGCTCTCCTTATGGTTTGGGGATTTCTGGTGAAGCATTTTCTTTGCTAATGAAAAGGAAATAGATATTGCTGGCACCACTCTACCTCCTTCTTTTAATTTTGAACATGGGTGGGATGTGTGGAGTTGCAGAAGCTGTACTGCAACCATGAGACAACAAGCCAATAAGCTAGACAGGGAAGCAGAGGCTAGAAGGAGGCTGGGTTCCTGGCAGCATGGCTTAGCCTCTGTACCACCCCTGGACTGCTTACTTCTAGAACTCTTGTCAAAATGGGTAAAGGTGCCAGTTGGGAAAGTTCCAGGACATAGCATGCTTCCAGGGAAGACCTAGACACATAGAAAATGTTGCCCTAAAAGCATATAGGAAAGTACATAAAGGAGGTGAATAGTTCTAAGGATTAACTCTGTCCTGAGTAGGCCCTACCTGTAATATCAGGCTCAAGGGATTAGATGAAAACAACAAGAAGCCCTAAAATGTCATGTTGCATAGAATTTTTTAAAATTATATTTATTTTTCAGCTTGGTAAATGGCTGCTTTTTTTTAACCTGAGAGAGAGAGAGAGAGAGAGAGAGAGAGAGTGTGTGTGTGTGTGTGTGTGTGTGTGTGTATGTGTTGAAAAAGAGAGAGAAAAACCAAAGTATTCAATATTCTGCTTCTTTGCTAAACTTACAAGCTTCCTTTTCTACATTGCACTTTATTGTATTCCCTCCAAGGGGCACTCATTAATCATTGTCCCATTCTTTGCAGTGACAATGTGGACAATATATCATGTCAAAGATTTTCATGTTAATAATTAATGATAATTTCCATAATGGAGTGTGTGACACATTGTATTGTACCTAAGCTCAAGATAACTGGGACTGCCATTCACTCTTGTTCTGACCCATGTGATAAGCATGGCAGAGTAAACCTGATGTAGAGTAGAACTGGGGGAATGGGGGTACAGAAACGATCATCTCGTCCAGCAACTGGAGAAAGTTGTGTTTCCAAAAACCATCCTGATCCAAAGAATGCATGGGGTCCTCAAATAAGAAAATACAACATTTTAGAAAAGGAATTACCTCTGATTTAATAAACTAATTTATTCCATAGAAAGATGTCTAAAGGGTAGCCTCAGAAGATAGATTGACCCACATCTGTTGCCTTCCTTAATCTGTCACTAGGTAAGTGGCAGAATAGACTGTATAAGAATTGAGGACAAACAGGAACCACTTCTGAGCACATTCCTGAGCTCTACTTGTTGTCTACACCAGTCAATATTCAATCTCAACACGCATTAGAATATGTGGCACCATCAGCCTTCTCGCCTTCTCCTGTCCCAGACCTTCTAAATTGGAACTTCCAGGGTGGCAGACATTGTTTATTGCCTACCCAGTGTCAAGTGCCCCTTGCTTCTTGCTAACATAACCCCAATTTTGTACACGGCATCAGCTAAAATTCTCTTTTTCACACTCCCTTACAGCTAGGTAGGGTTTGCCATGTGACACAGTTCTAGTCATTGAGATAAGTGGAAGTCTCTGAACGAGAGCTTCTAAGAAAATTTTTGCTTTCTTGATTAGAAAAAGATCAATGTCTCTGGCATCACTCTTCCCACTTCTTCCTGATTCAAATGACTTAAATGTGGACACTGTAACCTGGAGATGCAGTCGCTATCATGTTACCATAGGCAACAACTCAAACACTAAGGATAGCATAACGAGGATCTACAAAGAGCTTGGGTCTTTGATAACTTTGTTGAGCACCAGCTTTGAGCCACATACCTCTGCATATCCTTTGATTTGATGAAGCGCAGCCCTTATTTGTTTAAGCCACTTCTGATTGGTTATTCTCTTACCTGAAAGCAAACATATTCCTAAATGATATAGGTAGTCTGAGAACCTGTACTTTAAAAAGCTGCACAAGTGATTAGATGTCTAAAAAGCATTTGAGGCTGGGCACAGTGGCTTATACCTGTAATCCCAGCACTTTGGGAGGCCAAGGCTGGAGGATCACTTGAGCCCAAGAGTTTAAGACCAGCCTGAGCAACATGGCAAGATGCTATAGCTACAAAATAAAAAGTTAAAAAATTAGCTGGATGTGGTGGTGCATGCCTGTAGTCCCAGCTACTCTGGAGGCTAAGGCAGGAGGACTGTTTCACTCCTGGAGGTCAAGACTGTAGTAAGCCGTGATCACACCACTGCAAACCAGCCTGGGCAACAGAGAGAGACCCTCTCTTGAAAAATAAAAATAAAAAATAAAAAATATTTGAAACCCAACATGTTCAAAACAGAACTCTTGATTTCTACCTACCCTCAAAAAATAACTCTGCTCTTCTCCCAGCCTTCTCCATCTCAGTAACAGGCACTACACCCTGTTGCTCAAGCCAGAAACCTTGCAGTCATCCTTGACTTCCCATTTCTCTCATTTGCGTTCCACTTTACCAGAAGAAGTTATTAACTCTATCTCCAAAGTATGTCCTGAATCCACCCACAACATCACTTCCTGTCCACTCCCATTTCCTCAGTCCAGGCTGCCACCATAGCCTTCTAACTAGTTCTTCTCCATGAGCCAGTCTTTAATAATACATGTCAGATCATGCCATTCTCTGCCTAATACCCACCGAGAACTTCCCATTGCACTCAGACTACATCCTTACCACAGCCAGGAAGGCTTACATCATCTGCCCCTGCTGCCTCTGAGATCTTAGCTAACACCACCACCCCAACACTCACAGGGCTCCAATCTCTCTGGCCTTCTCTGTGTTCCTTAAACACACGAAGTTCCTGACTGCCAGGGAGTTCTTTGCCCTGTGTCCGCTCCACCTGGCATATTTTTCCTCTATAATCTGCTCATCTTAGTATTTAGGTGTTGGCTTAAACACCACCTCTTCAGACTTGCTTTTTCTGACATCTCTGTCTAAAGCAGTCCTCCAGTCCCTCTCTATGACAACATTCTGCTTTTTATTCATAGCATTTATCACAATCTGATATTTTATGATTTATTTATGTGTTTATTGATTTGTTTTTTCATTCCTGCCATTAGAATGCAGGCTCCTTGAGTGCAGCAATTTTGTCTGTCTTATTCTTTGGTGAATCTCCAGCACTTAAAATGATGCCCAACATAAAACAGAAACCGATAATACATAAACACATTTATCAAATAAATGATTTTATATCCACATGATGGAACCACTTAGATAAAGCACACAGATAATTTAATTTCTTCTTTTACATTGGATGGAGTGTCTTCATCACAAGAAATATACTGTTTATTGAGCAGATGAGGAATGTTGACTTCATTTATGCCATACGTTCGTAATTTCATTGACCTTCGCTATTGTGGTCTTGCCACAGCTAGTAGCTCGTTGCTCACTCTTTTCAAGAATAAGAAGAGACGTTTTGACTTGGGTCCTATTGTAAGCTGCAAAAAAAAATTCCCCCCATTGGATACATTCTGAATTTTTCCCCTTGTACCTATTAGTATAGCACCAAGATCTAGTTAGTTTCATAAAATATTCAGAGGTCAAAGTTTCTGAATTTGCAGAGGGATGGCTTCCTAGGACTTATTCTCAAGTCTATCACTTCATTTACCAATAACTATAAAAACAAAACCTAACCTACATGGGGCCTGGGATGAGTAGAGTAATTTAATTTAAAAGATAAATTATGCCAATAATGTACATTATCACATGCCGAAGAGTCACCAACCTGCTTTAGTTCAACTTTGTTACGAAATTACTCATCTTAATTACTGCCTTCTTCTTTTCCTTATCTCATTTTTCCCTAGTCATATTAATGGTCACATAATAATATTAGACAATGTTCACTAAGCTTAACTCTAAAAATAATGGCTGTTTTAAATCAGAGTTAATTAGTATGTCAAGAAGTTCAGGTAATTATGAGGCCATGTGATTAAAAAAAAAAAAGGCATTGGGAAAAAAAGCCACTTTACCAAATGTTACATTCATGATTCTATAAAGTATTTTTAATATTTTTCTTAATATTGCCACTGAAAACTAAGTAACAAATTCTTCAGAGATCGTTTATCATTGCTAACTACAGGTGAGTGCGCTCCCCCTAATCCTGCAATCACCACAGAAGATAGATTTAACATTAATTTATGAATCTCAGTGTCATTTCTCTTCTAGGTTTAATAGTGAATCATCATTTATACTATTTATATTTCATCACACATAAGGAAGGTTGTCAAGAGCAAAGATCAGAGTAACATAATTCTCTTTCCCATCCTCATCAGCAGCTCCTGGAGAACGTACACTGGTTTGAGGAGAATTGGAAGGCACATTGTCCTTGGATCTATGTGGGAAGTGTTCTGGGACTTGAAGGGGAAGGAGCAAGTCTGAGGGATGCCTCAGAGAGCTGCATACATTTGGAATGAGCATCATAAATAAAAGACCTACTATTGTGGGTATCATGGCCTGCAGACGTCCATCTGTGGGCCCGCTGAGGGTACCTGTGACCTCTCTCTCAATCTTTCACAAAATAATCACAATTGCAGTGAAACGGAGAAAGAAAAAAAGTGATTTGCCTTTGTTTCAATGTTTCCTGAAATACATTACTGCTAGAAAAATAAGCCTTATCTCTTCAAAGTCAACACTAACAAAGAAGCCAAAGTTGGGGGAAAAAAAAGGAGAGCTGGAAAACGCAAGTAAGACGAGCCCCTCAGTGCAGGGATAGATCCTTAGGGACATGTGAAGCTTTGCGTCATTGGGTTAAGTTGTTAACAGGGCATCACAGAGATCATGAACAGACAGACCTGGGACAACCTGCCGCCGGCAGTGCCGAGGGTCCCACTGGGGAGCAGGTTGAGGCCCTCTATCTCATGACACCCCTGCGAAATCTGAGGTAGCCTGACTTCAGGTGGCAAGACGCCAGCCTACAATATTGCCTACTTTCAACAATATCAAGTTCTCAAGTTCAGGGCAAAATTGTGAATATTTTCAATCTATTAATATTTATTGAATACCTGCTAAGTTCAAGGTACTATACCTATGGACTGCATAAAAGTACCTTTGCTTTGGGCTCCTATGACTCTCTTTCTGTTCCTTGTAACAATGTGTCACACTGATTATAACTGATTGTTTAACTGTCCATCTTTACATCAGAGCTCAAAGCCTGGAACTGTGTCTATCCTGATCCCATTACCTCTCCAGGGCCTAGTACATAGGAGGTGCTAAAAAAATGTGTTTGCAGGGCCAAGATGGCAGACTAGAAGCAGCTCCTGTGTGCCACTCTCATGGAGAGGAAACCAAAGGGCTGATGACCATGGACCCTGCAGGCCAATCATCTGAGAAACCATGTCAGGATCCATCAAGGCAGCAGGGGAACACAGACAGCAGAGGAGCAAAGCTGGGCAACAGCCTGTCTGGGCTCAATGCAGGGCCAAGAGAACCACTACAACACAGGAAAGGGTAAGTGAGTGGAAGCCCCCTTTATTGTCCATATTGTTATCAGCATTTTGGGCAAAGCCATTCAACAAGTCTCTAGGGAGTGCCAAACTTTCCCACATTTTCCTGTCTTCTGAGCCCTCCAAATTGTCCCAACCTCTGCCTGTTACCCAGTTCCAAAATTGCCTCCACATTTTTGGGTATTTTTCCAGCAACTCCCCACTCCAAATACCAATTTACTATATTAGTTTGTTTTCACACTGCTGATAAACACATACCCACACCAACCACACACAACGGGTTTCATGCTCTCCATAGGGACCTGTGCAAGACTGGGAATGGGAGAATCCCCATGGACCACCAATCCCCCCTACCATGCTTCAAGACTGAAGCAGAGAGCCACCTGGATGTTTTATGGTAGCAAGTCACAGTCCAACGGGATCTCTACTACCCTTGCATTCCAGGAATAAAGCCTATTTGATTGAAGTGGATTAGCTGTTTGATGTGCTGCTAGATTTGATTTCCTAGTATTTTGTTGAGGATTTTTGCGTCTATGTTTACTAAGGATGTTGGCCTAACGTTTTCCTTTTTTGTTATGTCTCTGCCAGGTTTTGGGATCAGGATAATGCTGGCCTTATACAATGAGTTAGAGAAGAGTCTATCCTCCTCAATTTTGGGGAATAATTTCAGTAGGAATGGCACAAACTTTTCCTTATACATCTGGTAGAATCAGCCATGAATCCATGTGGTCCTGGGCTTTTGCTGGTTGGTAGGTTCTTTATTAATGATCTGATTCATCTTCAGATCTCATTATTGTTCTGTCCAAGGATTTAGTCTCCTCCTGATTCAAACTTGGGAGGTCATACAATTCCAGGAATTTATCTATTTCTTTTAGGTTTTCTAGTTTGTGTTCATAGAGGTGTTCTTAATAGTCTCTGAATGTTTTTTATATTCCGTGGGGTCAGTGGTGGTGTCCATTTTGTCATTTCTGATTGTGTTTATTTGGATATTCTTTCTTTTTTCTTTTTAGTCTGGCTAGTGATCTATCTATATTATTAATTCCTTCAAAGAACCAACTCCTGGATTCATTGATCTTTTGTATAGATTTTTGCATCTCAGTTTCCTTCAGTTTAGTTCTGATTTCGGTTATTTCTTGTCTTCAGCTAGCCTTGGGGTTGGTTTGCTCTTGTTTCTTTAGTTCCTCTAATTGTGATGTTAGCCTGTTAGAGATCTTTCTATCTTTTCATGCAGGTATTTAGTGCTATAAACTTCCCTCTTCACACTGCTTTGGCTGTGTCCCAGAGATTCTGGTTATGTTGTATCTTTTTTCTTATTCATTTCAAAGAATTCTTGATTTCTGTCTTAATTTTGTTATTTACCCAGAAGTCATTCAAGAGCAGGTTGTTTAATTTCTATGTAATTGTATGGTTTTCAGTGATTTTCTTAGCTTGATTTCTATTTTTATCACACTGTGGTCCAAGAGCATGGTTGGTATAATTTTTGGTTTTTTTTTAATTTGCTAAGGATTGGTTTATGCCTGATTGTGTGGTCAATTTTAGAGTATATGCCATGTAAAGATGAAAATAATGAGATTTGGTCTCTTTATATAATCCCATATTTCTTGGAGGCTTTGTTTATTCTTCTTTATTATTTTTTTCTTTATTTTTGTCTAACTGAGTTGTTTTGGAGAGCCAGTTTTCAAGCTCTAAGATTCTTTTCTCACCTTGGTCAATTCTGCTGTTAATACTTGCAATTGCATTATAAAATTCTACTAGTGTGTTTTTCAGCTCTATCAGATCAGTAAGGTTCTGTCTTATCATGGCCAGGAGTCATGTGCCCTGCTGTCTGTGTGTTTCCCAAGACAACAGGAGGCTGCACCCTCCAGCTGAGTTCCCACAGAAGGAGGACTGCTGGATGGAAGCTCTAGCAGGTATTACCTGCCTAGCTATCAGCAGTGGGGCTTACTGGGGTCACCTGCCCTGCTGTCTGGGTGCTTCCTGTAACAACAGGAGGCTGCACCCACTGGCTGAGTTCACAGTGGGACCACTGAGCTGGAAGCTCTAGTAAGTATTGCCCATCTGGTTACCAGTGGCAGAATCACATGCTCTGCCATCTGGATGTTTCCTGGGACAATAGGAAGCTGTTCCCTCTAGCTGAGTTTACACAGATCAGGGATGCTGAGCCTGAAGCTCTAGTAGGCATTGCCCATCTGGTTACCAGTGGCAGTGGTGGGTGGGGTTGCACACTCTGCCATCCAGGTGTTTTTCAGGACAACAGGAAGTTGCACCCTACAGCTGAATTCACACAGAAGCAGTACCATTGGGCTAGAAGCTGGTGTCAAGTCCCATCCAGCAAGGAGATGGAGACGAATCTTATTGCTGTCAGGCAGCACAATTGTGTCTCCGCTAGGGTTATGGCACCAGTGCCTAGAGACTTGTGGAATGGCTTTGCCCAAAATGTTGATAACGATATGGACAATAAAGTCCAGACTGAGGTGGTCTCAGATGGAAATGAGGAACTTGTTGGGAACTGGAGCAAAAATGACTCTTGTTATATTTTAACAAAGAGACTGGTGGAATTTTGCCCCTGCCCTAGAGATGTGTGGAACTTTGAACTTGGGAGAGATGGTTTAGGGTATCTGGCAGAAGTAATTTCTAAGCAACAAAGCTTTCAAGAGGTGACTTGTGTGCTGTTAAAGGCATTCAATTTTATGAGAGAAGCGAGCATAAAAGTTTGGAAAATTTGCAGCCTGACAATGTGGTAGAAAAGAAAAACCCATTTTCTGAGGAGAAATTCAAGCCTGCTGCAGAAAATTGCATAAGAAACAAGTGGCCGAATGTTAATCCCTAAGACAATGGAAAAAAAATGTCTCCAGGGCATGTCAGAGCTCTTCACGGCTGCCCCTCCCATCACAGGCCTGGAGGCCTAGGAAGAAAAAATGGTTTTGTGGGCCAGGCCCAGGGTTCCCATGCTGTATGCAGTCTAGGGACCTGGTGCCCTGCATTACAGCCACTCCAGCCATGATTAAAAGGGGCCAAGGTACAGCTCAGGCTGTGGCTTCAGAAGGTGCAAGCCCCAAGCCTTGGCAGCTTCCACGTGGTATTGAGCCTGCAGGTGCACAGAAGTCAAGAATTGAGGTTTGGGAACCTCCGCCTTGATTTCAGAGGATGTATGGAAATGCCTGGGTGTCTAGGTAGAAGTTCACTACAGGGTCAGGGTCCTCATAGAGAACCTCTGCTAGCACAGTGTGGAAGGGAAATGTGGGGTTGGAGTCCCCACACATAGTCCCTACTGGGGCACCACCTAATGGAGCTGTGAGAAGAGGGCCACCATCCTCCAGACACCAGAATGGTAGATCCACTGACAGCTTGCACCATGTGCCTGGAAAAGCTGCAGCCATTCAACACCAGCCTGTGAAAGCAGCCAGGAGACAGGTTATACCCTGCAGAGCCACAGGGGTGGAGCTTCCCAAGACCATGGGAAACTACCTCTTGCATCAGTGTGACCTAAATGTGAGACATGGAGCCAAAGGAGATCATTTTGGAGCTTTAAGGTTTGACTCGCCTGCTGGATTTTGGACTTGCATGGGGCCTACTACAGGCCTTTGCTTTGGCCAATTTCTCCCATTTGAAATGGCTGTGTTTACCCAATGCCTGTATCCCCATTGTATCTAGGAAGTAACTAACTTGCTTTTGATTTTACAGGCATATAGGCAGAAGGGACTTGGCTGCCTCAGATGAGACTTTGGACCGTGGACTTTTGAGTTAATGCTGAACTGAGTTAAGACTTTGGGGGATGTTGGGAAGGCATGATTGTTTTTAAAATGTGAAGATATGAGACTTGAGAGTGGCTAGGTGGGGGAATGATATGGTTTGGCTCTGTGTCCCCACCCAAATTTCATCTTGTAGTTCCCATAATTCCCAGGTGTTGTGGGAGAGAGCCAGTGGAAGATGATTGAATCACGGGGGCAGGTGTTTCTCATGCTGGTCTCATGATAGTGAATGGGTCTACCAAGATCTGATGGTTTTAAAAATGGGAGTTTCCCTGCACAAGCTGTCTTTTGCCTGCTGCCATCAATGTAAGATGTGACTTGCTCCTCCTTGCCTTCTGCCATGATTGTGAGGCCTCCCCAGCTATGTGGAACTGTAAGTCCAATAAACCTCCTTTTTTTTCTTATAAATTGCCCAGTCTTGGGTATGTGTTTATCAGCAACATGAAAATAGACTAATACACCAAGAAAATCCTAAGCAAAAAGAACAAGCTGGAAGTATCACATGACCCAACTTCACACTATACTACAGGGCTACAGTAACCGGAACAGCATGGCACTAGCACAAAAACAGACACACAGACCAATGGAACAGAATAATGAGCCCAGAAATAATGCTGTACACCTACAACCATCTGATCTTTGACAAAGTTGACATAAACAAGTAATGGGAAAAGGACTCCCTATTCAATAAATGGTGCTGGGATAACTGGCTACCCATATGCAGAAGATTGAAACTGGACCCCCTCCTTACATCATATACAAAAATCAGATCAAGATGGATTAACAACTTAAATGTGAAACCTAAAATTATAAAAATCTTAGAAGATGACCTAGGAAATACCATTCTAGAGATGGGACCTGGCAAAGATTTCATGATGAGGACACCAAAAGCAATTTCAACAAAAACAACAATTGACAAATGAGACCTCATTAAGCTAAAGAGCTTCTGCACAGCAAAAGAAAACTATCAACAGAGTAAACAGACAACCTACAGAATGGGAGAAAATATTTGCAAACTCTGCACCCGACAAAGGTCTAATATCCAACATCTATTTACAAACTCTGCATCTGACAAAGTTCTAATATCCAACATCTGTAAGGAACTTAAACAAATTTACAATCAAAAAACAACCCCACTAAAAAGTGGGCAATGAACATGAACAGGCACTTTTCAAAAGAAGACATACACATGGCCAACAAGCATATAAAAAAACTGCACAACATCACTAATCATTAGAAAAATGCAAATCAAATCCACGGTGAGATACCCTCTCACACTAGTGAGAACGGCTATTATTAAAAAGGCAAATAATAACAGATGTTGGTGAGGTTGTGGAGAAAAGGGAACACGTACACTGTTGGTGGGAATGTAAATCAGTTTAGCCATTGTGGAAGGCAATTTGGCAATTTCACAAAGAACTTAAAAAAGAATTACTATTTGACCCAGTAACCCCATTATTGGGTATGTATCCAAAGGAATATAAATCATTCTACCATAAAGACACATGCACATGTATGTTCATCATGGCACTATTCACAATAGCAAAGACATGGAATCAGCCTAAATGCCCATCAACAGTAGACTGAATTAAAAAAAATATGATACATATACACAATGCAACACTATGTATCCATAAAAAATAATGAGATAATGTCCTTTGCAGCAACATGTATGTACCTGGAGGCCATTATCCTAAGCAAACTAACATAACAACAGAAACCCTAATACCACCTGTTCTCAGTTATAAGTGGGAGCTAAACTTTGAGTACATATGGACACAAAGAAGGTAACAAAAACCACCAGGGCCTAATAGAGGGTGCAAGGTGGGAAGAGTATAAGAATTGAAAAACTACCTATCAGGTACTGTACTTATTACCTAAGTGATAAAATAATCTGCACATCAAATTCCCATGACACAGTTTACCCACATAACAGACCTGCACATGTGCCCCTGAAACTAAAATAAAAATAAAAAGAAATATGTTGGAATGAGTGACTAGATGCTCATAAAATAGTTTGAGAAATAAGATGTAAACACCTAAAAAAAGAGGAAAAGATGTGTCACAGACAGCACATAATGAGCTACTGAACACAAAGTAAAACAAGTCCTCAAAGAGAGAGAGAGAGATATCTCTTCAGGCTGGCATGAAGAATCCCTCAGGTTATTAAAGGAACCCTAACTCTGAATCTGTCCCATGCTTTCCTAGCACAGAAACAGAGGCACCTATCCAATGAGAGAGGCAGAGTAGGAAAATGGAGGGACCAACTGGGGGACAGAGGAAATGGGTATCCTATCACTAGGACACGAATTGCCGCTTTTTCTATTCATTAATATTTTAGGTATTTCATGTGTAAATTACACCAGTGTAGTCATTATTAATTAGTTAAATTTAATTTAATTGGCTACTATGAACTACACTCATTTTGAGGACTATAATCAATTTATGGACTACAATCATTTTGAGGACGAGTTGAGAACTCATATTTATTTACCATTAATTTAATTAATGATTAAGTACTAAGCACTTAACTATGTGGTCTCATTTCATCTGTGTGACTGTCTATTAGATGCCATAGCCCCATTTGGTAGATAAGGATACTGAGTCTCAAAGGAGTTATGTGAAGTAGACCAATCACAATCCACAGCAATTGACTTCCAAGGCATAGCTTCCCTGTTAAACCCCAAGTACTGATGTCATTAGATCTTAGTCCTGTGGAACCCAACAGGTTAACTGAACAGCTCATAGATGGTCAACTGAAGCCAGGCTACATTTAGTCAAAACATGAGGAACCCTTTTCAGTGTGGAGGGGCTGTAGGTTGCTGAGAAGGCAGGAAAGTAATGTACCAGTCTAAAAATACCAAAATCGAGTACAGCAGTAACTTCAAAGACAGAAATCTTCAAGGTAGTGCATGATCCAAGAGCATAGGCAGTAAGCATGACAGAGAAAGATGGAGTCCATTCCATGAAGTGATTCCAGTCGTGTCAGTAAGACCCCTTCTAAAATAATCTCTGCTACCACCTCTGTCTGACCATCCTCATTTAGATATTTACTCAGCCTAAGAAATGATATTTTGTTATAATCAATTGCCATCACTTTTCTTCAACTCAATTTGAAAAATACTTACCAGTTACCTATTAGAAGGGAAAGTAGAATTCTAGCACTGAGGTACAAAATGGAATAAAATTAGGTTCCTGGCCTCAAGGGCAAACGGAAAAAGAACCCCATATAATCTGAGTTTACTCTTAGCAGAGTCAGCAAAGTATCATGGGTATGCATAAAAGGGAGTGATCAATTTTGCCTCCCCACCTCCATTTCCTGTCCCAACCCTCTGTACATATCTGACTCCTTACCACTGCTATGAAGATATCCTCTGTTTCTACTCTTCTCGCTCACTGTGGTAGGCGGAATGGCCTCCAAATATGTCCAGGCCCCAATCCCTGGAAGCTGCCAATATGTTACAATAAGAGTCTTTGCAAATATAATTTAGGTTATAGACTTTAAGAGAAAGAGATTATTCTGAATTATCTCAGTAGACCCAATCTAATTACATGAACCCTTTAAAGCAGAGATCTTTCTTCCACTGGAGTTAGAGAGATGCAGTAGAAGGAGAAGGCAGAGAAGAGACTCCAGATGGAAAAGATAATGGGCTGAGGAATCCAGGCAGTTGTAAGGAGGTGAGAGATGCTCCTGGCTCACAGCCAGCAAGGAAATTGGGACCTCAGCCATGCAACCCTAGGAACTGAATTCTGCCAGTGACCTGAATGGCCTCAAAAGTGGATTCTTCCCCAGAGCTCTAGACACCTAAATTGTATCCTTGTGAGAACCTAAGCAAAAATCAACTGAGTCATGCTGGCTGTGCTAGACTTTAGACACATGGAAACTGAGATAATAAATGCACATTGTTTTAAACCTGTGAGTTGCTGGTCTTTTGTTACAGCAGCCATAGAAAACCAATATGCTGCCCCAAATGCTCTTCTACCATCCTCGGCCATCATCATTCTTTAGTCTTGTTCCAAGGCCATGCCATCTGTAAAGCCTTTCCCAAGCCCAAGAAAAACAAAGCTCTCCTTTTTCTGCATTCTTCTCACATCTTGTATGGACTTGCAGGAGAGTAATTATTTCCCTCCCTTGTACTGTTACTAGCTATTTTCCCACTAGGTTATATAATGTGTCTTAATTCGGTTTTGTGTTCCCCACACACCCAGCTACCTTGGCATAGACAGAAAAACAATAGCACACTGCCGTTCAATCCACCCAAATTTAGCATCCCTGGGTAAATGGCACTAGTAGGCATTCAGATGTCTTTTTGGCTGGCACCCAGGGTAGTGGGATGTCAGTCCAAGACAATTCATGGCGAGAAGGGCAGTGTTATACAAGCAGAATAGCTCATTAGTTGACACCATTTTATTAACCTATATTGACTGCCTTTTAAATGCAAATTGAATGCTTTAGTGAAAACTAAATTGAAATATTACATTGGAATTAGTCTTGATAAAAGAACATCACAGATTGATGCTGGTATCATCACCTGCACAGCTATAAATTACCAGTGCATCAAAAGCCAACTTGATTATTGTTCCTCAGTTAAAGGAAGACAATTTAGTGTTTCAGCAAAACCACTAATTCATTGAGAGATATAGCAAGAAACGCTATAAATAAAAGCACTAAGGCATAAAATGATACTAATTATTTAAAATAAACTAACACTTTAATATATCAATTGTGCTTTCTTAGAATTGTCACCCAATTTATTTGAATAGCTAATTAGCAGAAGGTAAGAACCATCTGGGATGTGGAAAGATGGTAAATCAAATTCAGTCTTTTAGAATATATAATATATAACTCTACTGACCTTATGGGGGAGGTATGGAAATATATTAGACATAATACATTTTGTCTAAACTCACTTAGCACTAACATTCATCATATATTATAACTATTAAACTACATATCCCATCTAACCTCCAAGCAAATTGAGAAATCTCATGGGATTCCACAGTCCTTGACTCCAAGGAGAAATCAAAGCTCCCAGTGGAGATATAACCATGAAATATGTGCCTGTGTGTGCATTATTATTATTGATGTAATTGCTTCAAGTGATGCACTCACTCTAGGTAAAGAAAATCTATAGGGAAGTTCTGATTTATCTCATCACTGCAAGGTGTCCTCCATACTTGAATAGAGTGAAATATTTATCTGTTTGTTAAAAGGGAAGTGCTAATTGGCCAATCTGGTTAAACTCCCTGGAGGGAAAACTGGATGAATAGAAAGCTGTTAGGAGGTGTAAACAGATCAGAAAAGGGAAACCAAACCAGAAATCAAAACCCAAATAATAATTAGAGAGAAAATAATTCACAGGGCAGAAAATGCCATAAACTGTATACATGTATGCTAACACTGACAGTGATGAGGATGTTGGGAAAAACCTCTACTCCCTGACTGGCCAAAAATTTGATTGCAAAGAGGCTCAATAATTGTGCATAGGGCTGTGGAGTGGAACTGCATTAGGCCCTAGTCCCCAGGTCTTGACTCCTTCATTCAACCAACCAGAACTGTTTGAGTTTGTACTGCGGGACCAGGTAGTGTGGAGATGAGAAAATGAAGCAGAGATAAACCCTATCATCAAGAGGTCTGAACAGAAAATTTAACAGGAGTAAAAGGAGCAGTGGTTTTCATACTTGTAACAAAAGTAATCTCATATAGAACCTCACCAAGTAAAACAGACAAAAATGCAGCTTTTCCAGCTGAAGTCAAGGTCAAAGTCCTGGGTTCCAGCTAATTTAGCATCTCAAGCCCCAGAACTTTGGGCACTGAATTACATCCAGGGACCCCCTGGGCTCTACATAGCATCATTTGAAAACAGTCATTCTGACACAACCAATCAATGTAGAAAATGACATGTTTCATATAGGAACAAAGAAGGTTCTATGAGAAGATAGAGAAAGTTGAGTTTCATTTTATTTAATTTTAATTAAATAAACAAAAATCTCTTTTTTTGGTGATTTTAGAATTACTAGGATGGGGTATACTTTAGATAGGGAGCTCAGGAAAGGTATCTTTAGGTCGTATGTTTGCTTTCAGACTCTAAATTCCAAAAGATGAGAGGAAGAACATTCCAACCACAGCTGGCAGCACATTCAAAAAGCTCTACAATGACCAGTTTGATGGGGTTGTGGGAAACAAGAGGAGAAATGGTAGGAGATGGGCTCTGACTGGTGAGCAGCAGCCATGAAGGGAGTTTGGATTCTAGTCTAGGTGCAGCAGGAAACCGCTGCAAGATTTTTAAGCACTAGAGTCGCAAGGTATGATTTATATTTCCAAAAGGTTGCTTTGGCTATAATGTGGAGAATAGATTATAAGGGTCATGAGTAAAAGCAAAGGCTGCTGTACTTGCACAGTCAGAGGCTATCAGATTTGAATGTATGAATGGAGACCAACAGACAGATTCATGGAATATTTTGGAGACAGAGCTGAGAGACTTGTGGATTAGAAAGGAGGGTAGGGAGGACAACAGGGTAGGGAGGACAACGGGGTAGAGCGCGGAATTAAGGATGACATCTAGTTATTGACCTGAACAATGAATGGGTGGATAGGTTACCCATTGTTGAGGTGAGAAAGGCTGAAACAGGAGCAGGTTTGGGGCATGGGAAGGAGAAAGAATGAAGAGTTTGAGAGAAAAGAAAGGTTCCTAGGTTTGGTTTGAACAACTAGCCCATTACCTCATTGACTCTTTAGAGCAACCCTATAAAGTGATTCCCATTTTTCACCTGAGATTGAAGTTCAAGCAAGTTACATAACTAATGTGTCCAAGGACACTCAGCAAGGACACTCAGCCAGGGCTCGGATTTGAGCCAAGGTGTCTGATTCTAGAGTTGACATGTGTAATTTCTACATACTACCTCCCACTACAGAAAGAGGCGGAGTTATACGGAGGTTTCATCTCAATGAGCTTATCTTTCCATAATTATAAAATTAGGCAAATCATCCTCACTGCATAAGAGTTGTGAAATTCACGGTGATAAATGCGGAAGTTCTCCCTGCACTGTACAGTTGTTCATAAGAATGAAATATATATTTTCAGCCATTGAATCCTGGCATATATTCTTGATTCTGTGAACTCTGACTATTCTGGTTTTGACTATGGCCACATCCTAGCCTGGTAGATTTCTGCTGCCTTATTCAGTTTCCAGTCACAGGGCTTTCCAGATCCCACTCCTGGGGGCTCTAAAGGGGACTGAGAGACTCTAGTCTGGGTCTGGGGCAGTGCCTTACTCTTAAATATTTCTGGAGAACTTTGGAATCCCCCTGCTTCCAGGCTGCCATTTGTGATTTACCTTCACAACATAACAACATGTCATGCTGAGCCTGGGGTTGACATTTCAACACACACAGGGATGCTGTCATATCCACAGTGGCAATGACTCATGTCCTCTCTGGGAAGCTTTCTCATGACACTTTACAAACCGTGGGAGCCACTCTTATCCTGTAGCTGAGACAGTCCTTGACAACTGCCAAGCCACTGTCTCCTTGAGCTAGGAAGTGAGGAGAAGGGAAAGGGAGAAAGATCATCTGGCAAATCCTACTGGGTCCTGGGCCCCATGGCAGGGACTGTTACTCAGATTGTCTCTTTTAACCCTTATAACAATCTTGGGAGACAACAATTAGTATTCTCATTTACAAAATCAAGAACCTGGAGCTCAGAGTTCATTTAGATTGCCAAAGGCCACACGCCAGGTTAGAGGGAGAGTCAAAACTCTGAACTACATAGACCTGACTCTAAAATACAATGGTTTGATTCCCCTAGGCCATAGTGCCAAAGCATAGAATCAAGAGAGAGGGGAGGCAGAAAAGAGGACAAAAGGGTCTTCTTAGAGTGTGTTCTCAGAAACCTATCAAAAACATGAAGTCACGAGTCCACAGTGACTGAAAACTCATTTGATTTTCAGCTCAGGCATCTCAGAAAAAAAATCTAGTTTCAGTTATTGTTATACATATAGAACGTAGGTTATCAAACTATAATGAAAACCATCAACCATATTTAACCAGCCAGATTTTTATTTCCCAAGGCCATGATAATGAAGATGACTGAAATTTAGTTTGCATAACTATAAAGAAACTATGTTAGCAAAAGGACAAGGAGGGCAGCTTATTCCATTGCTAAGAGAATCAATTCTTCTACCCAAATGAGAATGCCAGGTGAGAAATGCGGATTTACATGGCTACCTTTCACCAGAATGATTTGATTTATGCAAGTAAATTCTATACTTTGCCGGCTCCTAAATCCAGAGTGGTGCAGTTAAGCTGATGCATATCAGAGCTGACTCCCTTTCTCATTTCAAGTTGATAATTTAAATGCTTACTAAACTTTCTATGTTAACTTTCAGGGTTTTAAAAATGAAGCAAGTTTCTGTTCTTCATCAGACTTAGGAGCAATGGGAATTAATATAATATTGTCTTAATGAAACGTAGTGGGGATGTGTGATTCATGTTTGTTCTCAATTCTTTCCTTCTCTTTAAAACATCATAAAATGAAAAATACAACAGCTGTTTCATATTAAAGAGAAATGCAAATGTGCACTAATGCAGCTCAAGAAATATTTTATGTGTTCAGAGAATTTATTATTTATATGAATGGAATCAATCTACATTTTCCCCATTCAATAAAATGGCATTTATTTCAATGGCTTAGCCAGTTATTTAAACCAAAGCACAAAAAAGGGATGGTGTAGAATTTAAGTAAAGGGTGCATTTCTTTTTCCTAAAAGTATAGAATAAAGAAGAAAAGAATTCAGATGCTTTTTGTTCACCAAAGATATAAGAACACCACATTCTGTTTATGCCTAGTTTACTAGATTAACAAGTTTCTGTTGCATGGGAAATAATCTCACCAGAAGAGTCAATTGTTTAGGCTGAGCTTTGTCAGGGGGGCGAACTGTGTTCAAACCCAGGTACTTCTTGTGCTGGTAAGTTGTGTTTGGAAAAGGCCTCCTGGTGAGAAGTAATGCTTTCTCATTATTATACTCCTTCTATTATCTACTTTGGATGCAGATATAAATTATTTAAAACAGGAGAGGTTTCCCTTGCTAATTAAAGGCAGGCTGCCTAACCAGCTCCCATCAATGCCGAAGGCTTCATTCCGAGCACAATCCTCCAACCAGTATAACAGCCCACTCCCATGGTTTTCTAAGTAATTTTAATCAGTCATGTGTGTACCATGGAAACTCGACAGCTGTGCACTTGGATGACCTTATTATCATTAGCAGCAAATTAGTTGTTGAGCTGGGAATTTTTCATCAGGAAAGACTACATGATTTCATAAACTTGGGAATGGCCAGGTTCTATTTATTTTTTCTAACTGTAATTTACAACGTAGGAAATGAGCACATTTAGAGTGAAATTCACACTTTAATGAAGAGGGATATATCTGAAGTTTCTTTCTAACACATTTTCTACATTCCTTTATTCTCTTCCAGGGAATAAGAGAATTGCCATCATTTAGAAATTTTCCCAGTGAATGAACAAGAGGAGTTTTTTTAGTGTCATTTGCTTTTGGCTTTGGAAGCAACAAAAGTTGCCTCCTGGTGGTCAGGAGATCAACAATTCTCTGGGATATTGGGAAAATCATTTAAATAATTGCCCCAAAAAGGAGATCTTTAGGTCCCCATGATGAAAGAAGCACATTTTGGTATTAAGATTACCCCAGAAAGAGTCACAAAACCTGCTGAAGACATGACCACTCACTAGATCATGTTTCAAACAGGTCAGTGGACATTAATTTTACAGCCCTGGTTGTACAGCCCAGACAGCACTTTTCTATCAGGCATCCCAATACTCCATATATTAGAACAGAGCTGTCATTGTTTTCACCTCTCAGACTTTTAAATTTTCCTGTATTGCCTTTAATTTAATATTTAAGCAAGCTCTTATGCTTCAAAAAATACTCCTAACGGAAGATTTCACTGCTCTTTCTTCTGTAAGAGTAGCTTCTCTAGAGGAGGCAGTAGTTTTGTCATAATTAGCCCCTTAATAATCCGATAATTACCAAAAGCTCATTCCCCTGGCTGTTAGCATCCATGTGCTAGGTAGATCAATTTCTTTGTAATTGCACAGTAGTATTGCCAAATAAGACAACGACTCTGTAAATATTAAAGATGATCTGTGGGTGTGCAGTTAAGGATAGAATGAGTGGTATAGACTGCACAACTTCCTTCCCTTTCTTTCATGAACCCTCAAGGTGATGTCCATATTGTTACACCAGCCTCAGTTCTCTGTGAGCAAAATTGTGAAGGATGTAAAATAAGACTTCGGCCTACTCCTGCATTCTCTGTAGCCTCTCTCTATTCATCTCTCATCTCATCCCAACACTACTGCTCTCTAAAGGAACCAGAGGCAAGTTGGGCAGTGCTAAGGTAAGCCCCTTGAGGGGAGGGGAGTAGATACTGTGGTGCTCTGTCAAGGGCTGCTCTCCAGGACCAACACACTCATCCTCATCTGTTGGGAATGTCAGCTAGTGAAGGCTCCCCACAGCCTCTACCCCTGGATATTCCTTGCCCAAGTTTGCACCCACTACCAGGGAGCAGCCCACAGTTAATCACTGGCTAATGCCGAGATACAAAGGTCTGACTCCTTAGCCTCATTTGGAACAACTCTAAAGGGCCATCCCAACTCCAGGGCCCCCATAGGGTTGGCTGAGGCCACAGGTGCAATCTCCCTGCACATCAGCTTCTCCCTCTGCTCAATGTTGCCTTTCTCACCTCCAAGAGTGCTCCCCAATAAACCTTCAGCGCCAAACTTCTCATCTTTAATTGTGTTTCCAGGAAACCCAACTGAAGGCAGACGGTTACCCCCAGTAGTCTTAGACTGCTGTGTCATAAGGAGGGGCAGCAGAACCATTCCCCAAAGAGGTGAGACTCACAACCAGGAATACAAAGTGGTTAGATCCAAAACGTGAGCTAGGAACTAAATTCAATAATCCAAAATAAAATGAAATGAGGTTCAAGACAAGCAGAATCAAGCGCTTTAGGACTAATTGCAAAAACAGAGTACACAGCTTTTTACACCTGAATCTATCATACCTCCTTAAATGAGCTGGTCCCTCATGGCATCTTCTGGTTGTTCAGAACACTCACTAAAGTGCACTTTAATTGACCTTCACTCTGAGGCTCCTATAGTCCAGGCACACTGGTCATAACCATTTCCACTGTCCACACCATAACATGGGATCTTGCAAACATGGCCCACCCTCCACCCCCTCCAGAGCTTCATTTGAAATTCCAAGGCTGAGAAGCCCATTCTGTCCTATATGTCTTCATCCCAACTCTCTGCCTCTCCTCACTGTCTTCCATAGTCCAGGCTATGGGTCAACCCCTCTAGACATCTGTCAAAATTCTCTGAGCACTTTGGAAGCTCAGTCTATTGCCAGGAAATTACCTTAGATTCTCAATGTTGCTTATTGTGCATACAGATGCAGGGGGAAGAGGGCCTAACACATTTGCTTTAAATGCGGACATGTTTTTCTCTCAGGCATTTGTTTTTTCTGCTTCTCAGCAGGAAGGAGATCCAATATTCTCCTGCCACTTTCCCAGGCCACAAACAATGCTTATATCCCCTCTGAGTTATGATGGTGAATATTGACTGGGCACTTGCTATGGACTAGGCACTATTCTGAGTGCTTTACATGCTTTATCTCAGTAATCTTTATAACAACTTTGTGACACAGTTAATATGACACCTGTTTTACTGATGAGGAAACAGGGGTACAGAGGGGTGACCTACCTTCTCCCACAATCAGAAAGTGGTGGAGCCAGGTTTTGAACTCAGCCAGTGACCCCAGCCAATAAGCTTTTTTGTCTTGCCCCACACCTAGCATCCACTGACATCCATTTTTCCCTCCATATGTTAAGGATTTCCTTTCCACTCTGGATGCTGCCAGTACCCAGTAATGACATTCCCAGTAATGTAATATCAACATCCCAGGGATGACCTCACCAAAGCCCTCGCTTTCCAGTTCCTCTGGAACTGTTTCAATGGTATACACCCTAGACCTTCAGTAATTGACTCCCGGGGTCATACGCTTCTCAAATACTCAGCTCTGAAATGTCCCTCTGACCATCGCCTGCTCTCCTCTACTTGTCCTGCCTCCTCATTCCTTCCAAACTGCTCTTTGGCCCCACTTCCTCCTCTGTGGGTATGGCCTACCCTCTTTCCACCTTTCCATTTCCTCCCTTCCCTGACCAGCCTGTGTTCCTATCTCCCCTTCAATCCCTCTTTCATCGGCACCTGAAAGTCCCTCACTTTCCTCTCATTGCACACATTATGCTAATCCCGTCTTGCACTTTTCTTTTTTTTTTTCAGTGACTCCCACTCCCTGAGTAAAGGGAAAAATTCAAGTTCCTAAGCAAGACCTTGAAGGTACCGCATGGTCTTCCTCAACCTGCTCACATCCCACCACCGCTGTCCCCCACGACTTGGTATTCTGGCCACAATGAGCACCAGTCTCAAATGTGCCATGCCTCTCCATATCTTCTTGTCAGAAATTGTCTCCCCTTCTGCGCTTCTGGAAAGAAGCAACAGAGCCTGGTGACTTCTTGGGCAGAGGATTGGGGGAGAAGGAGGAAGGGAGGGATGAAAGTAGTGGATGAAATAGAAGATGACTTAGAGATGTTTACTCTGAGCACCTGCAAAGAGGAGAGTGCCGTTATACTGCAGGGACTCCTTCAAGGAGGAAAAGCAGGCAAGATACAGAGTCAAACTGGGCCTTCTCCGACCAGAGGTGTAGATGAAACATCCATGTAAGAGCATCATAAAAACAATCATAATCACAGTTCAACACTGATGCCCCCAAACAAGTATGCACATTTTACTCTGATTATGTGCCAATAATTAGCCATGAGGTATAGTTTATATGGATTACAAAAGCAAATTGGCCAGGCGTGGTGGCTCATGCCTGTAATCCCAACACTTTTGGAGGCCAAGGTGGGCAGATCATTTGAGGCCAGGAGTTCGAGACCAGCCTGGCCAACATGGTGAAACCCCATCTCTACTAAAAATACAAAAATTAACCAAGCGTGGTGGCACACACCTGTAGTCCTGGCTACTCAAAAGACTGAGGTGGGAGAATCACTTGAACCCAGGAGGCACAGGTTGCAGTGAGCCAAAATTGCACCACTGCACTCCAGCCTGGGTGACAGAGCAAGACTCCATCTCAAAAAAAAAAAAAAAAAAAAAAAGGAAGAAAGAAAACAGCAAATGAATGTAAGAATATTTTAGAATATAATGACATTCAGATAGGTAATAAAATATGAAGAAATCAACAAAACTTATCTATATAGCTGCAAGCTACTTGGAAATATGATAAATATCCTTGATGAAAATAAACATGTTAGTGGACTAATAAAGCTAGTTATCTCACATTTCATTAATAATTTATGAGATGTACTTCCAAATACTTGTAATATTACCAGGAAATTTATATATAGATTATTATAATGAACTTCACCATTAGGCCTAATGATGTTATATATTAAAACCAAATTTATCTTGGCCATTAATTTGAGATGCTTCAAAAAGAACATTTATGTATACTGTTTTAATTATCCATTGCCTACCTTTAAAATTACTTCAAAATCTTAGCTTTAGAATTTTATATATTTTGAAATTTTGATTTTCTAGAGAAAATATGGAAGTAAAAACGTAAAAGGGTAAGAACCAAGGTCAGCTGACAAGCAGAAACATGCCCTTTATGCCCTAGAAACCAGGGACCACATAGTGTTTACTTACTGGAAGAATTTAAGCTTTATAATATGTCTATTTTTATCACAAAAAATATTTTCCTGCCAGAGGTAAAGTGTTCTTTAAATGCTCTGTGGATTCTCTTATATCAGAAGCTCAGAAAAGAGGTTGCTAGTTGTTCTTGCAGAAACAAGGGCCACTTAACGCCAAAGACTCACAACATTTTGACATTGTAATTAGTCTAAGTTCAAGGAAAACCACAAAGCAAACATGTTGCTTGTAAAAATCACATATACTGCAAAAGATTCAGGTTTTATTAGGTTAATGACAGTGATGTAGGAAAGTTGCACAATCACATACAAAACCATTGACAAATGAGGATCTGACAAAGCTAGACCTGTTAACAATAAAAAAGAAAACCTACAAGCATGGTAATAGAATAAAAATATCAGAGATGAAAAATATGAATATCAAAAGATCAAGGCAGATCTTTAAGGAAATTGCTGAAGTCTGCAAACATTTTTGTGCCGTGAAGTTAAAGATAAAGTAAAGGCTGTTGCATTATGCTATCATAATGCAGGCTACCCAGGCAAGAGAAGATGCTGCCTAGTACCAGGAGGATAAGAGTGGAGACAAAGTAAGGATCATGGATGTAAGATATCCTTTTGTGAGTCGACAGGGCTCCTAAAGAACTGATGGAGAGGGAGGCCAAAGCAAAGAGAGGAATCAAGGATGACTTTGGGGGTTTGGGCTTGAGAACTTTGCGGGAGGTGAGTGGCATTTATTAGCACAGACTTTCATAAGCAGTATTTCTCCAGTTGGACTAGTAGTTAATAAAATATGATTTGATGTACCAGGCTGTGACTCTCACACATCTTGTCAGGAGCATGTTTGTTGGGGAGCACACCAAATTTGTTATTTCCAGTGTCATGTAAATGACTGCTTTGGCCACCATGCTGCTTGCTGCAACTCTGCCAACTGTTTTAGCAACAAAACCTTGACCCTTGCTTCCTCATCTTGTCTTTTAACCAAGTGTGAGCGCTTGGCTAGCCCACACTTGCTTTTTCGACAGAACTGTTCCTTCTAGAAGGACCTAATTGGTTCAAGATTAACTACCCCATCTGGTCCTCAAACAATCTTTTTTCCTGGCACAATGAATCTCCTTTCTGTGCTCCTGGTAAGAATTTATTGTTTGGGGCTGGGTGCATTGTTTCATGCCTGTAATCTCAGAGCTTTGGGAGGCAGAGGCGGGAGGATTACTTGAGGCCAGGAGTTTGAGACCACCCTGGGCAATATAGCAAGACTCTATAAAAAAATAAAATCTGTCTCTGTCTCTACAAAAAAATAAAAATAAATAAAACATTTTTAGAGAAATAATTTACTATTTGGATCTGAATTTATCTTTGTTCCTTGAAGTAAATTTCAAAGCAACTGAATTCTTATAGAACTAGAATACTAACATTCTAAGGAATAATAAACTCAGGTTTTTATTCTTATTCTTCTTGTCTTCTCATTCCATATACTTTCTCTGAGTAATCTCATTGATTCATTCATCCTACAAATATTTGCTTAGCACTGTTTAGATATAATGACAATGATAATGAAAGCTCACATTCACACAGTGCTTACTATGTGTGTGCCAGGCATTTATTGAATCTTCAAGGTGATCCTGTAAGATAGGTACTCCTGTTATCTCCAAGCTAAAGATGAGGAAACAGGAGATTAGGACATATTAAGAAACTCGACCAAGGTCATACAGCTGATGCCTGGTGGAACCAGGATTCAAATCCAAATAATGGACCTCCAGTGTCTATGTGTTATAACAACCACCCTCTACTGTCATCTCATTAGCTTTGCTTGTGCATCTAAATTACAGACTCAGATATTCAGTTTCTTGCTAGATATTTCTGTTTGGATGGCCCACAGAAACCTAAAACTCAAAGTACTTTAAAATGAGCTCATCTCCCTCTCCAAAGGCCCTCTTCTTTCTCGCAAACTTCAGTGAAGTATATTACCATTCATCCAATTACCCAGGCTAGAAACCTTGATGTGATCCCTGACTTTGTCCCAGCAACTTCCATCCTCAGCCAGCGTGCAATCATTTAAAATGTTGTCTTTTACCTCTTTACTATCTTTTGAATTTATTCACTTCCCTATGCCCACTTTTTAAGCTTCATTCCAACTCTGACCCTGTGTTAACTGACTTTACTGCAATAGCCTCCGTCTGGTCTCTGCCAATAGTAGGATCTCCATCTGTGCTGAAAAAGCCACTGTGGCCATGACAGAAGCCGTAGAAAGAGAGCTATAATTGATTGGTAATGTCTGTCATGGGAACAATTGCTGGCATTGGTACCAGGATGTCCCAGCCTTGCCCTAGCATCTTAATACAACATCTCAAACATGGAGGGCACATAATAAATGATGTTAAATGGATGAAAATATTAATATTAATGTCTTTTTATCTCTCTGATCCTAAGCACAATGTTCTGCACTATATATAGTCAACAGTTGTGTGTGGGGCCATCCTTGACAATGATAATGAATAATTTTTACCAACTCAATCGAATTTAAAATTTTTGAAAGCCTATTCTTATTTCTTGCCATGCTCTGTTAATTTATATCAAGTCTTTAAAGTTTCTTTCTCCTCTCTGCTTATCATCATCCCCCACCTCCCCATGCACCACCTTCTGTCTTTTCCAGGTTTTGGGAGCCAGATCACGTGAAATTTTGACAATCTACCCATGGGAAATTCTATATATCTATTTTATTATATGCCCTCAATAATAAAAATGTTCCACTTCTCATGTGAACATACGACATACAGGAAGAACCAGTGATGTGTGGAAATCCCAGTCTCTTAGTCCTTTATAGGTTTAGATATGACTGTTATACTACAGATCTTCACCTTGATTTGGAGACATATGTCTTTCTGGCGCCATATTCTATCCACTAAACTCTTGAAATTATGTTCTGACCTTATTATAGGGTTTTCTTCTTCTTTGTCTATCAGTCCACTCCCTAAACATGTCAGATATTTCCCATGCATATGATGAATATTTTATATTTGGCTGACTGCTTTATTTTTACCTCTCAGGCAAAGCAGGCTTTTACATGTTAAATTATTTGGTAGATATAAAAAGGATGTTATTTTTATTCCATGTCCTTGTTCTTGATACTCAAAATCAACAAGCATAGTCACTAATTCTCATTTAATTTATAAAGGTTACAATGGTTTGTTGAGCTGCCTCCCAAAAGATTCAAGGTGCTTACTAATAATAATGCAGAACTGCTGAACCATAGCATCTATTGGTCTGTAAAACTAAAGACATTTTAGCATTTGCAGGACTCCAGTCTGCTGCAATTAATTCTGATGAGATATCCAGAGTCCAGAGTTATTATCAGCTGGAGAGTGTCAGAAAGCTACTGGCCATTTTGAAGGTGAATCTTTACAAATGCATTTTGTTGTTGCCAAATAATTAGAAGTCAACATTCAAGTTTATATAAGTAATTGCGAATGGGTAGAAAAAAGTAATTCAGCAATTAGTCCATTTTTTGCCATTCTGAATTTTCTTTTGCAATGGAAACCCAACCTGCCTACATAACTCATACGTGTCAAATAACATAAGTGTTCTCAAGTTATGACTAACTCAGTTGACAGAAAGGGAGCCCTTCAGATATCAGGGAAAAGAGGTTGCATAACCAAAGAATTAAATGCGCTGTAGTCCCAGCTACTCGGGAGGCTGAGGCAGGAGAATGGCGTGAACCCGGGAGGCGGAGCTTGCAGTGAGTCGAGATCGCGCCACTGCACTCCAGACTGGGTGACAGAGCGAGACTCCGTCTCAAAAAAAAAAAAAAAACATTAAATGCATCCACATCTCTCTCTAGCAGGGACACTTGGATCATCAATAGCATCTGAAATGAGGTGTTGGGTCCTAGATTTCATACAGGGTCTTCTCTCTGAAGTTCCTGGGTGCTGGAGGAGCCCAGAGATACCAGGGAAATAGAGTCCCAGGACCACCTGCTAAAAATCAGACAAAAGTTTGGAGTGGGGCCATACAGTGTCAGACAGGTAAGGGACAAGTCTGGAAGCCGCTGGATGTTGTCAAGCCAGTGGATATGATGATATTTAGGAATTCTCATAACATTTCATTGGTCAGTTATGAGGTAGGTGGCGGCAGAGTCAGGTACACAGAATTCACAAAATACCACGAGGAAACGTGGAACTTACTATATGCAAGGAAGCTTAGTAGTTTAAGTGGAACATATAAAGGTGATTATGATACCATCCTGTCCTGAAGATGCTTCCAGACATAGTCAGGAAGACAGTGGTAAACAGGGCAGCTACAGAAGGGCCGCACAGGCACCAGGAAGCCCTTAGCGCGAGGAGGAGCATGGCATCAGAGTCTCACCCTCCCGGATTCTGTTCCATTCAGTTCTGAGTCTGGCAGTAACTCTACGTGACCTCCAGCCAGAAAACAACACAAAACCTGAGGCTAATTTCATGAGGTTAAGATTAAATGAAGTGAGGGAAGAGATTTTTTTAAAATATATATATATAAATACAAATACATCACATATGTATATAATTCATAAATACGATAACATAAACACTAGGGCAGTAGGCAGTGAGTGAGCACTCAATGATAGGTAGCTAGAGTAGCAGCAGCAGTCACTGTAAAAAGACTGACTTCTGATGAAGCAGAGATATCAACCAAGCACCACTTCAGCATACAAGCAGAAGAAATCTACTTAAACTAAGGTTTGTATTATGATATTTCACAATACCCAGTCTTTCCTGTCTCCATGAATGCCAATTCTATTTGCACAGGCCAAAAACCTTTGACTCTTCTTTCTCTCACACCACATGCCCTAACTATCCGCAAATCCTGTTGGCTGTATCTTCAGATATTTTTAGAATTCACTCACTGCTCACTCCCTCCCCTACTACCACTTCCTTCAAACACTATCATCTCTGGTCTGGATTCTTCAGTGGCATCTCTGCTTCTGATCTCCCTGCCTTTTTTCACCTATAACCTTCCCTCCATGCAGCAGGGACAACTTTCCTTTTAAAATGTTGGATCATATCACCCAACCCTGGTCATCCCCCTCCAAAGGTGACCTCGTGTTACTCAGAGAAAAACTCCACGTCCTTATGATGCTTGCCAGGCCCTCCAGATTTGACTTCCGTCTCTGCCTGTCCTCATGCTCTGCCACCCTGCCCCTTTCTAAGCCTGCTCCTGCCACACAGATCTTGCCGTTCCTCAATGACATCGAGCGTGCTCCTGCCTCAGGCCATTGCCTTTGCTGCTTGTGTTTGTTTGGGCTCTCCAAGAAGCAAATGCTAAGATGAAATTAGATGTGCGTGAAATGTATGGAGGGGAACTGCAGGTGAAGGATAAAAGGGAGGGAGGGGGAGAAGGTGGGAAGAGCCTTTGACAGCAATACCAACCTGACATCTGTGAGGAAGAGGAGATGGAAGACAGATTGTGCAAGAAGGGTTCAGACTGCAGTGCAGTCCTAAGGAAGTTTCCAGAAGGCCAGATGGGTGTCTATCCCCGCCTCACAAGAGTGGCCTGAATTAGGATCTCACTGTGCTCCCACAATGGGTTGGAGTGGCTCAGTGGAAATGTGGCTTCCACATGAATGTGACAGTGGACCCAGAGGGAAGCAGATGGGATGTGGCCAACAACCAACACTGCTCCTCTCAGCAGAAGATCCACGTCAACCATGCTGTTTCCTCTCACTGGAATGCCTTTTACCTGATGTCGGCATGGCTAGCCTCCCCCTTCCTTTAGGTCTGTGTTCAAATGTCACCTTGTCAGTGAGATCACGCTGACCACTCAAAGAAAATAGTGTCCTCCACTCTGGCATTCCCTACCCACCTTACCCTGGTTTATTTTTCTTTATAGTATTTTTCTTCATCTAATATATTATATAATAACTTGTTTGTTATGTCTCCTCCCACTGGAATATAAGCTTCATGAGGGCAGGAATCTGTCTAGTTTGTTAACTGCCTTACTCCCAGTGTTTAGAATAATATGTGGCACATAGCACATACTCAATACATAGGAATTGTGAATAAGTGAACTTTAGAAGACACAGGTTAATTTCATCATTGCACATGCAGTTAACTTCCCTGCTGACTGTGGAACCTGACCTCACCACAAAATCTTATTTAATCTCCCCAAAATAACAAACAAATCTATTAACATGTTTTCCAGTTATTGAGGCTTAATACTAAAACATAATGAAATAAACCATGTAGTCAAGCAGAACCCTTTAGAATTCTCCATCCATCCTTATTTACTACACGAAATTTGCAAACTATCTTTAAGGACCTAGGCATCTTTACACAGAATCTCATCTTACTCTTTGCTTGATGTGTTTTAGTGGTTCTCAAAGTGTAGTGTGAAAAAACAATTTTTTAGGGTTGTGTATATAAGCTATGGGTCTTGTACTTATGGGATATACAATTAATTTCTTAAGGTGATTTTGACATTGCTTTCAGTAGAGTAGGTTCCCCAGGAGTGGATACTGACATGAGGATTCATGTGAAAATGATGTATCATAAACTGTTCCCTGGAAAAACTGATTGGGTCATAGGGAAATGGGGCTGAGCAAAAAGATGACATACCAAGCAAGCTCCCACGGAAGGTAACTTTGGTCTAATTCTGCAGGGGAGGTCAAGAAACAGAAGAGGTCACTCCTCAGAGTTGTCCTTAGAGTACTTATACTCTTGATCCAGTCAGCCATTGATGAGAGGCTGACACCCAAAGGATGTAAATTCCCAGGTACTTTAACTCTCAGTGCATGCCAGCAAAGTAGGCGGCCCTCCAACAAGAGATCCTGGTGCTAGCTGTTGGAATTGAAAGTGCAGTGAAAGCCTGAGGGCACGAAAATAGTAAAGAGATTGGAGATAATGTAGTAAAGGGATCAAGGGCATATGGGTGAAGCACTGATAATGCCTGCTGCACCTGCTGACTACATGTATGCCTCAATGAGCACAGTTCCAGAAGGGGAATATATATATATAAATGTTTATATATATAAACATAGCAAAACTAATCAGAATTAAACTTGGAATACATTTTTCAGTTTTCTGATTTCCGTTATTATCCATGAGTGTGTATTTATGTGAGCAGCGGAATTTCTTTAAATCACTTGGTATAGCGATCCAAACATTGTGCTTGGGATCACATCTAGTGCCTTTTTGAGTAGGGTTGTGTTACCATACATTTATATGAAGAAACCACACTAATGTGGTATGTATGCTTCCCTTTACCCACTCAGTTGGTAACATTAAATATTACATCTTCTTATCATAACATGCTAATCTTAAGATCTCAGGTAATTGCTTGAGGCTACTAAACCTTCTGAACAACTGCTCCGCTCTGAGCCAGATGGAAGGGTCAAACATCTTCACTAGTTTGCATCAAATTTTGATCCCATTTTCTGCACTTGGAATTCCATTCACAACTGTTTATGGGAAATGAAAGAATAAAGTGATGCTGCACATTGTAGACCATGAAACAAGCATTGCTGCTAGCGGCAGAAGACCAGCATTCAGTAAGCAACCTCAAGCATGATAATTCCTGAAAGCTTCAGTATTTTGGGGGGTTAAGACAATGAACTAGATTCTCTCAAAATTTCTTTTTTGTGATAAAAGTACATTGTTCAATAATTCTGTAAGAAATGCCCCAATTCACTGCTCAATAATTCTGTAGGAGGTTCCCCCACTATAGTATCTATTTGGGGAAGCTTCTGTGGCCTTCTCAAGACCTGTGACAATTTTGCCACTGCCTAAACTGAGAGAACATCACAGAGAAGTGAAAAATACTAGTTGTTGAGTGCCAGGTGCCGTGTTAAGTATACATAGCAGCTCATTTAATGTTCACAATAACATTATAAGGAGGTATTATTATACACTTTTTATAAACAATGAACCCGGGGCCCAGAGACATGAAATAACTTGCACCGAGTCACACAGCTAGTAAATATGGAGTCAGTATTCAAACCCAGGGAGGCCTAATTCTTTGCACTCTGCTGATGTAATGGGAAGAATTTCTAGAGCAGGAGTCATTTCCAGAAAGCAACACAGAGCCCTGGTCAAGAAATGTTCTTGTCCCCAGAGAAGAGAGAATTGAGAATCTGTGCCTGGCTGGGTTTCAGAATTGCTGTGGACAACTGATTGCCATGTACACTTTCCCCTCCTTTGGGATGGCATTGTCTACTGTGGTTGTACAATACCTTTTTTACCATTGAATATTGGATGTGTGGAGATATTATATAAATAGTTTGTTTCTGTAGTTCATAGGCCTTCAGAACAAAATAAATTGTATTCAAGGAGCTGTACTCAAAGATTCACATGTGAGAAGACACATCCATACCTGGATCTGATTTTGACAGGGAGATTCTTGACAGCCAATGTTGTAATAAGATGTGATTTGGGAGGGAGATTCCTTAGAGAACAGTGAGTATATTTTGCATGTGGAACATGGGTAAATAATTTGTGGCCAGAGGGCAGACTGTGGTAGATTAAAGATTGCCATAATATTTTTGCTACTACTCCCATTTAAGAGTAATGCTCAAGTCCTTGATTTTGAGATGGCTTTAGTGGTTTGCTTGACCCATTAAATCCAATAAATATGACATTATGGGTCTTCCAAGTATAGGTCATAAGAAGCTTTGCAGCTTCCACTTCTTGAAGTATTTGCTCAGGGTAAAGCCAGCCACCAAATATGAAATCTAACTGCTCTGAGACTGCCTTGCTGCTCAAGCTGGACATATGAAAAAACTATAAGCAGAAAAAGAAAGATATAGGTACCTGGCCAGCCCCAGATCTTCTACCAAACCCAGTCCAGGCACCAGAAGTGAGGCTGAAGAAGCCATCTTGAACATTCAAGCTCCACCAGACACAACGTGTAAAAGCAAGGAACTCATCTACAGCCAGAACCAAAGTCCTGGGCACATGACCCCAGTGGAGCTCTCAGCCATCTCCTGCCATTGAGTATCCCTGCTGAGACCCCAATGATCAAGGAGCTCTCACTATGTCCAGTCTGAATTCCTGATCTACAAAATCATGGGTATAATAAGATGATTGTTTTCTGTGACTAAAATTTGGGGTGGTTTGTTAGACAGCAACTGATAGCCGGAACACACTGTTCTAGGGACTCCTAAAGGAAAGTGACTGAGCTGCTCAATCATTTACTAGCTGTTTGCAATGGTCATTTTAATAAAATTAGTAGTATTATATATATGATATATATAATCACATATATATCATATATATATTATATATGTAAAGACTGGGTCTCACTCTCTTGCCTAGGCTGGAGTGGAGTGGCATGATTAGAGCTCACTGCAGCCTTGACCTCCGGGGCTCAAGCAATCCTCTCACATCAGCCTCCTGAGTAGGTGGGACTATAGGTGCATGCCACAACCTAGCTAATTTTTTAACTTTTCTTAGAGACAAGTTCCCACTATTTTGCCCAGGCTAGTCTCCAACTCCTGAGCTCAAGTGATCCTCCTGCCTCAGCCTCCCAGGTGCCGGGATTACAGGAATGAGCCCCCACACCCAGCCTATTATTAATCTTAACATTAAAGTTATGCAGGTTTATTAGAAAATATATAAAATTTTTAAAAAACAAAATTACCTACAATCGCACCACCCAGAAATACATTTACATATTTAAAGTGTCTGTATGCATATAGGCTGATCCTATATATAACCATTATCTAATCATGCATAAAAGCATACACAAATTAAAGCTTTAAACTAATTTTCTCATTGCTCACAAGTCTGTGGATTAACTGGGTGATTCTGCAAGCAGCTGGTGGGTCACCTGGAGCTAGCAGTCCCAGGCATTCTCACTCACACAAATGGGCTGTGGGCAGGCTAATTGGTTTATGGAGCCTAAACTGGGGTGTCTCTGCTCCACGTGGTCCCTCACCCTCAAGGAGGCTAGCCCAGGCCTCTTTACATGGAGGTCTCAGGACAGCAAGAACATGAGAAGATTAACTGCAAGACCTCCTGAAGCCTAGACTGGGAATTCCTGTGTTACCACTTCTGCCCCATTCTGCTGGTCCGAAAAGCCTCAAGGCCAGTCAGATGCAATGAATAGGGAGAATGACCAAGTCTTGACAGGAAGGGTGGCCAGTTCACATTGCAAAAGTAGATGTATATAGGAATGAAAGGAATCTGCGGCCATATTTTTTTCTTTTTGCAATCTACAATACTGTACTTGAAAAAAAAATTTAAAAACAAGCTTTTAGGCTTGAACAATATAATGAAAACCCTTTGAGTAAGTAAACTCTGCCCATTATCCTGTTAGGAAGACTCTGTACCATGTCTCAGATAGATGAGTTCTTGTCTCAAAATTGGGAACAGAGTCCGTTTGGTCTAAGGAAAAATCTCCTTGAAGCTCCCAGAGCCAATTTTTTAAATGAAGAGAAAAATTAATTTAATTTCCATTTTTTCTGCCCCAAACTGGTAGGTATTTATCTGGCCTGTTGAGTTACTACTGCATCACATAGAGGCATGGAGTCCCCCCACTAGAGTTTCCCCATCCTCTGAACTGGATAACTGAGTGATGTAATGATAGTGACAGGGTCACTGAGCCTAAAGATGACTTTTCTTGCCATATTCTGAATCAGCGTTTATCTCAAAGACTTGTAAATACCTTAAACTGCAGTACAATAGTTACCAAGATTTATTTCTGAGAGAAATGAATACCTCTGTCCTGCTTTGGGCAAAAACATCTCATGAGCTGAGGTTATACACCCTGAATAAACTAAATCCCAGAGATATATAAAGGTTAAATGAAAAATCAAAGTAAGTAGGTGATCCAGGTAAGTGGGCCAGTTTGGGAAATGCGTGGGAAGTGAGGGTGAGAGCTGTATCCCTGTCTTCAGCCATAAAGTGGGCGCCTGTTCTCCATGAACAGAGCCATTAATCAAATAGATTATTTATAGAATATCCTAGAAACAAAAGTTTCCCTCTGGGTTGCAATTGTCCTCACTTAGGTCAATGATACATGACAGGCTTATCATAAAGTCTCTTAAGGAAAAAATCTACAGTGTTCTTTGTTTCTTGAAGCACAGAAACTTCAACCTGGCTAAGGTCTATACTCTGTCAAAATTCTTTCAGCAAACTTCTTGATCAAAAGCTTATTTTGACAGTTTGCAGTGTGCCCATTTTAATGTGATGTAGTCTAATAGCTCTGGTATTAAATGGTAACGAAACCAGGATGGCTATTATCCAAAAAACAGGTAACAAATGTTGTTAAGAACGTGGAGAAAAGGGAATCCTCCAACTCTGCTGGTAGGAATGTAAATTGGTGTAGCCACTAAGGAAAATAGTATGAAGATTCCTCCAAAAACTAAAAATAGAATTACCATATAACCCTACACTCTCACTTCTGAAATACATCCAAAGCAACTGAAATCAGTACGTTAAACAGATATCTGCACGCCCATGTTCACTGCAGCATTATTTACAATAGCCAAGACACATCAACAACCTAAATGTCCACTGATGAATGGATACAGAAAATGTGGTATATACATACAGTGACTATTATTCGGTTTTTTTAAAAGAAGGATATCCTGCCATTTGTGACAATAGTGGATGAACCTGGAGGACATCATGCTAAGTGAAATAAGCCAGATGCAGAAAGACATATACTGCATGATACCACTCATATGATGAGTCAGTAATAGTCAAACTCATAGAAACAAAGAGTGGAATGGTGGTTGGTTTCCAGGGGGCTGGTAGTGGAGAGCAGGGAGTTTGTAGTCAAAGGGCACAGTGTTTCCATTTTATGAGATGAGTAAGGTCTAGAGGTCTACAGCACAGTGCCTATAGTTAACAATACTCTGTTGTATTCTAAAAATGTTCTAAGAAAATAAATACTATGTTAGGCATTTTTAACATACACGTAAAAATAATAATAATACATAAGGAGCAGCTAGACACAGTGGCTCATGTCTGTATTCCCAGAACTTTGGGAGGCTGAGGTGGGAGGATCACTTGAGCCAAGGAGGTCAAGGCTGCAGTGAGCTATGATTGCTCCATTGTACTCCAGCCTGGGTGGCAGAACAAGATCTAAGTAAATAAATGAATAAATAAAAATAAATTAATAAGAAGGGGGGAAGGAAGGAAATTCTTGAAGGTGATGGATACGTTTACGGCATAGATTGTAGTGATAGTTTCACACATGTATACAGTTATCCCTTGGTATCCGTAAGAGATTGGTTCCAGGATCTCCCATGGATACCATAATCCAAGTCCCTCATATAAAATGGCATAGTATTTGCATATAACCAATGCACATCCTCTCATGTACTTTAAATCATCTCTACATTACTTACAATACCTAATACGCCATAATGCTAGGTAAATGGTGGCCATACTGTATTGTTCAGGAGATACTGAGAAGAAAAAACTGTACATGTTCAGTACAGATGGCTTTATTTCCCAAAATCTTTTTGATCAGCAGTTGGCTGAATCCTCAGATGTGGAACCCACAGACACAAAAGGCCACCTGCACCTATCTCCAGACTCATTCAGGCTGTATACATTACATGTGTATAGCTTTCTGTATGTCAATCATATCTTTAAAAAGTAGTTTAAATAAAATGACAACCAGAGAGAGGTCCTTGAAAAGAGGAATGATAAGCGTGAGCCCTAGCAAGGACTGACTTGGTTTCACATTCTAGCTTCTGGCTTCTTGCCACTGTCTGTGTAGCCTTGAGTGTGTGCTAATTCACCTTTGGTTCTCCATCTGTGAAAGGCAATAAGTCGGTTAGATAATTGATTAGATAATGCAAGCAAGTGCTTAACACAGTGTCTGGCACATGGTGGGCCCTGAATAAATGTAAGCAATGTTTGTTATTAGAAAAGTAAGCACAATTTGGGGCCAAGGACCTCTTTGTCCCAGGGCTGACAGCGAGACCAAGAAGAGCACAGCAATAGACATTTTCTACACTGAGAAATCTGCTATGTTCCATACACACAGGACATGACATGACCTGCAGTGGAAATAGAGTCATGGGGACAGCCAGGTACATTATAACAAGTTTAACTAAGTTTGTGAAGTGCTAAGTCTCTGTAACTATAGAAATTAAATCATTCTCACTGGACATATATAAAATAAAAACTGATAATAGAGAAATTGAACAAACCCTAATGCCATTTACTAAAATTCAGAAAAACAGGCCGGGTGTGGTGACTCATGCCTGTAATCCCAGCACTTTGGGAGGCCGAGGCAGGCAGATCACTTGAGGTCAGGAGTTTAAGACCAGCCTGGCCAACATGGTAAAACCCCATCTCTACTAAAAATACAAAAATTAGCTGGATGTGGTGGTGGGCACCTATAATCCCAGCTACTCAGGAGGCTGAGGCAGGAGAATCACTTGAATTCAGGAGGCAGAGACTGCAGTGAGACGAGATCATGCCACTGCACTCCTGGGCACCACAGTCAGACTGTCTCAAAAATAAATAAATACACAAATAAATAAATAAATAAATAAATAAAATAAAATAAAATTCAGAAAAACAAAGAAAACCTAGGCATTATGGCTCTGAGGAATCTAGCTAACACCAAAAGTTATTTTTTTTCCCACTCCTCAAAATATTCACTTTCCCTCACAGGCAAGGAAATATTGTGCTGCTTCCTAACCAAACAGAAGCTCCAAGCATGAACTTCAACAGGTCAACTTCCCTCTGCCTCCCCAATCAACCATGAAGAAAAGACCAATTTCACTAACCAAAGGACAACTAATGACTCGTGTTTATCTAGTGTATTAGTCCGTTTTCATACTGCTATGAAGAAATACCCGAGACTAGATAATTTATAAAGAAAAAGAGGCTTAATGGACTTAGAGCTCCACATGGCTGGGGACTTCTCACAATCATGGCAAAAGGTGAAGGAGGACCAAAGGTACATCTCACATGGTGGCAGGCAAGAGAGTGTGTGCAGGGGAACTGCCCTTTATAAAACCATCAAATCTGGTAAGACTTATTCACCATCACAAGAACAGCACAGAAAAACCCACCTCCATGATTAAATTACCTCCCACCAGCTCCCTCCCACAACATGTGGGGATTATAGGACCTACAATTCAAGATGAGATTTGGATCGGGACACAACCAAACTATATCACCTATACTCAAAATAATGTGTTGAAAAGTAAATATGTTGTTTTATGTAATTTTGTGGAAAGAAAACTGTTATTGTAGTGCATTCTAACTTACTTTTCCTCAGTTCATTCATAACATCTTATGAATATGTATAATTTTAATCTGGGAGATTTATTTAGTTATTTATAACTATATCTCTCAGGTGTTATTTTCCAATGTTGCTCCTTCATTTTAAAACAAATGCATTTTTTGGGCCTGTACACACACTGGGGTTCCCAACTTGCATTCTATTATTGCAGCTATAATGTTTTTGGAGATTTGAACTTGTGTATGATACCATGTCCAGCTTGGTTAAAGGATATAATTAAGAAAGGATTAAAATCATGAGTACAGCAGATTAAAGGTGAAAGAGGGGATTAAAAGCATGAGTATAGCATAAGGATATTCCTAGCTGGGAAGATAATCCTGTAGTACATGGAACACAGAGCCGATGTCCAGTGTCTAATTTCCTTGTGCAGGGAAACTGCATAGAAGAAAATCAAGGCACCAAGAGTGAACTATCTTCTGCAGGCATTTGTTCATGATGACATTTAGAGGAGTCCACTGAGAGACTCCAATGGGGGACACCTAGGCTATCTCTTCACCAAACATTTAATGGATTTGTTTCCAGAGTGTATGTCTGTAGTTTTATAAAGTAAATCAATGGGGAAATGTGATTTACTTTATACAATGCACTTTACTGGCCATTCCCTGGAATGTATCTATTCCATAAATGTCAAGGATAGCTGCCCTGTATCTGATCCAAACTTTGAGAGAGATGTGGGTCAAACTCCATGAGCTACAATATGGTTGGAAGGTTTAACACTCCTAGAAAACAAGCTACAGCCTTAATGATGACAAATACTTCAGCTCATGTCTCATAAGTGCTGAGGCTGGCAATGCTGCCAGGCAGCATGGCAACTCCCCTGGATGGGGTGCCGAAGCAAGATTCGTGGTACACGCTTCCAGCAAACATTTCATCAGTGATGTTCAACCCACTCAGCAAACCATTTCTTTGCTCACTGATCTGTATCCTATTTGCCATGTAGACCCAGCAAAACAAACATTTTCAGTGACATGATTGCAAATGTTTCTGTCACGTAGGCCCATTCCAAACAATCTTGAGTTTGGATTTATTCTTGGCAAGCAGGAGACAGCTCCAGGAGCCTATGAGGATTTCTCTTAACCATCCACATCTCAGAGGCCATCTCTCCTGGGAGACCCATGAGATTTCTTCCACGGCAAAAACAGCAGCCTGGGAGCCTCCTGAGAACTGATGTCCCACCTAAAATATTCATGGCTCAGATTCCCACAGGCTGATAAAGCAGTGCCTCACCTAATGACATTTCCCCCAATACACCATCAAAAACATGGGGTCCCAGGGATATGGTAAGAATGCTTTACTCTTTTGCAACATTATTAATCTTCAGTGTTTCACTGCTACTGAGTCATATCTTTTAATAAAAACATATGAAACCATGAAAAAATTATTCCAGCTCATTTTATGGACTGATCTGATTCTGCTACTCATAAATTATGGATGGTTACATCCTGTGGCATTTTAGTTCTGCTCGCTTTATAATTTAGTCTGACATTTGGATAGCCCTGGCCCTTCTGCACTAAAGTACTTTTGAATCACTTAATTATAACCATTATATCTTGGGGGAAAATGTGTACCTGTAATGACTTGCCACTATTAAGCAGCCAACTGATGACAGTAAAAGTAAGTTTTTTTATACAAAAGAAAGAAAAGTCACTCTATCTAAAAAGAATTGTCCAAAGTTAAAAACTTTGGGTGGCAAATTATAGAAACCTATTCAGACTGAAGCAAAATAAACAGAACGAACTTGGGGCATCCAATGCTGTCTCACTGAACCCAGAAGCATCAAGTTCAGCCAAGCTTGGAGAACAGGAAGTTAGAATTTGCAAGCCAACGGGAACCAAAACAGCCAACCTCATCACCTCTCACTTTCTCTCTTTCCTTCCCTTGGATCATATGATTTCATATTTCTGTACTCTTTATTTGCATTTGCTTTATCTTTTCTTTTGCCCATTGGTGTTTTCAGTTTCCCCACTACAGCATGAAAGTGGCTGCCCCAGCTCCACAGCTCTGGTACCTCCCAGCTCCAGAAAGACCACTGGTACCACACTCTGAGAGAGAGAATCTGATTGAGTCGGCTTGGTTCAGGTGTTCACTCCTGACCCAAGCAGCTACAGCTGCTTCACCAGTGAAACATACAAACCTTAAATCCAGTTAATCATTAACCCTTTGGTGATACCTTAAAGAGAAATGTCTATGCTTAAGGATAAAGTAGGAGGCACAATACTTAATGAATAAAGTAGTAGAATCTTAAAGTTGGAAAGGACATTAGAAGTCATCCAGTGGATTTTTCCACCAATGCAGAAATTCCCCATCAGCTCAGCTTTCCTGATGGAAAGCCACAGAAGCATTCTCAGCTTGAATACGTTCTATAACTGCGTGCGTGCTTTTTGGCAGAGGTCCATTCTACTGGTGGGCAGATTTCACCTTCAGACAGATCTTACTTGTACTGTACAGAAACTGTCTCCCTCCACTGTCCATTCAAACACTTGGGGCTGTTCTCTGGGGTTCACAGGAATCCAATTCTAAATTCTAGATGGTAAATATTTTAAGATGGCTGTCTCACCATATGTCCTCTTCTCCAATCTTGACATTTTCATGTCCCCCAGACATCCCTTTAGATGACATCATCCTGATGATCCTTTTCTATTTGCTCTCTGGTTTGTCAGGGTTCCTCAATACTTGGATATAACAGTTTAAAATTTGTGGAACATCCACACGGATGCTGACTGAGACTCTTATTAATTCCCACCTGGATGCAATATTTCTATTGACATGGCCAAAAACTGTGTTAGCTTTTTGAACAGTGCACTATGGGGTAGCATTAAACGTCCAAATTGCCTGGCTTATAGGCTGTCTCCTCCATTTACCAGCTGTGTGACTTTGGGGAAAAAAGTCTCTCTGCAACTTAATTTTCTTACCTGTAAAGGGAGACTATGTCCAGTGCCTACTCCAGATAGTTGCTATGCAAATTATATAACTAATGTAAAGAGCTTAAAATAGTACCTGGCACGTGGTAAGTGCTCAATCAATGTTAGGCATTAGTTTGGAATGAACTGACTACCATTGTCTTTTATGTGACTTTCTAAAGTGGTTACATTTTATCTTGAAGGACTTAATCTGTTAGTTCAGCCTACAGATATCATTATATGTCCTGATTACCTCACTCAACAAATTAGTTATCCTTCCCAGGAATGTGTCAGAAATTTGTTGATTATGACCTACATGTCCTTAAGATAATGAAAACATTGAATAAGATAGAACCAAGGAGAGAATTTGCAGCACGCTGATGAAGCCCTTTCACAGAGTATCTTTAATTATAAAATGCTTTCCCATCATCTCATTCAAGTTAGGTATCATTAGCCCTGTTTTTTAGATGAGGATATTAAGACCCCAAACTGTGAAGCTGCTTGTTTGAGAACACAAAAGTAGTGAGTGAGTAAGCCTAAAGTGAAACCTAACTCTCCTTTTTACCTTACTGTCCTTTGGCTACTGTTGGTGAAACCACTAAAAATTCTCATCAACTTTATCTCCCGCATTTTGTAAAATCTTCTTACAGGGAATAAAGGATACTGAGTGAGAATGTTGAGGTGGGAATGATACAGATCTGCATCGAAATCTCAATTCTGCCACTGAGTCACCAAGACAACTCTGAACACGTTAATTTATCTCAGCCTCAGTTTTCTCATCTGTAAAATGGATATGATGACAGTGCCTAGCTCGTAGGTTTACTGTGAGGGTGAAATGAGGTAATCACATGGACTGATCATCATAGTACTTGTGCACTCATTACACAGTAATTGTGATCATCCTCGTTTTTATTATTATTCACAAGAGGCTGTCAAGCAGCCCACTAAAGGCAAGAAGCATTACTTCTTTGGGCATTATTCTGACTAAATTACTTGCATTAAATAAACAACAAGCAAATAAAATGTGAAAATCAACCCTTAGGGATAGCCAGCTTTTTAGACCATACTGTCCAAAGTTAATCACTGAATACGTTCAATATCAATATGAAAGAGGAAAATGCACACCTTAACAATATACAATTTTTCATCTTTTAGAATGAAAAAATTAAAGTGATCATAATATCCAATTTTGTAGAACAAAAAAAGAATAAAATACCAAAAAAAAGAAATTTGGTTATATTACCAAATTCTCTTAAAAAGATCATTAATATCCAATTTTGTAGAGCAAAATAAAAAGAATACCAAAGTTGTACTACTGAATTCTCCTAAAGTTAGAGTAGTGTCCATTTTTAAAGATAGAAGCTTGTTGCAATTTGCAAATAATTTTATTACCTTTCCCCACACTACTTCTACAATCAAATTTTCCAAAATAATAATGTCTACTCACTGTTATTATTGTTATTATTATTATTACTGCTGCTATGGGCAAAAGCGTGACATTGCGGGATGGTTTTAAGGAACAGTATGGTAACCAGGCTGGAGCATCGTTTTGGACACAAAGCTGGACTCTAGCTTTAGCCATTCCACACATGTGGGTCACTGGCCATTCATTGTAAGAGCAACTCATTAAAGAGTGTGTGGATATTGGCAGTAACCATTCCTACTACTGGAAATACAAGCCCAAAGCCATGTTCTACCAACTGTGGGCCTCTGACACCACTGGACACCCAACAACTGCACATGACAAAAGACCCACCGCTCCTGTCTGGGTCTCAAGTAATGGAAAACACTTTATTAATAGAAACTGCTCACCTAGCTACACTGCAAAAACCAAGGAGCTCCTATTCATCTCCCCAGTATTTACTAAAGAGATTGTGTGTGAGAAAAAGAGCAGGCCCTGAGTAACATGTTCAGGGGAAAATTAGAAGAAAATGAAATAATAATAACTACTTTTATTTGCCTATGTGCTCTTATTTCTGCCTTATGTCTGAAAAGCGAATATCGCTTGACAGAAATAAAATTGTGATAGCATGAATATAAATTTAATATGAGGTTCAAATGCAATTTTAATATTTATTTTGTGGAGATAAACAGTAGCAGCACATATCTGGATAGAAAATGTATTATAAATCAAGCCAAGGACTCACAAACGAATCCCATTTTAAATGTATTTATTCAGTGTGGCAGAGAGAATGAGGCAGTGTCAACAATTTGGCACTGAGGGCTTCCCTTGCAGGAGTAGAAAGGAGTCCTTCAACACATCATTATTTTACTCCCATGTACAGCCTGTGCTTTGCGGGAAATCCTCTGGCAGAGGAAGCTGAGTCTAGCGGCTTCTACTCTGCTGGGGACTGGAGACAGAGGAATAACGAGAAGGAGGGAGTATTTTATAATCTAAGGGCCTTTTTCAGGTGGCTGCTCTGAAGACAGAGTTGAAAACCAGCTGGCCACCAAGCAGAGAGGGACGTGGGAGACCCCAGGCATGAAGACGACCAATACCTAAAGTAGCCATCAGGTGGACACAGCAAAGGAGCAGTTCCAGGGAAGGCCAATTATACCAACATCTTCAGGTCACAAGCAGATAAAAACTTAACATTGCAAATGAAAAGGCAAGATGAGAGAGGGACGATTCAGCCCCTGGCTCTCTGCTATGATTTCCTCGGATTCGGTTGGCTTGTACCAGAGCTTTTTCCAACAAGGAGGATCCACCTCTGTGAGAGAGCCTTTGCAAGACTTGAAATTGCCATTCTCTGTCTTAGCTTCATGACTCCTACCTCCCTAGGAAATGATTTTCTATATTGTGCGCACTTTCTTTATTTCTCTTTTTTTTAATTTCCCCAACTAGGTTCCCCAAAAAATGTATGTTTTCTTTACTATTGTATCTCTAGACTCTACAAAAGTGCCTGGCACCCAGCAAGTATATGTTCATTGAATATTTGTCAAAGGAATGAGTGAATTCCCTATCTAGAGTACCTATAAAGAAACACCTTAAGCCAGGGATGACATATTTGCTTCATTTTGTATGTCAGGTTTGATCAGTCAGCAGCAGCTTCTAGGAGAAGGTGAATCTCTGCTCAGTGGAAAAGCATGCTGCAATCCCAAATTCCTGGCAGGTGTGGCTCTGGGGCCAAGAGTGGGACAGCATTCCCCACGACTCCTATCTGCTAGCCCTGTTTTTGCCTCTGCAGTCAGTGCAACCCTGGTAGCACATTGCCCTGAAATCTCTGGGGGTGGGGCCAGACATCTGCGGTTTTTAAAGCTCCCTGGGTGATTCTCATATGCAGCCAGGGTTGAGAACCACTGAACTACCAGCTACTTGGGAATTTATTTAGCTAAACCCAGCAGCAAGCTCTGTTGGAGATGTGAAGAGGAATGAGTTAAAGGGGAGAAAGTTAAGTTGGCCTAGACCAGAACCCTTCCCAGAGACACAGACCAGTCCACCGGGCCACACAAGGGGGTTTTCTGTTTGTCAGCAGTCATTGAATTCACTGTTCGTCCTGTGTGTACAGCCCATGCAACCTCCATTCTCCACAGCAATAGCTCCTGCAGTAATCACAAAGCCTCGGATTTCTTACTACTAACTAGGAGTAAGAAAAGGGCATTTATCTGAAATTCTTGACTTGTGGTAAACCAGATGTAAACATCAAGAAGAATTAATCTCATGTGTGTAATGAAAATTTTTGCTCAAACCCACAGAATGTCCAAGAAAAGTAAATAATGAGTGTCTAATTTTCCTCTGTATAATTTGGCTAATTATACAACTCTCGGATTGTAACAGCGCTTGGGTAAACATAATGATATCTTATGTGCCACAAATTCCCTTAGTTTCATTAATCAATTAGTTTTCTAATTCTTCAGGTATCATTAAAGCCATCCTAATTTAAGAATAAGCAGATGTGTATCATAACAGAGATCCAAATTTAACCCCAGATACCTAATAAATGTATAAAAGGGAAAAAAATTATCTATTCCTAATATGCTATTGAATTACAAGGTTTGGGAAAGAAATAATACATGCTAATGATGAAATTAAAGGCTTTAAGATCTAATTTGATTACATTCTGTGAACATTGGTTATAGCTTGGCTTGCAGCTAAATTTATCAAGAGGAGTTTCCCATTCACATGGGGCTAAAAGCAATTTTCAAGCAATCAAAAGGCTAGAGTCATGGTGGATTGTTAGTGTTGGATAACTTTTATCAAACAGCACTTCATGCTCTGAATCTATTAGTTGGTAACAAGCATATACAAAACTAACATGAGCCCATAAATAGTGCCATTAGTTGCTTGTATATAAGAATAAAGATGTCTAATGGACCAATATCACACACTTTCCCACAGCAGCAGGGCTTATTTTACAACGGGTTATTATGCTAATAGATTGTAAAATAGTATACAAGAATGCAGCTTTAATGTATTTACCCCTGTAGACAAGGAGGGGGAAAATGCTTTGCAAGCAATTATCATGAATTATTACACTATCTAAAAAACAATTACTATAGACTCATGTGTTTCAGTTTTCCAAGTTTATTACCATTAGCATGCACACAGTGAAAGTAATTGAGCAAGCCACTCAAATCTGCACTTACAACACCCTGAGTAAGGTGATAAGAGTACCTACGCATCCATTCCCTCCTTCTGCCCCGCATCGATCCCCCACTCCAGAAAGGACTTTCCTTCTTGAATGCATCAAGTACTTTTAAGAAATTGAACAATGGATGTAATTTAGAATACAATTAGGTGAGCCACTTTTCCTTTTTCACCTCCAATTATCCACAGCAACATGCACACAGCCACCACTGCCTCCTTCCCTCAGTGCCAGCTGTTGCTCTTGAACATCAGATCAGGGCGATGTAACTCAGCCAGAGAAGCCCAGTCAGAGAGGTCCCCAGAGAGATGTGGCTAAACTGAAGCTCTTCTCCTCCTCCTGCCTTACTGATAACATCTGTTAGGCCTGTTCCCTAGGGCCTTATGCATCTGCATTGAAAACCCTCCACAGATTTGGAGTTCACAATCTAGTCCAGCCAACTCTCTTCCCTGGCACATCTCAAAAGTGTGTGCTCCATGAGAGGGAGGTGGCTGTGTGAAGTCAGGCTAAATAAACAGAATCTTTTCAAAAGATCAGTGTGACCATGCTTCCCTCCTCCACCCTTTTTAAAACTCCCTCATTAGCAGGGTGGTCTGCAAACCCTGCACGTTCAGATCTCTGCCCACCCCTGGCTTTTTCTGACACCAAGTTCCTTGATCTCTTTCACCACAGGGCCTTTGCACATGCTCTTTCTGCTGCTCAGAAAGCCGTTCATTTAGCCCCTGCAACTAGTTAACATCTAACCAGACTTCATATTTCAACTCATTTCCCTTCTGACCTCCCTAATTAGTTTCCTCACTCTCCCCTCACTGCCCCACCCATGATATTCTCTCAGTATACTATGGTCCTCCCCTTCAAAGCCCTAACTACATTTGCAAATTTGACTTTTATTTGTGTGATTATTGGTCTTCCCTAGCAAACCATAATCTTCATGAAGGGAGGAATTCATTTGTTTTACTCACCATTTTATCCCTATCACTAGTACAGTGACTGGCACACAGTAGGTGCTCAATGAATATTTCTGAATGCATGAACTTATAAGCCTCGTCAGAAAAGTAAAAATAAACGTCATGCATAAGAGAAGAGTGCAGGAATTGAAAGATCAAAATAGAGTTAGTATATTGGGGCCTGGTAAGAGACCGAATGATGTAGATAGGAAAGAACAAATGGTAGTCATTAAAAATATGGGATAAATTATAACTATTTCAAAAAACGATCAACAAGGAGGAAAGAGTATGAAGGATTTTGAGGACAGATTGCCTAGAAGTCAGGTGGAAAATGAGTTTTAAATCATGAGAGGAGTGGGGGTAGTACCTATGTGTCTGATATGGAAGGAACCAAGAAGAATGGCTTAGGAAAGAGCAGAGAATTTGTCTAAAAGGAAGAGAGAGAAAGGCCAACTTCACCGCAGTTTTCGACGGAATATTGGGGATAGAACCAGACTGCAAGGACTTCGGAGGAAATAAGAGGTAGGAAAATGAAAGCATCTGGATACATATGGAGAGATGGGAATCAGCTAATACTTACCAAGTGCATAGTGTTAAGTGAAAGAGTGTTTCAAGGTGGAAGAGGTGGATCTATGAAGAGCCTGTGTGGCCAGGCAGCAGATAGGGAGCAGCAAGGTCCCTCAGGAAACCACAGGATATAGACATCGATGGAAGGATTGGCTGTGAGAAGAAGCAGGCTGCCTCCTAGGAAAGCACAAGCAAGGAGAGGCAAGAGAAAGCAGGAGAGGCCAGAGGAAGCAATGGGCAGATCATGGCATAGACTTAAGCCTTTTCCAGGAAGAAACAAGGACTTCAGCTGGAAATCAGGTCTGGGGAGAGGAAACAGATGGCAGGTTACCAAGAAAGGAAGCGTGGAGCATATGCTTTTCATGTTTTGTTCTGCAGAAGAAGAGAGGAACCAACCCACCCAATGGAACTTCGAAGGTGAAGGCCTATTCTCGGTCATGCCAGAGACAAATAAGAACTTTCAGAAGTCATGTGTTGGAAGCATCAGTTGCTACAAAAGAGCCGAGTTCCCCTGGAAGGTCACTCTCGGCCATCTGTTAGTGGCAGGGCTGAGCATTAGTAACGTGGACAGCAACCCAGCTGCCTGAGGAGGCCTGGCCAGTGCTTCTCCACTGCCAGGACGTGTCAGCCGGGTAACCTCACTCTAATCAAATGATGGATGGCCAAGCTGTGAAGGAGAACTGCAGTGCCTCAGCCCTGGTAGTCCTGGCCATCTGAACCTCACTTGGCACTGAGTGGGGCTGCACCATACTCCTAGGTGGCATCAGGAAACATTAGGAAAGGAGGGCAAGCATCCCACACCCCATGTGCAACTTGGCAGCCTTAAAAAGGAGGGTTTGGGTGAAGAAGAATTACAACAGCCAGCCCCGGAGTTTTTTCCAAACCTACTTTTAATTGATGATCCCATTATATCCTTTCTAAACGCATTTTTAAACTTAATAAATGACTGTTTACTATAGAGCACAATACAATCCCTTACAAGTTAAGCTGTTCTCGTGAATCACTTGTAATTACTGGGCATTTTCAAGCCCAAGGGATGTATAACTATATTATTGTATCCCTGTGATTTTTATGAAGTCAAGGCAAGGAAACAAATCATGGTGGCTGAATTAATCTCTTTGCCAGAGCTCATAATAATCAGCAGAAAAATTTAAAATAACATAAACCAAAAACCTATCACTATTAAATCATCAGGTATTTTACTAACTGCTACTTGGTTTGTTTACTCTCAAAACGGAAAGGTTAAATAGAAGAAGGAGAAGGAGAACAGGGAGGGAGGAAGGGGCTTAGGGAAAGAGAGAGGGAATGAGTGGACAGAGGGAGAGAGAAAGGGTAGAAGAAGAAGGGAAAAGGAAGGAAGGAAGGAAGGAAGGAAGAGGGGGAAGGGTGGGAAGGAGGGAGGGGGATGGGGAGGGGAGGGAAGGGGAAGGGAAACGGGAGGGGAAGGAGGATATTCTATTCATTTCCAATTGCTACTTTAACAAATTACTACAAATTTAGTGGCTTAAAACAAAATTTAATCTTTTACAGTTTTGGAAGTAAGCAGCTTAAAATTTATTCCCTTACAGTTTTGGGGGTAAGAAATGTAAAATCAAGGTGCTGGCAGGGTTGCACTCCTTCTGGAAGCCTCAGGGGAGAATCTGCTTCCTTGTCTTTTCCAGCTTCTAGCAGCTACCTGCATTCCTTGGCTCCTGGCTCTTTCCTCTATCTTCAAAGCACATCACCCCAACCTCTGCTTCCTTCTTCCCGTCTCCTTCTTCTACATTTGATTTTATTTCCTCTTCTAAGAACCCTTGTGATTACACAGGGCCACTCAGATAATCTGCCCGTTTCAAGATTAGCTTAATTACATCTGCAAAGTCCCTTTTGCTGTATAAGGTGACATATGCACAGGTTCCAAGCATTAGCATCTGAACATCTTTAAGGGCCATTATTCAGCCTCCCACAGACATTTAAAAAAGAAAAGAAGAGGGGTTTCCAACTGAATGTGAAACATACACCATAGTAGAACCTCTAAGCCATTTTGATATCAAATGAACTTCAAGTTGTGTTGTAGGAATGGCTTTTTTTTTTTTTTCTTTTTTTTTTTTTGAGACAGAGTCTCACTCTGTCACCCAGGCTGGAGTGCAGTGGCACAATCTCAGCTCACGGCAACCTCCGCCCCCCCGGGTTCAAGCAATTCTCCTGCCTCAGCCTCCCGAGTAGCTGGGATTACAGGTACCTGCCACCATGCCCGGCTAATTTTTGTATTTTTAGTAGAGTTGGGGTTTCACCATCTTGGCCAGGCTGGTCTTGAACTCCTGACCTCGTGATCCACCCGCCTTGGCCTCCCAAAGTGCTAGGATTACAGGTGTGAGCCACCACGCCCAGCCCAGGAATGGCTTTTAAAAATTGTCCACTCCAAAAAAAATGCAGACTATGCCTTGGTGCCATTTTTATAATGTTTTCAAAACACATTCACACCTATTATCTGATTTTCTCCTCCAAAGATATCTTGTTAGAAAAAAAAGGCAACTTATCCCAAATTGTAGACAAGACTGAAGGAGAGAGCCTGCTGACGTGAGCACAACCCTGCCCCCCAGTCCCCTGGTGAGTCACCAGCAGTTGAATAGGACCAGCCCACCTCTGGACAGTTGTCCACTTCTCTTCCCATTTCAGGACACCTGTCAGACCTACTTCCATTATAGCTTTGTGTAAGAAAAAACAAGGAATCAAAGGCTCTTAGATCTTTTACAACATTTGAAAGAGAGATCATATAGTTCACCCTGGTTCACCCTTCTTCACCAGCATGCCCTTCTGGCCAAGCATTCTTGTCAGCTGAGCATTGTCACCCTGCAAAGTTATTTCCAGGGACATAGAGCTCTGTGCTCTACAAGTTAACCCACACATAGGCATCACTCTCCAGGATCTATTTCCGAAAATGGACCCAGTGAATCCTGGGGCCTGCACAAAGGTGGTGCCTTACATAGAAGTGAGAGCCAGGCTGGATGGCACATAGATGTGGCTCAGGCCCCAGGGTCATCTTGCAGGACACGCCTCGCAAAAGGACCATTGGCAATGCACTGGACAGAGAGTCTGAAGCCCAGAATCCCTTCCTTTGTATTCTCGTGCTAGTGACTCATTGATTTGTGCAGGTTAAACCACCCTCGCTTTATAAGGAGCTGGTCCAAGGCCAGGCTTGGCAAGAAGCTTTTGCATGGTGGTTAAGAGGATGAAGCATAGAGCCAGCCTAGCTACTAGTTACCTAATGCTGAGGAAATTCCTTAATCTCCCTGAGTTTCCTCAGCTTTAAAAGTGGGAAAGTAAACCTCACCAGTATCACAGGATCCTTAAGAGGACTGAAGAGATGGTGTGTGTGCAGAGTGCTCAAAACAGAGTCTGCCATGGGAGCTCTTACTCAGAGACCTGGGCTCTCATTCTATGCCTGACCATCCAGCTTTTCCTCTTCCACCCACATGAATTTTAACTGGGGGTATCCTCCCTCAGCAAAGTCCCTTTGCTCCAGATGAAACCTCTCCACACACACACACACACACACATACACACGTGTGTGCACACCATAACTGCTGTGCCTACCAATGCTGTCAGGATGCTACTAGTTCATTAAGCATTTTACTGTGCTGGGTGCAACAGGGCACACAAAGAAACTCTGCTTTCTCAGAATTCCAAGTTTAGCAAAAATAGCCCATGGGCAAATAACTGTAATGCAAGATAAAGTGTTGCAAGTGTTCTGAACAGGTTTGTATAAATAATGTGCAATGGGTTCTCACAGGCCCGTGAGAACGGTATTGTCTGGGAGTGAAAAAGAGAGCATCATAAAACACAACATGCGTTGGGCTTGACCCTCAAGCAAGGCTCGAAGATACACAGTTGATGGAAAGAACATTGCAAGCACGGTAGAGACTCATAGGGAATGAACATTATGTTGCTATATTTACTGGAGCTCAATCCAGTCTTCCACTCTGCTAACCCAGAAACCGGATTTATTATATTCTGGAGCCTGAGAATGGAGCTGGCACTCAGGGTAGACTCAGACTAACCACACTCAGGAGCCTGATGTATAACACCAGGCTCAATATATTGTTTCCTATGAGCAGTAACTTGGATTAGAGTAAATTAGTACGGCCATCATGTTTTCCCTGAAGGCAAATTATAATTAAAAAGATGATGCTTGGACATGAAAGCAGATCAAGGAGAGTTATGTAACACGATTGTTTTCTGACATTAAACTGAGGTAGTCTGATATGCCTTTGTTTCCTCTGAAAAGAACAGAGGCCTTAGAGAGATGGACCAAAATGTCCTCTCTCCTTCTTTTCTCTGTGGTTGACTAACACACCTCCTTTCCATCAATGTCATCTCTGTTTTTTTTCCTAAGGTCAATTATTTTAATCACCTCCTGCTGATTTTGCTGATCTGGAAACCAGCCAGTTTTTTGAAATGGTTTTGCATATCTCTGTTCAGACTCATAACTCTCATATGGAAACAGAAAAGAGTTCAGTATGATTTAGGGAGATAGGGATGAAAACTCTGATGAGGCCAGACCCCAGGGAGGAGTTGGACCTCACAAAGAGGGTTGTAAACAGGGAGACCACATGGTATCCTAGTAACCCACTGATGGGCCATTCTGTCTGCTGCCTCTCCTACTGAACCACTGCTTTTCCACATGGAAGGGATGCCCCAGGCAGGGCCTGTGCCATTCCCAGATATGGGCTGATGAGAGGAGGGTTTTTTCCAGCATTTTGAGTGCTCCTAAATCAGAGGAGGATTTTCTGACCCATAAGGCTGTGTATTGCATCCTGGTTCACTCTATATAAAAGTTGGAAGAGCTATACTCTTGGGAAAGAAAGGGATGACAAGTGAATGTAGGTATATGCATGGGAGAGAGAATAACAATAAAAATGGCAAAATGTTCCCAGTGCCTTTTGTTACCTCTCAAACTTGCCTTCCTCAACCTCCTAAACACAGTTCAGACATAGCACCCTCTGGCAGCCTTCCTTTTCCCTCAGAGTTGACCCCTCCTTCCTCTGTACCAGCGGTCAGCAAACATTTTCTGGAAAGGACCAGATAGTATGTGTTTCAGAATTTGTGGGCCATATGGTCTCTGTTGCAACAACAATCAATTCTGCTCTAACACTTGTTTAGAAATGTGCATTTCTTCCAATACGATTAATATATTAGGGAACAATATGAGCATGACATGAATTTCACGTTTACTTATGTGCAATTTCCTCTGTGAGAAACACTAAGTAAAAGCAAAAAAACTGAACACATCTGTAACAAGACACATAAGAAATTACATGATGCACACATACACACACACACACACCCATCAAACATCTGCCATCCACCCTCATTTCAGCGTGAGTGTATAAGCCACACCATGCATATCCACTGCTACAACTTTCCCTGGGATTCCAGACAACCCCCTCTGACTGGCCCACAATAGCTCACGAGCTGCAGCCCTTCTCACTCCCACTTCTACAGGCTAATGCCAGGACTTTTTCAAGGCAAACGGCCACATTTGTAGTAGTATTGTTATATGTTTCTTTTTTCTTTTTTTTTTTTTTAATTATACTTTAAGTTTTAGGGTACATGTGCACAACGTGCAGGTTTGTTACATATGTATACATGTGCCATGTTGGTGTGCTGCACCCATTAACTCATCATTTACATTAGGTATATCTCCTAATGCTATCCCTCCCCCCTCCCCCCACCCCACAACAGGCCCCAGGGTGTGATGTTCCCCTTCCTGTGTCCATGTGTTCTCATTGTTCGATTCCCATTTATGAGTGAGAACATACGGTGTTTGGTTTTCTGTCCTTGAGATAGTTTGCTGAGAATGATGGTTTCCAGCTTCATCCATGTCCCTACAAAGGACATGAACTCATCCTTTTTTATGGCTGCATAGGATTCCATTGTGTATATGTGCCACATTTTCTTAATCCAGTCTATCATTGTTGGACATTTAGATTGGTTCCAGGTCTTTGCTATTGTGAATAGTGCCACAATAAACATACGTGTGCATGTGTCTTTATAGCAGCATGATTTATACTCCTTCGTGTATATACCCAGTAATGCGATGGCTGGGTCAAATGGTATTTCCAGATCTAGATCCCTGAGGAATCGCCACACTGACTTCCACAATGGTTGAACTAGTTTACAGTCCCACCAACAGTGTAAAAGTGTTCCTATTTCTCCACATCCTCTCCAGCACCTGTTTTTTCCTGACTTTTGAATGATCGCCGTTCTAACTGGTTTGAGATGGTATCTCATTGTGGTTTTGATTTGCATTTCTCTCATGGCCAGTGATGATGAGCATTTTCTCATCTGTCTTTTGGCTGCATAAATGTCTTCTTTTGAGAAGTGTCTGTTCATATCCTTTGCCCACTTTTTGATGGGGTCGTTTTTCTTTTCTTGTAAATTTGTTTGAGTTCTTTGTAAATTCTGGATATTAGCCCTTTGTCACATGAGTAGATTGCAAAAATTTTCTCCCATTCTGTAGCCTCTTCACTCTGATGGTAGTTGCTTTTGCTGTGCAAAAGCTCTTTAGTTTAATTAGATCCCAATTGTCAATTTTTGCTTTTGTTGCCATTGCTTTTGGTGTTTTAGACATGAAGTCCTTGCCCATGCCTATGTCCTGAATGGTATTGCCTAGGTTTTCTTCTAGGGTTTTTATGGTTTTAGGTCTAACATTTAAGTCTTTAATCCATCTTGAATTAATTTTTGTATAAGATGTAAGGAAGGGGTCCTGGTTCAGCTTTCTACATATAGCTAGCCAGTTTTCCCAGCACCATTTATTAAATAGGGAATCCCTTCTCCATTCCTTGTTTTTGACAGGTTTGTCAAAGATCAGATAGTTGTAGATGTGTGACATTATTTCTCAGGGCTCTGTTCTGTTCCATTGGTCTATATCTCTGTTTTTGGTACCAGTACCGTACTGTTTTGATTACTGCAGCCTTGTAGTATAGTTTGAAGTCAGGTAGCATGATGCCTCCGGCTTTGTTCTTTTGGCTTAGGATTGACTTGGCAATACGGGCTCTTTTTTGGTTCCATATGAACTTTAAAGTAGTTTTCTCCAAGTCTGTGAAGAAAGTCATTTGTAGCTTCATGGGGATGGCATTGAATCTATAAATTACCTTGGGCAGTACGGCCATTTTCACAACATTGATTCTTCCTATCCATGAGCATGGAATGTTCTTCCATTTGTTTGTATCTTCTTTTATTTTGTTGAGCAGTGGTTTGTAGTTCTCCTTGAAGAGGTCCTTCACATCCCTTGTAAGTTGGATTCCTAGGTATTTTATTCTCTTTGAAGCAATCGTGAATGGGAGTTCACTCATGATTTGGCTCTCTGTTTGTCTGTTATTGGTGTATAACAATGCTTGTGATTTTTGCACATTGATTTTGTATCCTGAGACTTTGCTGAGGTTGCTTATCAGCTTAAGGAGATTTTGGGCTGAGACAATGGGGTTTTCTAGATATACAATCATGTCATCTGCAAACAGGGACAATTGGACTTCCTCTTTTCCTAATTGAATAACCTTTATTTCCTTCTCCTGCCTGATTGCCCTGGCCAGAACTTCCAACACTATGTAGAATAGGAGTGGTGAGAGAAGGCATCCCTGTCTTGTGCCAGTTTTCAAAGGGAATGCTTCCAGTTTTTGCCCATTCAGTATGATATTGGCTGTGGGTTGGTCATAGATAGCTCTTATTATTTTGAGATATGTCCCATCAATACCTAATTTATTGAGAGATTTTAACATGAAAGGCTGTTGAATTTTGTCAAAGGCCTTTTCTGCATCTATTGAGATAATCATGTGGTTTTTGTCTTCAGTTCTGTTTATATGCTGGATTATGTTTATTGATTTGCATATGTTGAACCAGCCTTGCATCCCAGGGATGAAGCCCACTTGATCATGGTGGATAAGCTTTTTGATGTGTTGCTGGATTCGTTTGCCAGCATTTTATTGAGGATTTTTGCATTGATGTTCATCAGGGATATTGGTCTAAAATTCTCTTTTTTTGTAGTGTCTCTGCCAGGCTTTGGTATCAGGATGATGCTGGCCTCATAAAATGAGTTAGGGAGGATTCCCTCTTTTTCTATTGATTGGAATAGTTTCAGAAGGAATGGTACCAGCTCCTCCTTGTACCTCTGGTAGAATTTGGCTGTGAATCCATCTGGTCCCGGATTTTTTTGGTTGGTAAGCTATTAAACAGGCAATTTCAGAGCCTGTTATTGGTCTATTCAGAGATTCGACTTCTTCCTGGTTTAGTCTTGGGAGGGTGTATGTGGCAAGGAATTTATCCATTTCTTCTAGATTGTCTATTTTATTTGCATAGAGGTGTTTATAGTATTCTCTGATGGTACTTTGTATTTCTGTGGGATCAGTGGTGATATCCCTTTATCATTTTTTATTGTGTCTATTTGATTCTTCTCTGTTTTCTTCTTTATTAGTCTTGCTAACAGTCTATCAATTTTGTTGATCTTTTCAAAAAACCAGCTCCTGGATTCATTGATTTTTTGAAGGGTTTTTTGTGTCTCTATCTCCTTCAGTTCTGCTCTGATCTTTGTTATTTCTTGCCTTCTGCTAGCTTTTGAATGTGCTTGCTCTTGCTTCTCTAGTTCTTTTAATTGTGATGTTAGGTGTCAATTTTAGATCTTTCCTGTTTTCACTTGTGGGCACTTAGTGCTATAAATTTCCCTCTACACACTGCTTTAAATGTGTCCCAGAGATTCTGGTATGTTGTATCTTTGTTCTCGTTGGTTTCAAAGAACATCTCTATTTCTGCCTTCATTTTGTTATGTACCTAGTATTCATTCAGGAGCAGGCTGTTCCATTTCCATGTAGTTGAGTGGTTTTGAGTGAGTTTCTTAATCCTGAGTTCTAGTTTCATTGCACTGTGGTCTGAGAGACAATTGTTTTAATTTCTGTTCTTTTACATTTGCTGAGGAGTGCTTTACTTCCAACTATGTGGTCAATTTTGGAATAAGTGCAGTGTGGTGCTGAGAAGAATGTATATTCTGTTCATTTGGGGTGGAGAGTTCTATAGATGTCTATTAGTTCCACTTGGTGCAGAGCTGAATTCAATTCCTGGATATCCTTGCTAACTTTCTGTTTCATTGATCTGTCTAATGTTGACAGTGGGGTTTCAAAGTCTCGCATTATTATTGTGTGGGAGTCTAAGTCTCTTTGTAGGTCACTCAGGACTTGCTTTATGAATCTGGGTGCTCCTGTATTGGGTGCATATATATTCAGGACAGTTAGCTCTTCTTGTTGAATTGATCCCTTTACCATTATATAATGGCCTTCTTTGTCTCTTTTGATCTTTGTTGGTTTAAAGTCTGTTTTATCAGAGACCAGGATTGCAACCCCTGCCTTTTTTTGTTTTCCATTTGCTTGGTAGATCTTCCTCCATCCTTTTATTTTGAGCCTATGTGTGTCACTGCACGTGAGATGGGTTTCCTGAATACAGCACACTGATGGGTCTTGACTCTTTATCCAATTTGACAGTCTGTGTCTTTTAATTGGAGCATTTAGCCCATTTACATTTAAGGTTAATATTTTTATGTGTGAATTTGATCCTGTCATTATGATGTTAGCTGGTTATTTTGCTCATTACTTGACGCAGTTTCTTCCTAGCCTCGATGGTCTTTACAATTTGGCATGTTTTTGCAGTGGCTGGTACCAGTTGTTCCTTTCCATGTTTAGGGCTTCCTTCAGGAGCTCTTTAGGGCAGGCCTGGTTGTGACAAAATCTCTCAGCATTTGCTTGTCTGTAAAGGATTTTATCTCTCCTTCAATTATGAAGCTTAGTTTGGCTGGATATGAAATTCTGGGTTGAAAATTCTTTTCTTTAAGAATGTTGAATATTGTCCCCCACTCTCTTCTGGCTTGTAGAGTTTCTGCTGAGAGATCAGCTGTTAGTCTGATGGGCTTCCCTTTGTGGGTAACCCGACCTTTCTCTCAGGCTGCCCTTAACATTTTTTCCTTCATTTCAACTTTGGTGAATCTGACAATTATGTGTCTTGGAGTTGCTCTTCTTGAGGAGTATCTTTGTGGCATTCTCTGTATTTCCTGAATTAGAATGTTGGCCTGCCTTGCTAGATTGGGGAAGTTCTCCTAGATAATATCCTGCAGAGTGTTTTCCAACTTGGTTCCATTCTCCCCATCACTTTCAGGTACACCAATCAGACGTAGATTTGGTCTTTTCACATAGTCCCATATTTCTTGGAGGCTTTGTTCCTTTCTTTTTATTCTTTTTTCTCTAAACTTCTCTTCTCACTTCATTTCATTCATTTGATCTTCCATCACTGATACCCTTTCTTCCAGTTGATCAAATCAGCTACTGAGGCTTGTGCATTCCTCACATAGTTCTCATGCCGTGGTTTTCAGCTCCATCAAGTCCTTTAAGGACTTATCTGCATTGGTTATTCTAGTTAGCCATTAGTCTAATCTTTTTTCAAGGTTTTTAACTTCTTTGCCATGGGTTCGAACTTCCTCCTTTAGCTCAGAGAGATTTGATCATCTGAAGCCTTCTTCTCTCAACTCATCAAAGTCATTCTCCGTCCAGCTTTGTTCCATTGCTGGTGAGGATCTGTGTTCCTTTGGAGGAGGAGAGGCGCTCTGCTTTTTAGAATTTTCAGTTTTTCTGCTCTGCTTTTTCCCCATCTTTGTGGTTTGATCTACCTTTGGTCTTTGATGATGCTGACGTACAGATGGGGTTTTGGTGTGGATATCCTTTCTGTTCGTTAGTTTTCCTTTTAACAGTCAGGACCCTCAGCTGCAGGTCTGTTGGAGTTTCCCAGAGGTCCACTCCAGACCCTGTTTGCCTGGGTATCAGCAGTGGACGCTGCAGAACAGTGAATATTCTGTTCTGCAGAATAGAATAAATAAATTGAACAGAGAGGCTACTCGGGGGTCAGGGACCCACTTGAGGAGGCAGTCTGTCCGTTCTCAGATCTCAAGCTGCATGCTGGGAGAACCACTACTGTCTTCCAATCTGTCAGACAAGGACATTTAAGTCTGCAGGGGTTTCTGCTGCCTTTTGTTTGGCTATGCCCTGCCCCCAGAGGTGGAGTCTACAGAGGCAGGCAGGCCTCCTTGAGCTGCGGTGGGCTCCACCCAGTTCGAGCTTCTTGGCAGCTTTGTTTACCTACTCAAGCCTCAGCAATGGTGGGCGCCCCTCCCCCAGCCTCACTCCTGCCTTGCAGTTTGATCTCAGCCTGCTGTGCTAGCAATGAGCGAGGCTCCATGGGCGTAGGGCTCTCTGAGCCAGGCACAGGATATAATCTTCTGGTGTGCCGTTTGCTAAGACCATGGAAAAGCACAGTATTAGGGTGGGAATGACCCGATTTTCCAGGTGCCATCTGACACCCCTTTCCTTGGCTAGAAAAGGGAATTCCCTGACCCCTTGCACTTCCCGGGTGACGCGATGCCCCGCCCTGCTTCGGCTCACGCTCGGTGCGCTGCACCCACTGTCCTGCACCCACTGTCCAACAGTCCCCAGTGAGATGAACCCGGTACCTCAGTTGGAAATGCAGAAATCGTCCGTTTTCTGCATCACTCACACTGGGAGCTGTAGACTGGAGCTGTTCCTATTTGGCCATCTTGGAACCGCCCTGTTATATGTTTCTTAACCATTTTACATGTGTAGAAATATGTTGTCATCTTTTTCAGGTTATCCATTTTTTATGTGTCACTGGCCAAGTTCTTGAGTGCTGTGCCCAGTGCCATTTCCCCCATAGGCCTTTTGTTTTTTATTACACAATTGTATAAAGTGTGGTGATTTTCAGAAACACATGTGCATCCTTAGAGCAGAACCGACTACACTCACCGTAAGGGTAAAAGTGGCCATAGACAATAGGTAAATGAATGAGCAGGCTGTGTTCCAATAAAACTTCATTTACAAAAACAGACAGCAGACTAGATTGAACCCATGGCCTTACATTGTTGACCTTGCTTTCTTTGTGTTATCTCTCTACCCTGTACATGATTCAGTTGCTGCACTCAGCACTGGATAGTGATTTATTTATTTAAATGTCCCTCTCTCCAACCAAGCCATGAGCTCCATGTGAGCTGAGATTCTTTTATTCATCCCTCTCTTTAGCACCCAGCATTGTGCCTGGAACACAATGGGCTCTCAGTAAAGTTTGCTGACTAATTTAATGAGGAAGTGCCCTCCTCACCCAGCAGATACTCCAACCCCACAAAACAAGAATTGTCCTCTTGCATTTCTCATTCCAGCATTATACTTTGACATTCAGATTCAGATGTAAGTAATATTTAATGAACCCTGTCTACTCAGCATATTGGAGTAACAACATGATTTTCTGTAATTTCATGTCATCCATCAAGAGAAACCCAAAAGATCTATATTATTATTTTCATTTCATGGGTGAGGGAATTAAATCTCTGAGTCTTTAAATAATTGCCCTAAGACACACAGCTAGGCTACAGTGTACTTCGGAAATGTTCTGTATAATAGTCCATTTTCAAGCTGCTGATAAAGACATATCTGAGACTGGGTAATTTATAAAGTAAAAGAGGTTTATTGGACTCACAGTTCCACGTGGCTGGGGAGGCCTCACAATTATGGTGGAAGGTGAAAGGCACATCTTACATGGCAGCAGGCAAGAGAGAATGATAATCAAGTGAAAGGAATTTCCCCTTATAAAAACATCAGATCTCATGAGACTTATTCACTACCACAAGAAGAGTGTGGGTGAAACCGCCTCCATGATTCAATTATCTCCCACTGGGTCCCTCCCACGACACATGAGAATTACAGGATCTACAATTCAAGATGAGATTTGGATGGGAACACAGACAAACCATATCATCACTATGGGTCCTGGAGGAAGAACATATAACCCTGTCTGAGGGTACCCTCTCCTTGACTTCCTTTTCTCTCTCTCCACAGCAAATGTGTCACAGTGTTGACTATCTATAAGATAGGTTTGCCTAACAAAAAGGAATGCCAAAGGAGGAAATTTTCCTACAGAAATAGTTTCTTAAAATCTCTTTCTTCAAAGCTGTTGAGGATATTACAGTAACCTAAACAAGGAAGTTTTGAAACAAAATAGATGAGGTTTCTGTTACCTACAAAAAATAAAGGTTAATGTTGTCTAAAATAATCATTAATTTTCAGAAGGCTCTAGAAGTTCTTTGGTTCTTAGGCAATGGCTTGGTTTTATGGGATCACATTGGTTTTTACCCAGCCTTAAGCATTCCTACATTTTGTATACTGTTTACAGAATGCGAAAGGGTTTCAGTTTCACCTGATTTTCTTCAACACGCAATAGCAAGAAAGTATTTATTTGGCTCATTCTTTATTTACGTAAGAAATTTAAGGGACTATGAACAGTATCTTGCCTGAACTGGCAAAATTACCATCTGGAGTCTGCAAATGTGAGTCAAAGGAATCTCCGAGAAAAGCAGAATGCTTAAAACCCACCTGGCCCCATTACTGCTACAGAACCTTGTTCAAAGGCCCATGATCCAGCCAACTCCCAAAGGTATGAAGTCTTGGCGAGACGGCCCAAGGCATTTCCTCATAGGCCACCCTGGCCATGCCTGGTTCTTAGCAGAGCATGTCACCAATAGCCCGAGGGAGGAGAAGGTTTTCTGCTCCTTGGTAGGCTTCCACCCTGGCTGAATGCCTGGAGTGCAGTGTGTACACAATCCATTTTATGAGACAGATGGAAATTGAGTTATAGCAAATAAATCATATGGCACTGCTTTTAGTGATGTCTTTCTCTAGGGAATCTTCCTGTTGACTAAGTGTGGCCTTGTAGCTCCTTAATTAGCCATGCAGATGTTTGGTTGATATTTGACTCCTGTGAGACATTTCTTACTTAAAGACTTGCGGTTTCTCAACATACAGAGTCCTGCCACTTAGTGTGAGGAGTTTTGTGAGTGGGTTATTATAATTACGTTCATGCTGCAAACACACACCCATGCCAACACACACACAAACACAGTTATGAACCAAATCACCCACACCCCCAAAGTTGTCATACCTCACCCTATCCAAATATTTCATGGAAATGTTGGAGCTTGTGAAAGCAGATGATGAATTGCACTTTGTAGTTCAAGTATCTCTTTTACTATTCTCTGAATAGATATCCTACCAAAAAGCCAAAAGATGCCTACTGAAGAGGTAACCATTTTTGGAATCAGACAGATAAGGGTTGGAATTCCAGTTTTACTAATTAGTGGCCATGTATCCATGGGCAAATTAGATCCTCTAAGTCTCAAATCCAAATCTATAAGGTTAGAATATTAATGCTGCCTACCTCATGAAGTTTTTGTGAGGAAAGTCCCTAGTAGCACAGTTCATTGAGTATTGTGTGTGTGTGTGTGTGTGTGTGTGTGCGTGAGTGCACACACATGCATATCTTGTTTTATGGGGTGCGGAGGAGTATTAATAAATACTATTTCCCTTCCCAGGTGATTTGCAGTTTTAAGGGCTGCCCACATTCTGGGTAGTTTCTGGACAGAATACACAGAGCTCAGGAAACTGCATTGTTGGGTAACCAGATCTATTTAATGAGAACAAAGATAACACAGTCAGGTTTATCTAAGTAATGAATAGTATTTGAATCGTGCAACATCAAATTTACAAAAACCAAGAAAAAGAGACTAACATTGATTGAGCACCCATAGTGTGCCAGAGACTTAAGGTAAATTGTTTTATTTAATCCTCAAACCAAATGAGGAAACTGAGGCTCAAAGAGATGAAGTATTTTAGCTCAGAATACCCAGCTTGTGCTGCAGCTCCAACACTGGCAGGTGGGTCTGAAAGACTGGGCTTAGTTTTGCCTGGGTGCCTCTCACCTCCTCAAAGCCAATTATTTAAAATGTGGGCAGTTATACAATAATGGCGCACATGAATAGAGACAAACAACATAGGACTAGAATCCCGCGAAGGCCTGTCTGAGGCAGCAGAGACAAGGAATAACAAATCAAGCATCAGCACTGGTTAAAAAATATACACAGGCTTGATGAAGAGGCACTACTAAAGACCAAAGAAGTCAATTCATGACTGAACATTGCTGATGTGCATACAACAGACAATTTCGTTGCTTTTCTGAGATGTGAGAGTGAGAAGTAGCCACACAGTTGGAGACCTGGAGACGTGCCACTTCCTTTGCAGATGAGGCAGAAAAGATAAATGGAACAGTCAAAACTTTGTGCTTCAAAACTTTAAACAAAGAGCAGAGATTCACTGACTGGGGTCAATTCTTAGGATGAACCAAAAAAGAGTCAACCTTGATTAACATCCTTTTGCATCATCAAAAGGAGATAGGTCAAGATAAGGTAATTGTAAGGTAAACTGCTGACCACACACAGCTGTTAAAGGAGTCATGTGCCAGCCAAAAGTGGGCAGATTTATTTCCTCAGGGGGCCTAGAAGCTCTGCCATCCCATAATTCTTAATAAAAAGCTAAATTTCTCTGCAATGACTTTTAAACTCCCATGATTTTTTTTCTACCGACATGACAGGACAGCAAAACAAAGACATCATTCTTTTCTATCTTATGAGCTAAATTGCTCCTTCTCTTGATTAGTGGCCAATTGTGTATTATTTCCTCTCTGCCGAAGGAAACTGCAGTGGAGAACCCCTAAGCTGCACCGTAGAATCACCCAGGGAGCTTTTAAAAACATGATTCCTGGCCCTGCCCCGGACCTAAGGACTCAGAATCTCTAGGAGAGATGAGTCCAGGAATTTGTATTTTTAAAAATCTCCCCAGGTAATTCAAATATGCAGGAGGGTACAGAACACTGGATAATACCAAGCACCTCAACTTCGTGATAAGAAACAGGTCCGTGGCTGGGATTTGAATTCTGGCTCCACCACTGATTAACTCTATGACAACAGACAAAACACTGCCCTTTCTAAGAGCTTCCTCTCCAATGTCCAATAAAATAAAGATATTCCGGCTGCAAGGTCAAATGACAGAGCATACTGAAGTCTTTTATAAAAATAGTTAAGTATTACCACAATGTCAATCACATGTAATAGTTAAATTGAGTATGTTTTACAGATAAAGATAACCTACCTTTCCTAGGAAACTGTACAGCAGCTTTATTCCTGTAATTTTTTTTTATTTTATTCTGAGACTTTGAGTAAGGCCATCTTAGGCTAGCTGACTTGGATGAATAAATAAAAATAATTGGGATCTCTTTAAACTTTTAGTGGCAAGCAAATTAAAAACTGTATTTCTCTGGATAACAAAAAGGATAGTCCCTGAAGCTAATGAAGCTAATGAAGCTCTGATTTATGTTCAGATTCATGCTACTAAGGAGCTTATCCTCCTACAGAGAAAAACATTTCCCCTCAGGACACAGCAAGTTCGTATGCTAGTAACTGAGGCACGTAGTACTTGTTGCATGCTAAAAGTGAGAACACTTAGTTATTCCTAAACAGTCACTTATTGGTCACTAGGTAGGAAATGAAAACGGATGTTTTCTCTAAATTGCCTCTGATCAATTGATTTGAGAGGTGCTGAAGATTAAGTCATAGGCAGGAGCTTCCATAAAATTAGCAAAATAAAATAAGCTATATTCCTATATTATTAACCAAAATCTCCTAAGGGAAAAAAATTTGCAGATTCAGCCCATGATGCATGTCCTATTAGGTGAAGTATTGAAATGCAGCACCCAACAAAACTGGATGGTGGTTTGGAAAAGGAAAGGAAACCAGAGGCACAACATTTGGGTAGCTATGGGAAGTTTATAAAGCAAGGAATCCAAAGGCCCAGAGACAATGCCACAAGTTTGTACGTGCCAGCAGAGCTCCAGGCCTGCCAGCTTTCCAGTTGCAGTGTTAGGCCACAGAACGAAAGAGAGAGTGCATCAGAAAGGGATGTGCATTCAAGTGGTCATCTTTGTTATAAAAATTTTGCACACCATCAAAAGGGGCATTAGAGAATTAAATGAATTATTGTGCATCTCTAAAATAGAATATCGAGAAGTTATTATGCAAAATGTTATAGAAGAATATTTTTGATATGGGAAATTGTTGACAATTTATTAGGTTTTAAAAAGCAAGCTCTGTTTATATGATGCCATTTTATTAAAAGTGAATTAGATATATAATATAAAGAATACTAGAGTCATTCATTTATTTATTCATAACCACAAATTTTTACTGGGTCCCTTTCATAATTCTGGACGTGGGACATAACAGTAGAAAAATAAGTTCCCTGCTTCACGGAGCTTAGATTCTAGAGACAGGCTATAGAAAATAAACAAATGAGCATGTAAATATGAAGTATGTTACACAGTGATATGTGCTATGGAGAAAAACAGAGCAGGACAGGGAGAAGCACTCCAGGAACTCCCAGCACAGAAGGCAAGACTCCCTGCTGACAGAATAGAAGAAAGTAAGGTGGGGAGCCATACTGATGATTAGAGAAAAGCTTTGGCAGAGAGAACAGCAAACAGTAAAGGCTTTGATGGGCAGGAGAGTGCTTGGTATATTCAAGAGAGAGCAAAGGGGCCAGAGTGGCCAGAACAGAGTGAACAAGGGAAAGTGGCAGTGAGGTCAAAGTGAGGTAGCAAATGGCCAGATCACACCAGTTCATGGAAATCATTATTTAATCACTTAGGGCTTTCTTGGAAGGCTGTGGGCAGTTTGTTGAACAAATGTGGATGTGACCTGTTTTAAGATTGAGTCACTCTGTCTACTATGTTGGGAATATGCTGGAAAGGGGTAAGGACTTGTCTTTGTCCTTTCAAGCAGCTATAACAAAATATCATAAACTGGTGGCTTATAAACAACATAATTCATTTCTCATTGTCTAGAGGCTGGGAAGTCCAAGATCAAGACACCAGCAGATTTGGTGTCTGGTGAGGGCCTGGGTCCTTATAGATGGCCATTTTCTCACTGACCTCACAAGGCAGAAGGAGTGAGGGATCTCTCTGGGGTCTCTTTTATAGGGAAACTAATCCCATTCATGGGACTTCATCACCATGACCTAATTAACTGGCAAAGGCCCCACCTCCTAATACCATCACCTTGGGAGTGAAGATTTCAATATGGGAATTTTTGGGGAATGTAAACGTTGAGACCATAGCAGGGATGGAAGCAAAAGAGTAGTTAGGAGGTTACTGCAATCATCTCAGTCAACAGTGGGATGTCTTGGACCAGGATGGTAGTAGAACATGGGGTGAGAAGGGTCAGATTCTGGGCATATTTGGCAGGTGGAGCTGATGTGGTTTGGTCAAGAATGTGGAATGTGAGGGAGAGGAGTCCAGGGTGACCCCAAGTTGTGGGTGTCCTAATAAGGCTCCTAATAAGGCAAGTAGGAAGAGCACTGAAAACTATCTTTGGATGTGAGGACCCAGATGGCATGGTGGAGAACAAGCCCTGACTGAAGAGGACTGAAGGGAGGATGGGGGCAGAGGGACTGCAGAGAGTGAGTGTAGACGACTCTTCTGGGGAGTTTCACCAGGAGGAGGTAAGAAATGGAGTGGTGTGAGATGTGGGCTCTAGCAACTGAAAGAAAACATTAACAGGGATTGGTTTCAGCTGGTGGGAGTTTGAGTAAATATCTCCTGTCCCCAGGCCCCCCACCCTTTTGTGGAAAATACTAAATCCTGAAAAATATGATTTCTTGACTTAAAGGGGCTATCTTTACAATATACCAAAGATAGGGGGTTAGGAAACTAGAACAGAAGTAAAAACAGAAAAAGAGGAGAAAAAGGAGGGGAAACCATAACCCTCCTATGAAGCATATCATGCTAGCATGTACGTAAATTAAAAATCCACACTGTAAAATAATACTGATATGGTTTGGCTGTGTCCGCACCCAAATCTCATCTTCACTTGTAGTTCCCATAATCCCCACATGTCGTGGGAGGGACCAGGTGGAGATAATTGAATCATGGGGGCAGTTTTCCCCATCCTGTTCTTGTGATAGTGAGTTCTCATGAGATCTGACTGTTTTAAAAGGGGCTTTTCCCCCTTTTGCTCAGCACTTCTCCTTGCTGCCTCCATGTGAAGGATATGTTTGCTTCCCCTTCTGCCATGATTGTAAGTTTCCTGAGGCCTCTCCAGCCCTGTGGAACTTTGAGTCAGTTAAACCTCTTTTCTTTATAAATTACCCAGTTTCAGGCATGTCTTTATTAGCATTGTGAGAATAGACTAATAAAAATACTATAGCCATGGGTGCCAAAGCTTAAAAGAATAAACTAGAAGGATTTGCATCAAATCCACAACCATGGCTACTTTTGGACTGTGGGAAAAGAGTTTTGGCCTGGGCATGGAGAAATAAGAAATGATTTTATTTTCATTTTTTGCTCAAAAATCAAAGATCTGAAGCAAATATAAAAACTAAATGTAAAAATAATCAAGCCTGCATAGTGACTACAATTTTTTAAATATTATTTACCATGTTTTTAAAAATCTCTCTGAACATGCACCAAAGAATCAAACCTATTCTTCCCACACCACATCCTCATTCCATCCCATCTCTTTATAATCTTTTCTTGGTTTCCAATAGAATCTACTTATAATAAAATCATATGATGGCATCAAAGTAATTCATTAAATTAAAATCAACAAAATCAACTTTTTAGCATTATTCTCTCACTCATCCATTCGTTCACTAAATATTAATCATGTTCTCATTTATATGCAAACAAGGTCTTTCAGCTGTAGCTATATTGTAATGATCAGGATAAACAGCTTTGGAAAACGAATGTCATATGCCCTTCAGAAACTTGGAGTTGAGAATATAAAAGAAAGGAAAGTGAGTGAATTTATCAATAGAAGGTAAATTCAGGCAATTCTGTAGAGCATATAGGATTTTGATGAAATTAGTGATAAATCTTCCACAGGTAATTATAGTATATATTAGCTTGACAAATCCAAATTTAAGGAAAAAATTGTATATGCCTTGCTGATTTTTAAAACATTTCTCTCTTCTATTATAAAAGTCATTGTTTTGATTCAGAAAGAGAACATAAAATTATTTCTAGTGTGAATGACAGCAGCAGCTTTTATGGCTAGTCAAAGGAAAAGGAAAGAAATATTAGTGGAAATGTACACTTGTTAAACTTGTCCTTTTTTTTTTTTTTACAATACAAAAGAATAAATATATAAGCCAATGAATTTCAGCAGAACCAGATTGGGGGTGTGCATGCATGTCTCCCTGCCCAGAATTTCTGACACCTGCACCAATCCCATTGAAAACTACAATTTCCTCAGAAGAGAGCAGACAAGGTTGTGACTAATATTTGTAGAACAAGAAGCTCAACAAACAGAATCACTTGAGTTCAGAGAAGTCCTGCAATCATTTCCTACCACACTTCACTGACAGGATAAAACTGAATAAACAATAGATTGGTGAGGGTTAGACTGCAGAAGGAACTACAGCAAGATCAGGAGCCCATGCCTTCTCCAGACTGTGTATACATTCGCATTTTATCCATTCCAGAGTGACTATGGAACCCAATAGTCAAACTCTTTACCACAATTTAAATAAACTTTTTCATATGTTTATAACCTCTTACTCACTCATTCCCTTACCCATTCCCTTTTTTTTTTTTTCAGATGGAATCTTGCTCTGTCGCCCAGGCTGGAATGCAGTGGTGTAATCTCAGCTTCCCACAACCTCTGCCTCCTGGGTTCCAGCAATTCCCCTGCCTCAGCCTCCCAAGTAGTTGGGATTAGAGGCTTGTGCCCCCATGCCCAGCTAATTTTTGTATTTTTAGTAGAGATGAGGTTTTGCCCTATTGGCCAGGCTGGTCTCAGGTGATCTACCCACCTCTGCCTCCCAAAGTTCTGGGATTACAGGAGTGAGCCAAACCCATTACTCTTTCTTTCTCTCTTGCTCTCTCCTTTCCAATTTTTTTCCCGTCAAGTATATCGTAACAGACTACTGAAAGAGCAGAATTCTAAACTGCCCCTTTAAGGAGCTTTGGTGTAACTCACAGAGATTTTTAAAAATTAAAACCTAAGTGACATAAGATTAACCTGAAAGAATATTCTCAATAAAAAACATTTCCTACACTTCTTATTATTTCTACTATTAAAGTCAGAGATAAGTCAGTTTCTCTAATAAATTCTCTGCAAGAATTATAATTGGATTTTTTATTTAAAAATAATCTTTCTTTAAAAAAAGCATATTCTGTAATCACCCAGATGACCATTTTCTAGTTAAGTCCTGCTATGTGAATTCGGAGTCAGTATCTGCATTGGGACCAAGTAGTAACACTTTCACTGTCTTAAACAAATGAGAAAAGATGTGAAATTAGCAAGATTTCAAGGCAAGTAAAAGCCAAATTATGTCAGGGCATCCTATATGTACAAAAATTTTATCACGATTTGAACAGGGAAAGAAGGATGAATTGAGTTCTTACATAACAGACAATAGCATAGGTGTGTTAAACTCAGAAGAAACTGAACCCCTATGGTCAGCACTCTACTTATATTTTCTGATCATTTCCATTTTCAATAAAACCACATCCCCAGTCACATTAAATAAATGTACTTAATTTAAATTTTGTTCATTTTATGGCTTGTTTGTATTTAATTTGTAAACTTGTTTTAGTTTTATTGTTGTATAAGAGTTACAAACATGAGAAGTTTATACGCAGTTTAATGCTTATATGTATGTAACAATTTAATAAACATAAGTCAATATGGAGGGTGTTCTATAAAATTTTATTGTTTTGAAAGGGAGTCTATATATTAGTCAGCTTCCAGAAACACTGATTTAAGAAGTATCTACCCTGAATAGTACTTGTAGTAGGCTGAATAACAGCTCCCAAAGATGTCCATATGCTGTCTCTGGAATCTATGAATGTGTTAACTTCTGTAACCAAAAGAACTATGCAGATATCAAGTTAAGGATTTTGTGACCAGGAGGTTAGCCCCCAACAAGGGCTAGTAGGAAGTCCCCTTACTTCATTAAGGTCCTTACAGGAGGAGACAGATCAGAGTGCACAGTAGGAGATGTGAGGACAGACACAAGAGGGTGGAGTGACACAAGGAAGGGGCCGCAAGCCAAGGCAGGCAGCCAACCTCTAGAAGATAAAAGAGGGATGGAAATACGTCTTCCCCTGCAGCCTCCAGAAGGAACACAACCCTGCCAACACTTTGATTTTAGACTTCTGGCCTCCAGAACTCAGTGTATTGTTTTAAACCACTACATTTGTGGTAAATTGTTATAGCAGCTATTTTATTCTTTTAAAAGGGGGTTTATCTATTGTATATTAGTGTACACTACTCAATCCACTTGCACAGAATGATTTTAAGCTCTACGTTTCCCACTGTATTTTCTGGGAAGCAGATCCGTTTGTGATCACCAAACAGGCTCTCAGATTGTGAGCAAAACAGAGATAGAGTTCAGTGGAGGAAAGAGAGGGAGATGTGGAAGTGCAGAGGAGGCCAGGAGGCGGCTCCACTGGAAGGCCCTTTGTGGGGAATGGAACTGGGTGCAAGTCCTGGGTTGCTCATTAGCCAGTGGGGCACAGAAGAAAAGGAAGTTGGGGTCCATTCAGCAGTCAGCAGGAGAGTGAAACTGGATGGGGCAGCACTGTCCTGGGGATGCTGACCCTCCCTCTGAATCTGGAAGTTTGCCCTCAAACTTTTTTTCCAGCATTTACATTCCCTGGGTAAGTGAGGCTCCCCCAAGATTGCTCTAGGGAACAAAGCAGATTCTGAGGGCACTCAAGACTTAAGGCAAATCCTCCCAAATCGGAGCTCATCCCCACTGAAATCGACAAAGGCTGTCAGGCAAGGCCAAGGGCACCCAGGCAAGTGGAGGAAGCCCTTCTTTTCTTGGTCCTGGCTGAGGGGTTTGGGCAGGAAATCAGGTTAAGGGCCAAGCAGACTCTGGGATAATTGTGCTGAAAGCAGGAGAAAATGCATCTCAGGCACCGCCATTTTGTTGTTTTATCCCCTAAGAAACTAGGAAAAACGATTACACCCTAGGGTCTGGCAAGATGCATGCAAAAGCCAAATAAGAGATCACACGGGCTGACAGGGAGACAGCCATGGAGGAAAGATGATTTATTATGTATAAGTTAAATGCTATCTAGTAACAAGTAGTGGTGTATCCTGCTGCCCTGGAATTCTCTTCTCCACACTTCTGCCATTTTCACTGCTTTCTGGGCCTTCTTTTCCCTACCTACCCTGGGAGACAGGATTAAATTGTCCTCAGTTATCTGTCCTCTGATTCTCTTAGGTTTAATCTCCTTCCGAGCCGGCAATTGGGCCAGGATACACTGGTCCACTGTGCAAGGAAGGACTTCACCGCTATGGGCTTGAATAAAAATAGAGCTAATGTGTTCTATATTGTCACTCAATACTTTCTCACTGCACCTCGCATCAGCATTTGCGTAAGAACCTATTCCGGGGCCCTGAAGTGACTTTTCATTAGAGCTATCACTTAATAATCAAAAAATAATGTATTACCTAACAGGTAAAGATGCTAATTCTGTTCTAGAGCCTAAAATCATCTCATGTCAGGAGCCTATTTTAAGTTATGAAAACTCTAGTGATACCATAACTATCCTCTCACAACACAGAATATTTAGAATACAAATTCTGCATAGGCAATTCTGAATCCATTCTATAGATGGTTTAAACCCTTTAAAATATGACATCTTACTCTTAAACAAGTGTTTAAAGTGGCGATGATCATTATCATCATCATCCCTCTTCTCATTTCAAAAGCAAATTCATTAAATTTTAGCTACCGCAGAATCCCTGATACATTTAAATTTGACCAGAATGAGGCTTATATCATAATATCTAAGAAGAAAAGGGTTGTAAAGAAGATCGTAACAGTAGAATCTGTGAAATATTTAAGAAAAGTGATTTTCCTATGGAGTATTGGCATCCATTTGGATGCTGATGACAAAATATGTCTCATCCTCCTGAAGAAATAAATCCAGTCCCATAAAACCGTACAACATTTGAATTGGGAGGGACCTAGAGTTATTCTTCAATTGTTCAGGCATGAGTAAGTCCCCACCACAATAACTCCATTTAATGCCCAGCCCTTCCCTGGACACCTCCACAGAAATGGAATGCACTCTGATCTTCGACAGCTCATTTTTCCTCTCCTTCCTTTCTTCACTGCGGGTCAGGTCTAAGTGAAACTGCGAAGACAACCATGCAGTCAGCCTCTCCAGCGCAGTTCGTCCTCATTCAGAAAAGACTTAACACTCTACCTTGGTGTTCCTTCCTTCCACCCTTGAGTCACACCTCTGTCCCCTGCAGTCATGCAGAATAATGTAACTCCCTCTTACCCAAGTGAGGTCTCCCCAGAGTTCTCTCTTTTGACCTTGCCCATGAGGTTTGGTTGTGAACCTCCTCACCATCCTTGTACCTCTACTCTGGGTCTACTCCAATTTGTTTCTGTCTCTCCTGCCATCTGACACCCACAACTCAACCTGGTACTCCAGCTGTGGTTTGGCCCCTACTTGGAGCACTTGGTTGAACTTAGAAATTTCTATTTTTTTAAAAAAAGGATATGATTACATTCATCAGACACGACTTCTAATTCACACTTGCCATTGAGAATGGCCTGCCCTCCAATGAACCCATATTTTCAGATTTTTTTTTATTTTTACTGTGCCTCTCTCAAGAGTCCAAATTGTCTTTCACGTCATCCTGAGTTGTAAAAGTCAAAACAAAACAAAACTACAGTTGCCTAAGAATTACTCCTAGAAATACAGAAATAAAGAGTCAAGCACAATCAGGTGTACTGCTTTCTCAGTGTACAGTCCCTGAAAAACAGGCTGGGGAGTTGGGGAATGTCTCCTAACTTGATAAAGCTCCTTTTAAAAACTTTCCCATCTGGAGATAGATTGAAAGTAAAGTCATCTTTGTGACTGAAGCTCAGAAAAGTTTATTTTGATATTTTCAACTTTTTTCTTTTTTTTTTTTTGAGACAGAGTCTTGCCCTGTCGCCCAGGCTGGAGAGCAGTGGTGCAATCTTGGCTCACTGCAAGCTCCGCCTCTTGGATTCACACCATTCTCCTGCCTCAGCCTCCCGAGTAGCTGGGACTACAGGTGCCTGCCACCACGCCCAGCTAACTTTTTTTTTTTTTTTTGTATTTTTAGTAGAGACAGGGTTTCACCATGTTAGCCAGGATGGTCTCAATCTCCTGACCTCGTGATCTGCCCCTCTTGGCCTCCCAAAGTGCTGGGATTACAGGCATAAGCCACCGCACCTGGCCAATATTTTCAACTTTTGAAAAGAACCCTGAAATGTACTAGCAAAATATTTGCTAGGCCAGGTTTCAAAATCATTTCTTTATTACTCTTATCTTTAACTCTCAGAACTTAGTAGGGGAGGCGGTGAATGTTGAAGGTAGAATAGCAGATGAGAGAGGAAAGTGGGGCCACACTACTGGGGAGAAGCTGGGTCATTCATCCCTGATGGTGATGACTACAGCTCCTTCTGGGAGCAGGGGCATGTGTTTGGCAGGTGCCCCAGGCCAAGAATGAGCAGTTCACTTCCATTCTAACACTACAATTTATAATGAAACAAAAGACAATTCCCCCCCGCTGAGAAACTGGGTGTTTTGGTTTCACACCTTCTCATTTGGGTGTTTTTGCTTAGCCATCAACAACAACTGATTGAAAAAGAAAAACTCACAGAAATTTCAATTACTGTTAATGTCGCTTGAGTGTTTTCGCTGTCACAGTCTAGGGCTTCAACTTTTTAATAAGTTTCCTGTAATTATTACAAGTTTTTGGTCTAATTCCAGCTGAGGATTTAATGGGACTCATTCTGACAAGATATAGGATATTGTCCCAATAGATGCTCATTTGGAAATGGGCCACTTGCAATTTCAAGTGTGCAGAGCTGTGCAAGATTAAAAGTACTGGCAGTGTAATTTCCACCTTGTGTCCCAGGCTCTGTGGATTTGTAGCTCATCCAGGCTGTCCATCTGGGGAGCAAACAGCATGTACTCCTTGATGAGAAACTCTGGCCAACCGACCAGCTGTGAAAAAAATAGATTACTCTTGTCATTTTTTTCTCCTAGGTAATTTGCTGGGAGTAAAAATATAATTTCTTAGAAGGTGTGCAGTTAAAAGCAAATTCTAGCAATGTGCCTGATTTGTGTTTAAAACTTCACTGCACTTTTATTTGTTAAATTTAATTTCTCAACAACACCCTGGCTGTGATAATATTTCCTAACTCACAGGAAATAGAAAGGTTGGTTTCTGGTATTTGGACACTAGAGAAACACAGGAAGGAGGGTGTAGAGGAGGAAAAAGAGAAGTACTCAGCTGGCAGCCTAAGCTGAGCACAAAGAAATAAACTGTTGCTCTCCCTATAGGTAAAGGAGATATTATGGTGGAATTAAGTAACTGTTGGGAAAATAGATCTTCCTATCGCCCCCAGGAAGCTAAACTGCAAACTGCATCTTTTTAATCCCCTGACACGTATCTTCATCCTTATGAGAATTCAGAAGGTCATACTAGATAGATAATCAGGGTAATTCTAGATGAATTGAGCTGAAGAGCTGAGAGAAGGATTGTTAATAACCATCTGAATTGTGAGGCAGTATGTAACATCTATAGGTTTAATATGTTCACCAGGCTATGTGATTTCAGCAAGCCAAAAGGAATGGAAGAAATGTGCCAAGTAAAATTAAGCTGTTCAGTCTGCAACCAGTGGAGAGTTAATGATATAATTTGAAATTAAGGAATTTGCAATAATACTTCTGCACGGTGAGTTACAAAATATTTACACATCAGTGAGTGCTGCACAGTAACCTTCTGTCCGGAATTTCAGTGTTCAAGTGCTATACCTCATACACTCTATTGTCCTGACCCTTAAACTGTTTATTTTAAAAATACAACTCCAGCCCAGGTACAGTGGCTCATGCCTGTAATCCCACCACTTTGGGAGGCCAAGGCAGGCAGATCACGAGGTCAAGAGATCGAGACCATCCTGGCCAATATGGTGAAACCCCGTCTCTACTAAAAATACAAAAATTGGCTGGGCGTGGTAGCATGCTCCTGTAGTCCCAGCAACTCAGGAGGCTGAGGCAGGAGAATCGCTTGAACCCGGGAGGTGGAGGGTGCAGTGAGCTGAGATTGTGACAAAGCAAGACTCCATCTCAAAAAGAAAAAAAAAAAAAAAACTCCAAACAAGTGTTAGCATTTTTTGAAAGTTGATGTACTGTTACACATTATTATAGTGTTACATATTATTTGATTTATTTTGATATTCGGTATAGTTAACTATTATTACTATATATGTATGAGTATATATGTATAAGTATATATATAAGTATACATACACACAAGACAAAGGACTTATGTCTAGAATATACAAGGATTCCTACAATTTAATAAAGGAAGGATTCCTACAATTCAATTTTTTTTTAAAAGCCAAACAGCCAGGCACAGTGGCTCACATCTGTAATCCCAACATTTTGGGAGACCAAGGTAGGTGGATGGCTTGAACCCAGGATTTTGGGACCAGCCTGGGCAGCGTGGTGAAATTCCATCTCTTCAAAAAAAACAAAAAAAATAGCAGGTTATGGTGCCACACGCCTGTAGCCACAGCTACTTGGAAGGCTGAGGTGGGAAGATTAATTGAGCCCAGGAGGTTTAATTGAGCCCAGGAGGTTGAGGCTGCAGTGAGTCATGATCGCGCCGCTGCAGTCCATCCTGGGCAAGTCATGATCGTGCCACTGCAGTCCAGCCTGGGCAACACAGCAAGATCCTATGTCAAAAAAAAAAAAAGAAAGGAAAAGAAAGAGAAGAAAAGAAAAGCCAAACGAATAAAAAGAATAGACAAAGATTTGAACAGAATCTGTACAAAAAAAGACATGCTTATAGGTAATAAGCACATGAAGAGGTAGTTAACATCATGAGTTATCAGGGAAATGCACATTAACACCATAATGAGATACCACTCCACATCTGTTAGAATGACCAAAATTTAAAAGCCTGACAATACCAAGTGTTGATGAGGATATAAAGTAATGGGAACTCTCCAACATTGCTGGTGGAAAAATAAAGTAGTTCAATCATCTTGGAAAATAGTTTGATTCTCTCTTATAAAGCTAAACATTCTCTTACTATATGATCCAGCCATTCCACTCCTAGATATATCTGTCTCAGTCTTCTTGTGCTGCTATAACAAAACACCACACACTGGGTAATTTATAAAGAACAGAAATGTATTGTATCAGAGTTCTGGAGGCTGGGAAGTCCAAGATAAAAAAGCCAGCAAGTTTGTTGTTGGGTGCAGGCTGTTCTCTGCTTCCAACCTGGCGCCTTGAGCTATATTCTCTGGAGGGGACAAAAATTGTGTTCTCACATGGCAGAAAGGACAGAAGGACTAAAAAAATGCTCCTTTCAACCTCAAGCCCTTTTATAAGGATGCTAATTCCATGCATGAGGGTAGAACACTCATGACTTAATAACCTCTCAAAATCCGCACCTCATAATACTGTTGCATTGGAGATTCACTGCCAACATGAATTGGGAGGGAACACCATCATTCAAGCCATAGAAGTATTTATACTGAATGAAAGACAAATGAAAACAGATGTCCACACAAAGACTTGCAGATGGATGTTCATGACAGCTTTATTTATCATAGTCAAAAATTAGAAACTGCCCAAATGTCCATCACCAGGTGAGTAGCTAATTAAATTGAGGTATATTCATACCATGGAATGTTATTCAGCAATAAAAAGGAAACAAACTACTGATAGACACAACAACATGGGTGAGTTCAAAAACATTATGTTGAGCAATAGAAGCCAGACACCAAAGGAAACAGTATAATTCCATTTTTATGAAAGTCTGGGAAAGACAAATCTAATCATTGACGAAAGAAGATCAGTGGTTGCCTGGAGTCAGAGATAAGGGCTGATTATTGACTAAGAAGGGCACAAGGAATTTACTGGGTAATGATAATTTTCTATATCTTGATAATAGTAGTAGTTACAGATTATATAAATCTATGAAAACTCATCAGTGTACATTTCATTATATATCAATGTACACCTCAATAAATTTGATTAAATTAAAAAAATTAAAACCATCATTAAAGCCTTTTAAATGATTATCAAGCTTCTCTCTAACCTCATTTCTTTCTTTCATCTTCTTCTCCATCAAACTTCCCATATTAGCCTTCTTGATAGCCTTGAACATGCTGGACACACTAAAACCTTGCACAATGGCCATTCCTTCTGCCTACAAAACTATCATCTCACAGGCCCAATCAGCTTACTTTCTCACTCCCTTCTATTCTTAAGAGTCATTTTCTCCGTGAGGGCTTACTCTGCCCACCTTACTTAAATTGTAACCCCCCAACATTGCCCATAACCTTACCCTATTTTATTTTTCTATATAAACTTTATCATCTTCGAATATACTCAATATTTTACTTACTCATTATATTTAGTATTTTTAACCTCTCAATATAAACGTCATGAGTTTAGGATTTCATCTGTTTTGTTCATTGCTGAACCCCTAGTACATGTGACACTTAGTAGGCACTTAACATGTGTTTGTTGAATAAATGGATAAATAAATAATGCATGAAAGGAATGAAATCAACTACATAGTTGTGATACCAAATATGAGAGAACTGCATTCTCACATGAAAAACAGAGACTATCATAATAAGGTATAAAGCAAAACCCTAAAACATTTACCTAACTAAAATTAAAAAAAGGTTAAAAATCACTTTATACTAGACCAATGCAGACAAACAAAGGCAAAAGCAGCAGCAGCAATGTCAGTATTAGCAAGGAGACTTATATGGTTTGGCTGTGTCCCCCCACAAATCTTATCTTGAATTATAGCTCCCATCATCCCCACATGTCATGGGAGGGACTCAGTGTTCTGAATCATGGGGGCAGATTTTTCTTGTGCTATTCTCATGATAGTGAAAGAGTCTCATGAGATGTGATGGTTTTATAAAGGGCAGCTCTCCTGCACATGCCCTCTTGCCTGCCACCATGTAAGATGTGCCTTTGTTCCTCCATTACCTTCTGCCATGATTGTGAGGCCTCCCCAACCATGTGGGACTGAGTCCAGTAAACTTCTTTTGCTTTATAAATTACCCAGTCTCAAGTATGTCTTTATTAGCAGTGTGAGAACAAACTAATATAGTAAGTTGGTACCAGATAGTGGGGCATTGCTGTAAAGATACCTGAAAATGTGGAAGCAACTTTGGAATTGGGTAACAGGCAGAGGTTGCAACCTTTTGGAGGGCTCAGAAGAAGACAGGAAGATGTGGGAAAGATAAGAACTTCCTAGAGACTTGTTGAATAGCTTTGACCAAAATGCTGATAGTGATATGGACAATAAACTCCAGGCTGAGGTGGTCTCAAATGGAGATAAGCAACTTGTTGTGAACTGGACCAAAGGAGACTCTTGTTATGCTTTAGCAAAGAGGCTGGCAGCATTTTGCCCTTGCCCTAGAGATCTGTGGAACTTTGAACTTGAGAAAGATGATTTAGGGTATCTGCTGGAAGAAATTTCTAAGCAACAAAGCATTCAAGTGGAAGCAGAGCATAAAAGTTTGGAAATTTTGCAGCCTGACAATGCAATAGAAAAGAAAAACCCATTTTCTGGAGAGAAATTCAAGCCTGCTGCAGAAATTTGCATAAGTAACAAGGAGCCAAATGTTAATCACCAAGACAATGGGGAAAATGTCTCCAGGGCATGTCAGAGACCTTTGTGGCAGCCCTTCCCATCACAGGCCCAGAGGCCTAGGAAGAAAAAATGGTTTCCTGGGCCGGGCCCAGGCACCCCTGCTGCTGTGTGTAGCCTAGGAACTTGGTGTCCTGCATCCCAGCTACCCCAGCCATGGCTAAAATGGGCCAAGGTACAGCTCAGGCTGTGGCTTCAGAGGGTGCAAGCCCCAAGCCTTCACAGCTTCCACGTAGTGTTGAGCCTGCAGGTGCACAGAAGTCAAGAATTGAGGTATGGGAACCTCTGCCTGGATTTCAGAGGATGTATGGAAATGCCTGGATGTCCAGGCAAAAGTTTGCTGTAGGGTTGGGGTCCTCATGGAGAACATCTGCTAAGGCACTGTGGAAGGGAAATGTGGGGTTGCGGCCCCCACACAGAGTCCCTACTGGGGCACCACTGAGTGGAGCTGTGAGAAGAGGGCCACCGTCCTCCAGACTCCAGAATGGTAGATCCACTGACAGCTTGCACTGGGCACCTGGAAAAGCCCCAGGCACTGAATGCCAGCCCGTGAAAGCAGCCAGGAGGGGGGCTGTGCCCTCAGAGCCACAGAGGCAGAGCTGCCCAAGGCCATGGGAGCCCACTTCTTGCATCAGTGTTACCTGGATGTGAGACATGGAGTCAAAAGAGATCATTTTGGAGATTTAAGATTTGAGTGCTCTGCTGGATTTTGGACTTCCATGGGGTTTGTAGCCTCTTCATTTTGGCCAATTTCTCTCCTTCAAAATGGCTGTGTTTACCAGATTCCTGTACCCCTACTGTATCTAGGAAGTAACTAACTTGCTTTTTTTAATTTTATATGCACATAGGCGGAAGGGTCTTGCCTTGTCTCAGATGATACTTTGGACCTGGAATTTTGAGTTAATTCTGAAATAGGTTAAGACTGGGGGGACAGTTGGTAAGGCAAGATTGGTTTTGAAATGTGAGGGCATGAGATTTGGGAGGGGCTGGGGTGGAGTAACATGGTTTGGTTGTGTCTCCACCCAAATCTCATCTGAAATTGTAGCTCCCATAAACCCCATTTGTTGTGGGAGGGACCCAGTGGGAGGTAATTGAATCATGGGGGTGGCTTTTCTCTGTGCTGTTCTCATGACAGTGAATAAGTCTCATGGGATCTGATGGTTTCATAACGGGCAGTTCCCCTGCACACGTCCTCTTCCCTGCTGCCATGTAAGATGTGCCTTTGCTCCTTCTTCATCTTCTGCCATAATTGTGAGGCCTCCCCAGCCATGTGGAATTGAGTCCATTAAACTTCTTGTTTTAAATAAATTACACAGTCTCAGGTATGTCTTTGTTAGCAGCATGGGAACAGACTTAATACAGAGACTAAATCTAATATACGGGATATCACATAATTATTAAAAGTATAATTTATGAAGAGTCTCTAGCAGTTATAAATCAGTAGTCATCAAAAAAACAAAGCACCTAAAATATACAGCAAAAATCTTACAAATAAAGTAGAGCTTGATGAACAAGAAAAACAGTGAAAAACTTTTTAGAGTTGAGTAGATGTAATTATATGCAAAACATAAGTATAAACATGGGGGAATTGAATGAAAAAATAAATGTGATCATATATTTCTTTCTCAATGGAATACTGTAACTTCATTAAAATGTAAACTCCATGAGGTGAGGTATATGTCTGTGCTTTTCACTGCTGTATCACTAGCACTTTGAAAAGAGCCTGGCATGGTCCAGGTGCAGTGGCTCACACCTGTAATCCCAGCACTTTGGGAGGCCAAGGCAGGCAGATCACAAGGTCAGGATATTGAGACCATCCTGGCTAACACGGTGAAACCCTGTCTCTACTAAAAATACAAAAATAATTAGCCAGGCATGGTGGCGGGCACCTGTAGTCCCAGCTACTCAGGAGGCTGAGTCAGGAGAATGGCATGAACCTGGGAGGTGGAGCTTGCAGTAAGCCAAGATCATGCCACTGCACTCCAGCCTGGGGGACAGAGTGAGACTCTGTCTCAAAAAAAAAAAAAAAGAAAGAAACAAAAGAAAAAGAAAAGAGCCTGGCATGGAGCTGAGTTCAATGAACATTTGTTGAATGAATGTTTTCATTCATAAAATCTGACTCCATACTTGATTTTTAAAACTTTTAAGAAAATATTTTTTAACAAATGTTTTAAAGTAGAGCATATATAAGCCACTTGCTCTGACCATGACCCAATAATACTGAAAATAAATTATGAAGCAGAGAGTAAAGTAATATTCAATATTTGGAGATTAAGAAGCACATACTTATATAATGCCTTGTGTCAAAGAATAAATCAAAAGTGAGATAAAGAATTATCTAGATAACAAGGCTAGAACACCTACAGCCAAAAATTCACATTTTACTGGACACAGTAAAAGGAATATATATGGCATTAAATTCCTTCATTTGAAGCTATAAAATTGTTATATCAAAATATAAATTATCAAAACTATCATAAGATAAAGTAAAAAATTTAAATTAACTAGCATACAGAATAATGTATTTATTATTAAAAGGATATTTTAAAAGTTACCAGGACTAGAGGGATTGTCAGCTAAATTCAGCTAGGTAAAGAAGAGTTTGTTCTAGTGTGATGTAAATTATCACAATTCATAGAATAAAAAAAATTCATCAATTCATCTTTTAAAACAACTGAGCATGATTCCAAATCAAAAACAACAGAGAACTGTAGAGCAATACAATTTATGAATAAGGATTAAAATTGGTAAATAACATATTAGCAATGAAATTCAACAATTGACCAAAAAATAATAATTCCATGTAATCAACTAAGGCATATTCCAGGAATGCAACATATCACTAAATAAAGGGAAAAAACCACATGATTATATCAATATTTGCAGGCATTTGATAAAATAAGGCAGCCATCACTGACATGAAAGCTACATAAAAATAGAATGCAAGTCAATGCCTTGAGTATAATAAAGATGATTTACCAATGACTGAAAAATATCATCCTAAATTATGAAACACTAAATGCGTTTTAATTGAAGTTGGGAACTAGACAGATATTTCTTATCATCTTTAGTGTTTAATAGTAATGTTGGGGTTTGAGAGAATATAACAGCAAGAAAATAAAATAATAGGTATAAATATTAGAAAATAAGAAATAATATGTTTTGGTTATAGGATTATGCCTTGAAAATCCAAGAGACTCTAATAAACTACTCATTAAAATTAATGAGAGAATTTAGCAAAGAACTAGGTACCATATAAATACATAGAAGTCAAGATCTTTCTGAACAAACAGAAAGAACTATTATATTATTGAATGAGAAGACTTAAAAATAAACAAAAGACTGCCAAAATAAATATACAAATTCAATGCAATTAAAACTGACATGAGACACTTTTAAGAAATAGATCCATTCATCTTAAAACTTAGACCTAAGGGGAGATACCCCAGAATTAACTAAGAAAAATATGAAGAAGAACAATGAAGGATGACTTGTCTTACTATATGTTGGAACTTACTTCACTTCTACCATCATCAAAATCATGTTGTAATGACAATAGGATATATACTGGGATATCAGTGTAACAAATAGAGACTCCAGAGCCAGGTCCCTATAAGTCCTCTAAATATAAAAATTAAACACACACACACACACACACACACATAATATTATATATAAACTATGATGGGTATAAATATAGATCTACAGATATATGATATATAAAGATATATTAGAAATTTTATTTCAATTCAGCTAGGGAAGGATGGATGGTTTAAATGGTACAGACCAAATTAACTATCCATCTGAAACAAAATATAGGTGGAATTTTAGATAAAGACTAAAATATAAAAAGTAAAACTCATAAATCTTGGGGTCTTCTTATATAATCTAGAAGGTGTGGAAGACTTTTATATTAAAGACAGAAACCCAGATGTAAAAGAAAAGATGAATCCAAATTATAGAGAAATGTTAAATATTTGTATGGAAGAAACACAATACACAAAAATATAGTCACAAGAATGTTTACAATAGCACTGTTTGAGGTAGCAAAGTACTAGAAAGTAATGGTGCCTTTCAATAACGGATTAAATAAACTATGGTCAAGCCACACTAAGGACTATTACATCTCTATTAAAAAGCATGAATTTGAGTTAAACAAATATACTTAGAGGAATGCCCATGACTACCATTAAATAAACCTTAAAAGGATACAGAAAGTATACTTAATAATTTAATTTCATTTTTATCAATGACCTAGAAACCATGTTTGTATATGACCATATAATTAGGTGCCCACTGAGAATATGAGAGGATATATACCATGTTGTTAGCTTGGGTTCCCTGGGTGGGAAGGTTAGTGACGAGAAACAAGAAGGTGGAGGGGAGGTGAGGCAGAGGAGGAAGCCAAGGAAAAAAAGAAAATACTACATTTTAAAGCAAAATACTACATTCTTAAAGTGCACAGCATGTGATTCCATTTATGCATATGTGGGGTGGTATGGTTTGGCTGTGTCCCACCTAAAGCTCATCTTGAATTGTGATCCTCGTAATCCCCATGTGTCATGGGAGGGACCTGGTGGGAGGTAATTGAATCATGGGGCAGTTTCTCCCATGCTGTTCTCATGATGGTAAGTTCTCACGAGATCTGATGGTTTTACAAGCGTCTGGCATTTCCCCTGCTGGCACTTATTCTCTCTCCTGCCGCCCTGTGAAGAAGGTGGCTTCTGCCATGATTGTAAGTTTCCTGAGGCCTACCCAGTCATGTGGAACTGTGAGTTAATTAAACCTCTTTTCTTTATAAATTACCCAGTCTCAGGTATTTCTTCGTAGCAGCATAAGAACGGACTAATACATGGGGTTATGTGTGTCTTTGTGTGCTGTGTATGTGTGTGTGACACAGAGAAAAAAAGGAAATGTAAGAGAAATGATTCACTATTTTCCACTGGAAAATGGTTTTTTTTAACTATCTTTAAATTATTTAGTTCTTTGCTGCTCAAATGGGTTTCTCAAAATGTTCAGAGGATGAAAATAGATACAAAATTCTTAAGAAGTATTTTAACACCTTTCAGAAGTTTAAATTCACACCACAAGAAAGAGGAAACACTTGTTTCCAGAAACCTCCTTATGATTTAAATGGCACCACTACCTTTATAAAGACTGATAAAAACGACAGAACAATGTACATAGAACATAAGTAACTTGAGTCAAATCTCTTACTTTTATACCATTCTTACTAGATTCCTATATCAGACGGAGAATTGTGAAAACAGTACTTCATTTAAAAAGAAATGAGTAAGTTTAAGTTATCTATTTCATCAATAGACCTCAAAACCAAAGATTTAAAATAGTCAAGAAATATGAAGAAAGCACAGTTTTTGCACATTCAAAGACCCATGAAATAGAAAAAATGTTCCATTTTACTTCTAAAGACTGTAAATAATTTCCACAGGGATAGCAAAAACTACTCATTCTCATATACAGTATTAGTTTCCTTTGGCTTCTGTAACCAACTACTAGAAACTTGGTGGCCTAAAACAATAGATATTTATTCTCTCACAGTTTTAGAGGCCAAATATCTAAAATCAACATCACTATTCCAAAATCAAGGTTGTTGTCAGGGACAAGGTATCTCTAGGGAAAGATCTCAGCTCTAGGGAGAACCCATTTCTTTCCTCTTCTAGCTTCTGGTGGTTGCCAGCATTCCTTTGTTTGTGGCCACATTACTCCAATCTCTGCCTCTATGGTCATATTGGCTTCTCTTCTTCTAACTGTTTGTATTTCCCTCTGCCTCTCACTTGTGATTGCATTTAGGACCCACCTAGACAATCCAGGCCAATCTCTCCATCTCAGGATCTTTAATTCAATCACATCTGCAAAGACCTTTTTTCCAAATAAGGTAACATTTATAGGTTTGAAAGATTAGGACCTGACAATTTTGGGGGCCATTATTTAGTCTACTGTATATACTGTTTAAGAATACATTAGTACGATCTTTATGGGGATTGATTTGCTACATTGTACTTTAATCTTTAAAAATGTATATATCTTTCATAAAGCAATACCATTGCTAGGAATTTATTCCAATAAAATAATTCATTCAATTAATCATTAATGTATGCATGATCATGTGAACATGAATGTTTCTTAATTATTATGACTGACAAAATTTACAGATTCAATAGGCCAAATAAATACCAAGAAGCATGAAAGTGAAGCCCATGACAACACACATTGTTGTCAACCTGTAGAAAGCTAAAGTTAAAATGCATACGTTATAAGCAACAAGAGAAAAAGGCATATTATAGAAAGAGAAACAGTGAATGATATGATTAACAACAGATAACTCATCAGAAACCATATAGGTCAGCAGAAAAGTGGAACAATAATTTTGAAGTGATGTAAAAGAAATTTTTTTTTTTTTTTTTGAGACAGTCCCGCTCTGTCACCCAGGCTGGAGTGCAGTGGCGTGATCTCAGCTCACTGCAACCTCCACCTCCTGGGTTCATGCCATTCGCCCACCTCAGCCTCCTGAGTAGCTAGGACTACAGGCGCCTGCCACCAAGCATGGCTAATTTTGCTTTTGTATTTTTAGGAGAGACGGGGTTTCATTGTGTTAGCCAGGATGGTCTCGATCTTAGCCAGGATGGTCTTGATCTCCTGACCTCGTGATCCACCTGCCTTGGCCTCCCAAAGTGCTGGGATTACAGGTGTGAGCCAACACGCCTGGCCAAGAAAAAATTTTTAAAACCTGCCAAGCCAGGATTCTATATTCAGCAAAAATATACAAAAATGAAGGTGATTGTTCATAAGATTCTCTTACAATCTATTTTATTTATGATACCAGCTGTAATGCCTCCTCTTTCATTTCTAACTTTATTTACCTGAGTTCTCTTTCTTTCTCTCTCCCTTTTTTAGTAAGTCTAGCTAATGATTTATCAACTTTGTTTATCTTTTCAAAAACCAACTCTCAGTTTTGTTGATTTTTTTTTCTGTTGATTTTCTGTCCTCTATTTTATTTATTTCTGCTCTAATATTTGTTAGTTCCATCTTTCTGCTAATTTTGGGCTTAGTTTGTTCTTTTTCTAGTTCCTTGAGGTATAAAGTTAGATTATGTATATGACATCTTTTTCTTTTTTTTTTTTTTGAGACAAGAGTCTCACTCTTGTTGCCGAGGCTGGAGTGCAATGGTGCAATCTTGGCTTACTGCAACCTCCACTCCCCAGTTCAAATGATTCTCCTGCTTCAGCCTCTCCAGTAGCTGGGACTACAGGTGTGTTCCACCACAACCAGCTAATTTTTTTGTATTTTTAGTAGAAACGGTGTTTCACCATGTTTGGCAGGCTGGTCTCAAACTCCTGACCTTAGGCAATCTGCCCACCTCCCAAAGTGCTGGAATTACAGGCATGAGCCACCATGCCCAGCCCTCTTCTTTCTTAATTTGGTGTTTTTAATCTATAAACTTTCTTCTTAATATTGCTCTTGCTGCCCCCACAGTAAAGCGGCATAATTGTATGGGGTAAATACCCAGGGTTCCTCTTCTTGCACCAAGAGGATTAAGGACATAAACACAGGTGGGTGGGTTAAGGAGTGGAAAGTTTAATAAGTAGAAAAAGGAGAGAGGAAAGCAACTCTTTCTCTTTGTGAGAAAGAGGCATCTGAAAAGAGAAAAGCGGTGGACCGCAGCAGATTTTATAGGCAGGCTTGAGGAGGTGGTGTCTGATTTACATAGGGCCCACAGATTGGTTCGAATAGGTGTGATATTTACATGGTGAGCAGGGAAGGCTGGTCACCCCACCCTAATCTTATTAGGTAAATGGGCTTTCTACTTGGCCAGCTGCCATCTTGCCTGCTCCTTACTGTACACGTGCCTGGCAAAGAGGCGAGAAGGTGGAGCCGCCATTTTGATCATGCGTATTCCCAGGTAGTTTCTTCCTCTTGGCACCACTGCTGACATTCGCCTGTGCAAGCTTCTAGCTTGCTTGACTATGTCTGCAGATCGATTTTACAGGCTGCTCTTTGTTAGAAAAGAAAACGATTTGGGGACTGCTTTTCATTAAAAGGAAAACTTTACTGAGGACTCCCTCACTATCTGCCTAAATAATTTCTTTTTAACTCCTATATCAATAGGTTTTGGTATGTTGTATTTTTATTTTCATTAGCCTCATGGTATTTTCCAGTTTCCCTTTGGATTTCTTTTTTGACCCAATGGTTATTCAAGAGTGTTTTCTTTAATTCCCACGTTTGTAAATTTTCCAATTTTCTTTCTATTGTTGATTTCTAGTTTCATTCTATTGTGATTGGAAAAATTATATGCCAACAAATTATAGAAGAAATGAATAAATTCCCAGAAACATAAAATTTACCAAAACCGAATTACAAAGAAATAGAAAACTTGAGCAGACAAATAATAAACAAGGAGACTGAGTCAACAATCAAGAACCTCCCAACAAAGAAAAGCGCAGGACCAGGTGACCTCGCTGGCAAATTCTACTAAACATCTAAAGAAAAAAATAATACTAATTATTCTTAAAGTCTTCCAAAAAAGTGAAGAGAAACTTCCAAACTTACTTTATGAGGCCAGCATTACCCTGATACAAAGTTAGACAAAGACACTACAAGAAAACTACAAGCCAATATTTCTGATGAACACAGATACAAAAATCTTCAACAAAATACTAGCAAGCCAAATTCATTAGCACATTAAAAGGATCATCCACTACAACCAAGTGAGATTTATCCCTGAGATGCAAGAATGGTTCAATATATGCAAATCAACTAATGTGATATACCAAATGAACAGAATGAAGCATAAAAACCACAAGATCACCTTAGTAGATGCAGAAAAAGCATTTGACAAAATTCAACACATTTTCATGATAGAAAAAAACTCAGAACAGACTAAATGTAGAAAGAACTTACCTCAATATAATAAAGACTATATGTGAAAAGCCCATAGCCAACAACTTAATGATGAAAAACTGAAAGATTTTCCTGTAAGACCAGGTACAACACAAAGATTCCCACTCTCCAATTCTATTCAACATATTACTGGAAGTTCTGGCCAAAGCAATTAGTCAAGAAAGAGAAAGAAAAAGATAAGAAAATGGAAAAACAAAGGTAAAATTATCTTAGTTTGCAGATGGTAGTATCTTATATGTACAAAATCTTTAAAGATTTAAGAAAAAAAACTGTTAGAACTAATAAATGATTCAGTTAAATTACAGGATACAAAGTCACACAAAACCAATTGTGTTTCTATGTACTAAAAACAAAGAATCCTAAAAGGAAATTAAGAAAACAACCTCATTTATAATAGCATCAAGAAGAATGCAATACTTAGGGATAAATATAACCAAGGAAGTGAAAAACTTATATACTGGAAATTTTAAAATATCAATAAAAGAAATTAAAGAAAATACAAGTAAATGGAAACACATCTCACGTTCATGGATTAGAAGACTTAATATTGTTAAGATGTCCATATTACCTAAAGTTACCTAAACATTGAATGCTATCCCCAACAAAATTCCAATAGCATTTTTTAATAAAAATAGAGAAATAAACAATAAAATTCATGTGGAACTATGAAAGTCCTGAATAAAAAAAAAAGCAACCTTAAGCAAAAGAACAAAGATGAAGGCAACACTCTGTCTAATTTCAAAATATACTAAAAAGATATATAATAGTAATTAAAACAGCATGGTAGTGGCATAAAGACAAACATAGACTAGTGGAATAGGGAGCCCACAATCAAAGCCATGTGTATCAGTCCGTTCTTGCATTGCTGTAAAGAAATGCCTAACACATGGGAATTTATAAGAAAAGAGGTTTAATTTGCTCCAGTTACACAGGCTCTATAGGAAGTATGGCAGCATCTGCTTCTGGGGAAGCTTCAGGGAGCTTTTACTAATAGCAGAAGGCAAAGCCAGAGCAGGCATCTTCATATGGTCAGAGCAGGAGGAAGAAAGAGTAGGGAAGTGCTACACACTTTTAAACAACCAGATCTCATGATCACTCACTCATTCACTCACTATCACAAGAACAGCACTGAGGGGTTGGTGCTAAACCATTCATGAGAAACAGCCCCCATGATCCAATCACCTCCCACCAGGCCCCACCTCCAACACTGGGGATTACAATTGAACATGAGATTTGGGTGGGGACACAGATGCAAATCATATCACCATGTACACACAGTCTTTGACAAAGATGCCAAGAACATACAACAAGGAAAAATAGACTCTTCAATAAATGGTGTCGGAAACACTGGATATCCATATGCAATATAATAAAATTGGACCCCTATCTTTTCTTTCACCATACACAAAAATCAACATAAAATGGATTTGAAACTTGAATATAAGACCCCAAACTGGAGGAGGGCGTTCCAAGATGGCCAAATAGGAACAGCTCCAGTCTGTATCTCCCAGGGGGATGGACGCAGAAGATGGGTAATTTCTGCATTTCCAGCTGAGGCACCTGGTTTATCTCACTGGGACTGACTGGACAGTGGGTGGAGCCCATGGAGGGCAAGCTGAAGCAGGGCTGGGTGTTGCCTCACCTGGGAAGCACGAGGGGTTGTGGGATTTCCCTTTCCTAGCCAAGGGAAGCCGTACAGACTACCTGGAAAAATGGGACACTCCTGCTCAAATACTGTGCTGTTCCCAAGGTCTTAGCAACCGACAGACAAGGTGATTCTCTCCTGTGCCTGGCTCAGTGGCTCCCACACCCACAGTGCCTTGCTCACTGCTAGCACAGCAGTCTGAGATCAATCTGCAAGATGGCGGCCTGGCTGGGGAAGGGCATCTGCCATTGCTGAGGCTTCAATAGGTAAACAAAGCAGCCAGGAAGCTCGAACTGGGCAGAGCCCACCACAGCTCAACAAGGCCTACTGCATCTAGACGCCACCTCTGTAGGCAGGACATAGCTGAACAAAAGGCAGCAGACAACTTCTGCAGACTTAAACATCCCTGTCTGACAGCTCTGAAGAGAGCAGTGGTTCTCCTGGCATGACATTGGAGCTCTGAGAATGGACAGACTGCCTCCTCAAGTGGGTCCCTGACCCCCATGTAGCCTAACTGGGAGACACATCCCAGTAGGGGCCGACAGACACCTCATATGGGAGGCTGCCTCTCTGGGATGAAGCTTCCAGAGGAAGGATCAGGCAGTAATATTTGCTGTTCTGCAATGTTTGCTGTTCTGCAGCCTCTGCTGGTGATACCCAGGCAAACAGTGTCTGGAGTGGAACTCCAGCAAACTCCAACACACCTGCAGCTGAGGGAACTGACTGTTAGAAGGAAAACTAACAAACAGAAAGGAATAGCATCAATGTCAACAAAAAGGTCATCTACACCAAAACCCCATCTGTAGGTCACCAACATCAAAGTTCAAAGGTGGATAAAATCACAAAGATGGGGAGAAACCAGAGCAGAAAAGCTGAAAATTCCAAAATTCAGAGCGCCTCTGCTCCTCCAAAGGATCACAGCTCCTCGCCAGCAACAGAACAAAGCTGGATGGACAATGACTTTGACAAGTTGACGGAAGTAGGCTTCAGAAGGTCAGTAATAACAGACTTCTCCAAGCTAAAGGAGGATGTTCGAACCCATCTCAAGGAAGCTAAAAACTTTTAGAAAAGATTAGATGAATGGCTAACTGGAATAAACAGTGTAGAAAAGACCTTAAATGACCTGATGGAGCTGAAAACCATGGCACGAGAACTTCGTGACGCATGCACAAGCTTCAATAGCTGATTCGATCAAGTGGAAGAAAGGGTATCAATGAATGAAGATCAAATTAATGAAATAAAGCAAGAAAACAAGGTTAGAGAAAAAAGAGTAAAAAGAAATGAACAAAGCCTCCAAGAAATATGGGACTAAGTGAAAAGACCAAATCTACGTTTGATTGGTGTACCTGAAAGTGATGGGGAGAATGGAACCAAGTTGGAAAACACTCTTCAGGATATTATCCAGGAGAACTTCCCCAACATAGCAAGGCAGGCAAACATTCAAATTCAGGAAATACAGAGAACACCACAAAGACATTCCTTGAGAAGAGCAACCCCAAGACATATAATCATCAGATTCACCAAGGTTGAAATGAAGGAAAAACTGTGAAGGGCAGCCAGAGAGGAAGGTCGAGTTACTCACAAAGGGAAGCCCATCAGACTAACAGTGGATATCTCGGCAGAAACCCTACAAGCCAGAAGAGAGTGGGGGCCAATATTCAACATTCTTAAAAAGAATTTTCAACCCAGAATTTCATATCCAGCCAAACTAAGCTTCCTAAGTGAAGGAGAAATAAAATCTCTTAAAGACAAGCAAATGCTCAGAGATTTTGTCACCACAAGGCCTGCCTTACAAGAGCTCCTGAAGGAAGCACTAAACGTGGAAAGAAGCAACCGGTACCAGCCACTGCAAAAAAAGGCCAAATTGTAAAGACCATCGATGCTATGAAGAAACTGCATCAATTAACAGGCAAAATAACCAGTGAACATCATAATGACAGGATCAAATTCACACATAACAATATTAACCTTAAATGTAAATGGGCTAAATTCCCCAATTAAAAGACACAGACGAGCAAATTGGATGAAGAGTCAAGACCCATCAGTGCGCTGTATTCAGGAGACCCATGTCACATGCAAAGACGCACATAGGCTCAAAATAAAGGGATGGAGGAAGATCTACCAAGCAAATGGAAAGCAAAAAAAAGCAGGGGTTGGGGTCCTAGTCTCTGATAAAACAGACTTTAAACCAACAAAGATCAAAAGAGACAAAGAAGGCTATTACATAATGGTAAAGGGATCAATTCAACAAGAAGAGCTAACTGTTCTAAATATACATGCACCCAATACAGGAGCACCCAGATTCATAAAGCAATTCCTTAGAGACTTAGACTCCCACACAATAATAATGGGAGACTTTCACACCCCACTGTCAATATTAGACAGATCAACAAGACAGAAGGTTAATAAGGATATCCAGGACCTGAACACAACTCTGGACCAAGCAGACCTAATAGACATCTAGAGAACTCTCCACCCCAAATCAATAGAATATACATTCTTCTCAGCACTGTATCACACTTACTCTAAAACTGACCACATAATTGGAAGTAAAGCACTCCTCAGCAAATGTAAAAGAACAGAAATTAAAACAATTTGTCTCTCAGACCACAGTGCAATCAAACTAGAACTCAGGATTAAGAAACTCCTTCAAAACCACACAACTACATGGAAACTGAACAACTTGCTCCTGAATGACTACTGGGTAAATAATGAAATGAAGGCAGAAATAAAGATGTTCTTTGAAACCAATGAGAAAAAAGACACAATGTACCAGAATCTCTGGGACACATTTAAAGCAGTGTGTAGAGGGAAATTTATAGCACTAAATGCCCACAAGTGAAAGCAGGAAAGATCTAAAATCAACACCCTAATATCACAATTAAAAGAACTAGAGAAGCAAGAGCAAACACATTCAAAAGCTAGCAGAAGGCAAGAAATAACTAAGATCAGAACAGAACTGAAAGAGACAGAGACATGAAAAACCCTTCAAAAAAATCAATGAATCCAGGAGCTGGTTTTTTGAAAAGATCAACAAAATTGATAGACCACTAGCAAGACTAATAAAGAAGAAAAGAGAGAAGAATCAAATACACGCAATAAAAAATGATAAAGGGATATCACCACCGATCCCACAGAAATACAAACTACCATCAGAGAATACTATAAACACCTCTATGCAAATAAACTAGACAATCTAGAAGAAATGGATAAATTCCTCGACACATACACCCTCCCAAGACTAAACCAGAAAGAAGTTGAATCTCTGAATAGACCAATAATAGGCTCTGAAATTGAGGCAACAATTAAGAGCCTACCAATCAAAAAAAGCCTAGGACCAGATGGATTCACAGCTGAATTCTACCAGAGGTACAAAGAGGAGCTGGTACCATTCCTTCTGAAACTATTCCAATCAATAGAAAAAGAGGGAATCCTACCTAACTCATTTTATGAGGCAAACATCATCCTGATACCAAAGCCCGGCAGAGACACAACAAAAAAAGAGAATTTTAGACCAATATCCCTAATGAGCATCGATGCAAAAATCCTCAATAAAATACTGACAAACCGAATCCAGCAGCACATCAAAAAGCTTCTCCACCACGATCAAGTTGGCTTCATCCCTGGGATGCAAGGCTGGTTCAACATACACAAATCAATAAATGTAATCCATCACATAAACAGAACCAACAACAAAAACCACATGATTATCTCAATAGATGCAGAAAAGGCCTTTGAAAAATTCAACAGCCCTTCATGCTAAAAACTCTCAATAAACTAGGTATTGCTGGAACATATCTCAAAATAGTAAGAGCTATTTATGACACACCCACAGCCAATGTCATACTGAATGGGGAAAAACTGGAAGCATTCCCTTTGAAAACCAGCCTAAGACAGGGATGTCCTCTCTCACCACTCCTATTCAACATAGTGTTGGAAGTTCTGGCCAGAGCAATCAGGCAAGAGAAATAAATAAAGGGTATTCAATTAGGAAATGAGGAAGTCCAATTGTCTCTGTTTGCAGATGACATGATTGCATATTTAGAAAACCCCATCGTCTCAGCCCAAAATCTCCTTAAGCTGATAGGCAACTTCAGAAAAGTCTCAGGATACAAAATCAATGTGCAAAAATCACAAGCATTCCTATACACCATTAACAGACAAACAGAGAGCCAAATCATGAGTGAACTCCCATTCACAATTACTACAAAGAGAATAAAATACCTAGGAATCCAACTTACAAGGGATATAAAGGACCTCTTCAAGGAGAACTACAAACCACTGCTCAAGGAAACAAAAGAGGACACAAATAAATGGAAGAATATTCCATGCTCATGGATAGGAAGAGTCAATATTGTGAAAATAGCCATACTGCCCAAAGTAATTTATAGATTCAATGCCATCCCCATCAAGCTACCAATGACTTTCTTCACAGAATTGGAAAAAACTACTTTAAAGTTCATATGGAACCAAAAAAGAGCCCGTATTGCCAAGACAATCCTAACCAAAAAGAACAAAGCTGGAGGCATCACGCTACCTGACTTCAAACTATACTACAAGACTACAGTAACCAAAACAGCATGGTACTGGTACCAAAACAGAGATATAGACCAATGGAACAGAACAGAGCCCTCAGAAATAACGCCGCATATCTACAACTATCTGATCTTTGACAAACCTGACAAAAACAAGCAATGGGGAAAGGATTCCCTATTTAATAAATGGTGCTGGGAAAACTGGCTAGCCATATGTAGAAAGCTGAAGCTGGATCTCTTCCTTACACCTTATACTAAAATTAATTCAAGATGGATTAAAGACTTAAATGTTAGACCTAAAACCATAAAAACCCTAGAAGAAAACCTAGGCAATACCATTCAGGACATAGGCATGGGCAAGGACTTCATGTCTAAAACACCAAAAGCAATGGCAAAAAAAGCCAAAATTGACAAATGGGATCTAATTAAACTCAAGAGCTTCTGCACAACAAAAGAAACTACTAACAGAGTGAACAGGCAACCCACAGAATAGAAGAAAAATTTTTGCAATCTACCCATCTGACAAAGGGCTAATATCCAGAATCTACAAAGAACTCAAACAAATTTCCAAGAAAAAAACAACCAACCCCACCAAAAGCAGGCAAAGGATATGAACAGACACTTCTCAAAAGAAGACATCTATGCAGCCAACAGACACATGAAAAAATGCTCATCATCACTGGTCATCAAAGAAATGAAAATCAAAGCCACAATGAGATACCATCTCACGCCAGTTAGAATGGCAATCATTGAAATGTCAGGAAACAACAGATGCTGGAGAGGATGTAGAGAAATAGTAACATTTTTACACTGTTGGAGGGAGTGTAAATTAGTTCAACCATTGTGGAAGACAGTGTGGCAATTCCTCAAGGATCTAGAACTAGAATGACCATTTGACCCAGCAATCCCATTACTGGGTATATACCCAAAGGATTATAAATCATGCTACTATAAAGACACGTGCACACATATGTTTATTGCGGCACTATTCACAATAGCAAAGACTTGGAACCAACCCAAATGTCCATCAATGATAGACTGGATTAAGAAAATGTGGCACATATACACCATGGAATACTATGCAGCCATAAAAAAGGATGAGTTCATGTCCTTTTCAGGGACATGGATGAAGCTGGAAACCATCATTCTCAGCAAACTATTACAAGGACAGACAACCAAACACTGCATGTTCTCACTCATAAGTGGGAACTGAACAATGAGATCACTTGGACACAGGGCAGGGAACATCACACACCGGGGCCTGTTGGGGGGTGGGGGGCAAGGAGAGGGATAGCATTAGGAGAAATACCTAATGTAAATGATAAGTTGATGGGTGCAGCAAACCAACCTGGCACATGTATACCTATGTATCAAACCTGCACGTTGTGCACATGTACCCTAGAACTTAAAGTATAAAAAATTTTTAAAAAGACCCCAAACTGTAAAATTCCTAGAAGAAAACATAGGGGGAAAGCTACCTGACATTGGTCTTATGTGATGACACTGAAAGCACAGACACCAAAAAGGAAAAATAGACATATGAAACTATGTCATTTGTACAGCAGAGGAAACAATAAACAGAATGAAAAGGCAACTTATGGAATGGAAGAAAAGATTTACAAACCATATATCTGATAATAGGTTAATATCTAAAATAACAAAGCGACAACCACAACTCAATAGCAAAAAACAAATAACCAATTTAAAAATGGGCAAATGATGAATAGACATTTCTCCAAAGAAGACATACAAATAACCAACAGATACACAAAAATACGTCAACATCCCTAAGACTAGAAAAATGCAAATCAAAACTACATGTGATATCATCTTACCCCAATTAGGATGGCTATCATTAAAAAATAAAATAAAAATAAAACGGTAAGAAAACAAGAGTCTGGTGAAGATGTGGAGAAATTAGAACTCTTCTACACTATTGGTGGGAATGTAAAATTGTACAGCTGCTGTGGAGAAAGTATAGAGATTCCTCAAAAAGATGAAAATAGAACTAACACATTATCCAGCAACCCCGCTTCTGGGTAGAATTGAAATCAAATTATTTAAAGAAAAATCATACCAGATGAAAACTTAGAGCCTCAAAAAAACAAGAAGAAGCATTAGAAGTGGTAAATGCCTATGTATATGCAAAAAACTTTATTTTCATTTTGCTTTCCTCCTGTTTTAAATAAACCATACAAGTGTTTAAAGCAAAAATAATAACATTGTTTTACAAGGTTTATCACATATACATATCTAATTAATAAAATATTTGCTTAAAAACATAAAACATGAAAGATGAGGCATATGGAGTTGCAAGATTTCTACATTTTACACACAGAGTTATGAGGTTAACTGTAGGTAGACTGTGAACACCAAAGGATTTTCAGTGTGATTTCCAAAGCAGCCACTGAAATAATAATACAAATAAGTATTGTTTAAAAATTAATAAGAAAATCCAAATGGAGCAAAATTCTACAAAATATTCAAGTAATCCCCTCAAAAAGACCAGAAATAAGAGTTACAAAAAAATAGAGCAGAGAAGTTAAAACAAATAATGAAATGGTAGGTCTAACCTCAACCACATCAGTAATTACACTAGACATTAATTGTCTAAATACTCCAATGTAAAAGGAAAGAGTATCAGAAAGTTTTCTTTCAAAACCCGTGTATATATATACACACATACATATACTGCCTACAGAAGATGCCCTTTAAATATAAAGACACATACAGGTCGAAAGTAAATGCTTGAAAAAAAAACTATCGGGTAAACAGTAATACGAGAAGGATGGAATGGCTAGCTTTCGGATGCCTGTCTATAAGAGCAGTGTTCCAACAAGATGGTATCCTGTCTTCAGGAGGTGGTTGCATGAGGTCGATCGGGACAGCTCTTGTACATGGTGATCTGCCCTGCGCCACCAGCCTCAAATTCATCAGATAGTCCCTAAACTCCAAATGTGATAGTACACACTTGAATTCATGCCCGAAATGTCTTTGAAATTCAAAAGCATTTTCTTTATTCTGGTAATCTTTGGAATCATTTACATATCAAATATCAATTCAATTCTAAAATATTCAGTGAGCATCAACTGTGCCCAAGGTTTAGTGCTACAAAGGAGCACTAAAGGAAAAACAAATTTTTTCTATACTCACTCAAAAAACACACCACCAAATGTTTAATTAAGAGTTTCCACCACACCAACAAATTCTCCAATTCTTAGGGAACACCTAATGGGCATCCTATCACTTAATTCTGACACTAAATTCCCAGAGTTAGCACTGACCCCACAAGTGAAGGGTTCAATCCCATAAGACTACCTCTCACTTTAGATGCCAATCACAAATAGTGGGCCCCCAGGTTACCCACAACTTCTGTCCAATTTGGTCACAAATCAGAGGTTCCCATGATCTCCTCCTCAGGTACCAAAATATGCTAGAATAGCTCACTTACTATTACCAATTAATTATAGAGGATATTTTAAAGGATGCAAATGAATAGCCAGATGAAGAGGGACATAAGGTAAGGTCTGGAAGGGTCTTGGGCACAGGAGCTTCTGTCGCTATGGAGTCTGGGGTGCACCACCCTCCCAGCACATAGATGCACACTTTTTCACCAAGCCAAAAGTTCTCCAAACCTCATTTGGGGTTTTTATGATGGCTTCATTACACAGACATGCTTGACTAGATTGTTGGTCATCAGTGACTAAGGAGGTCAGAGGGTGGGGTTAAAAGTTCTAAGCTTCCAATCACATGGTTGGTTCCTTCGGCTACCGGCCCCCATCCTCCAAAGAGTACTTCATTAGCACTAGCTCAGGTATGGTTGGAAGGGGCTTATTATGAATAATAAAAGATGCTCCTCTATTCCTTATCATTCAAGAAATTCCAAGGGTTTTAGGATCTCTGTGCCAGAAACTAGGAATAAAGATCAAATATATATGTATTATATCATAATATTACAGGTACTAAGTCTATAAGGCTAGAAAGATGACTAAGGAAATCATTTCATAACCTTTGTGAAATACAAAATAAACAAGAATAAAGTTCCTCTTTGCTTGGTATCTAGTAAGAATAAGCTAAGTACATACCAATTATAAAAATTATATATTATATGTGAAGCACCATAACACTCAGTACCCAAGATTTTCAACTGTGGGTACAGAAGGATATGTCTTTTTTAACCCAAATATATTCCAGTGGAGAGTCGGAAATGCCCACCACATCCTCATCTCCCACCAAAAGATGGGGAGAATAACTACCATAGTGGTTTACTACTTTAAAAGAAGAGTTTCATATCCCTCATGTTTGACAGAGCTAAAAAAAAAAATGGTGAAAATGTCAGCCATATATAATAATTTTCCAATTAAATACACATGTATTAATAGTACATTGAAGTTTCATTTGAAATACAATGTAGTAACACAGAAAAAATTATGATGCAGTAAAAATGGGCATTTACTCTTTTGAATTTTTTACTCCTTTAACTCAAATTCCATGGTTACATTTTCAACAGAGCACTAATACCAACCACTGACCCACTGACGTTTGTATAAAAGTCTTAGGAATATCCAAACTATGTGTATAGATCCACATGCAAAATGACTTAAATAGACCATGGCGGGGGTTACTTTCATAGAGCAAAATGTATAACCTAGGTCACAGTTAATTGAGTGACCCTGGAGACCTTTGGGACAGCAACATCCTGGCTCACTGGCTGTACCTTGAATTGCCACATGTTGTAGAAGTCAATTTCCAGGAGAGATAAGTCGTTTCTATAAGTTGTGGTATTTACATACAAGCACACATTAATCACTGGAGTTTTTATATATATATATACATATAATATATAATTTAATATAATATAATATATTATATATTATATATGTATATTAAAAAAAAATATATATATATATATATAGTTTCATTTTTGTTTTTTTTTTCCTTAGACGGAGTCTCACTCTGTCACCCAGGCTGGAATGCAGTGGTGTGATCTCAGCTCACTGCAGCATTTGCCTCCTGAGTTCAAGTGATTCCCTGCCTTAACCTCCCGAGTAGCTGGGATTACAGGTGCCCAACACCATGCCTGGCTAATTTTTGTATTTTTTGAGATGGAGTCTCACTCTGTCACTCAGGCTGGAATGTAGTGGTGCAGTCTCGGTTCACTGCAACTTCCACCTCCCAGGTTCAAGCAATTCTCCTGCCTCATCCTCCTGACTAGCTAGGATTACAGGCACCCACCACCGTGCCTGGCTAATTTTTTGTATTTTTAGTAGAGACGGGGTTTCACTATGTTGGCCAGGCTGGTCTCGAACTCGTGACCTCAGGTGATCCACCCGTCTCAGCCTCCCAAATTGCTGGGATTACAGGCATGAGCCACCGCGGCCAGCCTGGAGTTATATTTTTATGGGAAACATAAACAGTCATGGCTTAACTATTCCCAGAGTTATCCATAAGGCAGAGACTAATGTGAGGCAAACACCTCATTAACTTTATCCTAGTCCCAGATTCATGCCTGAAAAATGCCTGCCTACTGGATACACAGAGGCAAAATCAAACTTCTACCATCCACCTAGTGGGCACCATCCCAATAACAAGGGTTACTGTTCTTGTTTAGCTGCACAGGCCCAGTCTCCTGTGCATACCTTAAAAAACGAAAACAAAAGAAACTAAAACAGCAGCACAGGTGTTAGGGAGAGTCTGGTCATCAATTGATCCAAATATTTTTAGTTACTTGCATTGTGCTTTCATGATAGAGAGGTCATCAGTTGATTGAGTTAATTTAGTCCAAGAATTGGCTTACCCAAAAACAGAAAGAAAGAAGAGTGATACTAGCTATTTTATTGAATTGTAGTCAGATAGGTGTCAGCCCTTTAGCTGTGGTTACAGAATGCTGAATAGGGATGGACACTACTATGAAAATGGTAACTTCAGGATTCAAATCAATGTTCATGTGTACGTAGCAAGGCAACTCTTAGAAATTGGACATTGTTGAGTTGAAGTTGATTTTTAAATGTTAAATCCATAAATGCATATGACCATTTACATTTTAAAACTTTTGCCTTTAAATGCTAAAATCTGGTATCTGTAACAAGATGATGTTGAGAAACTTCCTATTAAATTGCTTTGACTATTTCAGTTTGCACAGGACAAGCTATTTTTTCTTCTTTTCTAATTATAAACATAACATATTCTCATTGTAAATAATTTGAACAGTACAGAAGTGTCAAAAAGCAGAAAGAAATCTGTCATAATCATACCATCCAGAGGCAATGGCATTGTTCATTTAGGTATATTTTCTTCTCATCTTTTTCTTTACATTTTAAACATAGATAAAATTATGATGAGCCATTCACACATCCTGAGGCTGATGTTACCATTTTCTTTGTACTTACTTTCTTATGTAAGAGGCAACCCTTCATATTTTCAGATATTGTTAATTAAAAATCATGATAGTGTATAATAAGAAAGATTCATGGAAGGCTGGACGTAGTGGCTCACGCCTGTAATCCCAGGACTATGGGAGGCCGAGACCAGTGGATCACCTGAGGTCAGGAGTTTGAGACCAGCCTGGCCAACATAGTGAAACCGCGTCTCTACTAAAAATACAAAAAATTAGCCAGGTGTGGTGGCAGCCACCTGTAATCCCAGCTATTAGGGAGTCTGAGGCAGGAGACTCGCTTGAACCCGGGAGGGAGAGGTTGCAGTAAGCCGAGATCATGCCATTGCACTCCAGCCTGGGCAACAAGAGCAAAACTCCATCTCAAAAAAAAAAAAAAGAAAAGAAAAAACAAAAAAGATCCATGGGAAAACTCTGAAATCTGAAACCTGAAATGTATGGTGTTAACCAGAGAGTATCGATAAACTCCCAGCTGTTTACCATGTCAATTCCATACTTGAGAAATCTGACATTGAACATGTATTTCTGTATCTATACAACTATGACCAAAACAAATATATCTCCAAAAAAGTTTCAGACAAGTATTTCATGTATGTTTTACTCTTTCCTTGCATGGTCTATGTAGGATGATTTATTAGCAATAAGCTTAAGGATAAAGAGCTTTCTGTTATTGTTATTGATTTGGTTGTATGTGTGACTTTTTAAAGAACTAGTTAGAAAGGACAACACATACATATTTTTTCCAATGAAAATCTAATACCTCAACAGTACCAATTTGGGGGCCTAAATAACATCTAGAGGATGATCGTGTCTTCCTCCTTAGAGCCAGAGTATAATTAAGCCCCAAAGCAATAACCCCAGCCCAGGAAAGCAGGAAAGAAAGTTGGGAATAAGCCAGCTGTAACCCCGATGTTAAGGCTGGGAACATTCCAGAGCTCTGCATCTGCCGGCATCTACTGCCAAACCTGTCCCATCTGTAACAAAGGTGATAAACTCCTCCCTCAGAGGAGAGAACATTTGGAAAAGGTAAGGCAATATTCCTTAGTCAGTTTTTCAACATGCTGTTAACTTCTTCCTCTGTGAACTTTCTGTTTATTCACTTGTACTAAGAAAGGTGTGAAGAGAATCCAGGAATTCAAGAATTGAACTAGGACGCTAATAAAATTCAAAAGAAAAAGCAAATTACCAGGACATATAATGGTTGGAAAGAGCATTGTTCTGTTCCTTTTCTTCCTTCCCACTAACCCCAAGCAATAAATAAGATACAACAGTGCACCCTTCTGGTTGAAATACAGAACTAACACTCAGATAAGGGTCTAGTTACTAGTCTGTAGCGTGGGGAGAACTTCAACAAAAGAGTTCCTAGTTTCCTCATATAGCAAGACAGTTCATAGCAATTACTTCACTTGCAGCCTTTTTTAAAGTAAAGAATGCCAGAGATTTTCAAAAACATAAACCTATTTCCATAAGGGATCTTTTTCGCTCTGAATGAGGCAAACACGGTACCAAAGAAAACTGCAGAAATCTACGATGCTGTATTGATTTAATATAGGTATCTGGATCCCCATTCCACTGACTTTCTTGGAGCTTTCCCTTGGGGACTTGAATGTGATAAATACTCATTAAGTATTTTTGAATATATTAATCAGGCAAGATTACCAATTTCTGAAAATGGTCCTCGGTAAAATCTGATAACTTATTGTATTTTGTCACAAGTACAATAGCTCTGGAACTTTCAATAAAGGGACTCCAAGTATTGTACGATGAAAAAGCAAGTAAGAAAATGCCTAGCCCTTCTTGTTACAAATCCAATCAAATGTATTAACAACAGCATAGAGTTTATGAGCAACAGAATCTGGTCTACATAGGTCTGGTTGTTATCCTTATTATCCTGCAAGGGAAGGACACCATTAATTACTATTAGAAAACTGAATACTTGCCCTGATGAAACCATGCAAGGAAATTCACAAAGAGCTTTGTGGGAGAAAGGCTGCTTCCAGACCACCTGCCCACTTCTGCAATCTGTAGGTGATAGAGGGCACAAAGGGAGATCGTGGAGCATCTCCCAAGAACAAAGGAGAGCGTTTTAGAAAGTCACAGTCCTATTTTTGGAAGTAGCTATAGGTATGCTGCCACCTACTTTAAAAAGTTAAAGGGCAATGAGGACACTGGTTCCTGAAGAGTCATTAATAATGTGAAAGATCCACTTCCTCCCTAACCCAAATAAAAATAATACAGACAGCATAGTATGCCCTCCTTCTCTTTAGGCCTGCCCAGAATAAACCTTAGTGTGTTCACGGCATGTCTTCACATATTGTACTTTTTTGGTGATATAAATGAAAATATCAAAAGTCTAAAGACAAGATTGTAAAAAGAGAGAAATACTTACAAAACATGAAGTATCACAAAAATACTCATGTTTCACATCTCTATAGGAGTGTCTATGGCCATCCTACTACCCTTAGCCACCTTACAGCACTCTCTCTGAGAACTGTTTTCTGCCTTGACCACAATCCCTTAGCATTAAGGAGGGTAAGAATCAACGTTCCAGTAAATGGAAACCCTTTCCTTGACACTAAATTGACATTATGCTATATTTTGAAATGCACGTTTGCAACAAGCAGCACCCCAAAGTATAGTGTATTACAGGATCTGTTCAGGTCAACAATTCATGTGACACACAACATCCTAACAGCAAAACTGTATGACTCAGTGTTAGCAAAATTAAATTTTACACATTGACCAAAGTTTGGGGACATTCCTGTAAGAAGTCCAGGCACACCAGTTTAGAATCACCATATTGATCATATATAAAGAGAAAGACTTATTAGACATTCTAGAGCTAAAAATAGTCTCAAAGAATTGACTGCTGATTTCCAAAAAGAGATATTAGGCTGGAACTCTTTGCAAATATCACCCAGCCACAGGAAATCAATGAAAGCAGGAAAGAAGGTATCTCCTAAAATCTACACCAAAAGAAAAAAAAAACAGTTTCTTAAGACACTTTTAGGATTCAATTTTCAGCAATAAATCATCTCGCCTATAAAGATTTCTGCCAGCAAGTCCAAGCCAAGCAGATATCAGACACTATAATGCCAGCATAAAAATGTATCACAGTGCAATGGCAGGAAGCAAAGTTCATCTGACAAAAGATCCAGACTTGGTAAGGATATCAGCAGGATGTAATCAGAGAAGAAGGAGGAAGAGAGACTTCCTGAAGACATGAAAGCCTCTGCTCCCTGGCTCATCTGGGCAGTAGAAAAAAAAACACATTTAAAGCTGAAAAATGTGGCCAAAGAGAGCAATCAAGAGTTAATGCTTATTGAAACAGCGATGAAACTTAGAACCATGAAAAAATCAAAGAAGGTTTCAAGAGCAGATAACCTGCATCTCCAAATCTTCAGAATGCAGGCAGTGAAAGAGCTCATATATTATAAAACACCCTGCCTATCTCAGAAACACCTGCATCCAAGGGCAACAAATCTGAAGTGGTGTCCATAGCAAGTGAAAGCTGAAAAAGAGCATCAAAAAATAGCAAGCCAGCTTTGTGGAGTTAGAGTGTTGTGATCGGGAAATAATATAAAATGGGCGACTGGAAGTGAGTCTATGGGGAATAGCCGTGGACAGGTGGGGGAGATTTATTTCAAAGAGGTCGTGCTCAGGAAATATTTTGTAAAATTAACTTAGAGGTCTGTCAGAAGTTAAACAGACAATACAATAAGCTAGGGCTTTTAAGACAGTGACAATAGATGCTTAAGACTTTTAATTGATAAGACTTATTAAGAGTTAATAGACTTTTAATACTCTATTAATAGAATGTTGCATGAAAGGTAAGTTGAGAGGGGTGTGCAAGTATAGAAACAATGGGAAAATCTCTAACAAGATGCAAAAGTCTGACAATAAACTGAGGTCAATCTGTATGCCTACCGGGTGCTTAAGCACTGTGGTAGGTGTCAATAGCATAAAGGAGTAAGACACTTTCTCTGCCCTCCAGTAATCTAGGAAGTAAGAATAGTAGAGTGATGTAATCTTTACAAAAATTCTGTGAAGTAGATATCATCTGAATTCTACACATAAGAAAACTGAGGCTCAGAAGTAGATATCATCTGAATTCTACACATAAGAAAACTGAGGCTCAGAAAGGTTAAGTATCTTGCCCAAAATGCGCAGCTAGGAAATTGCTTAACCAGAATCCAAAATACATGATCTTTTCACTATATCACACTTTCTGATAGATTTCAGAATACTAGGTGGCATTTTTTAAAGTAGCAACAATACAAAACGCAAGTAATGCATTAAACACTAAGAAAAACTGGTAATGGCCAGGCGTGGTACCTCATACTTGTAATCCTAACACTTCAGGAGGCCAAGATGGGAAGATTTGTTGAGCCTAGCAGCTCGAGAACAGCTTAGGCAAGATTAGGGAGACTCTATCTCTTCAAAATATGTGAAAATTCAGCTGATGTAATGGCAAGCGCCTATAGTCCCAGCTACTCAGGAGGCTGAGGCGGGAGGATCACTTAAGCGTGGGAGGTCAAGGCTGCAGTGAGCCGTGATCACACCACTGTACTCCATCCCGGATGGCAGAGTGAGACCTGTCTCGAAAAGAAAAGGAAAAAGAAAAGGGGAGAGGAGGGGAGGGAAGGGGAAAAGCCAGTATTATGTAGCACAGATGAAATGTATGAATATAATGGAGTGCTAATTGTGTCTCCTGGATATAAATGCTGGAGCTAATCAGAGAAGATGAAGATCAGAGAGGGCAGAGGTAATCAAGAAAAGCACTGGAAGAGGGGATAGCTTCCTGGGAAAGCAACATCTCCTGCAGTTAGAAAACTGAGCACAGCCTCAGGAAGTCACGGGTCAGGAAGAGGTGTAGCCTGATCACCCAGCAAGGAGGGGCCACTATTGAGAACAACATGGGAAGGGTGCACATAATCTGAAGAGCTGGGCAGGAAAGTTGAGATTGAAAGCAGTGGGAAAGAGAGGATGCTAAAGATTTCTGAGCAGGTGCAACTCCTACTGCCTTCATGTAGTCTAAATCTCTCCCTATATTAATTTTATGAAGTTGCTGTAACAAATTACCATAAGTTTAGTGAATTAAAACAATGCAAATTTACCTCTTCCAGGTCTGTAGTCCAGTATGCGTCTCACTGGACTAAAATCGGGGTGTCAGCAGGACTGCATTACTTTCTGGAGACTCTAGGGAAAATTTCTTGCCTTTTTCAGCTTCCAGAAACCACTCACCTACCTTTGGCTTCTGGCCAGCTTCCTTCATCTTCAAAGGCAGCAACACTGCACCTTTCTTACTGTTCTCCTGTGGTCACATGCCTCTTGGGCTACAGCTGTAAAAGTTCTATGCTTTCAAGCATTTGTGTGATTAGATTGGGCCCACCTGCTTAATACAAACTCATCTTTCCTGTGATTAAGGTCCTTAATGTTAATTAAATCTGCAAAAACCCTTTTGCCATGTAAGGTAACATATTCACAGGTTCCAGGGATAAGGACATGAATATTTGGGGGAGCCATTATTTTGCCAACCACACTCGAATATCACCTGGCCACTCATTTATCTCCAGTCTCCATATCTATAAGGCATCATTCTACCTACTTCCTGGATGATCATCCTCTGCTCAAAAACCCCAATGGTTTCCCACTCACTGAACACCAAGCTGCTTAGCTTGGCATTCCTGTCGAATAACTGGAAACACTCATTTACCAACCAAATAAAATAATAAAAGTAGCGTCTAAGGAAGATCTGTGAAAGGTGAACACAAGGCAGAGGTGAAGGAGTGATGGGTGGGAGGCAGTGATCCAGAGCTGAGTTGAGAGGGGCAGACAGCCACCCTGTGGCTTCAGAGAAAAGCTCCATCACTGGGAGCTGTGACATGGGAAAGTGACATAATCTCTTTCAGCTCCAGTTACTTTGCCTATTAAAAAGGGGACAATAGTAGGACCTGCTTCACTGGATTGTTGTGTCAGTTAATAATACACAGCAAGCATTTATCACAAAGTAAGCATTCAATAAATGTTAGTTCTCTTTTCTCAGTACAAGAAAAAAATAAAGCAGTAGAATTATAGTAAAAGATTCAGGAGAACCATCTAAGGAATGCAGAGGTATTAAACTTCAGACTTAGTTTAGGATAATTGGTCTTTCCATATAGGTAGAAAATGCCATATTGCTTCTTTTTATGTGTGACCATATTTCTATAAAGAACTAATGAAAAAATATCATTAGCAATGAATGTTTAATTGAAAAATTAAAATTTAGAGAAACAGAGCCTAAACGGATGTGGTGAGTATGGAATGAAAGTTCTTAAACATGTGTGTTATATATGCTGTATAATATCATCATTAAAAACCGAATGATATTCATAACCATTGAGCATTAGAAAATTTGTGAACTATTTATTTCTTCACTCAAAAATACTCATTGAACTCAGTGAGATGTAGTTTAAACACTTTAAGATACACCATGTCCTCTTGGAACTTACATTCAAGAGAAGGATGAAAGATAATAAATATGTATAAGTGAACTATTCTTCTCCCCAAGATTTTTTTCACAGGCCCTTGATAAATAAAGCATATATGCAGTTCTAAATTATATTCTAACTTCATATTTTTTTCATATTAAAGCAGGAAGAAAGCTTAAATATTATACCAAGATAAAATCTGTAAATAATGTAGGAAGTCTTGATAATCCATTACTGTTAAGAGTATTTGCACACATTAAAGTATACTTTTTATTTTTATACCCCCACATCATTCTTAACATTTAGAGATAGCTAAAAGAAATCCATTAATGCAACAACATAGAACAAAAGAAAGAGAAAGAGAGAGAAAAGAAACAGAAGGAAAGGAAGGAAAGGAGGGGAAGGAAGGAAGGAAGGAAGGAAGGAAGGAAGGAAGGAAGGAAGGAAGGAAGGGCCTAAATAAAAACAACAATAAGGAAATAAGATGGTTCCTGGAACACGTTTCTTTTTGTAAAAGGTGCTGAAGATTTGGTTCTGAGCTATTTAGCAGTGAACATGAAGATGAAACATAGCTGTTAGCAATAAGCATGAGGTTCTAAAAATAAAAATAAGCACGTACCTGAAGAGAAGCAAATCTTTATTTGCTTTTGAGACCTAAGGGGAATCTCTTCCATAGATTCTCGTAATCGCTGTAACATAATATCTTCAATAACATACAGTAGTGGCTGCTGGATATTTCACAACTGGGTTTTGGGGTGTGGGGCAGGGTGCTGATTCGATACACTATAGTGTAAATACTTCAACCTTGGCCAATTTCATGCTGGTGTCACCAACATGACACCTCTGAACTTGCAGTTGGACAGTAGCTTACTTCATATAACATTTCCTTCACACTAATACAATAGTCACGAACAACCTCAAGAGCATAGTTAACAGTAAAATGTGGTCCAATAATTAGGAAGTGATGCATTTTACATATTTATTAACTTTCTTTTTGATATACGTATTTAATGGTAACTTCATATAATTTATTTGTTAATAATGGCTTAGCAACCAGATTGCACACTACTGAACATCCCTAGACTACATAGTACATTTCTCATGGTTATTCCTTTAAAGTTCCTCAACGTAGGCTTATGGTCCAACACCAAAGAGCAATTCAAAGGGAGTGATTTTATGATGGGTCAAAACCACGCAGTCCTGCAAGATCAGCAACATCCAAGAATAAAATGGTAAAAGTTTAGACACAATCATTTTAATGCTGCTGTTCTCAATACAATGGATGGCTGCAGGTGAGTGGCAGTGAAAGGGGTGGATTTCCAGCCAGCACTTCAAGATTGACACCTACTCGCTGTGCCACAGATCACACACAGCCAGCACCCTCAGCCATGCAAGTGTGTTGCACCATCCGTGCTTTCCTCTGCTTCTCTCTGAGCAGAAAGCCTGGACGCCACAGATATTGAAAAATGGACGGAACAGAGACCCTTTGGGCATTCATAAGTGTGAGTATAGTTAAGCCACTGAGCTTGGTAAGACCAGGACAGTGGGGAATTTGAGCATATGTCCTCTTCCAGGAGCCCGGAAGATAAATCTTCTAGTCAACTGGATGCAGGCAGAGAGAGTTAGCATCCTCTTATGAAAGTCAAGGAATATCCCAAAACACCTGCCTGACCAGAAGACCACCCTACCTGTGCACGGAGAGCAGCTAAGCTAATATATCTGACCATAGCAGCGTCCTGTTGAGGACATTTGCTATAGGCTAAATGTCTCTCTTGAACAAGACATTCAAATGTTCAAATAAATCACACATTTGGGGAAAACAGTCTCAGGATAATTTAATTCTACTACCACAGTTTCATTGATTTTTATATGTTCCTTTACTTTTAAAAGACATTCGAAATAATTAACCCTGGTGGATTTTGACATTTGCTGTCCCTTAGAGTACTATCAACTTTAATTAGATTCTAGAAATGAAGTAACAATATCTTATCAACAGAAAGACATTTTGAGGATGGTAAAGTCAACATCAGACACGACTAACTTTAACAAAACATTAAAAGCCAAATGTATAAAACAGATAAATTAGCAGGATATAACTTACATTTCCAGAATTATTCCTGACTTTACAAAAGCATTCACTGCAGGGATCCTTTAAATAGCAGATTTGTTTTGTGCATTTGAAATATTAACTAATTTATACAAACTCCATTTTGAGGATGTACATATGATGTTAACCTAAGCACACTGCAATCAGCAAAGCTTATCTGTTCTACATGTTAGCTGTGTAATTGGAGGCAAGTTACCTCATTTCTCTGATACATGGTTTTCACATCTCTACCTGCACAGAATACCACTCAGAGTTGTTGTGTTAAATATATCTTATTTTTGCAAGTGTTTTGTATAAAGTTCTTTTCGAATGTTTCTTGTTCAGAAAGGATGAAAGAGTTCTAGTAGTTACTTAGTGCCTCACATATACCAAGTGTGCTCACATACATTGTTTTATTTTCTCTTCACTGCATTGTTACTGAAGTCTCATCATTATTAAATTAAGACACTATGACTCAGAGAGGACCTTGCTCCAAGTCACACAGCTAATCAGCTACAATGCCAGAATATTAAGCTTGGTCTGTCTGACTCCAAATATCACTCTTCATTCTGCTACATCACACAGGTTCAAGTACTTGTTCTGTCACTACTAATGCTGTGACTTGAGCAAATTAATGAACCTCTCTGAAATACAGCTTCCTTGTCTCAAAATTAAGATGATAAAATATCTAACCTCAGAGCGTTGCCGTGAGGACTGAATGAGTTGATGCAAACAAAATCCATGGCACTATATCTGACCAACTAAGTACCCAATATGTGTGGATTACTTAAAATTTTTGAGCCCAAATAAAATCTAGCATGCTTCCCAGCATAAATAGAATTTAAATATTTATAGATGGAAAAGAATGCTTCTTCTAAGCAGAATCTGCAATATCAAAAGAATATGATTCCTGATATGACTGCAGTATTTCTACTGTGTATATCAGATGAAAGCAACAGATTCTGTATCAGTAGTCCAAAAACTGGATTCTTAATTCAGCTGGGCTGTTAACTAGGAATTTAACCTGAAGCAAAATTTCTATCTATTTCTGTTTTTTTTACCATCAAACAGAGATAAAAGTATGAGAAAATAACAGAAATGGGAACAACATAGAAATCTAAGCAGTGCTGACTTTTCCCTTCCCAAAAATGGCAGACTAGCTTATTTGAAATGAAACTTACTGCTATTAACCATTAGTAAGGCTGAAGAAAATTAAAACAAGGAAGCAAACATCTGTCAAAGACATCAGAGAGCTGCCCAAATAGAGAGGATTTATAGGGCCAAGATCTTAGAGAGAGGAGAAACCCAGAATATTGAACTGGTATTTGACACCACTTTTCCCTTTGAGGCATTTGCAAATTTTTAAGGAATAACTGAGACGAGAAAAACTGGGCAGAAACTAGTGTCTGAAAGGCTGTAGAGCTGAGAGTATACTGAAATTTCACCAGGCTTGGGAGAGGGGGTGAAGAGGGGATTGAGTTCATACAGGAGAAGAGGCTCAAGTGAAAACCTGGGTTTTAAGTTGTTACCCTTGAAGTGCTGTAACTAGGGGTATGAACTCTAAACAGAGCAGCCGTCACAGAAACTGAACCCCAGTTTTGAATCTGCTCAACTCATGAATGGATTAAATTAATATGTTCCTATGCTACCCACCTGCTAGAAACGAATAGAAATCCTCTCTAACGTAAGATATGATCCAGATATAAATTGTCTCTATAATTTTCATACACAGCAACCAGCATTCAACTAAAAGTAACAAAGCATGCCAAAATATTAGCTAAAAATCAAAATAACAAAAGACAATAGAAATAGATCCATAAAAGATACAGATATTCTACGTATCATATTAGAATTTTTTAATCAGCTAAGTATGTTAAAGAAGTAAAGGGCCGGTCGCGGTAGCTCATACCTATAATCCCAGCACTTTGGGAGGCTAAGGCAGGAGTTCAAGATCAGCCTGGGCAACATGACAAAACCCCATCTCTACAAAAAATACAAAAATTATCTGGGCATGTTAGTGCCCAGCTGCTCGGGAGGCTGAAGTGAGAGAATCACTTGAGCCTGTCTGGGAGGTCAAGGCCGCAGTGAGCTGTAATCACAGCATTGCTCTCCAGCCTGGGTGACAGAGTGAGATTCTGAGGAAGGAAAGAAGGAAAGAAGGAAGGCAGGAAGGCAAGAAGGGAGGGAGGGAGGGAATTTCAGCAAAGACCTGAAAACCATAAAGAGAAAACCAAATGGAATTGTAGAACTAAAAAAAGAAATTCAACAAAATAAAGAACTCAATTAACAGGCTAAAAAGCAAAATAAACCCAGTCAAAAAAAAAAAGAGAGAGAGAGAGAATCGATAAACTGGAAGCTAAAGTAGAAGAAAAAATCCAACTAAAGAAGAGAAGGAGGAAATACTAAAGAGAATAAGAGCCATGTAGAACATGAGGAAAGGTCTAATATATATAATTACAGTCCTAAAAGAAAGAAAGAGATAGAATGTGGCAAAAACAATATTTGGAGAGATAATATTTGAGATTAAACAGTACTGGATGCAGACATTAAGCCCATAGACTAAAAAAGTGTTACAAACCTGAAGCAGGATAAATACAAAGAAAATTACTCCTACATATATCTTGGTAAAACTGCTAAAAACCAATGACAAAGAGAAAAGTGGAAAACTATCAGAGGACAAAATTCACCTAACTTCTGGGAGACCAATAGTAACACTAACAGCTTATTAACAATAAAAGCCAAATAAAAGACAGTGGTATCAGGTATTTGAAGTGCCATGGGGAAATAAAAGCAGTTACCACACGTACAATTCTAATCCACGCCAAAGTATTCTTCAAAAATGAAGTTGAAATAAAATTTAAAAATTTGCAGACAAACAAAAACTAGAGAATTTGTCAGCAGCATCTTTGTACTAATGTGCAGTAGATTTGCACTAATAAGTATTCTTCAGTGAAGGAAAATGATCACATTTAGGAGCAAGAAGATAGATGAAAGAACAGCAATGGAAAGAATTAGTTTTGGGGTAAATCTAAGTGAATAGCATCTCTATAAAACAATAATAAAAATATAGGGCTTAAAATGTCTCCAACATTAAATATATTCACAAGCAGGTGGAGATAAATGGAGTTAGCAGGTTCTAAAGTTACTGCATTGTCCAAGAGATCATAAATATATGAAATCATAGTAAATGTAATAAATCAAGGATTTGTGTTGTGATTTATAGAGTAACTACTATAAGAATAGTAAAAGAGGCCGGGCACAGTGGCATATGTCTGTAATCCCAATGTTTTGGGAGGCCAAGGTGGGCAGATCACCTAAGATCAGGAGTTCAAGAGCAGCCAACATGGTGAAACCCTGTCTCCACCAAAAATACAAAAATTAGCCGGGCATGGTGGTGGGCACCTGCAATCGCAGCTACTCAGGAGGCTGAGATAGGAGAATCGCTTGAACCCAGGAAGCAGAAGTTGCAGTGAGATGAGATCACGCTATCGCACTCCAGCCTGGGCAACAGAAGCAAAATTCTGTCTCAAAAAAAAAAAAAAAAAAAAAAAAGAATATATAAGCAAAAAGAATAAAACTGGAGGAATCACATTACCTGACTTCAAATTATGCTACAGAGCTATAGTAACCAAAACAGCATCATACTGGCATTAAAATAGATACATTGACAAATGGAACAAAATAGAGAGCCCAGAAATAAATTGATACATCTACAGCAAATGCATTTCTGACCAAGGTGCCAAGAACACACACTAGGGAAAGGAAAATCTTATCTATAAATGGTACTAGAAAAATTGGATATCCATATGCAAAAGAATGAAATTAGACCGCTATCTCTCACCATATACAAAAATCAACTCAAAATGGATCAAGGGCTTACATCTAAGACCTCAAACTATGGAGCTGCTAAGAGAAAACATTATGGGAGCCCCAGGACATTGGTCTGGGCAAAAATTTGTGATTATTACCTCACAAACACAAGCAACCAATGCAAAAATTGACAAATAGGATCACAACAAGTTAAAAAGCTTCTGCACAGCAAAGAAAACAATCAACAGAATGAAGAAACAGCCCACAGAATGGGAAAAAATACTTGCAAACTATCCATCTGATTAGTGGTTAATAACCAGAATACATAAGGAGCTCAAACAACTCTGTAGGAAATCATCTAATAATCTGATTTTTAAATGGGCAAAAGATTTGAATGGATGTTTCTCAAAAGAAGACCCACATACGGCAAACAAACAGGTCTATGAAAAAGTGCTCACCATCGTTGACCGTCACAGAAATGCAAATCAAAACTACAATGAGGTATTATTTTACCCCAGTTAAAATGGCTTTTATCCAAAGACAGGCAATAACAAATATGGGTGAGAATGTGGAGAAAAAGAACACTTGTACACTCTTGGTGGGAATGTAGATTAGTACAGTCTCTATGGTGCAGAGTTTGGAGATCCTTCAAAAAACTAAAAATAGAGCTACCATATAATCCAGCAATCCCACTGCTAGGTATATACCCAAAAGAAAGGAAACCAGTATATTGAAGAGATAACTGCCCTTCCATGTTTATTGTAGCATTTACAATAGCCAAGATTTGGAAATAACCTAAGTGTCCATTAACAGAGGAATGTGTAAGGAAAATGTGGCCCATATAGACAATGGAGTACTATTCAGTCTTAAAAACAAATAAGATCCTGTCATTTGCAACAACATGGATGTAGGTCATTATGTGAAATAAGCCAGGCACAGAAAGACTAACTTTGCATGTTCTCACTTATTTGTGGAAGCTACAAATTTAAACAATTAAACTCATGGAGATAGAGAGCAGAAGGACAGTTACCAGAGGCTGGAAAGCATAGTAGGAGCGGAGGGAAATATGGGGGTGGTCAATGGGTGCAAACATGTAGTCAGATAGAATGAACAATATCTAGTATTTGATAGCACAACAGGGTGATTACAGGCAACAATAATTTATTGTACATTTTAAGGTAACTAAAGGGTATAATTGGACTGTTTGTAACACAAAGAAAGGATAAATGCTTGAGGTGATGAATACCTCATTTATCCTGATGTGAATATTGTATGCCTGTATCAAAATATCTTGTGTACTACATAAATATATACATCTACTATGTGCCCACAAAAATCAAAAATAAATTTAAAAAATAAATTTAAATAAAATAAATAAAAATATAAACAATTTTTTAAATGAGAGAATGAGAGAAATAAGAAAAAAATGAGCCATGAAAAATTTTGCTGATGCAAAATATAACTGACTTTTTTGCAAATAATCTTGAATCCTGACACCTTGGTAAATGTATTTGTAACTCTAAAGTAGTTTTTAATGTAGATTCTATAGATTTTCTACATAGATAATCATATCGTCTGTGGATAAAAACTGTTTTACCTCTTCCTTTCCAATCTGGATACCTTGTATTTCTTTTTCTTACTCGATTGCACAGGGTAGAACCTCCGGTACAATGTTGAAAAGGAGTGGTGAGAGTAGAAATCCTTGCTTTGTTTTTGATCTTAGAAGGCAGGCATTTATTCTTTTACCATTGAGTATGATATCAGCTGGAGGTTTTTCTTACAAGTCACTTATCCAGTTGAGAAATCTCCCTTCTAGTCCTGGTTTGCTGAGAGTTTTTAATCACAAATAAATATTGGATTTTGTCAAATTTTTTTTCTTGAATATATTCATGGGAAGTTTAAAAATATCTTAAAATTTATTGTACTTCAAATGTTGCATGTTAAAAAAAAAGATTATTATGCTGCTAAAGCCATACTTACAGGGAATTCTTTTGCCTTAAACTCATGTATTTAAAAAAAGAAGACTGAATATCATTCATCTATTTCAGAAAGTAGGGGAAACACCAGCTCCACCCACCCTGGGTCCTCAGAGTCAGTGCACTTATACACCAGGAGAACTTTTGCTTTCCAGAGTAGCTCACCATACCTTTCAAAGGTGTCCTGGCTCACCTACTTGGAAATACACATTTCAGCCTATCAGCCATGCACACAGGTCCCAAAATCATCCCCGGGAACTACCAGCCTGAACTCACAATGCCTGGAATTCCACCAAAGACTGGAGAACTCAAAATTGAGATTTTTGAAAATAAAAAATAGCTGTGAATTTCTCAGGAGTAATAGCCTCATCTCAAAACACAACTATATAAAAAAGTCTATGTATATTGCAAATTTTAGCTTTTTTTCATTTTTTTACAAATGAAATTTTTTATCCTAAAAGACACAATATAGTGCTTAATATGCTAAGGAGAAGGCAGATACAGAAATATTAAGATGTAATTATGGTTAGACTTTTATTAATTAAGAAACCATCAGATCTTATATTTAATACTAAGTTCTTAAACAGTTTGGAAGGTATTTTGTATAGTCTTGAGAATCATGAAAGATATAGTATTTGTAATGTCCTTTGAAGTAAAATATCTGTTTTTTTATCCCTCAGAATAAGTTCTGATTATAATGTTGAATGGGAATTTATAAATTGAATATAATAAAGGTGACATCGACAATGAATGTTTATAGTATGACATTAATATTTCTTAAATAATGGAAAGTCTTATGTGTTTTAAACTATACTAAGCTATATAACTTAAATTTTTCAATTTATTTGCAAATGTGCATATATTTGAAGAGCCAGAAGATTTATACCTTCAAATTTAACAAAAATCTTGAAATTTAATATTTTCTATCAAATTAAGTAAGTTATCATTGAAAAAACTTTTTGAAAAAAGTTTTTAAAGTAGCGGATTAGAGTGAAAGGAAGTAGAAATAAAGAAATAGTAAAGATAGGAGCATACATCAACAAAATACAAAGCAATTTTAAGATAGAGAAGATCAACAAATTCAAAAGTTGTTCTTATTTAAAGAGAATAGAATTGGCAGTATCCCAGAAAGACTAATCATGTAAAAAGAGATAAAAGGATAAATCACCGCTATCAAGAATGAAAATGGAGAAATGACTAAAGACCCTAAAGACATTAAAGTGATGATAAAGAAGTTATGATGCACAAGTTTATGCCAATAAGTTTGAAAATGTATATAAAATGGACACATTTCTCAAAGGATAGTTACAAAACAGACATAAGCCCGGACACGGTGGCTCATACCTGTAATCCCAGCACTTTGGGAGGCCAAGGAGGGGCAGATCACAAGGTCAATTCGAGACCAGCCTGGCCAACATGGTGAAACTCCATCTCTACTAAAAATACAAAAATTAGCTGGGCATGGTGGCACGCACCTGTAGTCCTAGCTACTCGGGAGGCTGAGGCAGAAGAATTGCTTGAACCCAGGAGGCTGAGGTTGCATTGAGCCAAGATCACGCCACTGCACTCCAGCCTGGGCAACAGAGCGAGACTCTGCCTCAAAAAAAAAAAAAAAAAAGACATAAAAATAAAATATCTCAGTAACCCTGTATATTAAAGAAATTGAGCCATAGAACACAAATCTTTACAGTGAACATAGAGAATACTTCCCAATTTGATGACAAAACCCAATTTTAAAAATATTACAAGAAATGAAAGACCAATATCATCCACAGACACAGACACACAAAAATCTTAGCAAAAGGTTAGCAAACCAGTGATATGTGAAAGAAAAATATATTGTGATTAAATTGACTTTATTCCAATAATTTGAGGTTGACTTAACATTTGCAGACCAATCAATAAAATTATGACATTAACAGAGGAAAGGAGAGAAATCATATATCTCAGTAGATACATGACCAAGTACAGAGCTAATGCAATTAAGATAGGGTCGTATTAGTGCAAGAATAGACCAATATAACAAAACAGAGAGTCTGGAATCCAAATCATGGCATATACCTGTTTTATAACAAAGGTCAGGAGTGAAGTGTTCTGAGTAAAAGCAGTTCTTCCAATACGTGATGCTATGTCAAAAGGCTATCCTCACGGAAAAAAAAAAAAGAATTTCAGCATCTCCCCACTCATCATATTCACATGATACACAAAATTTAATTATAAGTACCTCATGGATCTACAGGCAAAAGGCAAAAACATAAAAGTACTAGAAGATAACACAGGCAAATATCTTCAGGACTTTGGGATACGCCAACAGTTCCTAAACCGAACATAAAAGCACTAGCCATAGAGAAAAGGAATGATGAATTACACTACATTAAAATTAGATTTTCGTTTATCAAGGGGCACCATTAAGACAACAAGAAAAGCAAGACCAGAATGGGAACATTTTTTGGAATCCATGTATTCCACAAAGGCTCCAGGATAAAGAACCCCTGTAAATCAACAGGAAAAATAAAAAGACAATCCAACAGAAAATTGAATAAAAGGTACTTCACACAAAACAGGATATCCAAATGGCCAATGCACTTACTGAAAGATGTTAAACATCATTAATCATTAACCATTAGGAAAATATAAATTAAATTAAAGCTGCAATGAGGCATCACCATGAGCCAACTGCAATAGCTAAACAAACAAAAGAACCCTCAAGAAGTGATGAGGACATGAAACAACTGGAGCTCTCACACACTGTGGTAGGCCTACCAATGATCAGCAATTCCTCTCTTACAGATACACACATATCCACTAGAAATATGTTCCTGTGTCACCAACACCAAAAGACACATACAAAAATATTCATAGCAAGGCCAGGTACGGTGGCTCACACCTGTAATCCCAGCACTTTGGGAGGCCGAGGCAAATGGATCGCTCGAGGTCAGGAGTCCAAGACCATCCTGGCCAACATGGTGAAACCCTGTCTCTACTAAAAATACAAAAATTAGCCAGGCTTGGTGGCGGGCGCCTGTAATCCCAGCTCAGGAGGCTGAGGCAGGAGAATCGCTTGAACTGGGGAGGTGGAGGTGGCAATGAGCCAAGATAGCGCCATTGCACTCCAGCCTGGGCGACAGAGTGAGACTCTGTCTCAAAAATAAATAAATAAATTATATATATATATTTACATATTTATATTTATATTTATATATTATATATATTTATATTTATATATTATATATTTATATATTTATATTTATATTTATTTATATATTTATATTTACATTTATATATTATATATTTATATATTTTTATATATATTTATATATTTTATATATATATTTTTATATATATTATATATATTGATATATAATATATATAAATATATATAGTGTAGATATTTTTTATATTTTTTATATATATATTTATATATATTTTTATATATATTTATATATATATATATTCATAGCAGCCTTGTTGAAAATAGCAAAATAAGCAAACAAAGAATAAATGAATGGAATCAATGTCCATCAACAGGAGAATATAGTTTATCCATATTAACTAATACTTTAAAGCTGTGAAAATAAACAGATTACAACAATCACATGCAACAACATGATAAATTTTACAAAGAATAATGGTGAGGCAAAGAAGCCAGACACAAAAGAAGATATACTGTATAATTCAATTTGCATAAAGTACAGAACAAATAAAGAATTTAAAAGTTAGGAAAATCACCACCTTTTTCTGGTAAAATATACCTGACATAAAATTTATTATTTTAACCATTTTTAGTGTACAGTTTAGTAGGATTAAGTACATTCACATTGTTGTACAAGCATTATTACCCTTTATCTCAGAACCTTTTCATCCATCCCAAACTGAAACTCTGTGCCCACTGAAGAGCAATACTTGATTTTCCTTCTCTACCTGCTAGCCTCTGGTAACTGCTAGTCTACTTTCTATGTCTATGTATTTGATTATTCTAGACACATCACATAAATGGAATCATACAGTATTTACCCTTTTTGTTTCCAGCTTCTTTCACTTAGCATAGTGTCTTTAAGGTGCATCCATGTCGTGGCATGTTTCAGAATTTCATTTCTTTATAGGGCTGAATAATATTCTATTGTACATGTTGTAGGGGAGACAAAAACTTTATCTCTCCCCCCTCCCCCCCTTTTTTTTTTGGAAAGAGTCTCACTCTGTCACCCAGGCTGGAGTGCAGAGGCACAATATTGGCTTACTGCAACCTCCACCTGCCAGGTTCAAGCAATTCTCCCACCTGGGATTACAGGAATGTGCCACCACGCATGGCTAGTTTTTGTATTTTTTAGTAGAGACAGGCTTTCGCCATGTTGGCCAGGCTGGTCTCAAACCCCTGATCTCAGGTGATCCGCCGGCCTCGGACTCCCAAGTGCTAGGATTACAGATGTGAGCCACCACGCCCGGCCATCTTTCCCCTCTTAGAGTCCTGGGCTGAGTCTGAGAATTAAGGTGACACAAGAAAGATTAACAGGAGAAACGCATATACATTTATTTAATAAGTCTTATGTGACACTAGCGAGTCATGATGATCTTTGATAAGTGAGGAGATAGCAACCAAACAAAGGCCTGAGAGGGGCTTCTGAGGTGCTGCTTGTCTTCCATACATTGATAATTTGTGCATTTTTCTGGTTACACATTTTGTGTTTATGACTGGCAAACAAGATAAAAGAATAGTCAAGTTCATGGGTTTGGCCTGGTTTAATGATCAGTACAGATACTGCTGTACTAAGTCCATTTACTTTGCAGAAATGTGTCACTAAGTAGGACCAAAAATCAGACTTACTTAAAGAGACTATTTATTTTTAAATGCTTATTTTTTAAATATTTTAAAATAAATACATTTTAAATGTGCTTTTTAAAAATGCATTGCTTAGGTAAAGTTATTTTGCTGCTAAAGTGTAACAATTCACTATTCAAAAGGTCTTTATAGCTAAACCTTGTACTCTTAGCTTGTCAGTTTCCTAGTGTCAGGAATTTATATGCCTTCTTCACTATTATAGTGCATACTGAACACTCAGTGAATCGTGTACTGACAGGCACACCATTTCTGAAAGGCAATTTGGCAAAATGTATCAAAAAAATTTTAGTGTACTTTCTCCTTGACTCATCTATTCTAGTTTTACAAATCTATCTAGAAGAATAACTGAGCAAGTCAACAAACATGTTCAGAGATATTCTGTGAATCATTGCCTATAAGAGCAAATATTTGGGAACAATCACAGAACAATAGGGAACTGGTTAAATAAAACTGGTCTATACATGGTATAGAAAAGTATACATCCATCAATTTTATAACATATATTAAAAAGAAAAGATAAAAGGAATAATTATATTATAAACACAGTTTAGAAAACCAGGCCGGGCGTGGTGGCTCAAGTCTGTAATCCTAGCACTTTGGGAGGCTGAGGCAGGAGGATCACGAGGTCAGGAGATCGAGACCATCCTGGCTAACACAGTGAAACCCCTTCTCTACTAAAAATACAAAAAAATTAGCCGGGAGTGGTGGCGGGTGCCTGTAGTTCCAGCTACTCAGGAGGCTGAGGCAGGAGAATGGTATGAACCCAGGAGGCGGAGCTTGCAGTGAGCCGAGATCGGGCCACTGCACTCCAGCCTGGGCCACAGAGCAAGACTCTGTCTCAAAAAAAAAAGAAAAAAGAAAACCAGTCTTTATGGTATAATCTCATATTCTAATGTAAGGGAAATATCTGGAAAGATATACGTTACCATTGTAGTGGGGTTCTATCTGGGTGGTGAAATTACAGTTAATTACTCCCTTAATTTGCCTATTTACAATTCTAAAGTTTCTACAGTGAGACATATCATTTGGTATTAAAAACACTCAAAAATGTCTTTCCCAGTGTCATCTTAGATCAAACTTATCATAATGGAGTTAGATTATAAGCTGGCATTTTGTAATTTTCATCAAGTGGATCTGTATACACACTTACATGTGTGCAGAAGCACACATATAAGTATGAGAAAAGGACAGGCTTCATGGCAAGCCAATTTTTTTTTTTTTTTGAAAAAGAATCTCACTCTGTTGCCCAGGCTGGAGTGTAGTGGCATGATCACAGCTCACTGCAACCTCAGCCTCCCAGGTTCAAGCGATTCTCCTGCCTCAGTCTCTTGAGTAGCTGGGATTACAGGTGCACGCCATCACACCTGGCTAATTTTTGTATTTTTAGTAGAGATGGAGTTTCACCATGTTGGTCAGGCTGGTCTCAAACTCCTGACCTCATCATCCGCCCGCCTCGGCCTCCCAAAGTGCTGGGATTACAGGCATGAGCCACCGCCCCTGGCCAAGCCAATACTTTTTTAGAATAAAATTTCAGTGCAACCTTGCAAATAAGTTCTCAGTATCTACAAGTCCATACCAGGGCATCACTAGTACATTAACAAAATCAAAAGAGAAAACAAAAGTAATTTTGATTTATTGCATGAACACCTAATGGGAAATGAGTATTTCAATTATAGGTATTCATTTTATACTCTGTTCTGATTTTTGTTTGTCAGTTGGATGGTTGTTTATCTGATTTATGACTATGTTGTTATGACTGGAAAACAGAGGACCAAAGGATAACTAATTTACTGGGTTTGATCTGGTTTAATGGTCAATTCAGCTCATTGCTATGTTGAGTCAACTGACCTTGCAGAAACTTGCCATTAAGTAGACCCAACAATCAGATCAACTCTACCACATTTAATTTGGATGAATCACCCAGATACAACCTTTGACAAGAAGATCTCACTTACTCAGCTTCTCCAGTCTTGCTTTCTTAGATTTTCCTTTGTTTCTTCCTACTTGGTAAGCTTTCTGCCACAAAGGACAAAAAAATAAAACTGGAAGGAAGGAGTTACATATTTTTTCATTTCCATTACAAAATCTTGACAACACAAGGAGAGATCAAACAGGGGCCTTTAACATAGCAATTGTCTTTTCTCTCTCTATGGGGAATGGCTATTGTTGGTGAATTATTAGAATGGACAGATTCTACTCTATTTAGCTTCTGTCAGAAGTCTTGTTAACAGAAAGACCACGCAGATTTTACCAAAATGTCAACAATGTGGCATTTCCCTGGGATGTATAACCAATGGATTTTGTGCTGGGGGAAATGTGTGGGTGGAAGGCCTGAGAACCATTTTGAGTTACTCAAAGCACAGAGCTGCGATTCTGTTGTTCCAAGTGTGAGATTGATGTCTTCAGAGGAGAGACTCACACTCTGGAATGGGTGGACTAACAGAAAGCTCATTTGAGGCTTATGACACTGTGGCTTACACTTAGACACCGCCTGGATGCCTTTATAACAAGGACTTCTGAATATAATAAATGGTAACATTTATCACTGGAGTAACTACCAGCTCAATTGCTTTCTGGAATTTATCATTTCCCAGTGTGTAGGTCCTTTAAGTGGTATATTCTTCTGTCAAAATATGACTTATCAACTAGTAATTCTACGCCATTCATCACTGGATTTCTCTCTGTGTCACCACCCAAATGGACAAGCCCATTACAACTACTTATTTTTTAAATGAATCATTTTGGTAAATCCAGTGGATCTCAATTTTTTTTAAATCAAACTTTTCAAGATTTGGTGAATTACATTTAAGCAATACAATTACATTTTTAAAACTATCAGTGTTGATTTTATTTAGAAAACCAAGGAAAAATCCAGAAAATGAATGGAAGCCTGGCCTTGTGAATTAAAACCTCTTCTGTCATCAGTGCCTTTGTGCCAAGTTCCTAGATGAGCAGCACAATGCATCACTTTAATTGGATATTAGCAAAGGGTGTTCCAAGAGGGCTCCTAGTAAAAGTGATCTGCGAAACACTGTGAACAATTCCTATCTTCATGAAAATTCGCATTTCTAAGTAACATATTAAAGACTCTGTAAATCCAACAGTAAACTTTTAAACCTTTACTTAAATCCATGTTCCTGTCTACTAAAAACCATATTTGAGAAAGACCAGCTAAGTATAAAGAAGGTATCTAGAAGAATACTGCCCAAAAGAAATGTAATGTAAGCTATATAGGGACCAAACTTTCTTATGGTCCCATAAATACAAATAAAAGGAAAGAGCAGAATTTAATTTTATTAATGTTTCATTTAATTCAATATATTCAAAATATTATTGAACATAAAATCAGTGTAAAATTATTAAGAGATATTTTATATTACTTTCTTAAAATAAATCTTTGAAATCTAGTATGTGTTTTACACTTAAGAAACATCTCATTTCAGACTACTCACATTCCAAGTGCTCAATAGCTGCATGTGACCAGTGGCTACCTTACTGGACAGTGCACATATAGAAGATTAATGATTATATAAATTTAAATGCTTAAAATATCATCATATTTAACAAAAATGATTATAATGTGATTATAATGCCTGACTGCTAATCCACAAATTATGTGCAGGATAATAACTCATTAATAATGGTTATTTAGACAACAATACTAGGTTGAACCTTAACTCTTGTTTCCAAAGGAAACCAGAATTGGTTAGAAATGTCCAGTGGCTTTTTTGAAGATAGGAATTTTTAAGTATTTTGTTAATTGCCATATTCACAACACCCTGAACAATGCTAGGCTTATAGATGCTCAATATGTTTTTGTAAAATGAATGCCATTCTCACTTAGGAGAAAATCATGTTTTATATCAAAAGGATAAGAAATGCTTTAAGCTTGCAGCACTCAATTCAATGAACTGACTGTGTCCTGTTCAGGGCACTAACTATGTGCCATTTACTAAGAATTGTGGATAGGCAGCTCCGACGTGGATGGACAGAGCAGCATGCGGAGGCTCACATTGTGAATTTTAGCTCCAGATCGACTGCAAGAACAAACCAGCAATCCCAAGAGGACCCACAGACCCTCTGAAGGAAGCAGACTGCACCTGCAGGACCTGGGAGAAACCTCAAATACTGTGAGTGTCCCAACTGCAGAAGTAGGAAAGGGAGAGCCGCCTCTCCTGAACACACATCCCCACTGGAGAAACTGAAGGTCTGTTTGCGGGAGAAGTTTCTGACCTTACCTGGAACTGAGTCAATTTAAAGAGCCAAGCAAAGTACAGGAGTAGAGGAAGCAGCAGGAAGGCCCTGGGAGCTCACTATGTCCCCAAGCAGGCTATTCCTGTCTGGCACCAGAAGGATCCACTAGGAGGGTGGCCAGAGGAGTGGGTAAGGAACACCAGAGGGAGAAGGAAATCTCCAGCTGAACTTTGTAACAATTTCAACGGGGTGAGAAGCCTCCTGGCCAGAACTCGGAGTAGGGTGCGAATCTGGCATGCAGATTCCACAGGCAGGGGAAGAACCAAGCCCTTTTCTTTTGCAGCTGGAAGGCAGGTAGCCTGGGGCAAGTTTTCAAGGCCAGCTGACCCACCGCCTGGAAACAGACTCAGGGCTGTTGCAGGGGCACTGTGGGAATGAGACTGGCCCTTCAGTCTGTTTGGGAGCTGGGTGAAGCCTGTGACTGCCAGCTTTCCCTGACTTCCCTGACAGCTTGCATGACTCAGCAGAGGCAGCCATAATGCTCCTAGATACACAACTCCATTGACCTGGGAACTTCACCTCCATCCCCCACAGCAGCCACAGCAACACCCGCCCAAGGAGAGTCTGAGCTCAGACATGCCTAGCCCTGCCCCCACCTGATGGTCCTTCTCTACCTACCTGGGTAGCTGAAGACAAAGGGCATATAATCTCGGGAGTTCTAGGGCCCCACCCACCACTGGTTCCTCTCCATACTACCACCGCTGATGCTCTCTAGAAAGTGCCACCTTCTGGCAGGAGGCCAACCTCCACAAAAATAGAGTATTAAACCACCAAAGCTAAGAACACTCAGGGAGTCCATTGCACCCCCCACCACCTCCCCTGGAACAGGCATTGGTATCTATGGTTGAGAGACCTATAAATGGTTCACAACACAGGACTCCGTGCAGACAACCCCCAGTACCAGCCTGGAGCCGGGTAGACTCACTGGGTGGCTAGACCCAGAAGAGAGACAACAATCACTGCAGTTCGGCTTACAGGAAGCCACATCCATAGGAAAAGGGGGAGAGTACTACATCAAGTAGTAGTTTGTACTCCGTGGGACAAAAGAATCTGAACAACAGCCTTCAGCCCTAGACTTTCCCCCTGACGGAGCCTACCCAAATGAGAAGGAACCAGAAAACCGACTCTGGTAATATGATAAAACAGAGCTCTTTAACACCCCCAGAAAATCACACTAGTTCACCAGCAATGAATACAAACCAAGAAGAAATCCCTGGTTTACCTGAAAAAGAATTCAGGAGGTTACATATTAAGCTAATCAGGGAGGCACCAGAGAAAGGCAAAGCCCAGTACAAGGAAATCCAAAAAAACAATACAAGAAGTGAAGGAAGAAATCTTCAAGGAAATAGATAGCTTAAAGAAAAAACAATCAAACATTCAGGAAACATCAGACACACTTATAGAAATGCAAAATGCTCTGGGAAGTCTCAGCGATAGAATTGAACGAGTAGAAGAAAGAAATTCAGAGCTCAAAGACAAGGTCTTCAAATTAACCCAGGACAAAGACAAAGCAAAAAGAATAAGAAAATATGAACAGTCTCCAAGAAATCTGAGATGATGTTAAACAACTAAACCTAAGAATAATTGGTGTTCCCAAGGAAGAAGATAAATCTAAAATTTTGGCAAACATATTTGAGGGAATAATTAAAGAAAACTTCCCTGCTCTTGCTAGAGATCTAGACATCCAAATACAAAAAGCTCAAAGAAAATCCGGAAAATTCATTGCAAAAAGATCATTGCCTAGGCACACAGTCATTAGGTTATCTAAAGTCAAGATGACAGAAGGAATTTTAAGATCTGTGAAGCAAAAGCAACAGTTAACCTATAAAAGAAAACCTATCCAATTAACAGCAGATTTCTCAGCAGAAACCCTACAAGCTAGAAGGGATTGGGGCCCTATTTTCAGCCCCCTCAAACAAAACAATTATCAGCCAAGAATTTTATATCCAGTGAAACTAAGCATATATATGAAGGAAAGATAGTCTTTTTCAGACAAACAAATGCTGACAGAATTCGCCACTACCAAGCCAGCACTACAAGAGCTGCTAAAAGAAGCTTTAATTTTGAAACAAATGCTGGAAACACATCAGAACAGAATCTCTTTAAAGCATAAATCACACAGGACCTATAAAACAAAAATACAAGTTAAAAAGCAAAAACAAAAAACAAAAAACCAACATACACAGGCAACAAATAGCACAATTAATGCAACAGGACCTCACATCTCAATACTAACATTGAATGTAAACGGCCTAAATGCTTCACTTAGATACAGAACCACAGAATGGATAAGAACTCTCAACCAACTAACCTGCTGCCTTCAGGAGACTCACCTAGCACATAAGGACTTCCATAAACATAAAGTAAAGGGGTGGAAAAGGCATTTCATGCAAATGGATGCCAAAAGCATGCAGGGGTAGCTATTCTTGTATCAGACAAAACAAACCTTAAAGCAACAGTAAAAGACACAGCAGGACATTATATAATGGTAAAAGGCCTTTTCTAACAGGAAAATATCACAATCCTAAGCATATATGCACACACACATATATAGTACGTTACCATTTGTGTAAAGAAGAGAATATAGATACTAACATATGTAACATATATGTATATATTCTTGTATATACTAAAATATTTCTGGAAGGATAAAAAATTAATAACATTGGTTTTGTTTCTATTTTTTTCTTTTCTTTCTTTCTTTTTTTTTGGGGGGGGGGGTGGTGGTTGTTTTTGAGATAGGGTCTTGCTCTTTCACCCAGGCTGGAGGACAGTGGCACAATCACATCTCACTGTAGCCTCAACGTCCCGGGCTCAAGTGATATTCCTGTTTGAGTAGGTGGGACTACAGGTGTGCACCACCAGGCTTAGCTAATTTTTGTATTTTTTGTAGAGACAGGATTTCAACATGTTGCCCAGGCTTGTCTCAAACGTCTGGGCTCAAGCGATCCTCCCACCTCGGCCTCCCAAAATTCTGGAATTACAGGCATGACCCACTGCACCCAGCCAATAACATTGGATTCTTACGGACAGAGGAAGTGGGCTATTGGTGAACAATGGTAGTGCGAGGAAGGCTTTTCACTGTATACTTCACCTTTTGATTTTGAACCTATTCAAAAAATATGTTAAATTAGTAATGAAACAATGTGGCATGAAATGAATGCTAAACAAAAGTACAAGCAGCATAATATAAAAGTGTAAAGAAATGAAGGCTACTTTGATGAGATGAAGCGTCCTTCTGAGATCAGCATATTCCCTTCACTTGTAATGTCAGCTGGAGATGTTTCATGTGGTCACAGACAGAACCACATATGAAGATGTGAAGGGAATCAAAAGATAGTCTCTCTTCCTATCTGCCTTGCAACTAACTCCTGACCGTCCCTACTTGGCCTGAAATGACTGTAATTGACAGCTATACCACAAATTGGCAGCTATACAATCATATGATAAAATTTTCCATCTCATCATCAAGGAAATAATGGGAGACTTTGTCAAATGCCTTGCTGAAATAATCACTGTATCTCACATGTATATTTTAGAGAGTACTTGCACCAAAAAAATGTACTTAAGCAATATTCATTCATTGAATGGGCACTTACTGAGTGTTTGTTGCGTGGTAGTACACTGTTTAAGATGGTAGAAATATAAAGAAGGCCAAAACACTTGGGATTTCAATTCCATGGAGTTTGCATTCTAGTGGGAAAGAGGCCAGACTATCAACAAAGTCATTGCAATATGATATTTAGATATTAACAAATGTTTTTAACAAAAACCATAAAGTAACTTTTTATGGCTATATCTGGGTAACTGCTTAAGACCAGGTGCTCATGAATTGCTCTTCTAAAGAGGTGACTGTCCACATGGAGCTCTGAATGATGACATTCTACACTATCTATGACATTTCCTTACTCCACTGGTCTAACGAATAATCATCAAGAGATAAAAAACAATACTAATTTGGCATGACTTGAGAAACCTATGTTAAGAATGAATCATCACCACTTTTTTTTTCCAGTTACTCACAAATAGTCATTTTGAATTACTTCAGTTCAAGGTCAAGCTTATTAGCCAGCTGTTTCTTTTATCCTTGCTTTTTGAAAATTGGAATGCTCGCCCCTCTCCAGGGTTCTGAAAACTCTCACGCTCCATGATTTCTCAGATTACCAACTATAGTTCTTTGATCAGGGCTATGAAATAGGAGCTGCCTATGACTTTTGATCTGGGCTCTTGTAAAGGCCAAAATACTCTTCTCCAAACCTCTCTTGGACTTTAATTCTTTTTCACTGATTCGTTAGTTTATCCTTCTTACTTGAAAATTGTTCTCCTCCATAGGGAAAAAAAAAAAAATCAAAGCAAAATCCAAGTTGGGAGGCACTGCCTTTCCTCCCTTATTTGTTAAACACGACATTGTCTGCCCCAAGCAGGTCTAGACCTTTGTGCTGCAAATGGAGCTGGGAAAGTCCTTTTGGCTGTTCTGAACAAACATATGCTGTAAGAGTTGATCTTCTAAGAAGTAAGCTCTCATCAGTTCTTTTCTATGAGGTTTCTTTTTAACCTTTTGAGGCAAGTTTGATCATCTCACAACTCTGATAATCTGCATTAATAGATCATTCATCGTCAGGTCATTGTTTAGTCTGATCACATATACAACCCCCACCCCAAACTCATTTCAAAAAAATAAAATTTATCAAAAAGGGAAGCCAATCTATCTGTCGTTTTATTCACTCCCGTGGCCTTGTGTGACTTCTTCCTAATTACAACAAAATGCCTGGTGGGCACAATACGCCTCTAGAAATTTTTTTTTGTCTTTTTTTGAGCATGGGTATTGTTGGTTGAAACAAAGCACTGTGATCTTTCTGTTTCTCTCTGGAGCTTACTTTCCTTCTGATTTGATACTTTATTAAGATAAAAGGCGAACAGATTTTCCTTCATTTTTTCTTCTTACACAGAAGTTCAAACACAGAAGTTCACAAGTCGTACCCAAAAGGATAATATATTTGACCTTAGGGAAGTGATCGGGCCTGAAGCATGTGTACCCTCTTTTACCAGCTCTCTCTGGGTCTCTGCAGATGACCGTCTGAGTACAGGAAAGGGATAAAAAAACTCACATGAAAATAGGTTTTTTAAAATCGAGCTAAAATTAACTGAAGGGACCATCCGAACAGACAGTCAGAAAACATAAAGCTACCTTTCCTCGTGATCTCTCAGCTGAAAGAAAGAACTTTAGCAAAAAGAACAATAGGGCCACCCATTCCACCTCTGAGAATGTGTCCCCCAAGCCCACTGCAAATGCATAGACCAAAGCCATCTCCCATTCTGTTTGTCGGCTGGTTTGCCAATCACCCCGGCTCAAGCTTTCTATTCTCTCTCTCTTTTAATACAAGTAATTTTCAAGACTCTAAAATTTTCAGAGAAAGAAGTTCATCTCTGAGTATTTTAATTCACCATACCAGAGTCAAAGAGATGAAGCTGCACAAAATTTACTCATATATGAACAAAAATTTAATGTAAACCTCAAAGCTAACACTATTTATTGACATTCTTTCTCTGGAAATTTCTTACCAAAGAGAGATGCTATCTAGTAAAATAAATTGGCCTTTTAGCTTGATTTTGTTGAGAGATGGAGTTATCTTTTTAAGTTTTTCTATCATCACCATGGATTCTTCTTTTCTGCATGCCTCCTTGCTTGCTTCCTTCTTCCTTCCTTTTTTTCACTTTGGGTGTCTTTGTTGAGGACAATCTAAGCACCACTAGTCAGGCACCACACAAAAGCAAAGGGTGACCCCGTTAATCCAACTTGAGAGCCCTGACTCCTTTCGTTTCCTAATAAATCACATTTATTTGTTCCTAATCCAGATTTTGATTCCACTAAAACATCTCTGTGTATCTTGAGGAAGAAAATATAAATGTCAAAATTAAGGTCTTCAAAGAAAAATAAAAAGAAACATCTCCAAATGAAAAAGTCAAAAGTGGCCGGGCACGATGGCTCATGACTGTAATCCCAGCACTTTGGGAGGCCGAGGTGGGCGGATCACTTGAGGTCAGGAGTTGGAGACCAGCCTGGCCAACACAGCGAAACCCTGTCTCTACTTCAAATACAAAACAATTAGCTGGGCGTGGTGGCCCGTGCCTGTAATCCCAGCTACTCGGGAGGCTGAAGCAAGAGAATTGCTGGAACCCAGAAGGCAGAGGTTGCAGTGAGCTGAGATCATGCCACTGCATTCCAGCCTGGGTGACAGAACCAGACTCCGTCTCAAAAAAAAAAAAAAAAAAAAAAGTCAAACGTTTGGAAGACAAATAAATGACTAGGATGAGAACAGATACTGCAATCCATCTTAATTCAAAGAATACTCAGAAGAATCAAATCTACTCAAGCATCTCATTGTGAAATGAAGCCATACACTTAGTGAAGAGTTGCAGAATTAGCTTTTAAGTTATATTACAATGCATTTAAGTAGTCTTAAAAGAACACAAATAGAGGTTTGTATTTTCAGTTTAGTTTTAAAAAAAGTCATTAAAATTACACTTTAGGGACCATGTTATTTTTCAGTTGGTATATCTTTATCATAGGATGTAATATCTCTGTGGGTCAGGTCATTTTTATTCCTTCTCTTAACCCCAGTACCTGGCAAATATCTGATAATACAGTAGAAAAACAGCAAACATGTAATTGTATTGAAACTGTGCCACCTCTAGCTCGAGGCGTGGTAGCTCACGCCTGTAATCCCAGACCTTTGGGAGGCCAAGGTGGGCAGATCACTTGAGGTCAGGAGTTCGAGACCAGCCTGGCCAATGTGGTGAAAGCCCATCTCTACAAAAAAAAAAAAACACAAAAATTAGCCAGGCGTGGTTGTGTGTGCCTGTAATCCCAGCTACTCGGGAGGCTGAGGTGGGAGAATCACTTGAACCCAGAAACAGTGAGCTGATATCATGCCACTGCATTATAGCCTGGGCGACAGAGGGAAATCCTGTCTCCAAAAAAACAAACAAAAATAAAACTATGCTACTTCTTCTACTTACTGTAAGGGTCCCCTCTCTAAATGTAATCTGATTGCTGGATGTTCCCAAATCTTTTAGCCTTGAGGATAGAAATGGAGGGGAGGGGCTGTTCTTTGAACTTAAACTTAAGTGGTTCAAGCCCCCATCACAGGCATTACAAGCCCAATGCCCCATCTCACCCTGATTTTTAGAACCCTGGTCCTTTTGGAATGAGTTGCACTTCCCATCTTATGGCTGCTTTCTTCACTCCATATTATGGCAAAAGATGAAACATAGCCAGTTTTGTTGGATTTCCCCCAAAGACAACTTTCAGTGGGTATGTATAAATAGCACTTTTACTATTGTTCAAAAGTAGCAATGGAGGAGAGCTTTAGATGGGGATATATTGCAGTGCACCACTGCCAACAAATTAAAACACAAGCTTAAACACACTGCAAGCCTTTCCCACCTCTGCACTATTTCACTGGCCATCTCCCGTCGTCACATGGTTCCTCTCCGTCCACACCCTTAACTGCACTTCTTTCTAGACCCCTCAGCTGTTCTCTCTGGCTGTGCCCACCACCACCACCACTGCCTTCCAGGAAACTCAGAGTTCCTATATACCTTCTTTTCTGTTATTCATTTATTTTTATACTTTAAGAGATGGGATCTTGCTCTGTCACTCAGGCTGGAGTACAGTCGCACAGTCATGGCTCGCTGCAGCCTCCATTCCTGGGCTCAGGTGATCTTTCACTTCCGCCTCCCAAGTAGCTGGTAGATACAGGCACCAAGTAGCTGGTAGATACAGGCACACACCATCACACCATCTAATTTATTTTTATTTTTATTTCTTGTAAAGAAAAGGGTCTCACTATGTTTCTCAAGGTGGTCTCAAACTCCTGGTGTCAAGCAATCCTCTTACCTCTGCCTCCCAAAGTGCTAGGATTACAGGTGTGAGCCATCACAACCAGCCTCTTACACACTTTTGAATGCAGAACAATTCCCCTCTTTCTTTTTCTGACCTCTTCTTATTCTAGGCCTGCAATATCCAGTACATTAACCATTTGCCACATATGACTACTGAACACTGCTAGAAAGGTGGCTAATCCAAATTGAGATGTGTGTAAGAGTAAAACACACACCATATTTTGAATAGTCTTCCAATAAGTAATAAAATATCTCATTAATAATGTTAATATTGATTATATCCTAAATGACAATATATTTTATTAAATAAGTATAGTGAATAATAGGTTAAATAAGATGATAATATATTGCATTAAATTAAAAGTATTATTAAAACTGACCTCACCTGCTTTTTACTTTCTAAATGTAACTGTTAGCAAATTTAAAGTTACTTGTGTGGCTTGCATCCTGTGTCTTTGTGACAGTGCTGGTCTAGAGCCTAGGGTCTCAGCCTTCCACAGCAAGAGAGACCCATTAAGGTAGTTTGTTAAACAAATTGCCATTTCTAACCCTAGAGATGAACTATGCAACTCCAAGAAGAGGAAGGTTACAGCTAGTGTTTGTTTTGAATATCAACTATTTATTTTCTTCTATAGAACATTTCAACTATCCTTCATGAAAATGTATACATGTGAATGTTGAACTGAGCTGGCCAAGGCCACATTCTGTCTTCTCGTTAGCAAGGACTTAAGGATGTGTTGTGGATGAAATAGTCATCTTCTGGAAAGAGAACTACACATGGTTTACTCTTAAACATAATTCAGCATAATCTCACCTTTCCACACACCTCCCATATACCCTGTAATTTTCAAACAGTGGTAAAGTGGATTTTGATATTAACTTCTATTCTCATTTTGAGAAAATGTTGAAAATAACTAACTGTGATTAAAAGAACTGTATCTATTTTGATTCAGTGTGGTTCTTTGGTTTGGATAGGTATGTTAGTGCTGTGGTGAAAAGCATGGGTTTAGGAATCAGACTTTATTCTAATCCCAGCTACTTGAACGGGGCTGACTTCTCCACTAGGCACAATAGGCCTACTGCCCACAACAATGTTTTCATTTTATTTTTTTAATCAGAAGAAAAATGAATATAATAAAAATGAATCTAGCCTGGATTATTTTCATCTTTATACCAATGCATTCATAATATATATATTATATATATTAAAAAATACATATATATTTGCCCATTTTTAAATCTGATTATTAGTTTCTTTTGCTATTGAGTTGTTTGAGTTCCTTATATATCCTGGTTATTACTCCCTTATTGAAGGATAGTTTGAAAATATTTCTCCCATTCTCTAGGTTGTCTCTTCAACATAATTCAGCATAATCTAACTACATACATATATATATGTGTGTGTGTATATATATATATATATGGAGAGAGAGAGAGAGTGTGTGTCTCACTCTGCCATCAGGCTGGAGTGCAGTGGCACAATCATGGCTCACTGCACCCTGAACATCCCTGGGCTCAGGTAATCCTCCCATCTCAGCTTTCTGAGTAGCTGGGACTACAAGTGCGCCACCACCACGCCATGCTAATTTTTGCTTGTTTTTTTTTTGTTTTTTTTTGTGTTTTTTTTTGTAGAGATGGGGTTTTGCCATGTTGCCCAGGCTGGCCTCAAACTCCTGGGGCTCAAGTGATCTGCCCACCTCAGCCTCCCAAAGTGTTGGGATTACAGGAATGAGCCACCTTAATATTTAAGGCAGGAATGCCCAGCCTTGAATATTTTTTTTTAATGGAGGAAGAGGGCAGCTGAAGGCAAAGTGCCTGGGACCCAAAAGTCATGATGCATCCCTGTAGCAGAGTGGCCTTGAATGTGTGTTTTTAATCTGAGTGTTGGCTTAACCACCTGTAAGTGAACATAATTATGGTACTTACATCACTGACAGGCATAAAGATATTCTCCAAGATCTGGCTCCCTTTCCTTATGGGCACTTTAGAGAACTGCACTTCCCTACTTTCCTGTTGTTAGTCATGGCCATGTGACTTGTTCTAGCTAATGAGATGTGAGCAGCTTTGACATGTGTCACTTCCAGGTGGGAGCATTTAAGCACAGACTTTTGATACTCCACCGCTCTCTTCCCCAGTCTTGGTGATCATGGCAGGTTGCATTGATATGGAAATGTGATATGATTGAAGCAGGCTGGAATTCCAAGCTGAAACAGAGCATCATTTCCCTACAGAGTTATCTGGGACCTCCAACAAATTTTATGTAAGCAAGAAATGGGCATTTGGTATGCTAAACCACCGGAATTTGAGGGTTATTTATTATTGTAGCATAACTTAGGTGAACCTAGTTGACACAATAGGGCTGTAGTCATGATTAAATAAGATCATTATATTAAGAGCTCTTACATTATCATCATCATTAGATGGTGTCTAATAATACAGTACAAAATAATAACAGTTATTAAGCTCTTTGCACATAATTCCAGCTTAATAAATGGTTGCATTTATTATTGTTGCTACTATTTTGCTCCTTCATGTCACAGGCTGCTCTTGACTGACTCTTATTTCCATTGTTAGGGAGTTTATTACAATGGTAGAAATAACTTGATCTCTTAGTACACAATATGTGTCAATAGGTTTATTTAAGTAAGTCTGGCTTTGTTCCAGTGTAGCCTGCCAAATGCTAGTTGGAATTATCATCCTCTATTTATGAACCACAGCAATCTTCTCTCTCTCTCTCTCTCTCTGTCTTGGCTATATGTCCCAGTCCAGTCTGTCTTTGGGGTTTTGCACCTTCGTTTTATGCCTTGTGATGATGGGATGTTTCCTTCCTTATTTCTTAACAAAAGGAGTCACTGCTAAGTAGAATCTAAATTAGAAAGCATCCCTCATTAAGCACAAAACAAGAATTCCATGCCATTGCTCTCAGGGTCCCAGAGGTTTCAATTTAGCTATTTTATACTCACCATCATATGGTGTATAAATGCTCAATCTAAGCAAAAGAGATGGTAGTAATGTCAAAAAAAAAATGAGAAGGAAGAAGGAAGAAATTTAAAGTGGGGGGAATTGCATTTTTGAATATTTATATATCAGTTATTGAATGTGTATTATATATACATTATCTTTTCTTTCTTTTTTGTATTTTTTTTTGTAGAGACAAGGTTTCACTATGTTACCCAGGCTGGTCTTGAACTCCTAGCCTCAAGCAATCCTCTTACCTCAGCCTCCTAAAGTGCTGGGATTATAGGCATGAGCCACCACACCTGGCCTTCATTATCTATTTCTGAATAGAGGACTTCGATGGGCAACTCTAAACAATTCCTAGAACTGTTGGATAGACCTCTGAGTATCATAAATTAAAGCAAACACATGGGAAAGAGCCATTTGTCAGTGGTTGTCAAAAGTGAGGTGTGCCACCAGAGGATATGGAGAAACTTAAACTCTTATGCATTGCTGGGGGGAATACTAAATGGTATAGCCACTATGGAAAACAGTATGACAGTTCCTCAAAAAAGTAAGCATTGCATTACTATAAGAATTCAGCAATTCTACCTCTGAATATACCCAAAATAACTGAAACTAGGAACTCAAACAGACACTTGTACAGCAGGGTTCATAGCAGCATTATTCACAATAACCAAAAGACAGAAACAACTCAAATGCCTGTTCACAAATAAAAGGACAAACAAATTCTGGCATATACATACAATAGAATATTATTCATCCTTAAAAAGGAAGAAAATTTTAGTACACGCTACAATGTGAATGAACCCTGAAAACGTTAAGTGAAATGAGGGCATCACAAAAGACAAATATATGATTAGTAGTCAAATTCATAGAGACAGAAAATACACTGGTGGTTGCCAGGAGCTGAAGAGAGATGGGAATGAAGGATTTTTAATGGAACAGTCCGAGTTTTGTAACATAAACAAAGTTCTGGAGATGAATGGTGGTGAGATTTGTAAAACGATGTGAATGTAGTTAAAATCACTGAACTGTACACTTGAAATGGTTCTGCCCAGCAAAGAAAACAGTCAACAGAGTGAAGAGACAACCTAGAGAATGGGAGAAAATATTTGCAAACTATCCTTTAATACGAAATTAATAGCCAGGGCCAGGCGCGGTGGCTTACACCTGTAATCCCAGCACTTTGGGATCACTAAGTCAGGAGTTTAAGACCAGCCTGGTCAACATGGTGAAAACCCATCTCTACTAAAAATACAAAAAATTAGCTGGGCGTAGTGGCATGCACCTGTAATCCCAGCTACTCAGGAGGCTGAGGCAGGAGAATCACTTGAACCCAGGAGGCAGAGGCTGCAGTGAGCCAAGATTGTGCAACTGCACTCCAGCCTGGGCGACAGAGCGAGACTCAGTCTCAAAAAAAAAAAAAAAGAAAGAAAGAAAAAGAAATTAATAACCAGAATATATAAGAAACTCAAACAACTCAATAGCAAATAAAAACTAATAATCAAATTTAAAAATGGGCAAAGGATCTGAATAGACATTTCTCAAAAGAAGACATACAAATAGACAAGAGGCATATAAAAAATGCTCAACATTACTAATCATCACGGAAATGCAAATCAAAACCGCAATGAGATATTATCTTATCCCAATTAAAATGGCTATTTTCTACACACTCATCTCCTCAGCACATGGATCATTCTCAACAATAGACCATATATTAAGCCACAAAACAAGTTCTTTAAACATTTTTTAAAACTGAAATAATATCAAGTATCCTCTCTGATCACGATGGAATAAGACTAGAAATCAATAACAGGAGGAGTTTTGGAAACTATACAAACTCAGGGGAATTAAACAACATGCTCCAGAGTGACCAGTACGTCAATGTAGAAATTAAGAAAAATTTAAAATTTCTTGAAACAAGTGAAAATGGAAATACAACATATTAAAACCTATGGGATACAGTCACAAATCAGTACTAAGAGGAAAATTTATAGTAATAAGCACCTACATCAAAAAAGCAGAAAAGCTTCAAATAAACAACCTAATGATGCGTCTTAAAAAACTAGAAAAGCAAGAGCAAACCAAACCCAAATCAGCAAAAGAAAACAAATAACAAAGATGAGAGCAGAAGTAAACGAAATTGAAAAAAAATACAAAAGATCAACGAAATGAAACGTTGTTTTTTTAAAAAAAAAAAATTGACAAACTGCTAGCCAGACTAAGAAAAAACGAGAGAAGACCCAAATAAATAAATCTGAGATAACAAAAAGAGGGACATTACAACTGATACTGCAGAAATTCAAAGGATCATTAGAGGCTACTATGAGCAACTATATGCCAATAAATTGGAAAACCTAGAAGAAATGGATAAATTCCTAGAAACATAAACTTACCAAGAATGAACCATGAAGCAATCCAAAACCTGAACAAACCAATAATAAGTAATGTAATTAAAGCCACAATAAAAAGTGTCCCGGGAAAAAAAAAAAAGCCCAGGCCCTGAATTTTACCAAATATTTAAAGAAGAACTAATACCAATCCTACTCAAACTAATCTGAAAAATGGAGGAGGGGATACTTCTAAACTCATTCTATGAGGCCAATATTACCCTGATATCAAAACCAGACAAGGACAAGAAAAGAAAACTACAAGCTATTATTCCTGATGAACATTGATGTAAAAATCCTCAACAAAATACTAGCAAACTGAATTTAACAACACATTAAAAAGATTATTCATCATGATCAAATGGGATTTATCCCAGGGATAAATGCAAAGATGGTTTAGCATGTGCAAATCAATCAATTTGCTACATCATATCAACAGAATGAAGGACAAAAACTATATGATCACTTCAACTGATTCTGAAAAAGCATTTAATAAAATTCAACATCACTTCATGATAGAAACTCTCAAAAAACTGGGTATAGAAGGAACATACTTCAACACAATAAAAGCCATATATTACAGACCCATACCCAGTATCATAATGAATGTGGAAAAACTGAAAGTCTTTTATCTAAGATCTGAAACAAGACAAGAATGCTCACTTTCACCACTGTTATTCAACATAGCAGTGGAAGTCCTGGCTGGAGTAATCAGATAAAAGAAAGAAATAAAAGGCATCCAAATTGGAAAGAAGTCAAATTATGCTTGTTTGCACATGATCTTATATTTGGAAAAACCTAAAGACTCCACCAAAAAACTATTAGTACTGATAAATACATCCAGTAAAGTTGCAAGATATAAAATCAACATACAAAAATCATTAGCATTTCTATAGGCCAACAATAAACAATCTGAAAAAGAAATAAAGAAATCAATCCCATTTACAATAGCTACAAATACAACTAAATACTTAGGAATTAACCAAAAAAGTGAAATATCTTTACAATAAAAACTTTAAAACTTGATGCAAAATTGAAGAGGACACCAAAAAAATGGAAACATAGTCCATGTTCATGGATAGGAAGAATCAATATTGTTAAAATGTCCATATACTCAAAGTAATCTACAGATTCAATGCAATCCCTATCAAAATACCAATCATATTCTTCACAGAAATAGAAAAAATAATCCTAAAATTTATATGGAGCCATAAAAGACCCAGAATAGCTAAAGTTATCCTGAGGGGGGAAAAAACACTGAAGGAATCACATTACCTGACTTCAAATTATACTACAGAAATATAGAAATTATAACAGTATGGAACAGTCATAAAAACAGACACTTTAAACAGTAGAACATAATAAGGAACTCAGGAATACATCCATACACCTACAATGAACTCATTTTTAACAAAAGTGCCAAGAACATACACTGGGGAAAAGAAAGTCTTTTCTATAAATGGTGCTGGGAAAACCGGATATCCATGGATATCCATATGCAGAAGAATGAAACTAGACCCCTGTCTCTTGCCATTTACAAAAATCAACTCAAAATGGATTAAAGACCTAAATCTAAGACCTCAACCTAAGAAACTACTACAAGGAAACTTTGGGGAAACTCTCCAGGACATTGGTGTTTCCCTAACGTTTTAATCCTTAAAGCACAGGCAACCAAAGAAAAATGGACAAATGGGATCACACCAAGTTACAAAGTTTCTGTGCAACAAAAGAAATAAGCAACAAAGTGAAGAGACCATCCACAGAGTGGATATTTGCAAACTATCCATCTGACAAGGGATTATAACCAGAATATATAAGGAGCTCAAACAACTCAATAGGAAAAAAATCTAATAATCCGAATGAAAAACAGGCAAAAGATTTGAATAGACATTTCTCAAAAGAAGACATACAAATGGCAAACAGGTCTATGAAAAGGTGCTCAACATCATTGATTATCAGAGAGATGCCAATCAAAACTATAATGAGATAATATATTATCATCACCCCAGTTAAAATGGCTTATATCCAAAGACAGGCAATAACAAATGCTGGTGAGGATGTGGAGAAAAGGGAACCCTCATACACTGTTGGTGGGAATGTAAATTAGTACAACCACTATGGAGAGCAATTTGGAAGTTCCTCAAAAATACTAAAAAGAGAGCTACTATGTGACCCAGTAATCCCACTGCTAGGTATACACCCCAAAGAAAGGAAATCAATATATCAAAGAGGTATCTGCACTACTAAGTTTGTTGCAGCACTGTTTACAATAGCAAAGATTTGGAAGCCACCTAAGTGTCCATCATCAGAGGGATGGGTAAAGAAAATGTGGTATATATACACAATGGAATACTATTTAGCCATAAAAAAGAATGAGATCCTGTCATTTGCAGCAACATGGGTGGAACTGGAGGTCATTATGTTAAGTGAAATAAGCCAGGCACAGAAAGACAATCTTCATATGTTCTCATGTATTTGCAGGAGCTAAAAATTGTGACAATTGAAATCATGGAGATAGAGGCTGGGAAGAGTAGTGGGGAGAGGAGGAAGTAGGGGGTGAGATGGAAGTGAGAGGAAATGTGTACAGAAACATAGTTAGATAGAATGAAGAAGATCTAGTATTTGATACCGCAACAGAGTGGCTACAGTCAACAATAATTTATTACACATTTTAAATTAACTAAGAGTATAATTGGATTGTTTGTAACACAAAGAAAGGATAAATGCTTGAGGTAATGAATACTACATTTACCCTGATGTGACTGTTGTATTGTATACGTGTATCAAAATATCTCATGTACCTTATAAATATATGCACCTACTATGTACCCACCAATTTTCTAAAATGTCTGTTATCAAAAAGACAAAAAATAACAGACACTGGTGAGGATGCAGAGAAAGGGGAACACTAGCACCCAGCAGATGCGAATGTAAACTAGTACAGACACTTTAGAAAACAGTATGTAGTTTCCTCACAAAACTATAATTAACATATGATCCAGCAATCCTGATGCTGGGTATATAGCCAAAAGAAAGGAAATCAGTATATCAGAGATGCATACCTATGTTTATTGCAGCATCATTCACAATAGCCAAGATATGGAATCAATCCAAGTGTTCACCACCACTAGGTTAATGGATTAAAAATGTGGCATATATCCACCATAGAATAATATCTAATCATAAATAATGAAATCCTGCCATTTTCAACAGCATGGGTGAAACTGGAGGTCATTATATTAAGTGAAATAGGCCAGGCACAAAAATGCAAATGTTGCATGTTCTCACTCATATGTGGTAGCTAAAAATGTTGACCTCATGGAGGTAAAGAGTAGACTGATAGTTAACAGAGGCTGGAAAGGATTGGCAGGGGATGAAGAGAGGTTGGTTAATGGATACAAAAATAGGTAGAAGGAATAGATTTTGGTGTTTGACAGCACAGCAGGGTGACTATAGTTAATACCGGGGGAACCCGCCCCCAATATTTCAACGTATTTGGGAATTGATAAATTCCATGAAATCTTCACAATTTACGTTCCTCTGCCACGGCTCTAGCCAGTCCCTCCGTTCGGGGTCCCTGACTTCCCGCAACAAGTTAATAATAATTTAGTGTATATTTTGAAAAAGTTAGATTTGGAAAGTTCTCCACACAAAGAAATGATAAATGTTTGAGATAATGGATATCCTAATTACCCTGATTTGATCATTACATGTGGTATGCAGGCATCAAAATATCACATGTACCTCAAAAATATGTATAATTACTATAGATCAATTTAAAAATTGTTAAAATGGTAAATTTTGTTAAATATTATATATATAGTGGTAAAATATATATTTTTAATATATATAAAAAATATAGGCCAGGTGCAGTGTTTCAAGCCTGTAATCCCAGCACTTTGGGAGGCCGAGGCAGGCAGATCATGAGGTCAAGAGTTCAAGACCAGCCTGGCCAACGTAGTGAAACCCCATCTCTACTAAAAATACAAAAATTAGCCAGGTGTGGTGGCAGGTGCCTGAGGTCCCAGCTACTCAAGAGGCTGAGGCAGGAGAAACACTTGAACCCGGGAGGCAGAGGTTGCAGTGAACTGAGATCGTGCCACTGCACTCCAGCTTGGGTGACAGAGTGAAACTTTGTCTCAAAAAAATTAATTAATATAATATGTTCTATATATTTAAAAATATTTATTTTATTTTACATATAAAATATATTTTATTTTATTAATTTATAGAAAACATATGTTATATATTTTATATTTTATATAAACATATATTTATTATATAAAAACATATTTTTATATATTTATATGTTTATATGATAAATTATAATTTATAATAAATTTAATTTTATTATATAATAAATTTATATAATATATAAAAAAATATGTGTTTTATAGATATAAAACATATATTTTTAAATATTTTTTTAACCACAATTTTTTTAAAAAGAAAAGTTACATGTGTCACAGACAATGCAAATAGAGGCTGACAAGAAAGATCAGCCTGTGGGAGCCCAGCACTCTCCTCCAACGTGTGGCTGAACAGTAGTCATGAGGAAAGGATGAAGATGTGGACAACACCAGCTAAAGCAGAGTAGCCAGGCAATTCAGTTGAAAGTATTTTGACATTTAACTTAACTGCAATTTCCTAAACATTTGATGCTTTCTTCTTTTAAGGGAAACAGACAATTCCATTGCCTTGACTGTTCTGTCCAGTGGAGTTTGTAAGTTCTTTCCAGGTTCACTTCAGAAAGGAGATACAGATGGTATCATTTCTTTTTTGCTTGTCTTTATCACCCTTGCCAATAAATGCAGCTTCCCTTCCAAGGCACCCATGTTGCACATGTCATGCTTTTCCCACTCCTCTCTCCTTTTATTAATTTTTCTGCTGGAGACATATGGAGAGGCATGTGTTGGTGCAGGCACAGTTTTCTGTGCCACTGCCAAAGCTAAAGGTGGCTCTAAAACTTAAGGAATTAGTCTTAGACCTGTGGAAATGATTAAGAGGCTAGAAGAAAGTCTAAAAATGAGAAATAAGAGTGATAAGTGGCCAAACCGTAGCCTGCTAAAACCAGGAAGTAATTCAGGCCATGTTGGGGCAAAGACTCCACAAGTTAATCGGTGTCACCCACCATTAAAAATATCACAAGACTGTTCACTGCGATGTTGGTTGTGTTAGTGGAGAAAAAGCCTAGGAAAAATATACCTATCAATGAGAGACCCATTAAATATACAGGCATACCTTAGAGATATTGCAGGATCAGCTCCACACTGCTGCAATAAAGTGAATATCACAGTAGCAAGAGTCACGCAAACTTTTTGGCTTCCCAGTGCACATAAAAGTTATGCTTATATTATACTGTCATCTATAAAGTGCGCAATAACATTATGTCTAAAAAACAATGTACATCTCTTACTTAAAAAATATTTTATTGCTAAAAAGTGCTAACAGTCTTCTAAGCCTTCAGAGAGTTCCACGCTTTTTGCTGGTGGAGAGTTTTGCCTCTGTGTTGATGACTGTGGACTGATCAGGATGGTGGTTGCTGAAAGTTGGGGTGGCTGTGGCCATTTTTAAAAATAAGATATGAAGGTTGCTGCATTGACTGACTCTTCCCTTCACAAAAGATGTCTTTGTAGCATGTTTGATGGCATTCTACACACAGTAGTATGTCTTCAAAAAACTGGACTTAATCCTCTCAAACCCTGCCACTGCTTTATCAACTAAATTGATCATATTCTACATTCTCTGTTGTCATTTCAACAATGTTCACAGCATCTTCCCCAGGAGTAGTTTCCATATCAAGAAACCACTTTCTTTGCTCTCCCATAGGAAGCAACTCCTCATTTTTTCAACTTTTATCATGAGATTGAAGCAATTCAATCACATCTTCGAGCTCCACTTCTGATTCTACTTCTCTTGCTATTTCTACCACATTTCCACTACAGTTATTTCCTCCACAGAGGTCTTGGACCCCTCAAAGTTATCCACAATGGAATCAATTTCTTCCAAACTCCTTGCACTAATCCATTTTCACACTGCTACAAAGAACTACCTGAGACTGGGTAATTTATAAGGAAAGAAGTTTAACTGACTCACAGTTCCACATGGCTGGGGAGGCCTCAGGAAACTTATAATTATGGCAGAAGGCAAAGGGGAAGCAAGCACGTCTTACCACAGCAAAGCAGGAGACAGAGCAAAGTGGGAAGTGCAACTTTTTTTTTTTTTTTTTTTTGAGACGGAGTCTCAGTCTATTGCCCAAGCTGGAGTGCAGTGGTGCAATCTGGGCTCACTGCAACCTCCGCTTCCTGGATTCAAGTGATCTTCCTGCCTCAGCCTCCTGAGTAACTGGGATTACAGGCACACATACCACACCTGGTTAATTTTTGTATTTTTAGTAGAGACCGGGTTTCACCATGTTGGCCAGGCTGGTCTCGAACTCCTGACCTCAAGTGATCCAACTGCCTCAGCCTCCCAAAGTGCTGGGATTACAGGAGTAAGCCACCATGCCCGGCCTGGAAGTGCCACTTTTAAACCATCAGATCTCATGAGAACTCACTATCACAAAACCAGCATGGGAAAACTGTCCCCATGATCCAATCACCTCCCACCAGATCCTTCCCTAAACACATTCAAGATGAAATGGGTGGGGACACAGAGGCAAACCATATCACTCCTGTTAACGTTAATATTTTGACCTCCTCCCATGAATCATGAATATTCTTTTTGGTATCTAGAATGGTAAATCCTTTCCAGAAGATTTTCAATTTACTTTGACCAGATCCATCAGAGAAATCACTGTCTATAGCAGCTATAGCCCCATGAAATGTATTTCTTAAATAATAAGACTTGAAAGTTGAAATTACTCCTAGACCCATGAGGTGCAAAATGGTTGTTGTGTTAGCAGGTGGGAAAACAACATTCATCTCCTTGTACATCTGCATCAGAGTTCTTAAGTGACTAGGTGCATTGTCAGTGAGCAGTAATATTTTGAAAGGAATCTTTTTTTTCTGAGCAGTAGGTCTCAACAATAAGCTCAAAGTATTCAGTAAACCATGCTATAAAAAAACATGCAGTTACCCAAGCTTTGTTGTTCTATTTATAGAGCACAGGCAGAGTAGATTTAGCATAATTCTTAAGGGCCCTAGGATTTTCAGAATGGTAAATGAGCATTGGCTTCAACTTAAAGATGCCAGCTTCATAAGTTCCTAACAAGACAGTCACCCTGTGCTTTGAAGTTTTGAAGCCTAGCATTGACTTCTCCCCTCTAGTAGTGAAAGCCCTGGATGTCATCTTCTTCCAACAGAAGTCTTTTTCATCTGCATTGAAGATCTGTTGTTTAGTGCAGCCACCTTCATTAGTTATCTTAACTAGATCTTCTGGATAACTTGGTGCAGTTTCTCCATCAGCACTTGCTACCTCGCCTTGTACTTTTATGTTATTGAGACAGCTTCTTTCCTTAAACTTCATGAACCAACCTCTGCTAGCTTCCAACTTTTCTTCTGCAGCTTCCTCATCTCTCAATTCCACTTCATAGAATTGAAGAGATCTAGGATCTTGCTCTGGATTAGGCATTGGCTTAAGGGAATGTTGTGCTGGTTTGATCTTGTATCCAGACCACTCAAACGTTCTCCACATCAGCAGTAAGACTATTTTGCTTTCTATCATTTATGTTCACCGGAGTAGCACTTACAACATAATTCAAAACTTTCCCTTTGCATTCACCAGTTGGCTTACTTTTTGGTACAAGGGGCCTGGCTTTTAACCTATGTAGGCTTTCAACATGCCTCCCTCACTAAGCTTAATTATTTCTAGGTTTGATTGAAAGTGAGAGACATGCGACTCACCCTTTCACTGGAACACATGGAAGCAATTGTAGGGTTATTAATTGTCCTAATTTTAATATTGTGTGTCTCAGAGAATAGGGAGGCCTGAGGTGAGGGAGAGAGATGCAGAGCAGCTGTCAGTGGGGCAGTCAGAACACACACAACATTGATCAATTTAGTTCATCATCTTATATGAGTGCAGTTCATGGTACCTCAAAACAATTACAAAATAACGTCAAAGCTCACTGGTCACAGATCAACCTACCAGATACAATAATAATGAAAAACTTAGAAACATTGCCTCTTCCTGGTTCTCACAGCCCCATGTCAGTGGTACACAGGCTGGATTTCAGCCCTTTGGACACATGATCAACTATAATTAGCCCAAATCCATACAATGCAATGCATAGAACCACTAAAAAAGAAAGACCTTCAAGATACATTTTTAAGTGAAAAAGAAAGACATAGAAGAGCTACTTTTACACACAAGTATATGCATGAGATATTTCTGGAAAATATGCAAGAAATAGGGTATCTTAAATGATACCCATTTAATGTTAGTTACTTAAATGATAACTCTGTGGCTTGGAGTTTCAGGCTACAGGTGAGTAGGCTTTGGAAAATGGAACAGGAAGCCAAATGTGCTGGCTGTGGCCGTAATAGTGAGTTTTTTCCTCCTTCTCTTCCTCCTTCCTTCCTTCCTTCTTCTCTTTCTTTTCTTCCTCCTTTTCTTCTTTCTATCGGTGTGTGTGGTGTTTTATTTATTTATTTATTTATTTTGGTTACATGACCTTGCATGCATTGAATTGGAGATCACAGGATCTCTGTTCATGTAATTTCCCTTATTTTCTGGGATAGGGCAAATATTTCTGGGACAGGGGAAATATTAAAAGCCCACAGCCAGGGACCTGGATCTTTCTGACTCAAGAGTATCCCTGACAAGGATTCACAAAGGTGAGGTCTTGCTGTGGTTCATATCCTTAAGAATTACCTACAAATATTTGAGGAAAATCTAGAAGAGCTACTGGGATGGCGTCTTATTAAGTAAATACCTCTGCTTTATAAAGACACGTCATCTAATCAATACAAATAAGGCATTTGTTGAGTGCTTACAATACGCTAGATGCTGGTATAGTTAATGATACCATACAGTGGGAATTTCTCTAGTGTAAAATCTTTGGTTCTGTCTTTTTCTTCCATTATGGTTTCTATTTCTTTTTTCTTATGCCTTTAAACATTTTAATACAGTAAAAGGTCTCACTTTCACCCCTGATCTCCCACCTACAGACATGCAGAGGTAATCATTCTTCTGAGTACATATATCCCTCTTAATTCTTAGACAATCAATATGTACACTCCTGCTTTTCCCTTTCTAAACATAAGTGATAGTGCACCATACACTGTTTTATTCATCTTACTTCTTCTCTGTCACACACAAACATACATGCAAACTTTAGCTTTGAGTTCTTTTCATATTCACACTTAGAGAGCTTGCTTACTCTTTTTTTACAGTTGCATTTTATTACTTTGAATGGATATGCATAACTATTTTAATTAACCAGTTTCCTATTGATGACCATTTAGGTTATTTCCATTCTTTTGCACTTACAAACAAATGTCATTATTACATTATGGATAAGTGATTTCACACGTGGGTATAAATATAGCCCTGACTAAGTTCCTAGAAAAATAATTACTGGGTCATAGATTATATACATTTGTAGTATTTGTAGATATCAGAAAAACTGCTTTAAATTCATAGATATCAGAGAAACTGCTTTAAAATTGCTCCAAATTACACTTTTACCAATAGATAGTTCTGTTTGCTCCCGCACCATCAACAAAATGTTATCAAAATTTTAATTTTTGCCCATATCATTGCTGAAAACTGGTATATAAGAACATTTTAATTTTTGTTTCACTTTATTAGAAGTATAGTTAAGGATCTCAATATTTAAGATACGTTTTACTTCTCTTTTTATGAAGAGTTCACATCTTTTTGCTCATTTTGCTGTTGAATTGTTAATCTTTATTTTAATTTTTAGGATCTCTTTTCATATTAGAAAAATTAAACCTCTGTTCTGTGATATGAGTTGCAAATATTTTTACAATTTGTTGCTCCTCTTTTGACTTTACTTAAAGTGGTTTTTGCCATGCAGAAGTTTGGGGTTTTTAAAAAATGTTATTGAATGTATTAATCTTTCATGTCTTCTGGATTTAAAATAATTGGTAACAAGACTTCTCATATATTATTTTAGTTGTTTATGTTTTACACTTTACCTTACACCTTTGATCAATTTGGAGTTTATTCTGGTGCAAGTCTGAAGTATAGATCCATCTTGTCCTTCTCCAGATGACTAATCGGTGCTCTCAGAACCATTTATCAAATATTCCAGTTTTTTCTCTGCTAACTTGGTATGCTGGATATCACAGATCAGCAAACATTTTCCATAAAGGGCTAGATAGCAAATATTTTAGATTTTCTAGATCCCTGTCCCAATTGTTCAATTCTGCCATCATCATGCAAAAACAACCATAGATGATTCGTAAATAAATGAGTGTGTCTGTATTTCAATAACATTTCATTTGCAAAAGTAGGCTGAAGCCTGGATTTGACCTGTTGACCATAATTTTCCAACCCTTGCCATCTATTCAATTCTCATATGTACTTTTTTCTCTGGCCTCTATGCCTATATATAGGCCAGTACTACACTGTTTTATTTACTGAAACTTTGTAATATGCCTTATTATTCATGACAGTTAATTTTATGTGTCAATATGGCTGGGCCAAATTGTGGTCCAACATTGTTCTAGGTGTTTCTGTGAAAGTATTTTTGCATATTTTCACTTCTAAATGAGTAGACTTTGAGTAAAGCAGATTACTTTCCAAAATGTGGGTGGGCCTCCTCCCATCACTTGAGGGCCTTTAATAGAACAAAGACTGACTCCCCACCCCCACCCCACATTTCCTTAGAGCAAGAAGAAATTTTGCCAGAAGACTGCCTTTGGACTCAAAACTGCAACTCTTTCTTGGGTCTCTAGCCTACCAGCCTACCCTAAAGATTTTGGATTTACTAAGCACCAACAATCACCTAAGCCAATTCCTTAAACTCTGTCTCTCTCTCCCCCTCTCTCCATACACACACATACACACATAGTTTGTTCTGTTTCTCTGGAGAACCTGTTACATTATCTGACAGGCTAGTCTTCCTTCATTGATTCAGAGTTTTCCTTATTATTCATGTTGTTATTTTTCTATGTAAATTCACAAGGAGCTAGTCTAGTTAAAATTAAAAACTGATATTTGTTATTGGAAGGCTATTCAATGTAAAACTTTATAACACATTTTAAATTTATAACTTGTAAATTTAAGAATTGAAGTCTTTATAATATTGAATCTTCCTGTGATTGAGGCTTATTTTATATCTTCTAGGGGTATTTTATATTTTTTATGCTTATCCAAACATTTTATGTTAAGATTCCTGTGTTGTCTTTTTGAATATCATCATAAATGATATCTTTTGCCTATTAAAAATTTTGTTTACTGATTGTTTGCATACAGGAAAGCTATTAATTGCCAAATACTCATTTTGTCCCACACAACAGTTTGAAATCTAATGACGTTCAACATCATTAGTCATCAGTGAAATACAAATTAAAATGGCAACGAAATACTACTACACAACTTTTAGAATGGCCAAAATAAAAAAGGCTGACAATATCAAGCATTGGTGTGGACATGAAACAACAGCAGCTCTCAAACATTGCTGGTGGTTATGTAAAATGATAAAACCACATTGGAAAGTTGCTTTGCAGTTTCTTAACTGCATATGACCCGGCCATTATAAATGAAAAGCCTATGTTGGTATGGTTCACCAGACACATGAAAGTATATGTTGGTACAAAGACTTACATGCAAGTGTTTATAGCAGCTTTAGTTGCAATAGCTAAAAACTGGAAACAACCTAAATACTCATCAAAAGATGAGTAGCCACAATTTGTGGTATGTCTGTAAAATGGAATACTAATCAGCAATATACACAGAGCAATATAAATGAACTTGAATGTAATTATGCTACACAAAAGAGGCCAAAGAGGAATACATAGTTTATGATTCCATTTATATATAATTCTAGAAAATACAGGCTGACAAATCAGGTAAATGATGCTTTGGGATGGGGGCATGGGCAGATGGGATGGTAGGAAGCAATTTATAAAGGGGCACAAGGAAACCTCAGGAAGTGATAGATATGTTCATTATCTTGATTTTGGTGATGGTTTAACTGGTATAGACATATTGCTTTCATCTCACTACATTTATAAAACTTGTCAAATTCCATATTTTAAACCTGTGCGATTTATTATATATCAACTGTACCTCAAACAGCAGCAGCAATAACGAGAAGAACCATTATTTATTTTTTGGTGATGGTGATGGTGTTATGTTTTGGCTTAGTCAATCCATAAGTCTTTAGATTGAGCAGTTTTACTAATCTGGGCCAAGCTCATCACTCTGCATCTGTGATCAGCTGATGAGTTACCAGTGGTCTAGTGTTCTAGCACGGACTGAGATAAGACAATTTGGATAGTTCTGTGTGGTCGCTCATCCTCCTGCAATTTAGCTCAAGCTCATTCTCATGGAAGTCACAAGGGTCCAAGAGGAAAAGTGGAGTCACAAAAAGACTCTTGAGGTCTAGGCTTCAAATCATCACATCACATGTGCTAAGAGATATCAGAAGGCCATGGCCATTTCAGACTCAAGGGGTGAGTAAATATATTTTATCCCTCTTTTTTTTTTTTTTTTTTTTTTTTTTTTGAGATGGAGTCTTGCTCCATCACCAGGCCAGAGTGCAGTGGCGCAATCTCTGTTCACTGCAACCTCCGCCTCCCAGGTTCAAGAGATTCTCCTGCCTCAGCCTCCTGATTAGCTGGGACAACAGGTGCATGCCACCACGCCCAGCTAATTTTTTGTATTTTTAGTAGAGACGGGTTTTCACCATGTTGGCCAGGATGGTCTCGATCTCTTGACCTTGTCATCTGCCCGCTTCAGCCTCCCAAAGTGTTGGGATTACAGGTGTGAGCCACCACGCCCGGCCTGTTTTATCTCTTGATGGGAGGAATTTTAAAGTCATATTTCAAAGGGTGTGGGTACAGTAAAGAATATGGAATCATGGTCGTTTTTACAATTAAGGCACCATACTCATTAAGTAGTAGGAATGGATACATACTATCCTCATTACAACTCAAATTGTTAGGTACAATCCTGATTTTGAAGATGAAGAAACAGGGCTGGGGAGAAGTTAAGAAATATGCCCAAAGTCCATAGCCAAACAGTTGCAGAGGTGGGATTGGAGCTTACTCTGACTAAATCCACAGCACCTGCTCTTAGTAGCTATGTGTCACTACTTCTCCTTACTGCTAGACTGATCATTCCAAAAGTGATGACCCATCTGCCTAGGAGTCCAGGCCTCCTGGATGCCTCCATCTAAATGCCACTTCAGAAAATGCACCAGAAATGGTTTCACAGATCAAATAGATAAAATAGGGATGAGGGGATTTCTCTATTCCTAGCTTTTATGAATCAAACTTTACACAGGTAATAAATTTCAGTTTAAGGATGATATCTCTGAAGCAGTCTGAATTTCAATCACAACCAATAAAAACTTTGTTGTATATTCAAAGGTTGCAAACTAAATGTCCAAAGTCATTTTACAATGCATGAAAAATATTGCCCTATTTGAAAAATTCACTAAAACTATTTGATCTACTGAAGGTTGATTATTACCATTATCTACCTGTTTCTACTTATTTGTATAGGCAAATTCCAGGTCATTTATGGATTGTGTTCCTAAAGTTCATATGTAAGTCAATGACCTAGAAATCAGATCGCAGTTTTTGTAGAAATAAAATAACAAATACTTTCAGGGTTGTCTATTAAAGCCCATTTAACACATAATGGCTGAAATATAGTACAAAGAATGAAAGAGAACTTCCCTACAGTTTTTTTAAAAATAAAATGCTTCTGAATAAAATGCCTGACAAGATCCAATTCAGAAGTCCATGAGTAGAATTATCTCCTTGTATGTCCTTTAAAAATGGAAGACAGCAATATAACACATATAAACTATGTCACTTGCTTTAGAAGGCAAAGTAAACTGTAGTCATACTTGGTTTTAAATAATCATTGTTTTCATCTCACTTACACATATAAAGGACAGTCAGACAACCCATGCATTAAAAAAAATTTCCAAAGGCAAAATATAGTTCAGATTTTCTACACTGTCTTAGAGTATTCAGGCTTCCATAACAAGATACCATAGACTGGGTTGCTTAAACAACAAAAACATATTTTCTCACAGTTATGGATGCTGGGAAGTTTAAGATCAAGGTGTTGACTATTTTGGTTCCTCATAAATGCTCTTTTCCTGGCTTGCAGACAGCCACCTTCTGATTGTGTCCTCACATAACAGAGAGAAAGAAACCCTTCTCTTCGTATAGGCCAAAAATCCTATTAGATTAAGACCTTACCTTTATGACCTAATTTAACCTTAATAACCTAGAAGTTTTATCTCCAAATACAGTCATATTAGGGACTGGGCTTCGACATATGAACTAGGGGAGACACAATTCAGTCTACAGCACTAACATTGAAAATCAGAGTCAGCTCTACATTTTAAGCCCTATTCTCAAAATTTTCTAATGGCTTCTCATCCCACTTATAAGAAGCCAAAGTCATTAAATGTCCCATAATTCCAAGCATGATTTACTCCAGGCCTCTCACCTCTGTGCCTTGATAACCAACTACTTTCCCTCACTTCATTCCAACTAATTCTTACCTCCACACTGTTTCCCAAATACAGTAAGCACAAAGGCACTGCCTCAGGGCCCTGCCCTCCATAGCCATCTCATTTAACATAGCAACCACCATTCTCCTCCTACCACTGGCCTTGCCCCCTACCACTCTTTCTTATTTAATCTTCTCCATTTAATTTTTCACAGTTAAATATATTGTGCAATTCACTTACTATTTCTTTTTTTTTTTTTTTTGAGACGAAGTCTGGCCTTGTCAACCAGGTTGGAGTGCAATGGCGTGATCTTGGCTCACTGCAACCTCTGCCTCTGTTCAAATGATTCTCCTGCCTCAGCCTCCCGAGTAGCTGGGATTACAGGTGCCCACCACCACACCCAGCTAACATTTGTATTTTTAGTGGAGACGGGGTTTCACCATGTTGGCCAGGCTGGTCTTGAACTCCTGACCTCGTGATCCGCCTGCCTTGGCCTCCCAAAGTGCTGGGATTACAGGCGTGAGCCACCACACCCGGCCTTCACTTATTATTTCTTTGTCATCTCACCAATACCAGCACTAACATGTCAGCTCCATGACAGTGGGGATTTCATATCTTTTGTCCTTTCTGTGGGACTCCACACCTCTGGGTTCCAGAACTCTGCATGAACAAACTTCTAAGTTATTTCACAATCTACTTATTTACACACAGATTTCTTCCGTATGTATATTTTTTATTTGACTGCCTCCTTTAAGTCTTCTGTATACATAAAATAAACCTTGTTCTCTTTGGCAAAAGATTTATCTGAAAATAACTAATGAGCCATCAGAATTGCAGATACATTTATTATTGCAATGGTTGGTGCAACAACCTTTCAAATAATTCTTGGTTTTCAAATCATTCTCAAAAACTTCATGTTTTCTATATTGCTATAGAATGGCATAAATCTGTTTGAGGCTGTTCTCTAATCAGTACTCATTTGGGTTGTACAACTGTGTAATGTTTTAGCACCCTGTAGAATTATATCTCCTGTCAATAAAGTAGCCATTCATGAATAGCCTGCATTGTATTATTTAAACCTAAAATTACATCTAGTATGCAAAAGATCCAGTTCAATAATTTTTGTCATTTGATTTCATTAAATTAAAATGTTACTACTTCTTTAAATCTGCTTTTTATCAATTAACCTATATAAAAACCATCCCCCATCATTGTCTTGAATAAATCTATATTATTGCTTCCAAATATTTTTAGTATAGCAACTCTGTCATTTGTTGGTGTCGTTTCTGTAATGCAGCTCTGCTCATGTGTTGCTGTCTTAATATCCATTCACTCTGATTTTGAACTCATTGGATCTGGTTGAGCAGACACTGTGGCTTCCAATCCAGCTGCTAATGGTGCCAAATTGAGAAATGGTTTTGCAAGGCTTATAAAATCAGAGGTGGGATATGAATTCAAATTTCTTTTCAACTTAGCTCGGGAGCTGGAGAAAATATATTGTGTTCTGCATATATTCTCATACCAATCATCTACATTGTATGAATTTGGTATTTGACATAAGTCCTCCCCACCCCTTTCGATTGTGCATCACTCAGAATGCAACCCTGAGTTGACAGATTCTGAAGCATTCTCCTTTGTAAGGCTCTGCTGAATTCTGGAAATGAGACCACAAATGTACTTTAAAATCCTTTTAAAGTTAAATAAATTTGTATTGTAACTCACAGTGTGTCTTTGATAATTACTTAGAGCACAGATTCAAAAAAATATGGAAAAGATACTTTAGCAGCAAGATCAAAAATCTATGGAAATAGAATTTACATTGAGTAGCTGCCTGCTATGCCTATTCTCAGCCTCAGATGTAATACAAATGTGAACAACACTCATACCCTGACTCAAGGAAATTATAACCTACACATATATATTAAAAAGTATCCTACAAGACAAAATATGGCAAGTGTCATAAAAATTATATTCTGTTGGTGCTGATAGATATTGAGCAAACAACGAATAAATGAATGAATATTATAAACTTTCCCGTAAACTTTGTAACTTGCTTCCAAGAGATCTGACTCTTCTTTAAAAAGTTTCTGCCTATACAGAATATAAAAATGTGGAATGTGTGCTCAACCGTATGAAAGTAATTTACTCATCCTTAAGTAAAAACATTTTCGGTTCATCATTTCAGCATGTGGAAATTCTCTCTCCAATTTTCTTGCAATTATTTTCATTGCTATTCTTTAGTAACTCTAGGAACTCACAGAGCAGCAATAAATTATATATACTTTCTGTTCTCATTTATCTTCATAAGAAAAGTTAATCCTGTCCTTTTCTGTCTAAAACAAGTTTAAGTTATTAAATAAAAGTCACATAATAAAGAGATTATAAATGTTTGATAAATATTTCAGCATGTCTTACTATCATATTTTCAAAAAGGATTACTTTAATCTCTACATTAAAACATAAGAAATTGAGGCAAAGCCTCAAGAATTTTATCTCACATAATGAAATAGACAAAAACAGAGAAATTTCAGAAAGAGGAAATCAATAAAAACATCTAGGGCATAGAATGTAAGTCTATTTTCATGGAATGCTTTTTATTAAAAAAAGACAAAATTCTTAATTCTCTTAGTATAGAATTATAATGAAGTTAAAAGTACTTGGATAACATCCACTTAAGTATTTGCCAGTTTATATATTATTTTTAAGCATTAGACTATTTTAAATCTACCTTTCAAAAACCTCACATTTCTTTAGAGATGCAGGGTGTCTCCTGAAGGTTTGCTTATTGTTTGAAAGCCCCTTCATCTGCCAGTATGTACTATTTTACTGGTTATAAATTAAACTGTACACTCTGAGAATCTGCACACATCAGGGATTTTATAAATAATCACCTGCTTTCAAGCACCACCATGGCTGTAAATACTGTGATGGATAGGGTGGCACATTTTGAGAAAAGTCAAAACCATAGCATTTGATTGATCAACATCTGGATTCTATCATTGGTGACCTATACTTTGATGTCACAAATTAAAGTAAAATGTCATTTAAACGAAGAAGCAGAGACCAGTTATATCTGTCTTCAAATATTTGAAAATTTTTCTGGTAGAAGATGAGTTAATTTCAATCCAAGGTTGTAGTGAGCCACGCTTGGACTAGAAGACGGATCAGGAAGGTAGATTTCAGCTCAAATTCAGGAAAGGCTTGAATTAGAACCAACTGGAAATGGAATAGCTCACCTTATGGGGTAGGCATTGCTGGTCTACTGATGTGTGTAACCATTTATTGAGATGTTATAAAAGAATCAGAGCAAAAATTTTAGATAAAAGTTATCCAAGTACCACTTTCTGCATCTCAGGGCCCCTTGCACCTCATGAGACTCTAGTCTATGAACAGTGCTATTCATCACTAACCTAACTTATATTTTATATTTGTTCAACATGAATTGATAAATTTACATTCATCCCACATATTGAATAAAGCAGCTCTTGATGACATCAAACTTCCAACCAATTTCCATGGGTAAATAAATGCCCTTGGAAGTGGTGTCTTTGATGAACTAGAAAATGTTAGCAGAAGTTACAGAAGACCATGGACACAGAGAAATGAGATAAAAGGTCAAAGTCCAAAGGTAGATAAGGAAATACAGGAATGTACTACTATTCTGGTAGCAAGTTCCAAGAACTCGCCCTTTTCCCCGTTTCTCTTGATAAATTTATAGGGCAAACTTTGACAGCACCAATAATCTCTCCACCACCAATGTTCAAGGTGAAGAGTTGTTGAGGTGACTGAAGGCCAAAAAGAAGACATTTTCGTGTAGTTAAGTGGCAGGTTAATAGAATGTTTTGACACAGCTACTCCAACAGTGTCACATTGACTGATATGAGTCAGAACTTAAAAATGTGATTTTTAAAATTACAAATAATTTCTGCAGTGATATTTCTAACCATTACCTTGTGAAAGAGCCTCATTTCACCCTTCATCCTAAATTGCCCCTAATCCACACTCCATCCCTCACCCATCCCTGAGCGTCCAGCACCTCAGTGAGAGATGGAGTAAGACACAGACAGAGTAAGGCTCTGGAGTTGAATGGAAAGCACAGGTTGAATGAAGCTCAAGGACAGAATGAGGTTTGGTGTGGATTATGCAAGGGATGGGGTGAGGAACAGGACAAATCAGAAGAATAAAGTGAAGCTATCTAATGGACACATAATAATTTATTTTTAAAAAACTAATATAGATGTAAAGGTCCCTATTTCAAGCAATGTCTAAATCCACTCCCAACCTACTCATGTAGGGATACTTACATGGGCAGAGCCTTTTGCTGGCACCTCTGGAAACTCTGTAGTCCCTTCCAGAGTGTGCACCACTAAGAGGGTGGCTGAGACATGACATCTTATCACTGGACCTACTAGAAGTGGCATACCAGGAGGAGAAGCAGCTCATTCACTCCCCTTCCCGAAAACAAATGGGTCTTAACCACTGTGGTATTGGGTAGATTTGCCACTTAAGTTGTCAATACTGGTGAGTTCCAGTCTTTGGGGAAATATAACACCCTGTTGTTGCTTATGTGGTTTCACAGAATACCATTACTCCTCTTACAAGGACTCTGTGCAATATAATATTAAAATAAATGAAAATTAAGTAGGATTTGTGTCTTGAGAATTTCGCAACATGCTTTGACCTAAGTAGAGAGATGCTAAATTGCATGCTTGGGGATTCAGTTAGTGATAGTAACTGAATCTGTAGGAACACAAAGAGGTATTGTTCTTTGTCTTATTCACTGCCTAATTAATACAGGATACCAGAGAAAGGAGTGAGCAAGAAATAAGAAAGAATGGAAGGCTAAGAAAATGAATCCAGTTATTGTAGGATTCGTTTATGTCTAGAGCAGTCAACAGTCAATGAACAGTGTCCAGAGAAGTCTTGTGAGTTTGGACCTCCTTCTTGCAGTTGGCACCTTGCAAGGAGATCTAAGTTTGTGTGAGAGCTTAGGTGAAGGGATGGAAGTGGACATGATAAATAAATTTCAACTGACTTTCATGAGTTTCATAATTGTAAAGCATTCACATCTTGAAATCAAAGAGCAGATGGAATTTACGGAAATTCAGCTGACGTGACATAATGCACATTATTCTTCAAGATCCTAATAATTATTAATAAAATATGAATGAATTTTAGTAACATATCCATAAAGTTTACTATTAGCAAGATTAAATACCTAATGCTTCTTAGATACACTATGTGATTCCAAGAATTACACTTTTGAATTGTCCACACTCAACGGGTTTTTAAAGGTCTGAAGAGATAAAGTCAAAATCTGTCCCTGGAAATTGTGAATGGTACTCAAACAGCTAAATGTATGAGAAAATAGATTCTTTTGATTATGAGAGTATATTTGTATCCAGTGGTGCAATATGTAAATGTAATGTGCAATGATGATTTCTATTTATTTCAGGGCTCACATATTATAATAAAGTACATACCATAATATATATCACATTATGAATTATACATATTACATGTTTATATTATAACTGTATTATATGAAACATGTATATATTATGTAATGTATATTATAATAAAATCACATTATAACATACTTATTGTATTACGTTCTTCTACATGATTGCAATTTACAATCATTTATGTGTGTTCTTCTATTTCTTTAGTCCTGTGAAGTTTTTCTCTTCTTGTTCCAAGTCACTGTTCTTTCTTCATCGAAGTTTTTCTACAGTGTGATGAACTTCTTTTAGACTTTTGATGTATTTGATCTGTCCTTTAATATTTTATTAGCATTTATTTTACATAGTATCAAGTTCTTAGGGTTAGGCCATTTTATAGTTCTTTAAACGTTTAAATACTTCATTGCATAAGTAGACACTGAAGATACCAAAAATTCTTTTAGTAAAAAATCTTCATAAACACAAGTAATTTTTTATTTATTATTATTATTATTATTATTATACTTCAGGTTTTATGGTACATGTGCTCAATGTGCAGGTAAGTTACATATGTATACATGTGCCATGCTGGTGCACTGCACCCACTAACTCATCATCTAGCATTAGGTATATCTCCCAATGCTATTCCTCCCCGCCCCCCCACCCCACAACAGTCCCCGAAGTGTGATGTTCCCCTTCCTGTGTCCATGAAAACACAAGTAATTTTTATAAACATGCTTAGAGATTATTTTAAGTTCAAATTATATGGCGTCTATTAAATTTTGAGCTTATTACTCAGAAATTTATACAATTCTTAAAATGATCATTACCTACTTCTCACCCTTAGATATCAATATTTATAAATTACCAGGCCCAGTGGCTCATGCCTGTAATCCCAATACTTTGGGAGGCCAAGGCAGGTAAATTGCTTGAGGCCAGGAGTTCAAGACCAGCCTGGGCAACAGAGTAAGACCCTGTCTGTAAATAAATAAATAAATTTATAAGTTCTTAGATGTGGCTTTCATATACCACCAAAGGCCCATTCTAATAACATGATCTTATAAAAACCACACAGTTAAAAACCAAAAACCACCACAGTTAAATCCTGGAGAAGCAGGTCTAAGGTTTGTGTTGTTTTTTATCTTTCATTGTAATTGAAAGATAACATCCACCTCCAGGTATAGAAGACTGACAAAGGTGGGCTAACAGCATTCCAATGGGGAACCAGAGTACGACGCAGGGTACGTAAGGAAAGCACCACGTTGAGTGGCCTCATCCAGCCTTTAAAGCTTTTCCTAAGCACAATGAAAAACAATTCTATGGTAACACAACTACACTCAGATACTACTGACTGGCAAAATTGAGGTGCTGAGTATACCTCCTGCCTTCATCAAAACTGGCTCAAAATCTGAACCAGGCTATGCTTCCTGGGGGAAGGTGTCAGAAACTACAGTAGATGGAACTGGGGAAAGTAGACACTGATAGATCTAGGCAAAACGATCATGTCAGAGAAGATTTGGTGATAATCAATTTTTAAAATTTGCTTCGCAGAAATGAAGTCTTGACCCACTCATCGATGAGATCTTTGCAAAACATGATCCTAAGACTTCTCTAATCCTTCCCTCCTCCTCTCCACTGCATCTTCTATCACCTTACCCACTCCAGAGTTCTATAGAAAAGGATCAGGCTGCGGGCTGAAATATTGTCTTATTACTTTTAATCTTAATATGTTATGAATACAGTGCATCCCATTGGTCTGCAGTAAGATTTGTTTTCAATATTAGTTCAATTCATGGGTGTGTTCAGCTTGTAAAATTATGAATCAAACCCCTTGAAATATTAATGGTATAAAATTCAATGTGTATTCATGGTGGTTATATATAAGTGACTGTCAGATCCCAACCCCAATATGTGTACTTACTGAAAACACATTCTCTAATGAGTAGAACTCAAGATCATAAGTTCTATTAATTTTAATGCTCCCAAGATGAGTGAGAATGTTTAAAGAAAAAGGCTTATTTGCTTGGATCCTTGGCTCTGGAAGTTGTTTTAAATTAGTGAAATTGGTTGTCTTGAAATGTTTAAGTTGATGTAGAGTTTTCCTTCCACTTCTGAGGATTCTTCCCACTGATTTAGGAGGTTTTCATTTTATTCTGTTATTAAATAAAAATTTGCCCTCTATAACTTAATATTTTTAAGTGAATATGCATGCTTTGCCTAGCTTTAGTCAGTTCAAAATGATATATAAACTATTATAGGCTGAGTTTCATTCGTGTTCTGATTTCTCTATGAGATGCTGTATCTCCCCACTGTTCAAACCTAAAATATTATGTGGCAATAAATATTTAAGAGGACAAATTCCATAGAAATTTTGGCTCACAGAATTCACCATAACTAAATAAAATATTACAATAAATATGTATTAAGATACAATTCACCAAATCCTAGAATATTAAACATTCACAAATGCCCCTAAAGTTTACATAAAACATTCTTATATACTAGAATAAGTTGTGAAATTTATCATCCAGAGAAACAGCACAAGCAAAAAAATAAGTTGATGTAGAGACAAAGCTGTTTTATAATCACTAATTCTTAACTTTCCACTCACAGTTAAATTCAGATAAATGTGGCTCTGCAAATAGATATCTATTTTGATGTTAAGGGAAATGTAACATATTTGGGCATGAGATTTTGCTGGTCTTCTTTTACTCATCCAATAACTTATTCATATATATCTATAGCATGTGTGTATCATATATATTCATATATACAGCATTTCTAATGTTTCAAGCACGTGTTGGCCCTGAAAAGCACAATAGACATGTTTTACATGTCTAGAGCTGACTGTCCAATTCAGTACTAGCTGCTATTCATTTGTGGCTGAGTACTTGAAATGTAGCTTTTCTGAATAGAGATGTGTTGTGAGTACAAAATATACACCAGACAGATTTAGGAGACTTTGTACCCCCCTAAAAAAGCAAAACCTCTCAGTAATAATTTTCATATTGATTTCATGTTTAAATGATAATATTTTGCATACATTCAGTTAAATAAAATATGCTATTATAGTCAACTTCACTTGTTTCTTTTCACTTTTTAATGTGGCTGCTAGAAAATTTAAAGCTATGTATGTGGCTCTCATTACATTTCTATTGCATAGCACTGGCATAAAGAAAACTGACGATAAACTAGAAAATAAAAAATAAATATAAAATTTATTTTGTATAGAAAAATTATTCTGAATTTGATGATCAGAAAGCCAGATAGAGTATGTAGTAGGTTGAATAATGGCCACCCAAAGACATCAAGTCATAATCTCTGAAATGTGTAAATGTTCTTATTTGGGAAAAGGGTCTATGCAGATGTGATTGAATAAAGGATCTTGAGTTAAGATTACCTCAAATTATCTGGTGGCCCGAAATGCCATCACAAGTACTCTTTTTACTTCTTCTTCTACACAACTTATTTTGCTCAGAGTATAATTAAGGGAAGAACTTGGCACTTATCTTTGAAAGAGGGTGTGGAACTCATCAACACATTTTGAATATTCATCCATTCAGGTTTCTGTGTCTGAATAAAGATACTAGTTCAGATTTCGTTCATGCACATGAAATGCAGCCTAAAGAGGCTCAATTCACAGTTATCACAGTTTATACCTTGTTTATATCTTTCCTCTTCATCCTATGATATAATGCAAGACCGCCCCATACCACCCCAAAAGAAGGAAACCCAAGGTGTCTAAAGAGAAAAAGGTTGTGCTTTTTAATCATTTTAAAATGTGAAGTGTAGGGTGCAACTGAGTTTTTTCCTTTTATTTTTAGTTGAAACATAATACCTGTACATATTTATGGGATACAGGGTGATATTTCAATACATGTATACAATGGTCATCGTAAGTATTCTTACATGAGAAAAGCAAAGAAAGATAACACAAACAGAAGGTGGGAGGCAATGTGACCATGGAGGCAGAGACTGGAGTGATGCAGCCACAAGTCAAGGAATGCTGACAGTGACCAGCAGCTGGAAGAGGCAAAGCATGGATTCTTCCTTAAAGATTCTGGAAGGAGTATGTCCCTGTCAACACCCTCATTTTGGACATCTGCCCTCAAGAACTGTGAGGGAATAAGATTCTGTTGTTTTAAGCACTCCAGTTTGTGGTAATTTGTTATAGCAGCCCCAGGAAACTAAGAGAATAACAGTGGAAAGAGGTGGTTTGCAGGGGCATTTAGAATAAGTGGGGAGAAAACACACTTGAAAAGAATGACCAGGAAAAATCTGAGAAAGCCACTAGACTGAGATTTAAAGAGTGAGAAGATATTAACCATTTAAAGAGCCTTGGGAGAGCATTCTAGTCATAGGAAAGAAGATATGGGCAGGCTCTGAGATGGGGAAAATCTTCACCTCTTCTAGGAATGGAAAGAAGGACAGAGTGTCTGAAACATGGTGAGCAAAGGAGAATATGGCTCAAGTGGAAAATAGGTGAGCAGGAGGTGCTATGCAGGTACATGTTTGTTGTGAGGAGGAGTATGGATTTTGTTTTAATTATACTAAACTTTATTAAGCAGAGAAGTATCATTGCTAGATCTTTACAATGATTTCAGGAAGATTTCTGTAGCTGATTGGTAGACGCTATATTGAAAGAGAGCAAGTCGAGGGGAGGAGCCAAGATGGCCGAATAGGAACAGCTCCGGTCTAGAGCTCCCAGCGTGAGCGACGCAGAAGACGGGTGATTTCTGCATTTCCATCTGAGGTACCAGGTTCATCTCACTAGGGAGTGCCAGACAGTGGGCGCAGGTCAGTGGGTGCGCGCACCGTGCGCGAGCCGAAGAAGGGCAAGGCATTGCCTCACTCAGGAAGCGCAAGGGGTCAGGGAGTTCCCTTTCCTAGTCAAAGAAAGGGGTGACAGACGGCACCTGGAAAATCGGGTCACTCCCACCTGAATACTGCACTTTTCCGAGCGGCTTAAAAAAACGGCACACCAGGAGATTATATCCCGCACCTGGCTCAGAGGGTCCTACGCCCACAGAGTCTTGTTGATTGCTAGCACAGCAGTCTGAGATCAAACTGCAGGGCTGCAGCAACACTGGGGGAGGGGCGCCCGCCATTGCCCAGGCTTGCTTAGGTAAACAAAGCAGCCAGGAAGCTCGAACAGGGTGGAGCCCACCACAGCTCAAGGAGACCTGCCTGCCTCTGTAGGCTTCACCTCTGGGGGCAGGGCACAGACAAACAAAATGACAGCAGTAACCTCTGCAGACTTAAATGTCCCTGTCTGACAGCTTTGAAGAGAGCAGTGGTTGTCCCAGCACACAGCTGGAGACCTGAGAACAGGCAGACTGCCTCCTCAAGTGGGTCCCTGACCCCTGACCCCTAACCCCCGAGCAGCCTAACTGGGAGGCACCCCCCCAGCAGGGGCAGACTGACACCTCACATGGCCGGCCGGGTACTCCAACAGACCTGCAGCTGAGGGTCCTGTCTGTTAGAAGGAAAACTAACAAACAGAAAGGACATCCACACCAAAAACCCATCTGTACATCACCATCATCAAAGACCAAAAGTAGATAAAACCACAAAGATGGGGAAAAAACAGAGCAGAAAAACTGGAAACTCTAAAAAGCAGAATGCCTCTCCTCCTCCAAAGGAACGCAGTTCCTCACCAGCAACAGAACAAAGCTGGATGGAGAATGACTTTGATGAGCTGAGAGAAGAAGGCTTCAGACGATCAAATTACACCGAGCTACGGGAGGATATTCAAACCAAAGGCAAAGAAGTTGAAAACTTTGAAAAAAATTTAGAAGAATGTATAACTAGAATAATCAATACAGAGAAGTGCTTAAAGGAGCTGATGGAACTGAAAATCAAGGCTCGAGAACTACGTGAAGAATGCAGAAGCCTCAGGAGCCGATGCAATCAAATGGAAGAAAGGGTATCAGCGATGGAAGATGAAATGAATGAAATGAAGCGAGAAGGGAAGTTTAGAGAAAAAAGAATAAAAAGAAACGAGCAAAGCCTCCAAGAAATATGGCACTATGTGAAAAGACCAAATCTATGTCTGATTGGTGTACCTGAAAGTGATGGGGAGAATGGAACCAAGTTGGAAAACACTCTGCAGGATATTATCCAGGAGAACTTCCCCAATCTAGCAAGGCAGGCCAACATTCTAATTCAGGAAATACAGAGAATGCCACAAAGATACTCCTCGAGAAGAGCAACTCCAAGACACATAATTGTCAGATTCACCAAAGTTGAAATGAAGGAAAAAATGTTAAGGGCAGCCAGAGAGAAAGGTCGGGTTACCCTCAAAGGGAAGCCCATCAGACTAACAGCGGATCTCTCAGCAGAAACTCTACAAGCCAGAAGAGAGTGGGGGCCAATATTCAACATTCTTAAAGAAAAGAATTTTCAACCCAGAATTTCATATCCAGCCAAACTAAGCTTCATAAGTGAAGGAGAAATAAAATCCTTTACACACAAGCAAATGCTGAGAGATTTTGTCACCACCAGGCCTGCCCTAAAAGAGATCCTGAAGGAAGTGCTAAACATGGAAAGGCACAACCAGTACCAGCTGCTGCAAAATCATGCCAAAATGTAAAGACCATCGAGACTAGGAAGAGACTGCATCAACTAACGAGCAAAATAGCCAGCTAACACCATAACGACAGGATCAAATTCACACATAACAATACTAACTTTAAATGTAAATGGACTAAATGATCCAATTAAAAGACACAGACGGGCAAATTGGATAAAGACTCAAGACCCATCAGTGTGCTGTATTCGGGAAACCCATCTCACGTGCAGAGACACACGTAGGCTCAAAATAAAAGGATGGAGGACGACCTACCAAGCAAATGCAAAACAAAAAAAGGCAGGGGTTGCAATCCTAGTCTCTGATAAAACAGACTTTAAACCAACAAAGATCAAAAGAGACAAAGAAGGCCATTACATAATGGTAAAGGGATCAATTCAACAAGAAGAGCTAACTATCCTAAATACATATGCACCCAATACAGGAGCACCCAGATTCATAAAGCAAGTCCTGAGTGACCTACAAAGAGACTTAGACTCCCACACATTAATAATGGGAGACTTTAACACACCACTGTCAACATTAGACAGATCAACAAGACAGAAAGTCAACAAGGATACCCAGGAATTGAACTCAGCTCTGCACCAAGCAGACCTAATAGACATCTACAGAACTCTCCACCCCAAATCAACAGAATATACATTTTTTTTGGCACCACACCACACCTATACCAAAATTGACCACATACTAGGAAGTAAAGCTCTCCTCAGTAAATGTAAAAGAACAGAAATTATAACAAACTATCTCTCAGATCACAGTGCAATCAAGCTAGAACTCAGGATTAAGAATCTCACTCAAAACCACTCGACTACATGGAAACTGAACAACCTGCTCCTGAATGACTACTGGGTACATAACGAAATGAAGGCAGAAATAAAGATGTTCTTTGAAACCAACGAGAACCAAGACACAACATACCAGAATCTCTGGGATGCATTCAAAGCAGTGTTAGAGGAAAATTTATAGCACTAAATGCCCACAAGAGAAAGCAGGAAAGATCCAAAATTGACACCCTAACATCACAATTAAAAGAACTAGAAAAGCAAGAGCAAACACATTCAAAAGCTAGCAGAAGGCAAGAAATAACTAAAATCAGAGCAAAACTGAAGGAAATAGAGACACAAAAAACCCTTCAAAAAATAAATGAATCCAGGAGCTGGTTTTTTGAAAGGATCAACAAAATTGATAGACCGCTAGCAAGATTAATAAAGAAAAAAAGAGAGAAGAATCAAATAGATGCAATAAAAAATGATAAAGGGGATATCACCACCGATCCCACAGAAATACAAACTACCATCAGAGAATACTACAAACACCTCTACGCAAATAAACTAGAAAATCTACAAGAAATGGATAAATTCCTCGACACATACACTCTCCCAAGACTAAACCAGGAAGAAGTTGAATCTCTGAATAGACCAATAACAGGAGCTGAAATTCTGGTAATAATCAATAGCTTACCAACCAAAAAAAGTCCAGGACCAGATGGATTCACAGCCGAATTCTACCAGAGGTACGAGGAGGAACTGGTACCATTCCTTCTGAAACTATTCCAATCAATAGAAAAAGAGGGAATCCTCCCTAACTCATTTTATGAGGCCAGCATCATCCTGATACCAAAGCCTGGCAGAGACACAACCAAAAAAGAGAATTTTAGACGAATATCCTTGATGAACATTGATGCAGAAATCCTCAATAAAATACTGGCAAACCCAATCCAGCAGCACATCAAAAAGCTTATCCACCATGATCAAGTGGGCTTCATCCCTGGGATGCAAGGCTGGTTCAATATACGCAAATCAATAAACGTAATCCAGCATATAAACAGAACCAAAGACAAAAACCACATGATTATCTCAATAGATGCAGAAAAGGCCTTTGACAAAATTCAACAACCCTTCATGCTAAAAACTCTCAATAAATTAGGTATTGATGGGACGTATCTCAAAATAATAAGAGCTATCTATGACAAACCCACAGCCAATATCATACTGAATGGGCAAAAACTGGAAGCATTCCCTTTGAAAACTGGCACAAGACGGGGATGCCCTCTCTCACCACTCCTATTCAACATAGTGTTGGAAGTTCTGGCCAGGGCAATTAGGCAGGAGAAGGAAATCAAGGGTATTCAATTAGGAAAAGAGGAAGTCAAATTGTCCCTGTTTGCAGATGACATGATTGTATATCTAGAAAACCCCATTGTCTCAGCCCAAAATCTCCTTAAGCTGATAAGCAACTTCAGCAAAGTCTCAGGATACAAAATCAATGTACAAAAATCACAGGCATTCTTATACACCAATAACAGACAAACAGAGAGCCAAATCATGAGTGAACTCCCATTCACAATTGCTTCAAAGAGAATAAAATACCTAGGAATCCAACTTACAAGGGATGTGAAGGACCTCTTCAAGGAGAACTACAAACCACTGCTCAATGAAATAAAAGAGGATACAAACAAATGGAAGAACATTCCATGCTCATGGGTAGGAAGAATCAATATCATGAAACTGGCCATACTGCCCAAGGTAATTTACAGATTCAATGCCATCCCCATCAAGCTACCAATGACTTTCTTCACAGAATTGGAAAAAACTACTTTAAAGTTCATATGGAACCAAAAAAGAGCCCGCATCGCCAAGTCAATCCTAAGCCAAAAGAACAAAGCTGGAGGCGTCACACTACCTGACTTCAAACTATACTACAAGGCTACAGTAACCAAAACAGCATGGTACTGGTACCAAAACAGAGATATAGATCAATGGAACAGAACACAGCCCTCAGAAATAACACCGCATATCTACAACTATCTGATCTTTGACAAACCTGACAAAAACAAGCAATGGGGAAAGGATTCCCTATTTAATAAATGGTGCTGGGAAAACTGGCTAGCCATACGTAGAAAGCTGAAATTGGATCCCTTCCTTACACCTTATACAAAAATCAATTCAAGATGGATTAAAGACTTAAACGTTAGACCTAAAACCATAAAAACCCTAGAAGAAAACCTAGGCATTACCATTCAGGACATAGGCATGGGCAAGGACTTCATGTCTAAAACACCAAAAGCAATGGCAACAAAAGCTAAAATTGACAAACAGGATCTATTAAACTAAAGAGCTTCTGCACAGCAAAGGAAACTACCATCAGAGTGAACAGGCAACCTATAAAATGGGAGAAAATTTTCGCAACCTACTCATCTGACAAAGGGCTAATATCCAGAATCTACAATGAACTCCAACAAATTTACAAGAAAAAAACAAACAACCCCATCAAAAAGTGGGCAAAGGACATGAACAGACACTTCTCAAAAGAAGACATTTATGCAGCCAAAAAACACATGAAAAAATGCTCACCATCACTGGCCATCAGAGAAATGCAAATCAAAACCACAATGAGATACCATCTCACACCAGTTAGAATGGCAATCATTAAAAAGTCAGGAAACAACAGGTGCTGGAGAGGATGTGGAGAAATAGGAACACTTTTACACTGTTGGTGGGACTCTAAACTTGTTCAACCATTGTGGAAGTCAGTGTGGCGATTCCTCAGGGATCTAGAACTAGAAATTCCCTTTGACCCAGACATCCCATTACTGGGTATATACCCAAAGGATTATAAATCATGCTGCTATAAAGACACATGCACATGTAAGTTTATTGCGGCATTATTCACAATAGCAAAGACTTGGAACCAACCCAAATGTCCAACAATGATAGACTGGATTAAGAAAATGTGGCACATATACACCATGGAATACTATGCAGCCATAAAAAATGATGAGTTCATGTCCTTTGTAGGGACATGGATGAAATTGGAAATCATCCTTCTCAGTAAACTATCGCAAGAATAAAAAACCAAACACCACATATTCTCACTCATAGATGGGAATTGAACAATGAGAACACATGGACACAGGAAGGGGAACATCACACTCTGGGGACTGCTGCGGGGTGGGGGGAAGGGGGAGGGATAGCATTGGGAGATATAACTAATGCTAGATGACGAGTTAGTGGATGCAGCGCACCAGCATGGCACATGTATACATATGTAACTAACCTGCACATTGCGCACATGTACCCTAAAACCTAAAGTGTAATAATAATAAATAAATAAATAAATAAATAAAGAGATTAAAAAAAAAAAAGAAAAGAAAGAGCAATTTGAGAAGTGGGAAAATCAATTAGGAAGTTGTTGCAGTAGACCAGGCAATAGAAGTAGATAATCTAGGCCAAGCGCAGTGGCTCATGCCTGCAATCCCAGCATTTTGGGAGGCTGAAGTGGGTGGATCACCTGAGGTCAGGAGTTCAAGACCAGCCTGACCATCATGGTGAAACCCCATCTCTACGAAAACACAAAAATTAGCCAGGCATGATGGCAGGTGTCTGTAATCCCAGCTACTCGGGAGGCTGAGGGGGGAAAATCACTTGAACCCAGGAGGCGGAGGTTGCGGTGAGCCAAGATCGCACTATTGCACTCCAGCCTGGGTGACAGAGCGAGACTCCTATTAAAAAAAAAAAAGTAGACAATTTGGACAAAGGTGGTGGCAGTAGAGATGGTGAAAAGCAGAACTTGAGATATATTATGAGGACTATATATGAGAAATTCCATGAATTGAGTGCAGTGATCAAGAGTACCCCAAATAAAGTAAAATTCTCAGGTTTCTGACTTGAGCAACTAAATAGATTGTTGAGATGAAGAAGACTGAGAGGGGAGCAGTTTCACAAAAATATTATGAGTTCAGTTGCAATAATATTAATTTTTGAAGTGTTTGGTGTACACCCAAGTGTATAAAACCAGAGATATATGTTGATTTATACATGAGTTTTGAGGTCCAAGGAAAACGCTAGATTCAAGGTGTAAATTCAGAAGTCATCAGCAGGTAGTGGCATATAAATCCATGGGCATGAATTACATTATCTGAAGAGAAATTATAAAAGGATAAGGGAGGGGAACCTAGGATTGAGCACCGAGGAACTCCAAAATGTAGAGATTGGGTAGAAAAGTAAATGCCAAGGTGAAGACTGAGCAGGAAAGGCCATGGAGAAAGACGATAGACCAGAACAGAGCAATATCATAGAAGCTGAAAGGAAGACAACTTTGAGTAAAAAACATTTGCTATGATGAGTAGTCCTGAAAGGCCAACTAGGATAATGAGAGGAGAGTGGACATTGGATCTGACACAGGAGAGGTCAGTGGACATTTTGTCAAGATTGGTTTTCGTAAAATAGTCAAAGCAGAAGTCCAACTGGCATGGGATAAAGAGTAAGAAAATTGACTTGGGGGTATGGACTAAAGTAACGATTCAATTTTATTTGTTTTCAATATGGACAATCAATTGAGCTTGAAAACAGGTAAAACTAAGGAATATATTTTGTAGGGATGCATACTTACGTGGAAAAATGGTTTTCAATGTAAGAAAGTCATAAATCAGAAATGTGTGCTGGTAGTAAACTCTTAAGGAGGAAGCAAAAGGATGGGATTGAGGAGCAGCACGATGTTCTTGTCATTAAGTTGGCTGTAGCTTCATAAGAGTCTGTTTCATAATTTACATTACAGTGATGTATTTTATATGTAAAATATAATATAGGCAGAGGGTTCTGGGAAGTTGGCAGAGTCGGAAGCACCAGGACTCTGTCTCCCCACCTAGACAACAATTGTACTGGCAGAATCTGTGTGATGTAACTATTTCGGAACCCTGGAGTCTATTGAAGGCTTGCAAGGTCCAGAGGAAGCACTGAACAGTAAACTGCAGTTAACCTTGGTCAATTTTAGCTCTTATCTAAGCAGCAGCTACCCATCCCTCACCCCAGCCTCCTAGCAAGCAGTCATGCCCATGTTCCTAGAGCAGCTAGCACACAGCTTGCAGGAGCAAGGTGGGCGATAAGGAGGACCCTGCTCCCTAAATATCAGGGATCCGTGTTTTGGCAGCTAATTACTGCCTCTGATCATGGAGTTGCAGACACAGTAGCAGATAGCCTTTGTTGCAACCCTCTCTCATAGTTGCAAGCCCCGCCTACTCAGGCTGAGACAACTTCCAGGATATTTAAAGGGCCGGCAATCTTTCCCCACTTCATTCTGTTCTTTCCCTTTTGACAGCCAGATGTTAAACACTAGGACATTCAAAAATAACTACATATATGAGGGAAATTTCAAGTCACTGCTTATGCCTGAGGAAAGAAGCAGGCTCAGAAAAAATGAGCAAATACATTAACTTTACAGCTCAGTTTGATCCTTGGCATAGAGACAGCCTACAATAATCAAATCAAAACAAAATGAAACAAAAGCAAAAAATGGCAAACTCCAGGGGAAGGGGGAAAATCCAATTACCATAATTATCACATTATTAGATCCAAATGTCCAGTTTTCAACAGCAAAGAAAGAAAAAAGCACAGGGAATTAAAAAAAAAAAAACAAAAACAAAAAAACGGAAAAGTATAGCCCATTCAAAAAAAATAAGACAACAGAAATCATCTCTGAGAAAGACCAAATGGCAAACCTACTAAACAAAGATTTTAAAACAACTATCTTAAAGATGCTCAAAGAACTAAAGGAATATATGGAGGAAGTCAAGAAAACAATGTATTACAAATGGAAATATCAATAAACAGAAAATATAAAATGAAATCAAAAAAAATTCTAGAGCTATAAAGTACAATAACTGAAATGAAAAATTCACTAGAGGGATTCAAAGGCAGATTTGAGCAGACAGAAGAAAGGATCAGTAAACTTGAAAATAGGAAAATTGAAATTATTGAGTCTGAGGAAGAGAAAGAAAAAAGATTAAAGAAAAGACACCCAAGAGACTTGTGCAATACCACCAATCAAACCAACATACACATTGCAGGAGACCCAGAAGGAGGATGGAGAGTGAAAGGGACAGAGATCGTTTGAAGAAATGGCTAAAAACTTCCCAAGTTTGGCTGGGTACACTAGCTCACACCTGTAATGACAGTACTTTGGGAAGCCAAAGTGGCAGGATTGCTTGAGGCTAGGAGATCAAGACAGTCCTGGGCAATATAGTGAGACAGGAGGCCCTGTCTCTACAAAAAAATTTTTTTAAAAAAATAGCCAGATGTGAAGACATATGCCTGTAGTCCCAGCTACTTGGGAGGCTGAGGTGGGAGGATCATTTGAGCCCAGGAGCTCGAGGCTGTGGTAAGCTGTGATTGTGCCACCGCACTTCAGCCTGGGCAGCAGAGCAAGACCCTGTCTCTATTTAAAACAAAACAAAATAAAAAACCCCACAAATTTCCAAGTTTGACAAAAGACATTAAGGTTCAAGAAACTCAATAAATTCCAAGTAGGATGAATTCAAAGAGATCTACACTGAGACATACTATAATCAAATTGTCAAAAGTCAAGACAAAAAGAGACTCTTGAAAGCAACAAGAGAGAAGCCACTCACCACATGCAAGTTATCATCAATACAATTAGCAGCAGATTCCTCAGAAGAAACTTTGAATGGCAGAAGGCAGTAAGCTGAAATACTTAACATGCTAAAAGAGGAAAAAAACCCTGTAAATCAAGAATCCTGTTCTTGATTTGCTGATGGACAGCAAAACTGTCCATAAAAAGTGAGAGAGAAATTAACATTCCCAGAAAAATAAAAGCTAAGGAAGTTCATTATCACTAGACCTGCTCTGCAAGAAATGCTAAAGAGGATCCTACAGGATGAAATGAAAGGATGGGTACTAGACAATAACTAAAAACTTTATGAAGAAATAAAGATCTCGGTAAATGTAAATATATGGGCTATTACAAGAGCCGATATTATTGTAATAATAGTTTGTAACTCCACTTTTTGTTTTCTATGTGATTTCAAAGACTAACATATATTTAAAAAACAAGTATTAATCTAAAAGCTCGTGTTTTTATAATGTTTTTCTATAACTTCATTTTTTGTTTTCTACATAATTTAAGACAGTAACATATTTTAAAAACCAATTATTAGTTTATGTTTATGGACACTCAATGTAAAAAGATGTAATGTGGTGATATCAACAACTAAAGGGATAGGGACAAGGCTGTAAAGAAGCAGAGTGTTTGTATGCTATTGAAATTAAGCTAGTCTAAATTCAAATTTGAGAGTTATAACTTTAGGGTGTTAAATGTAATTTCCATAGTAATCACAAAGAAAGTCATTTTGGAATATACACAAAAAGGGATGAGAAGAGAATTAAAACATTTCACTACAGAAAAAAAATCAGTCAAACACAAAAGAAGACAATAATGCAAGAAATGAAGAATAAAATAGTTGTAAGGCATTATAGAAAATAAGAGGCAAAGTGACAGAAGTTCCTCTTTATCAGTAATTACTTTAAATGTAAATGGATTAAACTCTCCATTTAAGAGACAGACATTGGCATAATAAATTTTTAAATGATCCCACTACATGCAATCTGCAAGTGACTCACTTTAGTTCCAAAGATACAAATAGCCTGAAAGTGAAAGGATAGAGATATTCCATGCAAATAATTCTCAAAAGAGAACAAGTGTGGCTATTCTAATATCAGACAAAACAGAGTTTAAATCAAAAAAGTTTACAAGACACAAAGGAGGACATTGTATATCAATAAAAAATTCCATAAAGAAAGAAGATATAACAAATACAGTAATAGTCGAGGACTTCAACACCCCACTCTAAATAATAGATAGATCAACCAGACAGAGGATAGGTAAGGAAATAGAGAACTTGAACAACACAATACAACTAGATCAACACAATACAGCTTATGTAGAACACTATACGCAACAACAATAGAATACATATTCTTCTCAAGTTCACATGGGACATTTTCCAGGATAGACCTTATATTATAATAGGCCACAAATGAAATCTCAATAGATTTGAAAGAGATCACTACCATACAAAGTATGTTCTCTGACCGCAAAAGGATGAACACACAAAAATCAGTTGTATTTATATACACTAATAATGAACCATCTGAAAAGGAAATTAAGAAAACAATTCCATTAACAGTACTATCAGAAAAAATAAAATACTTAGGACTTAACCAAAGAGGTGAAGATTTATACAATAAAAACTATAAAACATTGATGAAATTTTAAGACATAAATAAATGAAAAGGTATCCCTGCTCATGTACTGAAATGCAATACTGTTAAAATGTCAATACCACCCAATATTATCTAAAGATCCAATGCAATCCCTATCAAAATCCCAACTATATTTTTTGTAGAAATCAAAAAATCCATGACAGAATTCATATGAAATCCCAAGAAACCCCAAATATCCAAAACAATCTTGAAAAAGAACAACAAAGCTGGAGGAATCATGCTTCTTTATTTCAAAACTTATCACAAAGCTCCAGTAATCAAAACAATGTAACCCTTACTAACATTGTATACAAAAATTAACTCAAAATGAATTAAATACTTAAATGTAAGAGCTAAAACTATAGAACTCTTAAGTAGAAAACATAGGGCAAAATCTTCTCCACACGGAATTTCACAATGATTTCTTGAATATGACACCAAAGGCACAGGCAACAACAACAAAATACAGACAAATCAGATTGCATAAAATTAAAAGCTTTTGTACATCAAACAACATTATCAACAGAGTTAAAATGCAACCTACAGAATGGAGGAAAGTCCTTGCAAATCACGTATCTGATAAGTGATTAAAATACTGAATATATAGAGAACTCCGAACTCAACAACAACAAAATCAAATGACCCAATTTAAAAATGGGCAGAGAATTTGGATAGACATTTCTCCAAAGAAGATACACGAATGGCATTAAACACATGAATAGAGGTTTAGCATCACTAATCATTAGGGAAATGCAAATCGAAACCACAACGAGATACCACCTTACACTCATGTGGATATTATGTGTATTTTGCCACAATAAAAAACGTAATTATCTGAGACTTCAAAAACAATGAATGAATATATAAATAAAATGCATTTTAAGGATAAATATATATTATAATTTTTAAAAGAATAAATAGTCACAAGACACTGCCGCTTCAAACTTAGCAATTAAAACAAGCTCAACAATTTACAAGTTTACATTTTTTTAAAGGTTCATCAGATTGCTGAGGACGCAAAGAAACCCAAATAAACTAAACTCCAGAAAGTGATTAATCCATCTGGGAGAGAAGAGAGCCACTGTTTCTTTACTCCCTGACAGAACAGCCAAAAGAAGACAAATCTGCCAAAGACAGGGATAAGGAGAAACTAGCCAAACTTTGAAGGAACCTTTAATGACCCCGTGGGCTGGTGTGATGAATGAGAACCTAAGGAACCCTAATCACAGGCAAGTCTTCCCCAACCTGTGACCTCGTTTCCATGGGACTTGAGTGTCAAGGATAGGTAAGGAGAGCTGAGAGAGCCTTCGCCGAAGACAAATACCAGGAAGCCTGAGGGCAAGCCAGAAAAATGGAAAGAAATCCCTCCAAGTCACTCCAGACCTTCACCAAGTGAAGGGCATGGACACTGAAAACTGAGGGCAGGGCACAACACCAAGAGAAACCTCCAAAACATTATGCTAAGTGATAGAAGCCAGACAGAAAGCATCGTGTATTTTATGATTCCATTTATATGAAATATCTAGAACATATAAATCCATAGACACAGAGCACACATTGGTGGTTGCCACAGGCTGGAGAGAGGGTGCTAGTTGGGACAAACTGCTTAATGGGTAACGAGTTTAATTTTGGAATGATGCAAATGTTTTGGAACTAGATAGAGGTGGTATTGCAAAATATTGTGAATACACTAAATGCTACTGAATCCTTCATTTTAAAGTGGTTAATTTCATCTTATGTGAATTTTACCTCAACTTATTAAAGTATCTTACATAAATAATGAAGTGCCTGAAGCAGTTCTCTTAATGCAAAGAAAAATCTCTCCAAAGTACTCTGGGCCTTAACAGAGGATAGTTCAACAGTACTCCAGAGGCAAGGGCAGGGCAGCTAGGGGGAGAGAGGTCTCTGAGGTGCAGAAAATTAGGGGCAGGACTAAAAGTCAAAGAGAACTCCCAGTGACACTTAAAGCTGGCAAACAGGATCTCTGGAGTCTCACCAGACTCTGCTGAAGGACACATCTTAAACCGAAATTTAAACATTTGAAGCCAGCGGTAACTGCGTGTAACTAAAACTGGGACAAAGCCTAGATCCAGTACAACTACAGATTAGACTGATTTTATTCCTCATATTAACAGCTTGAAAGAAGAGGCAATATTACTTCTGTGGTGTTAAGTATTGTTTGTACTATTCTTTTGCACATAATGCTTGGCATAAAATTTATAAAATTATGAGATGTGAAGAAGCAAGAAAAATATGGCCCATGATCCAGAAGGAGAAAAAAGAGAATAAAAGCAAATCTGGAGAGAGTTCAGATATTGGATTTACCAAACAGGGACTTTAAAATAATTATGATAAATACATAAAAGAAACTAGTTATAATATTTTAACATATATGAGCTGATAAGGAATTTTAGCAGAGACAGAAACTATAGTCAAGAACCAACTGGAAGAGCTGGTGGGGCAAGAATTGAATTATACTGACATAAGCTTCTAACATTTTCATGTCCTTTTAAAGAGTTTACCTTCAAATTACATTATCTCTAGAGCAACCACTAAAAATTACACAAAGAGGTATAAATAAGACATCAATAGAGCAAATAAAAAGAAATGCTGAATACAGTGATTTAAAGAATCAGAAAAGAAGGCACCAAGAGATAAGGAACAGATGGGACAAATAGAATCAAATACCAAGATGGCAGACCAAAATTCAACCACATCAATAATTACATTAACCATAAAGAAAGTAAGCACTCCATGTAAAAGGCAAACATTTTCAGACTGGATAAAAAACACAAGACCCAAATATTTGCCATGTAATAAAAAAGCACTTTACGTTAAAGACAGATAGGTTGAAAATAAAGACTTAGCATATATTTCCCATTCTAAAAGTTATATATTCAAATAGAAAATATGGAAAATGCATGAAGAAAAATATCCCAAAAAGATTTTATTTAAAATTTCTAGATAATAGCATCAAAATAGACGACAAAGAAAAAGCTAAGGTCATTCTGAATTCTGCCCATTTTGAGACATAGAAGTGAGAGAACAAATACCATATTCTCTCACCCACAATTTCCTTTGGCTCTTGCTAAGAAAACTGGATACTGGGCTGGAAGACCCATTTCCATTGGCATACTCAGTATAACATTCTAAATTTTTGTGATTTTACATCTTTCATATATATATATATATAAAATACATATACCCATTTATACTTACACATATACACAAACATATGTATAACTCCCCCTCCATCACTTCCCATTGCAGATAGACACTAAGTGATTAAATAATACTGACCTGAGCTAATGTTGATCCACAGGAAGTGCTGAAGCTTGAGGAAAGAACAGTTGAGTTTTAAGACAAGACTCTAAGCAGAAAAAGATTCTTCCCATGAAAGTAGTGTTCACTTCTCCCTCCAGTGGCCACAGCATTAAGAGCACTTCACTACCCAAGCATGATCCTGCAAAGAGTGTGCAGCACCAAAGAACTACCAATACAAACTTGGGTGCTCAGAGAAAGACATAGAACTGTGGTGCTCCATAGAACAATCTGCAGAGCATACCTAGGGGACCCAAGCTTTACACAGGCCTTAATTGATAAAACCTCAGGACTTAAAGACCATACTTTGAATAAGTGTATGAATACGTAGCCGTATTCAGCAATAAAGGACTGGAGGCAAGAAACGGGCATCACAATTCAGAACAGACCAATTAGAAAAAGAAAAGAGTATCCATACTGCAACAAAATATTCATTTAGCCATACTTGTTAGGGTTATCATGTTACCTTACTAAGGAAGTAGTCAACAATATCAGAACCCACTTGTATACTCAATTGTATATATGTATCAATCAGAATGTGGATTCAAATATGCTTAACCAACAATAGTTATGGAGTTATTATTGAAAGAAGAGTATGAATTGCATGGACCCTGAGTCTTTCTTTCTGGGTGACATATACATATTACACACATTTGGCCAAATACAGAGGAAAAGGAATCAAACCATAAAGCCATTAACAACCATGCCCAAAAATGTCCAAAGCCTTGTGATGTAACTGATCACTGATAGGAAAACATGCACACATAGAATGTGAATAAAATGTGAAACCAAATTACAGAATAATCCCATAGATGTTAAAATATATTATACCCATTTCCCTAAGTCACATTTTATCCCCTTCTAGGTTCAGATTATACGTCTCAACTCTGAATCACATAAATTAACACCATCCCTTCATATTCCCGTAACACTGCTTTCCAATGGTAAGAGTCATCCAGTGGATAGAGAACAAAGACGCCATTGTTGAAGGACTCTAGATTTAAAAGCCCACAGAGATGGATAAAGGTGACACAGAGGCACATTTAATGGAACAGTGTAAAAGAGTAGGTGGTCACTTGCCCCTGAAATGCTTCTCTGAACAGATCAATGTTGAAAGAAGAGGAACAGGCTTTGATATAAATTAATTGGCAGGCATGTGAACCAGAGAAAGAAAACACATACCTTTAGAAAAGATGTGAGACGATAAAAAGCAGGAAGTCAAACTTCCTAAGACAGAAGTCTGAATCAGACTTGTGCTGCTTTTTCCCAAACTGACTTGAACTTATTAAAGTCTTGAATCTGAACACTTGGACTGAAAATTTCAGAAGAGCTCACTGATTTTTAGTACTTTTGCTTGAGGCCAGAAATGCAGCAAGGACAAAAATACAGCAGGCATGCTTTATATATATATACATCCACCATTTTAATCTGAACCAAAGTGAAGAACTACTTATCTGAACCCTGCATTGCCTCCCATGTTGGGACTCTGTTTCTCAAGGTATTTACTTATCCACCTCTACTGTCCGGGGAAAAAGTGGACACTAGATCCAAGAGGAAGCTGAATTTTGGAATGATATTGTTATTGTGGACAGTTGGAATGATATTGTTATTGTGGACAGTTGGAATTCATGCTAGTTTTTAAAATATTTTCTAAAGTGGTATCAAAATAATCATGCACATAATAACTGAAACAGAACAAAATGCACCTGGGAAGTTTCGATTTGAAAATTACTTTGCTTATTTTCTGGGTTTGTTTATGAAAAATAGCAGTTCCTTGGCTCCCTCCTCTAATTTTTCCCCTCCTGAACGCAATCATTGGCATCTCTTTTGAGTAATTATTTTAGACTATCTATCCCAGCTCTAAATAATATGTTTATATTATTTTGATTTTTCCATGTTTTATCTCCAATTATGGAAGACAAAGATCTGCATCCTCCTGCTCCTGCCACACACTGGGCCCTGTCCATTTTCTCACCACTAATAAAGTAATACAAGGAAGATCAATAATCATTGACTTCGATAGTACGGTTATATAAATACCATCCATAGATGAGCTATGACATGAACTATATTCATTTTTCCTTTCATACATTTTTTAATTTTCTCTGGAAGGTGAAGTAATTTTGTTACTGTTTAATCATTTGCTTTGTGTTCTACATATTTACCACTAATTCAAGCCCTAATTCTGTCAGTTTCCTCAATCTCCTCTCGAGACAATCAGACACATCTGATTTCTAACAGTTTCATCCTCCTGAAGAAGCCTGTCTTGGGTATTTCTGACCTGCTCCAATCCACACTGGTTTTCGTCTCTGCCTGATGCACCACACCTTTCCTGGGCTCTTCCTTCACAACCTCTTGGGGGCTTCCTTTGCCTCTCTCCTCTAGTGCATCGCTCTTTCTGGTATCCCTTGTTTTCATCTATATTGGTCTTTTCCCTGACTTTTTGGAGGGCAGTAGCTTTCCAAGAAAGGGTGCATGAGGTAAACATTTTGGAATCTTGCATGTCTTAAACTGCCTGTATTCTATCACCACACTTGAGTGATCATTCCTCTGCTACAGAATTTCTAGATTAGAAATATTTTCCTTCATATTTTTAAAGATGTTGCCTCCAGTGCCTTCTAGCTTCCTGGGTTAGTTATTCTGAAATTATCCTGATTTGGGATCCTTTGTATTTGACTTGTTTGGTCTGGATACCCACGGGATCTTTCCTTTGCACAGGGGGCAAATCAATGTGATATTTGTACAGGAACAAAGAGATCAGTAGAAGGGAAATGACAATCAAGAAATAGCATCCCATTATAAATGAGAATAAAATTTAAAGCAAAGTACTATTTTTAATTTAACAAGTAGAAATGGTTTATTTTGTGAGTAATACTTAGAACAACTGGCTATTCATATGGAAGAAAATAATGCCTATCACATTACTTTAAAAAAATTACAGATGCATAGAGATCAACTGTAAAATATAAATAATTTTTTTATTTTTTATTCTCTATTTCAATAGCTTTATGGGTTTTGGTTACATGGATGAATTTTATAGTGGGAAAGTCTGGGATTTTATTGTACCCATTACCTGAGTAGTGTACCTTATATCCATTAGGTAGGTTTTTATATCTCTCCCCTGCCACCCTCCCCGCTCCTGAGTCTCCAGCGTCCGTTATACCACTCTGTATGCTGTTGCATACCCATAACTTAGCTACCCCTTATAAGTGAGAACACGTGGTACTTGGTTTTCTAAGAATTGTTTTTAATCTTGGAAAAAAATTCAAGAGTCTACATGTAAAATACAGAAGTAGTAGAGACCTTCTTAACCAAAAGAGGAAGCCTGACATTTATCAAAAGGATATCTGGACATATTTAACTATATAAAAATTTAAAATTATTTGGATGAAGAATTATAAAGAAAAACACAAATTATAGATGTAAATAGACAAAAAATATTTTAAAGTAAATAGACAAATGGTCTCATAAATTGACAAGAGAAAAACAACAAAATAGAAAAATGGACAAAAGAAATAAATGAGCAGTAAGCTCCCCTAAATACCCTCTCCTATCCTGGCAAAACAGCTTATTTTTTAAATTTTGGAGATGGTAAAATAAGAGGACACCAAGTGTAGTTGAGAATGGGATGGGGCATCATACTGAAAAGAGAACAATTCATTGAATGTATCCATACTATACATTAAGACTTCCAGATTTTTCCCCCATGCAGTTACCAGAAAGTTGGCAACAAAGCCTTTACTTTCCATGAAGAATTTTAGCAGGTCAAAAGACCTAAAACTATTGACATTATAATTTTCCACAACTAAACGGTCCAACTTGATCTTCCCACAGTGCTGCTAACAGGAATCACTGCTAGTCAGAAAAATGCAAATTCAAGTAACAATGTGCATGGAAATTGGCTTTCCAGAGCACTGGCAACTGGAGGCAAAAATCTTCTTTAGAAGCATCTGTTCTGTGACTACGTCCTTGCCCCAGATGAGAATGTGGCCTGCTGATGATATATGATTCACAATGAAAAGCATAATGCTTATCAACCTTCCCTTAAACAGAAATAAAAGTTCTGCTGGAAAAGTGATGTAAGCTTTGATCATGAAAGATACATGGTATAACAGAAGTGCCCCAGTCTGCAGGACCTGATTGTGCTTCAACAGGGAACTAGGGGCCATGAATAAGCTTTGCCATGATATCTGTGGCCATCCTACTTTCAATTAGTTTCTATGTCCTTCTCTATTTAAATCAGGCACTGGCTGTGTGTGTGTGTGTGTGTGTGTGTGTGTGTGTGTGTGTGTGTATGTGTGTCTTTTTGTCAATCTATAACTGGAATGTTGCAAATTGGGTCAAGAGTGGGCTAGAAATAAAATCCATACAACCTCAGTGATTTTCCAAGGAGTACCAAGGATCTGAAGGAAAGTATAAGCTGAGTATGCCATGGATAGAAACTAACTAGTCCAAAGTATGAGACCACTGGGTCACAAGGTATGAGACCACTGAGGAAGGTTGCTGTTTATGTGTGTCATATCAGTGGAAATTCGTACAATGATTTCTATCAACAGCCAGTTGGGCTTGTTAGATGAATTTTTTACTGGTTCAAACAAAGCCCCTCTTTTGTTTGTGTAATTTATTTATTCCCTTTCATACCCATTTCCCATCCTCACAGGCAACCACTTCTGACATGTTTAATATGAATTATGTATTTCTATAAAAATATATCATTATTTTGTGAACATGTATATTAAATTTATGTATATCTCATTCTAATCTTTTTAGTCAGTACTGTTTTTAAGATCAATCTATGTGGTTATGGGTATGACTGTGCCAGAAATGCAGATAATAAGTGTTTACCCTATTTTACCTATTTCCCCAGCACTGAACACTCAGATTGCCTCTAACAGATGCCCCCACAAATAATAATGAGATAAACATCAGCACCCATGCCCTCTGATGTGAACTTGCTGGGTCATATGACATGCATATACTGAATTGGACTAGGTCCTGCCAAAGAGTTCTCCATAATGGCTGCACCAGTCTACACTCCCACTAGTAATAATAAAATTTAAAAAAAAAATCTGCCTTCACAGAGTTTCTATGATAAAAGCCCCAAGAAAAAGATGAATTTCAAGTTGAAGTTTTTGACAGTAACTACATGTGTGAGCCAAATCTTCCCCTTGGCAAGCAATTTTGGCTTTGAGACACTGTAACTTATACAAAGGTCTTTGAAAATATCCTTAAATGAAAATTAACATTTGACCTGACTAAAGGGTAAGGATACTTTAAATAGATATACATATGAGATCTACATGGATGTTTGCAATTTTTTAAACGTTCTAAGTTGCATTATGTCCAGTATGATTTTTCTTCCTAATTGAAATGGTTGTAGGAAAATTCAACTAGAGTATTAAATAACTAACCTCTGCGGTTTTTACTCCATTTAATTTTCAGATTGATGACCTGAGCCAGCTGAGACAACGGCAAGCCTTGTCCTACGCATGCAGCTGGGAAGGGCAGGATGCAGGCTTAGCTGAGAAAAGCCCAGCATGTTATACTCTCCCAAAAGGAAAGCTGTCCATCCTTGCACAAAGATAGACTTAGAGTGAGGCCAAGCTCTCTCTGCATTCTCACTCTCAGGAGACCAATGACCCTTCCAGAAGTAACAGTAAATTGGTCTGGAGTGGGACTGCATAGAAGGTTAAGGAAATGCTGTCTTCCCTCTGCCTAAATGCATGTGCTAAGTGGCCATGCAAAATGGAAACTTCACTGTTACTGGCAGACAGGTCATCCATATCAGGTAAGTGGGGAACACATGGGTAGGGGTCACCCTGACATACTACAGGCAATTAAGAATAAATTATTATCTCTGATCTCATCCAGGTTCATACTGAAAGTCCAATGCCTGCTAAGCCTATTTGGCTTTTAACTAAATGACAAACAAGGTTTTATTATCCAGAACAAGTGGTTTAAAAAAAAAAACAAGTTTCTTTTCACTGATGACCACACAATTACTACGACAAAAGGCAAAATTGATATGGTGCTTTCAATTTATGTCAGAACTTGGATCTTTACAACAAGACGTAAAATAGCTGCATTCTTCTTTCTTATTACACTGAAGGATTTTGCTACCCAGACTAAGATTGGAAATATATAAATATGATGTAAATATAAAATTACAACTGAAATACATTATAGACTAAATATACTTTTGTATTAGCTGCTTCTTATGAAGCCTAGATAATGTTATAAAAATTATATAAGCCTAGTTATTATTTTTTAAATTACAGAATTGAATGTTTAAGATAAATATTAAAAGTCTGAGGTTTCTTGGCCATAATTTGATTATGTTCTATGGCACTCTTACTTAAGTTTTAGAAAGTTAAACTAGTATATTCCCAAGATAAAGAAGAGTAGTAGTCATCAAAGGCCATAAAGAAATCAGAGTTTTACAATAATCCAGAGAGAAAAAGTAATGACACTAGGACATAGCTATCTCTTTTAACTCTTCATTCTCTGAACCCTAGTGTCGTTACTATTTCTCTCTGGATCATTGTAAAACTCTGATTTCTTTCTCAGAGATATTTGTTTTTAGTACCCATTTTCTTGCTGTTGTCTGTCAACAGTTTGGGATTTTATGTAAGCATCTAAGTATCTAAGAATCTAAGTGTCTATTACCTTTGAAACATTGAGGGCCCATAACTGTTTTTTTAATTAACATACACTATTTCATAATTTTAGGTTTATTTTAAAATTGAGCAAAAAGTACAGAAAATTCCCATATATATCCTTCGTGTCCATGTCTCCCCACCCAGTTGCCCCTATTGTTAATATCTTTTGTTAGTGTAGTACCTTTGTTAATGACTAATAAGCCAATATTGATATATTATTACTACCTAAAGTCCATAGTTTATATTAGGATTCACTCTTGATGCGCATTCTACGGGTTTTGACAAGTGCATAATGACATGTGTCTTCATGTATCATACTATTACAGTATTATACAGATCAGTTTCACTGCTCTAAAAATCCTCTGTGCTCCAACTAGTAGTCATCCCTCCCTTCCTCACTCTTCCCAAGCCATTCTCATCCATCAATCTTTCTACTGTCTTGAGAGTTTCGCCTCTTGGACCAGACTTTTTATTGCTTTAGTATTCCCCTTGGAAATAAGTTGGCCTGATTTTCTTCTTTAGGCAGTTGTTGTTCCAGTGATGCCTGACACAGGGGGAAAATGAGATCTGCACATTAAATTCTCAGGATGCTTGAGCCAAAAATGGAAAAGAAGGTAAACTTGGGGTAGCATGGAAATTTAAACACACAGTTTAGTAAGACAATATATATAGAGAGAAATACCAAAGCTAGTGATCAAAGGTCAAAATGTAGCTCAAAACAATAGCAAATTGCATTAATGAACAATCATTTTAAGTAACATTTTAAAGTGATAAATATGACGTAGCAACGTTAATTCATTCATATTGAAAGAAACATAAATGTCTGTTCTATCACTAAAGGCCTGGAGGCCTTTGTCATTAGGCTCTATCCCCTGCTCATACAACACAACATAATATGCAATCCTAATATCCACATTTAATTTCTAGAAACTGATTCTGTTTCTGGGATGGGATAGCTCAAGCTGGGGCTGGCAAATCTAGTGAAAAGACAGCAAAAATACTTTCAAAATTTCTTTCATTGGCCAAAATGTGATGACTATGAATGTGGATCAAAAATCAATTGTTCATAGCTGTAGACTGGAATTATTTGGGTCTGCGAAAGGCCATAAGTATATGATGATGTTCAAAAGGGATAAATAATGGAAATTATGCTAGATAAATTTACAGGTGACCCCTTATAAACTTACAAACTCACAGCAGCTATGTATAACCATACATCAAAGAACTGATCTCTAGACGTTTGCTTAAGTGGCAGCATGTAGATTGTTAGTAGAAGCTATTCTGGAATGGTGTAGGCCCTATAAAAACAAGTAGAACAGAACAAAGTTCTATGGTTTCCTAAGAGGATGCAGGATTCCACCACGTATGAACATTATCACTGGTGGCTGTGCATCCCATTAAGGAACTTGAAGTCAGCGAAAAACCAGGAAATGTTGTGCTTGCCCTGCCCATTGTGAACACCCAACCTCCAATATGTTTCTGGATTCTTGGGTAACGAAATGGGGAACTACACTGTGCATGTCTGTGAGAGAGAGATCACTGCCAGTCAATCCACAGCTCCTCTTAAACACTGCATGGTGTGACATCACTTTACACACAAAACAGTTTAGGAGGGTAGATGCCAAGATGTAAACAGTGATTTTATCTGGAAAGTTGGGTTTAACACGTGTTTTACTATCTTATTTATAAAATAATATTAGCCAAGAAAAAGTCATTTTAATTTTGAAAATTAAAAGATTAAACATTCCATGAAGTTCTTCAAATACAATGAAAATAGCATTAGTTATTTAAGAGCTACAGAATTCTGTCCAGACATTTCAATACAGAAGTGCAAAAGTAATTGTGGTTTTTGCCATTAAAAGTAATTGCTAAGGTTATACCAAAAAATATTATTAGTGCAAAAAAAGAGACTTTAAATCCTACCTCTAACAATGTATGACCTTGGGGCATGTTTAAACTCCCTTGAGCCTCAGTTTCTTCATATGTAAAATGTTGAAAATACCACTTACTTTATTGTTACCATTGAAGATACATTAATGATACGCCATGTATATATGTCTCATAAGCGTGAAACATAATATCCCATTCATAAAATACTTCACAATAGTAAGAAAGGGGAAATATGAATGAATATATAGTTGCATTTGCTTAAATTTGCATAAAGAAACTATGGAGGGATAAATATATAGCAAACATAGTTTCTTGGCCTGAGGAGAAAAAAATAGGATGGATTGGAGAAGGTAAAATTGAGACTTTCTATTATACCTTCTTATATTATTTTGATTGATTTTAAAATAAAATCAGCTTCATAATAAATTCAAAAATTTATCCTCCAAATTCTATGCACCAGGACTAAATATTTTTTATGACAGTCATTTCTCATGTTTCTGATAATAAAGTACTCTTACAGATTCAGTTCCATATCCATGCCCTTCATTTTCTGTGACCTTCTATAATTACCAGTTAGCACCACAAAATAAAATGTAGTTCTTCCTGCCTGTATTACACTTCCAACTTCCTAGGAAACGCCTTCTCTGTGTTCTTTGTGTCACATCCACAGCCAGAGGTAAAGCACAGATATATTGATTTTAGGTATCCACATGTTTGTTACCATTTCAGATCCCTCCTTTGATTTCTTATGAATTAATTTTTTAAAAAATACTTAGGACACTGGATTTCTTTGGGAATACCTAATTACCTAGCCTAGAAATCTTCAACCAAAACAATCTTCGAAATGTAGCATCTAACATTGATTTCTATTTCTACTAATGCCAATTATTCTACTACCTTGCTGAGAAATTCTAATGTTGAGAATTTAAAAGTTCAGACAAGAAAATGAGATAATAATGCTTTGATGCATTACAGTAGGAGAGCTATTAATTTTCTTCACAGATAATTAATTTCTCCTAGGTAGGTAGAGGAAGGAATATAGGTGAAAGTGCTTTCAGTTAGTATTCAGTTTTGATGTGAAAACTTTCCTTCTTATCAAGGAATCTAGAGAAATAATTACTTCTTGTAATAAGTTCTTTATATTCAAAATTTGACAAGTTACAAGGTCTACTAATGACAACGTCCATGCAGGCCCAAAGCCCTTCTGCTTTCTGTGCTGTCTCGGAGGCATCGTTTCTTTAAAAAGATTTGAGAATCTGACTGAATTGCACAACTGTGCTTATTTTTTTAACTCATAATTCAGGGAACAAAAATGTAAGCTGTTCATACCTAAAATGAAGACGTACTATAATTGGAAATCCAGGAAAAGCACTAACCTAGTTACAACATATGTCTTTCATTAGGGGTGGAGCAGAAATGAAAAAAAATAGTTTAAAGTTATGTTTTCAATATTTCTGACTTCATTTCCATATTTCACAGCACCAAATAGTGATGATCTTATAATTTAGAGAAGAAAATGAAGACATTCAACAATCTTGGGAATTTTTCTAGTGGACTTTTTAATTCCAAGAATACAGTGTCCAAAATGCAGCTTGGCTAAAGTGATAGGCCTAAGCTCTAAAGAGACAATCTTTAAATTCAGGCCTTTCATTTCCAGTTGAAGTTAATTAAAATGAAAGATACGTATGACATAGAAACTGTTTTCACATCTATAAGTATATTAGTCTTCTCCTTTAGGAAAGACAATCTTTTTCTTCCACTGCCCTTGTAAAATATCCCTTAGGATAGAAAATGGCCCAACTTATGTTTCCGTTGAAATGTTGAACAGTCATTCATTAACCTGGAGTACATGGTGCCGTGAAGAAGACAGTATCCAAATGTATTTTCTCGGTTTCTCACTCTTCACCTGTCTGAAAATGACTTTCACATGTACAGTGCTCATGCACATTTTTGTTCTTTGGTGAGAGTCATTTGTATACTCATTCCTATGCCCACTATCTTGTCCCACTTCAAAGCATTGTACAGTTTTTTTCTTCTGCTTGAAACACTGTTTCCTGGATGGGCACATGCCTGCTTCTGTATAATTCAGGCTTTAATTCAAAGAGAGTCCTTCCCTTCATGCCACTTTACCCTACGTAATCCTCATATGGTACATATAGTGTCTGAAATTGCCCTTTATATATGGTTATTTATGTGTTGACTTCTGTTTCACTCTAACTAGAATCTTTGCTCATCAAGGCCAGGACATCTGTCTTGTGTACCCCTGTTGCTGGTGCTTAAAATAGCACCTGGCCCATTATACACAAATAAGTGATCCTAAACTCTTTGACAACAGGAATATAGTCTTCTGTTCTCTGAAATGCTGTGCATTAGTAGGTAGCCAAAAGTTATCATTCTCCAAGGATTCTACCACCACTCTAAATGTGAACAAACAAAATTAAGCACTGAAATCCAGTTCAAAACCAAAATAAATACTTAGAAAACATTAGGTCCTGAGGTCCAGATTCAAAGTGTTTAGAAAGTGAAAGACAACAAATTTTGAAACTAAATGACCTTATTTTGCTAACTGAATGCCATAAAATCTGAAAAAAAATACATAATAAACTGAGCAATTGAACCATAAGTCATGTTATCAAAATTTGAATTCATGCTTGAATCATTTGTTAGAAGGAAGATATTTTAACTTGTTCAGTGTACTATGACGGTAAACCTTAATAATGTAAGTACTAACTTATTACTAATTTAGCAGAAAGAATTAATAATCTTTAAAAGGACTTTGTACTAAAATTTATCTTCAAAACAGGAAGAAGTGGGTTCATTGTATAGTCAGAACAAGTGACAAAAAAGAAAATAATAAAGGTACTTACATATGAACCTGGCTAAAAAGGTTAAATTTAATTTTAATTACATAGTTTTATTAGGTATATGGATATACTAGGTGTTATATTAGGTAAGAAATAGCTGTTTTGTAGGTAAAAAGCAGCTGAAAATCAGCTATTATCATCTACTGAAGATTTCCTAAATGCCAAACACTATAATGGCAACTGCACATTATATCATTTAATTCTCCCAACAAATCTATGAGCATTATCCCTATTTTTACAAATAAAAAATAGTAGGCTTATAGAAATTAATCAACCTCTGCAAGGTCAAAACTTAACCAGTGCCCCAATCTCTCAATCTCCACAACCCATTCTGATTCCACTACGCTACCCTACACTCTGGAAGCATGTGCTTTTCATTAGTTACCAACATGTTTGCCTAAAAGTTTCAATTTCTACTGCTGGCTGGATATTTGTGGTTGGACACATAAAACTCAGCATTCTAATTAATTTTTTGTGTATTAGCATTGACAAAATAGGAAAAGGAAAGTGCCTCTGGGGACCCATCAGGACAGTAGCCAAGCTGTTTCTCAGACCAATATTTATTTTTCCATGAGGTCAAGGGCAAGCTTTGTTTTCATCTTTAAAAGTTTATTTTTCTGCTATTAATTTGGAGGCTGCATGGAAAGCCAGTTTACAGGCTAAGTTAAATTGTGAAAAGCAAGATACAATGAGAAATAATGCGCTTGGAGTCAGATGAATCATTAGGGCTTTGGGACTAATGTACAGCAAATTGAGCCCAGTCCAAGAAAATGTAGATAAAATGAGTTTATAATCAAATAATAGAAGGTGGAAATCCATTTAAATGGAATAATGCTTCTGTTTAGTAGATAAGAATCTGTTTTAAGAATTAAGGTGAAAAATTAACATAGAATTTACATTTCTATACAATAGGCATAGCAAAACAAACAGTTATGGTAGATAAGGTGATGTCTATGTTGCTAGAGGTTTATATGTGAAATTAAAAAATTATATTGACAATTGTTTGGTATGGTGAATGGTATTCAGTAGGGGTTTACCTACCTTCCCATCACAAACATTTTCAAACATCAACAGAAGGTTAAATGCTCGCTAAAGGCATGGATGAGTAAGACAGGCCAACTCCTAATCTTGACTCTACCTTTGTCAGCTTTGTGTAGAAGGGAAAGCCTCAACCTCTTTACACTTCCTGGTCAACTACAATAGAGTTAATAATAACCACCTGATAGAATGTCTAAGCATAAATAAGATGTCCACTTCCTGGTCAACTACAATAGAATTAATAATAACCACCTGATAGAATGTCTAAGCATAAATAAGATGGTGTATGTGACAGGAGTTTGTCATCTATAAAGCATTATGCAAATGAAAATCAATATACTGTTAATAATAATAATAGAAGTTACAATAAAATGAAAAGTTAATTCCCTACAGGAAGGGTTGTGATCCCACTTCTGTAAAATTAAAATACCTGTGTTTATGAATGGATTAAAAAATTAGAAATAAAGATGTTAGTCCCTTAACTACTGACTTGCAGGGATGTCCATGATATTAAGTGAAAAAAGCAAATTGCGTACAATATAATTCTAATTTAAGGACCGCAAACAATGCATTCATGCTTATATGCTTGAATATATTTGTATAAAGATACAGCAGGTTGTGGAACGGATCATTTCAGACTTAAGGGATTGAGATGGGAAGGTGCTGAACTTTGATAGGATGCACATGTGCACATGGGTACATGCATGAACGCAAGTGCACACACACACACACACACACACACCCCTAACTGAACATCATTTGCTTTTTTAACCACAAACCCATATTATTTTTGTAATTTGAGAAACAAAGAAAAATTTAAAAAATAATATGAGTAATATAAACCCTTGGAAATAGTATTAATGTTACCAAAAAAGTCACCAAGGTGTGTACCAGCACCCAAACCTACAGAATCACATACCTTATTAGCAATGTTCTAGCACAGTATTCAACATACTTTAATTTGCATTGTGTGCCAATCCAAGCTGACAACCCAATCCAACTGTCCACTGAAACCACCCCCACATTGTCAAATTAAGGGGTCCACTCTGAGATCCAAATCTAGCCTAGGGACCAGAGACCCCTAGGGCATCTGAACTCTGGTAGAATAATTCAGAGGAGCTAGGGGAGAGAGAGGTTGTTAAAGACCTCAATACATAACAGAAAACTTATGATTCCATAAGTTTGGGAGTATCTAAGCCACTGTGGAGCTTGATCTACTTGAATGGCACAAGGAAGCCCTTGTAGTGATATGCTTACTTCAAACCATTTCAGACGTACTTTCCACTTACAGATAGTAGGGGGAAATTAGTGACCATGTTCTCTATTTCTTTCTAATTTCCTTAGAAAAGTCTCTGCAAAGTGTAGAAATGCTGTAATGGAATGTTGACTGGGTATATAAAATAAACACATCCTAAGGGCTCCAACTGAAAGAAATCCTAGTAAGAATCAAAAAATGAGCTTTAAAGAAATGTGTCTCACTTCGCTTCTCTTCTGTAATCCTTTGCTTTTCATTCTTATGAAAGTCTAGTTCTGTGAAGAGAAATTACAGTGTTTCCACAGCAGATGTTTATATGATAAATCAAAGAAGGAGTTGGGGATACTTGGGAAGGGAAGTGAAAATCTTTGTAAGCAAGGCAGCATTTATTGACCATTAGTGACTTCTCGAAACTATTCATAAGGCTTCCACAGGTATTTGGAGTGGTCTGCCAGGCCTTATCCCTGCTCAGGAAGAGATCTCTGCCCACGGATGAAATGTTCTCTCAATTTCTCAGGTTAGAGTGAAATGTTGTCACTCATTAGATGTGTTTCCATTCCCTCCAAATACAGTTCTTTGAACTTAGACCCCTCTTTATTTTCACCAAAGAATCCTAAGTTGCTTTACTTTAATGGCAATTTGAGGAAGAAACCTAGCTAGGCCTTTGGTTTTCTAGCTGATACTGTCACATCTTCAGAGCAGCTTTGAAAGGGGTCTTCTTCCATCTAAATTGAGAGATGACCTGGCACAGAGAGGAATGCTCTTCTAATCTATTTAAACACGTAATACAGAAGGGAGCAAGTGTTAATCAAATGAGGGCTGCTCTTTGTGAGGCAAATTGTTCCAGCTGTGCAACAGAATAGCCTCCACGTGAAAGGCTCTGGACCCAGCAATGGTCCTTTGAAAATGAAATGTCTTCTGCAGACCACATAGGATGGATGCACTGGATTCTGCTTCAGCAATACTGAGCCTAGCAGGACTGGGGCCCTGCCAGGAGGAAGGCCTAACTGGGGGACACCTGAAGGAACACATTTAAAGTCAGTCTCTCCTTTACCTTCAAGGTATAAGTATAGCTCCAGTAATTCACAGGATTGTTCTCAAAAAGCCTACAAGTTACATAAAAGGAAAAGTTTGAGGGGGAGAAGATCTCCAAAGGTAAGCAAGGAAGAAAAAATAAATTCAGATAGTAGAAGAGCTGCCAATTCAGTAAGTTGAGGCTTTCCAAATCTAACCATCTTTCTCAGTAGCATCCAACATTGAAAATGCTGCCACCCCAGAAACTTTTACATTTTCTTCCCAATGAGGTATTAAGGAAGATTAACATCCCCTCAAAGGCTTAGGGTCAAGGGAGAAAAAAGAAGCTTATAACAGAGACAAAGTTGGAAGCAAATAAAAATTTTCATGAAAATTGAAATATGAACTGATAGTATATTTAAACTTGCCATCCATTTATTGGTTTGTTTTACAAAAATATGCTAAAAATAGATTTAAAGATGCTTTCTGAATCTCAAAGAATGAGATTTTATATAAAATCCAAAGGAGCTTTAGAAAGTCTTAAGGTTTGTCTAAGATGATGAAATGTGACTAGATGAGTTTGGAGAGGTGACAAGTTCAAATGTTAAAGCAGTAATGAGCTTGAAAGGATGCTAGGAGATAAAAGAAATGCTTTGGCACTTTGGGGAGAAAAAAAGCAACTCTTTTTCTTGGTACATAATATGTAGCATCTTTTTATATAGTTTACAAAGGAAAAAGTTCTTCATTTCCCAGAGGAAAAGCTTGCTATAAAGCCTCGTTGGCTGTCTCTTTGAAAAGCAACGATTATAGCTACTGTAATTAAAATAATTATAAGAGAAATGCGTACAAATTCTTAGCCATGATGTAACTTTAAAATGCCATTTTCAGGAAAAACTGAAGAAATTAGGCATTCATACACACATATTTAGACCATTTAGACAAACAATTTTTATTTTGCAAGAGTTAGTTTTCATGCAGCAAGATGTTAAGGTTTGAACAGTGCCACCCATACATTTATTTCTTCATGACAGATCAAACTTGGAAGAATTAAAACTCTAATCCAGCTCAGTGTCTGGCTTTTTTTTTTTTTTTTTTATGGGAATGAGTCATTCAGAACTCCACTAAATGTCTGCAGTGAGAGGACTCCTGGAGAGCTGGGCAGAGTGTGGGAAAGCTGTCGTAGCTACTTTTGCTGTCAAGTTAACAATGCTATATCAGTGCAACTAAAATGGTCAACTAGCCTTTCACACTGACAAATAGCAGCTCCTGAGAATAAATAAGCTTTCTTCCTATCTAGAGAGTAAAACTATGTTTCATCATTGGATTCATAATTTCTTTTATACATAGTACAGAGAACCTGGGAAAAGAAAAGAGCCCAGGCCATTTTTATTAATTGTTCAGGTAACTTGGTAGTCCTTGCCTCACTAAATTTCTTTGCTAGGTTGGAACTTTGTTTATCTTTTATTTGTGTAGAAAGCATTTTCTAGTAAGGACGCATTTCTGGTGAAGTGGCTATGTGAGGTTTACCCTGGAATAAACTGATTGCAAGAACCCTGGCAGATCATCTGAGACTGATCCAGGCTATTGTCTGCACCCTTTCTTTCCTTCTTAGCCTCCTCCTTTGTGGAGGAGGCCCTTTGGGGCATAATTACATCAAAGTTGTGCTGTGAGGTTGATCATTCTTAGCACCAGAGAGGCTGGTTTTATAGAACAAACATTCCACTCCAAAGAAGCTGAAAAATTTAAGCCACATCCCATGGAGGGCTGTGAGGTGCCACCAGCTCTGATTCCTCATTGCCCCAGGGTGGACTGAGGAGCAGTCGTTTCCTCAGTTTTGACCACATGGGAAGTTGGAAGGGTAGAAAAGAAGGAGGAAGACCAAGGGAGAAAGGGCCTAAGGCTGACTCAGGTTAAAAGAGCCCAGTGAGGGCCGGGCGTGGTGGCTCATGCCTGTAATCCCAGCACTTTGGGAAGCCGAGGTGGGTGGATCATGAGGTCAAGAGATCGAGATCATCCTGGCCAACATGGTGAAACCCTGTCTCTACTAAAAATACAAAAATTACTGGGGCATGGTGGTGCACGCCTACCAGCTACTTGGGAGGCTGAGGCAGGAGAATCGCTTGAACCCGGGAGACAGAGTTTGCAGTGAGCCGAGATAACACGCCACTGCACTCCAGCCTGGTGACAGAGCGAGACTCCCTCTCAAAAAGCAAACAAACAAACAAACAAACCGCCCCCCCGCCCAAAAAAAAGAGCCCAGTGAGAATAGTAAAAACAAAACAAAAAAGTTGTGCATCACATCCTGGACTCTAAGAATGTCTGCAGTGACATTCTTGGCAATGGACTATAAGTGCATGCTTCCGTAGAAATTACAGGGCATTTTAGAGGGTTACATGCAGAAGGTGAAATAAACTCCTAACTGTTCAGAAAATAAATGCTCCTGTTGTACACATGGCTGTGTATTCTTACTTCGTTGCAATGTGGACTTTTGAGAATTATTTAAATGAACAGTAACAGCAAGACGGCTTTAAATTCTTCTTGCCTCTAAAGAAGACTGGGCCCCCAAGTGTCCCTTTATTAAAAATAAACTTAAATGGATAAGCTAGTATGGTGGAAGTAGTGGTCAAAGTTAGAAAGCCAAACAAACAATGTCAGCTATAAGATGCTGATTTTCGGCCACGCGGGGTGGCTCACGCCTATAATCCCAGCACTTTGGGAGGCCAAGGTGGGCAGATCACGAGGTCAGGAGATCTAGACCATCCTGGCTAACACGGTGAAACCCAGTCTCCACTAAAAAAAAAAATACAAAAATTAGCCGGGCGTGGTGTCGGGCGCCTGTAGTCCCGGCTACTCCGGAGGCTGAGGGAGGAGAATGGCGTGAACCTGGGAGGCGGAGCTTGCAGTGAGCCGAGATGGCGCCACTGCACTCCAGCCTGGGCGACAGAGTGAGACTCTATCTCAAAAAAAAAAAAAAAAAAAGATGCTGATTTTCATGTTTCCTGTGTATAGTAGGAGATACTGTGTATAGATAGGAGCTCTTTATGCAGCGTTTATGTGACTTGTGATTGCCTTTATGCAGACTGCACTATGACTGCATTTTGTATTATGCTGTGTTAGCAGCTCCTACAGCATGATCTGTAAAATCAGGAGAGTGAGTCCCACTGAACTCTAATTATTGTAATTATTACAATCATATGCAAAGAATGGGAAAAATGACACATAGTAATTATCTTTTTATTTGATCCTCAAACAAGCATAGATATTTCCTTTACCTCACTAAGTGGCCAGGCATGTTAGGAACTTAAGGAGGAACATTATTCTTTCATCCCTCTGATTTTAGCACAGTCTTCGTGAGTGAAACCAAAATGAAAGCAACTTTCAGACCCAGAGATTGTTACAGCTCAGCTCAACAGGCTGCTCCAATAGGTTATAATAATGGCATTTTACACTCTGCCTCTATTGGAAATATGATATTGTCAGTAGCTTGTGGATATCTTTTCCCTCCAGGCTTTGAGTAAAAGGTCACTTCCTGAGAGAGGCTTCCTGATCTAAGTAAGGCTTCCAAATACACATGTCTTCTTCATTATTATCTCTCACTGCATCCTATTTTAATCATACTTATAACATATTATAATCAGAATTTTATTTTTCCATGTATATAGCAGCAAATGCAACAGCCTGGCATGTGGCAGGTAGTTGAAAGAGGGAATATTACCAATGGTGGCTCCATGAAGCTCTCTGTATCAGACAGAGAAATCCTCAGTGCATGGGTGTGAACAACAAAGAGCACCTCCCCACGTACCTGAAGCACCTTCCTGCCCCTTGTCATCTCCAGAAGAATTTCGCCAGAAACTGCCATGTGGGACAACCTCAGTACCTAGGAGAAAGTTTTTTTAAAACCTAGATGTCAATATTCTGCCCAGAACTTAGGAACTGAATAACTCAACAAGCAGCTCTACTGAGCAAAGTGTATAAGCAGACAGCTCACGACAGAGAAAATAAAATTAATAAATGAATGCAAAAATATATACAACATCAAGAGACATTAAATAAAAGCATGTTAGATTCTCTATTTTCACCTTCTAAAAATATATATTTTAAACATAACCATTAATGCTAATGAGTTTGAGTTTGAAGTGAAACAGGTATACTCATCCACTGAAAACTGTCCCCACCCTTTTGGGAATGACAACATGGAGGAAGAGTGATGATGATGTTAATACTCTTTGGCCCAATCCTTCAAATTTACACTAAGGAGATAATGCAAAGGAAATTAAAAAGTTAATATGCACAAAACATTATTTCAGTATTTTGTGGGTCATTGTAAACATATGGAAAACATGTAAATGTCCAAAGAATGGCTGTGGTACAAAAAAGTGATTTTTTAAAAAGTTAGCAGACATTAAAGATTGATCAAATGAAATGAATACTAGGGAAAAGAGTCTATGTAGAAACAGAATACAAAATAATATGTCTATCATACACTCATTCAATCAATAGTAAGCACTTATTGTATATCAGACAGTATTCTAAGAGCTGAGAATGTATCAGCAAACAAAACAAATTCCCTTCCCTCATTGAACTTTTACTCCAGCTGATAAAGATAGACAATAAACCAATAAGGAATAAAGCTGCTTATTATTTCCATCAAAGACAATACCTCATTACATTCAACCTCCCAGATATATGTCCATAAGTAAGTAAAGTAAAATAATTTTGTTTTTAAAATTCTAGCATTTGTGTTCCAAAGTAAATGTGTCTAGGTTACCAATAAAATGAAAAATGCTAAATATATCTATTTCAGAGGACACAAACACAAGAAAATTCTGCTTCTCAAAAAAGATAACAAGGATGAAATTAACTCCAGAGGCAAGCATACCTGACTTCATCAGTGGAGTTTAATCTACCTTTTCTCTTGCTATCTTGGTTGAAATTTTACCTGGTTTAAATAAAACCATATTTTTACAGAGCTCAAATCCTCAGAAACTATATATAAAGTAGATCTCTTTCAGTACCCTGTTTGTTACTCTCCTAGTACTTACCATAATTGGCAATCATTTTATTTATTTGGCATGCTAAGTTGCTTTCAGTCTGTCTTCCTCGCTGGAAGGTCAGCCCCATGGTGGACACGGGCTGTGATATAGTTTGGATATTTGTTCCCTCCAAATCTCAAGTTGAAATTTGATCCCCAGTGTTGGAGGTAGAGCCTAGTGGGAGGTTTCTGGGTCATGGGGGCGGATCCTTCATGAACAGCATGGTGATGTCCTCTTGGTAATGAGTAAGTGCTCGCTCTACTAGTTTTCCCATGAGCTTATTGGGAAGCTCCTCTCTCTCTGTCTCTCTCTCCTTCTCTTCCTGCTCTCTCCATGTGGTGGGTTCCCCTTTGCCTTCTGCCATGAGTGGAAGCAGCCTGAGGCGCTCACCAGAGCAGATGCTGGCACCAAGCTTCTTGTAGAGTCTGCAGAACCATGAGCCAAATAAACCTCTTTTCCTTGTAGATTACCCAGCCTCAGTTATTCCTTTTTGGACTCTCTTTCTCTTACATCCCACCTCTGATCTGGGTTCTGCCTACAAAATACTTCCAGAATTCAGCCACTTCACACTACATCCTTTTTGGAAGACAATTCTCCATGGGTATTTCATGTTTATTTCTACCCAACTTTCAAGTGGAGGTGCTGATAAATTTTGTGCTGACCTATCTTTTCAAGGAGGCTGTATAGCAAATAGCCTTGGAAGATAGTGATTGATAGTGTTACCCTCTGGAGAAGTGGTTGTTTGTTTGCCCTCCAGTATAATAAAGATAATGTCACCCCATAAAAAAGATCACAGGTTAAGCGAGTTTGCTTGTAGTCCATTATAAAAGATTGAGGTTTCCTAAGCTTGGGGCCCCTCTGTTGTGACACAAACTCACTGTATGCACAACATTCACCCAGGCCACTCTGCATCCCCTCATGGAGACTTGAGAGACAAGGAGAATGAGACAATCATGAAGCTCTGCTGACTGCTAAGTCATGGGAAGTAAAGTCCTTTGTCTGTAATCCAGAAGTCTCATGTGTCTTTTACCAGCATTCATGAAACTGTTCCAGGCTAACTTGCTAACTTGCAAGTAGTAGGGTAAAACTCAGGTCCTGACAGTTTTTTCTTTTTCTTTTTCTTTTTTCTTTTCTTTGTTGTTGTTGTTGTTGTTTTAAGACAGGGTCTGTCTCTGTTGCCCAGACTGGAGTGGAGTGGCACGATCTCAGCTAACTGCAACCTCTGCCTCCCAGGCTCAAGCTATCCTCCTGCCTCAGCCTCCCAGAGTAGCTGGGACAACAGGCACTTACCACACTCAGCTAAGTAAGTCCTCACAGTTTTTGACAGTCCTCTACTCCAACTCTGCCAAAATCAACCATCATCTCTCACTACTAAGTCTCCTCAAGGGTCTCCTGCTTCCACCCTGGTTCCCCTACAGGCTTTTCTGCACATTGCAGCCAGGATCCATTGAAAACCAAATCAGTTACAGCAACTCCTCTGCTTAAAACCCTCCAGTGACCTCTGTCTTTACAATGCTTTACAATGCCCAAAGTGCCTGACTCCCTGCTATTTTCCTTTACTTCATTTTGCTCCACTCTCCCTACTGCCCCATCAGCTCTAGCCATGCTGTTCTTACTCTTCCTCTAGGTGTGCCCCCATCTCAAGACCTTTACCCTTACTGCTCTCTCTGCTGGAAATGACCTCTCTCAGAGTTAGATCATTTCCTCACCGCTATTAGGCCTCTACTGAAACACTGCTTTCTTAGCACGGTTTTCCCGATCACCCTATTTAGAATTGCAATCCCCCCTTCCTACGGTGCATGCTTGTCCCCTTTCTCTGCTTTATTTGTCTATGTAGCACTTTTTAGCTTCTAATATATCATTTGACATTTCTTTTTGATTATGTTGCCTTGCACTGGAATGTAAGCTCCACGAAGGCGAAGACTTTGCTTTGTCCGTTTCAGTATCTCTTACCTAGAACAATTTCCTAATCTATAACAACTTATTAAGTCAGTGCTTAATAAATTGTTGTTAAATGATTGAATATAGACTTCTAAATCAAGCCAGGCTCAATATCTTATTAATTATGCCACTTTGGACAAGTTGCATAGCCTCTCTGAGACCTAATTTCTTGATGGTAAGAAGAGAATTATCTTCCTCATATGATTGTTGAGTGGATTAGATGGACACATGAAAAGCACCTACTAGGTATTTAATGAAGTTAATTATATTTCATCTTAATAAAATCCAGATGAAATTTATTTTAATTACACACTGGTAATTAATTTGTATCAATTATATACCAGTGATTTTGGTATTGCCAGGGAAAATCTGATGTATTATGTATCACTAAGCATATCTTTTTAGCTTTTTATCCTCAGTACACAGCCCAGCTTCTAGCAAACACTAGTCACTCAATAAGCGTGTGTTGGTTTGTTTTGTCTCTTCTCATCCTAAAAATAATAACATGTTAAAGAAAATTGAAAAATATAGAGAAAAACTAAGTCACCTATAGTCCTTTTATGATCATGATTATTATTTTACTGGATTTTCTTCTGGATTTTTTCCTATGACTATTTTTAAATAGTAATTGTAATGTACATATATTTTTATATCTTGCTTTTTTCCACTTACTTTTTTGACACAAACATTTTTCTATATAGCTATGTTGTCTTTCCAACCATCAGTTTCTGATAGTTGTGTCATTTTGTCAAGTAGATGTATCATAGTTTACTTGACCATTTTCTCATTATTGGATATTTAAGTAATTTACTCTTCACTTTAATATATTTTAAATGACTTTTAAAAAGAGAGAGGAAAGAACCACCCACCTGCTTCTAAACTACAGCATGTCTGACCCTTTTTGGGGAAGAGAAACTGAATTCCTCTACTCTTCATTTTCAAGAGACACTTCTGAATAATTCATGAGTACATAAAGATGGAAAAGATATACATCATCTAGCTGATTATTAACATAATACAGCCAAATGAAACATTATCCTAAAAAGTCACTTAATTGCAGCTGTGGAAATGAGACTTTGAACATTTTAGAAAGAAGTCATATTTGAGACATAAATAAATACACTTCAAAATTATTTTAAGACATTGCCTAGTGAAAATTCTTCCCTGTAAATGGTGGTTATTGGGTTTTTTCTCCACAAAAATGGAAAATCAGTCCTTCCAATTAGCTAAGTTAGTGAACAATCTAAAGAATAATGTAGTAAATTTCAAAAATATCTGTAAATAAAATGTAACGAAATTACCTACCTTTTTGTATATAAATGTTAGTAGGGGCTTTTTTTGTTTGTTGTTTTTTATTTTTTAATTAGGTCATATGGAAAGTAACTCAGATGGTAATATGAAAACTATGTGCTAATTACTTCAATCGCTGATAATTTTTTAATTATATAATTCCTAAAAGAAAAGTATATTTCTTATATGAAAAATGAAAACATAAACAGAGAAAAAGATAAGTATAATGACATTTGTTTTACACAGGGCCAACGAAAGTAAAAAGAAATGGAAGGTCAGAGGACTACTCACAGACTCTTTGTAGGTTTCTGAATGCACATAAGATTCAAAAACTCAGAAGATATATGAGTTCCATTTTTTTTTTAACCTACAGTCCTCCATCCTGAGCCCCTGTGTCCCGATAGATCTCTGTCAGCTGCGTTCTAGGCCTGATTGTGTAGTTGCATCCTGAATTTCCTTTTGCAGGTCTCCTGTGTTCTAATCCCTGTTTCCTGAATTCAGTGTCCTTATGATTCTTGGTTTATCCCCTTATTTTGGTTAAAGTACACCTTCTACTTGCTTCCTAAGAAGGCAAATGTTTTGAGGACTTCCATAGTTGATAAATACGTTTTGTTTTTTTTTTTTTTTAGACAAGTTCTTGTTCTGTCACCCAGGCTGGGGTGCAGTGGCCCCATCGTGGCTCACTGCAACTTTGACTTCCCGGATTAAAGCGATCCTCCTGCCTCACCCTATGAGTATCTGGGACCACAGGCACATGCCACCACGCTTAGCTAATTTTTTAAAATTTTGTGGAGACAGAATCTTCCTATGTTGCCCAGGCTGGCCCCAAACTCGTGGGCTCAAGCAATCTTCCAGCCTTGGTCTCCCAAAGTTCTGGGATCACAGGTGTGAGCTACCACACCTGGCCAGGGAAAAATCTTTATTCTATCCTTTATGCTACTTGATTAACAGTTTGGTTGGGTGTATACTCTTACGATTTTGAAGACATTGCTCCAATATTTTTTGGCATCACTTTTTGGAGTTGCGAAATCCCTGCCACTTAGACTTACAGGTGAAGGTAGAGGGTGTGGGGGAATACAACTGGCTGTCAGATTTCTGAGATGAGAGTGTAAAGGGCAGTTGGTGCTGAGAGTTCCATTGTTCAACTTCAAGCCTCCTCCAGTTCAAATCCTCTAGAGAAAAGTCAGTTGTTCCTGAAAGACAAGAGGATAGGATAGTTGCCTGGTGGGGATGAGGGGATTTGGAAGGTCCACCCACTTATGTTCCTTCTCTTTTTATCCCTACTTATACTTCTCCCCAAACTTCTGCAATACCTGGTTCTTCCAAGAGCTGAGCCTCCAGAGGTTGCCGAGGGCAAATCAGCATACTTCTAGTCTCATCAGATCCACCTTCTCATCTGTTTTCTGTCATTTAAAAATTTTCATTCACTCCTATCTCTTATCTGTGCTCTATGTTCTTGTGAAATAATAACTTTAACAATAACAAACAAAGACATTGTCTTTTTCTTAAAAGTGCCGAAGAGAAAGAGCCTCTTTATTCTTCAGATGATGGCCTCTCAGAGCCTCCTTGACTCCAGGCTCCTCTGGTCCACTGTTCTAGTCCCCCCTCTAAGCTCTTGGAGTGCTGTGAACAGATCTCTAGTAGCTATTTTCGGTTCTTTGCTGATGTCTTCTTCTAAAAATACTACATTACACTCTGTATCACACAGTTGAGCACTTGATCACATCCCATCTTGATTCACCTTCTATTTCATGCATATTAACTGTAAGCATCTCACTGCAAGAACAAAGACTAATATTTCTTATGCAGGCCTACAATGCCCAAAGTAGGCTATCTCTGTTATTAGTGTGCTTACAGATCACTTACAGAACTTGTTTAAAATGAAGATTCCCAGACTTCAGCTCTAAGAAATTGAGTATGACTGTGGCAAGGTGCCAGAGACTGGATATCTAACAGGCACAACCATATGATTCTGACACAGGTAGCCTTGGTCTATATACCTTGAGATATATTGTCTAAGGGCAGTCCTGAGCACTTGTTTAATAAACAAATGAGTTATTGCATTGGTTCATTTGTTGTTTTCCCCCATTTTATCTTACAAGGTTGAAAATCTGGTTTCCTTTAATATACCATCATAAATCTGACATCCATGAATTTATCTGAGTCTTTTATTAGACATATATTTTTTCAAATTTAATAATAATTTAGGATTGCAAATTTAATACGTTTACAGTCAGCTGTATATAGTTCTAATTTTGTTGCCCTTGATTTATTTCTTACAGGATTCACAAGGATTTTATTTGTAAAATTTTTTAATTTGGCAAATGTATTAGTCAGCTTGAACTGCCATTAATACCATAGACTGGGTGGTTTAAACAACAGAAATTTATTCTGTCCAGTGGAGTCTGGGAAGTCTAAGATCAGGACACCAGCATAGTCAAATGCTGGTGAGGGCTCTTTTCCTGTGTATGCCTGCGTGTTCTTTCCTAGGTATGTGCATGTAGAAAGACAGAGAGCAAGATCTCTCTCGCTCTTCCTCTTCTTAGAAGGCCACCAATCCTACTGAATTATGGCCCCACCCTTATGATCTCATTTAACCTTAATTACTGCCTACACATTCCATCTCCAAATATAGTCACATTGGGGTTAGGGCTTCAACGTATGAATTTCGGAGGGACACAATTCAGACCATAGCAGCAAACTACCCACAATATTTAGGTACACTTACAGCTACACATAAATAGGGGAACCCAGGACTTCCATGTAGCAAGTGCTCAGTAAACATTTGTTTGACAAGTGAAATAGCCAACTTCTAGAAAAGATGCTACAGCTAAGGGAAAAAGAATATCTGGTGAAAGAATATCCGGTGTGCTCTGCTTTAGACAGAATCAATGTATGAAAAGGAGGAAATATGCATACCGATATATTTACTATATAAAATAATTTACTAAGACTTCCTTTGGGCATAGGAAACATTTAAAAATTCCATTTATATGTATTTTCTTTCTGAAAAACCTCTATTAAATAAATTGATATATGTGTATAAATAGGTAATAACTCAGATAAAGTTAGTAAAAGAAACAGTCAGACTGACAATCTGAAGTGGTTTATCCTCAAAGGTTTTATGAAGTGAGATTTTTGATAGGCTGGAGAAGAAAGAGGCAGAAATTTGAGCACTGGAAATTAAACACATCCACCACAGTTCACTGGCCAAAGTCAAGTCCCATGATCACATCTGACTTTCAGGGTGGAGGGAGTACAATTCTCCCTTGTATAAGAAGTGGACTGGTCTCACACCTGTAATCCCAGCACTTTGGGAGGCCGAGACAGGCGGATCATGAGGTCAGGAGATCGAGACCATCTTGGCTAACACGGTGAAACCCTGTCTCTACTAAAAATACAAAAAATTAGCCAGGCGTATTGGTGGGCGCCTGTAGTCCCAGCTACTTGGGAGGCTGAGGCAGGAGAATGGCGTGAACCCAGGAGGTGGAGCTTGCAGTGAGCCAAGATCGTGCCACTGCACTCCAGCCTGGATGACTGAGCGAGACTCTGTCTCAAATAAAAAAAAAAAAAAAAAAAAAAGTGGACTGGTCAATGAATTGTAGTAAAGCCTGTTACAATGACTGTAGAGACGTTTTCAATGAAAAATTGACCCTATTCTCCAAGATATTTGTTGAAACATTTTATTTTTACTTATTTGAGTGTTAGCAACAATGTTTGACTGCTGCATAGAAAATAAAAGCAAAAGATGGCTTAGAGTTCTACAGCCGCTGGTAGATGTGCAGCAATTTCTCTTCCACACCTCTCTTTGGCATCTGAGTGGATCTGAAGAGACAATTTTGGTCTTTGAGGTTTCAGAATTGATTGAAAGTGAAATAATTAGGGTCTCTTGCTTTGTTGGAAAAAGCCAGAACCTGAAAGGTGCCCCGAAGGGAGGAGTAGCATTTAAGTGCAGCATCCTCTAGAGAAGAAAGATGCTGGCGCTTACAAATCTGCTGAAAGCCCCTCTCAACAGTTTTCTTATCCTCCTTTACTTGGAGAGCTGAGCAGCAAGTTCAATGAACAGAGACAGAAATCTAATCCAGCTGTCTGGCATGCCACTTACAAGAAACAGACACCCATCTTCCTCAGGACTGCATTCTCAGGACTCACAAAGCAGGCAACCTTTCTCTTTTTGAAAGTGAAAGCTAAACCTTTCAATACTGCTTCAAAAGACTCAGAATTTCATTGTAATTGTCTCAGAAATGGTCCACAAGTACTACTAATTAACAAGTACGAAATTTATGATTCTATGCCACAGTCTCAGGAGATACTGGTCCAGTACCCAAATAACATAACTTCAAAATGAACAGCTTCATATTAGTGGGGATGGGGGTGAGTCATAGAATAAAAGGAAAGAAAAGTAACCTAAATGTGCCCATTTGTAACTGCTATGGGGTCTGAAGCCATTTTATTTAGCTTGACTGGGGGAAGGGCCTTGGCACTAATCTAAACAGAAGAGAATGTTCATAAACTAATTTGACCAGGGCATGTAGCTATGGGCAGAATTTCACTGTATATGAGCAATTTGGAATCGTGTTGCAACATAGGCCTAGTGAGTATTTCACTATAGTAGAACTTTTCTAACTAATTTCTACTCAAGCAATCTACCAGGTTAAGCAACTGTCTACAGGTTTACTGTAAAACATCCCAACTGGATACTATAGCCACTAAAAACTGGCAACTGGTAGGCTAATCTCTTATAATCCATGTACTTTTTCATTACCCACCAGTTGAGTTGTATACTTGCAAGAGTGAACTGCTGTACTTCTCCCCAGACTTACTAATATCAGTTGTACTTGTTTTAATTATAATATTTAATTACAAGTGTAAACTGATGAAATGTAAATGTGAGAAGAAAGAGTTGCTTGTTCTCTAAAAACAGGCCTGAATGCCTTGGAAAGATTCAATAAAAGGAAATTGTAGGAGAGATAAAGGTAAAAGATTAAAGGGAAAAATAAAATAAGTTTAGACGAATTCTGTATTCATTGCTTTGCAGGTGACTTTATTTCATTTTACAGTTACTGAAAATGAACATCTTTATAATTATAATGTGATTTATGCAAGATAGACACAGAACTTCAATCCTTTACTCAAAGAGAAGCACTTGGTCCTACATTAAAAGACTGAAAATTAATGCATAGTAATAAGCTCTAAGTAAACACAAAATTTTAAAGCTAAGTGATCTTTTTGTTTTTCTATCATTTTTTCAATTTTTTATTAGAAAAAATATTCAAATCTATAGAAAAAATATACAGAGCTTCAGGACAATAAATGCCTGTATACCTTCACCATGTTTCATCAATTTTAATATTCTGCCACATTTTTAGGCTCTCTTAATACATATATACATGTATATACACATGCAGATAAGAACAATTTGAAAGCAAATTGAAGACACTGTAATACTTTACCCCTAAATATTCCAGCCAGTATCTCCTAAGAGTAAAGATATTCTCCTATATAACCACAATGCCATGATCATTTTTAGAAAATTGATAATTTAGTAACATCACCTAATATACTGTCTTTATATATCCCCAGAAGCCTCCAATATGTCTTTTATAGCATTTTCCCCACACTTAGAATCCAAATCAAGTTTCACCCATTGCATTTCCTTGTTATGTCTCTTTATCCTCTTTTAATTTAGAATAGCATTTTTATATTATCTGTTTTTTATGACATTGATCTTTTTTAAGAGTCTAGACCAGTTGTCTTACTGATCATTCTATATAATGGATTTGTCTGATTATTTCCTCATTATTAGATTCAGTTGAAACATCTTTTGTGTAAGAACACTGGATAAGTGATATGTACTTGTATCTGAAAAAAAGATTGAAATATTATCGTCATTGGTATCAGTACCTCTCCTCACAAAAGTAAACGTAATCACTTGCTGAAGATACATTTTTTTGTAATTAGTAGTTTATCTGTGAGAAGGTATTTCACTATCACATGAATACTCTATTCTCCAACAACTTTGATCCAATAGTTATAGCTTCTATCAACAATCTTTGCCTAGCTCAAGTGTTACATAGATAACTGCAAAAGAAAGATTTCCTAATTCTGCAATTCCTTCTACTTTTTTTGGCTGACATTTTTATGCTCCTACTGTCTCCCAATAAGAGCTTTCCCTCATATTTCCCTTTCTGTATTTCTCTTTCATTCTTTAAGTATCTCATGAACTCAGAAATTTCTTTTATTCAATGTGCTACAATCTATTACTTTCATAATTTTTTGATGCTCAAATTGTCCCAGATTTTCACAGTGGAAGGCCCTTGTATTCAGCTTCTGTGATTGTTCACATCTCTATTAGTCCCTGAACAGTTGTGTTATAGCATCAGACTTCTTTCTATTTTCACCGAAATCAGTCATTTTTTCCAAAGAAACTTGATTCCTTTACTAAGAAATGATATTTGGAAACTAAGATCTGGGTACTAGATGTGCTTATTACTACTTGTGTGTCTTGTTTCTAGTCTATAATAATTCCTTAATATTATCAAATATTCAGTCAATGTTCGAGTTTCTACAAGTGTTGAAATTCTACAAGTACTGCCTGACTCTTTCTCTCTCTCTTTTCCCCTCTTCTTTTTTTGTGTGTTAAAACCAGGACCCAAATAAGGTCAGTACCTGCAGGTGGTTGATATTTGTCCCCTCTTGTTTCTCCTTTACTTTTCTTACAGTGAATTTGTTCATGCAGTGATTTTTATTCCCTTCTGGAGTATCCTACAGTATGGGTTTTGCTGATCACATCCCCATGGTGTGATTCAACATGTTCTTCTGTATCTAGTATGTCCTGTAAGTTGCTTGTTAGATCCAGAGGGTTTATTTATTTTTTGGCAAGAATAGCTCATAAGGTATGTCACATATTGCCATCAGAAGGCAAATAATGCCTAGTTGATTCTTTGTATGGGATGTCAGCAACAATTGGTGATCACTGCAGAGATCCACTAACTTGTTAGGATTGCAAAATAGTGATATTCAAATTCTACCTTCTTCATTTATTCTTTGGAATACCCATAAGTAGACATTTTTCCTCACCAAATATTTGGTTACCCAGGGATATAGTTTGAAAAGAAAGATAAGAATATTTTTAGCTTGGCCGGGTGCAGTGGCTCATGCCTGTAATCCCAGCACTTTGGGAAGCCGAGGAAGGTGGATCACCTGAGGTCAGGAGTTCAAGACCAGCCTGGCCAGCATGCTGAAACCGTGTCTCTACTAAAAATACAAAAATTAGCCAGGCATGGTGGCGCACACCTATAATCCCAGCTACCTGGGAAACCGAGACAGGAGAATCGCTCGAACCTGGGAGGCAGAGGTTGCAGTGAGCCAAGATCACGCCATCGCACTCCAGCCTGGGCAACATAGCGAGACTCCATCTCAAAAAAAAAACAAAAACGAAAAACAAAGAATATTCTTAGCTTTTTTTTTTCCAGAACAATGAGTTGATTACCTAGAATTTTCCAAAAGTGACCAATAATTTCTTTGCTATCATTATAAACTCATGAATTTAAACCTATTTCATATGCTTCAATTTGCTATTATTTTCCTAATTATGTTCAAAGTGTTCCAGATTTTGTCCAGGAAAAAAAACCTGCTCAAGATGACTCCTACACCCTTTTGTCACAATCCCAGTTGTTTTTAATATTTAGCTTACTTTCTGGTAGGACAAGATGTTCCAGGCTTATCTTGTAAACTTTTTGCCCTAGATTCTAGAATCTGCCATTTACTCATCAAATTCTGGTTCCTTTTAATGAGAATGAAGACACAGAGACCACAATTAGGACAGTAGAGGTGTTCACTGCTGTGAGGTTATCATTGTTTTTCAGGTTATTTTAGGGAAAGGGCTACCAAATACTTTTTACAAAACAATAAAATAGAGCACGTGTTCATACTGATACTTCCAATTCAAATCCAAGACCTCAGAACTTTTCTTAAGCTCATCAATCTTATTACTTCTATCTGTATCTCTTTTATCCTATACCAAATGTCCCAGCTTGCAGCATCTCATTATCATATTATATCCTATTTACTTTATCCCACAATATATACTCCTCAGTTTGACAACAGCACTTACATTACCATCGATAACATGATTACCAAAAACAGTTTAAGATTATTTTGTCCTTTTTGTTTTTTCAGTTGGTCCTTTAGATATAATCCACTAGGAATGTAAAGAACGCTTTAATATAGTTAACCATAATTTAAACTTACTTGAAATAATTCCCCTCTCTGTGGGTATGCCACCAACTCAATACATTTAGATTCATTTGCTTTAGTTTGCTTCTGATTTTTAGGATCATTTTTGCTTCAGATTTTTAGGATCATTTTTATTTTGTTTTATAACTATATAAAATATTTACATTGTTACAAAGTCAAATCTACAAGTCAAATTATGTTCGGGGAAATCTACCTCCTATCTCTGTCTCCTTCACACTATTTTCTCCCTCCTAAAGAATAATCAATATGTTTTGTCATCAAATAAATGTATTATGTAACTATATATTATAAATGCAAACATAGATGTATTTCTTTTTCTTTTTCTTTCTTTTTTTTTTTTTTTTTTGAGATGGAGTCTTGCACTGTCGCCTGGGCTGGAGTGCAATGGCGTGATCTTTGCTAAGTGCAACCTCTGCCTCCTGGGTTCATGCTATTCTCCTGTCTCAGCCTCCCGAACAGCTGGGATTACAGGTGCACACCACCACACCCAGCTAATTTTTTGTATTTTTAGAAGAGACAGGGTTTCACTATGTTGGCCAGACTGGTCTTGAACTCCTAACCTCATGATCTGCCCACCTTGGCCTCCCAAAGTGCTGGGATTACAGGTGTGAGCCACACCGCACCAGGCCCAAACATAGATGTATTTCTACCTTACCTGTCTTAGTTTGTTTTGTGTTACTGTAACAGAATACCATAGACTGAGTGATTTATAAAGAAAATAAAATTATTTCTTAACAGTTCTGGAGGCTGGGAAGTCCAAAGTTGAGGGACCCACATCTGGTGAGGGCCCTCTTACTGCGTCATCCCATGGAAGAAGGAAGAAGGGCAAGAGATCACATGTGCATGAGAGAGGAAGAGGGCCAAACTCATCCATTTATTAGGAACCCACTCTGTGATAACTAACCCACTCCCACAATAATGACATTAATTCTTTCATGAGAGCAGAGCCCTCAGGACCTAATCACCTCTTAATAGTCCCAGCTCTCGACACTGCTGCATTGGGAATTAATCTTTCAATACATAGACTTTGGGAGAGATATTAAAACCACAACGTCCACCCTTTAAAAGTGGTAACATACAATACATACTACTTTTCTCTACCTTTCTTTTCTTCATATATAATACATATACTAAAGATCCTCTATCGAAGATATGCCTCATTCTCTTTACAAACTCATAATTTACTGTGCTGCTATAATGAAGGTTATTTAACAAGTGCATGCTCTACTGATGAACATTTGGAAAGCCCAATGTTTTGCTACCACACATAATACTAGAATAAAGCGTTTTTTCAGTTATCCCCTCTACTTGAATGTTCAATTTCTAATTTTACATGCTCCAAACCAAACTATGTTGATCTCTTCTCTAAATTCATTCCTCCTTGTTTTCACCAGCTCAATAAGTAGTGTCACCATGAATCCAATTGCTCAGGCCAAAAACCTAGGAATCATGACTGATTCTCTTCTTTCTTATATACCCTGCATCTAAACTGAAATCTTTCTCCTGCTCAAAACCTTCCAAATGCCTCCCATCATACTTAGAATAAAAACCCAAACCTTTATATGACCTTAAGAATTATCATAATGTGACTTTTCATCACCTTTTTGATCTCATTTCCTCCATTGTTCCCTCTGTCTTAGTCTGTGTTGCTATAAAAGAATACCTAAGACTGGGACATTTTATTTTATTTATTTTATTTTATTATTATTATTTTTTTTTGAGATGGAGTTTCGCTCTTGTTGCCCAGGCTGGAGTGCAATGGTGCGATCTCAGCTCACCGCAACCTCCGCCTCAAGACTGGAAAATTTTTAAAGAGAAGTGGTTTATTTAGCTCATGGTTCTTCAGGCTGGGAAGTCTAAGGAGAGAGTTCTGGTTTCTGGTGAGGGCTTTTGTACTGACAGCATAGTGGAAAAGGTCAAAACGGAAGCAGACACATGTGAAGAGAGAAAACAAAAGGGATGCCCTGGCTTTATAACAACCCACTCTTGAAGCAACTAATCCACTCTCATAAGAACTAAGCTAGTCGTGCCAGAGTAAGAACTAACTATTGTAAGAATACCATGAAGCCATTCATGAGGGATCTACCCCTATGACCTAAACACCTCTCACTAGGCCCCACTTCCCAATACCACAACATTAGGAATCAAATTTCAACATGAGTTTTGTCGGGGACAATCCATATCCAAACTATAGCACCTTTCTCACTGTAGCTTAGCAGCACTGGCTTCCTTGCTGTTCCTGGAAGATGCATCATGCCCACCACAGAATCTTTGCACTTGCTTCCCTGTGCCTAAAAGGCTCTTTACACCAGATATTTTCCCAGATTACTCCCTCACTTCCTTGGTGCACTGCTCAAATATTCCCATATTGAGAGATCTTCCTTCATCGTGGAGCTAAGACAGCTCTCGTCGTTGCTCTATGGCTTTTGTGATTTTTTTTTTTTTGAGACAGAGTCTTGCTGTGTTGCCAGGCTGGAGTGCAGTGGCGCGATCTCGGCTCACTGGGTTCAAGCGATTCTCCTGCTTCAGCCTCCTGAGTAGCTGGAATTACAGGCACATGCCACCACACCCAGCTAATTTTTGTATTTTTAGTAGAGACGGGGTTTCACTATGTTGGCCAGGATAGTCTTGATCTCCTGACTTCATGATCCGCCCGCCTCCACCTCCCAAAGTGCTGGGATTATAGGTGTGAGCCACCACGCCCGGCTCTATGGCTTTTTAACCCTGTCTGTTTTTAATAATAATACTTATCACTACTGACAATGCATTATTTATTTATTTATGTGTTTATTCATTTATGCCTTCACCACTATATTGTAAACCCCTCAAGGGTTGTCTATTCTGTTAAGTATCTAGACACTTAATTATTGTCCCATGAATGAATGAATAAATGAATGAACATGATTGTCAGTGTCCAACTATTTTGAATTATCTGGCAATTTGAAATCTTCATGTGATTTGACTTTGAATAGGAAGTAAGTTACATATTTAATAACTAATTTTAAAAGAGATGTAATTTTTAATGATTAGCTAAGAATAATTACAAATCTGTGCAAACCAACTGTAAAGAAAAATAAAAGCTTTATTGTTGTGGTTTCTTAATTGGTTTACAAAACTTCAAGGTCAGACAAATTGTTTCTTTGATTGTTTTCCTTTGATTGTTTTGATTGTTTCCTTCCTCTGCAAAGACTGTCATAATACGCATGACAGTACTATGGCAATAATACTGTGTGTCATGAAAAGATTATTTAATTTATAAGAAAACATACACTGGCTTTCAAAACAGTAAAATCATTAAGTGATTCATCCAATTTACTTACTGAGTAATAATTCAGTAAGTAAAGCTTAACAGATGGACAGAAGCTCATTGTTAATTTTTTTTCTTTATAACATCCTACCCTTAACACCAAAGAATTACAACATTCTGATTCAAGAAAGAAATGACAGGCAAATTAACACTGTATTTTTTATTTTAGATGAGGAATACCTTACCCTCAAATTTCTATCCAGAGGAGAGCTAAGAGAACTATCTTTAAGAAGCAACACATGCACATCCACTTACTTGAACGAGTCAGAAAGCCAGGAGTCAGCTTGGACATGCCTCTTCCCCATTTCCTGCACTCTCCTCCACCCAATTAGTCACAGAGTCCCAGCAGTTTTATTTACTAAATACGTCTCAAGGTCATCAGTTTACGGCATTAGACAGCCACTGCCCCAGTTCTCTTACTTGGATTAAAAAGTAGCTCCCTGAAAGGTCTTCTCACATTCGCCCTTTTTCCTTCAGATCCATTCTCCAGTCTACAACAGAGTGATATTCTAATATGTAAATCCAGTAATACAGTGGTTTCTGTTACTCTTTGGAGGAAGATCCTGGTCCTTAACATGACCTAAAGGCATATGTGTTTGGTCTCCGACTAACTCCCCTACCTCATTTTGAATCATTCTTGCCTTAGCTCTTTCCACTGGAGCCACATCATCCTCCTGTTAGTTCCTTGAAAATGCAAACTCTTTCTTGCCTCTGAGCCCTGACACAAGAGGCTCTGATTTCAAGTCAAAGACTGCTTCACTGGGGAAGCTTCTCAGTCCCTCCAGAGTAAGAGAGGTCCTCCTGTTACAAATCCTCATAGTTCACTGAACTTTTCCATCCTAATTCATGTCACAAGTACAGATTTAATTTGCTCATTTGTTTAATATTTCTCTTTTATATTAGTGTAAGCACCTTAGAGCAGAAACCACAGTATTGATACTCACCATTATATCCCAACACCTAACATAAAATCTAGTATATAGTAGAGATTCAATAAATATTTATTGTATGATAACAGCATGAGATGAAACAGTCAAACACTGGCATAGGGACTTGGGGTACATTTGAGAGCATTTTTAGAGCATCACTGAAAACTGGAATGGGGTCCCAGAAAAAAGTTGAAGAATTATCTCCTATGGAGCTCTTAAAAACAGGATATTTTATATATGACTAGAACTGCACTATCCAATATGGTAGCCATTAGCCGCATGCATGTGGCTATTGAGCTCTTAGAATATGGCCAGTCCTAATTGAGGTGTGCTGTAAGTATGAAAGGCACAGCATATTTCAGACTTAGCAAAAAAAAAAAAAGTAAAATTTCTCAATAATTTTTTACAAGATTATATATTGAAATAATGTTTTGGATATACTGGGGTCAACAAAATATATTGATAAAATTAATTTTATCTCTTTCTACCATTTTTAATGTAACTACTAAAAATTTTTATGTGGCTTATGTTATACTTCTACTAGATCTTAATGGTCTATGGTATTTCAGGACCACTATGGTTTGAATATTTGTGTTCCCTCCAAAATTCATGCTGGAACTAAATCCCCAATGCAACAGTGTTCACAGGCGGGTCCTTTAGGAAGTGATGAGGCCATGAGGGCTCCATTTTAATGGATGGGCTAAGTGCCTTATAAAAGGTCTGGAGGGAACAAGCTAGGCCCTTTTTGCCCTTCCATCTTTTCAGCTATGTAAGGACACAGGGTTGTCCCCTTGGGAGGACACAGTAACAAGCTGCCATCTTGGAATCAAAGAGTGAGTCCTTACAGGCACTGAATCTGCTGGCACCTTGATCTTGGGCTTCCCAACCACCAAAACGATGAGAAATAAATTTATGTTATTTATAAATTACCCAGTCTAAGGTATTTTAGCACAGCAATAGGAATGGACTAAGACAAGGACAATATTGCCTGAAGCTGGGCATGACAGTGGGACACGTCATTAACATGAGTTTGGATACTGCAAGAAGTTATGAAGAATCTTCTTGTGTTAGCAATGTGTTTCTGTTTTACCACCAGTCTCACTTGACTGTGCCTGTGCTACTTTACCACATATTCAAATATTTGCTCAATATAGTGCCCTCCTTGGTCAAACAGCCTTTACAAACTGAATTTCAAAGCCCTTCTTCATGCTTTTATTTAATCAGTGTCCTGGAAGGTTGCATAAAGTTTGCAAAGTTTGGCCTTCTCACTTTACTGAATTCTAAAGGGTCAGTTTGTTGATAGAAAGCTTGGCATGAAGTATGGCATGATGAATCATTTTTACTCAAAGAAACTGGAAACTGACATTGAAAGTAGCAGTTGTGTCTAGAACTGTCAATACAGGTTTTTATTTCTCTTCGTATTTCTGAAAGTTTCATCCCTTTTTGGAGCTTTCTTTGTACTCTTACAGCAGTTTGCTCTTTTTTTTTTTTTTTTTTCAAAATGAAAGCAAGTTTATTAAGAAAGTAAAGGAATAAAGAATGGCTACTCCATAGACAGAGCAGCCCCAAGGGCTGCTGGATGCCCATTTTTATGGTTATTTCTTGATGATATGCTAAACAAGGGTGGATTATTCATGCCTCCCCTTTTTAGACCATATAGGGTAACTTCCTGACGTTGCCATGGCATTTGTAAACTGTTATGGTGATAGTGGGAGAGCAGCAGTGAGGACGAGCAGAGGTCACTCTCGTGGCCATGTTGGTTTTGTTTGGTTTTGGATGGCTCCTTTACTGCAACCTGTTTTATCAGCAAGGTCTTTATGACCTGTATTTTATGCTGACCTCCTATCTTATCCTGTGACTTAGAATGCCTTAACCATCTGGGAATGCAGCCCAGTAAGTTTCACCCTCATTTTATCCAGCTCCTGTTTAAGATAAAGTTGCTCTGGCTCACAGGCCTCTGACATTTCCTCCCCTCCCTTTTATAAAAGAATCCTTAATCCTAAGGGTTGTAGAGGGACAAAGATCTGTCTTCTGTAACTTCTTCAGGCTGAATAGGGGTAACAATATTCCTTCCTAACTATGAGGGTCTCTTGCATTCAGGACAGAGAGGAGCTCAGTCAGAAAGCATCAGTATGGTAAGGTCCATTTATAACTCTTGAGTTTCGACAGAAGGTGATATCTGGAAGATTAATAAGTGTATAATTTAAGAAAGCACTCAGTAAGCTTGTCCTGTATTTCTGCACAAACAGTATAACAGCAATATATTCCACAAGATTAAAGCAAAATAAGTGAAGTTATTCCAAGTAAACTAAATTAGAAGGCTTTTCATGAACTGGGCAACTGTTGGAACTAAGCTGATATGCGGTTGTTAGCTGATTGTAATGTGCCCGGAATTAGAATACTGATCCAGATTTTTACATTACCCATCCCTCTCGTTCTTCTGAGGAACAGCCAAAAATCACTGGTTGTTTTACAGGAATAAGCAGGGTTAGCCTAAATTGCAGAAACAAACTTAAAAACAACTGAGACTAGAATTTAATAACCAGTGTACTATAGTTCTTGAAACATAATATTTCTCTCTCCAGTTTCCCATTTTTACTAAAGACAAATCATGGTAAAGCTGAAGGCAGACAGATCCCCAAAATTAAGGGTGCCATTTTATACTGGTTCCTGGATCCCCAAAAGGAGGTAAATACTTTGGGAGAAGACAGTGCAGTGCTTCTACCTGTATTTCTTGCAAGGCAACCCAAAGCCAAGTTTCCCATTAACTTTGGAACATAACACATTTATGCAAACATAGTCCAAAGAAAGCAAAACACTACTTCACATTTGATAATGCTTTCTGTATGATTTTTATACCAAATGAGCCAAATTTCAACTTTATAATAATGTACTATAAACATTAAACTCAATTTTTAATAAAACCTTATAGATATATTTACCCAATTTTAATGTTTAACCATAACGTAAGATTCTTATAAACCTTTTATAGCCCTTTACATTTTTTTGTGAAAGAGCAAATGAGTGCTTTAAGAAAAACCTGTTGTGCTTCTATTTCAGTGTTTAATTTACAGAAAAACTGAATAATAGCCAATATGTTCACACATAGAATCTCTTACAATTAATTTTTATAAATCTTTCACAACTTGTTTAAACCTTTAGATTTTTTTTCTTACTTAAAACAATCCTTTAACACTTTAATCTAGGCTGAAAAAATTCCACATTCCCATGCCTTCTTATAATCTTTTTTTTACCAAAAACACATTTCACTGTTCTTATACACCTTGCATGTAAAACTGTTTCTTCAGTAGGCCAGGCCCGGTGGCTCATGCCTGTAATGCCACCACTTTGGGAGGCCAAGGTGGGCGGATCACGAGGTCAGGAGATCCTCCATCCTGGCTAACACAGTGAAACCCTGTCTCTACTAAAAACGCAAAAAATTAGCCAGGGATCGTGCTGGCTGCCTGTAACCCCAGCTATTTGAGAGGCTGAGGCAGGAGAGTCGCTTGAACCTGGGAGGCAGAGGTTACAGTGAGCTGAGATCCTGCCACTGCACTCCAGCCCGGGCGACAGTGAGAGACTCCAAGACTCCGTCTCAAACAAACAAACAAACAAACAACAAAAAAAACACTGTTTCTTCAGCAGTCTTAATTACATGTTACAATGTTAACTTTTAGTGACTTTTATTTTTGGTGAAAACCCTGGTTAATAAGCTATTTTAATTGTGTACTAGGTGGGGAGTCTAGCCTAGGACACACCAGGCAGAAGTGCAGATAGGAGCTGACTCTCTGCTAACTCTCAGGCTAACTCCCCATGTTCCCAGGCCCTATCTAGAATCTAATGGCTTTAAGGTAGGTAAATTAAACAATTTTCAAGTCAAATAAACAGTTCGATCTTAAAGCATTTAGCAAATCTGATATCTGACCTTAATTTAGACCAAATGTCTACATTTTCAAGATAATTTTACTAATAATCTTTAAAACTATTTCCAAAAGATTACTAAAGTTACATGAACAAAAAGGCATTAAAGTTTCTATTTTTCTGACAAAATATTTGATTTAAGTGCTTATTTTTCTAAGCCAATTAATTAGAGCTCTTTTATATGTAAACATATAACACATATAAATACACAGACAAACAGATTCAGCACTTCTAAGATTTTTCATTTGCCAGTTTCTTAATTGAATTACTAGCTTCAGGGTGAAGCCCTTGGAGGAACAGGGCCAGAAAAGCATGCGTTCTTAGGGCCAAATAAGCAGCAAATAAGCAGCTGAAGGCAGACAGATCCCCAAAATTAAGGGCGCCATTTTATACTGGTTCCTGGATCCCCAAAAGGAGGGAAATACTATGGGAGAAGACAGCACAGTGCTTCTACTCTGCATTTCTTGCAAGGCAACCCAAAGCCAATCAGCCCATTTTGTCATCAGCCCATCCCTCATGGGTGTCTCATCTCCCAGTGGGGGGTGGGGATGTTTCCTTATCTTCCAAGTGGCCAAGAGCATGCTTCTCTGAGCTGAGTGTGCAAAGAGTCAAGTATCCCTCTATAACTACTATTAGCCATCCCTTAAAGTATGTTTCCTACCTAGTTATTACACACGAAAACTCTCTCATAATGCAAAGTAATTTCTGATACCCCAAAACTCAAAACTGTTAGATAACACAATGCAAAACAGAACAGAGCCTTTGAGTTTTAGAGGGATCTATTTGCTTTTAATTCCTGGGGTTTCATGAGGGAAACAGAGGGTTTTTTTCCCCAAAACGGAGTCTGTGGCGCCTCCTCTGTTTTTCCCAAGGAGTCCCAGGCTACCCGAAGTTATCTTAGGGCCTCTTATGTGTGCTTGAAGAGTGGCAAGACAAAAAAAAAAAAATTGGAGAAAAAATAATTCAATTGACAGAGAAGAAAAAACCTTTTTCCAGAAAAAAAATTTCCAAGGAGACAAAAACATAACGGCCTTTAAAATATATGTATAGCTTGTTTATCCACTTTTAATTAAGCTGATTTTTAGCCATGGTGCTCTTTAAAAAAGAAATCCTTCCAGATCTCTTATTACCTGACTTCGGCCATGCCAAGTGGCCAATATTTCTAGTTTCTGAACTTTGCCGAAGGTAACCTCCTAGGTGCTTAGAGAAACAAAAAATTATGACAGTCCATGGAGAAGAGAATAGACAAGGTCACACAGATACTAAACCAGAAATGACTTACTTCCTAGGTGGGGAATTGAACCCAGATCGCCACTGTGAAAGTGCAAAACATTAGCTACTAGGCAGCTGGTACTAGCAGCTACGGGGCAGAAGTAGCAAACAAATTCAAAAGCTAGCAGGAGACATAACTACAGCACAGGGCAGTCTCCAGTTCCTTTCCCACGACGAATCTAGAGTAGTTAATTCTGAGCTTGCAGAGGCTTTTAACTATGTGATAGGATTTTTAGAGCTAACTCTGACATGAACCCTAAAATTCCTGTTTCCTGAAGACAGAGACCAAAAGAAAGTACCGCCACGTGGTTAAAAGGCCAAGCTTCCAAGGACATAAAACAAGGTGGAGACTTCATCCACTTTTTTGTTTGTTTCAGGGACCTGCAGCCAAGTTTGTTACTGACCAGTTTGCTGGGTCATCTTGAAAAGTGGGCTTACAAGTGTTCTAAGCCAGTGTTTTCACCTAAAGTACTTCTTGACACAGAAAAACACATCCATAGCACAAAATACACCAGGTTAAGACTAGCCTTAGAATTCTTTTTTGCATTAATCAAAACTTTACAGAGGAGATAAACACTGATTATGTATGTATTTATTTATTTACCATCCATTCAACTGCACAGAGAGAAGCCAGAAATCTGACTGGTAAGAAATTCTTACCCTTTTGCCAGCATGCCAGGCTTCTGGGTTCCCTTTCCCTGAACAACCCTAGTGATTCAGCTTGTGGCACCATAGCCCTGGGGGCCAAGCTACATCATAAAGGAGAATAATTTTTTTTTGCTCTGGCCAGAGCAAAATACATGTGATAAAACATAGACATTAGCCATTCTGCTTAGCACCCAATATCAAACTGGCAAGGCTTAAATTTGCCCCCAGAAGGGCCCTGTCATCTTTAATCCAACCTCTGGCTAGGAGTTTCAACACGTGGTCTCTGGGCAAGTTGGTTGCCCTGAGTAATAGAAAAGATAACAAAGGGAAATAAAAAGTAGAGAAGAAAAGCACTGCCTGTGGCAGGGTGGGGAAGGTGAAATGATCAGGGAGGCCAGGAGAAAGACCCATACATTGCGGGGACACTGAAAAGTTCAGGCAGCTGCAGCTGCTGTCGTAAATGGATTTTTTTCCAGCAGTCCCGTCACCTCTCAAGTTTCCTCTTTTAGGGAGGAAAAAGCTCCTCATGTCCCACAATCCTGTACATGCCTGTCACCCACAGCCATCAGCAAAGAGTACAAGGCAGATTAATCCAAAGAGAATAGCAGTTAGCACCTTATAGTGCAAAACCTGTTCTTAAAGGGACTTTACCAAGAGGTGGCTCTAACCCCCTAAATCGTAGAAGAGACTCTAACCCTCCTAAATTGGGCCTGTAACCTGAGGTCCAACAAGTGTCCTTGACTTTTATTAAGAGTGGCCTTGCAGGGGAGGGGCCAAGATGGCCGAATAGGAATAGCTCTGGTCTCTAGCTCCCAGGGAGACCAATGCCTAAGGCAGGTGATTTCTGCATTTCCAACTGAGGTACCCAGTTCATCTCATTAGGACTGGTTAGGCAATGGCTGCAACCCACAGAGAGCGAGCAGAAGCAGGGTGGGGCGTTGCCTCACTCAAGGAGTGCAAGGAGCAGGGGGCCTCCCTTTCCCAGCCAAGGGAAGCCATGAGGGTCTGTGCTACCTGGCCTGGATACTATGCTTTTCCCATGGTTTCTGCAATCCGGAGATCAAGAGATTCCCTCGTTTGTCTACACCACCAGGGCCATGGGTTTCAAGCACAAAACTGGGTGGCTGTTTGGGCAGACACTGAGCTAGCTGTAGGAGCTTTTTTCGTATCCCAGTGGCACCTGGAACCTCAGCGAGACAGAACCATTCACTCCTCTGAAAAAGGGGCTGAAGCCAGAGAGCCAAGTTCTCACTGAGCAGATCCCACTCCCATGGAGCCCAGCAAGCTAAGAACCACTGGCTTGAAATTCTCACTGCCAACACAGCAGTCTGAAGTCGACCTGGGACAGTCAATCTTGGTTGGGGGAGGGGAGTCCGCCATTACTGAGGTTTTAGTAGGTGGTTTTCTCCTGAGAGTGCTAAGGAGGCTGGGAGGTTAGGACTGGGCAGAATTCACCACAGTGCGGCAAAGCAGCTGTGGCCAGACTATTTCTCTAGATTCCTCCTCACTGGGCAGGGCATCTCTGAAGGAAAGACAGCAGCCCAAGTCAGGGGCTTACAGATAAAACTCTTATCTCCCTGGGACAGAGCACCCGGGGGAAGAGGCAACTGTGGGCACAGCTTCAACAGATTTAATTGTTCCTGCCTGCCAGCTCTGAAGACAGCAGCTGATCCTGACAAGGGTGATTCTCCCAGCACAGCACACCAGCTCTGCTAAGGGACAGACTGCCTCCTCAAGTGGGTCCCTGACCCCTGTGCCTCCTGACTGGAAGAGACCTCCCAACAAGGTTAACAGACACCTCCTACAGGAGAGCTCCAGCTGGCATTACATTGGTGCCCCTCTGGGATAAAGCTTCCAGAGGAAGGAGCAGGCAGCAATCTTTCCTGTTCTGCAGTCTCCACTGGTGACACCCAGGCGAACAGGGTCTGGAGTGGACCTCTAGCAAACTGCAGCAGACCTGCAGAAGAGGGACCTTACTGTTTGAGAAAAAACTAACAAACAGAAAACAACAACATCAACATCAACAAAAAAAGACCCCCACACAAAAACCCCATCCAAAGGTCTTCAGCCTCAAAGATCAAAGGTAGATAAATCCACGAAGATGAGGAAAAACCAGTGCAAAAATGCTGAAAATTCCAAAAACCAGAATGCCTCTTCTCCTCCCAATGATCATAACTCCTCTCCAGCAAGAGCACAAAACTGGATGGAGAATGACACTGAAAATTGACAGAAGTAGGTTTCAGAAGGTGGGTAACAACAAATTCCTCTGAGCTAAAGGAGCATGTTCTAACCCAATGCAAGGAAGCTAAGAACCTTGATAAAAAGGTTTCGAGAACTGCTAACTAGAATAACCAGTTTAGAGAGGAATAATTTTAAATCACTAGATAAAGCTGAAAAATACAGCACAAGAACTTCATGAAGCATATACAAGCATCAATAGCCAAATCGATCGAGTGGAAGAAAGGATATCAGAAATTGAAGACCACCTTACTGAAATAAGACATGAAGATAAGATTAGAGAAAAATGAATGAAAAGGAACAAACAAAGCCTCCAAGAAATATGGGACTACGTGAAAAGACCAAACCTAAGACTGATTGGTGTACCTGAAAGTGATGGGGAGAATGGAACCAAGTTGGAGAATACACTTCAGGATATTATCCAGGAGAACTTCCCCAACCTAGCAAGACAGGCCAACATTCAAATTCAGGAAATACAGAGAACACCACTAAGATACTCCTCAAGAAGAGCAACCCCAAGACACGTAATTGTCAGATTCTCCAAGGTTGAAAAGAAGGAAAAATATGTTAAGGGAAGCCAGAGAGAAAGGTTGGGTTACATACAAAGGGAAGCCCATCAGACTAACAGCAGATATCTCTGCAGAAACTCTACAAGCCAGAAGAGAGTGGGGGTCAATATTCAACATTTTTAAAGAAAAGAATTTTCAACCCAGAATTTCATATCCAGCCAAACTAAGCTTCATAGCAATGGAGTAATAAAATCCTTTACAGATAAGGAAATGCTGAGGGATTTTGTCACCACCAGGCCTGCCTTACAATAGCTCCTGAGGGAAGCACTAAACATAGAAAGAAAAAAACTGTACTAGCCACTGCAAAAACACACCAAAATGTAAAGACCAATGACACTATAAAGAAACTGCGTCAACTAATGTGAAAAATAACCAGCTAGGATCATAATGACAGGATCAAATTCACACATAACAAAATTAACCTTAAATGTAAGTGGGCTAAATGCCCCAATTAAAAGACACAGACTGGCAAATTGAATAAACAGACAAGACCCATCAGTGTGCTGTATTCAGGAGACCCATCTAACATGCAAAGACACACATAGGCTCAAAATAAAGGGATGGAGGAAGATTTACCAAGCAAATGGAAAGAAAAAAAAAAGCAGGGGTTGCAATCCTAGTCTCTGATAAAACAGACTTCAAAACAGCAAAGATCAAAAAAAGACAAAGAAGGGCATTAGATAATGGTAAAGGGATCAATGCAACAAGAAGAGGTAACTATCCCAAATATACATGCACCCAATACAGGAGCACTCAGATTCATATAACAAGTTCTTAGCCACCTACAAAGAGACTCAGACTCCCACACAATACTAGTGGGAGATTTTAACCCCCACTGTCAATATTAGACAGATCAACAAGACAAAAAATTAACAAGGATATTCAGGACTTGAATTCAGCTCTGGATCAAGCAGGCCTAATGGATATCTACAGAACTCTCCACCCCAAATCAACAGAGTATACATTCTTCTCAGTGCCACATAGCACTTATTCTAAAATCGACCACATAATTGGAAGTAAAACACTTCTCAGCAAATGCAAAAGAATGGAAATCATAACAAACAGTCACTCAGACCACAGTGCAATCAAATAAGAACTCAGGATTAAGAAACTCACTCAAAACCACACAACTACATGGAAATTGAACAATCTGCTCCTGAATGACCACTGGGTATATAACCAAATTAATGCAGAAATAAAGAAGTTCTTTCAAACCAATAAGAAAAAAGAGACAACGTACCAGAATCCCTGGGACACAGCTAAAGCAGTGTTTAGAGGGAAATTTATAGCACTAAATGCCCACATCAGAAAGTAGGAAAGGTCTGAAATTGACACCCTAAAATCACACTTAAAAGAACTAGAGAAGCAAGAGCAAACAAATTCAAAAGCTAGCAGAAGACAGAACTAAGATCAGAGCAAACCTGAACAAGATAGAGACATGAAAAACCCTTCAAAAAACAATGAATCCAGGAGATGGCTTTTGGAAAAGATTAACAAAATAAATAGACTGCTAGGTAGACTAATAAAGAAGAAAAGAGAAGAATCAAACAGACACAATAAAATATGACAAAGGGGATATCACCACTGATCCCACAGAAATACAAACTACCATCAGAGAATACTACAAACACCTCTATGCAAATAAACTGGAAAATCTAGAAGAAATGGATAAATTCCTGGACACATACACCCTCCCAAGACTAAACCAGGAAGGAGTCAAATCCCTGAGTAGACTAATAACAAGTTCTGAAATTGAGGCAGTAATTAATAGCCTACCAACCAAAAAAGCCCAAGACCAGATAGATTCACAGCCAAAGTCTACCAGAGGTACAAAGAGGAGCTGCTACCATTCCTTCTGAAACTATTCCAAACAATAGAAATAGAGGGACTCCTTCCTAACTCATTTTATGAGGCCAGCATCATCCTGAGACCAAAACCTGGCAGAGACACACACAAAAAAAATTTCAGGCCAATATCCCTGATGAACATCAATGTGAAAATCCTCAGTAAAATACTGGCAAACCAAATCCAGCAGCACATCAAAGAGCTTCTCCACTATGATCAAGTTGGCTTCAACCCGGCAATGCAAGGCTGGTTCAATATACAAAAACATGGATAAAGCTGAAGGCATCATTCTCAGCAAACTAACACAGGAACAGGAAACCAAAGACCACATGTTCTCACTCATAAGTGGGAGTTGAACAATGAGAACACATGGACACAGTAAGGGGAACATCACACACCGGGGCCTGTTGGGTTGTTGGGGGGAACAGGAGGGAGAGCATTAGGACAAATACCTAATATATGCGGGGCTTAAAACCTAGATGGCAGGTTGATAGGTGCAGCAAACCACCATGGCACATGGTATGTAACAAACCTGCACATTCTGCACATGTATCCCAGACCTTAAAGTAATATAAAAACAAAAAGAGGGGCCTCTAACCTACTCTGTTTTAGGAGAGACTCTAACTCCCCTAAGTTGGGCCTCTAACCCAATCCCATTCTTTACCCAGGTATATGCAACCCACTTACCCAAAGTCAGCCAACTGATGCACACAGATTATTTTCCTTCGGGTTGGGGGTCTCTTCAGTATTGTCCCTTCCATGGTCCACCAGAAACATGTTACAGGACCCAAAGGTAGCCGTTGGGTCAGGGTTTCTGCTCTATAATCACTTCTGTGGTCACCAGAAATATGTTACAGGAAAGGGACCCTGATCCAGACCCCAAGAGAGGGTTATTGGATCTCGCACAAGAAAGAATTCAGAGTGAGTCTGCAGTGCAAAGTGAAAGCAAGTTTATTAAAGTAAAGGAATAAAAGAATGGCTACTCCATAGACAGAGCAGCCGCTCATGTAATTCTTATATACTGTCTTCTTCTTAAGATTCTGAGGCAAGTGAACATATGGATTTATTTTGTTATCCCCAACATCTAACCTAGCACAGTGCTTTGCACAAGTTAGATACTCAATAAATATTTTCTTGAATTTGTTGAATGAATGAACTTTTCCTCATTCTGATCACTCCTTGACTTTAAGCTCAGCACTTACTACAAATTTAACTTAAAGGCTTGTACTTAATGGGATCGTTTTAGGGCCATTTCATGAGTATGTATTTTGAGTGGCTAACACAATGATAGAGTCTTTAACTTCCTTATAATGCCTATGCCAATACTTTAAACATTTTAGAGGTTCAATATATGATAACCAACTAACAAGTTATAATCCTTAGACCAAATATTATCTCCCATAGAGGTGAAAGACCAGACCAGGCATTGCTCTTAGCATACCCACTACCTGGCCAACAGGCTAAGCTTATGTATAAAACTATTATTCACACAACTTGGTAAGCATGCCTCTAAACTGTAAGCTATAGTTTAACAATTTAGTATAAGCTGCTACCGCTAAAATATGAAGGCAAAATGATTTCTTTTGCACAAAAACTCTATAGGACGTAAAGATGATTGAAAAACTACATCAAGAGTATACTGAAAAACTTACCTTAGCCGATTAGGTCCAGGTGAATAGAGCAACAAAGTAGCTGCATGTACCTGATGCGCTAATAAAACAACCTTCATGTTTGACCAGCAGCAACCAAGCCCTTGTTGCTGCACAAGGACACTGAAAGACACAGCAGCATGCCTGCTGACTGCCAAAAATCAACATGAGAAGACAGATAATCTTGGTACCTGGCAGCCCAAGAGAGTTGTTTTGTTTCAGCAAAAGCATCAGGCAGCCTAAATAGGTGAAGGACAGTGAAGCAAACAGCCACAGTTTTAGAACTTTTGTCAATCAGAGGACAGTCCAAATGTACTCTTGAGGTGGGTCAACATGAATCTGAACATTAACCACTCAGATACTAGTAAATTGCCAATTCAGTTTTTAAGAGTTCAACTCTCATCAAGGAGTCACAACCTCAAGGCAGAAGAGACTTTGCATCATAGAATGTTTTTCTTTCACACTGATAACCCAGGAAGTAATACTGTCAGCAAAATAACTTTTAATCATAACAGGTGAAGAGGTGTGTGTCTGTGTGTGTCTGCGTGTGTGTGTGCGTACTTCCCCAGGTTTTATAAACTTGAATAATCAACATTTGTATGTATAAATGGCTGACCTGGCCTGTGCCTGGTTCATTATTACTTTTATCCTTAGTGACCACGAAGTACCTTAGCAATGGTCTAGAAAAAACATATACAGAAAAATTGCAATCTCATTTCAGTAATTGACAGTGGGTCATAGGCATTGTAGCAATCACAACCTCTAGCCGTTCCAGTTTTCTGTAAACAAAGAAATAGTCAATTGGCCAATTGATGTGGATTCAACTAGAATATAAACATTATCTGTGCCACCACATTCTCTTCTTGCTAAGAATGGCAATTTGCCATTCCCCAAATAACCAATGTTGCAAAGAGGTCCCAGACAAACTCACAAAATCCTATTTAACCTATAATGGGGCTGAGATGCTACAGAAGAAAATAAGAGAAAAACAGGGAATGGGCAGAAAGGAAAATTGAGATTATATAGAGCAATGATAACAGGTAGGAAAATTCCAAGGGGAATTATTAATTAAGATATGAGTTATTAACAATATTAAATTATCTGAGAACATAAGTACATGGCGAAATGTGTCTGAAATGATTTTCTGAAATAAACTCTACTTTAAATCATTTTTTGCCTAGAAAAAAATTAAAATGAAGGGTAGCAGAGAGGGTAGTTACGGCTCATTAAAAATCCAAGGAATTCATGTATTCAGTAAGTGCTTATTGGGGAGATAGGCAAGTAAACAACACATTTTGTTTGCTAAGTGCTTTAACAGGATATGGGTGCTATGGGAGCACAAAGGAGGGGCATCTAACCAATCTTGATGGGGGTAGAAAGGTGGTCAAGGAAGACATGGGGGAATGACTTGAGAGAACTGAAAGAAGGTGAAGGGCAGACAAGAGTATTGTAGGCAAAAAATAAAATAAAATATTTCTGGAGGCAAGAGAAAATATAAGTTTAGAAGAACAAGCTGACAACAAATGAGGCCTGACAAATAATCCAGGCTCAGGTAGGGCTTGTGAATCCAGATTAGAATTTTGTGTTTTAGACTAAGGACAACTGGAGCAATTGAAGGAAGGAATTTGTTCCCATTTGCATTTGGAAGTCATCCAAGCAGCATGTGGAGAACCGATTAGTGGGGAACAAGATTAGAGGCAGAGAACACAATTAGAAGGCTATTGTCATAATCCTGCTGAGAGATAAAGGGTTTCAGAGAGGATAAACATAAATAGAAGGGCTTGAGCGCTATTAATAAGTAGAATCAGCAATTCTTGATGTGGCTTCTTATTTGAGAAATAAAAGAGTCAAGAAAGACTTCCCCTCCATCCTTGGGTTTCTAATTTTAGCTACGGGGAGATTGTGGTACTTTTCACCAACAGAAGCATCAAAGAGGAGGTCCTGCTTGAGGAGCCAGATGTGGAGTTTAGTTGTAGACGTATACATCCGGGTTACTTAAGGAACATTCAAGTGTTGGTATGAAGGGGGCAGAGAGATACCTGTGGCTGAGGCCCATGAGAGATGTCTAGGCTTGAAATGCAAATTTTTAAGCCACGAAATAGTAGTTGAAGATAAATTTCTCCAGAAATGTATGTGATATGAGATGGGGATCTAGATCAGAACCCTGAAGAATATGTAAAGAAAGAGGAACAGCCAGAATAATCAGAGGAAAAATAAAAGATGTCACTGAAGCAAAATAAAATGAGGATTTCAAGAAGGGAGTGTGATCAACAAGGATGATCAAGTAAGGTGAGGACTGATAAGTACCCACTGGATTTAGTTATGTAGAGGCCATTGGCAACTTTGGTAAGAGCAATGTAGTGAAATAGTGCAAGATGACAGAAGCTGAATCATAGTGGACTAAGAAGTAGAAGACAGGTAGTACACAATCCTCAAAATGTGTGCCTGTTAAGGGGCAAATAAATGTAATGGATGTACTTAGAGGGTAACATGGGCTTGAGGAAGGGCCTTTGTTTCATTTTGCTTTGTTTACATGCTCAAGTAAAGGAGGCAGCAGGAGAAAGGAAGAATTTGAAGATATGGTAGATAGAACGATAATCATGAGACTGGGTGGTTAGAAAAGAGGCAGAGAATGGGATTCAGAACCCCGGTGGAGGAGATTAGCCTTACATAGGAATATGACCAAATCCTTTATGGGAGGAACAAGAGTAAAGGAGGAAGATATAAGAGGAGGATAGGTAAGACAATCAGTTTGTTGCTGGAGTTGAGGGTGTTCTTTCTGATGACTTCTATTGTCTCTGTGCAGCAAGAGATGAGCTCATCAGCTGCTAAGAGCCTAATAAGGTGGTGTGCTTTGGACTGGTAGCACCCAGGACTGGTCGAAGTTCTGGCCCATGGGCTCTAAGCTATAAGATCTATGAATTGGTAGAAAATAGAGAAGTGAAGAGATTGAAGGCTCCTATGAGACAAAGAACAATTGTTGGGGGAAGAGACTGAGAGATCAGGAAGAACTGAATATTTGAATCTGATATTACAAAAGTAGAGCAATTCCAGGTGATGATAAAATCCAGCACTAGGCCACTGCAGTGGCTGAAGTCAAGTGGAGATAACTACCATGGGAGCTGATGAGGTTGCAGAATTGAGATATTACTGCTACTGGATGAGTTGTTTATATAGGCATGGAAGATACCAGAACAATGGTACAAATTGCAATGGAAGAAATAATTAATAAGACGGCTTTAATTAATAAATAGAAAAATTTTGATGAATACCAAAAAGGAGGTGCTTTAAAAAAGACAAAAGAATGAGATGTCTTAGAATACAAAAAAAAAAAAAACCCTAAAATATCTCCAGTGGGCAAAGCTTTTTGAGCAATGAAACAACAGCACTGCATCATAGTGCAAAAAAGTAAAATAAATATCCATAACTTCATACTCATGAATACCTACATGTAAATAAATGGTTCAATAAATAAAGAAATAGGGCTGCATGGTCACTTACACCTGTAATCCCAGGATTTTGTGAGGCCAAAGCAGGAGGATCACTTGATGTCAGGAGTTCAAGACCAGCCTGGGCAGCACAGGGAGACCCCTCCTCTACAAAATAAAATAAAATTTAGCCAGGCATGGTGATACATGCCTGTAGTCCTAGCTACTTGGGAGGCTGAGGTAAGAGGATGTCTTGAGCTCGGGAGTTTGAGGTTACAGTGAACTATGATTGCCTCACTGGACTACAGCCTGGGTGACACAGCAAGACCCTATCTCTAAAATAAATAAATAAGTGACAAACCTTTCATACAGAATAATTATAAATAATAAGTGTAGGAGGAACAAGGCAAATAGAAAATTACCCAGTAATATTTGCTTTCACAAGACTCATGGGTGAATACTAAAAGTAGGAAAATATCAAAGAGAAAGAGAAACAGGTATTTATATAGTCTCAGTCTTTTCTTCAATATATTTACTATGGTAGTTTCAACATATATCCACAAGCTTTTTTTAATATTACTACCTCAAAGAGGTAGAATTTCTACCTCTAATTCTCCTCTCCTTAAACGTAGGCTAGACTTGGTGATTTGCTTCTAACCACACGAGTATTGAAAGGCAAAATGTAGTAACTTTATAGTGAGAAAATTTGGCACACATCACCTTAATCAAGAGATCAAAGTTTACCTCACCAGCACTGTGAGATGATGGAAATCATATACCCCCTGACATGATATGATGGGAAGGGCATCTCACTTCCGTGGCAGTGTTCTGTAACCCCAGTATAGTCATGAGAAAATATTAGCTAAAACCCAAATTGAGGGACATTCTACAAAACACCTGTCCAGTAATCTTCCAAAGTGTCAAGACTGAGAAATAAGGAAAGGTTGTGAAACAAAGAAAGACAGATTAGAGGAGACTAAGGAAACATGACAAATAAATGCAATGTGGTACTGGATTGGATTTTGGAAAAAAGAACATAGTGGAGAAGCTCATGAAATTCGAATAAAGTCTGTTGTTTAGTTAATAGGGCTGTGCCACTGTTGATTTTTTAGTTTTGATAAATGTGCCATGTTAGATAAAAGGTTAACATCAGGGGAAGATGGCTGATGGGTATGTGGAGAATCTATATACTATCTTTACAACTCTTTCATAATTATGAATTGTTTCAAAAAAAGTTTAAGAGAAAAGGTTTAATGAATAAGAACGAGTAGCTAAGAAAATAGCATATTATCAGTAAAAGATGGAGGGTGTAATGAGTGTTGAAGCTGGATGGCATGAGGCCTAATGAAGTAGAAGGTTTCACAGAAAGGTGAATAAGGAATGGTTTGGAACAGCCTTATGGAGAGAGAAGTAAAGGCCAGACTATCAACTCAGCCTTCCAGTCTAACATTTATTGACTTGATGCTGTTGCTATGTCTGGAGATCAAATAAGAATTGAAAAGTGTTCACTGCGTTTGGCAATTATCTGATCCAAGGATTATGTGGTCCACTGATCCTGAGTGGAAGGGCCATCATCCTTGAAATCTGTCAATATCAATCACTTACCTTCCATTATCCGTGGCAAATCTATGCTATTTCCTCTTCAAAGTTTGCAGCCTCTGTGGACAAAGTTTTACAAGTGATCTCAGGAAGGCCACAAATCCTAAGTTTTGCATAATAAGGATGACTGACATATTTGGAACCTAGTAAATAATCAAGTCCTTTGCTCATATTTCTAGCTTTTCTCATCTTTGAGTGCCTCCTATCGAGGGGAATGTTTTTCTACAAGGTGTCATAAACATCAGGTCAAAATCACCAAAATTTTAACAAGAAAAGAATTTTTCTAATCAAAAAACTAAACTTTATTGAGTGCCTTTTAAGTGTTCAAACTGGTAATATATCATTTTATATAAATTATCTCAGCCAGGGATAATTTTTAATGTGTGAAAAAGAAACCATGTAAAATTAGAGACACTGGTAAATACTATTCACCGTACTAATTGAAAAAATTTAAAAATGTTCACTACACTAAGTTTAAGGTTTGGGAAAAGTAGGGGCCAAAAAGAACAGAAAGAAAACAGTTTTAAGGGACTGACATGTGGATTCTTACACAATAGTTTTAGATACTTTTTTTTTTTGAGACGGAGTCTCGATCTGTCACCCAGGCTGGAGGGCAGTGGCATGAATTCGGCTCACTGCAACATCTGCCTCCTGAGTTCAAGCTATTCTCCTGCCTCAGACTCCCAAGTAGCTGGGATTACAGGAGCATGCCACCACGCCCTGCTAATTTTTTGTATTTTTAGTAGAGATGGGGTTTAACCACGTTGGCCAGGCTGGTCTTGAACTCCTGACCTCAAGTGATCCACCCACCTCAGCCTCCCAAAGTGCTGGGATTACAGGTGTGAGCCACTGTGCCAGGCCTAAACACTTTTAAAAATCCAACCCATGGTTTATTGATGGTGGTGAAGTGCCAGCACACACCCACAGCAGAGTCATAACTGCAAAGGGATGGCCATGCAACAAAGGAGAGTGGCAAAGGAACACAAAGCAAACACTGCTCACTACAACCAGCAAAACAACTCAACTCTGCACTAATATTCATCACAAAGTTCCAAAGAGAAAAAAACTCCAACTTTTCAGAAGGGTCTCCCTTGATAGATCAGTCTGACAAACGCAACCAGAATTAAAATGTAATTTTGATAGACACATGAAAGATAGATGTTATGATTAGATATAGACAGATAAAATGATAATAAATGTGTTTTAGGCACTAAATGTAAAATTTCAGTTTATAATATCTATTAGGGTAAAAAAATGAAAAGACCTTTCCTAAGATCAAATTTGAATGCTTAAACAATAGAAAAGCAGCTACAATGAAACAACAGAACACTTTCTTCAGTGCTTCACTCCAGAATAAAGTGCTTTATACGTAATATCAGTCCTGCTCCCAGAGAATTAAGTTGGAGTCAGCATCATGAATAGATAAACTAATCTGTTTAAAAGCACATAGCAAAAATGACTGGGCCAAATCAAATCCTACTAGATTACTGTATGAAAGATAGGAGACTTCCCGTGAAAATGTGGACAGGCATGCTCAGACTGTCCTAAAAGATATATTTTAAATTTTTTGTAAAAAAAAAAAAAAATTTTTTACAAGCTAGACACAAAAGCAAATGAAGAATTTGAACAGATGGAACTTACAGGCTTTATTTTAGATGGTCCCTGACTAATAACAGATACTTTAATAACTATCAACCGGGCACGGTGGCTCACGCCTGTAATCCCAGCACTCTAGGAGGCCGAGGCGGGTAGATCATGAGGTCAGGAGATCAAGATCATCCTGGCCAAAATGGTGAAACCCCATCTCTACTAAAAAAATACAAAAAAAAATTAGCTAGATGTGGTGGTGTGCACCTGTAATCCCAGCTACTAGGGAAACTGAGGCAGAAGAATTGCTTGAACCCGGGAGGCGGAGGTTGCAGTGAGCTGAGATCGCGCCACTGCACTCCAGCCTGTCAACAGAATGAGACTCCATCTAAAAAAAAAAAAATCACATTCAGATTTCTGTAGTAATTATCTCCAAATGAAATATATGCAACATTCTCATAGAACTCAAAATTTTAGCCAAATTTAACACATATACTGGGCAATATAATTTATTGGGATAAGAGACATATAATATCTACATTTGAAATTATTCCATTCAAATAAATATATATACACAGATAATTTTATTCAGTTTTGACATTGTAATAACTGGAATTTTAAAAATCTTTGTATTGAAATATACATATAGAAAAGTGCATGTATATTAATTGGGGCAACAAATTTTCACACATATTGAATATACCCAAATAACCATGTTTTGAATAATATGAGTACATCCAACTAAAGAGGAACTCTTTGGTCTTTCTTATACATGTCCAAATATTATCAAAAACATTTGCTGGTATTTTTATCCTTTAGAAATATGTAATGATTTTCATCTTTCCTGAATTTCTTTTTTTAACCTACCAATTTGGAGAAGATGGACCCAACTGTAGGAAAATAAAAGTATCTGGTAACCTATGAATTTTACACTGAGCATATTCCCCATCCTAGTTCATTATGTACCTCACCCAATACCAGATTAAGACTCGCTAATTTACAACCCAGTTGAGAGAGCTTTATTCCAGATTCTTTCTACAAGTCACTTCCAACACTAACGACAATTCCAATCATGTAAACTCTGAATTCTGGAGGATGAACTATGAAGGAATGGTGATCTGATCCTAAGACTTTATCTACATTTCTTGCAGCTACAAGGGTGACAGGGTTGGCCAAGCTTGGGACTAAACTAGAATGAGAATTCATTTCTGAAACTTTCAAAGTCTTCGCAAAGAGGTGGGATCCTGGGCTGCAGGGGAACCAGGAGGGATTCCAAACTGTGTCAGTAATGCCTCAATCTCAGCAAACACATCTTCAACCCTTACCCATATACTTCTTCACACCCTCTATGCTATATCAGTTGTTTGTTCCAACCCTAACTAGATGATGCAAAATGAGAATTGCTTATATAGCTAAAAAATCCAGGGGGGCAAATCTGACTATAGGCATTGCCGGCCCCAAGGACTCAAACAAAGCCATCCAAATCCAACTTCTCTCTCCCCATCTCTGCATACACACCATTGTCAGACAGGCTCTCCCACAGTGTTCCTAAGATGGCTCCTCCTCATTCACATTCAGTAGAAAAGACTGGGAGATCTCGCCCCAGCATTCCCAGCCAGCCAAAGGTTCATTCTGTCTCATTGGCTCCAATCTGGTGGCAAGGCTTTCTCTGAACAAATCACCGTGACCAGGAAATGTGATACACTAATTGGCTCAAACCCAGGTAAATGTTCAACTCTTGAGTGGGGCATTGAACTAATACTACTTAATGGGCTAAAAGATAAATGGGTATATAATTACCAGGAGAAGGGAAAATAGGCAGTAAAATAAAAATATTTCAATGGTACTGTGACAACGTCCATTGGTAACCCTGTTAGGCACTATGAGTTAGTGAACCTGATTAATTTGTAAACACTTACACTCAAGATGACAAGCCCCTGTCAGTATTACCCTCTTCTCACTAAAGGTGGGGAGTCTTTCTTAGTGCTGCTCCCCAAAAACCTATAAGTAAAAGGAAAAGAAGGAAGCTTGATTTGTTTGGGAGTTTTCACCAGAGAGATTAATGAATCTGTTATGTAAAAGATGAACTGACATGATTAATACATAAAACACTAACCTCTCAGATTCCCAAAAGAGAACCCATGGAAGTCAGAGCTGTGGTCTGCAAAGTATTTGACTTCTCATTGAAAAGCTCTGAAATGCATTTGTTGTGGGCATAAAGAGAAATAAAAAGAGAACTCCTACAGAAGTAAAGATTCAAGAATAATATTACAACACAGGACATTCATTAATGTTATTTATATTAAAATGAACCTGCCTGCTACTGCGGCCTGAGCTGGGTATAGAGACTTATTGAGCTGGAACAACTACCCAAAAGGACCCCATTCCAACCTAACAATTGCTACAAAGGCAAGCATTCAGAACAGGTTTTCTTCAAAGGGTAAATAGAAAACAGTGAAGCTAGGTGCTAATCAGAGGCTAGCTTTTTCTTAGCAGCTATTCCGAAAACACTAAGCAAGTTTTCAACAATCCATGCTAAAAGTGCAGTGTTATAAATTAATGGGTAATCATGATAATATGCACGTAATCACACAGTGATAGCATATAACAGCAATGGGTTAACTTTTCCTCACTGTTTATGGAACTCCCTCTGAAATTCTTTATATCTTAGATCAGCAGTGGAACTATTTATTATGTGTATTGAATGAATAGATGCATGCATGAATAAAGGAAATGAATTAACTAGTAATTGAACTTTGGAAGTTTTCACACAGGGTAAATTTTCTATTACAAGCTTTTATGTGTAAGAGTTGGAGTGTTTACTTATTGTTGGAAAACAGATTTGTTCTGTAAGCTCATTTCAGGCTGTGTTATGATGTTATTATTTAGTAAGGCTATAACACCTATACCATCCTAGCCTATACAGGATTTTTGGACAAGTTAGAAAGGTGTCCCTTAAAATGGATGCAGCCCCCAGAGCATGTGACTTGGTGAAAAGATGGAGTCTTTGTATAAAGATAAAAGGTGGTTCATTATCTGGAAGACTTGGGGAGATGGAGAGGGACCTGGGTAGATTTTTACCCCCATTCCATCATCTGCGTTGAAAGCATTAAGTGGTACAGCTTTGGTCATCCTATAAAAATACAGAAAAATTATAAAGAAAGGAGAAAAATCAGGAATTTCTTGCTATTTTGTATTGTGGAGTCACTTCCCTCAAGCTACATTTTATTAATAAAAGATATAGTCAATATTAGTTAAAAAAACTAATAGAATATATTTGAACATTAAAAATTCAGATTTCCCTTTAATTATTTTTTCAACCTACTTTTTTTACTCAACCTGATTTTTCCTGACTGCTAGGTGAAATACAAATCACAAAAAGGGTCATACACATACAATTTATATATGATCACAAAAGCTCTCTAGTCTAATTTTATGGAAATTTTTCAAATTAAAATGTTAATGGGTTCAAGTAATTCTCCCGCCACAGCCTCCTGAGTAGCTGGGATTACAAGCATGCCACCACGCCTGGCTAATTTTTGTATTTTTAGTAGAGACAGGGTTTCACCACGTTGGCCAGGCTGGTCTTGAACTCCTGACCTCAAGTGATCCATCTGCCTCGGAGGCTGCAGCGAGCCAAGATCACACCACTGTACTCCAGCCTGGGCAACAGAGTGGGGAGACTCCGACAAAAAAAAAGTGTTATTGGTATCCCAAAGGTTATTTTTTACTCCTTCTTTTATATCAATAAAGGTTATTTTTATTTGTTTACCCTATAACTTCCCAATGGATACTGTGATCAACCAAAGTCCCCATTCTAATTCTAAGAGATGGGATACACTGACAGCAAGAAAAATGGAGAAATAGTGATGGAGAATGGTAATGGAATCTATTTTATCCTGAAGCAATAACAAAATGAATTCAATTTGCACAAAAAGATTCTGATTTGCAGCCAAAGGACTAAAAAAGTCTTTCTGTTTACTTTTCATTAAGTAAGTATACATGCCATATTCTTTTCTGGCTAGCTTATAGCCATAAAATGAGCTTGCTCCTCCCAGATGTTAGACTCTGCAAGCTGAGGCTTGTTCTGTGTGCTGGAATGGAAAGAAGTGAACTGTAAGCCAGGACATTTTGAGCTTCAGCTTTTTAATAGTTGTCTGCCAGTTTTCTTAGCTATAAGATGGGTGGGAATTGGGCTAATAGGTGATCATAATAATAACAGCAGCTACCATTTTTGACAGCCTACTATGCCACGCACCTACCACTAAACGAATACTTGAAATTATCTTATCTATTTCTTAGAAATCTAGTGAAGTAGGTGATTGCACAGGAGAGAAGCTAAAGCTTGGACCTGCCAGGGTCCCAGAACTTGTCAGGGCCCAAGATAGGGTCAGAGGTTTCAAAAGTCAGTCTTGGATTGCTTTTTGCATATTTACATGCTGACTGACAAAGCAATCTGACAGGAATCTCAGACTAGAGCCGAGAAAAATGCAGGCTTTCTTTTTTCACATACCTAAATGTGTTTATTCTAGAAGCATATATGGAGCTTTCCTAATGTGTTAGCTAGAAAGAAACATGATTTCTCTCTTAATAAGCACACTAAGGATGGTTGTGTAGAGTCGGGGAATATAAATAATCACTGCCAAATACACTGCTGTGTCATATACCAGATATTTACATTTATCATAGTGTAGATTCAGATTTCATTTTACACAACTCATATTTTTCTTAAGAATTGATAGGATGCAAAGAAGAAAATGACACAAGCCATAAAGCCAATTCCAAAAGAAGAATTCTAGAGACATTTTGCAAAACTGTAGCATCATGAAACAAATGGATGGTTTCTGAAGTGGTTGCTCTAGATGGGAGATGGTAGGTAGGTTGAGGCAGGTTTGTTTTTTAAAAATCTGTCACCTGACCTCAAAGACACATTGATATATGAGTGCTTATTTATTTGTTCATTCATTTAACAGAATGTATGGAGTGTTTATTGTTCTGGGCACTGGAGATACAACAGCAACCACAATGGAAATGGTTCCTCTGTCTTCACAGAACATACACGAAGACACAGAAAATAAACAAACAGAAAAATACAGAAAATAACTCCAGATTGAGATAAATTATTTGAAGGATCTACAATGCCCTTACAGAGAATAATGCATAGAGAAGGCAATACATTTTAGCTGGGGTAGTCAGAAAAGGCTTCCCTGAAATTTGAAGGATGAGAAGAAACCAAATATGAGAAGAACCACATTTGCAAAGGCCCCAGGTGGGAAAGTGTGGCAAGTTCTGGAAACTGTGATTGGCGTATAAGAAACCAGGGGTAAAAACCCATAGCTAAGATCAGGAGCAAGACAAGGATGTCCACTCTCACCACTTTCATTCATAGGCCAGAAAAACAATAAAAGCCATCAAGATTGAAAAAGACAATTTAAAACTGTCTCTGCAGATGACATGATCTTACACATAGAAAATCCTAAGAAACCACAAAAAAACTATTTGAGGTAATAAATGAGTACAGGATAGTAAGATCAACATACAAAAATCAGTTGTATTCTATACACTTGCAACGAAAAATCAGAAAATGAAGAAAACATTAATTTATCATAGCATCAAAAAATTAGGCCGGGTGCAGTGGCTCACGCCTGTAATCCCCAGCACTTTGGGAGGCCGAGATGGGTGGATCACTTGAGGTCAGGAGTTCGAGACCAGCCTGGCCAACATGGTGAAACCTTGTCTCTACTAAAAATACAAAAAAATAGCTGGGCATTGTGACATGTGCCTATAATCTCAGCTACTCGAGAAGCTGGGCAGGAGAATTGCTTGAACCCTCATTGGAGGTTGCAATGAGCCGAAATCGTGCCACTGCACTCCAGCCTGGGTGACAGAATGAGATTCTGTCCCAAAAGAAAAGAAAATATTGAGGAGTAAATTTAACAAAGAAATGCAAAACTTGTACACTGAAAACTACAAAACATCATTAAAATTAATGAAGACCTAAATAAATGGAAGACATTCCATGTTGGAAGACTTAATATTAAGATGACAATACTCCCCAGATTGATTGCCAAATTCAATACAATTGTTATTAAAATCTTGGGCTGGGCACAGTGGCTCACGCCTGTAATCCTAGCACTTTGGAAGCCTGAGGTGGGCGGATCATGAGTTCAGGAGTGCGAGACCAGCCTGACCAACAGGTTGAAACCCTGTCTTTACTAAAAATACAAAAATCAACTGGATGTGGTGGCACACGCCTGTAATCCCAGCTACTCAGGAGGCTGAGGCAGGAGAATCATTTGAACCCGGGATGTGGAGGTTGCAGTGAGCAAGATCGCACTGCATCCCAGCCTGGTGACGGAATGAGACTCCGTCTCAACAAAAAAAAAAAACATATATATCGGTTGCCATTTTTAAAAAGAAATTGACAAGATGGTTTACAATTCACACAAAAATTCAAGAAAACCAGAATAGCCCAAAACAATCTTGAAAAACAGGAACAAAGTAGGAGGACTCATACTTCCTGATTTCAAAACTTACTACGAAGTCATAATAATCAAGATAGTGCAGTACTGACAGACATAAGTATGGATTTATAGATTACTGGAATAGATTTGAGAGTCCAGAAATAAACCCGTGTGTCTATAATCAATTGATTTTTCACAAGGGTGCCAAGACCATTGAATGAGGAAAGAATAAACCATCTTTTCAACAAATGGTGCTGAGACAATCCACATGCAAAAGAATGAAGTTCTACCTCTTCCTCATACCATTTATAAAAATTAATTCAAAATGTCTTAAAGACCTAAATGTAAAAGCTAAAACTAAAACACAGAAGAAAACAGAAGTTTAAATCTTCGTAATTTTGGGTCAGGACATGGTTTTTTTGGCTATTACACCAAAAGCATAGAAAGAAAAAATGGATAAATTTGTCTTCATCAAAATTATGAACCTTTGTTCCTCAAAAGATATCATCAAGAAAAGAAAAAGACAATTCACAGAACGCGGAAAAATTTGAAAATAATTTATCTGATAAGGGACTTGTATCAAGGATAGGAGATTTGTATCAAGGGATTTGTATCAAGAACTCTTAACTTGTATCAAGAATTTTTAAAAATATATATATAGATAGATAGATTCAGGGGGTACATATGCAGGTGTGTTACATAGATGTATTGTGTGATGTTGGGGCTTGGGCTTCTAGTGAACCCATCACTCAGATAGTGAACATAGTACTCAATATGTAGTTTTTCCAACTTTTGAGTCCCCCTGCCCCTTTCCCTTTGAAGTCCCCAGTGTCTACTGTTTCCACCCAAGAATATGTAAAGAACTTATAACTCAATAATAGAAAGTCAAAAAATCCAATTTTAAAAATTGCCAAAGGATTGGAATCAATATTTATCCTAAGAAGATATATGGCCAATAAGCACATGGAAAGATGTTCAACATCATTAGCCACCAGAGAAAGGCAAATCAAATCTACAATGAGAGAACACTTTACACACACTAGGATGGCTATAATAAGAAAGATGGGTAAGTGACAAGCACTGGCAAGAATGTGGAGAAATTGGAACTTTTACAGTGGCTGGTGGGAATACAAAATGGTACAGATGCTTTGGAAAACAGTTTGGCAGTTCCTGTAAAGATTAAACGTAGAGTTACCATATGATCCAGCAATTCTACTCCTAGGTATACACCCAAGATAAATGAAAATATATGTTCACAGAAAAACATGCCTATAGAAGCATTATTCTTAATAGCCAAAAAGCGGGGGAAAGAACTCAAATATCCATCAACTGGGGATAAGTTACATAATGCAGTAGATCCACACAATGGACTATTATTCAGCAATAAAAAGGAACGAAGTGCTAAAACATGCCACAAGATGATAAACCTTGAAAACATTATGATAAGTCAACATTACTATATCAAAAAAAAATGCAGAGAGGGGAAAAAGAGACTAGGGGTAGAGATAAAGTTGAAGATGCAGGTACCTGAGAGAGCCTAGAGGGCTTTGCTGGCCATATTTGTGAAACTAGGATTTATATGCTAAGGGCAGAGAGAAGCCCCAGAAGGATTTTAAGGGGAAAAAAATGGTATATGATTGACACATATTCATTCTGGCTGCCGTGTACAGAAGGCTTGGAGGAAGGCAAAAGATGAAGCAGGGAGAGTGGTAGAAGGCAATGGCAGCAGCCCCGTTTATTTGATTTAGCAGATATTCCAAGAGAAATAGAGCAAAATGAATAGATTTGAGATGTGTTTTGGAAATAAAACACCTATTTATATATTTTTAGTGTATATATATATATACACTAAAAACATATAATTTATATATTATATATAATATATAATTTATATATTATATATAAATATATAATTTATATATAATAATATAATTTAAATGATTATATATATATAATAATCATTTAAATTAAGCCAAAAAATTTAAACAACTATTGATTTAAAAAGTTGTTTTTGTTTTAAAAATACAATGTTTGACATTTAACTAAGAATTTGTAATGGACTAGATAATTTTCCTGGAGTCTCAATTCATTTAACTTTATCATTTTAATAAAGGTAATTTTCTCTAAAGAATAAGCATATTGTTTAAATTTTATCCAGTTCTAAACATTAGAGATGGAATTAAATTCACCACAAGAAAAAAAGTATTTGTTAAACTATGAGTTCTAATTTGGTAACTCTAACAGTACACATCATAGATGCTCACAATATTTCAAAATTGGAAGGGATCCTAAAATTCACTTATTTAGTCCACCAATGATTTAATTTTTGTACAACATTCCTGACAGTCAGCCAGATCTAGATGTCCTGTTAATGCTGAATATTTATTAACAAAGAGATACTCAAATTTTGACATTTCTAAAGACTTGCTTTGAACATTAACATTTGTAATGGATGCTTTAAAACATAAACATTTTGTTTGAAGCTATACCTATAGAAAAACTAGGAGAATATAATACAGAAATTAATAGTTAAATCAATTATAGTTGCTGTTACAAATATTTTGTCGAATGTGTTTCTTGATTGATTGTATCTTTACATGTAAAGGAAGTAAATGAAGTCAGGAATCAGAGTTTCTTCTCTATTAAATAAGCTGATCATCCACGAAAGTTTATATATAGCTACTAGCAAAAATTTGCTACTGAAAAATTTAAACTGAAATAAATGAATCAGTTATCTGGCACCTGCAGCAACAGCAGATTTATCTGGCAATGTTGAGCAATGAATTATACCATACAAGTGAGTTTTACAAATAACCATCTGTTGTAATCACTTGATGGAGACTTTTTATCTTAAACCATTTCTCACCGAAATCTCTCTAAATCTGTCCAAGGTGTTGCAAAACTTCACTATCATAGCAAATCAATGAATATAATTTAAAAGATCCTGATGACTCAGGATCATTATAAAATACTTCCATGTAATAATGCTAGTGCAGTGAACAAAAATTAGCTTTCCCATCCACTAAATATTTCCACAGACAACAGGGTTGATGGACTTTATTGCCACATCAGGTCCCTACAGAGGTGATCTCTTTTCCTGTGAAAGCCCTATGGCAAAATCTTTTGTGCCCCAATTATTTCAAAACTCTTTATTCTGATTTACTCCTTAGGTATACTCCCCTCAGTTCCATGCAAAAGTACCTGTATTCTATCTATAGAAAGGGCATCTCCTTTTCACTGGCAGTTCTCCTCTGTATCAGTTAGGGTTTCTAGTTGCAAGTAACAGAAACTGAAAAGGATATTGGAAAGCTTGCAGAATTGGTAGGAGGAGTAGTGACTAGGACTAGGAGGATTCCATTTAAAACTGAAATTCCAGGATAAAGGACTAAAACCATCCTGCAGAACTGACAGGGTGAAAAACTACCACTGCTGTTTATGCAATACTAATGTCACTCAGTCCCAGTAACTGGACATTGCAACCACCAGCATCCCTCAAAGCCAAATTCTTACCCACTACATCACCAGCTAAAAGGGTTCTATAGAGAACCTCATTATTTAAATTGCCTCTTGCTGAATTGAAATCTAGCATGGGAGAATCTACATGGTGGAGTTTAGAATGCATGCCTATGTTGTAGATGCACAGGATGTCGGAATTTGAGTTTTATGGGTCTACCGTGGGGAGGTAGGACTTATCTATTAGTTATCTAGTACGGCGTAGCAAATTAGATGAAAACTTTGTGCCTTAAAACAACAAACACTTATTATCTCATTGTTGGAGGGTTAGGAATCCAGGAGGGGGAAGACTGGAGCGAGAGGAACCACTTTCAAGCTCATGCTCATGGCTATTGGTTGGAGTCCTCAGTCCCTTGCTGGCTGATGACTGGAAGCCTTAGTTATTCACCAGGTAGACATCTCCATGGGGCTTCTTGAGGGTCCCCATGACACAAACTTGGTATTTTCCAGATTGATCCATCCCAGGGAGGGAGGGGGGCGGGGAGACAGACAGAGAAAGAGAGACTAAGACGGCCAAGTCTTAAAACCTAATCTTAGGAGTAATGTATCATTATATCTACCATATTCTATTGGTCACATAGACTGACCATTGTGTGATGTGAGAAAAGACTACATTAGCACATGAATACTGGAGGTGGTGACCACTGAAAGACAACTTGGAAGTTAGCTACTCTGTCCACTACATCCCCTCAGTTCTACACAGGCTTTTTCCTTGTTAAGCTCTAGTCATGTTTCTCTCTACCTAATATCCTCCAGGGGGAAGAGGAAGGCTTTATTTCTCCTTTCCCTCCCATATATTGTTGTTGTACTCCCTCACATAAGAAAAAAATTTTAAGCATAAATTAAGGCTATACATAACATTTATTTAATCTGAGAAACAGTTTATTCTCTAAACTATAAAATCTTAATATTATCCTTTTTTAGTGCTCTCTTAAAATCACTCTATTACTTTTAAAATTAGACTGCACAATGACCATAAGCGAGAGAAAACTTGAATTTTATATGGTATAAAATAAGGCTGTTTTATATACCCTCATTTTAAACTTGAGCCTATTTTTAATGAAATGGATACAAACTCCAGTATTCCTATACTCCTCTGCAAAAGCAAGGTCTTTTTACATTTTGTTATCACAACATCAAGCCTACAGTAAATATCCAAAATATTCTTATTCATTCAACATATAGGTATTTAACAACTATTATGTTTCTTGAATTGAATTAAAAACTCTCTAGTATCCTAATGTATAAAAGGAGATTCTATGGTGGGTGGGTGGGTGTGGGGGTGTGTGTGTGTGTGTGTGTGTTTGATATAGAGTCTTGCTCCATCACCCAGGCTGGAGTGCAGTGGCAAGATCTGGGCTCACTGCAACCTCCACCTCCTGGGTTCAAGTGATTCTCATGTCTCTGTCTCCCTATTAGCTGGGATTACAGGTGCACACCACCAGGTATTTTTAGTAGAGACGGGGTTGCACCATGTTGGCCAGGCTGGTCTTGAACTCCTAGCCTCAAGTGATCCATCCACCTCGGACTTCCAAATTGCTGGTATTATAGGTGTGAGCCACTGCGCCCAGCCCATATGTTTTTTTTTTTTTTAAATGTATATTACATGTTGAAACACAAAATATCAGACTGACATGAATAGTTTAAGATGTTTGTGTTCCCTGCGAACTAAAGAATTGAGTTTGACAACAAGTAATGTGGCCTGAAATCCATGTACATCTGAATTGCAAGCATTAGCTGTAGCTTTCAATCAACTAAGGGAGTAGGAAAACTACTATGTATATTAATATAAGGCTCACCTTAAACTAATGAGATAATCATTTTAAGAACTCTACACGTGGTGTGTGTGTGTGTGCACTCAGATTGGAAGAGGTTGGTGAACAGTTACATTTTATGCTTGGTTAATGCCAACTTCAGTTACCTTTCCTGGATAAAAATAAATGCACAAGCACTGATATAGACTTCATTTCAGCTGTTTATTTCAAAACAGTGTTGTTTTAAAGACAATGAAGGCTTAAGATCTTCATATACATAAATCACTCAGATCCAAGTCAGAAACCCAAATGGACTCAGATATAGACAACTTGAAGGCCTGTATAGAGAGAAAGCACCTAAGTGAGAGCCTCTGGGAACAGGCGCTCAGATCAAATTAGCGCAGCTATGGCAGAAAAAAAGGCAAGTCATGATCCTGTCCCTATCACTGGCCTTTGTCATCTGGCTAGAGATTTCTGGCCAGAGGTTTCTGGCCAAACTCCTGATCTTGCTGTAAACATAGGGGAACACAGTTTTCTCTTACCCCAGGCTCAGCAGAGCGCTGCTTGGTTCATCATACTGTCAGGCTCAACAGGCTGAAACAAAACTATCAGCTTGAACCAAATGAATTTCATGTTTTGGTAGATCCAAAATGGCTGATTAGGCTGGGTGTGGTGGCTCACGCCTGTAATCCCAGCACTTTGGGAGGCTGAGGAGTGTAGACTGCCTGAGCCCAGGGTTTGAGATCAGCCTGGGCAACACAGCAAAACCCTGTCTCTAAAAGAAAATACAAAAATTAGCCAGGCATGGTGGCACATGCCTCTGGTCCCCAGCTACTTGAGAGGCTGACAGTGGGAGGATTGCTTGAGGCCCCAGGAGGCAGAGGTTGCAGTGAGCCATAATTGTGCCACTAAACTCCAGCAAGACCCTGTCTGAAAAAAAGGCTTATTATCAGTAATTTCATATGGTTAAATCTAACATTTATACTTCAGATCCACAGGATTTAGTCAATTTAATATTCTGTTAAATTATAATTACCATGCCTTACACTGGGTCATAGACGTTTACTTTTAATAATACAAAAAATGAGGCCCAGAAAAGTTTAAGTGCCATGTGGTTAGGTTAAAACTACAACTAGATGGCCAGTTCAATGGGATTTTCATACTAGAATGCTTTATGGTGGAACTCCTAATGCTTTGGCCAACATTGCATTTTTTAACTTTTTAACTAACTAGCCAACATATTTAAAATGTGAGATTTCACACCAAAATCTGGATTGTCAGTTTCTCTTTAAAAATGGGGAAAATTCTGCCCTGAGTCCAGGATCAGGATTATGATGAAGCAAACCAAATATTCTGTGGGTGCAAAATGTCAAGGGGTGCGAGATAACTCAGTAATCAAGATAATACTTTATGTTAAAAAATTAGCCAAGCATAATTGTGTGCACCTGTAGTCCCAGTTACTCTGGAGGCTGAGGTGGGAGGATTGCTTGAGCCGAGTAGTTCAAGGCTATGTGAATAATGATCATGCCACTGCACTCCAGCCTGGGTGACAGGGCAAGATCCTGTCTCTAATAATAATAATAATATTTTAATGCAACCTTTAAGTAATCAATATTAATGCAAAAAATCTGTGATTAAAAAAACAATTTTAAATGAAGTAAGGCTGTTGTTCATGTGTTTTCCAATCCTCCACTATTGTGCCATGGGAAGTCATTTCTAATCAGCCCTGTACACTGAGGTCACTTGCCCATCAAGCCCTGCCACTGGGCAGATTTATGAGCATTGAAGATGATATATGCAAACAGATTGGATAACAGAGCTTTAGATATAGTCACTTTTTATTGTAAAACTTTTAATAACTTCTTCCACTTAGTTCAAAATATGGGAAGATATTTTGGTAAGTGTATATAGAAATACACATTTTCCCTTTTGCCTCAGGCTTCAGTACAACTCCTTATGGCACTGCCTAGCAACACACAGGTGGAGGTGAGTGGCAGCAGAGCCTTTGGATGGAGACTTGAAAAGATTATGTTGCACTTTCTAGGCAACATAGTCTCCACTCAACCTGCTTCACTTATTTGGCCTTATTTGCATTCTTTCTACTCATCTTTTAAGTGTTTGTGAGCCCCAGAATTAGAGCTGAGCACTTTTCTTTTCCCTAGATGATCTCCTCCAGAGACTGAAATTATGGATTTAAAAATGCCATCTATATGCAGTAACTCTCAAATATATGTGTTCATTCCTGACCTTTCCTTTGAGCTCCAGATTTAAATACTATGATACTTGATATTCTACTAGGATGACTGATATGATTTTTTATTTGACCTATTAAAAACAGAAGAATTTTTGATTTTTTTCAAATCTGTTTCTTCTCCTATCTTCCCCATCTCAGCAAATGATACCACTATCCTTCCAGTTATTGAGATTAAACATCTAAAGGTCCTCTTTGATTTATCTAATTTCATCCTCCACCTTTAAACCATTAAGAAGTACTAAAGAAAAAAAATAGAAATCTAGTCATTTCTTTCCATCTCTATTGCTACTACCATGGTCCAAGATATAACTATCTCCTTTCCTAAGTGTTGGAAAAGTCTTTCAATTGGTCTTTCTATTAACTACGCACTTCATCCCTACCCCATTCTATTTTCCATTTAACAACCAAACTGATCTAAATAATAAATCAGATTGTTACTGCCTTCTTAAAAACCTTTCCCCTGCTCAAAAAGTCTTTCTGTTGTGATTAGACTCAATTCATACTCCTTATATGACCTATAATACATATGCTATGATCCTGCATCATCATACTCCAACAACATTTGCTTCCATAGTCTCAGAAACACTTGAGACCCAATCAATCTCTCCTAGAGGTCTTTTCTTTTATATTCTCTAGGCCTGTTTTACTCTCTCCCCAGATCCTCACATGGTTAGTTTCTTCCCATCATTCAGAACTTAGCTCACGTCTGACCTCCACACACAGACTTCTCTCATCAGCCTATCTACAATAGTTCCTTTGGCTGTTCTTTCTCATGTCAACTCCTGTCTTGTGAAATTACCCTGCTTATGTTATTGCTTATTTATTTTTTCTTTCGTCAGGTGGAGTTCACTGATACATTCCCAGAACCTAGATTAGTGCTAAGTAATAAGAGATGCTCAATAAAATTTGCTGAATGAATGCCTATGTCCATGAATAAGTAAATGAGATCAACAAATAGAAGGCTCTTTATCTCAAGAAGACCTTAACAAGGATCATTAGCTGTTATAAACTAATAAACCATCCAAATTAATTTTGCTCCAGAAACACAAGGCTTAGTTTTTAAAACAGCTATTTCCATAAGCTCATTTCAGAGTGAACTATTTCACTTCAGAGAACATACAAATCCTTACTTAAAACCAACTGAAACAGCATCTGGCTCCTGGAAACTGACCTTAGAGAAAATGTAGAGTCAACAACAACCATATGAAACTGTGAATTATACAGTGACAAAATGAAGACTTGAAAAGATTATGGTAGCAGCTGGTGAAACTTTTAGAGAACAAAAAGATGCTCTTGCAGCTTTTATCTGTGACTTTTGTTTTTCAGTCTTTTTAGAGAGCACCGGTCTCTGTCTACATTTATGTTTCCCAAATGACAGAGGCTATCTAGCCACCACAGAATGTGGCCACCAAAAACAGAAATAACACCAGAAGACAAATTGTTTTAAACAAATTTGGTCATCTCATTGTGATCCTCCTAAACTGTTAGGAAAGCACAAGATGACATTTTTAATTGTTCTGTCTTCATCTCTTTATGTGTTTTGGCATATCACCACATGTGATCTCCAAAAACAGTTTTATTCATATATGTAAAATGTGTAATAAAATTCACCAATTTCAAGCATACAATTTAAATGATTTTTAGCAGGTTTACTGGGTGATGCAAACATAGCCATAAATCAGTTTTAGCACATCTTCATCCTCCCCCAACAAAAGATCCCTCATGCCCATTGACAGTTAATCTAGCTTCCCACCCCTAGATCCAGGCAATCACTAAGCTACTTTCTAACTCAATAAATTAGCCTTTTCTGAACATATCATATAAATTATATCCTTCTTATAATTAGCATAATTTTTTTAGGTTTATCCATGATGGAGAATTTGTAAGTAGTTCACTATTTTAATTGTTGAATAATATTCAATTATATGAATATAACACATTTTGTCTATTAACTAGTTGACATTTGGGTCGTTTTTAGTTTTTGGCTATTGTAAATAATGCTGCTATGAGCATTCTCATACAAGCCTTTGTGTGGACCTGTTTTCATTTCTCTTGGATAGATACCAAGGAGTGGGGCTGCTGGCTTGTATGGTAGTTTCATGTTTAACTTTTTGAGAAACTTCCAAACTGTTTTCAAAAATAGCTACATTTTACATTCCCACCAGCAATGTATGAGGGTTTCCATTTCTCTACATTCTCACAAACATTTGTTACTGTAATTTATTATAGTCATTCCAGCAGGGGTGAAATGGTGTCTCATTGTGGTTTTAATTTGCACTTCTCTAAGGAGTAATGCTGTTGAGCATTTTATCTGCATGCTCAGTAGCCATTTCTGTATCTTCCCTGGTAAAATATGTTTATATATTTTGCCCAATCTTGACTGGGTTATTTATCTTATTGAGTTGTACAAGTTATTTGTATATTCTGGATGCAAGTCCTTTATCAGCTATGTGTTTTGACCCCATCTATTGCTTGTATTCTTATTTTCAGACTTAAAGTGAAAAAGTTTTGAATTTTGATGAAGTTCAACCTATCATTTTTTCTTTTGTGGGCTGAGTCTTTGGTCATATGTAAGAAATATTTGCCTAACCCAAGGTCTCAAAGATTTTCCACAATATTTTATTCTAAAAGTTGTATTGTTTTAGCATACATTTAAGACTATGATTTTTATGTATGGCATAAGGTTAAGGGTATAAGTTCATCTTTTTTTTGCATGTGGATATTCAAGTGGACCAGTGACCATTTGTTGAAAAGATTATCCTTTCCCCAATGACTTTTCTTGGCATATTTGTCAAATATCAATTAGCTATAAAGATTTATTTCTGAACTCTTGTGTTTCATTGACCTATATGTCTACCCTTATGCCAGTACCATTCTGTCTTAATAATCGTTATTAATAGTAAGTTTTGAAATTGGGAAGCAAAAGTCTTCCAACTTTGTCTTTCTCAAAATAGTTTTGTCTATTCTGTGTGTTTTGCATTTCTACATAAATTTTAGTATCTGCTTGTCAATTTATGCAAAAAGGCCAGCCAGAATTTTGATGGGGACTGTATTGTATCCAGAGCTCAATTAGTGGAGAATTTTCATCTTAATATTGAATCTTCCAATCCACAAAGATGGAACATCTCTCCATTTATTTAGGTCTTCTTTAATTGCTTTCAGCAAAGTGTTGTAATTTTCAATGTACAAGTCTTACACTTCTTTTGTTAGTCATACCTGACACTGGGAAGAAAAAGAGGTTTAATTGGACTTACAGTTCCACATGGCTGGGGAGGCCTCAGAATCATGGCAGGAGGTGAAAGGCATTTCCTGAGTTATTTGACTCAGTTAATGTTATCTTCAAGGAACAGGTTTCTTCTTCCTCTCCTTTATTCATTCTGCAATTTTGGCTTCATCATCAGAATGTTATAAACATTTCTTTTACAATTCTAGCAACACATTGACATGCAACAACTTCTAGGGAAAAAAAATGACAGAGCATAACTTCCAACACAAACTCTCTGTATACTAATACTTTGCATATCCAGTTAGAACAAATTCAGATGAAGAGGCAGACAAAACATGAGACAGAAATAAATAAATGTTGATCTGATTTTATTCTGCATAAAAAAGAGGATGGCTGGGGTAGATTGTATTATTGACCAAAATATTTACTGCTCCTTGTAGAAGGATTACAGATTCTCATATCCTTTATCTTTGATGTCATACTTGGCTACATGATTTAATTTGGCCAAGTGTACATCTCACTTCCAAACATAAGCCATAAAACTCACTGAATGGTTCTATTGCATTCTTTTCCTTCTGCCACAATACAAAAAACAAACAAACAAAAGAAAACAAAAAACAGAAAAAAGAAACACAATGTCCCAAATAGAAGCTGTTTGGGAATGAAGGTGATGGGAAAAGCCACAGCTAGCCCTTGAAAAACAAGCAAAGTAAGAAATAAATCTTTGTTAATTATTATGAGTTTGTGAAATTTGGAAATTGTTTGTTAGCACTTTATAACTTTGTATAAGTTGACTGACATAGAAATTGGTACCAGGAGTGGGGTGCTGCTTGAACAGAACTTCACATGGCATTGGCTTTGGGATTAGGCAGCAGGTGGAAGGGAGATGGTTACTGGCAGATAGAAACAGGTGATATGTTTTGCAGTAGCAAAACTTTGGGGAAAATTGATACCCACACTTTAAAAGTTAGATAATGGAAACAATAAGCATGTGGCCTTAGGTGAAAAAGTTGAAATAACAAATGTTAGGGGCACATTTTCTTGCTGTTGCCTGCATTCATCAAGCAAAACAAACAATTCAGAAAAGAACTGGCCAGTGTGCAAGCAGAAATGAAAGAGAGAATATCAGAATTTCTGAGAGTTGCAGAATTGGAAAATGCAATCAGTTCTCAAATCTCACTACTAAGCTCTAACTATAAATCTAGAATTGAGGAAACTTTAAGTTCAATACTTAATGTAAACATTGCATTCAACAAATACCTGAATAATTAAGATGGCATTCAGTAAGTCATTTTAGTTGAAAAGGATAGCTTTGGAAAGAGGTAAAGATGTGATTATGCACAAAACCAATTAATTATCCACATATCAGTTATATGTCTATAGAGACAGTGACATGTCTAGAGATAGAGATGAAAAAACTTGACATGACTATTAGCACATGGAATTGACAAGAATCAAACATTAAATCTAAGATGTTTATGAGAAATTTTGTACTGACAAAAGAGCCATATGCTGCATTAAAAGATGCTGTTTCAGACTTAAATCAACTTTTACATTACAACTTTCATGAGTAGGAGGGAAGCTGAGGAAGCCACAAAACCCCCAAGGAAGGCATATTCTCCAGTCTCCTTTTCAGATGTGGCCAAGAAGGATCATGAAAAAGAAGGTGAGCAAAAAGCCATGGAAAAAAATGTCCTCAGAAGCTACTCTTAGGGAGCATAAACAGTGACTAATCAAGAAACATGCCTCACCCCCAGGTTAAGCGGCCCTTATGGAGTCTGTAGGATTTCAGAACATATATGACCTAATGACTGTTATGCCTCCCATTCTTCCCCTTTCAAGAATGAGAGACTTTATTCCAATTTGTTGAAATGAAATTACCCGTCCCTGTTCCACCTTTGTATATTAAACTTATGGAAAATAGATAATTCACCTTTTTTAGCTCTTAAGTCTCTGGATCAGAGGAACCACATTCATGCTTTATAGAGAGACTATCACAATATCTTGAACTTTGAGCCTGATACTATGATTGAATGGGATGATTGAGTTGTCTTCTTTAGGTAGAGAATGAGTATATTTTGCATGTAGAAGAGAAGCAATGAAAAACCAAATATCACATGTTCTTATAAGTAGGAGCTAAGCTATGAGGACACAAAGGAATAAGAATAATATAATGGGCTTTGGGGATTGTTGGGAAGGTTGGAAGAGGAATAAGAGATAAAAGACTACATATTGGGTACAGTGTACACTGCTCTGATGATATGTGCACTAAAATCTCAGAAATCACCACTAAAGAACTTACCTATGTAACCAAAACCCACCTGTACCCTATAAACTATTGAAATTTTTAAAAATTTAAGTTAAAAAAAAGAAAAAAACCACAAACACATTGTATAGCTGTACAAAAATATTTTTTCTTTATATCCTTATGCTATAAGATTTTTTCTACTTTTAATTTTTTTGTTTACTTTTTAAACGTTTTTGTTAAAAATTAAGACACAAACACACACATTAGCCTAAGTCTGCACAGGGCCAGGATCATCAAGACACCACCATGCTGCAGAAATTTTTCAGCCCCATTGCAATCTTATGGGACCACCATTATACGTGGTCACGACAATCAGTTGTTGACCAGAACATCATTATGCAGCACCTGAATGAATTTCTGACCTTTGGGTTCTTTAAATACATGTATGGAGGCCATCATATACGAAGGAATACTTTGTTTCTATAATGAATTCCAAAGTCTAAAAAGTTAGAAAAAGACATCTTTTAGGGCAGGGCCTGACTCAACTCTTATCTGCCCACCCAAATCTACACAAATTATTACCATCCTTTCTTGTTAAATATATGTAACATCTGAATAAGTGATACTCTTATCTCAAAATACAACTAGAAAACCTGCAGTTCCCACTACTCTGAATAAATGACACTATTATAAAAATTATCTCAAAATTTTTAACTCAAAATTTCAAAAATGATGCTATTATCTCAAAATTCAGCTAGAAAACTTGCAGTTCCCAATACACTCAGTTTAAATTAACTTTATAATACACAAGCCCTGTAAACTATATTCATATTTGCATGCATTCCCAAATTAAAATAATTTGTTATAGATTAAAAGCCAAAATGCATCCTTTGGGTTTCTTTTATACAAATGGTTTTTAATATCATATATTGAATATTTTTTATACACCAAAGAAGCTTCTAAATTAAATCCATTCTGTTCGCAGCATGTTGCAACTAAATACAACTATCTGAGGCAAAAAAGGAGACAGGTTGCCCATAACAATCTACATTTTGGTTGAATATGGCAACAAAACGAAGTGGTTGTTAGAGCACTAATGGCATATCTATCAGTATATTCCAACTTGCAATGGAAATCAATATGTGTAAATTTCATATTTTATTGGATTAACATTATTTATAACACTATCTAGGTAGGTGTTCTTATATGTTGAAAAGTTTACCTAAGATTATATTATAAAGAAAATCATATTCCCAGCACTGGTTCTACTGTTTATAAACAGGATTTCTTTCTGGCAAACTAAAGAATGAATTCCTAAACAAGTAAATAAACAGAAAACAAAGCTGCCAAAATCTCTTTGCAGATTTACATTTCTCCATTTAGTGTTTACATTTTACCCTAAAGGACTTAGAAGGAATATTACTGTGAAAAATACAAGGACTGGAAAAAGCCCAAACAAGACAATGAAAGAGATAAACAAATGAGGGGAAAAAGTGAGGAGGGTAAACTAAAAAGCTAAAAAACTTCAGTAAGTGTTAAGTAACCTCATTCTAATGTCATATCAGGAGAGTAGCAGATTGCCTAAGCAATACAACACAGAGATTAATTTTTGCTCTATACAAGTCTGAGCCCTATTTTCAATAGAACCATTTATTATCTAAATATAGTTACATTTAATTTCAATTTAGCTGAATGCATTATCCACAATTATCCACTTGAAAGATTGTATGTAGTCTCCTGCCTTTGCTATTAAAATTGTCAGGCCAACCGAGAAAGAGTAGAACTAGGTAGAAACCAAAGATAGTGATGGACAGTACCAGTGCTTGTGTATTTCCAATCACATCCCCAGCAAATGCAGCACAACATCAGTCACTTGAACACGGGATCTGAATTATAAAATATTTTTAAATAATCATGTTTTGTACTTTAGATATATAAAATAAAGCTAGTTGATGACAGCGGCAGCAAAAAAGATATAATTTTGAGGCCAAGCGCAGTGGCTCACTCCTGTAATCCCAGCACTTTGGGAGGCTGAGGCAGGTGGATCACGAGGTCAGGAGATCGAGACCATCCTGGCTAACACGGTGAAACCCTGTCTCTACTAAAAAATAGAAAAAAATAGCCAGGTGTGGTGGTGGGCACCTACAGTCCCAGCTACTCAGGAGGCTGAGGCAGGAGAACGGCGTGAACCCGGGAGGTGGAGCTTGCAGTGAGCCGAGATCCCATCACTGCACTCCAGCCTGGGCAATAGAGCAAGACTCCGTCTCAAAAAAAAAGATATGATTTGGGGTAAATATGTTTCGACATGCAGCATATTATATGCAAGTGGTACATCTTTTACTCTGCACTCTCACCCCCATGCTGATAGCCACATTTAAAAATTTCATCGAGGCTGGGCATGGTGGCTCATTCCTGTAATCCCAGCACTTTGGAAGGCCAAGGTGGGCTGATCACCTGAGGTCTGGAATTCGAGACCAGCCTGGCCAACATGGTAAAACCCCGTCTCTACTAAAAATACAAAAATTAGCCAGGCATGGTGGTGTGCACCCATAATCCCAGCTACTCGGGAGGCTGAGGTAGGAGAATCACTTGAACCCAGGAGGCGGAGGTTGCAATGAGCCAAGATTGCACCACTGCCCTCCACCCTGGGCAACAGAGCAAGACTCCATCTCAAAAAAAAAAAAAAAATTCATCCATTCCATTCTACAAGATAAGTCACCTCCTCCCAGAAGGCCTAATTTATACATCTCATGGCATTTTTCAAAAGGCAGTGCAGGCAATTTAGCATGGGCTTACCTCTTAATGTATGACTTTGAGCAAGTTGCTTATTCTGTCTCTGCCCTATGGTTGTGAGAATTAGAAGAATGAATGTACGTAAGGCACCTAGATTAGGTCCTCACACATATTAGTTCTTGGTTAATTTTAGCTCTCTTAATTGGAGAGAAAGCAGAGGATAAAGCTGCATTGTTGACTGTTGTATTCCATACCCAACACAGCATCTGGCATCTAGTGGCTCTTAAATATTACCTTTGAATGAAAAAAGACCTCTTTCTGGAATACTTATAATTAGAGGGTGAAAGGAGGAAGAAGAGCCAGCAAAATAGTTTCAGATGGAGGTAAGCAGTTAACAGTTTTTAAAACTGAAGAAAGTTCAGAATCTGAGCTTCTGAGGGTAGGGGTGGTGGCACTTGATTCTATGGTCAGTGAATTAAAGCAACTTGTTTCCCCTGGGGATTATATTAGAAGAAAATGGATCACAGTAATAAACTATAAACAGACCCAAAATCTCTGGTTAAATCTGGTTAATACAAACTGTTCATCAGGAAAGAGTAGCAAATTTATTACCATAAAGTGTTGTGTAATAAATACGGCTAGAATATACTTTAGATATGTCCAAAGACCATTAAAAATGGTTTTACAGAAAGTTTGTTAAAACTTCAGTCTTTTCATGAAAGGCTGCCTTACCCAAATTATCGGTGACGAGACCTTTATCTTGAAATACTTTCTTTGACCTTTTCTTGGTTTTTCAAGGGCTTTTCCGTTAATTAAGATGTATTTTTTAAAAAAATGTGGGTTTGAAGATGGTGGACAGGCGGCAGGACTAACTTGCAGCTCCCACTCAGACAGACAGAGCAGCACAGGGACGCTCATACAGTGAACTTTTGCTTTAAGAACTACCGCAGGAACATACCAGGAGAGCCAAGGGAATCCACAGACCCTTTGAAGGAAGTGGTTTGCCGCTGCAGACTCTGTGAGACAGCCAAAGAACTGTTGAGTGCCCAAAGCGTGAGCAGCGGGGAAAAATCCGCCCCTAAACACACATCCTCATTGCGGACCTGAAAGTCCAGATTACAGGAGAAGGATCTGACCTTACCTGTAGCTGAGATGAATTTAGGGAGCCAAGTGAAATACAGACGAAGAGGAAGCAGCAGGAAGAGCAGTGTGGGCCCTCTTGGTCCCCAGGGAAGCCATTTCTGACTTTCCCTCACAGGAGTCTTTGGGGACGGCTGCCAGTGGAATTGGGGAAGGACCACAGGAAGAAGGAAACTTACAGCTAAACTTTGTAATAATTTTGACTGAACAAGAATTTTCCTTGACAGAATCTCAGGGAGGGAGGCAAAAGGGGAGAACAGATATGAGCACAGAAGCTGTGGCAGGCAGGGAGGTGTGAAACCTGAAAGCCCTACTTGCTTTCTCAGTGGAGAGGCTTGTACCCTTTGACAGAATCTCAGCCCTGCTCACTGGCTGCCTGGATATAAACACGGTGCTGTTGGTGAGGCACAGTGGAAGTGAAACTGGCCTTTCTGTCTATGTGGGAGCTGGATGAGGCCTGTTACTGCTAGCTTTCCCTCACTTCCCTAGTGACCTGTATGACACAGCACAGGAGCCATAATCCTTCTGGGAACACAACTCCATTGGTCTGAGAATCACACCCCCGTCCCCCACAGTGGCCATAGAAAATCCCCCACCCCAAGGAAAATCTGAGCTCAAACACACCTAATCCTGCCCCAACCTGATGATCTTTCTCTATTCACCCTGGTAGCCAAAGACAAAAGACATAATCTTTCAAGAGCCCTACGGCCTTATCCACCACCTCAGAAACCTGAATACTTATCTAGGCAACCCTAGGGTAAACTTGTTTCCTCCCAGGAAGCCCTCTGCTGATGCTCTCTTGAAAGCTCCACCTCCTGGCTGGAGACCAACCAACATAAAACATTACAGCAACTCATAAAAGAACAACCCTGCTCCAAGAAAGGAGAAAATAACAACTAATTTCATTGCCTGTAACAACCTGGCTAACCAGAGATCCTGAGTCTGTCCACGTGACAACTTTACTGCCAGCACAATCAGCACTGGAAGTGGCTCACTAAACAAAACTACAACTAAGGACTCATTTCACTCCCCTCCTACCTCCACCTGAGCATGTGCTAGGATCCACAGCTGAGAGACCTGGAGATCTGAAGACAGATCACATCACAGGACTCTTTGCAGACACTCCCCAGTACCAGCCTGGAGACTGGAAGCTCTGCTGGGTGGCTAGATCCAGAAGGGAAATAACAATCACTGCAGTTCAGCTCCCAGGAAGCCCCATCCCTAGGGATGGGGAGACTACCACATCAAAGGAGCACTCCGTGGACAAAAGAATCTGAACAGCCCCTGAGCCCCAGATCTTTCCTCTGACATAGTCTACCTAAATGGGAAAGAATCAGAAAAACAATTTTGGTAATATGACAAAGCAAGATTCTTTAACACCCCCAAAAGATCACACTAGCTCACCAGCAATGGATGCAAACCAAGATGAAATCTCTTGAATTGGCAGAAAAAGAATTCAGAAGGCCAATTATTAAGCTACTCAAGGAAGGACCAGAGAAAGGTGAATACCAACTTAAAGAAATAAAACAAAAAGATACAGGATATGGACAAAAAAATCTCCAGATAAAGAGACAGCGTAAATAAAAACCACAATCTCTGGAATTGAAGGTCACACTTAGAGAAATGCAAAATACACTGCAAAGTCTCAACAACAGAATCAAACAAGTAGAAGAAAGAACTTCAGAACTCAAAGACAAGGCTTTTGAATTTACCCAATCCAGCAAATACAAAAAAAAAAAAAGTTCATTTTTTAAAATTCTAAGTCTCCAAGAAGTTTGAAATGATGTTAAACAACCAAACCTAAGAATTGCTGTTCCCAAGGAAGAAGATAAATCTAAAAGTATGGCAAACATATTTAAGGGAATAATTAAGGAAAACTTCCCTGCCCCTGCTAAAGATCTAGACATCCAAACACAAGAAGCTCAAAGAACATCTGGAAAATTCATTGCAAAAATATCACTGCGTAGGCACATAGTCTTCAGGTTATCTGAAGTCAAGATGAAGGAAAGAATCTTAAGAGCTGTGAGGCAAAAGGATCAGGTAACCTATAAAGGAAAACCTATCAGATTAATAGCAGATTTCTCAGGAGAAACCCTACAAGCTAGAAGAGACTGAGGTCCTGTCTCTAGCCTCCTGAAACAAAACAATTATCAGCCAAGAATTTTGCATCCAGCAAAACTACACTTCATAAATGAAGTAAAGATAGTCTTTTTCAGACAAACAAATGCTGAGAGAATTCACCACTACCAAGCCAGCACTACAAGAACTGCTAAAAGGAGCTCTAAATCTTGAAACAAATCCTCAAAATACACCAAAATAGAACCTCCTTAAAGCATAAATCTCAGGGGACCTATAAAACAATAACAAATAACAAAATTGAAAAACAAAAACAAGGTATTCAGGGCAACAACTAGCATGATGAATAGAATAGTACCTTCATACTGAATGTAAATGGCCTAAATGCTCCACTTAAAAGATGCAGAACGGCAGAATGAATACAAATCCACCAACCAAGTATCTGCTGTCTTCAAGAGACTCACCTAACACATAATGACTGACAGAAACTTAAGGTAAAGGGGTAGAAAAAGATATCCCATGAAAATGTACACTAAAAGCAAGCAGGAGTAGCTATTCTTCTATCAGACAAAACAGACTTTAAATCAACAACAGTTTAAAAAGACAATAAGGAACATTATACAATGATAAAAGGATTAGTCTAACAGAAAAATATCACAGTTGTAAATCAATATATACCTAATACTTGAGCTCCCAAATTTATAGAAAAATTAACACTAGACCTAATAAATGAGATAGATGGCAACACAATAATAGTGGGGGACTTCAATGCTCCACTGACAGCACTAGACAGATCATCAAGACAGAATGTCAACAAAGAAACAATAGACTTAAACTACACCCTAGAAAAATGGACTTAACAGATATTTAAAGAATAGATGCAGAATATACATTTTATTCATCAGCACAAGGAACATTCTCCAAGATAGACCATATGATAGGCCACAAAACAAGTCTCAATAAATTTAAGAAAATCAAAATTATATCAAGTACTCCCTCAGACCACAGTGGAATAAAACTGGAAATCAACTCCAAAAGAAGCCTTCAAAACCATGCAAATACATGAAAATTAACCTGCTACTGAATGATTGTTGGATCGACAATGAAATCAATATGAAAATTTAAAAATTATTTGAACTGAATGATAATAGTGACACAACCTATTAAAACCTCTGGGATACAGCAAAAGCAGTGCTAAGAGGAAAGTTCATGGCATTAAACGACTAACTCAAAAAGTCTGAAAGAGCACAAATAGACATTCTAAGGTCACATCTCAAGAAACTAAAGAAGCAAGAACAAACCAAACCCACACCCAGAAGAAGAAAAGGAATAACCAAGATCAGAGCAGAACTAAATGAAATGAAAACAAACAAACAAAAAACCCCACAAAAGATAAATGAAACAAAAAACTCATTCTTTGAAAAAATAACCAAAACTGAAAGACTATTTGTAAGATTAACCAAGAAAAGAAAAGAGAAGATCCAAATAAGCTTGTTAGAAATGAAACAGGAGATATTACAACTGATACTTCAGAAATACAAAAGATCATTCAAGGCTACTATGAACACCTTTACGCAAACAAACTAGAAAACCTAGAGGAGATGGGTAAATTCCTAGAAATATATAACCTCCTACATTAAACCAGGAAGAAATAGAAACTATGAACAGATGAGATTGAAGTGAGACTGAAATGGTAATAAAAACACTGCCAACCAAAAAAATTCCAGAACCAGACCAATTCACAGCTAAAGTCAGCTGAATTCTCTCAAACACTCAGAGAATAACTGGTACCAATCCTATTGACACTATTCCAAAAGATAGAGAAAGTGGGAATCCTCCCTAAATCATTTTGTGAAATCAGTATCACCCTAATAACAAAATCAGGACAGGACATAACAACAACAACAACAAAAACTACAGACCAATGTCTTTGATGAACACAGATGCAAAAACCTTCAACAAAATACTTGCTAACCAAATCCAACAGCATATCAAAAAGATGATCCACCATTATCAACTGAGTTTCATACCAGGGATGCAGGGATGGTTTAACATATGCAAGTCAATAAATGTGATACACCACATAAACAGAAGTAAAAACAAAAACCACATGATCATCTCAATAGATGCAGAAAAAGCATTTGACAAAATCCACCATCGCTTTACGATAAAACCCTCAGCAAAATCAGCATAGAAGGGACATACCTCAAGGTAATAAAAGCCATCTATGACAAACCCACAGCCAGCATCATACTGAACGGGGAAAAGATGAAAGCATTCCCCCTGAGAACTGGAACAAGACAAGGATGGCCACTTTTACCACTTCTATTCAACATAGTACTAAAAGTCCTAGCCAGAGCAATCAGACAAGAGAAAGAAATAAAGGGCAACCAAATTGGTAAAGAGGTAGTCAAACTGTCACTGTTTGCTGATGATATAATCATATACCTAGAAAACCCTAAAGACTCATCCAAAAAGCTTCAGAACTGATAAGTGAATTCACTACAGTTTCAGGATACAAAATCAATGTATGCAAATCAGTAGCTCTGCTATACACCAACAACAACCAAGCTGAGAATAAAGTCAAGAATTCAACCCCTTTCACAATAGCTGCAAAAAAAAAAACAAAAAAAAACTTAAGAATATACTTAACCAAGTAGGTAAAATATTTCTACAAGGAAAACTACAAAACACTGCTGAAAGAAATCATAGATGACAGAAATAAATGCAAACAAATTCCATGCTTGTGGATGGGAAGAATCAATATTGTGAAAATGATGATACTGCCAAAAACAATCTACAGATTCAATGCAATTCCCTTCAAAATACCACCATCATTCTTCACAGAACTAGAAAAAAATCCTAAAATTCATATGGAAACAAAAAAGAACCTGCATAGCCAAATCAAGACTAAGCAAAAAGAACAAATCTGGAGGCATCACATTACCCAACTTCAACCAATACTTGAAGTCCACAATCACCAAAACAGCATGGAACTCGTATAAAAATAGGACATGGCACAATGGAACAGAATGGAGAACCCAGAAATAAAGCCAAATGCTTACATTCAACTGATCTTTGAGAAAGCAAGCAAAAACATAAAGTAGCGAAAGGACATCCGATTCAACAAATGGTGCTGGGATAATTGGCAAGCCACATGTGGAAGAATGAAACTGGATCCTCATCTCTCACCTTATACAAAAATCAACTCAAGATGGATCAAAGACTTAAATCTAAGACTTTAAACCATAAAAATTCTAGAAGATAACATCAGAAAAACCCTTCTAGACATTGGTTTGGGCAAAGACTTTATGACCAAGAGCCCAAAAGCAAATACAACAAAAACAAAGATAAATAGATGGAACTTAATTAAACTAAAAAGCTTCTGCACAGCAAAAGAAATAATCAGCAGAGTAAACAGACAACCGACAGAATGGGAGACTATATTTGCAAACTATGCATCTGACAAAAGACCACTATCCAGCATCTACAAGGAATTGAAACAAATCAGCAAGAAAAACAATCCCATTAAAAAATGGACAAATGGTATGAATAGACATTTTTCAAAAGAAGATATACAAATGGCTAACAAGCATATGAAAAAATGTTCAACATCACTAATTATCAGGGAAATGCAAATCAAAACTACAGTGCAATACCACCTTACTCCCGTAAGAATGGCCATAAGGAAAAAATCAAAAAATAATAAAAGTTGGCATGGATGTGATGAAAAGGAAACACTTTTACACTGCTAGTGGGAATATAAACTAGTACAAGTGCTATGGAAACAGTGTGGAGATTCCTTAAAGAACTAAAAGTAGGTCTACCATTTGATCCAGCAATCCCACTACCAGGTATGCACCGAAAGGAAAAAAGTCATTATATGAAAAAGACACTTGCACATGCACGTTTATAGCAGCACAATTCACAACTGCAAACACATGGAACCATTCCAAATGCCCATCAATCAATAAGTGGATGAACAAAATGTTATATATATAGACACACACACACACACACACACAGACACAGACACACACACACCATGGAATACTACTTAGGCATAAAAAGGAATGAAATAATGGCATTTGCAGCAACCTGGATGGAATTGGAGACCATTATCCTAAGGGAAGTTACTCAGGAATGGAAAACTAAACATCATATGTTCTCACTCATAAGTGGAAGCTAAACTATGAGGATGCAAAGGCATAAGAATGATACAATGGACTTTGGGGACTTGGAGGAAAGGGTGTGAAGGGAATGAAGGATAAAAGACTACACATTGTGTATAGTGTACACTGCTCAGGTGATGGGCATACCAAAATCTCAGAAATCACCACTAAAGAACTTATCCATGTAACCAAACACCACCTGTTTCCCAAAAACCTATTGAAATAAGAAATAATAATAATGGCTATGATTCATATGTGTTCTGATAATGTGTTCTGAATGTGTTTGTATGCATTAGGCACACACTATCAGCACGCATGCAGAAGTCTGTGAATGGAAAGAAAATATCCTTTCCATTAACTTATCAGAAACACAAAAAACATCAGACATCAGAAGACCTTGCAAGATGAACATCCTGGATTCCCTTCTACTGCCTTTTTCCCACTTCGCATTTATCTTGTCTTCTCTCTTCTTTGTAGCTTTTTCTATCCCTCTGAACTCCCTCCTGGGTTCCAGCTCCATCCTAGAAGCATAGCTGAAGGACAATTCTAAGTTTCACCTGTCTCTCTATCCTAGTGGTCATGGTAGGTCCTTCCCCTGGGCCCTGGGGGAAGAGGTGGGTGAGGTGGGGTTGAGAAGTCTTTCGGGTTCTTCACACTGGAACTTCTATGAGATAAATAGACTTTTCTCTACATATTATTGACTGTGTTCCATAGCTTAATGGCATTTAATATGCTAAACAAAATATCTGCCTCCTATGGGGTGAGAAAGGGTAAAAGAGAGAAGGAAATCCCATTCTTCTGCACATATTCTTGTTAGTAAAATATAAGCTAGTACTAGGGCACTTGAGTGGAAGTGGAACTCAGATGCTTTTGGACAATTAAGTTAGACAACTTCCCTCTCTATGTGTTCTAATTTGAATTAAGATTAGATATTTTAGGGGACTGGTGTGAATTTCTTCATACACATAACCTATTTGCATCTGGTGGTTTTCATGAGGGCCAAGAGCCTCCCAGGAGAAAAATATTTAAACTCTGTTGAGATATGTATGCCTACCTGACAGCGCTATGCCTAACTGACAGAAAATTGGGGAAATCAGATTTTAGGAGGGGCTTCAGAAAAGAATTCACCATTAGGGAAGAATATACAATGAGTTAGATGAGTAACAGGACCTGAAATGATAAGGAAATATTGGTATGGGTAGGGCAAATAGTCAAACTTGTCCCAACCCAACCACCCTCATGGAATAGGCCTGTGAGTGTGTGTGTGTGTGTGTGTGTATGTATGTATGTATGTGTGAATTTTTTTAAATTACAGAACTTTGGGACCCAGTCAGCTTCGCTGTGGGGACTTCCCCACCCCAAACACATTATCTTACCTGGAAAAGACATCTTTCCCTTGGTAAATGAAAGAAGATACACATTGAAAAATCAGTATGGACAATGATGGTGGTAGGCAGTGTAAGTGGTACTCAGGGTGACAGTGTAGGTCACTTTATTTAAATAGTTCCAGTTGGGGTCTGGGCTTCAGAGTTAGGTCTGGACTAGCTGCATCATTTGAGTACAATAGCTTTATTGCTAACCACTGAATATTGGGGCTCAAATAATTCTGCAGAAAGACTTTTCTTCTTCCAATCCTGGCAACTGAGTGAAATTCACAATAACCATTCAGTTTGCTTCCTAAGAATAAAAACACAAAATTCTAGATTTACTGGTGTTAATGCCCCCCAGCCAAAGAACATTAGGGATATATCAGTAGTTGAAGAAGTTGGGTTCATTACTCATTGCAACAAGGAAGAAAATACACCATTGGGGAACCTTGGGTATGCTAGTAAGAGGATGTTAGAACTTATTATAGGATTTGGGCTTATGTTAGCTGATTTAGGGGAGGGTTTAGGTAAGTAGAGCTTTGCTCTGGATTGGGTCCTGTCAGGAACCATGGGTATTTCAATGATTGGGAATATTAATAAATCTTATGTATAAGACAGGAAGAATGAAGTAAGGCTTAGCTATAATTGGTAAAGAAGCAGCAGTCACCCATATTAACCAGGATAGGGAAATGTTTAGTCATCTTTTTGATTTGGACAATATTCATGTTTTTGTCTTGATTCATCATGGTCACAGAGTGGCTTTGTATGATGTTGATATTCTGTGAAACTGTTCGTGTTCAGTAACAATAGCAACAACAAAACACCAAAACCTAGCTGTGAGTGTCAGGCCAGCTTCCAGATGTCTTTGTTTCACTGGTGACATTAGCGAAAGCAGTTACATTCTAATTTCAACAACTTCAAACATGGCAGGTATTCTTTGGCAATAGTGGTAACAGTGGCAACTAAGTGGAATCCTTCATAAAAATGTTTGGTCTGAGAAAAAAATGCAGTCAAGTAATCACTTCTGAAGTGATTCCTGGCTACTTAGTATCCTCTTAAAGATCCTGGAAATACACGGGCATCCAATAACATTGGATTTCCTGTTACTAAGCAGGTAAGAGCTTAAAGAATTCAGGCTTGAATATTAAGAGTTAATGAGGCTGGGCGCAGTGGCTCATGCCTGTAATCCCAGCACTTTGGGAGGCTGAGGTGGGCAGATCACGAGGTCAGGAGATCGAGACCATCCTGGCTAACACGGTGAAACCCTGTCTCTACTAAATATACAAAAAATTAGCCGGGCGTAGTGGCGGGCGCCTGTATTCCCAGCTACTCAGGAGGCTGAGGCAGGAGAATGGCGTGAACCCAGGGGGCAGAGCTTGCAGTGAGCCGAGATTGCGGCACTGCACTCCAGTCTGGGCGACAGAGCGAGACTCCGTCTCAAGAAACAAAAAAAGGAGTTAATGTAAATCCTGGGATAATGAAAAGGGCCTATGATATTTGAATTACACATATGTACATCAAATCATTTAAAGAATGTTAGAGAACCTTTCTTTCATATTAAATTATTCATGTATAGTTAGAATTTTTACAAAATATGTCTGGTGTCTGTTATTTGTAAAAAAAAAAAAAAAAAAATCATTATAGTGGATATCTCCTTTTGGCTGCCCAATATCCATCTTCCTCCTTCCCTAGAAGAGGACCCAGAGTTTCCTTTGGGAAACAATCCTTCCCCATTCCTAGTCACGTGTTTGGGTGGTACCCCATTCCCAGCCAGTTAATATATCTCATCTCCCTGCTTGCTGGGACTGGTTTAAGAATAAGCACTTAATCTAGCCTTAAGCCTATTTATCTGATCAAAGTGTTTATTTCAGAGATAGGCATATCATCTGAACTGATCCAAATGAAGGTAACTTCAGGACTTTAGCCCCAAATGCTCTATTTAGTGATATCGGAATGTAAAATTGAGAATGCTATAGCCATTTTGTAAACCTAAAGAGAGCCAGCCTAACGACTGAGGCAACCTAGAGGAAGCAGTGTGGAGAAAGGAAACCTGATGATGTTTCTGACCTCTAGATGCAGCTGGATCTACTCTAGTTGTTAAGAAATCAATGCCAAGTCCAATGTCATGAAGTTTTCCCCTTATGTTTTCTTATAAGAGTTTTACAGTTTTAGGTCTTATGTCTTTGATTCATTTTGAGTTAATTCATGTATATACATTTAAAAAGTAAAGCAAGAGTCCAATTTCATTCTTTCTCATGTAAATATACAGTTTTCTACAGCCCTTTTATCACAAATCAACACTAACTGGCTTTAGGTTAATGAAAGTTATCCAAGAAAAACTTGCTACTTAGATCTAACTTTTCTGTTAAAAACCCTCATTGTAAAACAAATTAATACTAAATATCCACTCAATTAATTTATTCCTTTCAAAGATGCATTTGGCAAATGGTCGTTTTTCTAAACCTAAGTGCTTGCTATGTAAAGCTACTTTGTTTAGGAAAGTATTCATACCTAAATATCAAACTACTGGGATAGTTTTTTTGTTTTGTCTTGTTTTCCTGAGAAAGCTTTCAAGTGGTAGCCGGTTTTGGAAATTTTAAATTGATGCATGACTTTTAAAGTACTTGGTCATCTATAGGTACAGGCAAGAAATAGTCCCCATAGGATCTCATGGACCCGAGAAGGGGGAACAACCCATTTGAGGAGAAAATCTAAAAACAGTAAAACCCTCAAAAACTTTCACCATTCCATACTTTCTGGAAAAAAGAAGACACTACTATTTTCAAATCAACTGTCAAATGAATAACTTTGGTATCATTAATTTTTCTTGCTTAAAACTATAAAATAGGCCCAGTTTCAAAGCTTTCCTATCAACTCAACATTATCATTCATAAAGCTATTCCATAATATATAAAAAATTAACACTTCAAGTATTAAACATTTTTAGATTATTGTGCAGCAAATTCTCATGAAACAGATATCTTATTTCTTCCCATCAGCCAAATAATTAGATTACGTACTGTAATCAAAATACCAACTACAACAATATTGTAAATACAGTACATTCTTAGTTCAAAAGATATTATTTCTTGTCAAATTGATAATCATACTCATCTAAGTTGAATGGCTATATTGGCATACGAAGACTGCCACCCTTTAAAAACTGTTTCTAGTCTATTCCATTTTAAATACTATCCAACATCCTTTGATATTAATATACCACCAAATTACTTTATTTTTTTCAAATCACTTTCTTTGTAGAACAAAGACAAGCACTTTACAGCTTGTAAAGTGACTAATCTTAATGTTGTCAAATTAAGTTAAGCAATTTAACGCAATTACTAAATGTACCAACTTCTTAAAAAATTGTAGCAATTAAAGAAATTGTTTCATTGTCTTTTATAGGGAACATAAATAACTTGGTTTATCTTTTATAATGAACATAAATAACTTGGTTTAAGCCAAGTTGTTTGGGCAGGCTGGCTTTTTTCCTTTTTTTCTTTTTTTCAAAATTGTGCTATAGATATCCTTGAAGTCATAGTCAAATCCAAGTTTTTGTTCATAGCTTGCATTCAATCAAATTGAAGAATACTTGCTATTGCAAAGTTGGATTTCCTCCTTTCTCTGATTTTGAATGCATACTGTTAAAGTACTGCACATTCTTATTTTTGCTTTATTGCTACCATTGTCATTGTTAATGGTGGCTCTCACCATAGGCAAAATAACACTGATAAACTTGGGCAGCTTTCAGATTTGCCCATTTCCCGGACAAGCAGTATATCATACTTGCTAATGACAATCCAACTGAGTCTCCTGAACTTGTTAGAAATTAGGACGGTCAGGTGACAATGTTTGGCTTTGGACTATTACTTTCTCTTTAGGAAGTGAGGACATTGAAATAAATGGACACTGTTTCCTTCTAGTCTTAAGTTGAATAAACAGGTGATCAAAACCAAAAACACCTGAGTAATAAGACTTACTGATTCACTGTAATTATTCATTTTCAACTCTGTAGCTCATTTTTTCATTGACAAATTGAGGTTATTAATTCACCCTTTTAGTTGTAGATAAATGATAAACCTATTAATTAACTCATGTAATCATAAGAGGAAGAAAGAAAATAAAGTAGGGCAAAATTGTGGATTTCACTTCAACTATGGTGTCAAAAGACCCTTTTCAGAGACCCAAGTAGATTGTTAGAAGCCTTAAGATGTCCCCTAGATTCTTCCCAGATTCTCATTATACCTTTTGCCATCCTTATTATTAACAGCTGCCCAAAGAAGATATTCACATCAATCCCCTGGAGCATGTAAATGTTTCCTTATTTGGAAAAATTGGTCTTTGGAGATGTGATTAAATTATCTTGAAATAAAGAGATTGCTTTGGATTATCAAAGTTGGCCCTAAATACTATTACAACCTCTTCATAAGAGACACACAGGGAAAACACACAGAAGAGGAGAAGACAATGTGACCACAGAGGTGAGACAGAGACTGGAGAAATGGAGCCACAATTCAAGGGGTGCCAAGAGCTGCCAGAAGCTGATGAGGCAAAGAATGGATTCTCCTCTAAAGCCACTAGAGGAGTGTTGCCCTACTGACACTTTGATTTTGGACTTCTGGCCTCCAGAACTATGAGAGAAAAAATTTCTGTTGTTTTAAGCTACTCCTTTTGAGGTAATGTTACAGCAGCCACAGGAAACTAATATACCCACCCAATGTTACTCCCTGTGATTGAATTCATGATATTTATCACAAGTTGTAATTATTTGCTATTTTATTTATCATCTGTCTCACTCCCCTATGTAAGCTCCATGAAGGTAGGGCCATTCACTGCACACCCAGTCTCTTAGCATAGTATTTGAAATATCTTATGTTCCTAGAAACCATCTGTTAAAAAGAATTAGTGGATAAATGTCCCCCATAGATAAGTCTTGTAAGACAGAGACCATGTCTATCGATCACAATTGTGAAAGCCTCCAGCACAGAGCCTTACAAGAAACTGCTGTTGAACTAAGTTTGCTGGCCTAGAAATCAGGAAGTCTGGATTCTAGACACTATACTGCAATGTATAGCTGTGCCATGGCCCCCACCTCTATTTCCTTCCATCTATTATTTGGCTTAGAATGTTCAAGAAGGTTTGTTCCTTATCTGCTCCTTCTTATCCTTGATAAGGAGCAGGTCCAAATAGCATTCATTTTCGCATCCCTTACATCATCCATAATAGTTGGCATATGATAGGACAATAAATGTTTGAGGTTTTTGGGTGAAGTGGAATGATTCTGGGCTTTAGACTCAAACATAAATGAAACTCAATATTGCATCCTTGAGTAAATTCCTAATCGACTCTGAATCTCAATCTTCTCAAATGAAAGGAGACTAACCCTTACCTCACAGAATTGTGAACCTGTGAGCCACTCAGCCTACAGCAGGAACTTTATGAGTGGTACCTGATTAGCATTAACCTATGCCATTGACCTAACTCAACCATGAGTGCAGCATCAGATAAGAATTCCTAACTGGTGCCATATGACTTTGGCCAAGCCATTTAACCTTTCTGAGCCACAGTTCCTTAGCCAAAAATTGGCAATAGTACCTTCCATGTAAGCAGTGGCTCTGATCTAGAAACTAAATAAAGTAACTTAATAGTTACACTTAAGCGAGTGCTAGTCTCAATAAGCTATTATTTTCTACAAAGAAAATCTTGGCTTCCTAGGGTCTTCTGAAACAATGAAAGGGTCCAGCTGACCCTCTTACTGCCTCAACGAACCCAAATTTGGGAATCTTCTAAGCAAAGGCCGCGTGAGGGTTCCATGAGTCCATGACTGTATTCCTCAGGAACCTACCAGTTATCAGTGTTTACCACGAGGAGAGACCAAACCGATGTGACAGGTACTCTAGAAGAGTCCAGTACCTGGCATAGCCCTAATCCACGCTGAGTTTAGCCTTTTTAGTCGGCAGAGGTCATGACCTAAGGAGAGTGCTGCTCACCGTTTGGACCGCCCACCATTTCTCCAGGAGTCCCGCGGTTGCCTGGGCAACGCTACGTCACCGCGTATCCTCCCGTGCCCGTCGGCGAGAAGCCTAGAGAGCGCAACGCGCAGGCGCCCAGTGGAAACCAATGGGCGCGGCCGGAACGCTGGTGGGGCTCGGCGCTGCTCTTTCGCGGTCGGATTCTGGGGTGGGGCGGCAGCGGGAGCGCGCCCGCTTTTCCTAGGCCAGCGGGCGGTTGTCCGTGGCTCCGCGACTGGGCGCCCCGTCACGTAGGTTACACACACAGTCACTCCCCAGGGACGGCCCGGAGTCCGTCCAGGCAGCTGCGCCCTCCCCAGACCCGGGCACCGCGGAGGCTGGAGCCGCAATGGTGCTGGTCGAGGGCGGGAGATGGAGCTGACCAGGAGCCGGAGGGGCTGAAAAGAGCCTGCCCAAGTCTGGGCCAAGCACGAAGGCCTTTCCCACCCGTCGGGCTCCTGGGTTCCCGCCAGCCGATTTCCAGCCGTCAGGGTCACGCCACTCGCTGGAAAACCCTGAACTCTGTGCCCCTCAAGCCCTGGGCCCCCTGCGGGAATGTTCAAAAATGAGTACCAGGTAACCCTAAACGGTTCTCCAACCTGTCTATACCTTTCTCTTCTTGAGTGAAGTAGTCCGTGATCGGGGTGAGGATAAAGTGCACCCTCTATCCCCATAATAAGGTCTTTTTCAGGGGTAAGTTGTTGACCCAGAGAGAAGGAAAAAGTTACCAATGTCTAGGCCTATGATTTGGCTTTTGTTCACTCTCCAACTCAGTGTTTCTTAAGATGAATTAATTGTCTGTGATTCTACCTAAAATGGAGATCTTAAGCCCCACTGAAACCTCCTGAATCAGAATCTTGAGGGCAGGGCCCAGAAATCTTGCGTTTTAACAAGGCGCTTTGGAGACTCAGTATTCATGCAACACTGGTATCTCAGAAGCGATTTAGAAGAGTGAATGAGTGAATGCATGCATGCATTGTTACATCAAGAAAGAAAATAAGCACTTTGGCTATGTGCTGTTTTATTTTTCCAGAACTGGGAGTCAGTGAATCTCAGACGTTGGAGTACATCAGACTTTCTTGGGGTGCTTGTAAATATGCAGATTTCCAGACCCTCATCCCAGATCTGGTGAATCCGAATCTCTGGGTGGGAGTCACTTGATTTAGCTTTTTAACTACTTCCCCCAAGTGATTTCTATGCATGGGGTCCAAGGATCACACTTGGAGAAACACTGCTTCTGGGTCGTCCTCAGTCACTTTGAGTATCCTAGAGTGTCTCGACCTGCTTTCCTCACCTCACTGGACACCTCCCTTCCTGATCTCCTCTCCTCGCCTTTGCAAGAGGTTACACTCCTTGTTTACAGTCTGTTTACCATGCTAGTCCTGCTGTTCTGATGAACGTTTGTTACTGTATCTAATCAGTTCTCTACCCGTCTCCACCTCTTTATTGCTTCTGCCTTTTCGTTCACCTAACACTACTTGCCTCTTTATGAGTGCTCTCGGAGTAGTCTGCAGTTCTCTTTCTTCTGTCCCATTCGTTATCACTAATTGGGCTAGAACACTTTTAGAGAGTTTGTCTCACATCTTATAGGTAAAATATATTATCAAAAAAACATGTGCCCACTACAGGAAACTTGGAGGAAATGGGAAAGCAAAAAGCAGCAGGGAGAATTTGCTTTCTCACCAAGTATGAGGGCTTTTGTCTTTTAAAAGGACTAGCTGTCTCAAATTTAAAATTCATAGTGAAATATGACCTGCCCTCACAAGCTATAGTAATTCTATCCCACATACAGTTTGCACGTAATACTGCCTAAGGAAGAAGACATTAAATGTCTTACCTTCAAGTGATTGTGTGTTAAAACTCAGAGGCAAAAATATCTTTATATTACTGAAAAAAATTAAAAGCTAGAAATTCCTTACAGAAATTAGATTTGCTCACATATTCTTTAGAATTCAAACCGTATTTAGTCCTCATATTGGATTCTCATTTTTTGCAATAAATTCTTCCTTAGAGATAATTATCTTATTTAATTCCCCTTTCTTAATTAAAGCTTATGGACATTCAGTAATATCTTCAGTGTGCTTACATAAGTGTGTCCTTCCATGTTCTCATGTTTACAATGGGGAACCAGTAGGCTGTCTGCAGAAACAATATTTGATTGCTCTTATACAGATTTTATAGATCTTCACATTAATTTGTATTACATATATAAAAATATCTTGTAGGAATGATCAAAATAGGACTTCCCAAATCCCTCCCAGGCCTTTTTATTGACCAGTACTAAACTGTTTAATTTCCCTTCCCATTTTTTGAATAAACTTTGCTGGTGCTGTTGAGCCCCTACTGTGAGCTGAGTATTGTGCTCGAGGTTTAATATTTAGTATCTTATGTAATCCAACAACCCATTTTATAGATGGAGAATCAAGAAGTTAAGTAACTCCAAGGTCAGATAGTTAAAAAGCCAGTGTTGGAGCCTCAGTCAGTATGACTAGAAAGCTTGTATTCAGAGATAACTACCTGAAAGTATTGGCCTGATTCAAGAATTGCTTTTAAACCCTTTAGTGTGGTTGCAAAACACAGTCTGTAAAACATAAAATGTTTTGCAAGAATGGTCTGTATGTGTCAAGTAAATGAGTCCCCCAATGAGATGCTGTAGGGTTTGTATGGCATAATTTATTTAATGTTTGTCATGCTTCAAAAACAGATTCTTTAAACCATTAATCCAAGGTGACCCAAATCAGAATGGTTGTGGTTTAGATACAATCAAGGTATAAAGTAAGAGTAATAACAGGGATAATGTTTCATCCCAGATGAGCTTAACTGACAGATGCCGGGAACACTGATTATAGACTATGTGGTGGATAATATTTCCTCGTTAGCATTGTCTTTTAATATTTTATTTTCATTTTTTAGGGAGGTGCATTTGTTGAAATCTTCAGTGCTCAAGGAAAAAATCCTGGAGCAAAATGGAAGATCCTTGGTAGTCCATCTGTGATTTGGAAAGTAAGTATTAGAAATTAGAGCCACATAAATCAGGGGAAGAAATGTGAGTGAAGGTTATAGAAGAAAGGGCTTGATCAAATTTCAGAGCTGTTTTTCCTGTTCTTTCACTCCAAAATCCTTTCATGACATTGTTGGCTGCAGCTGTCCTGGACACCACTCTTCAGTTGTCTAAGACTTTGGCATACAGGTCATAACCCTTCTATGTACTCCATGCCCTGCTGTATATCATTTTAGATGACTTCAGTATCTGTAAGAAAAATCTCTCCAAGTCCTGGCCTTCTCAGTTTCTTGATTTCTTCATCTTTAACAACCTCTTCCACTCTACTTCAGCATTCATCCCTCCTGTCTTACCCTGCTCCCTATCACCACAAACTATAGGACCTCTGAAGTTACTGAGACATTAAAATGTCCCTTTCTGACCCCAGTCTTTATTCTTAAGGTCGCTTGCTCAATTACTCCACTCTCTTCTTCAACTTCATTGGGAACTTTAGGCCATTGACTATTTTACTTTTCCTTTGTTTTGTTTTGCTTCATTTATTGATTTAATTAATTCGTTTATTTTATTTGTCTCCCTTTTCTCTCCAGCCCAGAATCCATCATCCATAATTTCAGTCACTTTCCAGTCCACACCTTGAATGCCCTTGCTCTTTGTCCTTTCACCATGCCTCCATATTCTAGTTCCCAGCAAGTCTCAGAATAAAAGTACTAAGGCCTGAGCCTGCTTTTAAGTTATTTGAATATGGGATTTTTTTTCCCTGTAGATCTGAAGTTTCAATTTTATAGTAGAAGCCAAATAAAATATCCTGTGATAACTACTGTTTTCATTTTGTTCTATAGGAATTTGATAAAGAAGTTAAAAGTTTTGTGTTTGTCCTGGAAGGCAGCAGCCAAACAAACAAAATTCAGTTACCAAAGGAGAATAAGCAAATCCGTAAGTAATATTTTTAATATTGAAACTTAACATTTTGTACTCAAAGTTATGCTTTTATGTCTCATAAATAGGCACATTAGTATGACTTCTACTGACATCTGTTTATGTAAGGTGATAGAATTTTTTTTTTTAAATTTAGAGGGCAACTAACTGTATGCTAGGCACTGTGCTAGGCCTTTAAAAAAATATATTCTACCTCACCATCTTCTAGAAATCTAGTAGTATCTTAAAGAAGATTTAGAAGAGTATTTGGCAGCCATTAATTATGATAATAATAGCATTTATTGAGCACTTACTATGTGCCAGGAGCTTTGTAAACATTTAATATTTATGAACTCTTTTAATCCTCATAATAGCTCTTTTACAAATGAACAAACTGAGATTGGTTCCTCATCAGGGCTAAACTTTGAAATAAAATCAGCATTCCTAAATTACAAGAAATTAATTTATGAGAAAAAATGTATCAGAAATAAGATATAGAGCATAATTTAGTGACATGTCAACTCATACACTTATTACCTTTTAAAATTAATCATAATTAAAGTATATATATGAATATGTGATTTAACAAAGACCCATAGAATCTATTTCAATTCTTGTTTACTTTAGAAATTAAGATCAACATTTCAAAGCAGAAGAAACCCTGAGAGATAACCCAGATTTATCAGAAGCCCAGTTATTAGCAGAGATAGGGTTATAATTCAAGGCTCTGCTACTAAATTAGACCTTGAGTAAACTGATTGATTTAAGGAATATGATTTATCAGAATGATTAACTAAATTTTTCATCAGCTACGTCCTATGTTTTAAATATAAATTTCAGGTGATTTAGCAAATATAAATAGTTTTTTTTTACATTCATCATTTACTTATTCTTTCTTTCATTCATTAGAACATTTATCGAATACCCACCATGCATGAAGCTCTATAAAAAGACCTGTTGTTGGTACCTGATTTTATCATTTTAATTCAATTTTCTAAACTTATATAGGTTCTATGCTTTATGTGCCATTTCAAGCTACTACATGCATATTTTAGATTTCTAAGACATAAACTAGTTATAGAAGTTATAAGTGAAAGATGATTTATTTTAAAGCGGTTTGCCAGTGTTTCTTTCTAAACTAAGAAAGAGACTGGAAAAAAAAAGAAGAGATAATCATCATTAAAGATAGTTTTTAATTTACTGCCACTTAAAGATTATGCTTTGCTAATAGTTTCTGCGTGTGTGTGTGTGTGTGTGTCTGTAACAGGAGGTTTTTTGCATTTCCATATATATTTGTACTTATAAATGAGGTGAACTAAGATGATCCAGGGAAACCTATCTGAAACTGTGGTTTCATCTTCTTGCAAGAGACACAGGACATCTTTTTAAGGATATTGGTTTTGTAAGACATATAGATATATTTGAATTTCAGGAATATGACTTTGTTCTAAGCCAGTGTTAGCTCTTTTGTTTTTTTCTTAACTTATAAAGCCCACCTGTATTTTCATTTAATGCCCTCAGTATCTATGCACATGGTTACCTTATTACTAAAATCAATCACTTCTAGTAACCTTTCTCATTTGATTCTGAGATAGATTCCTCCTCTACTGAAGACTGAATGATTAAATACAAGCTCTGCTTTTCCATTTTTATCTGAGGTTTTTTTTTTTAAGAAACAAACCAAGTTTAATGTGTCATAATTACTTTTTTAAATGGAAAGATAATGGTTTTAATTGTAAAAAAACAGAAAAATCTTTTAATGTATTTATTGTACAATGCCTTATAATTAAAAGTTAATCTGGCTTTTCTATATCATGTGTAGCACTGTAACAAATGAAACAGTTTATATAGTCTGCCCTGCACTAATGCCTTTAAGGTTATTTGGAATTTTTAATAACAGAAATTTATAGCTATTTTTACTTGTGTAAAATGACCTTCTATGTGAAGTTTGTATGGTTAAATTTAAACTAAATGACATGCCTTGAATAGATAATTAGCTTTTAATTAACATTTCTAAATTCAATTACCGTTATGTATTCCTATTTTAAGAGTAAACATCCACTTTATTTATGCAAACTTGACATTAGGTACCCTATTGGTGTTTCTGTCTGTATTAGGTACTACTTAGGAAGAAAGTTTAGTAATGAAATTAAGTATGTTGAACTTTTCATTTTAAAAAATAATATTTCTGGTTCAACTTGTATTTGAGGATCTCAAACACATAAAATAAAGGAGATTGTGATATTACTTATCAGACTGTGCACTTCTCTAGGGCAGGGATCTTCCCGAATCATCTTCTTTGTACCCTTAACTCAGTGCCTGGTACATGGTTGGTGTTTGATAAGTTTGTTAAATTTGCCATACTATGAAACTGTGACAGTTTGGGTCATAATTTTTCATTGTAACCAGCTGGCCTTGATAATGAGACTTGAGTAAACCCTTCACCAGCTGAATAAATAAGTCCCTGCTGCTCTTCACTCTGGAACACATTATATAGAGTTGCCCATATGAGAAGCAGCTCTGTCACACATAAACATATGTCATTTGGAGGGTCTTCTTCAGAGCTTTCTGTTGGAGGCTCATATTTGAAACCATTGTTTTCTCTGCCTGTGGCATCTGAATCAAATGATGTGTCTTGGGGGGGTAGCATCCCTGAAGCCTGGCATTGTTCTGCATTTCAGCTGCTCTGGAGGATGAGATCACCTTTATGAGGTTTCTCCAGGCCTCCTCAGGCCCCCACTTTAGTATCATTTTTATCTTGTCATGACTTCCTCTGTTTAAAACCCCTCAGTGGCTTTGACCTGCCTCTATTTTCCTGAATCCAGTGGACAGTTCTCAGCCCTCATCTTACTTCACATATTAGCAGCATTTGAGAAAGTTGACACCTCCTTCTTATATTTTCCTCACTCATACCCAAGATGTCCATACTCCTAGTTTTCTTCCCATTTCACTGTTCTTCTTTCTTAGCCTTCTTTTGTGGTTCTTCCTCTTTTCCCCAACTCAAATTAACGTTGCAGCGTCCCTGGACTCAGTCGTTGGCACTCTGTCTACACTTACTCCCTTGGTTATCAGCTTCCAGCTCATGGATTTAAATGCCATCTCTGTCTTACTCTAGCTTACATTTCCAGCTCAGACTTCTCTCCTAACTCTAGACTTCTTGAATATCATCTTACTTACTTGACATTTCTGTGCTTGGACAGCTGAAATACAATATGTCCAAAGCCTAACTTCTGGTCTTTACTCCTCGAAATTCCTTCTCCTGCAGGCTGCCGCGTTTCTGCTGTTAGCAACTTATCTTTTCAGTTGCTTAGAAAAAAAGCTTTTAAATCAGCTTTGATTTTTCTTTCTCTTCATTCAGTCTATCTGGAAGGTCTTGTTGGCACTATGTTTAAAATAGGTTGAGAGTCTGATCACTTCTTGGTACCTCCAGTGCTACTGGTCAAAGCCACCAGTATCTCATGCTTGGATTATTGTAGTAACCTAATTGGTCTCCCTGTTTCTGACTTGGCCTCTCTATTACAGTCGTTGTCAAATTAGCAGCCAGAGTAATACTTTTAAATTGTAAGAAACACATAAGTAATGTTACTCCTCCACTAAAAATGTCCCATCTCTCTCAGATTAAAACTCAAAAACCTATAGGACTCTGCAGTATCTGGTGCCCTTCTTAGTTCTGACCTATTTCCGTTACTCTTTTTCTTGTTCATGCTGTTGCAACCATACAGGTCCCATTGCTGTTTTGAAACATAGTCCAGTGCACTGTCACCTTGGCACCCATGCACAGACTGTACCCTCTACCTAGAGCATTTTCCCCCCGGAATAGACATTCAGTAAATCTTTGTCGAATAAATGAATGAATGTACGAGGGGTTTACCATTGATTTTAGGATGACTTATATTCTTCACATGGTCTTCAAGACCCCACATAATTGGGTTCTTCTCTACTTTGCCAAACTGGTCTCCTGCTGCATTTCCTCTTCTGTCTCTCCTATCAGCCCATTAACCCCTTTTTAGGTTTATCCAATCTACTCCATCCTTTTCCATCACAGAATGGAGTACTCTCTCTGCCAGCAAGGTTTGTTCCTCTCTCCTACACCCATCCCGCTTGCCCAGTCAATTCCTGTGTATTCATCCCAGCTGAGTTTCAATGCTTGTCCTTCAAGAAAAGCTTCACTAATCATCCTCTTCTCCTGCAAGGACCCGGGGTTATATGCTTTCATAGCACCCTGACCTTCTCCTTCATGGAGCTAGAATATAAATTCTAAAAGGGCAGAGACCATGTATGTCTTATTTACTGCAGAAACTTCAGCATTGAGTCTTGTACGTAGTAGGTGCTCAGTAATCTTTGTTGCATGGTAGACCTAATTTAATCCATATAAATAATCCTATGGGTTGTAAATCTAAACTATTAACCCAGTTTTACAGATGAAAAGTAAAAGGGCCCACACAGGTTTTCTGATTTGCTCAAGGGATATGGAATAGCCCATGATGAACAGATAACTAATTCCTGAAAGTAGGTAGTTTGTTTCTGACAGACAACAGATTATAAAACTGTAAAAAGCTGCATATTTCAGGAAGAAACTAAATTTTTATGAATTTTATGTACTTGATGGACATTTTTGACTAACAGAATTTCCACATTCAACATTACTTAGACAGGGTAATTTTAAATATAATGTAGACATGAATAGTCAGTTTAAATATACTAAGCCACTGGAAAAAAATGTTACTGTAGAATTTATTTAGCATCTGACACACAGGATCAGTCTGTGTCAAATGTTATTAAAGTACTTTTTTTTGTCAGATCATCACCATATGGTATCATCATATTTCTTTTAATCTTAGAAGTGAAGCCTTTTGGAAACTGGGGCTTCTATATGTGAGAAAGTTGAATTAAAAAACTTTCTTTTTTTGAGGGTAAGAACTCTTTTATATCTAAAAATGCTTATATAAAAATGCCCTATGTGTGTAACTCTTTGTGTTTGAAGAGAACAGTGCTGATTCAGTGAGATTTGTGACATAAATTAGGGACCTTTTTTAAAGACTTATTTCACTTATCCTGCTGTTCTCTCAGCTCTATTTACAGAGGCCATTGTGCAATGGAAAAATACTGTGGGGCCAATCAATGCAAGATGCAAGAGACATTGATTGAGGATGGTTTCTTTAAGTTGGCCTCATTTTGGTATCTCACTTTGCTTTTGTAGACCAGAGCTCTGCTTGCCTCACTGGCTTTTCCCATAAATATGGTAAAGTCAGATTTCTAGAGAATTTTCTAGGATCAAAGGCTGTGATCTCTTATTTCTGTTACATTGCTTACACTACTGATGGCCCTCTGGAGAGTACTAAGCAGAAGCTTAGTACTTTTAAGTAAAGGTTATCCCTGTATGTTTGATAAAAATATTACGCATATTTGATCAAATGTGTTTATTGTTTGGAAAGTAAATCTGGGATAAAACATAGGAACTGTTATAAGTTGTTCAGGAATGTTGCAAAATGGGAATCATATACCAGAAGTTCTTTATATAGAGTATCCAAAAATGTGTTGTTACTTTAAAATCCCTTAATTTGTTAAGCGTACTAAGTTGGAATAATATAAAATAGCATGAGTTTTAGACTAGTTGCCTTTTTTTGTCTTTAATCCACGTGTTGGTCTGTACTATTGGCTTTGTAGGAGAGGTTCACAGATAAATCAAGACATCTCCATTTTCTACCCAAAGTCCCACAGCAGGAAAATATGTTTGTAAATTGCATATTTTAGGAAGTGTCATACTAAAAACATCTGTTAAGAGCACCATAATTGAGAGATCAAGCAAAAGTTCAAAACCTAAGAGAAAAGGCATTAAGTGAACAGATCTGGAGAGGTAATATAAAATCAATTGATTTTTTAAGCAGTTGTAGAATTCGGCTGTCAAAAATGCTGTAGGGACTGGTTTCTCTGCAAATATTTTTAATCCAGATGAAGCTAGTAATAGGGAATAAAAGCTATCAGTTCTCAGTGAACATTAAATTAATTAAATATATGTTAATTAACAAAAGGTATAAATGAAAATATGTTCCCCTATTCATCTCATTGTGGACACATTTAAAACCGTATGAATTAGCTATGGCTCATCAAACCTTCAGTTGTAGTTGTCGTAATTAGAATTGTTTTCTTGATCTATTGTTTTTTATTAAGTTGTTTAGTACAGTTAAAACTGCCAGTGAATAAAAATAATTGCCACATGCTTTTATGGCTGCCTTGAAGGGAATTTATAGTTCAATTTTATGTGTCTCTGTTGAATGCAGTTGTATGTGTACATTCTCTTGCAACCTAATAAAAATAATAAATAAAAACTTATTATTTTTAAAATTTTGATAAAAATTTCACGAAGGCCACAGATGGAACTTTAAAAGACAACATTTGTTGTGAGTTTGATTTTATTTTCATCAATTTTTTTTGCTTTCGTAATGAGGTTGTAACTCATAGGTAGTGCTATTTGCAGTTCTGTGTATTACTGAAATGCTAAAAGCTTCAGCTTGTTGATGGTTTGTGATTGTGTTTGTTTATATGCACATATAAAAGCTTCAAACATTTGAATGTATATTTCCTCCTCTCATTCTAGTTGGATTGATCCAGAGGTTTCTTGTACTTCAGATTTACGTACCCCTGGGACAAGACTTCTCCACTGAATTGCTGTAAGATATACAGAACTTCTTTGAATGTTTTATGTGTATTAGACATTTGATCAATTGAAGCAGTACCAACAATCATTAATTGCAAGTGGCAGTTTTTGCATTAAAGAGCAGTGACTTATATCAAGTCAACATCAAGTAATTAAACTAATTTAATCATATTTCTTAGATATCACTATAGTCTGGCATTTCCCTAGGAAAAGAAAGCAAATTTCATCTGTTTAAGAAAATATCAAAGGATTATTATTTTGACAATAAATGACCTATAACTTGAAGAAATATATAATCCAAAAGTTTGAGATTTTGGTTTGAATGGAGGGTGATGTTATGTTTTGTATGGTCTGCTATTCAAAACTATGGTTGGTCTAAAATTGATTGAAATATCTTATTTTAATAATATTTACTTTGTCTAGAAGTATTACTCCTTCCTATTTACGTATAGACAGCTAGCAATATATTTGTTTTAAATGGAGATTGTTTAGCAAAAATGAAAATATACAACATTTACTCAGTTGAGCTATCTATTATGTGAGATGTTATTGAGAATGAAAATAACATTTGATTGCTACACTTGCATAGAATTGAGTATTGTTTAAGATTTTATTAATAAATTTATATACTTTAAATTAACCATTACATTTAAGGTATGCTGTTTTCTCATTTTTCTTTGTAATTAATAGCTGTCCAAGGTCTGAGCTTAGGTTTTTATTTTCCATGCCAGAATAAATGATTTTTCTTATTAAGGAAGATGATTCTATACTGCTTTTACTAAGTAAAAGCTGATTTTTTTTCAGTGAAGCAATCAAACACACAATATTTATTAATCAAGTTCACCATCTTATATGGGGTTTGTTCATGGCACCCCAAAACAATTACAACATGAAAGATCACTATCATAGGTCATATTTATCTGTTAATGATAAATAATACTGAAAAAGTTTGAAATATTGCAGGAATTACAAAAATGTGGCCTACAGACACAAAGTGAGCACATGCTGTTATACAAATGGCACTGAAAGATTTCTTGACACAGGGTTGCTACAAACCTTCAATTTGTAACAAACATAATATCTGCAAAGTGCCATAAAGCAAAGCTCAGTAAAACAAGGTATGCCTGTAGCTATGTAAGACATCTTTCCATTCCATCTAGGTAGTTCTGCATCACTCTTTTGGATGTTACACAATTTCAATCCATTGGCCAAGCTGGTCTGTTTTCACACTTCATGGTTTTCCACACTTATATTTCTTCACATTCTTCTTTTTGCTTGGGACAGGATTCTTCTTATTATTATTATACTTTAAGTTATGGGATACATGTGCAGAACGTGCAGGTTTGTTACATAGGTATACATATGCCGTGGTGGTTTGCTGCACCCATCAACCCATCATCTACATTATTATTGGCATTTCTCCTAATGCTATCCCTCCCCTAGCCCCTCAGCCCCTGATAGGCCCAGTGTGTGATGTTTCCTCCCTGTGTCCATGTTTTCTCATTGTTCACCTCTTACTTATGAGTGAGAACATGTGGTATTTGGCTTTCTGTTCCTGTGTTAGTTTGCTGAGAGTGATGGTTTCCAGCTTCATCCATGTCCCTGCAAAGGACATGAACTCATCCTCTTTTACAGCTGCATAGTATTCCATGGTGCATATGTGCTACATTTTCTTTATCCAGTCTATCATTGATGGGCATTTGGATTGGTTCCAAGTCTTTGCTGTTGTGAACAGTGCCGCAATAAACATATGTGTGCATGTGTCTTTATAGTGGAATGATTTATAATCCTGTGGGTATATACCAGGTAATGGGATTGCTGGGTCAAATGGTATTTCTGGTTCTAGATTCTTGAGGAATCACTACATTTATTCCGCAGTGGTTTAATTTAGACTCCCACCAACAGTGTAAAAGCGTTCCTATTTCTGCACATCCTCTCCAGCATCTGTTGTTTCCTGACTTTTTAATGATCGCCATTCTAACTGGCATGAGATGGTATCTCATTGTGGTTTTGATTTGCATTTCTCTCAAGACCAGTGATGATGAGCTTTTTTTCGCATATTTGTTGGCCACATAAATGTCTTCTTTTGAGAAGTGTCTGTTCATATCCTTTGCCCAGTTTTTGCTGGAGTTGTTTGTTTTTTTATTGTAAATTGGTTTAAGTTCCTGGTAGATTCTGGATATTAGCCCTTTGTCAGATGGGTAGATTGCAAAAATTTTCTCCCATTCTGTAGGTTGCCTGTTCACTCTGATGATAGTTTCTTTTGCTGTGCAGAAGTTCTTTAGTTTAATTATATCCCATTTGTCAATTTTGGCTTTTGTTGCCACGCTTTTGGTGTTTTAGTCATGAAGTCTTTGCCCATGCCTATGTCCTGAATGGTATTGCCTAGGTTTTCTTCTAGGGTTTGTATGGTTTTAGGTTTTACGTTTAAGTCTTTAATCCATCTTGAGTTAATTTTTGTATAAGGTGTAAGGAAGGGGTCCAGTTTCAATATTCTGCATTTGGCTATCCAGTTTTCCCAACTCCATTTATTAAATAGGGAATCCTTTCCCCATTTCTTGTTTTTGTCAGGTTTGTCAAAGATCAAGTGGTTGTGGATGTGTAGCATCATTTCTGAGGCCTCTGTTCTGTTCCATTGGTCTATATATCTGTTTTGGTACCAGTACCATGCTGTTTTGGTTACTGCAGCCTTGTGGTATAGGTAGAAGTCAGGTAGCATGACACCTCCAGCTTTGTCCTTTTTGCTTAGGATTGTTTTGGCAATATGGTCTCTTTTTTGGTTCCATATGAAATTTAAAGTAGTTTTTTCTAATTCTGTGAAGAAAGTCAATGGTAGCTTGATGGGAATGACATTGAATCTATAAATTACCTTGGGCAGTGTGGCCATTTTCACAATATTGATTCTTCCTATCCATGAGCATGGGATGTTTTTCCATTTGTTTGTGTCCTCTCTTATTTCCTTGAGCAGCGGTTTATAGTTCTCCTTGAAGAGGTCCTTCACATCCCTTGTTAGTTTTATTCCTAGGTATTTTATTCTCTTTGTAGCAATTGTGAATAGGAGTTCACTCATGATTTGGCTCTCTATTGTTGGTGTATAGGAGTGCTTATGATTTTTGCACATTGATTTTGTATCCCGAGACTTTGTTGAAGTTGGTTATCAGATTAAGTTTTTGGGCTGAGACGATGGGGTTTTCTAAATATGCAATCATGTCATCTGCAAACAGAGACAATTTGACTTCCTCTCTCCCTGTTTGAATACCCTTTATTTCTTTCTCTTGCCTGATTGCTCTGGCCAGAACTACCAATACTGTGTTGAATAAGAGTGATGAGAGGGCATCCTTGTCTTGTACCAGTTTTCAAAGGGAATGCTTCCAGCTTTTGACCATTCAGTATGATATTGGCTATGGGTTTGTCATAAATACCTCTTATTATTTTGAGATACATTCCATCAATACCTAGTTTATGGAGAACTTTTAGCATGAAGGGATATTTAATTTTATCGAAGGCCTTTTCTGCATCTGTTGAGATCATGAGGTATTTGTCATTGGTTCTGTTTATGTGATGGATTCTGTTGATTGATTTGCGTATGTTGAACCAGCCTTGCATCCCAGGGATGAAGCCAACTTGATTGTGGTGGATAAGCTTTTTGCATTGATGTTCATCAGGGATATTGGCCTGAAATTTTCTCTTTTTTGTTGTGTCTCTGTCAGGTTTTGGTATCAGGATGATGCTGGCCTCATAAAATGAGTTAGGGAGGAGTCCCTCTTTTTCTATTGTTTGGAATAGTTTCAGAAGAACTGGTACCAGCTCCTCTTTGTACCTCTGGTAGAATTTGGCTGTGAATCTGTCTGGTCCTGGGCTTTCTTTGGTTGGTAGGGTATTAATTACTGCCTCAATTTCAGGAATTGTTATTAGTCTACTCAGGGATTCAACTTCTTCCTGGTTTAGTCTTGGGAGGTTGTATGTGTCCAGGAATTTATCCATTTCTTCTAGATTTTCTAGTTGTTTTATTGCATAGAAGTGTTTATAGTATTCTCTGATGGTAGTTTGTTTTTCTGTGGGATCAGTGGTGAAATCCCCTTTATCCTTTTTTATTGTGTCTATTTGATTCTTCTCTCTTTTCTTGTTTAGTAGTCTGGCTAGTGGCCTTCTATTTTGTTAATCTTTTCAGAAAACTAGCTCCTGAAGTCATTGATTTTTTGAAGGGTTCTTCGTGTCTCTATCTCCTTCAGTTCTGCTCTGATCTTAGTTATTTCTTGCCTTCTGCTAGCTTTTGAATTTGTTTGCTCTTGCTTCTCTAGTTCTTTTAATTGTGATGTTAGGGTGTCGATTTTAGATCTTTCCCACTTTCTGATGTGGGCATTTAGTGCTATAAATTTACTTCTAAACACTGCTTTAGCTGTGTTTCAGAGATTCTGGTACGTTGTGTCTTTGTTCTCATTGGTTTCAAAGAACTTATTTATTTCTGCCTTGATTTCGTTATTTACCCAGTAGTCATTCAAGAGCAGGTTGTTCAGTTTTCATGTAGTTGTGGGGTTTTGAGTGAGTTTCTTAATCCTGAATTCTAATTTGATTGCACTGTGGTCTGAGAGACTGTGTTATGATTCCCATTCTTTTACATTTGCTGAGGAATGTTTTACTTCCTATTGTGTGGTTGATATTAGAATAAGTGCAATGTGGTACTGAGAAGAATGTATATTCTGTTGATTTGGGGTGGCGAGTTCTGTAGATGTCTATTAGATCTGCTTGGTCCAGAGCTGAGTTCAAGTCCTAAATATCCTTGTTAATTTTCTGTCTCATTGATCTGTCTAATATTGACAGTGGGGTGTTAAAGTCTCTCACTATTATTGTGTGGAGTCTAAGTCTCTTTGTTGGTCTCTAAGAACTTGCTTTATGAATCTGAGTACTCCTGTTTTGGGTGTGTATATATTTGGGGTAGTTAGCTCTTGTTGCGTTTATCCCTTTACCATTATGTAATGCCCTTCTTTGTCTTTTTTGATCTTTGATGGTTTAAAGTCTGTTTTATCAGAGACTAGGATTGCAACCCCTGCTTTTGTTTTCTTTCCATTTACTTGGTAAATATTCCTCCATCCCTTTATTTTGAGCCCATGTGTGTCTTTGCATGGAAGATGAATCTCCTGAATACAGCACACTGATGGTGCTTGACTCTTTATCCAATTTGCCAGACTGTGTCTTAATTGGGGGCATCTAGCTTGTTTACATTTAAGGTTAATATTGTTATGTGTGAATTTGGTCCTGTCATTATGATGCCAGCTGGTTATTTTGCCCCTTAGTTGATGCAATTTCTTCATAGTGTCAATGATCTTTATAATTTGGTATGTTTTTGCAGTGGCTGGTACCAGTTTTTCCTTTTCATATTTAGTGCTTCCTTGAGGAGCTCTTGTAAGGCAGGCCTTGTGGTGACAAAATCTCTCAGCATTTGTTTGTCTGTAGAGGATTTTATTTCTCCTTGCTTATGAAGCTTAGTTTGACTGGATATGAAATTCTGGGTTGAAAAGTCTTTAAGAATGTTGAATATTGGCCCCCATTCTCTTCTGGCTTGTAGAGTTTCTGCAGAGAGAACCACTGTTAGTCTGATGGGCTTCCCTTTGTGGGTAATCTAACCTTTCTCTCTGGCTGCCCTTAACATTTTTTCCTTCATTTCAGCCTTGGAGAATCTGACAATTGTGTGTCTTGGGGTTGCTCTTCTCAAAGAATATCTTTGTGGTGTTCTCTGTATTTCCTGAATTTGAATGTTGGCCTGTCTTGCTAGGTTGGGGAAGTTCTGGTTAATATCCTGAAGAGAGTTTTCCAACTTGATTCCATTCTCCCCATCACTTTCAGGTACACCAATCAAACATAGGTTTGGTATTTTCACATCGTCTGATATTTTTGGAGGCTCTTTTCGTTCATTTTCATTCTTTTTTCTCTAATCTTGTCTTCACACTTTATTTCCTTAAGCTGATCTTCAATCTCTGATATCCTTTCTTTTGCTTGAATGATTTGGCTGTTGATAGTTGTGTACGCTTCACGAAATTCTTGTGCTGTGTTTTTCAGCTCCATCAGGTCATTTATGTTCTTCTCTAAACTGGTTATTCTAGTTAGCAATTCCTCCAACCTTTTTTCAAGGTTCTTAGCTTCCTGGCATTGGGTTAGAAACATGCTCCTTTAGCTCAGAGGAGTTTGTTATTACCCACCTTCTCAAGCCTACTTCTGTCAATTCATCAAACTCATTCTCCATCCAGTTTTATTCCCTTGCTGGCAAGGAGTTGTGATTCTTTGGAGGAGAAGAGGCATTCTGGTTTTTGGAATTTTCAGCCTTTTGCGCTGGTTTTTCCTCATCTTTGTGGATTTATCTACCTTTGGTCTTTGATGTTGGTGACCTTCAGATGGGTTTTTGTGTGGACATCCTTTTTGTTGATGTTGACACTATTCCTTTCTGCTTGTTAGTTTTTCTTCTAACAGTCAGGCCCCTCTGCTGCAGGTCTGCTGGAGTTTGCTGGTGGTCCACTTCAGACCCTGTTTGCCTAGGTATCACCAGTGGAGGCTGCAGAACAGCAAAGATTGCTGCCTGTTCCTTTCTCTGGGAGCTTCATCCCAGAGGGGCACCTGCCAGATGCCAGCTGGAGCTCTCCTGTATGAGGTGTCTGTTGACCCCTGCTGGGAGGTGTCTCCTAGTCAGGAGGTATGGGAGTCAGGGACCCACTTGAGGAGGCAGTCTGTCCCTTAGCAGAGCTCGAGTGCTGTGCTGGGAGATCCACTGCTCTCATCAGAGCCAGCAGGCAGGAAAGTTTAAGTCTGCTGAAGCTGTGCCCACAGCCGCCCTTTCCCCCAGGTGCTCTATCCCAGGAAGATGGGAGTTTTATCTATAAGTGCCTGACTGGGGCTGCTGCCTTTCTTTTGGAGATGCCCTGCCGGGAGAGGAGGAATCTAGAGAGGCAGTCCGGCTACAAAAGCTTTGCCCAGCTGCAGTGGTCTCTGCCTAGTTCGAATTTCCAGGTGGCTTTGTTTTCACTGTGAGGGGAAACCGCCTACTCAAGCCTCAGTAATGGTGGATGCCCCTCCCCCAACCAAGCTCGAGTGTTCCAGATTGACTTTAGACTGCTGTGCTGGCAGCGAGAATTTCGAGCCAGTGGATCTTAGCTTGCTGGACTTTGTGGGGGTGGGATCCACTGAGCTAGACCACTTGGCTTCCTGGCTTCAGCCCCCTTTCCCGGGGAGTGAATGGTTCTGTCTCGCTGGCGTTCCAGGTGCCACTGGGGTATGAAAAAAAACTCCTGCAGCTATCTCGGTGTTTGCCCAAACGGCTGCCCAGTTTTGTGCCTGAAACCTAGGGCCCTGGTGGTGTAGGCATCCAAGGAAATCTCCTGGTCTGCAGGTTGTGAAGACAGTGGGAAAAGTGTAGTATCTGGGCTGGAATGCATTGCTCCCCATGGCTCAGTCCCTCACTGCTTCCCTTGGCTAGGGGAAGGAGTTCCCCCAACCCTTGTGCTTCCCAGGTGAGGTGACACCCTACCCTGCTTTGGCTCGCCCTCCTTGGGCTGCACCCATTGTACAACCAGTCTCAGTGAGATAAGCCGGGTACCTCAATTGGAAATGCAGAAATTACCTGCCTTCTGGGTTGATCTCGCTGGGAGCTGCAGACCAGAGCTGTTCCTATTCAGCCATATTGCCAGCCACCTTGTAAAAGATGATTTTATACTACTTTTACTAAGTAAGTTTGGTACAAACTAAGAAGAAGAGCTTTCTTAATAAAATGAGAGTAACATAAATTTGAGGTTATTCATTTCTTTTAGTTTATATGAATTTAGATATTAATGATTTGTTTATATGTTATTAACATATGAATTTTAGCTATTAATATACAATCTTGTCTTCTTGGGTGATAAAAGATAGATAGAACAATTTATACATTTGTTTTATTCAATCTTAAATCTCAGTAAACTTTTTACTAAGATCTTTCATCATCTGCCGTGGTCACTAGGTTTCTTTAAAATAGCTTTCAGAGTAACAGGACTAAAGCATTGTTTGATGCACTCGCGTATCACTTCCTGGTTCTACAGAAAAAGCATTTTCAAGACTCCAAAGGCATGCTAAAGGTAGAGGGGATCACACAAAACTTTATGGGAAAAGTGGTTCCTGTCAAATGGAAGAAGGTAAATTATATTTTATTTTTAAGCTCCTTAACAACCCATAGAATCCCATATAGGCCCAGTTATTCTTCTTATCTCCCTATCAGAAGCAGTCGTGAGGGTGCTGGTAGTTGGCCTTTTGATCAAAATTGTACAAGACACTTGGCTGAACCTTAGAACAGAATCTTTTGCCAATGAGCCCTCTTTTTCTATGCAAAATTAAGCTTCATTTGTGCCCCCAAACACTAGAGCTTATTACTTTAGCCAAGACAATAGACTGTCTTAACTAATTTAAAAAAACTTAAAGCTGGCCGGGCACGGTGGCTCAAGCCTGTAATCCCAGCACTTTGGGAGGCCGAGGCGGGTGGATCATGAGGTCAGGAGATCGAGACTATCCTGGCTAACACAGTGAAACCCCGTCTCTACTAAAAATACAAAAATTAGCTGGGCGTGGTGGCGGGCGCCTGTAGTCCCAGCTCCTCGGGAGGCTGAGGCAGGAGAATGGCGTGAACCCGGGAGACGGAGCTTGCAGTGAGCCGAGATCGCTTCACTGCACTCCAGCCTGGGCGACAGAGCAAGACTCTGTCTCAAAAAAAAAAAAAAAAAAAAAAAACTTAAAGCTTTAATTATTGAGAAATCAATGAGTATCTTAGGTTTAACTTAGTCCTAGCCAGAGAGCAGTTGATATCTAAGTAAACCTGACGACTTCTTTGTTACCCTGTTACTGATGCTCTTGACCTATTTAAGGATAGGAAAACATTTCGAGGGGTGTTGGGGATAATGACTATATTTTAAATTCAGTTGACTATAGAAGTAGATTACCTTGTTCTCATATCTACATGGACAAACATTTGGATTTTCCAAATGGTTTCAGTTTTATAGTTTTAACAAAATAAATATCTTATGGATTAAAGATCAAAATTACTAAATAACATGGGGAAGACATTCTCTTTCCTGACCTTGGGAATTTATCAGATTGTGAGAAAATATGCTAACTCTCTATTTGAATTTGTTGCTGATAGACAATCAAAATATAGTGCTGTTTTAGGAAGTACTGACAGAGATCATGTTTTTACAGGAAGGGAAGTGGAATAACAAGTATGGATTGTCTTTCTATGCATTGCTGCACTGCTTTTTTTCCCCCTTAAATGAAAGGGCTTTCTTTCGGCACCCTCAGTGTTTTACTATGTTTCTGGCAGCATAGCTCTAGGCTATTTTAAATAATACATTTCTCTAACAAGCTTGGAAAGTCGCATAACAGAAAGGTATCTGGCTTCTAAAATTTTTCATTGTCAGAATGGGAGAGGCATTTTGTTTCACAAAGATACGTCTATACATCAAGAAGTTTTCGTAAGTGAAGTCTTGCCAGCTGGTTTACAGATTTAGTCATCATTTCCTCAGCATCTTTCTGTCTCCCATGCCCACTGGATGATTATGCATATGGGGTAGTTGGGGCTTGATAACCAGCAACAGCTCTGCTTGAGGAATTACTCGTTCATTCAGTCGTTAGGTAATTGAATTCCTCTTATTGTCAGGCATTGTGTTAGGCATGGGGGATTTGATATACCTTGAATTTGTATACTTCTCCCCACGCTTGCTACTACCCTGCTAGTCCCAAACCACCATCGCATTTGCCTGCCCTACTCTTAGAGCTTCCCAGTGGACTTCCAGCTTCTTCTCTTGTCCTCTTTCATTCTAGTCTCCAGACTGCAGTAGAGTGGTCTTTCTAAAAACCAACTGAAGTTCCCATTGAACTGAGGATAAACTCCCAATTCGAAATACTCCTGGGTGTTCTGGTCTCACCTCTCCCTTCTCATCTCATAGCACTCACTCTGCTGGGAGCTCACAATTTGGCTGCCAACCTGCTTCTTTACTTTACTTCCTCATGCACCAGGTGAAGTCTCTTCTTAGGGTCCTGTGCACAGTGGTTTCTGTCCCCATCTGTTTGCCTGGCTAACTTCTCCTCTTCAGCCTCCTCATCTCAGCTTAAGGCGTCCCTTCTTCAGAAAGCCCTTTTATGATTTTCCCCCAACTAAATGAGGTTCATCTCTTCTGCCTTTTCTAGTACCCCTTTCTTTTCCTTCATTACAACTGTAACAGTTTATAATTATTATATGTTTATTTAATTATCTGTCTTTTTGGGTGGACTTCAAGTTTCATGAAGATGTGGAGCCTTTTCTATTCAGCTTGATATCCCAGCGCCCAGCACAAGGCATGACACATAATAGGCTCTGAAATACAGACATAGGACATAACAGGCAGAAGGATGGGTGGACTAATGAATGAAGGGAGAAGCAGCACCCAGTCTCTGTCCTCAGAGGTTACTCTGTGAGTGAAAGATCCATTTAAAAGGAAATTTAAATACATCTTGATGAATGTTATGATAACATAAGAGCAAGATCTGTGGGGAACATATGAAGTACTAGGGGGAAGTAAGATTATAGGCTAGGAACTGGACAGATCTGTAGGCAAATTCTGCTTTACCTCTGTGGGACTTTGGTCAAATTACTTAACCTGCCTCACCCTATGGGGTGAGAGTAATAATACTTACCTCACAGGTCTGTCATAAGCATTAAATGAGAAAACTAATGTAAAGTAATAATAATGGCTAACATTAAGCACTTATGACATATCAGCATTGTTCTAAGCACTTTGTTTTAGCTCAATTAATCCTCAGAATTAGCCTGGATGGTAGGCATAATTATTACCTCTGTTTTATTATTTGAGGGAACTGAAACCTAGAAAGGATAAGGAACTTGCCAGCTACTAACTCTTAGAGCCAAGATTCAAACATGTAGCCTAAATCTAGAACCTATGCTCTGTACTCCCTTGCCATGTTGCCTTACTTGTAAATATTGTTATTTTTCTATTTGACTATACATATATGCATAAGTACTAGATATATAGTAAATATTTTATTTGAATTTTAATATAAGTTGAAAAAGCTAAGCCTTTTATATCTTCTCAAGGGGCTTCTCATAAGACAGTTTTGTCTGTAGAGTTTCAGGAAGGAAAGGTCTCTCTTTCATGCTGAGATATTTCTATCTTTACCTTTATAAGAGCTAAATGCCTGCGAATTAAAGGAAGGACTTCCCTCAAATCTTTATTTTGTTTTAGCATTTTGCATCCCAAATGTGATGAATTCATTTTAGACTTTTTAAAATGAAAACTAAGAAACAACTTTACCTCTTCTTTATTGATTCCTCTTTTTTCTTTAAGATCAAAAATTGTATTATTCAGGATCATACGCCTGTGGATAAGGTTGTTTCAGAACTTCATGACCTGACCAGCAATTATCTAAGCACATTACATTTTGCATGTGGAGCAAAGGGAGTGTTTACTGTACTAACACATAGGATAGTGAGCAGTGAAGTAACAGAATTCTCTCATTTTCAGGGTCGAGGTGTCAACCCACAAAAGATTTCCTTGCTTTTTACAAAAATCATCTTGACTTGCTTATTTCATAATATTAATTGCAGTTTTCTTTTCCAAAATATTTTAATGTAACTGTGTCTAACGGTTTTACTTGAAGGTAAAACAACAGGTTTTAAAATTTATTTTATTTTTGGTACCTTCCAAACTGCATCATCAAGGCATTGGGAGGCCCGTGGCTTCCCTGTGTGGTTTGCTAGGTGTTTCAGAGCCTGGGGGCAGACATCTGGTACACAGGAGGAGCACTACGAACCTGAGCTCTTAGAAAAGAACCAACCGCATCTTGAAATAGAAATTCATTTTCCTCTATTTGATGCTGCCAATCACACTAAATGACTTTGGGATATTACATTTTTGACAGGAATTGTATTCATTTTCTGAATATTGTTGAGCTGCATTAATTCCTTTTTCTATCCTGATTTTGTCATTATCTCAATGAATTTTGATAGACATTTTGTACTGTTGTGCCTCTAGTGAACTGATGTTATTTTTCTCATTTTCATGCAGCTCAGCGAGTGCTTTTTCAATAAATGGGTTGAAAACACTGAGACCCTCTGGTGTGCATCATGTGCTGTTTGGAGAGGTTAGGATTCTTAGCCCTTGGGTCATGGAGAATATTATTGCTATGTACAAGCTTTCACGTGTTGAGCCCTTAGCTGTTTGAAGTACTACTTGCATTTGGAATCTGATAAAGGTTGAAAGCAAAAGTTAAATTCTTTGAAAAAGAAAAAAAAACCCTAAAAGTGTACCTCATCCTTACAAATTTTAACTGATCCTTTGTGATCCTTGCATAGCAGTATTCTGAATTTGAAATTGTATCTGAATGGAGTTTGATGATTTTAACCTGGAATTCAATACAGAATTTATGATGCTCATTCCAGAGTTTTTTTCTTTTCCTTTTGCTCTGCTTCCTAGTTGTGTGGCTGTGGACCCAACACTTTAATTTGGTGTTTCCATTTCCTCACAGTAAATGGTAATGCGAACTCTTTTATTTTAATGGCTGGAGTTAATTGAAGATATTGGTCTTTCTCTAAGAATTTTAAGGAGTTTAGGTCCATGTAGACCTCAAAGCTTCCTTTTTCATTTCTATGATATGGAAAATTGGGCATGCTTCCAAACAAAGCTTTAGCCTCAAGCCAATTTAATGAAGGTTACTCTTATGTTAGTTTTTCCGTACTGTTACTAGTGAGCTAGACAAAGAGGTCAGGAAATAAATCTAATGGAAGTTTCAGAGTCTTCTACCCTATTGAATTTTGCTCCTACCTTTCCTTCTTCAGCGACGTTAGAGACAGTAGGCTCCTTTGAAACTTTAAACTAAGTAAAGTGAATATGGCCTCACAGCTGCAGACCTGATCTTTTCATATGTCATCGGTCTTCCTCAGCCTCTTTAAAGCCACTGGAATTGAGAGAATACCTAAATTTGATATCTTTAGGTCACGATGACATTAGTGAGAGCTTTTGAGATTGTATCCATGTAACTACGCACAACTCTTCCTGTGGAAAATTTGCTTTCTTATCTTTTTGGTCATTCAGTCCTTCCTTTAAAGAAAATAGTGGTTGCTTTGTAGCTTTTTAAGTTATTTGTAAAAGAGATGTTAACCAAATGCAAAGAATTATTATGTTATCCAGTGAAATCTTTTATGTCACCAAGGGAATACATCTCCAAACTGTGTGTTGAGAACTAGACAACAATGGCCAGTAGTAGCTCTTTTTTAAACTGGAAGTATTGTACACTAAAGTGGTAATAACATTTTATTAATATTTTGAACGCATCTCATGGCTAATTTCAATTTCAGTTTTTTCTTTTTAAAAAATCAGTATTTAAATCTCATTATTTTAATTATGTCAAATTAAATGTACTTGCATAATCAGTGTATTTTGTTACACGCATTAGTGAAGAGAGCACTTTAAGATACTTTGCATACTGACTTTCTTAATATATTAAATTTGCATGCCTTAAAATAGGTTTTATGTGAAAGTTTTTAATAACATATGTGGTAGGTATATAAATCAGATGCATATCCTTTATCTATTAAACATATGTTTATGAAAAGTTTTTTTTTCCTGTTAGTTTGGTTCATTTTACTTTTCAAAATTATTTTTACAATATTCTTTAAACAAACTAGATGCATGTTCAAAGCGAAAAGAAAAGAAAAAATGCACATATACAAATATTTGGAAGTGTTTTTACTATGTAAAACAAAATAATAAAAGGCCATACATTTGTTCAACCACTGTGCAGTTAAATGATTGCCGTATCAATTATCAGGGCACAAGTCAGGGTCCTGTGATGGGTCAGATTATAGACTTGGGAGTTACTGGCTCTACCACTTATTAGCATGGTGACCTGGGACAAGTTTCTGAACACCTTTGTATGTCAAAGCCTCATCTGTACAATGGCTGATATTATATGTGTTTTTTGGGTAGTTAAGAGGGTTAAATTCAATAATGCCAAATTCTAAGTGCACAGTATATTTTAATTTATAATTTTTATATTCTTTAAATATAGATAAGAGTACATTGCTATTTAATTTTTAAATTGTTCTTCTGAAACATTTCGAGACAAATTGGGCATGTCTGCTTTCCTTGTGAAATTTTCATGCTACTTGTCCCTAAAGACAGATGGAAACGCAGCTTTTCCTTGGGAGCCTGCTTGACTATTGACTTATGCAAGTTCTCTATCTGGAAAGAAATGATTGGCATAAACATGAAGAAAAAAGTGATTGCTGTTGTTTTGGTATGGATGCTAGTTATTTATTTAAAAGACAACTGCAAGAAGTCCTGGCATCGGAGTTCTGGTATGAAGGGAGTTACAGGTCTGGTATGAAGGGAGTTACAGGTCTGGTATGAAGGAAGTTACCAGACCAAAGTAGAACCATAGATAGAAATGTTCAACTGTGAAGAAGCAGGACCTGGGAAAAACAGATATAACAGATAGACTTCCAGGAATTAAGGCATAATAAACAGGGCTTTCCTACTTTCCACTGCCCCTGTTTGCCTTCACTAACAGTGATGATTGAAGACAATTCACAGCAAATCACAGATCCTCCAAATGCACTCCCTTTTTTGATATGGCAGTGCCAGGTAGATATATTTCTTTGATCCCATGATATGTAGCTCACTCTTTTTTTTCCTTTGGTCAGGAGAAATGTCTCCTCTGGTTTGGTTCTTCTTCCCCTTCACTGTATTTCATTTGTATTCTGGTAGTTAATTAAATTTATTGTTAGCAATTCAAGTATATCATGGAATCTTATGAAGTCATTTTGCTTTGATAAGTTGGCTAGTTGTAAATACAAGAAGAATCCCCCTTTGGGAAGGGCTGGTGTCTCTAGGGTTCCTGATTTCTGTATTTTTTTTCTCATAAATTGTGAAGTTTCTGATTTGGATGTAAAAATACCTCAGACTCTTTGGATTCATAGAAATGACAGATAGAATGGCATACATGTAGTAAATTACAAATATATCTTACAATAGCACTTACACATGTCTTTTATGGCATTTATTACATAATGGTCTTATTATTTAGACATCTCAACAATCAACTTTCCACCTCCAAATAGACAATGAGATCTTGAGGGGCCAGAGCAATTAGATCCTAATGAGGCTGCTGTTGAACTTTCCATTTCTAAGCCCCATTTGTAAAAGACATTGCCCAGATATTACAATAGACATCAGTAGATTTCATTGGGCTTTAGATTGGTTACAGTATAGTACCTGCCATGGTAGTACGTGATCAGTAAATGTTAATTTCCTTCTTTCAATAGTTTTCTAATTCTTTGCATTATTAGACTCCCTTTAATTTGGCTTCAGTTTGTTCTGTGGTATATTTCTTTTGGGAGACAGAATGAAGATATGGGTGGCCTAAAATTGGCAAGGTAGTAATGCATTTAGAATTTCCACTCATAGAAAAGGATTTTTGGAGCTAGCTGGAGTTAGATAATTAAAAATCATCCAATCCATTGCTTTTTAGACACTTCTAAATCCCCTCTGTTACTTCAAACAAAAGAATTCATCCTCCCTTTTTTCAATCTTATGTACATTTTGGGATGAAAATGTTTATATGTCTTATGTAAATAGAGGATGCCATTGCTCCCTCATAAGGTTGAAATCCACTGATATGGTTCAACCTTCTTTTTAAAATTGGGTAATAATACATAGTCGAATAAAGCTGATGTTGCAGTTTTCAACCACGTTTAAATTCCGTTTCGAGGTACTCTGACATTTGTTTTTACTTTTTAAATTATCAGTATTTGAATTTTAAGTTTTAGATTTTGGTCTTAGCCCGAGTCCGTAGGAAAAAAATCAGATTTCCTGCAGCCCAAGCTTCTTTATCCAGTTGCCCCACAAAGTTGGTGGTCACTGGCACCCTAGGCTTCTGGATCTGATCTCAGGCACCTCTGTCTCCATAATTCATTCCACTCCTCCTCCTTGCCATAGCCACCTTGGTTGCTGAGCACCTTACAAGCTCTCAGTCTTTGGCTCAAGTTTTTCATCCAACCTAATCCCATCTCTCCACTTTTTGAACCCTAATCGTTCTTTAAGGTCAAACTCAAATGCATTATCTTTCATAAATACTTCCCATATCCTCCAGTTGTAGTAACGTCTCTGCTTCCTCGGTGTTCTCATAATTGTGTACATGATTACTTTGAGGGCAGGGACTACGTCTTGTCATCAGTGTAATCCCTACAACACTTAGAAGAATTCTGTGTGCATGTGGTCCTCAGTAGTGCTTGTTATACTGTATTGTACTGAAATGCGTTGATACACTGTCGGTGTTCTTCTTTGATTAGAAAAAGATACGAAAACAAACAAGCAACAACAACAAAAAAAACAAGAGAGTAGAAAGCAGGTGAACAGGACTAAGAAAGTGTTCTGCTTTCCTTTTCTCAACTATTAGTTCCTGGAAGACTAATGACTGGGCCTTAATTTAACCTTTTAATTTGCTCTGCCATGTATGAAGTGCATTTCTCTCCACCACACCTCTACTGGCAGGATGGTAACTATGTTAAAGAATGCATAAAGGCAGGAGAATTTAGGTAATGAATGAATTTTCTTCAAATGGTCATGTGGGTAGAAATATATTCAAGTAAATGTTTTCAAGGCCATACTAAAGCTGTGTAACACCACAGTTGGCTCTTAGGTAAAAACTCCAAGTTTGAGTTAAGCCTATAATAGAACTCCCCAAGGACAACTTTAATAAAACCAAGTCATCTGCCCTTGTTTATTGGAACACATTAGTGATCTTTGTTTTATGTCATTTCTTATTAAAAAGATATTATAATAAACTATTTCAAACAATGACAGTAATGTGAAATTCTCAGTATAGTAGGTGGTTGGTTGCATTTATTAGCAGTAAGTAGGAACAACCTTTCTGTTTCATGTACATAGACATTACCATTCTCTTTTTTCTAAGGTTAAATGCCATTGATCTATAACTTGGAAAGTAAACTATCTCTTAGCATTATTTAAAACCATATGTGATTATTCATATGCTACAAACAATGATTTGAAATAAATATACAAATTCACTGTATTTAGAAACTAATGTGTTAGCATAAACTTTTAAAAAGCTTTAGCAGCTCAATTCTCTATTATAGAGCATCTACAAATCTTATCCAATTCCCTGGTTTTTTTTTAGGAAAAATCCTGAAGCCCAGAAAAGGGGTATGACATCTCTCAGGATGCAGTTTCTTAGTGGCAAAACCAGGACTAAAGCTCTGGACTTCTGACTCTCTAGCCTTTATTCTTTATATCTTCGCTGTCTTTTAGTGCTTGAGTTGCAAAAAGGTGAACATGTATTATGATTTCATAATCATGGTTTCTGACACTTTTAAAAAATGAGTTTATTTCAGCAAATACTTTGGACTCTCAAATGCAGAAGATCAATTCTGTTATGATACCTCAGGTTTCTGCTTCTCTCCCATTCCTCCCCTTCAAAAATCAACAGAAATAAGTCAGATTCTTTGCTTGGTTCAGGATTAGCAAGACAAAAAACAAAGCAACTTATTTTAATGATCATTTGATTGTTAAGGTCAGAAATCTACTTACATTATTTCAAGTAAAAAGATACATACTCGAAGAACGTGGAGAGATCTTAAGGAACCCAACTGCAAAAGTTGGTCCAGCCGTCGTGGGAGGTGAGAGTTGTCAACAGGTCTCTCTCTCTCTCTGTCTCTTCCCCGCAGCTACTCTCATCTCTCATTTTGTTTGTAAGTCTGCTGCTCAGTTCTTGTGTTTCGTTCTGCATACCAGCTTTTTCTGATTGCTTGCCATTGTGCATGTGGACAATAATGGCTGCCAGTACATCACTCTATCTCATCATTGTGTGACCGGGTTCAATCTGTGTATCTGTTGGTTCAGAGATTTGAAATAATAATCAGGATTGGTCCTTGGCCAATCATTGGCTTTAAGCTAAGTGCTCTAAAGCTGGTTTCAATTTTAGAGGTTGTAAGCTGGAGGAGATTCCCTAAGAAGGCAGTGTAGGCAGGGTGGGCAGATGGACTGATATACCCACTCCACTGCTCTTTAATTATAGACACTTGACAGTCACCTTAGAACTTATTTTTCTCTCAGTCACCTGCCGGTGACTTCTGCAGATATTCCTGAGCCCCTCTACTGGCATTCATGGGTAAATGGTTACTGAAATTTTTCATTATAGTCAGATCTATTATACTTTGATGCCACTCTTGTCCTAGGTCATGTACTTTATTTACCTGGAATCCTAAGGTTATCTTAATGATACTATCTAAATTGTCTTAATTTAGATGCACTGTGCAGTCATTTAAGCACTAAGCTACAGTTCTTTAGTGTTTCTCTAGCTAAATAATAACACTGATTAGAATGATTGGGTTTATTGAACATCTAAAATACATTAGGCCAAGGAACCTGGACTGTTTCCATCTTCCATCTAGGGCCTTAGAGTCCTTTACTGGATCCTCTATATCTGGTCAGCAAGCAAAAGAAGAGAGAGCCTGGAGGAACACATGGGAAGATGTTTGGGGTCACAAATATAAAGCTGTATTTGCCAGGTTTGCTAAGATGGTTTACAAAATTTCATACATAGCTGTCTCACATTACCTGAGAGCTACAGGTAGGATGCAGCTCTGCTTTATATATAGGGTGACTATGTATCTGGTCGGTGTCTTCTCATTCCAGAACCCGGATAGAACAAACAGCCCCTATTTGGGACATACTGTCCATAAGGTGAGAGCAGAAGAGCAAGAGTCTCACCAGAACCATACAATTGAGTTTAAAGCTTCTCCTCATATATGTGTGGCACATGTTACTTCTACTTACATTCATTGGCCAGCCCAGTTAACATGGCCAAGCCTAGAATCAACAGGGCAGGGATGTATTCAATCTCCTATGTAAAAGGGAGATAGCAAGTAATTGTGAACAGTGATAACCTACTATAAACACACACAGACACACACACACATTATTTCATGCAATTATCACAGCACTGTTAAAAGTGGATATTATCACTATTACGCAATTTATTAATTTAACAAATATATATGAGCACCTATTGTGTTCTAGATCCTGTGGCTTTTGAGTAAACAAGAGTCAAGAGAGGACCCTCCTATCCTTGTCTCTTATGCATTGGTAATACGGGTTTATTTTATTTAAAATGTTATGACTATAAGATATACTCATACTTTATTGGAAAACAAACAGAATTCTCAACTCTTTGGGATCAGGATCCCTCCGTACTCTTAATAAACATTGAGAGCCCAAAAGAGCTTTTCTTTATGTGGGTCGTAGCTCAATATTTACCATGTTGGAAATTAACACTGAGTGATTTAAAATGTATTTATTATTTAGAAATAATAATAAATCCATGTCATGTTAGCATAAATACCTATAAAAACATATACAAAAAATATCTATATTTTCCAAAATTATACTTACAAAAATAATTTAGTGAAGAGTGGCATTATTTTACATCTTTGCAAATCTTTTTAATCTCTGGCTAAATATTATAGAAGACAGGTAGATTTTCCTGTCTGCCTCTAATTCAATCTCTTGTGATATAATACATCATGTTACCTTTTTAAAAACTCCACTATATGCTGTGAGAGAGTTAGAGTGAAAAACAAATAACATGTTAGTATTGTTATGAAAATGGTTTTGACTTCACTGAGTTCCTGAAGGGATCTTGCAGACCCTTAGCTATCCCCAGACTACCCTTTGAGAATCAAGAATCCCTTAACCACATTTTGAAAACTGCTATCTTAAAGTATACACTAAAAGCAAATACATGACATCCTCAGTACATTTTGAAAGTGTCACCATTCTGCTAATCTGTTTTATAAATTAGGTAGTTTTATCAGTCAGGTGGGCTAACTGCTCTAACAGATAATCCCCAAATCCCAGTGGCTTACTTAACACAGAAAAGCTTCATTTCTTGTTCATATTACAATTCATTGCAGGCCAACGATAGGAGCTCTGTCCTGCAGGGTCATTTGGAGGGACCTAGGCTGCTTTCATCTTCTAATCTAGGGCTGCATAGTCTTCTGCTGGATCTTCCATATCCCTAAACAAACAAGGGAAGAGAGAGCCTGGAGAATCATCTGGGAGGATGTTTGGGATCATGTTCTCCTGGCCCGAACTCGTGCATCACCTGTAACAGCATTGCGGGCTAGGAAATGTAGTCTGGTTGTATGCTCAGGAGAAAAGGAAACAAGCAGGCTTAGCCAAGACACACCTGCCTCCACCAGAATAAGCAATTTATTCTGATTATTCTTGTTCTATACATAAATAAGTTAAAACTTGATTATTTGTTTTCAGCTTTTTTGGTCTTACAAAACTTAAGTGGCATGCAGTGTAAAATAACACTTATGATTTGAGACAAGTTATAAGGTCATGCAATCTAAAGTTAATTTTTTAAAAAACTTTTTATTTTGAAATAATTTCAAACTTAAAGAAAAGTTACAAAATTTAGTACAAAGAACTACCATATACCTTTCACGCATATTCACCAGTTATTAACCTTTTGCCACATTTGCCTTTACAGTTTTTCTGTATGTGTGTGATTGTGTGTGTGTGTGTGTGTGTGTGTGTATACACATTTTTTTCCTCAAGCTATTTGAGAGTGTGTTGCACACTTCATACTCCTTTATTAAATACTTTAGTATATATTTACTGAGGACAAAGACATTCACTACATGACCACAGTACAATTTTCAAAACCATTTAACATTGATGCAGTACTGCTATCTATGGTATAGACATACTGTCCTTCATAGCAATTATGTTTTTGATCCAGAATTACACAGTACCTTTAGTTTTCACTTGTCTCCATTAATTTGTAATGGTTCCTTAGCCTTTCTGTGTCTTTCACGTCAGTGACACTGCTGAAAAGTACAGGTCAGTTATTTTGTAGAATGCCCCTTAATTGAGTTTGTCTGATGTTTTCTTAGGATTAGATTCATGTTATGCATCTTTGGCGAAATGTACTATAAAGTGATGTTGTGTCCTTCTCAGTGCAGTTTATCAGGAGGCTTATGATGTTTACAGCTGATGTTAACTTCAGTCACTTGGTTAAGGTGATCTCTACCAGGTTTTCTCATAGTAAAGTTACTATGTTTTTACTTTAACGTTAGTTGAGTCATTTTGTGGGGATATAATTTGAGACTATATAAATATCTTCTTCCTCATTAAGCTCTCATTCACCAGTTTAGCATAATGATTCTTGCCTGAACTAATTATCACTGTAATGGTTACAAAATAAAGTGGAATTTTTGTTATTTTCTAGTAACACATGGAAGAACCAAGTGTGGTAGACATTTATTAGTTGTCTACCTAGCATACTTTGCCACATGTTTCTCTTCCAAAAATTATCTGATCTTTGTTTGGGTATCTCCCCTGGCCAGTGCAACCTATGTGTGTCTAGTAAAATGGATCACAGTCTAGCCCCTGGAGTGGGCTTTGATTGATAGGTCAATTAGTGCATTTCATTTATTTAGCCACATTATTCTTTTAGGAATGGGAATCTGACCTATGCTGGGCCAATTGAGTGACTTTTATGACTCTCGTTTGGGATGCTAGACTGGGCTGCACTCTGTTTGTAGCTGGCACCCATCCTGTGACCATGAGGACAGAACTGACACCAGATGGCAGAAAGGGAGAAACAAAGAAACTCGGTCGCTGATGACAGCTTTGAGCTGCCGAATCAATCATTCTTGAAGCCTGCCCTACCTCTGTGGTTTCCAATAATGTGAGCATTCCATTTAGGTGAACTAGCTCAAGTTGGATTTTCTATTAACTTTTGACATAAAAGAGTCCTAACTGATACTCTCACAAGTAAATAGTAATAGCTGTTTAACCTGGAATTTAAAAAATTGTAAGGAGGATGTATGAGACTTTTCTGGTATCCAACAACAACCAAAAAATGGATGTAGGGTTTTTTGTTTTGTTTGTTTCTCCTCAGCTCGGTGATGGAACCATGTCATAGGTCACTAAAGATTACAATATCAGAATCAGCAGTGTATATTCCATTTGCCAAAAGGCACTTGAGTTAATTTTTAGCAGTAAAGTTGTGAAAGTTGTGGGGTAGGACTAGTGTCATTTGGACTCATTTCTGTTCACCACATCAACTGGAGTGATTTAAAGCACAGCGGGAGCTGCAAGCGCAAGTTTGTTGGGATGTCACAGGAAGCTCAAGGGGCAGTGATGCAGCTGGGCATGGAAGCCAGTACTAGAAACCCTTAAGCACTCTCCATCTTTCATTTCAGCTTTTTCTGTGTTTTGCTTCATTTCCAGTCCACCAGGCAATTTCAAAATTCCTAGAGGGAGAATATGATTGTGTTAGTTTGGATCAGGCATTTACCCCTATTCAGTTCAGTTGTGCTCCTTAGTGTAAACATGGTTTTAGAAGACCTAGCCCTGTGGGTAAAGAGAAGATTTCAGAGGGTGAGTCAGGAAGAGACTTCAGAGTTGGCTACAAGAGAGACATTTGTGGATGCCACAGCTGCTGAGGGCATAATTGTAAATAGGAAACATTGGTTTGTGATGCCTTTCTTCTTCCCTTTCAGGACTCCTCTCTTCATCATTAGCCTGTGTTTCTCTCATTTGAATTCTTGCTAAGATACTAACTAATAAGATCTTAAGAATTGGATTATAAGCACTTCCAGGATGTTTTCTGTTGTTGTTGTTTTATTAAGGCAGTAGTTCTTAAAGTGTAGTTCCTGCATGAGCGGCATTGGCAACCTTGGAACTTGTTAGAACTCCAAATTCTCAGGCCCCACCCCAGACCTACTGAGAGAGAAACTCTGGAGATAACCCAGCAATCTGTGGGTTAAAAAACTGTTTTTAAACATTTTTAGTTAACAAGTAACAATTGTACATACCTATGGGATACAGATTCCATATACATGTATTTCAATGTGTATATACAATGTGTAATGATTAGAGTAATTAACATTCATCACCTCATTTATTATTTCTTTATATAATAAACATTCACAATCCTCTCTTCTAGCTTTTTTAAAATATACAATCAATTATTGTCTTCACCCTACAGTGCCACGAAACACCAAAACTCATTTCTCCTATCTAGCTGTAGTTTTGTATCTGTTAACCAACTGCTCCCCATACCCTTCCCATCCTCTCATACCCAAAATTCTACTCTCTGTTTCCATGAGCTCAGATTTTTTGTTGGTCCTCACATGTGAGTGACAACATCTTTCTGTTGTCACTTAGTTCACTTAACATAATGTCTGACTTACTTCACTTAACATAATATCCTCCAGCCTCATCCATGTTGCTGCCAATGACAGGATTTCATCCCTTTTATGGCTGGGTAGTATTCCATCCTGTGTATATACCACATTTTCTTTATTCATTCATTCATTGATGGACACTTAAGTTGATTCCATATCTTAGCTATCTCTCAGCAATCCATATTTTTAGCAGGTCGTTCAGGTGATTCTGATACACTTGAAGTTTGAGAACCACTCATGTAGGGAATTCCCAAAAACCCACAAGGTAGCCAGAACCCAGGATCTGGCTTCTTCCCAGCATTTTGTCCCAGCCTGGGCATCCATTGGTACTGCTTAGATATGGAAATGTGGCCATATGTTCCTCACCCATTGGTTCAAAAGAGAATCCCAACCTCAGGCTTCTAAAGAGTAAAACGGACTTAAGAGCAGAAAGGTTGTTGTCCCCAGCTCTAAAGCCTCCATCTCTTTGGTTTAGCCTTGAGAACAGACCACCATGTGTCTGGCATTTTTTAGAAATTTGCCATCTTATGGAAAGAAGTCTGGATGTCTGTGAGGCCTCGTTCTAAAACTGTATATGTACTTTTATGAAAGACATTCAGGAACACAACTAATTCCTAAAGTGATGTAAATATGAATAAACTAGAGGATTAGATATGCTGTTTCTAGGGGCCTATAGCCCTTCTTCGTCCTCCACCCTTCAACCCTCCTTCTTCCTCTTTCCTTCTTTTCCTCTTCCTTTTTCTTTCTCCCCTTTTCTGCCATTTTGTTTCTTCTTTCTCTTCCTTTTCTCCCTCATCCTTTTCCCTCTTTCTCTTGTTTTTCTTCTCTTTGTCCTCTCTTCCCTTCCATCTATCTTTATTCTTGCCCTTTGCCTTTTACTTCTTTTATTCTTCTTCTTCCTAATTTTTCTTTTCCTTCTTCCTTTCCTTCTCATTTCTTATCACTCTCCAGCTGCTTCTCTTCCTTCTCTCACTTCTACTCCTGTGGGAGTAAACTTACTCAAGAAGAGAAAGTGGGTGCTTGAGGGCCATAGGAAATGGTAAATGCTAGTTCTATCATCCTGGCTGCTAACTACAGACATCTTTAGACACCCAAGGCACCTGCAGGGTTATTCAGGGTCCGAGCCTGCCCCCTCCCGCACCTGTTCAGCAAGAACTCAACCTTAGGCTCTTCAGCCCTTAGTCCCTTCATCGTCACTACTACATCCACATCCTAACCTCAGAAATGAGCTCGCAAAATGTTCTGTACTGGTAAATGTTTAACACTTGTCTCTGGGGTGGTGATGGAGTATTGAGGGTCCTGATGCTTACTTAGTACTTGCTGGTTTCTGTGGTGTAAATACTTCCACCATGGCTGCTTTCAAGCTACCAATCTGACATCACTGAATGTGGAGCTGGGAGGAGATGCTCACCACGGAGCCTCACAAACCAGTCAAGCATACTACTAAGGAATAGTACTACATATAGCCATGGTCCATATGTAGTACTACTGCCTTTCACCATGATGTAGTACTACCACCATATGTAGTACTACTGACTTCCACAATTAATGCAGATAATTGAGGGTTAGCCGTTAGTAAATAAATTACTCTCACTTGAAACATCAGATGTCTGTTAACTCTTTAACAGACTAATTTTTTTGACAGCCATTGAGATAATTAAAGGCAGCAGCATATTATAATTACTGCAACACTACCTTTTAGTTTGATTAAATAAAATTTAACTGCAAGTACTGTCAGAAAAATTCAGGCCTTTCAACTGTTACCCTCTTTTTACTTGTGAGTCTGAGCTTGATATCCCTATGAATTGACAACACTATTTGGATTATAGATATCATAAAGTTTCAGTTAATATTTAGTTAAAAAGTAGAATATTATCCAGTCACCTTATCTTTTTTATTTGCATTCTATATCATCTCTGGTGGATTTTTATTATTTTTAAGTAGCTTCACATTATGTTTTACGATACATTTCTTCCTGCAACAGTTTTACATACAGATGGAAATGTTGGAAATCTAGTTTAAGTTTGATCTTTTTTTCCTGTTTTGTTATGTGATTGATCTGGTCAGTGAACAAGAAATTCTTGAAGGCCATTCATCACTCTAGGCAGCAGCTGAGCTAAACCTTCTAACTCACTGCTTGCAGTCAGTCATGCAAGATTTGGGTTATAAATATTGAATGTGCAAACAACTGTTTAAATTAGCTGTCCTATCTGTTTTATGCAATTTCAGTAGAAAAGCAAGCTGATATATTATTTAGTGGCAAGAAGTAGAAGACAGTGAATTCAGTATTATCCTTCCATACGTCATTGAATTCATCCTGTTGGCAAATATTTAAAATAGTTAGATCAAATTAATTCTTGTTCCCTTAAGTTAAATGAGAACTAAGGCAACTGAGCATGTAATTTATGTAGTTTTTTTGTTTTTTATATTCAAACAGTAGGAAGACTGTTAGTAATTGTACATGTAGCCATCTGTCATAAATATGGTAGCCAATTGTTAAATGCTTAGTTCTGTGAATTTTGTTACCTCTTTGCAATAACAAAAATAGCTTAATATTTGGAAATATTTGGGCAGGAAGGAAAATAGCAACTGGCTTATCCTACTATTCCTGGTAAGCATCTAGAATATTGAATATGTTCAGGTGTTAGTACTTCTGCTACTTGGAGTTGTAACAAGTCTGCATACTTTCACTGGTATTGATATATGTAATAGATAAAATGCAAACCATTTGTAGTGACTCCTAAAAGCCTTTCTGTGTGTAATGAATTTAGGTAAACTTCCATAACTGCTATCTGTGTTTAAAATTTATTTTTCAATTATATGATGCTGGGAACATCCTTTCAAGTAGCAGACATATATCTAAGCCTACATTAATAACATAAGTGAACTGCTTACCAAAGAGAAGAGTGTTCAGTAGCATGTGTCTCTTAGTAGTTGGATCACCATCTAACATAAAAGTCGGACAAGATTATAAGTTACTTCCTGTGACAAACACTCCTCCATTTTTCTCTTCTTTCTTGAACAGAATTTTGGTCAGGATAGCAATGAGCCCAGCTAAATAGACTCACCTTCCTAGAGCCCTTGTAGCTAGCAGTGGTCACATAACCTAGCAATGATCGATGAAATGCAAGTGGAATTCTATGGCTGGGACTCCGAAGAGAGCATTTTAAAAGGGACAGACTCAGCTAATTTGCTCCTTTAGCCCTTTGTCTTTTGGTGTTTTGCTCTCTCCTCTGATACACTTCTTTTTATGATTTAATGTCTAAGTCTTCGTGAAATTATGCATTCTTTTAAAACAGTGTCTACTTTAGAATTATAAAATTAAACTTTTACTTATGTCCTTATGTAGAAATAAATTGAACCAGCCTTGCCATATTAATAAACCACATTACATACAAATGTAAGAACAGTATTGGTGAATAATTTTAGTGATAACAATCGCAACTGCAGGGAAAAAAAAGAATTTTCTTAATCTCATCTCTCAAGTCTTATTTCTCTTTTTAATTTCTACTTCCTTTTTCTTTGATCAATTGCTATGTTTTCTTACCCTTCAAGTGCCTGTAGTCCGGCGGAAGAGGCCAATTTGTAAAAAATTATAATGCAGTTTTATAAGTTCTAGAAATACATGTCTAAAATGCAAATCTGATTTTATTATTTTCCTACTTAAAAGCCTTCCATGAGCTTTAATGTGGTATTGAAGGTCTTTTCATTCTGGCTTCAATAGCCTTGTCCAATCTTCACTCCTTTCTTTCTCTCAGCATATTTCCTCAGCCTTATGCTGTCTAAAATCACTGGACTCTTGGTAGGATCCGGAAACTGTCACATACTGTCATTCTTTCATATCCTTGTGTATCCTTTCACTTCTGTACCCTTTTTTTCATCTCCATCTGTGAAATCCCACTCATTCTTCAAAACTGACTTATCTTTAAGGCGTTCCGTGACTCTTCCAAGTTGAATTAATGACTACTTCATCTTCTGTGCTTCTCATAACATTCTTTTTATACTTCTATGATATCATTTATTCAGTCAATTTATAGTTACAGGTCTGTCTTTCTTAATAGACTGTGAGTTTTGTGAAGAGATAAGCTATGCTTTATTTTGAAGCACCAGTGTCTTAGCAAGTGCCTGGAAAGGAGTAAATACTCAAGATTTTTGGTATGTTTTTATAACAAGTAAATAAATTTAAACTCTTTGCACCTTTCATTGAGTACTAGGATTAATTATTCATAATTAATTATTTACCTGTTCCTTAAATGTATCCCTGTGAAAGAAATGCTGCTGGTGATGAAATAATCTTCATCAATTACCTAACAAATAATTGTCCATTTGGGTCATATCTGCATCTGCTTTTACTCTAACCCATGACTATGGTTGTAATATCTCCTGTTTTATTTCTAATTGAGCTTATTTGGATCTTCTCTCTTCTTTTCTTGGTTAATCTCTTAATGGTCTGTCAATTTTATCTTTTCAAAGAGACTTATCTTTCATATTTTTTTTGTCACCATTTCATTTAATTCTGCTCTGATCTTTGTTATTTCTTTTCTTCTGCTGAGTTTGGGTTTGATTTGTTCTTCTTTCTCTAGTTCCTTCTGCTGAGTCTGGGTTTGATTTGTTCTTGTTCTCTAGTTCCTTCTGCTGAGTTTGGGTTTGATTTGTTCTTGTTCCTCTGGTTCCTTGAGGTGTGACATATATTGTCTGTTGTTCTGTTGTGCTCTTTCAGACTTTTTTTTTTTTTTTTTGAGATGGAGCCTTGCTCTGTCGCCCAGGCTGGAGTGCAGTGGTGCAATCTCGACTCACTGCAACCTCCACCTCCCAGGTTCAAGCAATTCTCCTGCTTCAGCCTCCCGAGTAGCTGGGACTACAGGTATGCACCACTATGCCCAGCTAATTTTTGTATTTTTAGTAGAGACAGAGTTTCACCATGTTGGCCAGGCTGGTTTTGAACTCCTGACCTCAAGTGATTCTCCCGCCTCGGCCTTCCAGAGTGCTGGGATTGCAGGCGTGAGCCACCATGCCTGGCCTCATTCAGACTTTTTGATGCAGGCATTTAATGCTATGAACTTTTCTCTTAAGACCACTTTTGCTGTATCCCAGAGGTTTTGAGAAGTTGTGCCACTGTTATAGTCCAGTTGAAAGAATTTTTTCATTTCCATCTTGATTTTATTGTTGACCCAAAGATCATTCTATAGCCGCTTATTTAATTTCCATGTATTTGTATCATTTTGAGGCTCCTTTTGGAGTTTAATTTCTAGTTTTATTCCACTGTGGTCTGAGAGGTTATTTAAAATGATTGTGATTTTCTTAAATGTATTGAGACTTGTTTTGTGGCCTATTATATGGTCTGTCTTGGAGAATGTTCCATGTGCTGATGAGCAGAATGTATATCCTGCATTTTGTTGGGTAAAAAGTTCTGTAAATATCTGTGAAATCCATTTGTTCTAGAGTATAGTTTAAGTTCATTGTTTCTTTGTTGACTTTCTGTCTTGATGACCTGTCTAATGTTGTCAGTGGAGTGTTAAAGTCCCCCATTATTATTGTGTTGTCATCTATCTCATTTCTTAGGCCTAGTAGTAATTGTTGTATGAATTTGGGAGCTTCAGTATTAGGTGCATATATATTTAGGATTGTGATATTTTCCTGTTGGACTAATCCTTTTATCATTATGTAATATCCCTTATTGCCTTTTTTTTTTACTGTTGTTGCTTTAGAGTCTGTTTTGTCTGATAAAAGAATAGCTACTCCTGCTTGCTTATGGTTTCCATTTACATGGAATATCTCTTTCCACCCCTTTACCCAAAGTTTATGTGAGTCCTTATGTGTTAGGTAAGTCTCTTGAAGACAGCAGATACTTGGTTGGTGGATTTGTATTCATTCTGCCATTCTGCATCTTTTAAGTGGAGCGTTTAGAAAGTTACATTCAATGTTAGTATTCAGATGTGAGGTACTCTTCTATTTGTCATGTTAGCTGTTGCCTAAAGACCTTGTTTTTTTTCATTGTTATTGTTTTCTAGGCCCTGTGAGATTTATGCTTTAAGGAGGTTCTATTTTGGTGTATTTCAGGGTTTTGTTTCAAGATTTAGAACTCCTTTCAGCATTTCTTGTAGTACTCAGTTGGTAGTGGTGGATTCTCTCAGCATTTGTTTGTCTGAAAAAGATTTATTCTCCCCTTCATTTATGAAGCTTAGTTTCACCGGATACAAAATTCTTGGCTGACTATTATTTTGTTTAAAGAGTCTACAGATAGGACCCCAATCCCTTCTAGCTTGTAAAGTTTCTGCTAGAAACTTTATAGGTTTTCCTTTATAGGTTACCTGATGCTTTTGTCTCACAGCTCTTAAGATTCTTTCCTTTGTCTTGACTTTAGATGTCCTGATGACTGTGTGCCTATGTGATGATCTTTGTGCAATGAATTTCCCCAGAGTTCTTTGAGCTTCTTGTATTTGGAAGTCTGGGTCTCTAACAAGGCCAGGGAAGCCTTCCTCAATTATTCCCTCAAATAAGTTTTCCAAATGTGTATATTTCTCTTCTTCCTCGGGAACACCAATTGTTCTTCTATTTGGCTGTTTAACACAATTCCAAATTTCTTCTCCTTGTTCTAGTATATTGTTGAGACTTCTGCTGCATTTTGTATTTCCCTAAATGTGTCTTTCATTCCAGAAGTTGTGATTGTTTTTTCTTTATATTTATTTCTCTGGAAAGTTTTTCATTCATATCCTGTATTTTTTTTAATTTCTTTAAGTTGGTTTTTACCTTTCTGTGGTATCTCCTTGAGTAGCTTAATAATCAACCTTCTGAATTTTTTATCTGGCAATTCAGAGGTTTCTACTTCGATCCATTGCTGGGGAGCTAGTTTGATCTTTTTGGGGTAGTGTAGGACCCTGTTTTGTCATATTACCAGAATTATTTTTCTGGTTCCCTCTCGTTTGGGTAGACTATTTCTTAAAATTGTTCTTGAATTTATTTTTGATTGGACTGTGGTTTTTTAAATTTAAATTTCTTTTTTCCTCTCCTAAGGACCAGACTTTGATGTTTATTTTAGCCTAATTTGATTCTTGGTGCTTGTAGGAGTGAAGACTTTGTATGAGAGCCTTAGTTATACAAAGTCTTTGTGTACTGGCTTTCCCCAATGCTGGTGAGTGGTAGTAGTTATATTCTTCATATGTAGGTGGGTTCGCTCTCTCCTGTCGAGTTATAATGGTAGGGATCTCTTGAAGCTTATCTTGTTCTCTCACAGTGTACACTTTATTTGTTTACTGCTTTCTCAGTTTTTTTTATTTTTTTATTTTTTTTAATTTTATTATTGTACTTTAAGTTTTAGGGTACATGTGCACAATGTGCAGGTTTGTTACATATGTATACATGTGCCATGCTGGTGTGCTGCACCCATTAACTCGTCATTAGCATTAGGTATATCTCCTAATGCTATCCCTCCCCCCTCCCCCCACCCCACAACAGTCCCCAAAGTGTGATGTTCCCCTTCCTGTGTCCATGTGTTCTCATTGTTCAATTCCCACCTATGAGTGAGAACATGCAGTGTTTGGTTTTTTTGTCCTTGCGATACTTTGCTGAGAATGATGGTTTCCAATTTCATCCATGTCCCTACAAAGGACATGAACTCTTCATTTTTTATGGCTGCATAGTATTCTGTGGTGTATATGTGCCACATTTTCTTAATCCAGTCTATCGCTCAGGCTTCAAGCCAATAGGGAAGGTATTCCTGGGTAGGCACCAGTTGTGGTGAAGGCAGGTGGGTAGATGTAATACTCAGTGGTGGGCTGAGGTCCCAGCCTTGATGAGTGTGGCTGGGGAAGCTCTTAATTAGATGTGCTGAGGTTTTATCAGGGTTAAGAGTAGGAACTACCAGAGCTCCTATGCTAGGTCACCAGGAAAGCTGTTCACCTCACAGCCTCGCTCCTGTCCTAGTGTTTTAGCTATTCACATCAGACAGGCATCTCTTTTCATCTGTAGGAATGTTGATGTTCCAAGTAGGGAGGAATTGTGACCCTGCCTCTGTCGGCCTGAATCTGGGGTGTGCTTCTTCTGTGGGGCTGCACTCACCCTGGATTTTTCCAGAAAGGCTGTCTATAAGTGCATCCAGTGTTTCTGTGGGGGAAGCCCCAGCTGGGTCTGCAGTGGAGTGCTGGGGGAAACAAGGACCTTTTCTCTAATGCCTTTCATGATCACAAAGGCTGCCTGTCTGTTGGGATATAGGTGCAGATTTTCCCTATTGCGCCCAGCATTGCAATTGTTTCTCTGCTATGAGAAACTACCCACCAGTGGAAAGATCTGAAACCCAAGTCCTGCTGTTCAGATTTTTTTGTCCCACAGGGTTTTTCCTTGGTAGGGTGCTCTCCCACTTCCCCTAGGGATGAGGCTTCCTGAGAGCTGCACTTTAGTGATTGTTATTGCCCTTCTGGGTCTAGCCACCCAGCAGGGCTACCAGGCTCCAGACTGCTGCTAGGGAGTGTCTGCAAAGAGTCCTGTGATGTGCTCTGTTGTCAGGTCTCCCAGCCATGATACCAGCACCTGCTCTGGTGGAGGTAGCAGGGCAGTGATGTAGGCTCTGTGAGAGTCCTTAGTTGTAGATATGTTTAGTTTTGTGGCTTTCTCAAATGCTGGTTATGCTAGCAGTGAAGTTGTCACGTGGACAGACTCAGGCCGTCTTGTTAGCCATAGCTGTTGTTTTCTCCTTGGTGGGAGCCAGATTATTCTGTCATGAGTTGCTGTAATGGCTTGAGTTGGTTGGCCTCCAGCCAGGAGGTGGTACTTTCCAGAGAGTGCCAGCTGCAGTAGTAGAAAGGAGATCTAGCTTACTCTAAGTTGGCCAGGGAAAGTATTCTGGTTTCTTAGGTGATGGGCAGAGCCACAAAGCTCCTAAGAGTTTATGTCTTTTGTGTTCGGCTACCAGGGTGGGTAGAGGAGTACCTTCAGATGGGGGAGGATTAGGTGAGTATGAGCTCAGACTCTCCTGGGGCAGGGCTTGCCACAGCCACTGCTGGGGAGTCGGGGGGTGGTTCTCAGGCCAATGGGGTTTTGTTCCAGAGGGAAGTATGGCTACCTCTGCTGTGCAGTATAGTTTGCCAGGGAAGTGGGTGATATCTAGTAGCGAAAGGCCTTACCCAGCTCCACACAGTTGGCAAGGCCAGTCTCACTCTCGCAGTGCCCCACTAACAGCACTGAGTTTAGCTCCAGGTAGCTTGCTCGCAAAACTCAGACCTGCCCCAGGCCATAAGCTTCCACACTGAGAAAGCAAGCGAGGCTTTCAGGCCTTGCCCCTCCCAGTCTGCCTACAATGTCAGCAGCTCCTGTGTTTGCATCTGTAACAGTTCCCATTTGCTCCCCACCCAGATTCTGATCAAGAAAGTTTGTGTCCATTTGAAACTATTACAAAATTTAGTTGGAAGCTACATTCATCTTGTGACCCCTCCCTAATTCTGCTGGCTGTCTTCCCCTAGGGCCTCTGTGAGATATTGTCAGGGATGGCTTCCCTGGACTCAGGCTGGAGAATGGGACTGCCTACAAGGCTCTTCCTGCTGCTGCTTCTAGTTTTATATTTCGTTCAGCTCCCCAAATCTGTTTTAGCTGTAAGTAAGGTTAAGTCCTTCTCCCGTGATCTGGATTTTCAGATTCCCAAGTGGGAATGTGTGTTCAGAGGCAGGATTCCCCACCTCACAGAATTTTTTGCCTGTCTCACAGAATTTGCAGCAGCATACTGCTTCTTTCAAAGGATCTGTGAATTCTTCCAGTTTTCCTGGTAGGTTCCTGCAGTGGTACTTGAAATGAAAGTTCATGGTGTAAGTCTCCACACATTATTCAAGTCTCTCCAAGTGGGAGGTACACATTAGCCCTGCCTCCTGGCCACCATCTTCCTCCCGTCTCCTCCTGATGGATTTTTAACGTTATGATTTTATAGTTTTCTTGGCTTATTCTGGTTGCTGGGATGACAGTAGCAGCCTTTTGTCACTGTCTACATTCTAACCTATTCTCCCCTCCTCCCTGTCCATCCATCCATCCATCCATCCTTCCATGTATAGATGTGTATATATACATATACACAGTATATTACATATTTATAAAAACACATAGAAATGTAGGGATATTTAAAAGTACTTTTCATTGAGGAGTAATTCCATCTTGTGAATTATTTCCCTTCCTCTATATGCCCAAATTACTATAAGGTGTTAGTTTTAGCTTTCCTAAATAAATGAGAGATTTGAGTCACTGAAAACCACATTTGTTTTCATCTAATTCTATGTATCTAGGATATTTTGTAAGTGAGGATTTACTACTTCATATCTTTTCAGCCTCATCAAATCTAGAAATGAAAGTAATCAATACTTAAATTTGATTAGTTCACAAATAATGTAGTCTCTATCAACCACCAAAGAAGATTAAGAAACAGATGATGAAGACATTTAATTACATTAATATATTGAAACTTTTATGACAATAAGAGCTAATGATAGTTATATAACAGTTATTGTCTGTCTAGAAATATAGTGGTGGGATATTAAGCAAGATGTTATCAGTATTCACATCATTTTAATTTATCTAAAGTGATATAAAATGAATATAAGCAGAAAGCTTAATTCATATAAAAATTATATGACAGCAAAATTTACACATGGTACACTTTAAGTATATTATAATCTCTCAGAGTAGTGTTTACCACAGAACATAGTGTTATGTAAGGTGACTTTGTCTGAAACTTGTCTGTATCAGCTAGCTTTTTCTGCATAACAAACTACTCCAAGAGTCAGTAGCTTAAAAGTATTATGTATTATTTATCATTTATCTGTGGGCAGGTTGGAGTTACTAGGCCTGGCTAGGCAAATAGGCTTGAACTATGCATGTGGCTGGACTTGCTTCCTCACTGAGGTTTGGAGTAAGGCCTGCTCCACATGTTTTCATTCTAGGGCTCAGGCCGAGGAAAACAGAAGCCACCAAGGCCCCTCCCATGGCATTGGTAGAGGCACAACTGAATGAACAAAAACACACAAGGTCTCTTGAGATCTAGCTTAGAATTAGTGTACCATCCCTTCTGCCTCATTCTGTTGGTCAAAGTAAGTTCATGGCCATACCCCAAGTTAAAAAATAGCAAATAATACTGTGCCCAAGGAGAAGGCATTACAAAATTACAGGACAAAAGGTGTAGATAGAGTAAGGGGTAAAAAATCAGGGCTATTCTACCATTGTAGCCAAAGGGGATTGGTTACATAGGTAGTTAGGAATCTCATTGTTATAAGGTACTTTCTCTGGCCTAGAACTAGATGTTGGAGACAGGGTTCTGTGGTTGGTATCCACTAATGTGGGGGGATGCTCAAATCACAAGTTTACACAGGACTAGGCAGATATTGGAAATGAACAAAACAGAGCTGTGGGGATTATGCAGTGGAAAATTTGTACCCCAGTTAAAGAGGTGGGGACCTCTATGCAGCCACAGCTGACAGTTACCAAGTAGAAAAGCAGATCATGTTTACCAAATCTTCAGATTTCTCAAGAGAATCAAGAAATTAAAAATTTTTAATGACATCTTCTAATTTTTAGAGGTTGGTAAGTAATTTTTTTAAAAGATAATAACTTGTTGGCCAAATCCAAGAGGCAGATTTGGAACGTGGGCCTCTAGTTGGTAATCTGTGCAAAACCAGAGGTTGCTTGGAGACTCTGGAACATTTTCCATTATAGTGGCCTTATCTGTAGATGCTAGAGGGCATTACAAATCTTACCATAATAATTAATGCTAATAATAATAACTCCTTAAATTAGTATGTCACTTTATATTTTATAAAACACTTTCATGCTCTCATTTGATTATGGTCGAAAAATATGTCTCTTGCTTCCTCCAAGAAGCAGGAAGAGCCTTCTTCCTGTGCCTCAGATGCATGTTGGGTGCTACAGACATTTGCTTGTTTACCAGATATTTATTGAGCACCTGCTATACATCAGGAACTGATCCAGGTTATTAACATACATCAGTGAACAAAACATGAAAATCCCTGTCCTCATGGAGTTTATGTTCTTTCTCTTTGTAGCTTGACCACCTTGTCCTAAAACTGGATCAGCACCTCATTCATTGGTTTGCCCTATTTGAAAGTATTTACAGTAAAAGCCCTGTCCTGTAACTATATCAAGACATTTACGAGGTGAGAATAGCCAAGGGCACCAAAAATAGGTATGTTGCACAAAGGGAAGAGTGTCCATTAATCCATTGGGTCTGTTAGGAGAGCTCCATCTGCACTTAGTGTAAACAAAAGCAAGTCTATAAAGAGCCCCTAGTAATTGGTGGAAATTAAAGTGAAATTAGAAAATCTTCATCCTATTGTATGTATTATGTGTTGTTTTCATTATAGGTTCCTCTACTTTCTTCCCGCAAGTTAGTTTCAAACTTCTCCTGGAATGCTATAATGTGCCAAAGTCAGGATTGACCAACTTTTACCATTATCAGGCATAGTCTGTCACTTAGGCAATTACATCAGTTGTTCCATTTTCATATCATGTCTGGAAGACAGATAACAGATGTCTTTAGACTTTTGTCCTAGTAAATTGAGATTTCGTCTGTTTGTATATAGGCTTATAACCACACTGTATCTCTGATATTCTTAACTTGGATCTTTTATGGGGATACCTGTGGATTGTTCTGGCATACATCTGACTTTGGGTTTAGAAAGGTAATGAATAGTACTATAAATATAATCCAACTATAAAAGCAGTCTTTAGCTTGCTATTCTAAAGCACACCTAAAAGCAGCCTATAACTTGCTATTCTGAAGCACACCTGACTTGCCAGATATTAAGTCTGTGTCTGAATCTCTTAAATAGATTAGGCTGCATAACACCTACAACCACCAATAAGTTGTTTCTGGTTAATAGACGTACAGTAAAAGTTCATTCCCTCCATCCACCCATTCTATCTGTTGTCTTATAAAAAAAAATAGAGAGAAATAAGAAACTAGGTTGTTACAATGTATAAAACAAATATCTACCTTCAGATGACTGAGAGTGGTATCTACACTATTTCATAATTTTTAAAGCCTTTCATTTTTTTCATCCCTTCTGTGCTGCATTTTTAGTGTGATTAATCAGTATATTTCTCCCCCTCTGGTAACTCTTGAAATGCTTATAAAATAAGTCTTTTAGATTCATCATATAACTGTAGGGAAGAACATTGGATATTCAGTCAGAAATCTTGGATGCATTATAGCTCTGTCACTAACCAAGACCTTGGGCAAGTGACTTCATTTTCTGGGAGCCTCAGTTTCTTTAGATGTAAAAGGAGAAAATGAAAATGCCTCCTTAATGTGAGGATAAGTTTGATGATAAGAAGTGCTTTTTAAGCTAGGCAAATACTAGTTCTTGTTAAAAGAAGGTCACAAATGCTCTCTTTTTCATATTTACTTAAAATAACATCTCCTTGAGTGAGGAAGAAAGTTGAAGAAAAATAGAACCAATCCTCATTGATAAGCCTGAGAACATTGATTTGGCATCTTTTGCTGCACTTGGAGATAACACCAGACATATCAGATCAGATTTGTGGTTGAGAGAAAGAATAATGGAACATAAAATTTAGCACTTTCTGTGATGCTAATTTGTGAGTAACTTGTATTTTCTTTTTGTTATGATGACCAGGGTATACATGGATATTTTTAAAAATGAAAATGGTAGTATCATCAGTGATAGTTCTTAGTATGTAAGTTACTGAATAGATGTTTTGTAGATGTTTTCACATTTAAAAATACTTCTACTTACTTTGCTTGCATAAAGTCATTTTGGTTATGCCATCTAGAAGCATTAATTTTTCCAAATGATTTTTGTTTAGAAATTGGAGATATGTCCCTTAAGGTGGGATCGTGTATCCCTTATGAGGGAAGCTAATTATTCAGCATGTGTGTGTGCCACACACTCATCTTATCATATCCTCAACTACTGGGAGTAAGAGGTATTTATTCCCCTTTGTTCCGTTTTGTAGATGGGAAACTGAGGCTCTGCGAGTAACTTTTTGAAGGCTTGTCAGTGGGTTAACAGAGCTGGGATCCCCAACTCAGTTCTGTCAGGCTCTGACAATCCATGGACTTTTAACTTCATGATCTTGCCTCCTAGGTAAACGATTAAGATGGTGGCCAACCACATGGCATTTTAGTATATACCAGGTATTAAAAAATGCCAAAAGTTACTTACATTTTTGTTTAATAGTTCACTTTTTCAATTTAGAATGTCTCAGTTTTGGAATCTCTTCTTTACCACATGTCACGTTTTTGTCCTTCCCCTCAAGCCACACTAATTGGCAGAGAGCCCGGGAAGCCCCCTGATTACTATAGTAACATCAGGAACTTCCCTTTCTTCCCTGAGGCCACCCCTAATCAGACTACTGCCTGGCTAATTCCCTGCTTTTGTGAGATTAGAAAAAGGTTGTCTGTGCCGGGCGCAGTGGCTCACACCTGTAATCCCAGCACTTTGGGAGGCCAAGGCAGGTGGATCACCTGAGGTCGGGAGTTTGAGACCAACCTGACCAACATGGAGAAACCCTATCTCTACTAAAAATACAAAATTAGCTGGGCATGGTGGCGCATGCCTGTAATCCCAGCTGTTCAGGAGGCTGAGGCAGGAGAATCACTTGAACCTGGGAGGCAGAGGTTGGGGTGAGATCGAGGCTGAGATTGAGCCATTTCACTCTAGCCTGGACAGTAAGTGTGAAACTCAAGAAAGGAGAGAGAGAGAGAGAGAGAGGGAGAGAGGGAGAGAGGGAGAGACTGTCTGTTTCAAAGGCCAAACTCCTAAGCATAAGATTACCACCCGCTTTCCTCTAGTGATATGCCTTCTTGGTGATCTATACAGTCCTATAGAGGCAGTCTATCAGGCCTTGTATTTTTGTAGTAGTATCAAAGAATCTTCAAGGATAAAGTATAGAAATTAAGTACATAAATTATAATTTACAATGTGTGTTGTTTTACCATTGATTTAAATCTCTTAGGTCTCTTTCCTTTTTTTCTCTTTCCCTTTGGCAGGCTTCAGCTCTTTGAATTTGCTCTCTTTACTAACTCTTACTACTTTAATTCCAATATGCACCCATTTTAGTAACATTTAAATGTTTTTTTAAGCTTCTTGGAATTAATAGGTTAATTCTTATTTTTCATCATTTAATTTAAATCCATTTTCCTTTTTCCCCCTATCAAGTTTTCTTTTATACTTTCTCACTGGGTGATGTCTTTTCATGGTTGAATTCCCAGTCAGTGAACTTAATTTGAGTTCCAAACTGTGATATTTTTCGTATATTATTCACCTAAATATCAACTCAGTTGGTACCTCTTGAAGTTTCTGTTCCAGAAACTCTCCAAATGGGCCTTCCTGTTTGTGGAGGGGAACACACTCTACTCTCCTCCCTGGAGCAAAACCTTCTGTGTTCTTCACATGCTGTATGCCCTCCAATTGCCACCCACTCTCTGCCTCCATTTCTGTTCATCTGAATTTTCAACCTCTCAAATCTTCCTGATTCTCCTTGAGTGCACACTGTCTCATGAATTGACAGGCCCTGAAATATTTCCAGTTTCCGCTGACTTCAAGTTGGAGGGCCTCCATCAGCATTTCCAAATCTCTTCATAGTCCCCTGTCTACCTTGGTAAAGATTTTATTTCCAGATCTTACCATCAGGTTATTGTTTCCTTTATTTAAAAAATTAACACAAGCATTAGTGTCTTTACCATGATCATGCTCAGATTCACTGACTCCAGCTAGATTCAACTGCTGAAGATTTTGACTGGAATTTGAAGCTGAAACATCTCTTCTTCACCACCACACCTCTGCCTTAAGCTTTATCCATACGCCACTCCTGGCCATCTCAGTAATCTCATACAGATGGAGGGTATTGTAGTGTCAACCTAAATAACAGACAGAGCCTCGCTAAAAGAAAAGATGTTTATTTGGGAATGAAGCATTGCAATGAGAATACACATATGCCATGATAAAGTATGTGTGTTTTCAGAGGGTTAAAGGAAGACAAAAGTTTTTAAAGGAAGAAATGAAGGAGATTACATAATTGTTTTGAAATGATTATCTCTGGCTGCAAGATCAAGGGTGACAGTAGTTCAAGGTTGGACAGGCAGTTTCTGGGCAGATGTTCTTGCAGAGTTTTTTTATTCCATATGGTTGTGATGGCCTTCATGCAAGGTTGTGGTTTCTGTAGAGCCTGTTTAATTATGAGGCATACAAGCATAAGCAAGCATAAGAACCCTCTCTCTTTGTGGCCTTCCCGTGCTCTGTCGGGTTCTTTTTTTTTTTTTTTTTTTTTACATTAGTGACTCCATTTTGGCTCGGACAGTTTTCATGGCAACAGTAAATAGAATACACTGCAAAAGAGCAAAGGAAGAAAATTCAGATGTAGTATTTCTATACTAAATTTTCAGAGTTGAAACTGTATTTTCTAGTATGTCAATTGCCAACTACCATCAGGTACAATTCCTGAAGTCCTGTTAAGATCTATTAAGACCCTTTTTGAGTCAGCTCTAGTGATTCACTGTAACAGTCCAGTGAGAGGGCCAAGAGTCCATTTAATTGTGCAAGATCTGTAACTCCAGGCCTGGATACCATCATTATGGTATTAGTTGTCCCAGGCTTGATTCTTTAGGCCCCTTTGTCTATCCCTCACTCCTTTAGTTTAACAAGCATGGTGGATATGTGACTCTTGTTATATTCAGATAGTCAGTGAAGGTCTCCTGTTATTCAGTGGGCCTCTGTTGACACTGCCACTGTCCCCACCCTATCTTAGCTCTTTGTCTGAAGCCTGGAGCAGCCTCCTTGCTGCTATCTCTAGTCGGCGTTTTTCAAGGCCATTTGGCTGCGTGTTTGTCTTATGGCTTCTTGCCTGGCCTCCCAGACATCACTGGCTTCTAATTTTCTACCACATAAAGCATATGTTCCACTGACCTTGTTCAAGTCTCCCATAATCTGTATGTTCACACTAGCATCCACTCTTACCATACTTACAGATCTGCAGCTCTATCACATTCAAATACCAGGACTGCTGATCTGCTTTCTTCTCTTCCTCTAGCATCACTGGATCTCCCTCTCATGTCTGTCTGCTAATAAACTTTCCCTAGGTGTCTCAGTCCTCATCAGTGAAGATGATGGTAACAGAGGTTAATGTGTAGGAGTTTGGAGTTTAACTGTCCACCAGCTGTGTGAGTTTGGACAAAGGACTTAACCTCTGTGTGCCTTAATTTCTTCCACAGAAAATGAAGTTAGTAATAATACCAAATAATCCACAAGTCTCCATAGTTTTTAATGGCTAGCATTTATTTCTTGCTCATGACATGTGGGCAACAGGTAGGCTGCATCTTTGTTCTTTTTCATTCTACGGTGCAGAGTGAAGAGTAGCTCCTGTTTCTGGGACACGTCATCATCAGGGTCAGTATTGTGATGAGAGTTTCTGTTGAGTCACGTCTGCCCAGTTCCACTGACTAATGTCTATCACATGGCTTACCCTAGAGTCACAGGGTGGGGCTATATCCTCCTCCACAAAGATAGGGGCAGGGGCTGTTTATGATTAATAATGTAGTCAACCATGCTGCCTCATAGGATTATTGTGAAGTATAAATTAGTTAATAGGCATGAGAGCTTAAAAGGGTTCCTGGCACATGGTAAGGACTCAGTAAAGCATCAGTTGTTTTGTTAAGTCTGTGCCATGTTCTATGCTAAGTACTGTATGGGTGTCATATAGTTTAATCCCATTAGTTTGATATTATTATCACCCATTTACAAACGAGTAAACTTAGGCTTACAGAGGATAGCTACATTCTCCACAGTCTTACACAGTTTGCAAGGACAAAATGGGCATTTGAAACAGACCTATGAGACTTCAGAATCTTTGCTCCTAATCTTTTACTACTTCGGAAAACATGTATTGAGAGGGTTCCTCCTAAACTTAATGAGCTTATTTCACTGCTGCTACTGCAGTCTGTACCACTTCTGCAGAATCTGCCATGACCTTGAAGGACTTGCCCTTAGACAGCTGTCTACCCCACAGCTACCAAAGTCCAAAGACTTTGGTTACAATAACCTTCCAGCTTGGGCTAGTGTTTTCGATCACTTTATTCAAATCACAGAGGTCAACTCTATGGAAGACCAACTGTGGACTCTGAAGCTCTCAATCTGACTTTTGGAGAGTAGGATAAATTTACATACTGTCTTGACCTTGCCTTCTATGGGATCTTATTTGTCTAATTCTTTGCTGGACCCCCCTATACCCACTCCCCAAGGCAGAAGACAGACCCTACAGTCTGTACATTGCTATCGAGAGTTACTTATTTGTCCCTCTTCCTGTATCTCATTAGTGTACAAATGGTAGAATAAGATATGTGGGCATTTACAGTCTTACAAGACTAGACCTGTTTACTTTCAAGGCTTAGAGGTTGGGGTAAGTCCTTAAAATAATGTTTTGATCCTCACATTCATTCTTCCAAGCCCAGGACAGGGCAGCCCTTCTACTTTGTACTTGGTAGTATCTCTTCCATGAGGTTGTGAGCTTCATGAGACTAGAAGGCCACGTTTCATGATACTTCTGCATTTCTCTACAATGCCTATGAGCTTGGGGACATCATTAGAGGCTTCTAGAGAGAATATGCAGAATGAATTAGTACAGCCTTTGTCTTTGGGAAGCTAACAATCTAGGAGTGTTGTCTCTCAGCTCTTAAATGGCGACATTGTTTTCCTCACTGAATTGTCATGAGGATTCAGATTTCAAAGGAGGCAGTATAGTGAAGTGGTAAGAGCATGTTCTAGAGTCAGATCCCAGCTCACTACTTAACTATGTTTAAAATTTGTGCTTCCATTTTTCTCATCTATAGGGTAGAGATAATAATATTAATAGTACTTATTTCACAGGTTTTTTAATGAAGATTAAATGAGTTAGTACAAGTATTGGGCACACAGAATTAAATAAATGTTAGCCATTGTAAATAACAAAATAATACATCTGAAAGTGTTGCAGGACTTTTCCTTAGTTCAGCTAAAGACAGCGTCCTTGTCTGTCCCACAGACGTGAAAATTTAGGCTCACGGAAAGTTTGAAGGGTGAGTAAAGCAGGAGTTTTTTGGGTGAAAAGGGGAAACAGTAATCCTCCACAAGGCCAGAGTCCCTCCTGGAGTGCTTCCCACCACAGCTGGAATCCCAGATTCCACACAGCAAGAAGAGGGGCCAGGCTCCTCCCCGCTGCAAAAGGTGCGAACCTCTGTGGCTCCACCCCAGTGTGCCCTCTTCCCAGTGGGCATGCCTGTTGGAGACCCCCTCCCACCTGGCTGTCTCAAAAGCATCTAGAATTACCTAGAACAATGCTACTCAAAGTTGCCATTACAGTGAGATAAGGAACTTGGGCCACAATATAAATCAGCACTCTCCTTCCTTCTTTGGAAAATTCTTGCTAGGAAAAAAATGTGTGCTTATTGATAAATTTAATTTACGTTCCAGCTCTAGCTTCTTTTTTTCTTTGTAGATCAGCAATAAACAGTTCACTTTTTGTTTTCCTGGCCCAGGATATAGTAGGCAGTCAGTACATTTGTTTATATACTCTGACCTGAAAAGGCTATGTGAAGGAACTTATTAAGAGGAAGTAAATAACAAAGTTTGTGGATTTCAAGTTGTGTGTATGTCATACATTATACATCTATTTGTAATCTGTCTGTATCTTAAAAGTTAGAAACAAGGTAAATCACAGCTGTTTTTTTGGTAAAGGTTTTGAATATTTTTCTGGTAGGAAGAGTAGATAAAGGCAGCCATGTGGGTTGTCACGTGAAGCCTAGAATGGGCTTTCCCAGATATCAGGAAGACACAGAGGTGATATCCTCATTTTCTTTTGCTACCACGTTAGCATCTATTTATAGTCAAATATATACAAATAAGCACAGTTATTACAGGTGAGATTTATTTGTATAAAGAAGTTTGGAAACTATGCCTGTTGTTTACTAGAAAACCAATTATGGTGTTGTTACCTAGAAGGGAATATTGTAAGTAAACACTTTTTTTTTGCTTCATTTATACCAAAGCAATTTAACATGAAATCAGTAATTATATTAATCTGGGCTCTCCAGAGCAACAGAAACAATAGATAGATGATAGATAGATAGATAGATAGATAGATAGATAGATAGATAGATAGATAGATAATACAGAATTGGCTCATGTGGTCATGGAGGCTAAGTCCCATGACCTACAGTCTGGCAAGCTGAAAGGTCAGAAGAACCAATAGACAGTTCCAGGTTGAGTCTGAAGGCCTGACAACTGGAAGAGCCAATGGTATAAGCTCCAGTCCAAGTTGGAAGACTCCCAAGGCAAAAGACCTATGTTCCAACTAAAAAGACGGAGAGAGCAAATTCTCCCTTACTCCACCATTTTATTCTATTCAGGGCTCCAATTGATTGGATGAGACCTAACCACATTTGAGAGGCAACTTACTTCACTCAGTCTACTGATTTATATGTTAATCTCAGCCAAAAACACCTTCACAGACACACCCAAAATAATGTTTAACCAAATCTCTGGGGACCCAAGAGCCCATTCAGTTGAAACAAAAAAATTGATCTTCACAGTAATGTTAGATGCAGCCCTATATAAGGATGAACTTCTTTGATTCCTATAAACTCTTAAAAAAGATTTTTTTCTACTCAAAATTAATTACTTAGACTACTTTTGGAAACATTTTAATTTATTATTTGAATAAATTTTTAAAAATTTCTACAAATACTGTTTTTTTTTTCAGTGAGAGATTTTTGACAATCATTTCTGATGGATTGCAACTGAAAATGTAAAGACATGTGCCAGTGGTTGTTCTGGGAATTTTTCAGTTGCAGGAGAGTCCTCTTTTTGGGCTAAAAAATAGATTTGATAAATTATGGAGGAAACCTATCCAGTGATGGGGCAGAGGAAGGCGGGCTGCTTTGTGCAACTGTATCTTCTAATATCTTTATCAAAATGACATCAAGGATGTACAGTGAAGGTGGTAACCCTCTGTCATTCCAGAGAAAAAGGGATATAGGTAGTGCAGCCTGAGGTTCTCAGGGCATGGAGGAAAAACGTTTCAAAAACAGAAAAGAACCATTTGAAAATGCAAAAGAAAATGGATATCCTAGGAGCGAATTGGATTATTTTTTCAGACTTGTTGTCTTCCTGTAAACTTAACGAATAGTACCATAGCTCCCCCTGCTGCATAAGGAGGCAAAGAGGCAAAACCCTGTCACAACCTTCTTCCCCTACCTGCCGGAATTGTTGGTTTTGCTTTTTGTTTTTTGTTTCTTTAAATCTTTTGGTTCTTTACCCAAGCAAAGTCATTGAAACTGTTCTTATTTTTTGTTTTCAACCATCCTTTCTCTCCTCTTCCTGCTAATTGCATGTTTGAAAGATTTATGGATATCATTTTAAAAGCTAACATTTCAAATAAAACATAATAGGAAATTATAATTTGATGATTGGAGGTGTCTAGAAATGCATAAAATACAATTTAGATATATATTGTACTTGGATAACAAGTATGGGAAAGACTGGGGGAAGGGGGAAGGCATTATTGTTATTTGATGAGGAGAAGAACACAGTTTTAAAGACCTGAATTCTCTGACACCAATTTGCTTGGTGCCTTGGGCAAGTTACTTAACTTTCTTTGTGTGCTGCAGTTTCCCCATTAAAAAAAAAAATGAGGATAACGGCATATGCCTTTTCTCTGCCTCATACAATTCTTACCAGAATGACAGAAGATCAAGCAATGCCCCACTTATCCAGCCATCATACTTCCAGCCTTAGCCATCTGTAATGAATCTCAGAAGCAGGCAGAAAAAGGCCTGTGAGCAATGGGAGTACTGCAGGCTTTAAGAAAATGCAAAGTCCATTGACTTGGAATTGTGTGTCAGTTAAGCTCAGTGTGTGCTGAGCTTGCAAGGTATACATGTGTTTGTGTGCGTGTATGTTTCTTTGCTCTGTAGTTCTTCCCTCTCTGTAGTTACCTAGGAAGATAGGTTTTTATTTAAATGGAAAGGCAAGAAAGAGAAAGGGTGATTGAGGCAGATGAAAGTGTCTCCTTGGAAATTCACCATGAAGCGGGTGTAAGTTAGTTCAACCATTGTGGAAGACAGTGTCGTGATTCCTCAAAGACCTAGAGGCAGAAATACCATTTGACCCAGCAATCCCATTACTGGGTATATACCCAAAGGAATATGAATCATTCTGTCACAAACACATTTGCACATGTATGCTCATTGCAGCACTATTCACAATAACAAAGACATGGAATCAACCCAAATGCCCATAATTGATAGACTGGGTAAAGAAAGTATGGTACATATACACCATGGAATACTATGCAGCCATAAAAAGGAACAAGATCATATCCTTTCCAGGGACACAGATGTAGCTGGAAGCCATTATCCTTAGCAAACTAATGCAGGAACAGAAAACCAAATACACGTTCTCACTTGTAAGTGGGAGTGGAATGATGAGAACACATGGACACGTGGAAGGAAACAACACACACTAGGGCCTGTTGGAGAATGGGGAATGGGAGGAGGGAGAGCATCAGGAAGAAGAGCTAATGGATGATGGGCTTAATACCTAGGTGATGGGATGTTCTGTGCAGCAAGCCACCATGACACATGTTTACCTATGTAACAAACACACACTCTGCACATGTACCCCTGAACTTAAAAGTTGGAAATAAAAAAAAAAAGAAATTCACCATGAAGATAACTAGAAAAGAGGCCAGAATTAGGGGTAAACAGCGTTCTCCATTTCAGTCAATCACACGGTACTGGTTTCCTGCTTCAGAGTTTACAGGCTTTGTTGAAAATTTTCTGAATCACGGACAGAATGCTTTTTTTACAAAGAAGTTTGTAATGCATTTACAAAAAAAGAAATATGTACTGCATTTTAGGAAGCATTCTATTAAAAAGGAAGGGAATAATGTGTAATTTATATAGAAAATCAATATATATGGAATATTTCATTTTTTCCTCTGTAATGTTAGATATATTCAATACTACTATTCTATTTTAGAAACAGTTTGAATTCCTCAGTTGGAAAAGTACTCCCCACGTTTTTCTCCTTTGTAGCTCCTGATCTGATTTAAATCACTTGCCTAATCATTTTAAAGCCAAAACAAGGCGGTAGATTCTTGAAATTTGTTTTTGAGGGACAGGGGTGTTTTATAAATTTAAAATGTAAATTATATATGTATTTTTATTTTACTTAGCCTTTTAAAATAAGCTTTCCCCTTTTTTGATTAAAACTGAAAACTTCCAGTTCTGGATGGATATTTATGTAGATATTTTTTACATACCTTACATGACTAAGCATTATATTTTCGTGCAGTAAGAGCAACAAATTGTTTATATATTACATATTCAAATGCTTTTATATAATGTCTGCATTAAAATATGTACTAAATTTCTAAATGTAAATTTAAACAAATTTCAAAATTATTTTTGTATTTATTGTCTGATGGAGGCAGGCAAAATATGATACTCCAGCATTCTTTTCCCAAGAGATATGAAGATGTTCTGACAATTCAAATGAGATTAGTGTAGACTAGGACTTCTCAAACCATTTGAAGAATCACGTGAGGTTTTTTTCTTTCATTTTAATTTCTTGTTTTTCTGACCAATATGTCATTCAACTGACTTTACATAGTGCCAGCACATATTTAGGGCCATATGCCACTCACTCCCCATGTGCCTTTGACAACCCCAATCACCCTGTCCAGTGAGATGAGCCCAGTGATCCCATACTTGGATGTTACAGCAATGTCAAATTGGTATATAAGTTTCTGAACAATCTAAATTTTTGTGCTTAACCTGGTCAGGTACTGGTAACAATACATTTGCAGGCAGGCATCTTAGAATAGCACTGAGTAAATTGGTGATTAACAGCACACAACCTGGAATCAGACTGCTTGGGTTTGAATCTCAGCTTTACCATTTGCTGGCTGAGACCCTAGGCATGTCATTTAACCTCTTGTGCCCCAGGTTTCTTATTGGTAAAATGAGGATAACAATGCTAACCCATTTCATAGGGTTGCCACAAGCATTATACGAACAAAATACTTCATACTGTAGAACTTAATAACAATAGTTTGCTTACTATGTGTTTAGCAGCAGTAATAATGTTGCTAAATCAGTAGCATTTTGAACCTACTTGAAATTTCCGTATTTTGCTGACTTATCTAGAATAATTGTTGTAAAACCTAATTTACTTTTAAGTCAGGGGTCCCCGAGCCCTGGGCCACAGACCAGTACCTGTAGGTGACCTGTTAGGAACGGGCCGCACAGCAGGAGGTGAACAGGGGCTAGAGGATTACCACCTGACCTCTGCCTCCTGTCAGATCAGCAGTGGTATTAGATTCTCATAGGAGTGCAGACCCTATTGTGAACTGCACATGTGAGGGATCTAGGTTGTGTGCTCCTTATGAGAATATAATGCCTGAGATCTGAGGTGGAACAGTTTCATCCTGAAACCATCCCCTCCCTGTACTACCATAACTTCCCCCTGCCCCGTTCATAGAAAAATTGTCTTCCACAAAACCAGTCTCTGGTGCCAAAAAGGTTGGGAACTGATGTTTTAAGGGATATATTTTAAGCAAATATAGACCATGAAGGTAATCTAAGTCAAGGATATTATTTGAGGGGAGTGTGATTCCTTCATATTGAGGTTCAAACATTCAAGAATATTTAATACTCAGTGAATATTTATTGAACGTGCTGTTTCATATGTAGCCCTTGGAGGACATCATTAATTTCCTAGGGAGGAGGTAAGCAGTTTGTTACTGAGCCTCTGTCAGAGGTCGCAGCTGAAGAAATCTGGTTGGAGATGGTTACTGATGAGTATTTGGTTCAACTACAGATTGTTAAGGATGTGGACCACAATTGGAATTTATATAATGTAGACCTCAAGGGAAAGAAAATATTATAAATGCTTTCCTTTGAAAAAAGACATACTGATTCATTCATGTGTTCATGTTGTGTACCTAGAAAAGATATTTTTAATGTTTTCTTTATATTGGAAATTCATTCATTTGATAAATATTTATTAGAGCCCACTATGTGCCAAGTAAAGTTGCTGAGAATATTTTCAGTTATCAAGGCAGACAAAATCTCTGTCTTCATGAAGTTTGCGTTCTGGTATGGAGCCAGGAAAGAAAAGCAGGTTTTTTAAAAAAATAACAAAGTGAGTGTTAAGAAGTAAGTGCACAGAGCACAGGTTGAGTATTCCTATTTGAAATGCTTGGTACCAAAGATGTTTCAGGTTTTAGACTTTTTTAGATTTTGGAATATTTGCATTACACACACACACACACACACACACACACACACACACACACACACGCTGAGCATCCTAAATCTGAAAACACACACACACACACACACACACACACACACACACACACACACACACGCTGAGCATCCTAAATCTGAAAACACACACACACACACACACACACACACACACACACACACACACACACACACACACACACACACACACACACGCTGAGCATCCTAAATCTGAAAATCTGAAATTCAAAATGCTCCAGTGAGCATTTCCTTTGAGCATCACGTTGGCGTTCAAAAAGTTTCAGATTTTAGAGCATTTCAGAATTCTGATCTTTAGATTTGGGATGCTCAACCCGCAATAAGAAAGTACACAGAAAGATCTACTTTATGAAAAATGGTCAGGATAAGTACCTCTAAGAAAGTAACATTTGAACTGAGACTCAAAGGATGAGGAGCAAGCCATATAAAGAGCATTCTAGGAGCTGGAAAAGCTCCTGTTTACTCTGTGCAGTATTTCAGGTATTTCAAAGAACTCAGCAGCAGTAGATGCCGTGTCTTTTCTCTAGCAACAAGACAAAAACCGGGCATTTTTTATACACATATACAAAACCAACTACAACTCATTAGTTATTCTTGGGAAGAAGAATAAATAAACAAAGAATTCCAGCTCTATTTTACATCTTCATAGCAGAGGCTAGTAGCCTTAGTAGCAGAGGCTAGACATTGTTTGAAGGCATTTCTACTTTAATTTACTATGCCAGTATTTCTTTCTCTTTGGAGTTGTTAATTTCTTCATCACAGGACCTCTCTGAGGGCTGATCAGGACTGCAGTTCAGAGTGTTTCCAGGGCATTGTGAGAGCACAAAATGCATTACTTGTGCTCCTGTCTTTATTACATGCTATTCATCAGTACATTGCAGGCACCTCTTAGGCATTTAATTCCATTGGGAGTTTCTCTTGATACAAATTACTTTCATTTACTATAATTTTTATACTTTATCCACAGGATTAACTCTTGACTCTTTTGAAACTCTTGACTACCACCTTTCTCAGAGGTCATGATTTTTTCTGTTTCTGCTATAGCTCATGCCTTGTCTTGTGCTTTGCTAATAATAAATCAATAAATGGCTCATTTCTTGCTCTCATCCAAATGAAGCCATATATGGTAGGCATTAATTTTGTAATAAATTTTCTTCATCAGAATATCTTACTGCCATTTAAATTTTTCTACATAGACTATGGAAATTAATTTACTTCCAATATTGAAAAATAATCATCTGCTTGTGAAGTATAAACTGAGCGTCTGTTTATTTTATCTAAAGCAGTATAAAAGTCAAACTTAACTTTTTTATTCAGAAGTTCACTTTTATAGATTTGTTTGGAATGTATTTATATTACAAAATTTTATCTTCCTTAGGTAGAGTGGAATATCTAAAAAAGTTTATTAATGAATCTTGAAATCTTTGGTCATGAGCTACTTATAGTGTCCTCATTGCATACTTCAGTGATATTGAATACTTCTTAAAAACAGGAAATGAGTAATGCTGTATCTAGTGAAACTCTAGGAAGAATTTAAAATGTAATCATCATTAGCAAAAATTCTAAAAACAGCATGTTCTTACTAAGTACATTGGCTTCCTTGCTATCTTAATTCTGTATATTTGCTTTCTTTACATAAGAAGCTCTGCTATTAGTATTGCAAATCTAGAGCCAATGATAGAATGACCTAGATTCTGTGTGTCTTATACATCATCATCTGGATTTTTCAACTTGTCCTAATTTTAGTAACAGTAAGAGTAAATCTCTAAAAGAAAAAAAGGCACAGTGGAAATTTCGGATTTTGATTGATTTCAGTGATGAAAGGACTAAAATATTGACTTTTACTCATGATTCTTTGTTATTTCTGCCAGTGTATCATTAATTTTACATTTAGTATTGTTTAAATGCAATGCACTAGTTTCATCTTGTGTTATCTAACCTGGAAAAATAGTTTTTAAAAAAGCACAGAATGTAAATATTTTAGAAATGAACTCCCGGCAAAAGACATCATCATAACATTTGGAACCATGGGTATTGATGGTCTCTTGGCAAATTATCGTTTTTTTCTTCAGGCTTCCATTTGCAAATAATAATCAGAAATCAGACTAAAATGGGAAATATTTTTAAATGACAGTAATTTAGAAAAAAGACTAGAGGTTGAAGAAAATTTAGAAGTAATAATGGCTAAACATTTTATATTTACATTTCTCTTTGGGAGAAACTGAAGGTGCAGAAATATTGTCTTAATCCATCTGGGCTGCTTTAACGAAATATAAACTAAGTAGCTTACAAACTACAGAAATTTTTGTGACAGTTGACAAGGAAATATGGTGAAGGAGTTGCTTTAGCCAGCGAAGATGAGTATGAGCTGACATATGTCACTTTAGGAAGATGCTTTAGAAATGTCCCTGTTCCCATCTGAATGCTCTGCTGATTATGGAAGAATGTACCAGACTAAGTCCCTGAGTTACCAGAATAAGCAGAACCTCCTGCTGCCCCATGGAACATGTAGTGCGAAGAAGACATCATCTTTTACATGTTAAGTTTCCGAAATTTGGGAGTTATTTATTACTTTGGTATAACCTGTCTTGACTGATACAGGATCTAAAAATATAACTTAGTCGTAGATTAAAGTGCTTACTTTTCTAGTTTCCTAAAGCTTGTTATTATTCATGGGTGTTGAATTTCATTGAATGCTTTTTTTCTGCATCTGTCCAGTTGATCATATGTTTTTGATTTTAGTCTGTTAATGTCATGGATGACATTACAGATATTCTCATATTTAAACTTCCTTCCATTCTTGACCATAACCTCTGTTGGTCATCAAATATGGTATTTTTATACATTGTTAGATTGAATTTTCTTTCCTTTATTTAAGACTTGTAGACACATACATTCATTATTAGATTATTTTATAATTTTTCTAGTCATCCTCACATAGTTTTATGATAAAATTATATTTGATAAATTAAGTTGGGGTGTTTTAATCTTTTTTATATCTCAAACAATCTGTATTGGGTTCCTTAAAGGTTTGGTAGAACTTGTCTTTAAAACCTCTGGACCTGGTGCTTTTTAGTGGATAGATTTTTAACCACTGATACCATTTCTTTAATGGTTATAGGTATTTTTAAGTTTTCTATTTTTTTGTCTTGTCAGTTCTAATAATTATAGTATTCTAGAAGTGTCACTTTGTTTCCAGTTTAATAGTATAGAGTTATAAGAGTTATGTGAGAGTTCATAGATAGCTATATATGTAAAAGTATATATAGTTTTTTTGTTCTCTGCTGTATCTGTACAATGCTAATACTGTATTTTTAAATTTCTAATATTGTGTATTTTTCTTACCTAATCTTTTCAGAGGTTTTGTATTTCATTGGTCTGTTCAAAGAATCATATTTTTGCTCTAGGTAATACTCTCAAAGTTTCCACTTCAATTATTTTCTTAATCCTTCTTTCCACTTTTGTAGTATATTGTTTTTCCAACTTTTTGAGTTGAATGCTTAACCCAGGAAGCTTAATCTTACTTTTTTTAATAGGAAATTTAAGGCTATACATTTAGATTAATTTCAAGTTGTTATATGTAGTACATGATTCTTATTTTTTAACCTTGACCACTTGGAAGTTATATTTTATTTCTGTTCTTTTAGTGGTTACCCTTAAATTTATAACACTCATATTTGACTTAAAGTAGGAAATTAATAGCTCATTCTCTTATAACACAAACACCTTACCTAAGAAAGCTTTACCTCCAGTTGTATCCCATCCATCTCCTTGTTTCTTCCTTTATCTCTCTGTGTTCCATTCTGAGTAATTTCCTTCAGATCACTAAGTTTTTAGCTCTGTTTAATATGTTGTTTGCAGGTCCTTTTTTATTAAAAAATTATTTCAATTTCTAGAACCCTATTTGGCTCTTTTCCAAATTTGTTGTTTATGGTATCCTATTTACTTATTATAGTTTTAAACATATTTTATAGTGACTTTCAAATTGCTCTGTTCTCTGAAGTTCTAAAGAAGTGACTCTTCCTATTATAAATACTGACTCTCCCTCATGGTGTATCATTTCCCTGTGTAGTTAGTAACTTTGGAATGTGACTTCATCTTTATTGGGGGTCGTTTTTTCTGTGAGAGTACCTGTAGCATGGATTGCTGGTATGTCCCCCTTTCAGAAAAGCTTTGCATTTTATTCAAAGGGTACGTCAAGGCTTCTACTGACGTAGAACGAGTTTTTAAATGTCTTTCTCAACTTGGGATTCCCTCACAAGGGTAGTTTAAAGTCAAACTCAGGTCATGTACATGGTTTGGTCTTAAGGACTTAATTTCTCAGAGTCGACTTTTTACTCAACCCAACCCAAAGCCTGGACAGAGACAAGCTTATTTATTTTTTGCTAGTTTGTTTTTGATTTTCCATACAGAAGTTTCTAGAACTCCTTTCACAGAGGGAGCAGTCATTCCAAGGTCTGGCTTTCTGCAGGAGGCTCAGTTCTAGCTTCTCACCTTGTTTAAGCCCAAGGCCACATCTACTGTCTCACTATAGGTGTTACAATCCTGAGGCCCCCATCTGTAATTTTATGTGTGTCTGTGCACACATGCACACGTATTAACCATCTGGTTCCTATATACATTTAGGCTAGATAGCTTGTCCCCCAATAAACACATACCCTACTTTGGCATCAACTGATAGCTGACTGGCCCTGGCTTTTATTTCCTCTTTATTCTGATACGCAATCAACTTCCTATTTTATCTTTCAAACTTATGTATGAATTTAAGGTTCATTTTTCTTATATTTTCCCAGACTATGTGTTTGTAGCAGTTAGGGAATATTCGTTAGCTCAGTTCATGTTGATAAAATTCCTTAGTTTCTAATAAAGGAAAATGAATGGTTAGCCAAAAGTGAGAAATGTAATTATAGCTTACAGGCTGAACTGGGAATGAGAGTGAACTATTAGAGAAAACTGTCTGGACATTCTCTCATCCAGTGTCTGTTCAGTGTGTACTATATAAGATTCCAGAGACTGTTCTAGACCCTGGCGATACAAAGATGAATAAGAAATAATTCCCTTCCTTAGTGAGTTCATAGTCTATCAAATAGAATAATATAGAACAAATAGAATGCAGTGAAATGCTAACAGAAGTATATATAATTGCTATGAAGACTTCAAATAAAATAGAGTTTTTATTTTTGCCTTTTAGTTAGAGGTATGTTGATGGAATAGGGGATGTTGCTAAGGGGTTTCATAGAACAAGTAAAAAATCACAAATGGTAAGCAAGGCATTTTTGGATGAAAGATAAACATGTATAAAAGCCACACTACTAGTGTAGTATATTGGTTTGGCTAGAGAATGAGGAGTGAGTGGAGAAGTGATGATAGATGGATCTGGAGAAATAGGCACCGATTTTTGAATTTTATTCTGTAGGCAAGGGATTGATTGTTTTTATGAATTAGGTAGATAACATTGCTGGTTATTTTTCTAAAGATGTGTTAAGTTGCTGAGAAAAAAAAAAAAACTAGATATGGTGAGTGTAATTAGGAGGTTGTTGCAGTCAATCAGGCCAGGGATGATGGATATTGAAAAGCAAGAGTAGAGATGAAGAGGAAGGAATATACTTCAGAAATGGGGACTCTCAGAGAAATTTTTCAGTGTTAGTCTAAAAAGAGAATAGGAAGAATATTAATAAATAAACCAAAATTGGCCCAGCACAGTGGCTTACACCTGTAATCCCAACATTTTGGGAGGCCAAGGCAGGAGGATGGCTTGAGCACAAGAGTTCAAGATTAGTCTGGGCAACATAGCAAAACCCTGTCTACAAAAATGAAGTTAAGAAAAATCAGCTGGCCATTGTGGTGCGCTCCTGTCGTCCCAGTCCTCCAGTCCTAGTGCCTCAGTCCTACTCAGGAGGCTGAGGCAGGAGGATCACTTGAGCCCAGGACATCGAGGCTGCGGTAGGCTATGATCATGCCACTCTAGCCTGGGTGATGGAGAGAGATCCTGTCCGCCCAGCTCTGAAAAAAAAGTAACCAAAATTTATTGAGCAATGACACCATGCCAGCAACTTTACCAAGTTCCTTTAACTCTCACAAAACTCTGTACATGGTAATTTATAAATGAGAAAGCCTCAGAGAAGTTCAGTAAAAGTCCACCCAACATCACACCTGTGATGCTATATCCAAATGCTGTCTGATTCCCACGCTGGTTTTCTTTTCACTCTTTTTGTTCCTTCTCTGTAGGGATTTTGTTTTAATTCTAATCATTTTTTCCATGGGACTCTCCTTATATTGCAGTTTTATCAGGTGAAATGATGATGAGCAATTCAAGAGTCTTTAAATAACTATAATTTGAAACGTCAAATTACTTCTCAACTGTAAGCCAATTAAATCTTGCAAGACAAGCCCCTCTAAAGTTAAAAATGATTTGTCATCTCTTTCCATGTCATTAGGCTACATCTCTCTGCAGTGTGATGATTCTGCTCATTGCATTTCAGAGTTTGCTGGTGTCACTGTGTGGTTTGGTGGGGCTAAGAATAATAATTATTCCTAAATCCTCTGGCAAAAGTTATCAGAAACCAATTCAGAAGCTATACCATCACCACTAAGTTCACAGTTCAAAAAACAGTGACCACTCAGGGATATTCTGACAAATATAGTGTCACAACAAAGAAATAGGAAGCCATTAACAATTATTGATGATTTACTGCAGAAGTTCTCTTGGGCACTTCAAAAGAAAGGTTTTATCTAAGTAGAGAAGATTTAATTTTAGTAAGCAGGATGGAATGCTATCACCAACTTGTCCTGCCAACTGGATTCTTCCTTTCCTCCCCAGCCAAACTTACAAGCATTCTTTCCCTTTTCCATTTAAACATTAATGACAGGCAAAGAAATGGTGAGATATCATTATAAACTTCAGAAATAGCCCAACCTAACTCCTGAAATCATGCCTCACACATATGCATTAGAATTTCTGGGTCAAGGGTGAAGACAGTATATATCAAAGTGGTTTAAATGACAGATGCTAGGGCCAGACTGCCTGGGTTGGAATTCTGGTTCTGATACTCACTAGCCATGTGATCCTGGGTAAGTTACTTAGTGTCCTTGTGCCTCAGTTTCCTCATCCATAAAATGGGAATAATAAGAGGACACATCCCATGGGGTTGCTTGAAGATTAAACAACATCCATAAAGCATTTTGAATAGCACTTGGCACAGATTAAGCCATATATAGGTATTTATTGTTGTAATTATTATTGTTGATATTTATAAGTAACAATTTCTATTTTGGTATGTTACGGTGATTATTATTAAATTTGGATGATAAAATATTTATCATCCTATTGGAAATAGGTTTCCAATAAGCAAATCTTTGAGTAGAATAAGAGTAGGCAGTCTCTTTTATGCTTTCCCATTAGAGTGTTTTGTTCTGATTTTGTTGTGTAAATCTTTCAAATAGAAAATATATAAAACTGAACCATAAGTTCTAAAACTGCCATCTAAATTTAGTATGGTTTTCGTGCTTTAAAAAAACATATTTTGTTTGTTAAATTGGAAACAATTTAGTGCACCCACATTCCTTCTGGTTTAAGTAATCTATAGAATTAAAATGACAAAATAGTAGGATTAACCAGATTTATATTTGGCAAAGGAGCATTGCAAACAGCTTCCATAAAACAGGTGTAGCTGTTTTAATAGATGTACCAGACTGGCCCATAAAACCCACCCAGTTGCCACACCACTCCACAGATGGCCACTTAAACAATTTAATGTCACTGAAATGGTTCTGGCAAAGAATTTCTTAAAACAAACTGTAATGATTTATCATTTTGAGCTGTCTCAAGTACCATCATTATCCTAATGCCCCATGATCAGAATATTTTTCTTCAAATTCTTTCCCCCGACTTTGGCTCTCCTTTTTCTGTTCAGACCCTCTTCATCTGCATATGCTTAATACCACTAATCAGGCTCTTTCATTCGTATTATCCAACCCACACTAAATTTCCTTATCTTACTCTTTTCGCTTTGATTTGAGAAACATCCTGTCTTCCAATCTCCTCCTGTGTGAATTGATTCTAGAAACTTTTTTTGTTTTTATTATTATTATACTTTAAGTTTTACGGTACATGTGCACAACGTGCAGGTTTGTTACATATGTATACATGTGTCATGTTGGTGTGCTGCACCCATTAACTAGTCATTTAGCATTAGGTGTGTCTCCTAATGCTATCCCTCCCCCCTCCCCGCACCCCACAACAGTCCCCGAAGTGTGATGTTCCCCTTCCTGTGTCCATGTGTTCTCATTGTTCAATTCCCACCTATGAGTGAGAACATGTGGTGTTTGGTTTTTTGTCCTTGCGATAGTTTGCTGAGAATGATGGTTTCCAATTGCATCCATGTCCCTACAAAGAACATGAACTCTTCATTTTTTATGGCTGCATAGTATTCCATGGTGTATATGTGCCACATTTTCTTAATCCAGTCTATCGTTGTTGGACATTTGGGTTGGTTCCAAGTCTTTGCTATTGTGAATAGTGCCGCAATAAACATACGTGTGCATGTGTCTTTATAGCAGCATGATTTATAATCCTTTGGGTATATACCCAGTAATGGGATGGCTGGGTCAAATGGTATTTCTAGTTCTAGATCCCTGAGGAATCACCACACTGACTTCCACAAGGGTTGAACTAGTTTACAGTCCCACCAACAGTGTAAAAGTGTTCCTATTTCTCCACATCCTCTCCACCACCTGTTGTTTCCTGACTTTTGAATGATCGCCATTCTAACTGGTGTGAGATGGTATCTCATTGTGGTTTTGATTTGCATTTCTCTGATGGCCAGTGATGATGAGCATTTTTTCATGTGTTTTTTGGCTGCATAAATGTCTTCTTTTGAGAAGTGTCTGTTCATATCCTTTGCCCACTTTTTGATGGGGTTGTTTGTTTTTTTCTTGTAAATTTGTTTGAGTTCATTGTAGATTCTGGATATTAGCCCTTTGTCAGATGAGTAGGTTGCGAAAATTTTCTCGCATTTTGTAGGTTGCCTGTTCACTCCGATGGCAGTTTCTTTTGCTGTGCAGAAGCTCTTTAGTTTAATTAGATCCCATTTGTCAATTTTGTCTTTTGTTGCCATTGTTTTTGTTGTTTTAGACATGAAGTCCTTGCCCATGCCTATGTCCTGAATGGTATTGCCTAGGTTTTCTTCTAGGGTTTTTATGGTTTTAGGTCTAACATGTAAGTCTTTAATCCATCTTGAATTAATTTTTGTATAAGGTGTAAGGAAGGGATCCAATTTCAGCTTTCTACATATGGCTAGCCAGTTTTCCCAGCACCATTTATTAAATAGGGAATCTTTTCCCCATTTCTTGTTTTTCTCAGGTTTGTCAAAGATCAGATGGTTGTAGATATGTGGCATTATTTCTGAGGGCTCTGTTCTGTTCCATTGGTCTATATCTCTGTTTTGGTACCAGTACCATGCTGTTTTGGTTACTGTAGCCTTGTAGTATAGTTTGAAGTCAGGTAGCGTGATGCCTCCAGCTTTGTTCTTTTGGCTTAGGATTGACTTGGCGACACAGACTCTTTTTTGGTTCCATATGAACTTTAAAGTAGTTTTTTCCAATTTTGTGAAGAAAGTCATTGGTAGCTTGATGGGGATGGCATTGAATCTATAAATTACCTTGGGCAGTATGGCCATTTTTGCAATATTGATTCTTCCTACCCATGAACATGGGATGTTCTTCCATTTGTTTATATCCTCTTTTATTTCATTGAGCAGTGGTTTGTAGTTCTCCTTGAAGAGGTTGTTCACATCCCTTGTAAGTTGGATTCCTAGGTATTTTATTCTCTTTGAAGCAATTGTGAATGGGAGTTCACTCATGATTTGGCTCTCTGATTGTCTGTTATTTGTGTCTAAGAATGCTTGTGATTTTTGCACATTGATTTTGTATCCTGAGACTTTGCTGAAGTTGCTTATCAGCTTAAGGAGATTTTGGGCTGAGACAATGGGGTTTTCTAGGTATACAATCATGTCGTCTGCAAACAGGGACAATTTGACTTCCTCTTTTCCTAATTGAATACCCTTTATTTCCTTCTCCTGCCTAATTGCCCTGGCCAGAACTTCCAACACTATGTTGAATAGGAGTGGTGAGTGAGGGCATCCTTGTCTTGTGCCAGTTTTCAAAGGGAATGCTTCCAATTTTTGCCCATTGAGTATGATATTGGCTGTGGGTTTGTCATAGATAGCTCTTATTATTTTGAGATACGTCCCATCGATACCTAATTTATTGAGAGTTTTTAGCATGAAGCGTTGTTAAATTTTGTCAAAGGCCTTTTCTGCATCTATTGAGATAATCATGTGGTTTTTGTTGTTGGTTCTGTTTATATGCTGGATTACGTTTATTGATTTGCGTATATTGAACCAGCCTTGCATCCCAGGGATGAAGCCCACTTGATCATGGTGGATAAGCTTTTTGATGTGCTGCTGGATTGGGTTTGCCAGTATTTTATTGAGGATTTTTGCATCAATGTCCATCAAGGATATTGGCCTAAAATTCTCTTTTTTGGTTGTGTCTCTGCCAGGCTTTGGTATCAGAATGATGCTGGCCTCATAAAATGAGTTAGGGAGGATTCCCTCTTTTTCTGTTGATTGGAATACTTTCAGAAGGAATGGTACCAGCTCCTCCTTGTACCTCTGGTAGTCTAGAAACGTTTAAGGTAACTTTATCTTCAAGTTTGGAGGGCTACTTGATGATGGGAGGCAGACAACTCAGACAGAGGCATTAAGAGCTATCAGGCTCAGTAGTGAGAAGCCAATGGCATTGAATTTAAGAAGGGATATATACATTTAGCAGGTCCTTACATTACAGATAATGCATCAGGCTTTCAACTATGGCAGTGGTAGGGTGGGTAACTGTATCACTAAGGCACCATACTTCCTCATTGATGTCCGAGGCAAACAGTGCTAGTCGATCATTGCAACCTTCCAGTCCTTAACAGAGCACTCCAGACAGTCACTACCAATCATTTGACACTGGAACTTAAGATGTAACCTATTTGCTGTCCAGGATATGATTTTTACAAAAGACATAAAGTTTCCTTCAAATGGATTTTTCTTATATTGATTCTTCATTAAAAAAAAGGACAAAACATTAAATCTCAACTTTGTGAAGGCAGTTCTTTAGGGAGCAAATATAATATGGTTCAGAAAATGAGGCATTTCAAGCAATCCTTTGGCAAGTGCTAAATTCAGCCAGTTCATAGTTGAATTTTTGACAAGCACCTGAAGTGCTGAAACTCAGTGCTGTTGCTTAAGGTAGGATCAGTATACTTTAGATACCAGACCGGAAGCAGAGTTGACATTCTCTTATAGAAGTTCAGAGCCTGAATTTCATTCTTGTCATACTGACAGCCATCTTCTTTTTGTGGAAAGCTGGTTTAACAAAGGTGGCTCATTCCTCAGTATTTGAATAAATACTTTGTTGTAACCTCAGAGTTCTAGAATATGAATAAAATTTAGTAACAGCTAACACATAATGCACACAAATACCTTATTCAGACTATACTAAGCACTTTACATACATTGTTGCATTCAATCCTTATAGCAATTTTACAAGATAGAGACTACTTTTATTCCTAGATTAAAGTTGAGGAAATTGAGAAGAGGGAGTCCTAACTTGCCCCAAGTACTGCAGGCTAATGGGTGGAAGAACCATGATTTGTGCCTATGCAGTCTGACTGCAAAGCCTGTTGTTATCTTAACTTCCACTCTGTCTTTCCTCTTTCACTTGAAGGCCAGGTTTTGTGATTCTCCTTGCTTGACAGAACATATCGTCTAGTCATGACCTTGGCTGCAAAGAATCAATCTTCTGGGACCTTTGTGGAAAGTAAACTTAGCTGTAGCCCTGGAGTTAAGGTATCTGGTAAATCACAGCATCACCACCACCACTGGGATAATACAGAACTAGGTTAAGGTTAGGCTTGAAGAATATAGCAAGAATGCATCAGGACCTGGGATTAGAGTGGATATTGCTAAGTTTAGCCAAGAAGAGGCAGAAATGGATGAAAACTAAAAGCCAGAGGAGTGCTTCTCTACTGAAGTCAACCATGTTTCTCATGTGCTCCTTGAACTATCTGCATTAGAAATGGTAGGAAGCCCCAAGTCCAGAAATATCTCCCCCATATTTCTTTGTTTTAATGAACACAGTAAGATTTTTTTTTTTTTCAGACAGGGAGACAGTCTCTCTCTGTCACCCAGGCTGGAGTGCAGTGGGGCGATCTTGGCCCACTGCAACCTCCACCTCCCAGGTTCAAGCAATTCTCGTGCCTCAGCCTCCAGAGCAGCTGGGATTACGGACGTGTACCACCAAGCCTGGCTAATTTTTGTATTTTTAGCAGAGATGGGGTTTCACCATGTTGATCAGAATGGTCTTGAACTCCTAGCATCATGTGATCTGCCCAACTCAGCCTCCCAAAGTGCTGGGATTACAGGTGTGAGCCACTGCACCTGGCCAGCATAAGACTTTTCTTGAGTAACACTCATACTTTGAGGGAGCTGTCAACTATAAGGCAATTAGTTTGCTTTTAGTAGACATTTGCAATCTTGAGAAAATATAGACAAGGAAAAGCCTTTGGGTAGAGATTTGCAATCTTGAAAAAATATAGACAAGGAAAAGCCTTTGGCTCTCTTGAAGCTTAGAAAGAAGATGGGAAGTATGAAGATCAGGGATAGGATGCTATTAGAAGGCAGGGGAGTGGGGAAGCCAGTGGTGGCAAAAGAGCTGGGAAGAACCTGGAAGAAGGCTAGGAAGGAAGGTAAATGGTAGGGTGCTAATGAAGCTGCCTCATGCTTCCCCACATTTTTTTCTCTCTTCTTGCTCCACCCCAGAACAAAGAGCTGTGCAGGCCTTGGCACTCACTAGCCTACTTCTGAATCCTTTCCTCTTCAGTTCCATTCGTTCTAGGGAGGAACCACCTTATGCCTTTCCCCACTCAGTTCCTGAGAGGAAGGGGCTGGGCTTTCCCCAGGAAAATTGTACTTTGGTGACAGGTTCCTCTCCTCTTCTTGCATCCTCCTTCCCACACTTCTTTCAGGTTCTTACGCAGAGTTCTAGCCTTGGTATCAGGGTGGAGTGGGAGAGACAAACACGGAAGGTGTGAGGCTGCTCCTGCTTGCCAAGGGGAGCTGAGTTTATATTGTCTCCTTCAGTTTTCAAATTTCCTGACTCCTTTCCTCCCACTTTTTTTTTTTTTTTTTTACTTTGCCACTCTAAATATCTGACAAAAAGTTATAAAACTTTTACCAGAGAATAGGCCATGTCCAGAATTCTTATATCCCCAATGTCTTGCCAGTGGTATGTAAACCCTCAATAAGTATTAATTTTCAGGGAGCACTGCTTGTGAGATACAGGATACCAGAAAAGGCCAGTATTTGCCTGTCAGATATGCCAGCTACACATGCACTATAGCTTCCTGGCTACAGTCAGGGCTTACCTCAGTGTTTTCTAAAATGTCAGAAGTTACTCTGTGTTTCATGATTAGGTTGCTCATGAAAAATATTTGCTTCAACTGTTTAATTTACATCTTTTAATTCTGATTCTAAGCCTTCGCACATCCACATGTGACTTCCTACCTGAGAAAGGCTAATCATTTGGTTATTTTGGTTCCATTTAAGTAATTTAGTTGGGCAGGGGAACAGATCCTAAAGAGGCTAGCCTCCTGTTTTTACAGTAACTTGGCAAATTAGGTTTTAGCCTCATTTAACAGAAGAAGAAACTACAGTAATTCCTCACCTAATGTCATCAATAGGTTCTTAGAAATTGAGACTTCAAGCAAAACAACGTATAACAGAACCAACTTCACCATAAGCTAATTGATTCTAACAATACTTAAGTTCTTATGTCCTATTTCTGGTCACAAAAACATCACCAGGCTTCTAAATAAAGACCCCAAACACTTGTACTATTAATCACTTCTAATATTGAAATAAATGTGAGCCATACATTTAAGAAACATCAATTAAAACAAGTAAGACAATTATTTCCCCAAATATTTTAGTTCAGGGTTGTGGGTGGCCGGAGCTTGTCCCAGCAGCACAGGGCACAAGGCAGGAACCCACCTGGACAGGACACCATCCCATCACAGGCAGGACGCACTCACACACACCCTACTCACTACAGCTGGGCCATGTAGACCTGCTAGTGAACCTGACATGCACGTCTTTGGGATGTGGGAGGAAACCAGAGTGCCCAGAGAAAACCCATGCAGACATGGGGAGAATGTACGTACTCCACACAGACAGGGGCCCCAGCTGGGAATCTGTTTTTTTCCTCATCAGAACTATGAGGGAATGATGTTGAATGAAAAGGTGTTATTAGAGGACCTCTTGTGATGCTTTGACAATGACTTGCTCAAGTTTTGCAAATAGTGCAAATGGCAGAGCCAGAATTTAAAACCAATTCCACCTGCCTCCGTGGCCTTTGCTCACCCTAGGCACTCTTTCAGGTCACAGGTGATGGCAAAAATGGTCATCATAACATGCATAGCTTTCCTCAGCTGGTGCTGCTGCCCTTTCTTATTCAGCAAGAACCATCATGTCATCAGGCCTGCTCCAGCCACCCAGTGTCTTGGCAACAATCATTTTCATTTACCTGTTAGCCGTCCAGTATTCCTTGATCCTCCTCTGCTATTTCCCCACCTACCTTTACTTTCACTTTTGCCTCCTTCCAGAATTAGGATATTTCCTGGCATTTCCACTCCTGCCATCACTGAAGATTAACTTTAATCTCTGTTAACAGCTTAGATGTTAAGGTGTACCTTGTTGAATAGGTCTTAAGTGGAGATCAATCATTATAAATGCAGCTGCCTTTAAAAATAATGTGGTGTATAAGTGAAGTCAAAGATTTCTTCTTACAGACTGTTTCAGCAAAAGCAAATAGACCCCTGCCATTCATAATGAAAGTTAAAATGCTTTGAGGTTTAGCATTACCTGATGCTCCTCTTTCACAGGAGATAAGAGAAGCACTTCAGTGTTTAAATATACAATCATGTGAAAGTGTTGTCACCATTGTAGAATGTGTTTTGCAGTTACCATCTCATCACATCTAAAAAATGGTATGTACAGCCAAATATTCCTATACTCACAGCTACTCCCTGTTCCTTAGTTCACTTTCTTCAATTAGAAAAAAAAGGAAAAAAGATGTGAAAATGACTAATATTTTAGTACCAACAGTATCACATACCAAAACAGGTGATTTTATGCTATTGCTATAGAAAAAGCAGTAAAAGAAATGAGTATAACCTTGCTTTTAAATGATGCAGTTATTCTCTTTTAGACCATTGGCACCATAATAGACATTCTCCTTTTAAGTAAACAAGGAATGGAGCATTTATCAATGCAAATTTTTACTTTACATAAAGACTTTTCATTTTTTTAAGCTAAGATTATGCTGTATAGAAAAATAAAGAGTAAGTGCATTTTCTTCAGTGCTGCCTCAGTTTAGAATTCATGGATATATTTCTATAAATTCATTGTCTCTACACATAGTCTTATGATTTTGCTATATAATTTGGCCAGCATTTATTCAGTTACTATTTATTGAACACCTACTGTGAGGCAGGCATTTGCTAGACAGATTGTTGCTGCCCTCATATTCTGGAGGAGAAGACAGAAAAGCAAGCAAATAAAATAGTTACAAATTGTGGTAAGTGCTCTGAAAAAAACAGGCAAAGGACTTGCCAACAAGATACCTACTTAGATAAGGTGATAAGAATGTTTAAATTAAGATTTGAAGAAGAATGAAGAACTAGTCATGTGAAGAGTAGATAGCATAGTGTACCCGCTGAAAAAAAAAGCTTGTGCAAATCCTTGTGATAAGGACACACCAAGTGTGAAGCTGGCGAGAGTGAGACTGGCACATATGCTGATTAATCTCCCTTCCACCTACTGGATAAAGAAACTGCGTTTGCCAAACTCCTACTAACCTCAGTAGGGAAGGCACCAGGTTCAAGAGGCCGAAGAAGACACCGAATAGCCAGCAAAGGAGACATTGGGTTTTATTTGGTGCTTCCATACAGAGGAGAGTGTCCAGTGGTAGTGGGCTGGACAGGAGAACTACCTAACATACAGAAACAGTCCAGTGGTGGCAGGCTGGATAACATATTCACCTGGCCCAGTAGCAGTGGGCTGGGCAAGAGAACCAGGACCACTTGCAAATGACATGGAATTTATGTAGCATTTTCACTAACCACCATCCCCCTAACAACCTCCACCTGGAAACCTTCATTTAACTCAGAATTCAAGGCACCAATCCCCTATACAGCCCATGTTCCATGGGATGGGCCAGGGGCATTTCAATGTTTATCATAGATAAGGAATGAATCTTCAGGTTGGCCATTCCAGGATTCCCTAGCTCTGAACACATATTCAGGTGCATCTGCCATACAGGGTCATTCTAAGGGTATGCTTAAATTATGCTATCAGGTGCACTTATCCTACAATGTAGTACATATAACATATATACCGTGGAATATTATGTAGCCATAAAAAAGAACAAAACCATGTCCTTTGCAGCAACATGGATGCAGCTGGGGTCCATTTTCCTAAGTGAATTAACACCAGAACAGAAAACCAAATACCACATATTCTCACTTAAAGTGGGAGCTAAACATTGAGTACACACAGATACAAAGAGGGGAACAAAAGACGCTGAGGACTACTAGTAGGGGGAAGGTGAGAGGAGGGCGAGGGTTGAAAAACTACATGTTAGGTAGGTACTGTGCTCACTACCTAAGTGACAAGATCATTTGTACACCAAACTTCAGTGACACACAACTCACCCATGTAACAAACTTTCACATGTACCCCCAAAACAAAAAGAAAAATCCTTCCTTCCACCCCTCTAGATCTGTTCCCTGCCATTCTCTCACTTGCTCTGTGTCCTGGGAGGTAGCCCGCTCCTGTCCTCCTACGTCATACCATATGAATCACCCAGACTCCCTTGACCTCAGACTTCTGATTTCCTCAAGGCTCCCAGCCAGTGAGAAGTACCAGCAAGAGATCAGAAGACAGGAAGAGAGAGAAGCCAGGGTATTCCTTCCGTCTTTTTTTTTTTGCTTTGGACTTCCTATTGATGACCCTTTCTATAAGGATCCAATTGCCCTGACTCTGGTTCCTTCCCTTTCCCCTTTAGACCTAGGAATGGTAAAGGCTGCCCATTGTTTCTATTTTGGGGGTGCCTAACCATCCCTTTGTTTCCTCAACCCTGCCCACACCTGTGTAAGGAATTGTTTCATGATAGTCTCTTCATTTTAACTATGTGGGACGAATTCTGTTTCCTTTCAGTCTCTGACTGTAGAGATGACACCTGGTGAGTGAGGCAGGATAATTTCTAGTCCTTTTTAGCTAGGAATTTAGATTCCATTCTCAGAGTAGTGTGAGGCCAGTGAAATATGGTGAGATAATCTAATCCCCATGTAAGATGGTCATCCTGGCTGCTCTTGAGGGTATTGACTAGAGGAGTAAGAATGGAAACAGGGAGACCAGCTAGAAGGCTGTGAAGCCAGGAACTGTGTGGTGCCTGGGCAAGAGTGATAGTATAGGAGAAAGAGAAATGAGTGGATTCAACATGTAACTGATAGACTTTTAGCATAGAAATGTGAGTCTTAAGTTAATGATATGAGCCATTGGGAGGTGGTGTTGGTAAGGAATTAAGGATTCTTTGTCTTTGGTGGGTTTCATTTGAAATATCTGTGAAATATCCAGGAAGAGATTCAATTAAGCAGTTTGGAGTTGAAGGAATGAGTTAGGGCTGAATATCTAGATTGAGTTATGAACATATAAAAACATTTAAAAATCAGGTGAGAATGGACATGATCCCCATGGAAAAGAATTTTTAAAAAATTAAGAAGAGAGCCTGGGAGCTGCTAACATTTAATCAACCTTAGAAACAATTTGAATGCATATTTTAATTCATCCCCAAATATTGTTTAAATAATATGTAAATCCAGTTTTAGAGAAAAGGAAAATGAAAATAAGGGATGCTTCAGAAATCAAATTGAAAATGCTGTGTACTGTATTATACTTCTCCCCATAAAATGAACTTGATATCTAGTTGAACATATTTTTTAAAAGACTAATAGACTGTGCTTTCTAGCAATACTGCCTTACTTATGCTTTGAACATTGGCACAAATATAGCTCATGTAAACACTTTAGCTTTGTGCTGGAAACTTACAAATTGATTATAGAACTGAGTGAGTTAATTTACCTCCTCATTGCAAGCTCTTATTATGAACCAACAGGATTATGCCCAGGTGGTGAGTTCTGCATATTGTCTAACTTAATTGGGAAATCTGTTTACATTGATAAGCTTCCAGCCTAATTCAAATTAGAAGAAAAGCTTTCTAATTTCACCTTTCATTTACTAGAATTTTATAAGATAAAAGAATATATAAAAATGGCACCAGTGTATTTTCACTAATGCAGTCCATAATAACCAAAACAATCATTAAGCCCTGCAATAAGACATTTCTTGGTGTTTTTCTTTAGGTCCTCTACAAATGATCATCCTCTGACTCCAGGGACCTATAGATTTTATTATATGGCCTTCCAGCTTTTATATTATGGCATTGAACTGTCATCTGTAGCATCCATTAGAATGTTATTGACAAAATGTCCACTGATATTGAACTAAGTACTCAATAAACCACTATAAGTAAATTGTCGTGCTCTAACCTCAAAAGATAGTCTATTGATTCCCCTCATGGGTATGAGCCTAGCAGAATGCCCCTATCAGCAGTTCCTTTGTGCTACCTATAATATGTTGTGTAATGTCTTTTTTGAGATCCCAGATAGTAAAGGAACTTTTTTTTACATTCTTTATTAAAACCAAATATTGTTTTTGCATATTTATTTTATTTCAAATAAATAGTTAACCACTAATCATTGCTTTTTTCTTATGCTCTAAAACTCTGCGATTTTAAAATTGCATACATAATTAAAGTAATCCACACCTATAATAAGAAAGTCTGGAGTCATTTTCCAAAGGTAATTGCTTTTAGCAGGATTTTTTGGGAGTACCTCTAGAGCTTAATTGTGTGTGTTTGTATGTATGTGTATGTGTGCATGTATATGATATTACAGTCCTTTTTCCCACAAGTGGAGTCATACCATTCACACTTTTTGGCAGTTGGTTTGGTAGTGACAGTGGGGCTTTCTCTGTTACCTATCTTGAGATGATTTCCATACTACTAAGTCTGTCTCACTCTTTTTAATAGCGCTATATATACCATTGCATGGCTAGAGCATAACCTATTTATCTAGATCCTTATGGTGGACCTCCAAGTTTTCCCTCTGTTTCGCTATTAGTGTTACCATGAATATCCATGTGTGTATCTTTGTGTACCTGTGAAATGTCCTCTATTTAAATATGTGTGAGATTTTTGTGTAAAAATGAAAAAGAGAATGTATGTATTGCCTAAGGAGTAAAAATCTTCTGCAATTATAGTGATACATTCTGGAGAGCATAGGTGAGGAAGGATAGAAAGATCTAAAGAGTGAATGTCGGAGATATTTTAAAACATTTGACAGATTTTCCTCTTGTTGGATACTGTCAGATTTTGATTGGTGGGCAATTTATTTTAAACTTTAAAAAAAAGTTTTCAAGACTATAAATAATTGGAAATATCTTGTAATCATAGTTTTGTTGATAACTGAGAATCCTTAACTGATTTGTGATTTGTGAAAAACGTACTTTCAGTGCCAAATATCTTCTTTATGGTAAGCTTCAGAAAGTGATCGTTTGTGATTGTACTGTTAGGCTCAACAGAATAGTCAATTAGCTGGAACAAGCAATGTCCTACATCTATGTAGTAACAAAAGGTTACAGTGCTTGATATCTCCTAAAATGAAGGGTGAATTTGTTGTCAATTTATGGCAAAGTGTATGCTTGGGAGGTTAGGAGAGTGGGTTGCATTACAGATTTATAATTTGAATTCTCATTTTTATGCTAGAGATGGTTATTTTTTAAATAGGCAATTTAACACCCAAACAGTAACTTCTCCAAGGAAGGCAAATGTTGCTTGAAAATAGACAATCTTAAAGAAAGGGAAAGAGAAAAACGCAATAAATTAGAGCTGACAAAGCAATTAGAAGCATACATCCGAAAGAGTAATACCCTGCATTTATAAATCAGTTTCTAAGTATTTTTATGATCATTTTCTCAGTACAATGGAAGGACAGATGTTATTATTCCCAATTTATGGGGGAGGAAATCGAAACTCCAAGAGGTTGACTCCTGTTCCTATAACCTTTTTCTTTAAGACTGATGATGTGAAAATTACTATATTGGTTTCTGAGGGCTGCCATAACAAGTCACCACAAACTGGATAGCTTAAAGCAATGTATATTTACTGTTTCTGGAAGCTGAAAGTCCAAAATCAAGGTTTCGGCAGGATTGGTTTCTTCTGGAGGCACTGAGGGAGAATCTGTACCATCCCTCTGTCCTAGTCTCTGGCAGTTGCCAGCAGTCTTTCGGATTCCTTTGTTTGTAGGTGTATCACTCCAATCTCTGCTTCCATTGTCGCACAGCATCCTCTCCGTGTGTCTTTGTTCAGATTTCTCCCTATTTATAAAGACACCAGTCATTGGATTTAAGCCCACTCTAATCCATTCTGACTTCATGTTAATTTGATTACATCTACAAATACCTTATTCACAAATAAGGTCACAATCACATGTACCAGGGGTTAGGACTTGAACATATCTTTGTGGGGGACACAGTTCAACCCACAATGACTAACATTTCAGGATCAAGAGTAACACCAAGAAACTAGTGTGTTTCATAGTAATGGAATAAAAATAGTAGTTCTCATTTTATCTATACCTTTCTCCTAAAATTCCATTTACCCGAAGTCTCATCATCAATAAATGACTAAACTAGTAATAGCTTTTTTAAATTCAGTTATAATTCACATATCATAAAGTTTATCCTTTTAAAGTGGATGATTCTGTCATTTTTAGTATAATTCACAGTTATGAAACCACCACCACTATGTAATTTTTGAATGTTTTCATCACCCTGAAAAGTACCTGTACCCATTAGCAGGTACTCTCCACTCCCTGCTACCCTTAGCCCTTTCTCTCTGTCTCTCTAGATTTGCCTATTTCAAATACTTCATGTAAGTGGAACCATACTATATGTGGTCTTTTGTGTCTGGCTTCTTTCACTTAGCATAATGTTTTCAAGGTTTATCCATATTGTAGAGTGGAATCGATAAGAATAAGAACTATTATTTCCATTCTATTGCTATGAAAGACACAACATGGATATCAGTGATTTATTCCTTTTTAGGCCTGAAGAATGATACATTATATGGATATACCATATTTTATTAGTTAACTTATCAGTTGATGGACATTTGGGTTGTTTCCATTTTGGCTATTATTAATAATGCTGCTATGAACAATTCATATACCAGTTTGTGTGTGGACATATGTTTTCATTCCTCTTGGAGCTCACCTAGAGTGAAATTGCTGGGTCATATGGAACTTTGCATATTTGAAACTGTTTCCAAAGAGGCTGTATCATTTAATATTCCCATCAGCAATGATGAGGATTCTCATTTCTCCACATCCTCATCAAGACATATTATTGTTAGTCTTTTTTTTATTATACCCATCCCAGTGGGTGCAAAATGGTATCTCATGGTTTTGATTTACACTTCACTGTTGATTAATAATGTTGAGCATCTTTCCATTTGCTTATTGACCATTCGTATACCTTCTTGAAGAAATTTCTATTTAAATTATTTGCCCATACTAAGCAAGAAGAACAAAGCTGCAGGCATCATGTTACCTGACATCAACTATACTACAGGGCTACAGTAACCAAAACAGCATGGTACTGGTACAAAAACAGGCACATAGACCAATGGAGGAGAATAGAGAGCTTAGAAATAAGGCCACACATCTACAGCCATCTCATCTTCAACAAAGCTGACAAAATCAAGGAATGGGGAAAAGACTTCGTATTCAATAAATGGTGCTAGAATAACTAGCTAGCCATTTGGAACAGATTGAAGCTGAGCTCCTTCCTTACACCATATACAGAAACCAACTCAAAATGGATTAAACACTTAATTGTAAATCCCAAAACTATAAAAACCCTGAAAGACAACCTAGGCAATATTATCCTGGATATAGGAACGGGCAAAGATTTCATGACAAAGACACCAAAAGCAATTGCAACAGAAGCAAAAATTGACAAGTGGGATCTAATTAACCTTAAGAGCTTCTGCACAGTGAAAGAAACTATCAGCAGGATGAACAGACAACCTACAGAATGGGAGAAAATATTTACAAACAATGCATCTGACAAAGGTCTAATATCCAGAATATATAAGGAACTTAAACAAATTTACAAGAGAAAAACAACCCCATTAAAATGTGGGCAAAGGACATGAAGAGACACATCTCAAAAGAAGACATACATGTAGCCAACAAACATATGAAAAAAAGCTCAATATTAACTGATTATTAGAGAAATGCAGATAAAAACCACAATGAGATACCATCTCACACCAGTCAGAATGGCTATTATTAAAAAGTAAAAAAAATAACATGCTGGCAAAGTTGTGGAGAAAAGGGAACACTTATACACTGTTGATGGGAATGTAAATTAGTTCAATCATTGTGGAAAGCAGTATGGTGATTCCTCAAAGAGCTAAAAGCAGAACTACCATTTGACCCAGCAATCCCATTTCTGGGTATATACTCAAAGGAATACAAATCATCCTACCATAAAGACACATGCACATGAATGTTCATTGCAGCACTATTCACAATAGCAAAGACATGAAATCAACCTAAATGCCCATCAGTGACTGACTGGATGAAGAAAAAGTGGTACATATACCACATGGAATACTATGCAGCCATAAAAAAGAACAAGATCATGTCTTTTGCAGGAACATGGATGGAGCTGGAGGCTGTTATCTTTAGCAGACTATCACAGGAACAGAAAACCAAATGCTGCATGTTCTCACTTATAAGTGGGAGCTAAATGATGAGAACTTATGAACACAAAAAAGGAAACAACAGACACTGGGGTCTACTTGATGGTGGAGGGTGGGAGGAGGGAGAGGAGCAGAAAAGATAACTATTGGGTACTGGGCTTAACACCTGAGTGATGAAATAATCTGTACAACAAACCCCCATGACATGAGTTTACCTATGTAACAAACCTTCACCTGTACCCCTAAACCTAAAATAGAAGTTCAAAAATTAAAAATAAATTATTTGCCCATTTTTAATTGGATTATTTATCTTTTTATTGTTGATTCATATGAGTTTTTTAATCTATTCTATGTACTATACCCTTATCAGATATATAATTTGTAAAAATTTCCTCCCATTCTATGGGTTGTCTTCTTAGTTTCTTGATGGCATCCTTTGAGGACAAAAGTTTTTAATTTTTATGAAGTCTAGTTTATTTTTTCTTTTATTGCTTGTGCTTTGGCCATCATATCTAAGAAACTATTACCTATCCTGAGGGCATGAAGATTTTCACTTATTTTATTCTAAGAGATGTATAGTTTTAGCTCTTAAATGTAGGCCTTTGATCCATTTTGAGTTAATTTTTGTATATGATGTGAGATGGGGATCAAATTTTTTTTTCTTTTGCATGTGAATATTCAGTTGCTTCAGTAGCATTGTAAAAAGACTATTCTTTCCCCCATTAAATTGTCTTGGTGCCCTTGTCCAAACTCAATTATCTGTAGTTTTATTTCTGAATGTAGTTTTATTTCTAAACTTTCTATTTTTTTCCACTAATTTATATGCCTGTCATTATGCTGATACCACACTGTCATGTTTACTATAGCTTTGTGATAGGTTTTAAATCGGGAAATGGGAGTCCTCCAACTTTGTTCATGCTTTTCAAGATTGCTCTGGGTCCTTTGCATTTTCATATTTTAGAATCAGCTTGTCAGTTTCTCAAAGAAGTCAGCTCGGATTCTGATAGGGATAGATTAAATCTGTAGATCATTTGTAGAGTGGGGGGTATTGTCATTTTAACAATGTAGGAGAGGAGCCAAGATGGCCGAATAGGAACAGCTCCGGTCTACAGCTCCCAGCGCGAGCGACGCAGAAGACGGGTGATTTCTGCATTTCCATCTGAGGTACCGTGTTCATCTCACTAGGGAGTGCCAGACAGTGGGCGCAGGTCAGTGGGTGAGCGCACCGTGCACCAGCCGAAGCAGGGGCGAGGCATTGCCTCACTCGGGAAGCGCAAGGGGTCAGGGAGTTCCCCTTCTAGGGGTGACAGACGGCACCTGGAAAATCGGGCCACTCCCACCCGAATACTGTGCTTTTCCGACGGGCTTAGGAAACGGTGCCCCAGGAGAGTATAGCCCGCACCTGGCTCAGAGGGTCCTACGCCCACGGAGTCTCGCTGATTGCTAGCACAGCAGTCTGAGATCAAACAGCAAGTCGGCAGCCAGGCTGGGGGAGGGGCGCCCGCCATTGCCCAGGCTCGCTTAGGTAAACAAAGCAGCCTGGAAGCTTGAACTGGGTGGAGCCCACCACAGCTCAAGGAGGCCTGCCTGCCTCTGTAGGCTCCACCTCTGGGGGCAGGACACAGACAAACAAAAAGACAGCAGTAACCTCTGCAGACTTAAATGTCCCTGTCTGACAGCTGTGAGGAGAGCAGTGGTTCTCCCAGCACGCAGCTGGAGATCTGAGAACGGGCTGACTGCCTCCTCAAGTGGGTCCCTGACCCCTGACCCCCGAGCAGCCTAACTGGGAGGCACCCCCCAGCAGGGGCAGACTGACACCTCACACGGCCGGCCAGGTACTCCAACAGACCTGCAGCTGAGGGTTCTGTCTGTTAGAAGGAAAACTAACAGAAAGGACATCCACACCAAAAACCCATCTGTACATCACCATCATCAAAGACCAAAAGTAGATAAAACCACAAAGATGGGGAAAAAACAGAGCAGAAAAACTGGAAACTCTAAAAACCAGAGTACCTCTCCTCCTCCAAAGGAACGCAGTTCCTCACCAGCAACGGAACAAAGCTGGACGGAGAATGACTTTGACGAGCTGAGAGAAGAAGGCTTCAGACGATCAAATTACTCCGAGCTACGGGAGGATATTCAAACCAAAGGCAAAGAAGTTGAAAACTTTGAAAAAAATTTAGAAGAATGTATAACTAGAATAACCAATACAGAGAAGTGCTTAAAGGAGCTGATGGAGCTGAAAACCAAGGCTCGAGAACTACGTGAAGAATGCAGAAGCCTCAGGAGCCGATGCGATCAAATGGAAGAAAGGGTATCAGCCCTGGAAGATGAAATGAATGAAATGAAGCGAGAAGGGAAGTTTAGAGAAAAAAGAATAAAAAGAAACGAGCAAAGCCTCCAAGAAATGTGGGACTATGTGAAAAGACCAAATCTACGTCTGATTGGTGTACCTGAAAGTGACGGGGAGAATGGAAACAAGTTGGAAAACACTCTGCAGGATATTATCCAGGAGAACTTCCCCAATCTAGCAAGGCAGGCCAACATTCAGATTCAGGAAATACAGAGAACGCCACAAACATACTCCTCGAGAAGAGCAACTCCAAGACACATAATTGTCACATTCACCAAAGTGGAAATGAAGGAAAAAATGTTAAGGGCAGCCAGAGAGAAAGGTCGGGTTACCATCAAAGGGAAGCCCATCAGACTAACAGCGGATCTCTCGGCAGAAACCCTACAAGCCAGAAGAGAGTGGGGGCCAATATTCAACATTCTTAAAGAAAAGAATTTTCAACCCAGAATTTCATATCCTGCCAAACTAAGCTTCATAAGTGAAGGAGAAATAAAATACTTTACAGACAAGCAAATGCTGAGAGATTTTGTCACCACCAGGCCTGCCCTAAAAGAGCTCCTGAAGGAAGCGCTAAACATGGAAAGGCACAACCGGTACCAGCCACTGCAAAATCATACCGAAATGTAAAGAACATCGAGACTAGGAAGAGACTGCATCAACTAACGAGCAAAATATCCAGCTAACATCATAATGACAGGATCAAATTCACACATAACAATATTAACTTTAAATGTAAATGGACTAAATGCTCCAATTAAAAGACACAGACTGGCAAACTGGATAAAGACTCAAGACCCATCAGTGTGCTGTATTCAGGAAACCCATCTCACATGCAGAGACACACATAGGCTCAAAATAAAAGGATGGAGGAAGATCTACCAAGCAAATGGAAAACAAAAAAAGGCAGGGGTTGCAATCCTAGTCTCTGATAAAACAGACTTTAAACCAACAAAGATCAAAAGAGACAAAGAAGGCCACTACATAATGGTAAAGGGATTAATTCAACAAGAAGAGCTAACTATCCTAAATATATATGCACCCAATACAGGAGCACCCAGATTCATAAAGCAAGTCCTGAGTGACCTACAAAGAGACTTAGACTCCCACACATTAATAATGGGAGACTTTAACACCCCACTGTCAACATTAGACAGATCAACGAGACAGAAAGTCAACAAGGATACCCAGGAATTGAACTCAGCTCTGCACCAAGCGGACCTAATAGACATCTACAGAACTCTCCACCCCAAATCAACAGAATATACATTTTTTTCAGCACCACACCACACCTATTCCAAAATTGACCATATACTTGGAAGTAAAGCTCTCCTCAATAAATGTAAAAGAACAGAAATTGTAACAAACTGTCTCTCAGATCACAGTGCAATCAAGCTAGAACTCACGATTAAGAATCTCACTCAAAACCGCTCAACTACGTGGAAACTGAACAACCTGCTCCTGAATGACTACTGGGTACATAACAAAATGAAGGCAGAAATAAAGATGTTCTTTGAAACCAACGAGAACCAAGACACAACATACCAGAATCTCTGGGATGCATTCAAAGCAGTGTGTAGAGGGAAATTTATAGCACTAAATGCCCACAAGAGAAAGCAGGAAAGATCCAAAATTGACACCCTAACATCACAATTAAAAGAACTAGAAAAGCAAGAGCAAACACATTCAAAAGCTAGCAGAAGGCAAGAAATAACTAAAATCAGAGCAGAACTGAAGGACATAGAGACACAAAAAACCCTTCAAAAAATAAATGAATCCAGGAGCTGGTTTTTTGAAAGGATCAACAAAATTGATAGACCGCTAGCAAGATTAATAAAGAAAAAAAGAGAGAAGAATCAAATAGATGCAATAAAAAATGATAAAGGGGATATCACCACTGATCCCACAGAAATACAAACTACCATCAGAGAATATTACAAACACCTCTATGCAAATAAACTAGAAAATCTAGAAGAAATGGATAAATTCCTCAACACATACACCCTCCCAAGACTAAACCAGGAAGAAGTTGAATCTCTGAATAGACCAATAACAGGAGCTGAAATTGTGGCAATAATCAATAGCTTACCAACCAAAAAAAGTCCAGGACCAGATGGGTTCACAGCCGAATTCTACCAGAGGTACAAGGAGGAGCTGGTACCATTCCTTCTGAAACTATTCCAATCAATAGAAAAAGAGGGAATCCTCCCTAACTCATTTTATGAGGCCAGCATCATCCTGATACCAAAGCCTGGCAGAGACACAACAAAAAAAGAGAATTTTAGACCAATATCCTTGATGAACATTGATGCAAAAATCCTCAATAAGATATTGGCAAACAGAATCCAGCAGCACATCAAAAAGCTTATCCACCATGATCAAGTGGGCTTCATCCCTGGGATGCAAGGCTGGTTCAATATACGCAAATCAATAAATGTAATCCAGCATATAAACAGAACCAAAGACAAAAACCACATGATTATCTCAATAGATGCAGAAAAGGCCTTTGACAAAATTCAACAACCCTTCATGCTAAAAACTCTCAATAAATTAGGAATTGATGGGACGTATCTCAAAATAATAAGAGCTATTTATGACAAACCCACAGCCAATATCGTACTGAATGGGCAAAAACTGGAAGCATTCCCTTTGAAAACTGGCACAAGACAGGGATGCCCTCTCTCGCCACTTCTATTCAACATAGTGTTGGAAGTTCTGGCCAGGGCAATTAGGCAGGAGAAGGAAATCAAGGGTATTCGATTAGGAAAAGAGGAAGTCAAATTGTCCTTGTTTGCAGATGACATGATAGTATATCTAGAAAACCCCATTGTCTCAGCCCAAAATCTCCTTAAGCTGATAAGCAACTTCAGCAAAGTCTCAGGATACAAAATCAATGTGCAAAAATCACAAGCATTCTTATACATCAATAACAGACAAACAGAGAGCCAAATCATGAGTGAACTCCCATTCACAATTGCTTCAAAGAGAATAAAATACCTAGGAATCCAACTTACAAGGGATGTGAAAGACCTCTTCAAGGAGAACTACAAACCACTGCTCAAGGAAATAAAAGAGGATACAAACAAATGGAAGAACATTCCATGCTCATGGGTAGGAAGAATCAATATCATGAAAATGGCCATCCTTCCCAAGGTAATTTACAGATTCAATGCCATCCCCATCAAGCTACCAATGACTTTCTTCACAGAATTGGAAAAAACTACTCTAAAGTTCATATGGAACCAAAAAAGAGCCCGCATCGCCAAATCAATCCTAAGCCAAAAGAACAAAGCTGGAGGCATCACACTACCTGACTTCAAACTATACTACAAGGCTACAGTAACTAAAACAGCATGGTACTGGTACCAAAACAGAGATATAGATCAATGGAACAGAACAGAGCCGTCAGAAATAATGCCACATATCTACAAGTATCTGATCTTTGACAAACCTGACAAAAACAAGAAATGGGGAAAGGATTCCCTACTTAATAAATGGTGCTGGGAAAACTGGCTAGCCATATGTAGAAAGCTGAAACTGGATCCCTTCCTTACACCTTATACAAAAATCAATTCAAGATGGATTAAAGACTTAAATGTTAGACCTAAAACCATAAAAACCCTAGAAGAAAACCTAGGCATTACCATTCAGGACATAGGCATGGGCAAGGACTTCATGTCTAAAACACCAAAAGCAATGGCAACAAAAGCCAAAATTGACAAATGGGATCTAATTAAACTAAAGAGCTTCTGCACAGCAAAAGAAACTACCATCAGAGTGAACAGGCAACCTACAAAATGGGACAAAATTTTTGCAACCTACTCATCTGACAAAGGGCTAATATCCAGAATCTACAATGAACTCCAACAAATTTACAAGAAAAAAACAAACAACCCCATCAAAAAGTGGGCGAAGGACATGAACAGACACTTCTCAAAAGAAGACCTTTATGCAGCCAAAAAACACATGAACAAATGCTCACCATCACTGGCCATCAGAGAAATGCAAATCAAAACCACAATGAGATACCATCTCACACCAGTTAGAATGGCGATCATTAAAAAGTCAGGAAACAACAGGTGCTGGAGAGGATGTGGAGAAATAGGAACACTTTTACACTGTTGGTGGGACTGTAAACTAGTTCAACCCTTGTAGAAGTCAGTGTGGCGATTCCTCAGGGATCTAGAACTAGAAATTCCATTCGACCCAGCCATCCCATTACTGGGTATATACCCAAAGGACTATAAATCATGCTGCTATAAAGACACATGCACACGTATGTTTATTGCAGCATTATTCACAATAGCAAAGACTTGGAACCAACCCAAATGTCCAACAATGATAGACTGGATTAAGAAAATGTGGCACATATACACCATGGAATACTATGCAGCCATAAAAAAATGATGAGTTCACGTCCTTTGTAGGGACATGGATGAAATTGGAAATCATCATTCTCAGTAAACTATCGCAAGAACAAAAAACCAAACACCGCATATTCTCACTCATAGGTGGGAATTGAACAATGAGAACACATGGACACAGGAAGGGGAACATCACACTCTGGGGACTGTTGTGGGGTGGGGGGAGGGGGGAGGGATAGCATTGGGAAATATACCTAATGCGAGATGACGAGTTGGTGGGTGCAGCGCACCAGCATGGCACATGTATACATATGTAACTTACCTGCACATTGCGCACATGTACCATAAAACCTAAAGTATAATAATAATAATAATAATAATAGAAGAAAAAAAAAAAAACAATGTAGGAATATTGCCATCTTAAAAATATTGTCTCCCAGTCCATTAACATGGCATATCTTTCTATTTATTTCGTTTTTTAAAAAATATATTTTTCAGCCAGGTGCGATGGCTCATGCCTGTAATCCCAGCATTCTGGGAGGCTGAGGCAGGTGGATCACCTGAGGTCAGAAGTTTGAGACCGGGCTGGCCAACATGCTGAAACCCTGTCTCTACTAAAAATACAAAAAATTAGCTGGGCATGGTGATGGGCACCTGTAATCCCAGCTACTCTGGAGGCTGAGGTAGGAGAATTGCTTGAACCCGGGAGGCTGAGGTTACAGTGAGCTGAGATCACACCATTGCACTCTAGCCTGGGCTACAGAGTGAGACTCTGTCTAAAAAAAAAAGAAAAAAAATATATATATATATACACACACACACACACATATATGTGTGTGTATATATATACATATATATATTTCAATGATATTTTGTAGTTTTCAGTGTATATGTTTTACATTTCTTTTGTTAAATTTATTTCTCAGTATTTATTTCTTAGTATTTACTTCAGGTCAAGCCTGACGTAGGGACACGTTTCATGAGGGAGTGGAATTACGGGGTCAAATAAGGACCTGGTGGTCTGGCCTCAGCCAAGACCTCCTCTCTGCCTCTGTTCTTAGAAAACAAGGGCCATTCCCTGGCTTTAAGGGTCACTTCTGGGACAAAGGTCAGGGCAGGCATGGAGAAAGCTGTAAGGGATGCTCAGGAAGGAACCTGTTAAGCTTGTGTATGGCAGGACCACATGAGCACACTTAGGAAGGGACAGAGTAGGATGGGAGCCCCGGCCTTGCCAGCCCCAAGGCCCTGTACTTTACTGATACTCAGCCATTTTTCTTGAATACTTCCCAAACTGATGCAATCCTTTGGTTAATTTCCAGTGTTTTGAAAAGTTGATCCTGACCATTTTTGTCAGTGTTCTCATGCTTTTATGGAGCAAAAATGTTCAGAGGTCTTTTCTCTACCATTTTCACAGGCATACAATAACATTCAGTAATAGCTAACACCAAGTGCTTCTTCATCTATGCCACATAACTCTTTTTTTAATGTTGTACATCAGCTTGTTACAGTATCTTATGTTCTATCAGTCAAGTAAACTAATTCTACTTTTTTTATGTGTCTATTTATTTATTTATTTATTTATTTATTATTATTATACTATAGGTTTTAGGGTACATGTGCGCAATGTGCAGGTTAGTTACATATATATACATGTGCCATGCTGGTGCGCTGCACCCACTAACTCGTCATCTAGCATTAGGTATATCTCCCAGTGCTATCCCTCCCCCCTCCCCCCACCCCACAACAGTCCCCAGAGTGTGATGTTCCCCTTCCTGTGTCCATGTGTTCTCATTGTTCAATTCCCACTTATGAGTGAGAAGATGCGGTGTTTGGTTTTTTGCTCTTGCGATAGTTTACTGAGAATGATGATGAAAACTAATTCTACTTTATGTATAGGAGTCTATTTTAAATACATTTAGAAACATTATTTTAATAATTGTGAAAGTTAATGTAATTCATTTAGCTATACAGATAACATTTGAGCATTTACTATATGGCAGGAATTAAGTTATTTTAAAAAGTTTTAATTCTTTTATCTATATGAAATTAAATATTATTATTATTGTCCTCATTTACAACTACGTAAAGCTCATACAGGATAAGTAAATTGTCCCAGATTAAACACTAGGATGTGGCACATCTGAGATTGGAACCTAATACCCTTGTCTCCAGAACCTAAATTTTAGCCTGAACTTTGAACAATTAAAAAAAAAAGATTTATTGAGGTGTAATACTGTTTAAATTCCATAATTACAAGGAGGTTTTATGCTTCCACTTATCCCCAAATGCTCATGTTTCTCACTCTTTTAAAATCAGAGAAGTAAACAAATCATTTTATTATTTTAGATTACTTCACCTATGGAAAGAAATATAATGGCAAAAACATAAACTTTTAGAGTGGTAAAATCTAGGTTTGAAACCCATTTCCACCATTTACTGAGTTTATGACATTCAGCAACTTAACACCTTCGAGCCTTGGTGTGTTTATTTGTAAAATAGCAGCTCAGCTCGTAATGCCAACCTCGCTGGATGGTTGTTGCAGGGCCCTGGACAGGAAGAACCACTGTGACCCTTTTAAATGAAATGGTAGAGGTATGAAGACAAATTTTACAGATAAAGAGCATATGAAACACAAATAAATGCAAACCTTGGTAAGCAAAGAAATGAAAATGAAAATGAATTAAATTCCAAAGTTGTGAGTATGTGAGTAGTAGGTTGAGCAGAACCTTTTTAGAAAATATTTCAGTAGTGGTTTCAAGTGTCCACTATTGTGTTAGACTGTCCATATCATTTGGACAGGCAAGTCTACATCCAGCAACCTATCTTTAGAAAATAGAAATACCTGCAAAAATCAGTATACAATGATGTAATCACCAAAATCTAATAGGAGCTATGTTAATTATGGTTCTGTTTTAGGTTAGAAATATTTTGTCATGAATGCATAATACAAAAATGTGTGTGCAATTTGATGTACACACAAAACCGAAAATATGTAAAAACGTAGTTCAAATTATTATTTAGTAAGTGGTAGGTATTAACTTAAAAATCACAGCATTTATAAGTCTAGAAAAGAGAACTTTATTTCTTAAGAAGGGGATTACAAGCCACAGGCGAGAGCATTGCCTCCAGCTTAAAACCCAAAGCAAGCACTTCGAAGAAGGAAGGGATAAGATAGGAATTTAAGTGGACCAGGTTAACCAAATATACATATTCAACAAGATATAGGAGGAGCTATGAATATTCATGAAAAGGGTTGTGTGCATGAGTGATAAGGAAACATACACGTTACATGCCCACCTTGGGGTGGAGACTTAACATTGAAATGTACTACAATTAGGCCCTGTACCTCAAAAGGTCTTTTCAGGACACAAAGGCATTTGAGTGACCAGCCTCCCTAAACTGGCCAGAACCAGTCCATAATGGGTAGTCTTCTTAACAGGAGAAGGTTATTGAAATCAGTCTCTTGTCCGATTGAAGCTACAGTTATGACACCTGGAATAAGGAACTCAGAAAGGGCCTGGTGGTTGGCAAGCTGCAGCTGCTTCAGTATTGCTTATCACAAGACCAGTGCTTGTTTAACTGCTAGAGAAAAAGAAAAACCTTGTGGCAGCTAGGACAGAGTTCATTCTTTAAGTGTAATAGTGTATAACTTAACGCTTGCCTGGATGGCCTTAGGTCCTGTCTATAATTTGGTATCTTATTGCCACAGAATCTGTTCTTTCAGTCTTATAACTTCTATTTTAACATAAATACTGGTCAGTTGTGTGTAAACTGCAAAAGGGAGGGGTTATAGTGAGATGTGTCTGACCTCCTGTCCTGTCATGGCTGTAAACTCAGTTTGGGGTCCCCTTGCCAAGAGGTAATCTGTTCAATCAGTTCTGGGGCTTAGGATTTTATTTTTCGTTTACATAGGATTTGGATGATTTTTAGATATTTAATCTTTCTTTCCTCTTTTTGATGTTTTCCAGATTTTCCAAAATGAGCATACATTACTTTTTATGAATAATGAAAGTATCTTAAAAATTCTGGAAGGGGGATTAAAAAAACAGTGGTTCTTATTTTGAGGCTTCTCTGTTACCATCTAATGGGTCTTTAAGGGAATATATGAAAATCATTTTTAGTTTATTGTCTTTCCCAAGGGTACTAGGGCCACATTCATCCTTGATTTCAGGATAATTGACAATGACATGTTATACTTGATCATGCTGTGATCACAAGTATTCTTGTGATTTGAGCAAAAGACTGGAAAATAAGACAGAGGTTAAAATGAGAGGTGGCAGGAATTACAATATGGTAGAGTAAGGAACTCAGCAAATTCTCTTCCAAAAAAGCAGTAGTAAAACTGGACAAAATAGTCAATAATAACCATTTCAGGACTATGGACATCAACTCTTACAACAAATTAAGAAGCATTTATTAAAACACACACACACACACAAACTACTGAACCTTGAGAAGAAGTATGGAAGCCTGTGGCAACTTTGTCTGGGGCTGCTGCAGTCCCTCCCTTTTTCCCCAGCTCTGTCAGTGCAGTCAATGAAAATCAGCAGCTCCATTGCCAGAGCCAGCTGACTTGATTTGGAGCACAGTGGAAATACCTCATGCCTCTGCCTGTGTTGAAACCTTAGCAATATTGGTGGTATATGAATAGAAAAGGCCAACATCACAGCTGGCCTGAGTTTGAGATCCTGGTTGGGGCAAGCAATAGACTGGCATGTTAGCCACGCCAGGGAAGGAGTCAGCCATAGTGAGCTTTAATAAGTACCTGCATATCCCTGGGGGTCAGGAAGCTACGTGCTCACATTCTGGAGAGACTGAAAAGAGCCTTTGCTGTCAACACATTTCTGGTTAAATGACAGGCCTTGTACAGTTGCAGAGGAGACACAAGAGGGCCTAGCAGAAAGTAAAAGCTGGGCCAGGCTTGTTCACTGCCTGAGCTTTGAATTGTCCCATAATCAATGCATAGATCATCAGCAAGGGTGGAAGCTTTACTAGTACAAAGTGTTTGAGCACAGCCTCTGACCAATTGTTGGTGACCACCAAGCAATGCTAACACAGCAGTGACCCCTAGGAAGCCAGGCTTAAAAGTAAAGTAATAACAAAAATACTGAACAGAGAATTTGTGGTCACAAATCTCAGAATACAGATTCTCTTTCAGTGCACATGGAATTTTTGCTGGGAGAAATCTTAATGCTAGGCCATGAAACAAGTCTCAATAAATTTAAAATGATTGAAATTATACAAAGTATGTTATCTTACCATAATGGAATTAAATTAGAAATAAACATCAGATAAAAAATTGAGGAAATCCTCACATACTTATAAATTAAATAGTGTGTGTCTTAATAGCCAGTGAGTCAAAGGATGAATAATAAGGAAAATACTTTAAAGATCAGAACTGAATGAAAACAAAAATGCAGCATACCAAAATGTATGAAATGTAGCCAAAGTAGTGGTTAAAGGGAAACTTGTAGCTGTAAATTCGTATGTTAAGAAAGAAGAAACATTCCCAAATCAATAAGCTAAGTTTCCACCCTAAGAAACTAGAAAGAGAACAGCAAACTGAATGCAAAGAAAGCAGAAGGAAAATACTGGAGTAGAAATCACAGATCAGAAAAGAGTAAAAACGGAACAGTAAATCAATGAAACCAAAGCTGGTTCTTTGAAAAGTTGGACAAAACTTACAAACCTTTTGTTAAACTGTCCAAGAAAATAAGAGAGGAGACACAAATGACCAAAATCAGTAAAACAGGAGAACACTGCTCATAACCCTTTAGAAATTAAAACGATAAGAGAATACTGTGAACAACTTTATGCCAACTCCATAGACAATTTGGTTGACATGGAAAAATTCCTTGAAAGGCAGAAACTTATCACAACTGAATCAAGAAAAAAAACAGAAAATTTCAATAGACATATAACAAGTAAAGAAATTGAGTTAATAATTAAAAAATCTTCCCACCAAGAAAAATTCTAGCCCAGGTTACTTTGCTGTTGAAATATATCAAATGTCAAATACTTCAGAAGATAGAAAAGGTCAGGCACAGTTTTTGTTTTTGTTTTTGTTTTTTTGAGACAGTCTTGTTCTTGTCGCCCAGGCTGGGGTGCAGTGGCGTGATCTTGGCTCACTGCAACCTCTGCCTCCTGGGTTCAAGCAATTCTCCTGCCTCAGCCTCCCAAGTAGCTGGAATTATAGGCACCCGCCACCATGTCAGGCTAATTTTTGTACTTTTAGTAGAGACGGGGTATCACCATGTTGGCCAGGCTTGTCTCAAACTCCTGACCTCAGGTAATCCACCCGCCTTGGCCTCCCAAAGTGCTGGGATTATAGGCATGAGCCACCGTGCCTGCCCAAGGCACAGTTTTATTCATTATGAGACCGCTATTATCCTGATACCAAAGACAATGAAGACATCACAAGAAAACTGCAGACTAATATTCATCATGAATACACATATAAAAACCTTCAACAAAAATATTAGAAAACAAAATCTAGAAATGTACAAAAATGATTATATACCACGGCCAAGTGGGATTTATCCCAGTAATGAAAGGTTGGGTTTATATCCAAAAATTAATTAACGTAGTATGCCCTGTTAGTAGAATGAAGAACAAGAAACACATAATCACCATAATAGGGACAGATAAAGCATATAACAAAATCTAACATCCATTTCTGATGAAAACTTTCCACAAACTAGGATAAGAAGGAAAACTGTGAAAAACATATAGCTTATCATACTAAATGAAAGACTGAATGCTGTTTCTCTAAGATTAGGAACAAAACAAGGACGAGTTCATTCATTATTTATATTTACCATTGTGTTCTAGTATAATGCAATAAGACAAGAAAAATAAATATTATAAGTCATCCTTATTGCAAAGGAAAAAGGAAAGCTGTCTTTAATCATAAACATGTGTCCATAGGAAATCCAATGTAATGCATTTTTTAAACTACTAAAAGGAATGAACAAGTTCAGCAAAGTTGCAGAATATGAAAGTCAATATATGCAGAAATGATTGCATTTCTACTACCAAAGAGCAATTGAAAAATGAAATTAAGAAAACAGTTCCAATCCCAGTAACAATAACATCATCAAAAGAATAAAATACTTAGGAATAATTTTTTTTTTTTTGAGACAGAGTCTTGCTGTGTCACCCAGGCTGGAGTGCAGTGGTGTGATCTCGGCTCACTGCAACCTCCGTCTCCTGAGTTCAAGCGATTCTTCTGCCTCAGCCCCCTGAGTAGCTGGGATTACAGGCTTGCACCACCACGCCCAGCTAATTTTGTATTTTCAGTAGAGACGGGGTTTCTCCATGTTGGTCAGTCTAGTCCCGAACTCCTGACCTCAGGTGATCCACCCGCCTCAGCCTCCCAAAGTGCTGGGATTACAGGCGTGAGCCACCACGCCCGGCCTAGGAACAAATTTAACAAAGGTAGTGCAAGATTTGTATGCTGAAAATTACAGAACACTGCTGAGAGAAATTAAACATCTAAATAAATGCAGAGACATTGATTTGGAAGATTCAATGTTGTTAAGATGACAGTCTTCTGCAAATTCATTAGACTTTTTTGATAGGAAAAATCCCGGTGAGCACTTGTTGTTTTTGTCGAAATTGATGAGCTGATTCTAAAATTTATATGGAATTCAAAGGTAAAACAATTTTATAAAAGAACAACAAAGGTGGCAAAATTACAATTAGTGATTCCAGAATTTACTGTAAAGCTACAGTAATCAAGTTAGTATGTTACTGGCATGAAGACGACATGTAGATCAATGCAGCAGCATGACAGTCAAGAAACAAATCCTTACATTTATGGCCAGTTGATTTTTGACAGAAGTGCTAAAGCAATTTAATGGGCAGAAGACTAGGTTTTTTTCAACAAATAGTGCTGAGACCTTTGGATAGTCACATATATAAAACTTAATTTAGAACCTTGCCTCACACTGTAAACAAAAATAAACTCAAATGGATTTTGGACTCAAATATAAGACTTTGGCCAGACACAGTGGCTCACGCCTGTAATCCCAACACTTTGGGAGGCTACTTGGGAGGCTACTTGGGAGGCTGACGCAGGAGAATTGCTTAAACTGGGGAGGCGGAGGTTGCAGTGAGCGGAGATGGCACCATTGCACTCCAGCCTGGGCAACGAGAATGAAACTCCATCTCAAAAAAGAGAAAAAAATAAATGTTAGAGTTAAAATTATAAAACTTCTAGAAGAAAATAGAAGGAAATATTTATGACCCTGGGTTAGTGAAAGGGTTTGTAGATATAATACTAAAATATGATTAGTATAAGAAAAAAATGATAAATTGGACATTATCAACATTTTAAAATGTTGTGTTTCAAAAGACACAAGTAAATGAAGACAAACCACAGACTGGTGAAAATATTTGCAAATCATATGTATGATAAAGTTCTTGTACACAAAATATTTTAAAATTTTTACAATTAATAATATGAAAATATATCATCCAGTTTAAAATTTGGTTAAAGGTTTGAATAGGCATTTTGCAGAAAAAAAAAGACAAAGGGCTAAAAACCACATAACAGTATTTTCAATACTATGTATCATTGAAGAAATGTAAATTAAAGCCATAATGAGATAATACCTCACACCCACTATAATGGCTGTGATCAAAAATATAGAGAATATCAGGTGTTGGTGAGGATGTGAAGAGAATGAAATTCTCATACTTTGCTGATGGAATATGAAACAGCACAGCCACTTTTCCTAATATGTACCTATGAACAGTGAAAACATGTGTCCACATAAAGAGTTGAACACGAACGCTCATAGCAGCATCATTCAGGTTGGCCAAACGTGGAAACAGCCTACAATTCCATCAACTCAGTTGGTGAATAGATCAACAAAGTGTGATATATCCATATACTAGAATACTATTCTGTAATAAAAAGTTATCATACATTCTGCAATATGAATGAATCTTAAAACGTTATGCTAAGTGAAAGAAGCCAGATGCAAAATATTTTAAATTTTTTTACGTTTATATGAAATATCCAGAAAAGGTGAATTTAGAGACCAACACCAGATTGGTATTGTCTGGGGCTGGGAGTTTGAGTAGGGGTGGTCTGCAAACAAGCATAAGGGATTTTTTAAAAATAATTTTTAAAAAATTTATGGGTTCATAATAGGCATATATATTTATGGTGTACATGAGATGTTTTGATACAGGCATGTGTAATATGTAATAATTACATCATGGAAAATAGATTATTTATCCTCTTAAGCATTATCCTTTGTTTTACAAATAATCTAATTATACTTTTAGTTTTTAAATGTACAATTAAATTATTATTGACTATAGTCACCCTATGTGATATCAAATACTAAGTCCTATTCATTCATTCTATTTTTTTGGTAATCATTAACCATTCCCATGTCCTCACCACCTGCCCACTACACTTCGCAGCCTCTAGTAACTGTCCTTCTACTCTGTCTCCATGAGTTCAATTGTTTTGATTTTCAGATTCCACAAATAGGTCAGAACATTCAATGTTTGTCTTGTGCTTGGCTTTTTTTACTGAATAAATGACCTCCAATTCCATATATTGTTGGAAATGAGTAAATCTCATTCTATTTTATGGCTGAATAATACTCCATTGTATATAAGTACCACATTGTCTTTATCCATTAATCTGTTGATGGACACTTGGTTTGCTTCCAAATCTTGGCTATTGTGAAGAGTGCTGCAACATACATGGGAGTTCAGATAGCTCTTTGATATACTGATTGCCCTTCTAGGTATATACCCAGTGGTGAGATTGCTGGATCATATGATAGCTCTGTTTTTAGTTTTTTGAGGAACCTCAAAACTGTTCTCCATAGTGGCTGTACTAATTTACATTCCCACCAACAGTGTACAAGGGTTACCATTTCTCCACATCCTTGACAGCATTTGTTATTGCCTATCTTTTGGATATAAATTATTTGAACTGGGGTAAGGTATCTCACTGTAGTTTTGATTTGCATTTCTCTGATGATCGGTGATATTGAGCACCTTTTTATATGTGTGTTTGCTATTTGTAGATCTTCTTTTGAGAAATGTTTGTTCAAATCTTTTACCCATTTTAAAATCAGATAATTAGATGTTTTCCTATAGAGTTGTTTGAGCTCCTTATATATTCCAATTGTTAGTCCCTTGTCACATGGGTAGTTTGCAAATATTTTCTCCCATTCTGTGGACTATCCCTTCACTTTGTTGATTGTTTCCTGATATGGTTTGGCTGTGTCCCCACCCAAATCTCTTCTTGAATTATAGTTCCCATAATCCCCTTGTGTTGTGGGAGGGACCCAGGTGGAAATAGTTGAATCATGGGGGTGGTTTCCCCCATCGTATTCTCGTGATAGTGAGTTGTCAAGAGATATGATGATTTTATAAGGGGCTTCCCCCTTTGCTGGGCAGTCATTGTTCCCCTTGCTCCCACCGTGTGAAGAAGGATGTGTCTGCTTCCCCTTCTGCCATGACTGTAAGTTTCTTGAGGCCTCCCAACCCAAGCTGAACTGTGAATCAATTAAACCTCTTTCCTGTATAAATTACCCAGTCTCGGGTAAGTGTTTATTAGCAGTGTGAGAATGGACTAATATATTTCCTTTGCTGTGCAGAAGCTTGTGCACCAGTGAATTGTCTTCCCTTCAGTGTGGCAAGTTCTTCCATGTTCTGTGCCAGTCCAGAGGTGCCATCCAGGAGCCAGGGACTAAAGTCAAAAACCTTAGCTGTCTACCTGGTGTTCTATTGTATTGCAGCTGAGACAGCACTCAAACCACAAAATGTAGTCTTTCCCACTCTTCTCTCTCCTTTCCAAAGGCAGAGGTGTCTTGCCCTGTGGCTACGGCCACCTCATGCCCACTGGGAGTACTGCTAGACTGCTGCTGATGTTCCCTTAAGGCCCAGGTGCTCTTCATTCAGCTTGTGGTGAATGCTGCCTGGTCTGAGACTCACCCTCCAGGAAAGTGGGCTCCCCTCTGGCCTAGGGAAGATTCAGAAATGCCTTCCAAGAGCCAAGTCCTGGAATTGGGGGCCCCAAGAACATGCTTGGTGCTCTTCCCCCTTGTAGCCAACCTGGTACCTAAGATACAAGACGAAGTCCTATTACTTTTCCTTTCATTTTTCTCAAGCAGAAGAAGTCTCATCCTGTAGCCACTACAACTGGGAATGTACTGAGTCTCATGTGAAGTCAGCAAGTCTCCGGCCCTCAGTGTATTACAATGGTATCACTGCTGGTTATTCAGTGCCAAAGGACTCTTCAGTTAGCTGGTGAAGAATCCTGCCCATACTGGATCTTTCCTCCAAGGCAGTGGGTTCCCTTCTGGCCCAGAGTGTGTCTAGAAAGGTCATCCAGGAGCTAGGGCCTGGAAAGGGGGCCTCATGCCTCTGACTGTTGCCCTATCCTACTGCTGCTGAGCTGGTATCCGAAGTGCAAGACAGAATCCTTCCCAGTCTTCCTCAAGCAGAAGAAAAGGAGCTACAAACTGTGCAGCCTGGGGTTAGAGGAGTGATACCAGCATGCCCTTAGCTATTCCAGCTGGTGTCTCAAGAGGTCACATGCCTCCCCAGTTCACTGCCTCTGAGACCAGTTCAGCACTAGGACTTGCCTAGGAGTTGCAGACTTTGTGGCCTAGACTGCTGTTGAAGTTTATTTGGGGTCCCAGAGCACTTTAGTCCATGGTGGCTAGGCTTGCAGGAACTTAAGTTTTAATCGCTGGGATCAGTGATTCACCTCTGGCTAGGGCTGGTTTAAATGCTCCCTCTGTGGGTGGGCATCAGCTGAGTTTGGTCTGGTTTTGCTTTCTTCTATAACAAAGGCAACACTGAGTTAAATGCCTCACAATTGCTGGCTGTTCCTCTACGTGACACACAGAAATGCTGTCTGCACCATGCTGCCACAACCGAACATGGGGGAGGGGTGGCATCAGTGATTTAAGATGTTTTTCCTACCTCTTTAGTGCTTTTTTCAGCAATATGAAGTTAAAACCAGGTACTGTTTGAGTGCTCACCTAATTTTTTGGTTCTTATGAAGGTGTTTTTTTCTGTGTATAGTTGTTAAATTGGTGTACTTGCAGAGGGAATGATCAGTGGAGCCTTTTGTTCTGCCCCTCTTGGTCTAAGGGATCTTTTTGAGATGATGGGAATGTTCTACAACTGGATTCTGGTGATGGTTGCGTAAGTCCTTAAATATACTAAAAATCATTGAATTTTACACTAAATATGGTAAATTTTGTGGCATGTAAATTATTCCTCAGTAAAGTTTTTTTTTTTTAGTTTTTATTTCAATAGTTTTTTGGGTACAAGTGGTTTTTTGCTACCTTAATGAATTATATAGTGGTGAATTCTGAAATAAAGCTGTTTTTAAAAAGCGAATCAAATGGTATTCAAAGAAAGGTTCCAAGAGTGCCAGTTATTAATTTAAAATCATAGGTGTAAAATATGCATTGTAAAGAGTGTTAACCATTAAAAAAAGAAATGAGCTACAGTGTATTTTAATAAGCACACTAAAGTGTCTTGGGTTCAGAATTGCTACTCTTCTCTTTTAAAGACAGAAGAATCCTCAGTGAATTGAAACTTCAGTAGAAGGGAAAACTAATGGAATGAAATTCCCTATACTAATCATGCAACATTAGAATGAATGTGTAAGGGAGGCCATAGAACCATCTTCTATTGGCCATTAAATTCAGTACACAGCCATATAATATATATTGAAACGTTTTACATATTTAAACAGGCTATTTTGCAATCTCACTGTTTCCTTGTAACTGTACCTAGAGCTATTTGATGCCATCACTGAAAATGTGCATCCTAATTTTGTAATTTTTAGGTCATGATGAGGAAAAATAAAAACCATTTTGGCTTAAAGAATAGATGATTCTATAAATGAATCAAATCATCAGAAGTCTGAGATCAGTTTTGCAAGTTCACTCTAACCTGAAGTGAGCATTTGCAAATGATTGTAAATGATTGTACATACAGAAGAAAGGTGAATAGGTAATCTGAATAAATGAATTTATCTACACTCTTGGATGGGTGCTACCATTTACTCAAATTCTCATGGAGTTGCCATTGTGGGAAAAAACTGTCAATCAAAGATGAAGATCTAAAAGCAAATTGAAAATTGAATTGAAAAGTAATTTTACTTTCAAGTGGTTTGCAAATGTAGATGTTAAGTTTGAAATGAATGCTGTTAATGACCATAGCTGAGAGAGTTATACACCTGCTGATCACTAGAATATTATTATAAATGAGGTTGATTTTCCCATCAACTACCCCATTTTTTCTCAACATAGTGTCATTACTTTTTCTATCACATTGCTGACCCTTAGCTGTGAATGCTCACTTATGTATATAACAATGTATTAACTCATATATGGTGTTTTTAAAAAATGAATCCTTAAGTACAAGAGGAATAATGCTAGTGTTACTTGTCTCTTTCTTCTTTGTTAGGTTACAGGAGGTTTTTGATGGTGAAAATCAAGCCTGTATTACAAGTGTAGAGCTGTTTTACAAGCAGCCTCCTTGCAGCAACTAAATTGCCCCCAAAAAAGCACATAAGTGTAATGAAGCTTTTAAGTAGTCACACATATGCATTTATATTCTCTCTCTCATGAATGACTAATTTTAATTTTTTTAAAGTAGCAATTCAGCTTGCTTTTAGAACCATTTAAGCTTAGCACATGATTTTGTTTTCCCCCCAAAGCCAACTATTCTTGATTATGAGATAGGGGAAGGTTTGCATATTTATTTTTGCAAAGACAGTAGCATAAACCCTCATCACCATATGGATGGCTTAGTCCTAATATCTGTGTCTTAAGCTGGGCACATGATCATTTAGAAATTCTTCCAAACATCAGAGCCATAATGATTAGACTTAACTGGGAACTATTTTGTGCAAACCAAAATCTGACTTCCGTGAAGATAAACCTCATGCTGTGAGCCTAGCATTTGGTTCCTATTGAGTTTTGCAGTCTAGAGGACCCACCTCTTAATAAATGTGTTGGATTACGTTGAAAGATACACTATAGCAGAGGAATGAATCTTTCTTTTGGCTTTTCACAGTCTTCTGTCTTGCATGCTTTTCCCTAAATGTGTGCATGGTTCCTACCTCTACTTGACTCAACTCAGCTTAAATGTTGCCTTATGTGAGAGGCCTTCCCTAACTACCCTTTCTAAAATAATACTTCCCATCCCTATCACTCTGTATCACTTTGTCATCCTTTATTTCTATTCCATAGTCCTTATTGGGAATTGACATACTATATGTGGACTAGTTTATTTGTTACTATCTTCTCCGTTCGAACAAGCTGGAGACCTTGTTTTTTTCACTGTGAAATCCCCAGTATCTACTTCCAGACTTGAGAGCAAGTAGGTGCTCAATAAGAAGATGAGCCAATATGTAACTCTGGTAGGGCTTCAAAAAAGGCCACTTAGCAAATATTTCCTAATTAATTATAAACCCCTGAACCTAGCTCTGTGAGAGTACTGTGATAAGCAGGATGTGATCTCAGTGCCCTGGGGTGCTTATAGGCTAGTAGAAGAGTTTATATATAACTGTTATATATAACAGTTTAATCAAGACTCACTGGAGCAGAATAAAAGATGTCATAGCCTACAACCCCACCCATTCCCACTTTCCACTATGGAGGTTGGGACATTGATAGAGAGAGGATTACATAGGCATGTGTGAGCCACTTATGTTTTAGTTAATAGAAAATTAAAGGCCAGAATTCCACAGGGTTCAATGAACAATCTACAGCCACCCAAGCTGATGATGGTTACTTGAATACAAGCACTGCAATACTGTGACAGTCAATTTCAGTTGGCATAATAAAGAGAGAAGGGGCTTTCCAAGGGAAATGCATAAGCAAAGGCATGAAAATAGAAAAGAATGTCATACATTTAAATAACAGGAAGCATACCAGTATTGTCATTGTGGCAGTCCACTCCAGTGTCCCATTTCATGTCCTCTGGACCCACCTCTGCTATCAGCTGCACTGGACAGTTTGGTGCAAGTTAGTGCAAGTGTACCCTAGAGCCTCCTTTGATGCTGTGGAGGCCCACTTCACCCATGGACCCAAGTTCCAATATACAACTTGGAAATACTGGGGAGTTAAGGCCCCTAAAGGCAGCCCGTAACCCTTGGGGATTGGGAGTCAGTGATTATGTGCTCCCACCTCCCACCCTTCAGGTGGTCTATTCTGTAGGCTGTTCTGTACATGTCTTCAGAAGTCCCGGTGGAATGGAGCCCCTGTGACTTGTAGTGCTGTCACTGATAGTACATTCTTATATTGCCTTTTCCTCCTTTGTTGTCCTATTCTCCCTGCTCCCTGACTTCTGCTTCATGAGATCACCTCTGAAACAGACTACTTGCACCGTATTTTAAATTCTACTTTTGGAGATGTGCTTCCTAAAGACGCTGCACAACACAGCCAAGTATATGAGATAGCTCTAAGGATTGCATTGGCCAACAAACTCACAAGAATTGAAGACCTTACTCAGTATTGAATTTTATAAATATTCTCAAGGATATAAGTCATGAAGTACACATGAAGCAGAAGGAGATCCAGTCCTTTCTAAATGCACATGGCCCAGATTTAATGGGTAAGTTCTCCAAGCAATACCTGAGGGAGAGCTACCAGCCCAAAGAGAGCTTATTTTGGCTACTTCATATATTTGTAGCTTATGTGGCATTTTTCAGGGAGCCATGCCCCCATAAGCCCATGGATTCCAGGTTGTTGACTACAAGCAGTCCTAGACGTATCAGGTATATCCTGCAAAAGGCTTTCCATTAAGAACTTTTCCCCTAATACCATTAGTGCATTTTCCAGGGAGCTCACTCATGTTTACAGGGAGTTTTGGCTGGTCTTATATCTTTTTTTTCTGGAATGCCCTTTAGTAAAGTAAAGTAAATGGTTGCAGGCCTGCTGCTCTCTTTCCTTCCCAGAGGAAGCATGCAACCTTTTAAAAACACTGAGCCAGGTAACTACCAACCTTGGAGTCGTCAGATAGACTTGTAAATAATTTACCATTATTGCTCTTGCCTCATCATTTTAGGCTTTAGTAGGTCTCCTGGCTCTGCTACTTACTATCTATGAGACCTTGAACAAGTTGCTTAATGTCTCTGAGCCTCTCACTACATTGGTAAAATGTAAATATTGATTCCTATTTCAAAGAGTTGTTGGGAGGAATAAATGAGATAACACAGGTAAAATGGTATGCAGGTTCTGGCACGTGGTAGGGATTTAGATGTTGCTCTTCCATGTCCCATCCTCTTCTAACTATTTATAATTATATCCTTGATTTCTCCCCTGCTGAGGTCTTCTTGATATCTCATATTAAAACTCCCAGGAACCAATCTTGGCTTTCTTCTGCATTTCCTCTCTTCCTCTTGTACCAATTTGGATATTCTCTCCTGGAGTCTCAGGTGCTAACCCCCTGGTTTCTGTCCTGCACATTTTTCTTCATGGGGTTTGATAGGAGCAGAGGGTGCATAGAGAAATGTGGTGACAGGCAATACTGGGGTAGTGGATAAGGGTCAGAATTTGGAGGTCCCTGAATAACAAACAAGGTAGGAAACTTGGACTTTATTCCATAGACTATAAGATGCCAAAAAAGAAATTGGAGCTTAGGGGTGACATTCAGTCTCCATGGCTGGTCCACATGAAGAATGGACTGAGAGATAAAACACTGGGGGCTGGGTGGGGTGGCCCACGCTGTAATCCTAGCACTTTGGGAGGCCAAGGTGGGCAGATCACCTGAGGTCAGGAGTTCGAGACCAGCCTGGCCAACATGGTGAAACCTGTCTCTACTAAAAATACAAAAAATTAGCTGGGTGTGGTGGCACGTGCCTGTAGTCCCAGCTCCTTAGGAGGCTGAGACACGAGAATCGCTTGAACCTGGGAGGCAGAGGTTGCAGTGAGCCGAGATCACGTCACTGCATTCCAGCCTGGGTGACAAAGTGAGACTCCATCTCAAAAAAAAAAAAAAAATTGGGGCAGTTGGGAAACCAGTAGAAGAGGCCGTTTCAAGCAACAAATGACCTGAACTTTGTAACTGTAAGAAACCAAAGGAAAGAATAGAAAAGAAACCACTAAGAAAGTGACTTTGGGCTGGTCGTGGTGGCTCACGCCTGTAATCCCAGCACTTTGGGAGGTCAAAGTGGGCCGATCATGAGGTCAGGAGATTGAGACCGTCCTGGCCAATGTGGTGAAACCTCATCTCTACTAAAAATACAAAAATTAGCTGGGTATGGTGGTGTGCGCCTGTAGTCCTAGCTACTCGGGAGGCTGAGGCAGGAGAATTGCTTGAACCAGGGAGGCGAAGGTTGCAGTGAGCCAGCATCGATCGTGCCACTGGACTCCAGCCCGGTGACAGAACCAGACTCCGTCTCAGAAAAAAAAAAAAAAAGAAAGTGACTGACAACATGTGGCAACTAATTGGATTGGTGAAGTTCAGATGTGCCACTGGACTCCAGCCCGGTGACAGAACGAGACTCCGTCTCAGAAAAAAAAAAAAAAGAAAGTGACTGACAGCATGTGGCAACTAATTGGATTGGTGAAGTTCAGATGCTCATGATGACCAGCAATCAGTGATTCTCAGGAGTCCTCGCTAATAACTGAGAGGATTTGAAGTAAGTATATGAGGCCTATTGTGAGGTATGAGGTTACCCCCAGGAGCCTGGGAATGAGGAAAATAAGATTAGCCTCCAACATTTTAATTGTAAGATAATAACCATTGGATCAGAGCTTCTTTTTACCTATCAAAAGGAAGGATTTGTGGACGGAAAGAAGATAATCTCATACACACATACACACGAAAGGTAAACATGAACTATGTCCATTCAAACACAGTGTAGGGTAGGCATCTTAGCCATTAGATATTAAATATCTTGTTCCCAGGAGGAAAGATCATTCTACTATGCATGTGTTTATAGGGATCACCTGCCCCAAAAAGAAAGCAAGCATGTAGTTCAGAAGGTGGATACTGGGATTAATTAGATCTGAGTTTAAATCTACACTCTGCTGAATGTGTGGTTTGGGGAGAGATACCTAGCCTTACTAGCTAAGCTTTAGATTCCTCATCTGTAAAATAGATGATAATAATAATAGTAGATATCTTGTAGGGTTTATGGAAGGATTAAATTAGATAAAGTATATAGAGTGCTTAATGCATCGGCATATAGAGAATGTTCAATAATTGATATTTAATAATGATATTTTTGGAAAACATATGCATCTTACACTGAAGTCTAAGTCAGTCATTCGGATTATATGCTAAGTCAGGAAATCCTTCTGATACTTGATAGATTTTTTTTCTTTATATGAATTAACACATTTCAGTAGTTTACACTCCAGTCTTGCTAGCTTGGAGATCATCCTTCTGGAAGGCCTTACACAAGATCATGGATGGAGGCACAAATTTGTAACCTATTGGAAAACTGGATCTAGAATGAAGCAGGAAGAGGTTCTAAAGGAGTGAGAGGGAGAAGTGAAAGGGGAGTGGTTTTCAGCGGAGAAGCAAGTATTATCTTAAGAATATAATATGGTTCTGTGGTTCTCACCATACCGTAAACTCTATAAGGACAGAAACCAGGGAATCCTTGGTACTGCTATATTCGGAGCACTTAGCACAATGTCTTTACTAGTCTTTTGGTAAACAGTGAACAAATGAAAGTGCTTCAGCCTGGAATAGTAGTTGGCATAGTGTTGCATGACAGAAATGGCAGTGGATTTTAAGTTCAAAGACAGAATGGTAACACTTGTCTCTGCTACTTACTCACTGTATATCCATGGGGTAGTAATTTCTGGAGTCTTATTTTCTCATCTGTAAAATAGAAAATGAATGAAAGTGTTAAAAACAACTATTTAAGAAAAGTTACTTCTCTCTGGCTGCCCTTAACATTTTTTCCTTCATTTCAGCCTTGGAGAATCTGAGGATTATGTGTCTTCGGGTTGCTCTTCTCGAGGAGTATCTTTGTGGTGGTCTCTGTATTTCCTGAATTTGAATGTTGGCCTGTCTTGCTAGGTTGGGTAAATTCTCCTGGATAATATCCTGAAGAGTGTTTTCCTACTTGGTTCCATTCTCCCCGTCACTTTCAGGTATACCAGTCAAATGTAGGTTTGGTCATTTCACATAGTTCCATCTTTCTTGGAGGCTTTGTTCATTCTCTTTCATTCTTTTTTCTCTAATCTTGTCTTCACGCTTTATTTGATTAAGCTGATCCTCATTTTCTGATATCCTTTCTTCCGCTTGATTGATTCAGCTATTGATACTTGCGTATGCTTCACAACATTCTTGTGCTGTGTTTTTCAGCTCCATCAGGTCATTTATATTCTTTTCTAAACTCGTTATTCTAGTTAGCAATTACTCTAACTATTTTCAAGGTTCTTAGCTACCTTGCATTGGGTTAGAACCTGCTCCTTTAGCTTGGAGTAGTTTGTTATTACCCATCTTCTGAAGCGTACTTCTGTCAAGTCCTGAAACTCATTCTCTATCCAGTTTTGTTTCCTTGCTGGCAAGGAGTTGTGATCCTTTGGAGTAGAAGAAGTGTTCTGGTTTTTGGAATTTTCAGCCTTTTTTTGCTGGTTTTTCCTCATCTTCGTGGATTTATCTACCTTTGGTCTTCGATGTTAGTGACCTTTGGATGGGGTTTTTGTGTGGACATCCTTTTCATTCATGTTGATTCTATTCCTTTCTGTTCATTAGTTTTTTTCTAACAGTCAGGCCCCTCTGCTGTAGGTCTGCTGGAGTTTTCTGAAGGTCCACTCCAGACCCTCTTTCCCTGGGTATCACCAGCAGAGGCTGTAGAAGAGCAAAGATTCCTGCCTGTTCCTTCCTCTGGAAGCTTCATCCCAGAGGTGCACCTGCCAGACGCCAGGCAGAGCTCTCCTGTATGACGTGTCTATTGACCCCTGCTGGGAGGTGTCTCCCATTCAGGAGGCACATGGTTCAGGGACCCACTTGAGGCAGTCTGTCCCTTAGCAGAGCTCGAGCACTGTGCTGAGAGATCTGCTGCTCTCTTCAGAGCCGGCAGGCAGGAACATTTAAGTCTGCTGAAGCTGCACCCACAGCCACCACTTTCCCCGGGTGCTCTGTCCCAAAGAGATGGGAGTTTTATCTATAAGTGCCTGACTGGAGCTGCTGCCTTTCTTTCAGAGATGCCCTGCCCAGAGAGGAGGAATCTAGGGAGGCAGTCTGGCTACAGCGGCTTTGTGGAGCTGCTCTGGGCTATGCCCAGTTCGAAATTCCCGGTGGCTTTGTTTTCACCGTGAGGGGTAGACTGCTTACTTGAGCCTTAGTAATGGCAGACGCCCCTTCCCCGACCAAACTCTAGTGCCCTGGGTTGACTTTAGACTGCTGTGTTCTCAGTGAGAATTTCAAATCAGTGGATCTTAACTTGCTGGCCTCCGTGGGGGTGGGATCCACTGAGCAAGACCACTTGGTTCCCTGGCTTTAGCTCCCTTTCCAGGGGAGTGAAGGGTTCTGTCTCACTGGTGTTCCAAGTGCTACTGGGGTATGAAAAAAGACTCCTGCAGCTAGCTCGATGTCTGCCCAAACAGCCGCCCTGTTTTTTGCCTGAAACCCAGGGCCCTGGTAGTGTAGACACCTGAGGGAATCTCCTGGTTTATGGGTTGCAAAGACCACGGGAAAAGCATAGTATCTGGGCCAGGATGCACCGTTCCTCATGGCATAGTCCCTCACGGCTTCCTTTGGCTGGGGGAGGCAGTTCCCTGACACCTTGCACTTCCCAGGTGAGGCAACGCCCCACCCTGCTTTGGCTTGCTCTCCATGGGCTGCAACCACTGTCTAACCAGTCCCAGTGAAATGAGCCGGGTACCTCAGTTGGAAATGCAGAAATCACCTGCCTTCTGCATTTATCTCACTGGGAACTGCAGACCGAAGCTGTTCCTATTCAGCCATCTTCTGGCACATATCATTTTATTTTTCTTTTACAGCATAAAAATCTTCAACAAAATACTAGCCCAATTGAAATTTCCTCCAAGAATACAAAGTTCATTTCACATTTGAAGATCAATGAGTATAATTAAATATATAGACAGGATAAAGGTGAAAAACAATAGGATCATTTCAACCAGTATAGAAAAGGCATTTATCAAAATTCTGCAACATTTCATGATTGAAAAAAGAATATCTAAAAAAGTAGAATGGAAAACAACATCCTCAGTGTGATAAAGTAAACTACGTCTAACATCATACTTAATAAGGTCATAATGAACACTTTCTCCCTATGATTGGGAATAAAGCAAGGGTATATATTCTCATGATTTCTATTTAAGATGTGCTGAAGGCCCTAGCCATTGTGGTAATGCAAGAAAAAGAAATGAAAGGGCCAGGCACGGTGGCTCACGTCTGTAATCCCAGCACTTTGGGAGGCCGAGGCGGGCGGATCACGAGGTCAGGAGATCGAGACCACGGTGAAACCCCATCTCTACTAAAAATACAAAAAATTAGCCGAGTGCGGTGGCAGGCGCCTGTAGTCCCAGCTACTCGGGAGGCTGAGGCAGGAGAATGGCGTGAACCCAGGAGGCGGAGCTTGCAGTGAGCTGAGATCACGCCACTGCCCTCCAGCCTGGGCCACAGAGCGAGACTCCATCTCAAAAAAAAGAAAAAGAAATGAAAGGTATCAAGTTGAAAAAGCAGAAGTAAAACAGTCTTTATTCACTCCGGGACATGATTGTTTATGTATAAAATCCTCAGGAATCTACAAAACAACTACTGGAACTCAAGAGTGAATTAAGCAAAGGTCAGAGGAAACAAGTACCATATAGAGAAATCAATTGAATGTCTATATACTAGAACCAAATGACTGGGAAGTGAAATTTTCCTTTTTTTTTTTTTTTTTTTTTTTTTTTTGAGATGGAGTCTCGCTCTGTCACCAGGCTGGAGTGCAGTGGCACAATCTCAGCTCACTGCAGCCTCCACCTCCCGGGTTCAAGCGATTCTCCTGCCTCACCCTCCTGAGTAGCTGGGATTATAGGCATGTGCCACCACACCCAGCTAATTTCTGTATTTTTAGTAGAGACGAGGTTTCACCATGTTGACCAGGATCATCTAAATATCTTGACCTCGTGATCCACCCGCCTCAGCCTTCCAAAGTGCTGGGATTACAGGCATGAGCCACTGCGCCCGGCCCTAGGAAGTGAAATTTTAAAATTCATTTTCAATTGTGTCAGAAGACAAAATACTTAGGAATAAATTTAACAAAAGATGTGCAGGGCTTCTAAAATGAAAACTATAAAACATTAAAAAAGAAATTAAGCAAAGCGTAAATAATTGGAGATACATATCATGTGAGTAGACATGATCAGTGTCATTCCCCTGAAATTGATCTATAGATTCAACACAATCCAAGTTAAACTCTCAACACTTTTTTTTAATAGAAAATGATAAATGGATTCTAAAATCTATATGAAAAAGCAAAACCCAAACAAATCTTGAACAAAACTAAAGTTGAAGAGTTTCTTTACCTGGTTTCAAGACTTACTCTAAATCTACAGTAATCAAGATAGTGTATTATTGGTATAAGAATAGACAAATGGATCAACGAAAAAAATGAATCAACAGTCCAGAAATACAGCCTCACACACATATATTTATGGTCAACTGATTTTCAACAAAGTACCAGGGCATTTCAGTGAAAAAAGGAGAGTCTTTAATAAATGGTGTTGGGACAATTGTATAAACATACAGAAATAAAAGAACTCCAACCCTTATGTCATACAACTCACAGAAACTAATTTGGGATGAACTAAATGTAAAAACAAACTATAAAGATGTAGAAGGAAACATAAGAAAGTATTTGTGCAACTTTAGCCTGGGCAAGGATTCTTCAGAACACAGAAAGCACTAGCATAAATAATGTTAAACTATATTTCATGAAAATTCACCTGCCTTTTCACAAGAATAGAGGCTCCAGAAGGATAGGAACCTTGTCTTTTTCATCGCTGTCTCCCTGACGTACTCCCAGCAATTTTCCTGGCTCAGTCTTTGTTGAATGTATGAATGAACGAATGAATGTTCCTGTAGTTCCATATGAAGTGATAGTATACTCAATCATTCCTCCATTTGGAGTTTGACTCTTAACTATTTAGATTAAAAATATGTAGTTTGTCTGGGCACAGTGGCTCACGCCTGTAATCCCAACATTTTGGGAGGCCCAAGCAGGCCGATCACCTGAGGTCAGTAGTTCTAGACCAGCTTGGCCAACATGATGAAACCCTGTCTCTTCTAAAAATACAAAAATTAGCTGGGCATAGTGTCAGGCGCCTGTGATCCCAGCTACTCAGGAGGCTCAGGCAGGAGAATCGCTTGAACCTGGGAAGCGGAGGTTACAGTAAGCCACGATTGCACCATTGCACTCCAGCCTGGGCGACAAGGGCGAGACTGCATCTCAAAAAAAAAAAAAAAAAAAAAAGGACCGGGCACGGTGGCTCACGCCTGTAATCCCAGCACTTTGGGAGGCCAAGGCAGGCAGATCACGAGGTCAGGAGATTGAGACAATCCTGACTAACATCGTGAAACCCTGTCTCTACTAAAAATACGAAAAATTAGCCAGGCATGGTGGCGGGTGCCTGTAGTCCCAGCCACTCGGGAGACTGAGGCAGGAGAATGGCGTGAACCCGGGAGGTGGAGCTTGCAGTGAGCCAAGATCGCACCACTGAACTCCAGCCTGGGTGACAGAGCTAGACTCTGTCTCAAAAAAAAAATAAAATAAAAAATAAAAATAAAATTTAAAAAAACGTAGTTTTATTCATGAAAGCACAGTAGCCCTTTAATAAAACTGTGATAGATGAATTTTTGATTAATGCAGTCCCTCTTTTTGTTCCCTTTTCCTTTCTAGAATCCCAGTAGTCTTTCCTTTTATTTCCTAATCAGAACTTACAGAAGAGACCTAATAGCATCTCTGATGACATGATTTTCCAAACATATTTGATCCTGTACCCCATTAGTAAAATATTTGTACATACCTGCCATATAGGGGCATTTATTTAGAAAATATATAAATATGTTACTATACTACTGTATAATGAGACATGCACAAAAATAACATTTTAAGGGGATGAGGTGAAAGTTCTAATGTTTTCTTCCTGCACTTCAGTGGATTGTTGCATATCACTCCTCCTCCCCATGTGTTCATCCCACTTTGAAGACATTGCCTTAGGGTAAATGTGATACTATGTTTACATATATGTATATATATCAGGGTATAATACTGCCATAGTGTTAATACTTCTGCATTTTAAACCTTAGCTCTGACTGTGGATTGAAAGACTTTGTATTTTAAATGAATTTATGATATCATTTAGTGCAAGCAGGGTGGAATTTTTAGGTCTGGAGCATACTCTGAAATCTCACCTAACTTTTACTGTATTTATTCTTAACATTGTCTAATGATAGTTTTTTTTTCACTGAAAGATATGTAGAGTAGTTTAGAGAGGAGCAGTACCGAGATTAGAAAAGTGGGAAGGAGGGGGAACGGAAGTGCTGTAGAAAAAACAATGCCAATTTTAAAAACAGTTAATTACACTATAAATATTGACAACGATGCATTTGAATGAAATGTTGTCTTCTTGGGGGATTACTAAATATAGAAAATTAGCAGTGTAATGTGTCTAAACAAAGTTTTTCCCTAATAATGGGGAAGAATCATTCTCAAATAAAAAGACGGTTTTTAAAGAAGCATCAATTCTATAATATAGCAGCCTGAGACAGGTTTGGAGATTTTAAGCCTGCTGTGTTACCTCTGAGACCTAAAGAAAGCAGAACATAAAAATGAGCCTCTATCAATTTGAAGCAAACTTAATCTTTGTGATCATGGCTGTGGTCTAAATCTATTAAAGATGTTCAATTTCAGTGTCCTTGGTATCACTGTGGGTTGACCTGAATAGTGAGCGATAAAGTTGTGTATTATAATTCTGGTTGGAAGATATGTGCTTAGGAAGTGAAACTGACAGCCAGTGTTTTGTGTCTGTCTCTAAGCAGACTAAGAGCCTATATAAAATGACAGATGCATTTTTAGGGAAAGAAACCCATAATGTTTTCTTATTTAGTAGGTGACAGTATGTCCCAAGATAACACAAGCTTAAGGGGCTGGAACAAGTATGGTTATTAAAGGCTAACAGTTTCTCAGTTCATCCAAATTGAATTTTTTCATAGGCTGGAGGACTGTGGAAATCTAGTGTGGAGTACTGAAATAAATTAGCATATTAAGTGAATTTATACATTCAGGCTTCTGAGCACCTTGAATTCAAGAAAGAAATTTTATTACTTCTTGAAAGAAAAAGGCAATTCTTAAATTCTGTGTTTGATCTTCCAGTTGAAAAGGGTCTATATGATAAATTATATCATTTTGATGATTATCCAAAGAAGTGGTTATTAAATTGATGGGAATCTTTCTGTCTTCTCTCCTCCATTTTTTCAGAATTACTGATTTAGGGAACATCAAAAGAAGATTATATTTATCAACGGTCCATAAGGAACTATCCTCCACCCCTCTTCATGCAAAAATTCCACTCTTCATGATCAAACGTAAAATTGTAAGTGTCATATGAATGTTGCCTAAAATATTAAATTCAATTCAACAAATATTAATTATGGGCTGACTCCATATGTGAGGTACTTTGTTAAGTACGATGGTGGTATAAAAAATGAATAAAATTCATGACCTTCCTTCCCCTCTCTTGAAAGAGCTTAACATCTAAGTGGAATAACGTAATTATTTGAACATCTATAAAATCACCAAAACTATTACAAAGCACAATGGAGAGAGAAAGTGCTATTGGTAATGTGAAAGGGAAAGGAATCCATCTGACTGGGGATGGGGGAAGGCTTTCTGAAGGAGATAGCACTTAGAGTGGACTTGGGAGGACTCTAAGATTTCAACAGGGAGAGATAGGAAGCCAGGCATTCCAGCAAAAGCAACAGCATGGGCAGAAGCATGGAGGCTGGAAAGAGGTAACCTCCGGAGAACAGTGAACAATTAATCTTGTTGCCAGATTGTAAAAGAGCCCTAAGGAAACATTGGTCTGACAGTACAAGAGCCTGATATGGGTTCAGACATTTTAAGTACGTTGTGTAACTTCTGAAGGGCCTGATTTTTCTGACAAGTCTTTCTCAAACTTCAGTCATTTCAATACTACTCTCAGTACCCTGTTTGTGTACTACCCATTCTGGTATGCACTTGATACTTTCCTTTAAATCAACTCTCTCTCTCTTTTTTTTTTTTTTTTGCTTAAATTTAATGTAAAAGAAAACTTTATACCACTTTTATAAGTGGAAAACCAGTGTAATTTTCCCAAAATACAACATAAAAATAAACATACTGAAAACAAAACAATATTTTAAAGTCTAACTGGGTACTGTTTCTTGTTTAAGGCTCTGTCCTGAGGGCTGCTGTTTGTTAAAAAGAGTTTATCAAGGATTAGATACATGTTCAGCCATTCTCCCTGTCATAGTTAGGACTGAAGGAAAACTGACAAAGGGACATTTTTATTCTGGGATCCAGAATTATTTAATGCCACACCCATATACCGTCTAAAATCATTTCACAAATGGTACATGTTCCACTCTTTGGGAACTACTATGGTAGATTTGAAAAGGAAGCCATTAAAGCTTTTGGGCTAGAGAAGGACCACACAGTCAGTTCTCTGCTTTGGGAAGATTAATCTGATAGTAATATTTGCAATGATTTGGAGGGTGTAGAAATTGGAAGTGAGGAAGTTATTTGCAATCATCCAGATTAGGGTTAGTGAGGACTGTGGGGGCAGTGGGGGGAGCAGCGGAGGAATGGATGTGAAGCAACATCAGAAACTTAAAAGTCAGATGAGCTAAGACATGTATGTAAACAGACTTTTTTCCATACAATGTGGTACATTCTGTGAGAGCAACAATCAGAATGAACTACAGAGTAAAAGGAGAGTGGTCAGAGAAGGCCCTCTGAAGAAGTGGGTGCCTGAGCTTGGCCTTGAAAGACAGGAAGGCATTAACCAGTTGAAGAACGGGAGAATAGTGCTCCTGGAAGAGAACAAGCAGCATTAATGGTAGCTGTGTGGTGTGCAGACAAACCCAGTGATCTAGTGTTACTGAAGAGAACCAAGGAGGTTCCAACAAGGGAGAACAGTTGAGTTGGGAAAGTATTTAGGGAGCATGGCAATCATAAGTAACTTCAATAAGAAGTTCTGGTATATCAGGAAAGAGACAGGGCCATGAACTGAGAGAATGGAAAGTGGCAGCATGAAGTGCATACTGACCATTTCTTTCAGTAGGCAGATCCACTGGGCTTTCTGTTCATGTAGAAAAAAGTAAAGAATGGGAATTAAATATAACTTTGGAGATTGGCAGCCCTGTAATAAAAATGAGCTGGATTATGGAATAAATGGATGGTTTCTGTTTGCAGTAGAAGTTTTAAACATTCATTTAATATTAAATATCCATAAATGCTTGAACATTAAATGTGAAGTCTTCAGTTATTGAAATTAAACCATTTAAGACATTTAGGGAAATGCCTTACAAATAAAATTGTATTCATCATTTTGTGTTTAGGTATTGATTTCCTTATTCATGTAAGATTCTTCAGAGTTCAGTGTTAGGTGGTTTCTAAGAGTTAAAGCCCACGTGAGACAAATACACTATTCAGTGTGTAGTTAATAAATCAAATTTGTCACTACCTTGCTTTTGTGAGTTCAGTCACCCTTGTCAGTTAACTAACTCTGAAGTCTAGATATTTCATCAAAATCTGAGTATTATGTATGTGGCTGTAACCCACACACATAGTGTACGTTCATGAAAATTCAGTATTTGAAAATAAAATACTATATTTCCATTATAAGTAAACCACACAAGTATCTTGATGAGATAGAAAGTGAACTTGACTGAAAGGTCTTTCATATTCGATAAATGAGTTTTTCAGATGAATGTGTGTTATGTGTTTACAGTGCTGGGTATGTAATGACATAAATAATTTAGTATTTAAACTATAAAGAAAGGAGCTATAATAGGTACTGTGGAGCAAAGTTTCCTAATCCTTTTCAATTCATCTGTCTTCCTCATGTTTCTACCCCTGGGCAAGTGGCTCAATAGAGAATATAAAAAAAGGAGATATAGGCAAGAAAGTTAAATATGGCTGTTAAAAAATTAGTGATATGAAGAAATCATATTAGTGACTACTCTAGGTGACTTCAGCTCATGTTATGCTAAATTTTAAAAAGCAAAACAGTCATAGCATATCTAGAACTTTCCTTCTGAATATGGGTAAATCTAGAAAAAATTTGAAGCAGTCTAAACAATAAGAAACAAATAGGGCATTTGTTTCCGTGGTGTTCTCCTCAGGCCCATACGCCAATGCGGTGAGATCATCAAGTCATAATTACTCATAATATGTTCTAATTGCTCTATATTTTATTACATATATAACATATAAATAGTATTTAGGGGTTAAGAACATAGAATCTGGATTCTGATACTTACTAGTTTTGTGATCCCTTGCAAAGTTCCTGTTTCATTTTCCTCATCTATAAAATGCAGTTACCTGAAGTATACACACCATTAAGGTTGTTGTGGGGATTTACATGAATTAATAAGCATAAAGCTCTTAGAATAGCGCCTGGCATAGAGTAAGTCCTAGATAAGGATTATAAGTCCTGTCTGATCTATAGATGCTACTTCCTCCAGGAAGCACACTATGATTTTCCCTCTGCAGATTAGATATTTTGGGCATAGCTCATCATTGCCATTCACAATTTCATAACCCTCATAATACCTCTCCACCTTGCACTTTAACAATCTGTTTACTTGTCTGTTTTCCCCAGTAGACTACAAGCATATCTTATTTTCCCAGTAGACTACAAGTGTATCATCTCCAGTCCCTATTAGTGCATGGCATATAGTAAGTGATCAATAAATGTTTATTGAACAAATTGGCAAGTCTTAATGTATCTCCTGACATGGGAGAAAAAAAAATGAGTTTATCATGGCCAAATTATATAAGCTTTCTAAATATGCTTGTTGATTCCATAAATGCCTAGGAGTATTCAAATACTAAGAAATTTGGTTTGAAAACTTGCTCTCATTCCTCCCAATCCAAGAGGTGCTTGGCAGCAGAGAGTCTTTCCTTTCCACTGCTAGTATACTCTATTCCCAAAGAGCCCTTATTTAATTAAAGCTGAGTTGTGTTTTAGGGGAAGTTTCTCCAGAGAGCAGCAAGGTGGCAGAGAGCATCTCACCCATTCAAGATGCCACCTCTAGTGGCCTTCCTGTTGTTGATGTGGTATTGGCCCCAGTTCTCTGTTTTTGCCAAAGCACTCTTCACTTCTTTCTACCCCTTAGGAACTAGTAGATATTTTGTTGGCAAACCTCAAAACAGCATTCTAAAAGCATATCAGCTAACACTTATAACTCAGGAAATTTCACGTAAAATTCGTAATTTCAGACTTTGCTTGAAAAAGGTCAGATTTCTCAACATTGAACCTGCCTTATCGCACACAAGCACTTGGTGGGAGCTAAGTAGTAATGTCACACTTCTAAGAAGCTGCAAGCTCTCCTGTAAAGTTGAATCCTCCTTACTCATAAGGTATGCAGGTGGACTCAGACCCTTCTTGCTTCACTCATTTCGGTTTTCTGCCTGGGCCTTCTAGGTGTTCATTGGCAACCCTTGATTTACAGGATAATTGCCAAATGGTCCACTTTGCCTTGGTTTTTTAGCTAAAGCCTTTAGGTAGCCAGAGGCTGCAAATAAAGTTAATATTCTTCTAGCCACACCAAAATGAATATTTATATATAGGCCACTTTCTGTCCCAAATGCCTTTAAATGTTCCTTTCAAATAAAAATTTTTATATTTCATGTTATTTTTAGCTGTGAAGAATCACTTTAATATTTAAGTTATAATAACTTATGGTTTTAACTTGGGTTTTCAATGGCAAGAACAATTTTAAAAATTAAAAACTATCAGATTAAATAGAAGTACCCACTTAGTTGAGACTCACTGGAATCAATCTTACTTCTTTAATGTAATTTCAGTTAGTTGATGCTGGTGTCAGATGAACATCAATGTCTCGTTACCAAAGTATGTATTAATATACAGTAAGTTTAATTCCATTTGAATAAGAAGTTCAATTATGAGATATCATTCAGCATAAATCATTCATTGGAGATATAACAAAGTGATATGTTAAATTACAATGCCAGAGTTTTTTAGTAACCTCTAGAATTCAGATACCCAGTGTTTGTCATTTAAATGGATAAAATTACTCTTTAGGAGCTATTCCATCATGAACCACAACTCTGATGGAATATTTTATAACTTTTATTACAAACTGGAAGTCTGATATAATGTTTTTAAAACTTCCCCTCATAGATCATTTTTCCCATAGAGCCAATGATGTAGAAGTTTGAGGTTTTTAATAGTGTTTAATTTCTTGAGTGTCATTGAATGAGAAGGGAATGGAGGAGGCAGGTTTATTCGGACAAAAGGTCATTTAGAAATACATACAAAATACAATTAGAGGATGTGTCTTAATGATGTCATTCTAACCTAGAATTCATTGTAATGTTGATGGTACTTGATTGAGAGTTTTTTAATGTTTTCATCTCATTTATGTGAATATTATTATTTTTTCTTTTTTTCTTCTTCTTTTTTTTTATTATTATTATTATACTTTAAGTTTTAGGGTACATGTGCACCATGTGCAGATTAGTTACATATGTATACATGTGCCATGCTGCTGTGCTTGCACCCATTAACTCGTCATTTAGCATTAGGTATATCTCCTAATGCTATCCCTCCCCCCTCCCCCGACCCCACAACAGTCCCCAGACTGTGATGTTCCCCTTCCTGTGTCCATGTGTTCTCATTGTTCAATTCCCACCTATGAGAACATGCGGTGTTTGGTTTTTTGTCCTTGCGATGGTTTACTGAGAATGATGATTTCCAATTTCATCCATGTCCCTACAAAGGACATGAGCTCTTCATTTTTTATGGCTGCATAGTATTCCATGGTGTATATGTGCCACATTTTCTTAATCCAGTCTATCATTGTTGGACATTTGGGTTGGTTCCAAGTCTTTGCTATTGTGAATACTGCCACAATAAACATATGTGTGCATGTGTCTTTATAGCAGCATGATTTATAATCCTTTGGGTATATACCCAGTAATGGGATGGCTGGGTCAAATGGTATTTCTAGTTCTAGATCCCTGAGGAATCGCCACACTGACTTCCACAATGGTTAAACTAGTTTACAGTCCCACCAACAGCATAAAAGTGTTACTATTTCTCCACATCCTCTCCAGCACCTGTTGTTTCCTGACTTTTGAATGATCGCCATTCTAACTGGTGTGAGATGGTATCTCATTGTGGTTTTGATTTGCATTTCTCTGATGGCCAGTGATGATGAGCATTTTTTCAAGTGTCTTTTGGCTGCATAAATGTCTTCTTTTGAGAAGTGTCTGTTCATATCCTTTGCCCACTTTTTGATGGGGTTGTTTGCTTTTTCTTGTAAATTTGTTTGAGTACATTGTAGATTCTGGATATTAGCCCTTTGTCAGATGAGTAGGCTGCGAAAATTCTCTCCCATTTTGTAGGTTGCCTGTTCACTCTGATGGTAGTTTCTTTTGCTGTGCAGAAGCTCTTTAGTTTAATTAGATCCCATTTGTCAATTTTGTCTTTTGTTGCCATTGCTTTTGCTGTTTTAGACATGAAGTCCTTGCCCATGCCGATGTCCTGAATGGTAATGCCTAGGTTTTCTTCTAGGATTTTTATGGTTTTAGGTCTAACGTTTAAGTCCTTAGTCCATCTTGAATTAATTTTTGTATAAGGTGTACGGAAGGGATCCAGTTTCAGCTTTCTACATATGGCTAGCCAGTTTTCCCAGCACCATTTATTAAATAGGGAATCCTTTCCCCATTGCTTGTTTTTCTCAGGTTTGTCAAAGATCAGATAGTTGTAGATATGCGGCATTATTTCTGAGGGCTCTGTTCTGTTCCATTGATCTATATCTCTGTTTTGGTACCAGTACCATGCTGTTTTGGTTACTGTGGCCTTGTAGTATAGTTTGAAGTCAGGTAGCATGATGCTTCCAGCTTTGTTCTTTTGGCTTAGGATTGACTTGGCGATGCGGGCTCTTATTTGGTTGCACATGAACTTTAAAGTAGTTTTTTCCAATTCTGTGAAGAAAGTCATTGATAGCTTCATGGGGATGGCATTGAATCTATAAATTACCTCGGGCAGTATGGCCATTTTCATGATATTGATTCTTCCTATCCATGAGCATGGAATGTTCTTCCATTTGTTTGTATCCTCTTTCATTTCATTGAACAGTGGTTTGTAGTTCTCCTTGAAGAGGTCCTTCACATCTCTTGTAAGTTGGATTCCTAAGTATTTTCTTCTCTTTGAAGCAATTGTGAATGGGAGTTCACTCATGATTTGGCTCTCTGTTTGTCTGTTACTGGTGTATAAGAATGCTTGTGATTTTTGTACATTGATTTTGTGTCCTGAGACTTTGCTGAAGTTGCTTATCAGCTTAAGGAGATTTTGGGCTGAGACAATGGGGTTTTCTAGGTATACAATCATGTCATCTGCAAACGGGGACAATTTGACTTCCTCTTTTCCTAATTGAATACCCTTGATTTCCTTCTCCTGCCTAATTGCCCTGGCCAGAACTTCCAACACTATGTTGAGTAGGAGTGGTGAGAGAGGGCATCCCTGTCTTGTGCCAGTTTTCAAAGGGAATGCTTCCAATTTTTGCCCATTGAGTATGATATTGGCTGTGGGTTTGTCATAGATAGCTGTTATTATTTTGAGATACGTCCCATCAATACCTAATTTATTGAGAGTTTTTAGCATGAAGAGTTGTTGAATTTTGTCAAAGGCCTTTTCTGCATCTATTGAGATAATCATGTGGTTTTTGTCTTTGGTTCTGTTTATATGCTGGATTACATTTATTGATTTGCGTATATTGAACCAGCCTTGCATCCCAGGGATGAAGCCCACTTGATCATGGTGGATAAGCTTTTTGATGTGCTGCTGGATTGGGTTTGCCAGTATTTTATTGAGGATTTTTGCATCAATGTTCATCAAGGATATTGGTCTAAAATTCTCTTTCTTGGTTGTGTCTCTGTCTGGCTTTGGTATCAGGATGATGGTGGCCTCATAAAATGAGTTAGGGAGGATTCCCTGTTTTTCTATTGATTGGAATAGTTTCAGAAGGGATGATACCAGTTCCTCCTTGTACCTCTGGTAGAATTCGGCTTTGAATCCATCTGGTCCTGGACTCTTTTTGGTTGGTAAGCTATTGATTATTGCCACAATTTCAGATCCTGTTATTGGCCTATTCAGAGATTCAACTTCTTCCTGGTTTAGTCTTGAGAGAGTGTATGTGTCGAGGAATTTATCCATTTCTTCTAGATTTTCTAGTTTATTTGTGTAGAGGTGTTTGTAGTATTCTCTGATAGTAGTTTGTATTTCTGTGGGATCGGTGGTGATATCCCCTTTATCATTTTTTATTGCATCTATTTGATTCTTCTTTTTTTCTTTATTAATCTTGCTAGCGGTCTATCAATTTTCTTGTTCCTTTCAAAAAACCAGCTCCTGGATTCATTAATTTTTTGAAGAGTTTTTTTTGTGTCTCTATTTCCTTCAGTTCTGCTCTGGTTTTAGTTATTTCTTGCCTTCTGCTAGCTTTTGAATGTGTTTGCTCTTGCTTTTCTAGTTCTTTTAATTGTGATGTTAGGGTGTCAATTTTGGATCTTTCCTGCTTTCTGTTGTGGGCATTTAGTGCTATAAATTTCACTCTACATACTGCTTTGAATGCGTCCCAGAGATTCTGGTATGTTGTGTCTTGGTTCTCGTTGGTTTCAAAGAACATCTTTATTTCTGCCTTCATTTCGTTATGTACCCTGTAGTCATTCAGGAACAGGTTGTTCAGTTTCCATGTAGTTGAGCAGTTTTGAGTGAGTTTCTTAATCCTGAGTTCTAGTTTGATTGCACTGTGGACTGAGAGACAGTTTGTTATAATTTCTGTCCTTTTACATTTGCTGAGAAGAGCTTTACTTCCAACTGTGTGGTCAATTTTAGAATAGGTGTGGTGTGGTGCTGAAAAAAATGTATATTCTGTTGATTTGGGGTGGAGAGTTCTGAGATGTCTATTACGTCCGCTTGGTGCAGAGCTGAGTTCAATTCCTGGGTATCCTTGTTAACTTCCTGTCTCGTTGATCTGTCTAATGTTGACAGTGGGGTGTTAAAAGTCTCCCATTATTATTGTGTGGGAGTCTGAGTCTCTTTGTAGGTCACTCAGGACTTGCTTTATGAATCTGAGTGCTCCTGTATTGGGTGCGTATATATTTAGGATAGTTAGCTCTTCTTGTTGAATTTCTCCCTTTACGATTATGTAATGGCCTTCTTTGTCTCTTCTGATCTTTGTTGGTTTAAAGTCTGTTTTATCCAAGACTAGGATTGCAACCCCTGCCTTTTTTTGCTTTCCATTTGCTTGGTAGATCTTCCTCCATCCTTTTATTTTGAGCCTATGTGTGTCTCTGCACGTGAGATGGGTTTCCTGAATACGGCACACTGATGGGTCTTGACTCTTTATCCAGTTTGCCAGTCTTTGTCTTTTAATTGGAGCATTTAGTCCATTTACATTTAAAGTTGATATTGTTATGTGTGAATTTGATCCTGTCATTATGATGTTAGCTGGTTATTTTGCTCATTAGTTGATGCAGTTTCTTCCTAGTTTTGATGGTCTTTACATTTTGGCATGATTTTGCAGCAGCTGGTACTGGTTGTTCCTTTCCATGTTTAGTGCTTCCTTTGGGAGCTCTTTTAGGGCAGGCCTGGTGGTGACAAAATCTCTCAGCATTTGCTTGTCTGTAAAGGATTTTATTTCTCCTTCACTTATGAAGCTTAGTTTGTCTGGATATGAAATTCTGGGTTGCAAATTCTTTTCTTTAAGAATGTTGAATATTGGCCCCCACTCTCTTCTGTCTTGTAGAGTTTCTGCTGAGAGATCCGCTGTTAGTCTGATGGGCTTCCCTTTGTGGGCAACCTGACCTTTCTCTCTGGCTGCCCTTAACATTTTTTCCTTCATTTCAACTTTGGTGAATCTGACAATTATGTGTCTTGGAGTTGCTCTTCTCGAGGAGTATCTTTGTGGCGTTCTCTGTATTTCCTGAATCTGAATGTTGGCCTGCCTTGCTAGATTGGGGAAGTTCTCCTAGATAATATCCTGCAGAGTGTTTTCCAACTTGGTTCCGTTCTCCCCGTCACTTTCAGGTACACCAATCAGACGTAGATTTGGTCTTTTCACATAGTCCCATATTTCTTGGAGGCTTTGTTCATTTCTTTTTATTCTTTTTTCTCTAAACTTCCCTTCTCGCTTCATTTCATTCATTTCATCTTCCATCACTGATACCCTTTCTTCCAGTTGATCGCATTGGCTCCTGAGGCTTCTGCATTCTTCACGTAGTTCTCGAGCCTTGGCCTTCAGCTCCATCAGCTCCTTTAAGCACTTTTCTGTATTGGTTATTCTAGTTATACATTCTTCTAAATTTTTTTCAAAGTTTTCAACTTCTTTGCCTTTGGTTTCAATTTCCTCCTGTAGCTCGGGGTAGTTTGATTGTCTGAAGCCTTCTTCTCTCAACTCATCAAAGTCATTCTCCATCCAGCTTTGTTTCGTTGCTGGTGAGGAACTGCGTTCCTTTGGAGGAGGAGAGGCACTCTGCTTTTTAGAGTTTCCAGTTTTTCTGCTCTGTTTTTTCCCCATCTTTGTGGTTTTATCTGCTTTTGGTCGTCGATGATGGTGATGTACAGATGGGTTTTTGGTGTGGATGTCCTTTCTGTTTGTTAGTTTTCCTTCTAACAGACAGGACCCTCAGCTGCAGGTCTGTTGGAGTTTGCTAGAGGTCCACTCCAGACCCTGTTTGCCTGGGTATCAGCAGCGGTGTCTGCAGAACCGCAGATTTTCGTGAACCGCGAATGCTGCTGTCTGATCGTTCCTCTGGAAGTTTTGTCTCAGAGGAGTACCCGGCCGTGTGAGGTGTCAGTCTGCCCCTACTGGGGGTGCCTCCCAGTTAGGCTGCTCGGGGGTCAGGGGTCAGGGACCCACTTGAGGAGGCAGTCTGCCCATTCTCAGATCTCCAGCTGCGTGCTGGGAGAACCACTGCTCTCTTCAAAGCTGTCAGACAGGGACATTTAAGTCTGCAGAGGTTACTGCTTTTTGTTTGTCTGTGCCCTGCCCCCAGAGGTAGAGCCTACAGAGCAGGCAGGCCTCCTTGAGCTGTGGTGGGCTCCACCCAGTTCTAGCTTCCCGGCTGCTTTGTTTACCTAAGCGAGCCTGGGCAATGGCAGGCATCCCTCCCCCAGCCTCGCTGCCGCCTTGCAGTTTGATCTCAGACTGCTGTGCTAGCAATCATCGAGATTCCGTGGGTGTAGGACCCTCCGAGCCAGGTGCAGGATATAATCTCCTGGTGTGCCGTTTCCTAAGCCCGTTGGAAAAGCGCAGTATTCGGGTGGGAGTGACCCGATTTTCCAGGTGCCATCTGTCACCCCTTTCCTTGACCAGGAAAGGGAACTCCCTGACCCCTTGTGCTTCCCAAGTGAGGCAATGCCTCACCCTGCTTTGGCTCGCGCAGGGCACGCTGCACCCACTGTCCTGCGCCCACTGTCTGGCACTCCCTAGTGAGATGAACCCGGTACCTCAGAAGGAAATGCAGAAATCACCCGTCTTCTGCGTGGCTCACACTGGGAGCTGTAGACCGGAGCTGTTCCTATTCGGCCATCTTGGCTCCTCCCCCCCTTCTTCTTTTTTTTTAATGGAGTCTCACACACTCTGTCGCCCAGGCTGGAGTACAGTGGCATGATCTCGGCTCACTGCAACCTCTGCCTCTCAGGTTCAAACAATTCTCCTGCCTCAGCTTTCTGAGTAGCTGGGACTATAGGCGGCTGCCATCTCACCTGGCTAGTTTTTGTATTTTTAGTAGAGACAGGGTTTCACCATGTTGGGCAGGCTGGTCTCTAACTCCTGACCTCAAATGATCCACCTTCCTCAGCCTCCCAAAGTGCTGGGATTGCAGGTATGAGCCACTGTGCGTGGCCTGAATATTATTTTTAAATATCTTTTTTCTTTCCCTACTTACTCAGTCTAATATGGATATTGAAGAAATCTGGAGAAAGGAGAACTGTCTTATGCTTTCTTATGCTGGTCCTGAATGGTTAAGTAGGCACAACTAATTCAAAATAAGTTTATTCTGGAAAACAGATGATTACCTAGCTTTAGCTTTAGGGTCACCCCATTTTTAAAATACTTAAATTGGCAGAATGCTGTTAAGATTAACATGTGGCCTCTGGAGCTAGATTCTATGGGTTCAGATTCTGGTTCTGTCACTTCCTGACTATAGGCCCTTGAGCAAATCAGTTGATCTCTCTTATTTAGTTTCCTCAACAGTTAGACAGTGCAATACTAGAACTTGCTTAATAGACCAGTTGTTAGGATTAAGTAGCTTATGACTTAAAAACAGTGCCATACTCATAGTAAGTGCTTAGTCTGTTAGTTGATGTTGTTATTATTTTACTATTTTCTATTGACATGAATCCATGTTTTTTAACTTGTAAATATGGTATCGTCATAAACCTCTGAACTTACAGTTTATTTTAATTAGCAAATATTGATCGAGTTCCTGCTGTGGGCCAAGGTCTATGCCAGATGATATGAACCCAAAGGTGAATGGAACATGGTCTTTCTCCTTGAGGAGATTATAATATGGCAGGAAAAGCAAATATGTAAATAATTATTGATAATGGGCTATGGTAAACATAAAACTAGTCTTATAAGTACTACTGGAGGAAAATATCAGACTTTTCTAGCCAAGTTGGGGATGATTGTAAGTAAATTAATTTTCTCTTGGAGCAACATTTAAAAACTCTTTTAGGAATGATAACATCTAGAAACTCAACAACACAGTAGTCACAATGTCCAGCATAGAATAAAAATAAAATTTCTAGATATACAAAGTAGGGAAACCCCATAACCAGCAGAAAAAAAATTCAGGGACTAGAAACAGACCCAGACATGACAAAGATAATAGGATGAGGAGACAAGGGCTTTAAAACAATTACTATAAATATATTAAAGGATTTAAAGAAAATATGTTCATAATGAGAAAACAAGGGGGGAACATAAATAGAGAAACAAAAACTATAAAAATAAAATTCACAGTCTACAAAGATCTCAGATAACAAGAAAAAAACAAATAACCCCATTGAAAAGTGAGCCATGGGTGTGAACAGACACTTCTCAAAAGAAGACAAACAGTGGCCAACAAAAATATGAAAAAAATCCTCCACATCAATAATCGTCAAAGAAATGCAAATTAAAACCATAATGAAATACCATCACACATGAGTCAGAATAGCTATTATTAAAAAGTCAAAAAACAACAGATGTTGGTGAGGTTATGGAGAAATGAGAATGGTTATACACTGTTGGTAGGACTATAAATTAGCACAACCTCTATGGAAAACACTATGGACATTTCTCAAAGAACTAAGAATAGAACTACCATTTGGCCCAGTAATCCCACTACTGGATGTCTACCCAAAGGAAAAGAAATCCTTATATCAAAATGACATCTGCCCTTATATGTTTATTACAGAACTATTCACAATAGCAAAGACATGGAATCAACCTAAGTGTCCATCATCAGATGATTGGGTAAAGAAAATGTGGCATGTATACCATGAAATACTGCACAGCCATAAAAAAAGAATGAAATCATGTATTTTGCAGCAACATGATGGAGTTGAAGGCCATTATCCTAAACAAAATAACTCAGAAAATCAAATACCACACATTCTTACTCATAAGTGGGAGCTAAACAATGGATACACATGTACATATGGAGGGAAACAATAGACACTGGCTACTCTAAAAGTCAGGGGGAGGCTAGAAGTGGGGTAACAGTTGAAAAATTACCTACTGGGTGCAATGTTTACTATTTAGGTGATGAGCACACTAGAAGCCCAAACCTCACCATAAGCAATATATTCATGTAACAAATCTGGATGTGTACCCCTTAATCTATAATTTTAAAAAATTTTTTGCATTCTAGAACTGAAAAAACATACAGTATCTGAAATAAAAGATTCACTGGATGGGTATAACACCAGGTTAAACACTGGAGAATATCAGTAAAATTGAAGTCAGGAATATAGAAAGTATGCAAACTCTAAAGCACAGAGAGGGAGAAAAAACCTAAAACAAAATGAGCAGAGTCTGACTGAACTGTGAAACGGTATCACACAGTCTAATATGTATATGATTGCAGTACCAGAAGGCAAGCAGAGAGAGAGTAAGAGAAGAAAATTTATAGAAGTAATATTTGAAATTTTTTGAAATTTTAAAAATATGCAGATTGGATAAGCTCAACAAATCATAAGCTGAGGAAATAATACAGGCACACACATACAAAAACGACACCATGGTATATCATAATCAAGTTGCTGAAAAAAGAGTGATAAAGAAAGAATCTTAAAAGCAGCCAGAGGTAAAAGATACATTATATGCCAGAAAACAGTAATAAGCCTATTACCAACTTCCCATCATAAACTTCCTGTCATAAAATAAGAAGATAATGGAACGGTGTAGTTGGCGGGAGATTGGGGGATGGATTTGTCAATCTAGAATTCTTTAGCCAGTGAAGACATTCTTCAAAAATTGGGACAAAATAAAGACATTTTCAGACTAAAAAGCTGAGAGAATCCATTGACAGCAAACTGATGCTACAAAAATATTAAAGGAAGTTGTCAAGACTGAAAAAAATTATATATACCACATGGAAATTTGGATCTAAATCAAAGAACAAAGAATGCCAGTAGTGGTAAATATATAGCTAAATCTAAAAAGAAATCATTCATTATTACAATTCATTTAAAAGTATTTGATTGTTTAAAGCAAAATTAGTAATATATTTTGGGGCTGGGTGCAGTGGCTCACGCCTGTAATCCTAGCACTATGGGAGGCTGAGGTGGGTGGATTACCTGAGCTCAGGAGTTCAAGACTAACCTGGGCAGCATGGCGAAACCCCATCTCTACTAAAAATATAAAAATTAGCCAGGTGTGGTGGCACACACCTGTAGTCCCAGCTACTTGGGGGACTGAGATCAGAGAATGATGCATATATGTATAATTTTATAACATGTAGAAATAAAATACATGACAATGACACAAACAGTGGTGGAGATGGTAATATACTTTTATGAGCTTCTTGTCTATGACATATTCTAATATTATGTCATGGATAATATGACGTAGCTAAATTGTGATAAGTTAAAGATCCATATTGCAAACCCTAATGAAACGATTGAAAAAAACAGAACAAAGAAGTATAACTATCTTCGCCCATTTGTGTTGCTATAAAGGAATATCTGAAGCTGGATAATTTATAAACAAAAAAGGTTTATTTGGCTTATGGTTCTTCAGGCTGTACAAGAAGTATGGCACTGGCATCTGAATCTGGGAAGAGCCTCGGACTGCTTCCACTCTTGGTGGAAGGGGGAGGGGAGCTAGCCTGTACACAGATAGTGAGAGTTGAAACAAGGGAAACAGAGAGAGAAAGAGGAGGCATTGTCAGACTCTTTTCATCAACCAGTTCTCATGAGAACTAAGAGTGAGAACTCATTCACTCCCGTGAGAATGGCACCAAGCCATTCATGAGGGATCTGCCTCCATGACCCAAACACCCCCACCAGGCCCCATCTCTAACATTGGGCACGAACTTTCAACATGAGACTTGGTGGGGCCAAATAAGCCATATCCAAACCGTAGCAATAACTAGTCAGCCAATTGAGGAGGTTAACGGAATGCTAAAAAATGTTTTCAATCCAAAAGATTGTAGGAATAGAGAACTGAACAAAGAACAGATGGGACAAATTGAAAACAAAGAGCAAGATGGTAGCTGTCAACTCAAACATATCAAAGTCATTACATTAAGTGGAAATGGACTAACTGCTCCAATTAAAAGGCAGAGATTGTTAGGTTGAATTAAAAGCAAGAGACAATTGCATGCTATTTATAAAAAGTGCACATTAAATCTAAAGACACAGGTTACAAATAAAAAGATGAAAGTAAGATGATATACCATGCAAATACTAATCATAAAAAAGCTAGAGTACGTATACTAATAGCAGACAAATTAGACTTCAGGACAAGGAATATTATGTAATGAGGGATGTTTCACAATGATAAGGAGGTTAAATGATGAAGAAGATATAACAGTGCTAAATGTGCACACATCTAATAACAAAGCTTCAAAATGCAAGAAGCAAAAACTAACAAAACTAAACACAGAATGGTAAATATGCAAGTGTAGCTGGAAATTTCAAGACTCCTTCCTCAGAAATTGACAATCACTAAAGATATAGACTTGAAAAACACTACCAATTTGACCTATTTGACATTTGTAGAACACCTGACAAGTGCAGAATACACATAATTTTCAAGTGCACATTGGACATTCACCAAAATATATGATATGTTAGGCCATATTTAACAAATTTAAAAGATTGAAATCATATATAGGATGCCCTGTGCTATAAGGGAATTAAATTATATATCAATAAAAAAGATAATTGGATAATCCCCAAGCACTTTGAAATAAAGTAACATACTTCTAAGTCATCTATATGTAAAAAAAAATTAGAATATTAGAAAATAGTACAGCTGATTTTAAATGATATTGAAAATAAAGCACACCAAAATGTGTGGGATGTATCTGAAGCAGTCACTGCCTAAAGGGAAATTTATAGCTTTTAATGATTACATTCAAAAAGAAAAAAGTCTTAAAATTAATTATATAAGCATCTAAGAAAGGTAGAAAAACAAGCAAATTAAACTGATGTGTACAGAAAGATAGAAGTAATTAAAAGAATAATTCAATGAAATAAAAAATGGGTGATGGAGAAATTAAAGAAACCAAAAATTGGTTCTTTGAAATGATTAATAAAAGTGATAAATCACTAGCTAGACTAATCAAGAAAAAAAAGAACATACACATTGCCAATATCAAGAATGAAAGTGGGGAAAAAGGAAACTAAAGGAATATTATTAACAATTTTATGCCAATGAATTTGACAACTTAGATAAGTGGGAAAATTCTTCTAAAGACACGAATTGCTAAAACTGATACTAGAAGAAATAGAAAATTTGGATAGCCTTATAACTATTTTTAGAAAGTGAATTTGAAAAACATTCCAAAAAAGAAAATCCAGGTCCAGATTGCTTTACAGATAATTCTTCTAAAATTTAAGGAAGTAATAATACCAATTTTAAACATTTTTCTCAAATAATAAATAAGGAGGAACATTTCCCAACTTATACATGAGGCCAGTGTAATTGATACAAAATCAGACAAAGATAGTAAAAGTTCTCAAAAGAGCTATAAATCAGTATCCCTCATGAACGTGGACATATGGCTCCTTAACACCATGATCCAGTGGCGTTTATTCCAGGATTTCAAGGTTGGTCTTGATTTGAAAATCAATGTAATTTTATCACATTAGCAGAATAAAGGGGGAGAATCATAAGATTATCTCAACAGATGCAGAGATATTATTTGAACAAATTTATGAGCCCTTGATGATAAGTATTTACATTAAACTAGGAATAGAAGGAAACTTCTTGAACTTGGTAAAGGGCCTTTGTGAAAAGCCTACAATTAAATCACACTTACGATAAAATATTGACTGCTTACTCCCTAAGATGGGAAACAAGGCAAGACTATCCACCATGGCTGGGCATGGTGGCTCATGCCTGTATTCCCAACACTTTAAGAGGCTGAGACAGGAGGATCGTTTGAGCCCAGGAGTTCGAGACCAGCCTGGACCACATGTGGAGACCCCCATCTCTACAAATAATTTTTTAAAATTAGCCAGGCATGTTGGCTTATGCCTGTGGTCCCAGCTGTTTGGGAAGCTGAGGTGGGAGGATCACCTGAGCCTGGGAAGCGGAGGCTGCAGTCAGCCTCCACTGGCAGTGATCATGTCACTACACTCCAGCCTGGGCTACAGAGCAAAGCCCTGTCTCAAAAAAAAAAAAAAAAAAAAAAAAGAATATCCACCCTAACCACTTGTATTCAGCATTGTATTAGAGGACTAGAGGACCCAGCCTGTGCAGTAAGAGAATTAAAAAATTAAAAATAGACAGATTGGAAAGGAAGATGTAAAACTTTCTTTGCTTGCAAACAACGCGATCATTTATGTAAACAATTCTAAGGAATCTATAAAAACAAAACAACCTACTAGAGTAAATGAGTTTAGCAGAGTGACAGCATATAAGGTAGGTCAATATACCAAAATCAGTTGTATTTCTATACACTAGCAATAAACAATTAAAAATTTCAGGGTTTAAAGATATTTACAATGTCATTAAAACTCTGAATACTCATGAATAAATTCAACTATATATGTATATAGGTGTTTACATTGAAAACTGTGGAACTACTGAGAGAAATCGAAGAAGACCTACATAAATGGAGAGAGATGCTGTGTTCATGGATTGCAAGACTATTTGTTAAGATGCCAGTGCTCTCTATATTGATCCGTAGATTCAATCTAATTCCAGTTGAAATCTCAGCAGGCTTTTCTTGCAGAAATTAGCAGACCAATTCTAAAATTTATATGGAAAGTCAAAAGACTTAGAATAGTCAAAACAATTTCCAAAAATTACTTATACCTCGTGATTTCAAGGCTTGGTTTAAAGCATAAGTAATTAAGACACTGTGGTATTGGCACAGATACCAGTAAACAACAGCTTTATTCATAATAGCCAAAACCTTGAAATAATCTAACTGTTCAGAACAGAAGAATGAGCAAATTGTGGTGTATTCACCAAGTGGAGTACTACTCAGCAAAATAAAAAAAAAAAACTACCAATATACACAACACTGATGAGCCTTAAATATTATGCTGAGTGAAAGACACCATTTACTGTGATTCCATTTATATAAAGTTGTAGAACAAACACAAATCATCTAAGGTGAAAGAAATCAATGGTTGCCCCTGTGAGGGGTAAGTTCTCAGATTATTTGGGAAGCTGCACAGGATCTGTCTGGGGCGATTAAAACGTCCTGTGTCTTGATGGGATGTGGTATACAGGTGTATGATATGGTCAAAACTAATTGAATTCTATCCTTAACATCTGTGCATTTCATAGTATGAAAGCCAGAAAGATTTTGTGGTTGACATTTATTGAGCACAAATGATGTACCAGGTACTTTTATAAGTGTTTGCATATACTTAAACATTTAATCCAAACAACTCTATGAGGAATGTACATTATTATCACCATTTTATAACTGAGGAAAAGGAGGCCCAGAGAGGTTCCGTAACTGGGAACATTATATAACTAGTAAGTGGTGAGGCTGGTATCCAAATCCAGACAGTTTGGCTCCAGAGCCCAGACTCTTGCATCCCTGGGAAGAATATATTTCAAAGGAGTTGCCAGTATGGTTTAACTAGAGGCAGTTGCCAAACAGATAAAAAAAAAAAATAGACTGTGTGACTTGATAATTAAAATAACATCCAGTTCAAAATTTTAAAAGCAAATGACTTCAGAATAATGAAGTTAAGTCTCAGAATATAGCCCTATGAGTGGATTCAGAATAGAGGAGAGGCAGGTTTTTGAAGGAAAAAGAGTTAAAGGACCATTAGCATGTTGAACAGGATGTTAGAAGATGAGATGAACCTGGTTCCAGCTTTTTTGAGGAGTGTGATTAGAGGATGGTGTGGATACATCTGTAGGAGTGACAGGAATGACCAGGGAGTGATTGAATGAAGATTGATGAAGCTAAAAGGGTAGTAGAGCCTGTCTTTGCAATGCCTTGGACTTCAAAGATGATAGAATTCCAAGTCAGAAACGCACACCCTCTCCCACTGCCTCCCAGCCCCTTTGCCTCAATTAGAGGGCTGTAGAAGCACAAATGAACCCCATAAGTGAACTTGAGCTCCAGAGTTGAAGGAGAAGTAATATCTCAGAAGAAAAGCTATGTTTCACTGACGGTAATGTGTCTAAGACTCTTAGAAAAATGCAGAGAATGTAAGTGCTTTTCGTAAGTAAGAATTTTAGGGGGCATGGTGAAAGAGTGGCTTGCGTATGAAACTATGATTTCAGTAAGAGATAGTTTGCTCCATGTGGGTAGGAATTGGGAGGTACACATGGATTGCTGAACAGGTATTGTGACAATACTTCTGCAAGAAACTTGCCCTTTCTTGGTTCAGCCAAGAGCAAGGTCTGGCAGCTCTGGCAGCCCCAGCTTTCCTTCCTCACCTCTCCTCTCTCCATAGAAGGACTTGTCATGATTTGCTTTTCCTAGGGAAATTGTTTTTAATACATTAATAATAGGTAATTCCTTCTTCTAACCTTGTAAATATAGAATTACAATTTCAATCTCTGCTTATACCACTTATTAAACACAATATAGTAATAGAGATGAATAAGGTCATTGTAAGCTGATTTTCTATCGAGAAATTATAACTAAAGTGAAAAATTATTTTTAAAGCCACAAGAATAAACATCATAAGACCCTGGTCTATGTATACCATTATGGGAGTGAGAAAACAGAATGAGGTTCTAAAACTCTGGGAAGAGATGTACTTTAGGATTGCCAGGGTATGAAATTGTGGTTTCTTGTTTGTCATTTCGTTTTGGAAGGACAGTGCTGGCTAGAACTGTGCACTGTTAGTAAAACAGGCTTTTTCTGCACTAACAAATGTAACTAATTTCTTGAGATCTTTTCTATAGTAATGGCAGAGAATAGGAGCATAGGGAATCAAAAATATGCTCCCAAGGATTTATTTCATGCACCAGAACTTGTGGGGGGGTGTGTGTGTGTTCATAGAATTTGCTTTCCTTTCAACAGTATAATAAAGCCATATTCCAAACATGAGTTAGTAAAAACTAGAAATTCATGCTTTGAATCATTCTGTCACCCTTTGCGAGTCAACTCCTTTATGCAAAATTCCATGCTGTAAATAAATAGCATAAACTGACTTATTAATCCAAGCAACATACTAAATAGAACTGGCTTTTCTCTATCAGATTTCTGTCTTTCTGGTGCATACTTCTTAAGGACCAATAATTATGGACATTTTAGATCAAGTTATTTCCTGCTGGATAGAGTTGTACATAGAAATATAGTAATTAGAGATCAAGAAAAATGTCAAAAAGGGACTTTTAAGAGTGAATATCATCAAGAATATTGAAAATAATATTTTATAAAGTTCAACTGTAACTCAGATAATCCACCTGTTGGTATTAGAGAGTTTATACACTTTTCCAATACTTCAGAAAATATATCACAGCATTTATATGAACAATGAGTTATTTGTTGAAGCATATGAGAATTGGAAGCTTTATCAGTATCAGCTAAAATCAAAAAATAATTTCTGTTTCCTCTAGCCAAGGGGAATTTGTGAAAGTTATTTCCATCTTTTTTAGAAACCACCCCCATCTGTATTCCCAGGAAATTGATTCATTAAATAAAGTTATCAGTTCCCAGACATTTATTTGTTGAATGATTATAAAATGAAAGATTGAGTGTATGTGTGTAGGCATGTACACATACACTCAATGCCCACAGTCAGTGCACATACACACACATCTTAATGTGTTCATACACACACACACATATGCATACCCTTATTTGTTTAGTACATTCCATGAAGCATGAGTCCAGGTTGACAGAATAAAAGGAGCATGACCATGATGGATAAGAAAACTGTATAGTGGGTAAGGATCTGGTTTCTTAGGACTCAGAGTTTTTGAAGGAGGTTGGAACTGACTCCTAAGCAGAGCTGGTGGTGTAACCAGCTGGAGATGGTCTAAACAGGTAATAAAGGGGCAAGACCCTGAGAAGAAATGCCCAGCATGTCATGTCCATGCCACGCTGGGCCTGGAAGATGTATTTGTTGTTCAAAACCAAACTCAGATGTCGCCTCCAAGTCTTTCCTAGATGGGAAGACTTAGAGTCAAAGAAAATAAAGCAGATAATATTAAAAAACAATGGTTAACTGCAAAAATATTTTTAAAGTTGTATAAGGAAGGAAAAGGTAATCTTAGAGAGCCACTTGGCTCAGATGTATACAGTATTTACATAGCCAAAAGAAAGAAAACATAGAATATGGACGTTGAGGGAAAAAATGAGAGCAAATGAGAGAACAAATAATTATCCAGGGAGGTTGAAGTAGGGGAAGCAGGGTATTAGCTAGCTAAGTCTTATCTACCATATTAGGAAGTCAGTAGATAGTGTCCAAAATTGATGAATCAAGAGGCATTACTTTAAAATACAGAGGGAAGAAACAGTTAAATGAGTTGATAGTATGATTAGATGAGGGGTAGGGTGACAAAGAACTGTATTTCGTTCAAACTTTTGGTGCTATCTGGCTTATATTTGCATATAATACCATAATATAATTTTTAAAATGTTTTTTTTTCAAATAAAGCTTTCCTAAACCTCCCCACATACCCACCATGAGCCCCCTCTGTAGTAACTATATTAGGTAGTACCACATGTCTGCCTTCCTTCCCAGACTGGAAGGACTGTCTTATTTATGTCTGTTCCCCTGGAGCCAAGCCCAGAGTCTAACACATGATAGGTACTTAGCATGTGTGGGGAAGAATGGGTCACTGGAATTGCTGACTGATGAACCAGCCGAATGGTTGGGATCGGGGCATGATAAGAAGTCTTTTAGGACTAGGAACCACGTTTATACAACAATAATAATGCTAGTATTATAATAAGGTTAATAATTATGATTGGATATCTAGAAACCCCGACACTTCCATCCCCTATAACCTGCATTTCACCAAGCCACAGTGTTCCACTCTGTGGCGTATTTACTGGATTTGTCCCTTACGCTCTACTTCCTACATAAGCTTCCTAGCCAGCCCTCCTCACTTCGTGTTTAGATGACTGACAGGGACCAAACTAGTCTTTCTGTGCCTTGGTGCTCTCCATTCTGCCTCCTTCCCCCACCCAACCCCATCTCCCACCTCAAAATATTCCTGCATCATGGTTAGTCCAAACTTCTCAACACTCTGCTTTTGCACATTCTTTTGTAAAGAACCGCAGTGATGCTTTACCCTCTCCAGATGCTCTGAAACCTGACCTCACTGGGCCATCTTACATTACTTCATTCCGCTCCAGTGTTCACCATTCTGCCAGTCAAGCCAATCACACTATTACTTGACTCTCAGTTTACCTGCTGCCTTTGCTGACACCAGGCTCCTCTCTCCACAAAGACCAGAGCATTGCCACAGCCTGCAAATGTAATTTTACTGTTGAGACATCTACACAGAAAATACTCTTCATGTACTTAATAAATAATGTATTTCCGTCTCTTTTACTTTTTCTACTGTGGAAACAACCTAAGGTTCACCTCCATATTAAAATCAGCGTTCCTAGATAGATAAGATTTGTCTTAAAAAAAAAAAATATATATATATATATATATATATATACAGGACCTTATGTAAACCTTGCTTCTAAACAAATAATGGAAGAGCCCAATATTTTAACAGAAGCACATAAAACTTTAATACTACTTTTCATTTCAAAAATTATTTTTCTGGCTTTTGTCCTACAGTCTTAAATATGTCTTCATTTCTTGCCAAATGATTTTTTTTTCATTTTCTTTAACCATTTAGAAAATTCATTTGATGAAGTATTGAGGGGCATAATTACTTAATGCGCAGAAATTAGTCCCTGCAAGAGTACTTTAAAAACTGGCAAATACCAGGCATAATTACAAATTCTTTAGAAGAATCTATTTCTGTACAATAGGTTAATTGGTTATAAGTAGACAGCACTGACCACAGTTTAAACCCAGCTTCTAATTTCATCTATGCCTTTTTCAACAAATACAAGTGGCTAATTGTGATCAAGTTATTCCCCTTGAAGGAACAATTGGCTACTTATCTCTGATTTTCAAGATGTCACTGGTCTAACGCACCTGCAGTTAGCTTCCTGCTGGCATACTGCCTACAGATAGAGAGTCATTTCCCAAAGTTGTCATAGTCTTGTCTCATGATGGGAATTCTGTAGTCAGATGACCAATGTATAATTTAGAATTATGGTGATTTCTTTGGAAAGATCAAGTCAGTTTTTAAGCCAAAACAGAGATAAGTTTACCTAAAGAGGAAAATTAGTTTGGGGCCTGTTGATCAGGATAACTGCCTCAACTCTTTGAATGTCTACATATAGATGGCTTGTTCATTTATGTGATGATGAAAGGTACTTACTCTTCTTTGCATCTCTCTATTTTAGTGGTGCAATCTATGCATTGACTTAGTAGCATTCACCAGTGAAATATTCAAGGGGGCAGTTTTCCAGTCATTGGATGGAATTGTTGTCTCAGCTAACTGTAAGCTACGGAAGATCTTCACCTTAAAATCAAAGCCACAAGACACTGCTGATAAGGATGGTATGTTCAGGTTGCTATCAAGATTTTTTAATTCTCTGATGTATTTTTAAAATTAGCCATACCTTTGGGATAGTATAAGTGTGTGGTAGCAGTTTGATGTTATGTCTGCTAAAGTAAATTTGTCAAAGTCATGCTGATTTCTTTGTTCTAGATCAAATGTTTATTTTTACTATAGCTGAATGTCACAAAAAATGTATTAATCTTCTTTTTGTGGTTGTTTTCTTTTCTGTTTATGGTAACACTTGCTATCTGTCCTAGGCTCCTTAGTTACAAACAACATAATCCTCTTTAGGTTGTTGAAAAAGAACAGGAATTTATTTAAGGAAATTAGATAGTTCATAGAATCTCAAGGATATTTAGAGAGTCAGCTTAGAGCCTATAGTCAAGAAGAATCCAGCCTCTCCCACAAGACTTATGTAAGAACAACCCCATCTACTTGCCACCCCCACCCGCTGCCAGTAGCTACTGCAACTATACAGAGACTCCGTAAGTTACATCATAATGCTGGGCTATAAGTTCCATAATTTCTGTTACAACAGCCCCTGAAAGTAGGATGTTTTCTTCCCTGCCACCCTTATCAGAAGTAGATATATTTTTCTTCATGTTTGTCTCCACTGAAAACATTTGGCATGGCTGTTTCTGATCTGTGGAGTCTAGGTTGCATGCTGCAAGGAAGGCAGGCAAAGCAGTGTCTGATGCCTGACTAAGGAGGCAGGACCCATTGTGTAGGAAAGTCACCAAATTAGGAAGGATGTGCACAAGATGTTGGGCATCCAAAAATCTCTGTCCATTATGCTGTCTTATTACTCTGTGTACATTTCAGGAAGTCATTTGGGAGAAATCGTATTAATTTTCTAGTGATCAAGTTAAAATGGAAAGAGTTGAGTTCTTCCACATATTTCTAGAGAGACTAGAAATATTTACGTTAATTGTTCATAATTTGATTTATAAATATACTCTGCAGGTAACTCAGCTCCCTGGAATTCATAAGGTAGCACACCATACTGCTAAGATGGTTTTAAACAACCAAAAGTATTGAAAGAATACTGATGCCTCATTTTGATTTTCATCTGGGTTTATTATTTGTTAAATCAATTCTTCTAGAAGCCCAGGAAGCAGGGCTGCATATAAGATGTCAAAGGTGATTACTTAGAAGTTTCTATCTAGACTTTAGATTTGTGCTCCATCTGGGCGAGTGCCTGAGAAATCTTGATGTGGCTCACTCTGTGGAACAGGGCACTGTGCCTATAAATTTCATTTGATAATAAAGCACAGCAGTGTATTAACAGCTCTCCAAAGAGATCACACACCACAGTGTGGCTGCTCATCTTATGTACCCACTTACAGACTATACAAGAAAGTGAAAGATTTCATTTTTTTAAATGGCACCCAGCTAATAAGAAGCCTCAAAATTTATAGAAATATTTGTGCAGTGTACATCAGATCATAGGAGGTGAATCATAACCTGATTAATATTTTAAATTAAATGTAAAGAAAAAAGTGGATCAAACATAGCAAAGTAAATGCATGTTTCAATCTCTGATCCTTCCTCAAGCTCCACTGAAATTACAATATAGGAATAAAAAAGGCATAAATCCACCAGATTAAAGAATATGGGAGGGGAGACAATAATGGACAAGAGACATTTATAAATTTTATAAGATTAAGCAATGACTTAGAAGAGCAAAGAAAACTGAAACCTTTAGGCTTATAGAGAAGTTTGCCAAGGAGTTTCAGAGAGGCTCAAGAATTTGCAGCTTTACATACTAGCAAAGGCAGGCTAAGGATGAGGGCTGAAAACAGGGAGATTGGCCAAAATTCTGTACGGGTTGCTATAGGAGGACCCCAGGTTCCTGCTCTAACTCCATATAACCAAGCCACAGGAGACTTAGTCTCTGGAGAAACTGAATCAGAGAGCTTTTGAACATGGGTGCATCAGGCACTTGATAGACATCAAAATTAACAGGAAGGAAATGGATATGACAGGGAATATCCATGGTTTTTTTCAGAGTTAAGATACTGCATCTATAAAATAAGAATAATGTGTTTTTGTTTTACTTCAATAAACATATAATTGAGGTGTATTATAAGTGTTACTATATTATAAATTTTATATACATATAGAAACATGCAGAAATCATAAGTGTACAACTAGAGGTATTACCACAAAGTGAACACATTTCTGTAACCACCACCCAGATCAAGCATTACAAGCCTGCTTATGTCTCCTCCCAATCATCACTTCCTTCCTTCTCCTAAGAGATAACCTCTATACTGACTTCTAACAGATTAATATTACCTACCTTTTACATTTATATAAATGGAATCACATAGTACATATTTCATGTATACATTCTTGTACTAAACACTGTGAGATTCATTTATGTTGTGGCACATAACAGTAATTTTCTGATTTTTAGTACTGTGTAGTATGCTATTGAATGGATATACCTGATTTTATTTATCTGTTTTCAGCTGTTATGAATAATGGTGCTAGAAGCATTCTTCTGTACTTCTCTTGGGGCATTCATGTAGCCATTTATCTCAGAGCAGAATGAATGCATACTTCAGCATTCTTAATTTCAGTTACTATATTTTTTATTCTAGAATTTGCATTTGATTCTTTTTTATAGTTTCCATTCATAAGATGGAGTTCTACATCTTGTTAACACATTTCTCAAATATATTAATCAAACTTATTTTAAAGCATTAACTCACAACTCCAATATTTGGATCTATATGTAGGCCTAGTTCTATTATCTGTTTATTTTTCCCTTGGTCTTGTCTCTTGGTGTGCCTGATAAATTTTGAGTTAATGATGGACATTGGGTATCAAAAACTTAGGAAATATTTTGAGGCTGTAGATGGTATTTTCTTCCTCTGAAGATATAAAACCAAAAAATAAGAGAAATAAGTGCAAAAGACTGAAAATAGGATGGAAATGCTACCAATATTAGGTATTAGTCCAGGAAGTTCACCATCAGAGTAAAAGGATTCCAGAAACAGAGACTAGAAGAAACAGAAATATACGATTTCCCAAAATTCAAGGACAGATATTTTCAGATTGAGATAGGTCATCACATGCCAGAACAACTAATGAAAAACATTCAGCACTGTGAAATTTTAGAACAGGAAAGATAAAGAGAAGATCCTTTAAGCTTCCACAATTTAAAAAAATATAATTTATGTACAAAGGATTGGGAATAAGAATGATATCTAACTTCTTAATAGCAACGTTAGATGATAGAAGACCTTGAAACTACCTTTAAAAGTCTAAGGAAAAATTATTATCAACCTAAAGTTCTGTATGCATCCGATCCATCAATTAAATGATGCAGAATGAAGATACAAGGCCTCAAAAATTTATTTACATCGTTTCTCAGAAAATATCTCGAAGATATTCTCCACAAAAATGAATGAGTGGTTGAAGAAAAAGAAGTATATAGGATTCAAGAAACAGAAAATTTCATCCAGGAGAAAAGCAAACAGAGAATCTGCAACAAAAAAGTAAAGTCTTAATAGCAAATACATGGAATCAACCCAAATGCCCATCAGTGATAGACTGAATAAAGAAAATGTGGTACAGATACACCAGGGAATAATACTATGCAGCCATAAAAGGAATGAGATCATGTCCTTTGCAGGGACATGGATGAAGCTGGAAGCCATCATCCTCAGCTAACTAGCACAGGAATAGAAAACCAAACACTGCATGTTCTCACTCATAAGTGGGAACTGAGCAATGAAAACACATGGATACAGGGAGGGGAACAACATACACTGGAGCCTGTTGGCGAGCAGGGGACAAGAGGAGGGAGAACTTCAGGCAAAATAGCTAATGTATGCTGGGCTTAATACTTAAGTGATGAGTTGAGAGATGCAACCAACCACTATGGCACATGTTTACCTGTGTAACAAACCTGCATATCCTGCGCATGTACCCCAGAACTTAAAATTAAATTAAACTTTAATTTTAACTAGAGTATGATGTGTTTGAACATGAAGAATAAAATTGATGGTAGTGTTGTAGTGCTAATGGAGGATTTAGAAAGAATTAATGTTAGAAGTGTAGAAAACCTACAACAAAAAGCAATAATCAACATCAAGGAAAACAAAAAGTCGTACAAGAGAAGAAATATCGTAATATATCATGTAGCTCAGATGTGCACAACTTTTTTTTTAAGTAGACTTTATTTTTTTAGCAGTTTTAGGCTCATAGTAAAATGAAGCGGACAGTATAGAGTTTTCATCATGTCCCTTGTCCCCACACACATGCAGCCTTCCCCACTGTGAACATGCATAACAGAATGGTACGTATGTTACAATTGATGAACCTACACTGAGACATCATTATCATCCAAAGTCTATAGTTTACATTAGAATTCATTCTTGGTACTATACACTCTTTGGGTTCTTGCAAATAGGTAAAGACCTGTGTCTAGCTAGTACTATAGTATCACACAGAATAGGTTCACTGCCCTAAAGGTCTTCTGTGCTCCAGCTATTTCTTTCTTTCTTCCCCTAACCCCTGGCAACCACTCATTTTTTTAAATTGTCTTCCTAATTTTCCTTCTCCAGAATGTCATAGTTAAAAGTATATAGTGTGTAGCCTTTTCAGATTGGCTTCTTTCACTTAGTAATATGCATTTAAGGTTCCTCCATATCTGTTCATGCCGTCATAGCTCAATTTTTTTTAGCACTGGATAATATTCCATTGTATACATGTACCACAGTTTATTCATCCATTCACCTATTGAAAGACATCTTCATTGCTTCCAGGCTTTTGCAATTATGAATAAAACTGTTATAAACATTTTTGTGTGGGTTTTTTTATGGACACACTTTTCAACTCATTTGGATATACCAAGGATTGTGATTGCTGGACTGTATGGTAACAGCATGTTTAGTTTTGTAAGAAACTTGCAAACTGTCTTCCAAAGTGGCTGTACCATATTGCATTTCCTCCAGCAGTGAATACGAGTTCCTGTTACTCCACATTCTCACTGGCATTTGGTGTTGCCACTGTTTTGGATATTTCACCATTCTAATATGTGTGTAGTATAAACTTTTTAGTATGATCTTAGTAATGTAAAACACTGAGTAAGAATTTATCCAAAAATTATGAAAAATCATATTAGAAGGATGAGAGAAGGGAAGGAAAATGGGGTGGTGGCTTAAGAATGGTGAATCCTCTTTCTTTCAAAATAGGAAGTCAGAGATATTATCCAAAACTGGTAAGTGAAAAAATGTTAGTACAAGGCTACTATGTATAAGTATGGAAATAAATACTAGAAGATGTAGAAGATATAACTGAAAGGCTTGAAAATACTTGCCTCTGCATTGCAAGACTTTGGGATGAGGGAGGTGGAAGGGCAGCCTTAGGTGAAAGGGTAACAGTGATTTTTTCTTAGAATTTTATAGTACCACTGGAGCTTTTAAATAATATAGATGTATTATTTTGTTTAAAAATTAATTTTATTAAAAATGAATGGATAATCCGTAAGGGAGTCTAAGAATGAGCATTGGTCTGATTTCTTTCAGGTATTTGGAAGGCCTGAAAAGAAACCTTATGAATGTAGCCTGTCAGATGGCCTGAAATGTTCTGAATAGACACGGGGAAGCACACTGTGGTTCAAGGTGCTGTAGTGTATAACCCCGTATTCCTTTCATCTTAGCTGCCAGTACTTTCACCTTGTATGCATCCTATCTTTATGCTTCAGCTTCCTCATCAGTAAAATGAGGATAATACTTATTCCTTGATTAGGTAAAATGCTATTGTCATATTTCCAGTGCAAACACAAAGTGTGTAAACCAAGTACATCTTAGAAAAGTTAAGTTGGTATTGTAGCGCCTAAGACATGGCGTAATGTTCCCACACAGTCCATTGCTGTGATCCTGCACCAACTTTGTGGGTTTGTATGAGTTCTGAACATCTCTGAGCTATGCTTTCTCATTGATTGCTATAAGGTTATTGTAGAGATCCAATCAAATACAAAAATAGATGGGCATAAATGATAATGCAGTGTGCAGATGTTAAACATTTATCTGTCTTCTGTTCACCAGATACTGGGATGATGCAGCCCCTGCTTCCCTGCTTAGGGTCTGGCAAGAAACCTTACATGTAATAGTGTGTTAAATCCCAATGGTAACTTCACTAATGAGCTTACTTAGCAGTAAGAGGAGAGTCTGGAGCACTTGCCCCTTACTTGAGAGAGCCATTTGGTGAGGCACTTGGATTTCACAGACCTGTCAGGTTAAGAAAAACTTGACTACCATAGGTTGCCAACATATGAATTTGTCAAATCAGAAGATTAAAACACACAAACAAGAAAAACTACAGTTATTCCGATTGTTTCATTAAATGAAAGGACATTTACACACACACACACACATACATACACAGACACACACACATACATACACATACACACACACACACACACACACACACGAGGCACAAAGTAGGAAGGTCTTAATTTAGGAATGGAGGCTGACATTTTCACCATAGACTAGTGAAAATGACTTCCTGGATCAGTATCTGTCCATAGCCACTGTTTGGGAGATACTGACCTAAGAAGTTACCTTTCCAAACTGCATCTTGTTTTTTGTTTTTGTTTTTGAGAGGATCTCACTCTGTTGCCCAGGCTGTAGTGCAGTGGTGTGATCACGGCTCACTGCAGCCTCAGCCTCCGTGGGCTCAAGCTATCCTCCTGACTCAGCCTCCTGATGAGCTGGGACTACAGGCGTGTACCACCTGCCTAGCTAATTTTTTTCTATTTTGAGTAGAGACAGGGCATCACTGTGTTCCCTAGGCTGGTCTTGAACTCCTAGACTCAAGTGATCCCGCCTTGGCCTCCCAAAGTGCTGGGATTACAGGTGTGAGCCACTGTACCTAGCCCTATACTGCACCTTGAAGGAAAAGTATTAATAATTATTTTCCAAACAATGAAAATAGGACAATGAGTAGAAAAAGCATTTCAGGCAGAGGAAAGGGCATATATGTATAAAGCCGTGGCATCATGAAAGGATCTCATATGCTCAAGGAACAAGTTCAGTATGGTAGCAGGGTAGAAGGTATAATACAATATTGCAACACTAGGCTGCATATTTGGGATGACATAAAGATGTAGAGCTCAGTTCCTGTCCTGTGAGTTCTATGTGTAATTATAGACATTAGAAAAGTTAATACAAGAGTTCATTATGAAGACAATTACACATAAAAGGACAAAGGATAACATAGTATAGGACAAATTGAGTGTCCTTGGTCAAGGAGGTGGGCAGTAGAAGTGATGCAATGATTGTGATAATAATGATGGTAGTGGGGATGGTGATGATGATTGTGGTGATGATTACAGCATTACTTCTTGATGTGACCTAGGCAGAGTTCTAAACACTTATAGATATGAACTTATTTAGTGTTCATAACAACTCTGTGAGATGGCTGTTGCCGTTATCCCCATTTTATATGTAGGAAAACTGAGGCATGGAGAGGTCTAGTAAGGTGCACAATGTCACACAATTCTTCAGTAGTACAGCCAGGACTTGAACCTTGCAGTAGGGTTCCAGAGCTTATATTCCTAATTCTTTCAGTTTACTGCTTCTCATGTGCTGGTAGAAGAGAGACAAATTTAAAAGGGAAAGATACAAGAGATGCCATGGAGTAAGAATGCCAAGATTTGGTGACTGGCTGTGTTGAGGGTATCTATATTGTAATAAGTAACAGATATCTTTTGTCTTTATTCTGCAAAGACTGATTAGTCTGTGTTGAGAACTTTTTCATAGGAAACTTTTTAACCTATTTCTTAAATTCCACACTGGGATTTGATTTAAAAATGTTGTATTAAGTGCTTACTTGAGCTCAGTACTTATTGTCCTTGGATTATTTAAACTGCTATCATTTCAGTCTAGAACTTCTTAAACTCACCCAAGCTAGGAGATTTTGCCTGATTCCTTTCTATTCTCTCTTTACACAGTGGGATATAATAGAAAGTGAATTTTTTGGAACCTTGCATCAAGCAATTAATCAGTTTTCACTTTTCCAGAGGAATGACTTTTGCTGGACAAGTAGTAAAGCATACTGATTCAATTTACTTTATTACTTTTATGGCTTCTGAGGAGACATGAGCTGGCATTTTTAGGCATTTCTATGACTGAATTATTGATTAACTCTTATCATTCTGTGTTTAAGATAAAAACCAGAATGCATATTTAGATAGATAAGAGAAAGAGGAGAAAAACAAGGGGAGTAGAACAAACAATGATAATATCTGTGTAGATTGTTAAGTAAAAGGAAGACACAGGAGAGAAATGAGAAGAGAGAAGATCGAGTGATGATCCATGAAGCAAGATATGCTACACCAGTGATGATGATACAGGTCTCCTTACTCCCCAGTTCAGGTCTCTTTCTCAAATATTCTGTGCTCTGTGTTCTGTGTATTCTGTGTTCAGAAATGTGAGAAAAGAAAAATTAAGATATGATTTTAGACTAAGAGCCCCTGGAAGGCATAGACCCTGTGTTTTCATGTTTTTGTCTCTAGAAAATGACCTGGCACTGGTAACTTATCATAAATGTTTGATTAATTAATGAATTAAAGATTGACTATTTATTTAACTATTCATCCATTCACTGTCTCTGTTCAATAAACCTTTATAGAGTGTCAAGCAATGTGAAGAAAATTTATTCCTTCAAAAGCCACGGAGAATCTAGAAACACTGACATCTAGCCTTAATAGACTCACTGAACAGGGAGGGGCCTTAGAGATGCTCTAATCCAATGTCTTAACTAGACAAATAAGGAAAAGAAGCCCCATGGAAGTGAGGCGTTTTGTGCTGCAGTCACACAAGATGGAATTCAAGACCTCAACAGTGCACAAGTTTACCTCCACCAATAATCAGAATGATTTTGTGGTTTTAGTATTTATTATTAGTTGTAATAATATTTGGTATTCTTATGTTGTGTGTTTCCTCACCTCTATTTTCATCTCCAAATCAGGTGAATGCACATCATACCCAAATCTCATTAGTTTAAGGCTCTATTCCTATACCTTCCTGTAGTGGAGATGAACTCAAAGTGCCCTTTCCTAGCAAATCACCTCAGGACAAGATAGGGGGTATGGTCTTAGTATAGCAGAGGTGCCCAGCAGCCAATAGTAGAACCCACAAAAATGGGTCATGAATATCTGTATATCAAGACTCACAATTATTCTGATTCAAATATCTATTATATTTTAAAATTAAACATTTATAAAATATTATTTATAATAGAACCTCATCTCTCAGAAACTCTAAAAATAACAATTCCATTTATAATAGCATCCAAAATAGTTAACTACCTAGGAATAAATGTAATGAAGAAGGAGAAAGTACACTGAAAACTACAAAACATTCCTGCAAGAAATTAAAGAAGACCTAAATAAGTGGAAAGACATCTCACATGCATGGATTAGAAGACTTAATATTGTTAAGATACAGATTCAATGTAATTTCTCCAAAAATTCCAATGGTCTTTTTTGCAGAAATGGAAAAGTTGATCTGAAATTCCTGTGGAATAGCAAGGGGACCCAAATAGCCAAAACAGTCTTGAAAATGAAGATCAAAGTTGAAGGATTCACACTTCCCATTTCAAAACTTACTGCGAAGCTACAGTAACCAAAACAATTTGGCTTTGGAATAAGGATTGACATATAGACCAACTGAATAGAATTGGGTCGAGAAACAAACTGATATGGTTTGGCTGTGTCCCCACCCATATCTCATCTTGAATTGCAGTTCTCATAATCCCCATGTGTTGTGGTGGGAGAGACCCGGTGAGAGGTAATTGAATCATGGCTGCAGTTACCCTCATGCTGTTCTTGTGATAGTGAGCTCTCGTGAGATCTGATTGTTTTATAAGAGGCTTTCCCCTCTTTGCTCAGCACTTCTCTCTCCTGCTGCTTTATGAAGAAGGACATTTTTGCTTCCCCTTCCACCATGATTGTAAGTTTCCTGAGGCCTTGTCAGCCATGCAGAACTGTGAGTCAATTAAACCTCTTTCCTTTATAAATTACCCAGTCTTGGATATTTCCTCATAGCAGCCTGAGAAGGAACTAATACACAAACCATACATTTGATTTCAAAAAGGGCTATAAGACCATTTAATAGAGGGAGAATAGTCTCTTCAACAGATGATTCTGTATATCCACATGCAAAAAAATGAGGTGGACTCCTACCACATATCATATACAAAAATTAACTAAAAATGTTTCCATGATGTAAATATAAGAGCTGAAACTATAAAACTCTTAGGGAAAAAAAGGTAAATCTTCATGACCTTGCATTGTCAATAGTATTAGATATTATACCAAAAGCACAGCAACAAAGTTTTTAAAAATAGATAAATTGGACTTCATCAAAATGTAAAACTTTTGTGTATCAAAGAACACCATCAAGAAAGTGAAGAGACAACCTACAGCATGTGAGAAAATATTTGCAAATCATATATCTGATACGATATGTATCCTGGTTTATATATGAATATATAGAGAGAAAACATTCTAGTATATTCTAGTACCCAGAATATAGTCAGCCCACCCTCCATATCTGCAGGTTCCCCATTCACAGATTTTCAACCAAGTGCAGATGAAAAATATTCAGGGAAAAAAAATAAAAACAATATAACAATAAAAGTAATACAAATAAACAGTATGTATAACTATTTCCTAGCATTTTCATTGTATTAGGTATTGTAGGTAATATAGAGATGATTTAAGGTATACTGGAAGATGTGCACAGATTATATGTAAATACTATGCTGTTTTACATAAGAGACTTGAGCATCTGCAGATTTTGGTATCTGTGTAGAGTCCTAGGAACCAATCCCTTGTGGATACCAAGGGATGACTGTATAAAGAACTCTTAAAACTCAACAACAAAAAGACAAACAACTCAATTTAAAAATAATCAAAGGACTTGAATAGACATTTCTTCACATAAGATACCCAAATGGTAGACAAACACATGAAAAAATGTTCAATATCATTAGCCATTAGGGAAATGCAAGTTAAAATCACAATGAGGTACCACTTAATACCCACTAGGATGGGAATAAGGGTTGGCAAGGATGTAGAGAAATTGGAACCCCTGTACATTACTGGTAGGAACATAAAATGGTTCACCCGCTGTGGGGAAACAGTGTGGCAGTTCCTCAGAAAGCGAAATGTAGAATTACCATATAACCCTACATTTCCATTCCTAGGTATATACCCAAAAGAATGGAAAACAGGTATTCAAACAAGTACATGTACATACATGATCATAGCAGCACAATTCACATTAGCCAAAATGTGAAAACAGCCCAAGTGTTTATCAACAAATTAATGGATTAAAAAATGATGTATGTATTACAGTGGAATAGCACTCAGCCATTTGTATGTATTGCAATGGAATGGCATTCAGCCATAAGAAGGAATGCAGTACTGACACATGCTACAATGTGGAGGAACCTCCAAAACATGCTCAATGAAAGAAGTCAGACAAAAAAAGGTCACATAATGTATGATTCCACTTTTATGAAATATCCAGAATAGGCAAATCCACAGAGACAGAACAGATTTCTGGCTGCCAGGGACTGGGGACTTGAGAGATTGGGGAGAAGCTACTTAATGGATAAGGGTTTTATTTTGGAGTGATAGAAATGTCTGAAAGTAGATAGAGGTGGTAGTTGCACAACTTTGTGAATGTACTAAGTGCCATTGAATAGTTCACTTCGAAATGGTCAATTTTCTGTTAATGTGAATTTCTCTTCAATAAAGCATTTTTTAAAAAAAACTCTAAAGGCACAATTCATTCAGGATAGCCAAGTTTTAAGTGTAGCTCAGGTTTATTTACCCCTTCAGACATCAAAACCTTTTGTTATTAAAAAAATCACTTAGTAAGATGTAGTGCTTTTTTCACCATTGTAATGAAATAATTTACATAAACACATAGCACTTGCTGTATACCAGGCACTATTCTTATCACCTCATTTACATTAATCATTACTTAAACCTCATTTAATCATCACAATAGCCCTTTGAGGTAAGTACTATTTTTGTGTCCATGATTTACAGATAAGGAGAGCAGGGTACATACAACAAGGTAGAGTTATTGTGCCAAGGTCACACAGATAATAAGTGGTGGAGCCAGAATATGAGCCCAGGATGCCTTGCCCCAGAGCCTGTGCTCTTAACCACTATAATATACTGCTTCTTAATATTTTCCAGCATTGTATAGAAAACTCAGAGAAAATCTGATAGTTACATGGCAAATGAATGAGTGAATGAACAAAAAATGAACACACTTTATGGCAATATTTTGGCAGAGAACTTTGTGTTTTATATTTGGCCCTCACTGGTGTTTCAGAGAGGTGAAATTCCATATAACTAAAGCACTGTGCTAGGCACTGCAGGCTATTACCAAATAAATAAGATGAATGTAGATGAGTCTGAGACCAGCAAACTATTACAAAATTAGTCATTATTTAAACTATATTAATTAGAAGGAGATGTATACCAAAACCGGTCTATAAATCTCTCTCTCTACAAGCCATTCCCCCTAATAAAATGGGGATGATGATTTTTAATGAATAAAGTGCTTTACATATGTGTTAAAATTGATGACTTAATTCTTACAGCTAGTTAAGATCCTCATCAAAGATATTAAACACCTACAGAATGGATCATTTTATGATGGCTTTATGGCCAAAGAAAGGGGAACAGGGTTACAAAGTCACTCAAACATTCCAATAATACACTACCTCATATTGGGAGCAAAGACATCAAGAAACCCACCATCTGGTTGTGCTTGGATGCTGCATGAGCTGTCAGCTTTCTCATAGCCTTCTCTTTCATGTGCCATTTAGCCATTCTCAACTGGCCATTCCAGCCAACATTACATGCTTTCATATTTGTTAGCAAAAGCAGTTTAGATTCAGCTATGTCCTTATCTAGATGTTAATCAGGCAGTCTGTATGTTTCCATACACAGTCCCTTCCAGAAGATAGAACATGTCTGAAAGAACAATGCAGACAGGTCCTGGTCCCTTAATATCTGATTGATTTGTTATTTGCCATCTGGGAGAAAGTTGTAATATCCAAATAAAATGTGTATGGAGTACTTTTCAGGATATAGCTGAACAAAGACTAACCAAAGGAAGAAAAGGGAAGATGTGGCAGCTGCATTTAATCTAGTCCAGGCTGTTATTAAGAGGCTTCTGTCCATAAGGGGATTACTTTGCATCCCCTTTGAACCAGGTGCTGTACTAAACATATCACTAGGATTCTCCCATCATTCACTTCCAGGCTAACAATCCTTTGGCAGGACTTTATCTCAGTTCCTAGAATGCACCACAGTCCTCTGCCTTCACAGTCTTCGATGGTCTATTCCTTTCACCTCACTAATCACTCCCACCCATTTTATCTGGCTACTTTCTACTTATCTTTTATGACTCAGCTTAAATGTGTCTTTATCACACAAGACTTTCCCCGACACCTTATGCTATTAGATTCTCCCATTATGCTGTTTCTTCACCTTGAACTTTTCCTTCAGAGTACTTAGCAAAATTTTAATTAAAGAATTATCTGTGGGGAGAGAGGGCCAGGATGGCTGATTAAAAGCAGCTGTGGTCTGCAGCACTCATGGAGAGGAGTGAAAGTGGCAAGTGAATTCAGCACCCTCAACTGAAATATCCAGGTTCTCACATTACTGACTAGGCAAACAGCTTGACCCGCAGAGAATGGAAAAAAAGCAGGATGGGGCGATGGCCCATCTGGGAGTGGCATGAAGCCAATGGTCCCCCCACCCCAGCCAAGGGAAGTGGTGAGTGATTGTGCAGTCCTGCCCAGGAAACCACACCCCTCCCATGGATCTTTGCAACCAGCAGATTAGGAGATCCCCTCATAAGCCCATGCCACCAGGGTATTGGATCCAATACACAGAGCTGTGTGGAGTCCCAGCAAAGCAGCCACTCAGACACACACAGAGACCCGGGAGTTTTGCATACTCCACCCTCAGGATTCTCAGCAAGGTGGGAGATCCATCCCTAGGAAGGGAACTGAATCCAGGGAGCCAAGCAGCATGTTCTGCAGGCCCCACTTCCACAGTGTCTCACAAATTAAGACCTACTGGCTTGGAATTCCAGCCAGCCAGCAGCAGCAGGCTTGAGTCTGCCTGAGAAGGACCGAGTTCCCAGTGGGAGGGGCAGCCACCATCTCTGTGGTTTAGGCAACTCAGCCGTTCCAACCTGCCAGCTCTGGAGAGTCCAGACAGTCTGGACAAGGAAGGGTCTCCCATAACGCAGCCCAGCTGCACTACCAGAAAGCAGCCAGACTGCTTTTCTAAGTGAGTCCCTGATCCTGTTGCTCCTAACTGGATGAGACCTCCCAACAGGGGTCTCCAGCCTCCTCCTACAGGTGCAGTTCAGGCTGGCAACAGGTCAGTACCCCCCTGGGATGGAGATTCCAGAGGAAGGAACAGGCTGACATTTTTGCTGTTTCATGGCCTTCACTGGTGATACCTTGGTATGGGAAAAGCTGAGGCAACTAGGGTCTGGAGTGGACCCTCAGAAAACCACAGCAGCCCTATGGAAGAATAGCCTGACTGTTAAAAACAAAGAGAAAACAACAATAACATAAACAAAAAGGACCCCACAAAAACCCAACTGAAAGATGAGCAATCTGAAAGATCAAAGGTAGATAAACCCACAAAAATGAGAAATAATCAATGCAAAAATACTGAAAACTCAGAAAGCCAGAGTGCCTAGTTTCCTCCACATGACACAACAGCTCTCCAGCAATGGCACAAAATGGGGCTGAGACTGAGATGACTAAACTGACAAGGAGGCTTCAGAAGGTGCGTAATAACGAACTTCGCTGAGCTAAAGGAGCATGTTGTAACCCAATGCAAAGAAGCTAAGAGTCATGATAAAACAATACAGGAGCTGATAGCCAAAATAGCCAGTTTAAAGAAGAACATAACTGAACTGATGGAGCTGAAAAACACAACATGAGAACTTCACAATGCAATCACAGGTATCAATAGCAGGCCAGTTACAGTGGCTAACACCTATAATCTCAGCACTTTGGGAGGCCAAAGCATGTGGATCACTTGAGCTCAGGAGTTTCAGACCAGACTGGCCAACGTGAAACCGTCTCTACTAAAAATACAAAAATTAGCCAGGCATGCTGATGCGCTTACGTAGTTCCAGTTACTTGGGAGCTAAGGCAGGAGAATCGCTTGAACCTGGGAGGCAGTGGTTGCCATGAGATGAGATCACACCACTGCACACCACTGCCTGGGTGACAGAGTGAGACACTATCTCACAAAAAAAAAAAGTATCAGTAACAGAATAGACCAAGTGGAGGAAAGAATCTCAGAGCTTGAAGACTATCTTTCCAAAATAAGAAAGGCAGACAAGAATAGAGGGAAAAAAAGGAATGAACAAAACCTCCGAGAAATATGGGGATTATGGAAAGAGACTGAACTTAAACTGACTGAGGTACCTGAAAGAGATCAGGAGATGGAACCAAGTTGGAAAACATACTTCAGGATAGCATCCAGGAGAACTTCCCCAACCTAGTAAGCCAGGCCAACATTCAAATTCAGGAAATGCAGACAACCCCAATAAGATACTCCATGAGACGATCAATGCCAAGGCACATAATCATCAGATTCTCCAAGGTCAAAATGAAAGAGAAAATGTTAAGGGCAGCCAGAGGGCAAGGCCAGTTCGCCTACAAAGGGAAGCCCATCAGACTAGCAGCAGACCTCCCAGCAGAAACCCTACAAGCCAGAAGAGATTGGGGAACAAATTCAACATTCTTAAGAAAAGAATTCCCCCAATCCAGAATTTCATATCTGGCCAAACTAACCTTCAAAAGTGAAAAGAAATAAGATAATTTTCAGACAAGCAAATGCTGAGGGAATTCACCACAAGGCCTGCCTTGCAAGCACTTCTGAAGGAAGCACTAAATATGGAAAGGAAATACCATTACCAGCCACTACAAAAACACGCTGAAGTACAGTGTATCTGAAGTACACAGCCCAGTGACACTGAAGCAACCACATAAACAAATCTGCAAAATAACCAGCTATCATCATGATGACAGGATCAAATTCCCACGTAACAATACTAACCTTAAATGTAAACGGGCTTAGTGTCCCAATTAAAAGACACAATGGCAAGCTGGATAATGAGCCAAGATTCATGGTATGCTGCCTTCAAGAGACCCATCTCATATGCAAAGACACACACATAGGCTTAAAATAAAGGAATGGAGGAAAATTTACCAAGCAAATGGAAAACAGAAAAAAGCAGGGGTTGCAATCCTAGTTTCTGACAAAACAGACTTGAAACCAACAAATATCAAAAAAGACAAAGAAGGGCATTATGTAGTGGTAAAGGGTTCAATTCAAGAAGTGCTAACTATCCTAAATATATATGCACCCAATACAGGAGCATGCAGATTCATAAAGCAGGTCCTTAGAGACTTTCAAAGAGACTTAGACTCCCATACAATAATAATGGGAGACTTTAACACCCTGCTGACAATATTAGACAGATCATCAAAGCAAAAAATTCACAAAGATATTTAGGACCTGAACCCAGCTCTGGATCAAGTGGACCTGATAGATATATACAGAACTCTCCACCCAAAAACAACAGAATATACATTCTTCTCATCCCCACATGACACTCACTCTAAAATTGATCACATAAATCAGAAGTAAAACACTCCTCAGCAAATGCAAAAGAATTGAAATCGTAACAAACAGTCCCTCAGACAACAGCACAACCAAATTAGAACTCAAAATTAAGAAATTCACTCAAAACTACACAAGTACTTGGAAACTGAACAACCAGGCTCCTGAGTTACTCTTGGGTAAATAATGGGATTAAGGCAGAAATCAAGAAGTTTTTTGAAACTAATGAGAACAAAGAGACAATGTGGCAGAATTTCTGGGATGCAGCTAAAGCACTGTTAAGAGGGAAATTTATAACACTAAATGCCCACATCAAAAAGCTAGAAAGATCACAAGTTAACAAGCTAAATCACAATGAAACGAACTAGAGAAACAAGAGCAAACAAACCCCAAAGCTAGCAGGAGACAAGAAATAACCAAGATCAGAGCTGAAATGAAGGAGATAGAGACACAAAATACCATGGACACAGGAAGGGGAACATCACACTCTGGGGACTGTTGTGGGGTGGGGGGAGGGGGGAGGGATGGCATTAGGAGATATACCTAATGCTAAATGACGAGTTAATGGGTGCAGCACACCAGCATGGCACATGTATACATGTGTAACTAACCTGCACATGGTGCACATGTACCCTAAAACTTAAAGTATAATAATAGTAATAAAAGCACCACTAAAAAAAAAAAAAAATCCATGAGTCCAGGAGCTGGTTTCTTGAAAAAAAGTAATAAAGTAGATAGACCACTAGCTAGAGTAATAAAGATGAAAAGACAAATGAATCAAATAAACTTGAGCAGAAATGATAACCACTGACCCCACAGAATTGCAAACAACCATCAGAGAATAGTATAAACACCTCTATGCACAAAAACTAGAAAATCCCGTAGAAATGGATAAATTCATGGATGCATACACCCTCCCAAGAGTGAACCAGGAAGAAATTGAGTCCCTGAACAGACCAATAACAAGTTCTGAAATTGAAGCAGTGATACGGTTTGGCTATGTCCCCACCCAGGTCTCATCTTGAATTCCCACATGTTGTGGGAGGGACCTGGTAGGAGGTAACTGAATCATGGGGGCAGGTCGTTCTTGTGCTGTTCTTGTAATAGCAAATAAGTCTCACAAGATCGGCTGGTTTTAAAAAGGGGAGTTTCCCTAGACAAACTCTTTTTGCCTGCTGCCATCCATGTAAGATGTGACTTGCTCCTCCTTGCCTTTCACCATGATTTTGAGGCCTCCCCAGCCATGTAGAACTGTGAGTTCCCCATTAAGCCTCTTTCTTCTGTAAATTGCCCAGTCTTGGGTATGTCTTTATCAGTAGCATGAAAACAGCCTAATACAGTAAATTGGTACCAATAGAGTTGGGGCACTGCTGAAAAGATACCTGAAAATGTGGAAACAACCTTGGAACTAACAGGAGTGCCCAGAAGAAGAAAGGAAAATGTGAGAAAGTTTAGAACTTCCTGAAGACTTGTTGAATGACTTTAACCAAAATGCTGATAGCGATATGGACAATAAAGTCCAGGCTGAGGTGGTCTCAGAAGGAAATGAGGAACTTGTTGGGAACTGGAGCAAAGGTGACTCTTGTTATGTTTTAGCAAAGAGACTGGTGGCATTTTGCCCATGCCCTAGATTTGTGGAACTATGACCTTGAGAGAGATGATTTAGGGTATCTGGCGGAAGAAATTTCTAAGCAGCAAAGCATTCAAGAGGTGACTTGGGTGCTGTTAAAGGCATTCAGTTTTAAAAGGGAAGCAGAACATGAAAGTTCTGAAAAGTTGCAGCCTGACAATGCGATAGAAAAGAAAATCCCATTTTCTGAGGAGAAATTCAAGCCAGCTGGCTGCAGAAATTTCATAAGTGATGACGAGCCGAATGTTAACCCCTAAGACAATGGGGAAAATGTCTCTAGGGCATATCAGAGATCTTCTTGGAAGCCCCTCCCATCACAGGCCCTAAGGCCTAGAAGGAAAAAATGGTTTCATGGGCCAGGCCCAGGGTCACCATGTTGTGTGCAGCCTGGGGACTTGGTGCCCTGTGACCCCAGCTGCTCCAGCCATCTACAAGGGGTGAACATAGAGCGTAGGCCATGGCTTCAGAGGATGCAAGCCCAAAGCCATGGCAGCTTCCACGTAGTGTTGAGCCTGCAAGTGCACAGAAGTCAAGAGTTGAGGTTTGGGAACCTCCACCTTGATTTCAGAGGACATATGGAAACGCCTGGATGCCCAGGCACAAGTTTGTTGCAGGGGCAGGGCCTTCATGAGAACCTCAGCTAGGGCAGTGCAGAAGGGAAATGTGGGATTGGAGCCACCACACAGACTCCCTACTGGGGCACCACCTAGTGGAGCTGTAAGAAGAAGGCCACCATCCTCCAAACCCCAGGAATGGTAGGTCCACCGACAGCTTGCACTGTGTGCCTAGGGAACCCACAGACACTCAACGCCAGCCCATGAAAGCATCTAAGATGGGGACTATACCCTGCAGAGCCACAGGGGTGGAGCTGCCAAAGGCCATAGGAACCCACCTCCTGCATCAGCGTGTCCTGAATGTGAGACATGGAGTCAAAGGAGATCATTTTGGAGCTTTGAGATTTGACTGCCCTGCTGGATTTTGGACTTGCATGGGGCCTGTAGCTTCTTTGTTTTCACCAATTTCTCTCATTTGGTATAGGTACCCGTACCCCTGTTGTATCTAGAAAGTAACTAACTTGCTTTTGATTTTACAGGCTCATAGGCAGAAGGGACTTGCCTTGTCTCAGAAGAGACTTTGGACTGTAGTCTTTTTGAGTTAATGCTGAAATGAGTTAAGACTTCGGGGGACTGTTGGGAAGGCATAATTGGCTTTGAAATGTGAGGACATGAGATTTGGGATGGGCCAAGAGGGGAATGATATGGTTTGGCTGTGTCCTCACCCAAATCTCATCTTGAATTCCCACGTGTTGTGGGAAGGACTCAGTAGGAGGTAATTGCATCATGGGGGCAGGTACTTCCCATGCTGTTCTCATGATAGTGAATAAGTCTTATGAGATCTGATGGTTTTAAAAAGGGGAGTTTCCCTTCACAAGCTTTTTTTGCCTGCTGCCATCTGTGTAACAGGTAACTTGCTCCTTTTCCTTCCACCATGATTGTGAGGCCTCTCCAGCCACATGGAACTCTGAGTTCTCCATTAAACCTCTTTCTTTTATAAATTGCCCAGTCTCAGGTATGTCTTTATCAGCAGCATGAAAACAGACTAATGCAGGCTCTAATAAACAGCCTACCAGCCAAAAAAAAAAAGCCCAGGAACAGATGGATTCACACCTGGATTCTGCCAGAGGTACAAAAAAAGAGCTGGTACCATTTCTAATAAAACTATTCCAAACAATTGAAAAGGAGGGACTCCTCCCTAACTCATTCTGTGAGGCCATCATCCTGATACCAAAACCTGGCAGATATACCACAAAAAAAGAAAACTTAAGGCCAATATCCTTGATGAACATTGATGCAAAAATCTTCACAAAAATATTGGCAAACCAAATCCAGCAGCTTATCAAAAAGCTTGTCCACCGCAATCAAATTGGCTTTATCCCCAGTATGCAAGGTTAGTTTAACATACACAAATCAATAAATGTCATTCATCACATACACAGAACCAAAAACAAAAACCACATGATTATCTTAATAGATGGAGAAAAGGCCTCTGATAAAATTCAACATTCCTTTGGCCAGGCACGGTGGCTCACGCCTGTAATCCCAGCACTTTGGGAGGCCGAGACAGGCAGATCACGAGGTCAGGAGATCGAGACCATCCTGGTTAACATGGTGAAACCCCGTCTCTACTAAAAATACAAAAAAATTAGCTGGGTGTAGTGGCAGGCACCTGTAGTCCCAGCTACTCAGGAGGCTGAGGCAGGAGAATGGCGTGAACCCAGGAGGCGGAGATTGCTGTGAGCCAAGATTGCGCCACTGAACTCCAGCCTGGGCGACTGAGCAAGACTCTATGTCTCAAAAAAAAAAATTCCTTCATGTTAAAAACTCAATAAACTAGGTGTTGAAGAAACACACCTCAAAATAATAAGAACTATATATGACAAACCCACAGCCAATATCATACTGAACGGGCAAAAGCTGAAAGCATTCCCCTTGGAAACCAGCACAAAACAAGAATGCCCTCTCTCACCACTCCTATGCAACATAGTATTGGAAGTTCTGGCCGGGACAATCAGGCAAGAGAAAGAAATAAAGAGTATTCAAATAGGAAGGGAGGAAGTCAAATTACCTTTTTGCAGATGACATGATCCTATATCTAGAAAACTGCATCATCTCAACCCAAAGCTTTTTAAGCTGATAAGCAACTTCTGCAAAATCTCAGGATACAAAATCAGCGTACAAACATTGCTAGCATTCCTATACACCAACAACAGGCAAGCAGAGAGCCAAATCATGAATGAACTCCCATTCACAATTGCCACAAAAAGAATAAAATATCTAGGAATACAATTAACAAAGGAATTGAAGGACCTCTTCAAGGAGGACTACAGTCCACTCTCAGAGAAATCAGAGAGGACACAAACAAATGGAAAAACATTCCATGCTCATGGATAGGAAGAATCAATATCATGAAAATGGCCATACTGCTCAAAGTAATTTATAGATTCAGTGCTATTCCCAGTAAACTGCCATTGATGTTCTTCACAGAATTAGAAAGAAACTACTTTAAAATTCATATGGAACCAAAAAAAAACCTGTATAGCCAAGACAATCTTAAGGAAAAAGAACAAAGCTGGAGGCATCACGCTATCCAACTTCAATCTATACTACAAGTCTACAGTAACCAAAAGAGCATGGTACTGATACAAAAACAGGCACATAGACCAGTGGAAGAGAATAGAGAGCCTAGAAATAAGGCCACACATCTACAGCCATCTGATCTTCAACAAAGCTGACAAAATAAATGAGTGGGGAAAAGACTCGCTGTTCAATAAATGATGCTGGGATAACTGGTTAGCCATATGCATCAGATTGAAGCTGGACCCCTTTCTTACACCATATACAAAAATCAACTCAAGATGGATTAAAGACTTAAATGTAAAACCCAAAACTTAAAACCCTAGAAGAAAATATTCAGGACAAGACACAGGCAAAGATTTGTCCACTCAGGACGCAGGCGTGTGCAAAGATTTCATGATGAAAACACCAAAAGCAATTGCAACAAAAGCATTTCAAAATAGACAAATGGGCTCTATTAAACTAAAGAGCTTCTACACAGCAAAAGAAACTATCATCAGAGTGAACAGACAACATAGAGAATGGGAGAATATTTTTGCAACCTATCCATCTGACAAAGGTTCAATATTCAGAGTCTACAAGGAACTTAAGAAATTTACAAGAAAAAAAAACAAATAACCCCATTTGTTTTTTGAACAGACACTTCTCAAAAGAAGCCATACATGCAGCCAACAAACATGAAAAAAATCTCAGTATCACTGATCATTAGAGAAATGCAAATCAAAAGCACAATGAGATACCATCTCACACCAGTCAGAATGGCCACTATTAAAAAGTAAAAAAAAAAAAAATAGATGCTGGTGAGGTTGTGGAGAAAACGGAATGATTTTACACTGTTGATGGGCATGCAAATTAGTTCATAGTTCATCCATCATGAAAGACAGTGTGGTGATTCCTCAAAGAACTAGAGACAGAAATATCATTTGACCCTACTATGTATATACCCGAAGGACTATAAATAATTCTACTGTAAGGATACATGCACGCATATGTTCACTGCAGCACTATTCGCAATAGCAACGACATGGAACGAGATCATGTCCTTTGCGGGGACGTGGAGCTGGAAGCCATTATCCTCAGCAAACTAATGCAGGAACAGAAAAGCAAATACTACACGCTCTCATAAGTGGGAGCTGAATGATGAGAACACATGGACACATGGAGGGAGGACAACACACACTAGGGCTTGTCAGGGGTTGGGGAAAGGAGAGCATCAGGAAGTATACCTGATGGATGCTGGGCTTAATACCTGGGTGATGGGATGGTCTGTGCAGCGAACCACCTTGGCACATATTTACCTATGTAATAAACCTGCACACCCTCCACATGTATCCCTGAACTTCAAATAAAAGTTGAAAAAAATAATAATTATTTGTGATTTTATTTGTTTCATATTCTCTGCTAGGTGTAAGCTTCAAGGAGGCAAGGACAGGGTCACTCTGGCTCACCGCTAGATTCCCAGCCATTAGACATACACCAGGCACATAGTAGAGCCTCAATAAATATTTGTTGAATGACACAATGAGTAAATAAATGAAACTGGACCATGCTTTCTGTGAACTCACAATGAAGCGCTATTTAATGTTTATGTAGGGTCTATTCTATTTTCTGACTTCACCTTTATTTTAAAATTAAGCTGTATATGCTAAAAATACAATGACTTAGTAATTGGACATAGAAAAGGTGGTGATTGGTTAGTGGTGAGGTGGGGAGATGAGTGAATTTCCATTTAATGCTACAGAACATCCAGGTGCCAGGTAATAGATGGTACTAAAGCTCTTTCATAGTTTGGTTTCACAAAAATGAGACTAAAGTCCCTTTTCCTTTTGGCTTAGGATTGACTTGGCGATGCGGGCTCTTTTTTGGTTCCATATGAACTTTAAAGTAGTTTTTTCCAATTCTGTGAAGAAAGTCATTGGTAGCTTGATGGGGATGGCATTGAATCTATAGATTACTTTGGGAAGTATGGCCATTTTCACGATATTGATTCTTCCTACCCATGAGCATGGAATGTTCTTCCATTTGTTTGTATCCTCTTTTATTTCATTGAGCAGTGGTTTGTAGTTCTCCTTGAAGAGGTCTTTCACATCCCTTGTAAGTTGGATTCCTAGGTATTTTATTCTCTTTGAAGCAATTGTGAATGGGAGTTCACTCATGATTTGGCTCTCTGTCTGTTTGCAGATGACATGATTGTATATCTAGAAAACCCATTGTCTCAGCCCAAAATCTCCTTAAGCTCATAAGCAACTTCAGCAAAGTCTCAGGATACAAAATCAATGTGCAAAAATCGCAAGCATTCTTATACATCAATAACAGACAAACAGAGAGCCAAATCATGAGTGAACTCCCATTCACAATTGCTTCAAAGAGAATAAAATACCTAGGAATCCAACTTACAAGGGATGTGAAAGACCTCTTCAAGGAGAACTACAAACCACTGCTCAATGAAATAAAAGAGGATACAAACAAATGGAAGAACATTCCATGCTCATGGGTAGGAAGAATCAATATCGTGAAAATGGCCATACTTCCCAAAGTAATCTATAGATTCAATGCCATCCCCATCAAGCTACCAATGACTTTCTTCACAGAATTGGAAAAAACTACTTTAAAGTTCATATGGAACCAAAAAAGAGCCCGCATCGCCAAGTCAATCCTAAGCCAAAAGAACAAAGCTGGAGGCATCACACTACCTGACTTCAAACTATACTACAAGGCTACAGTAACCAAAACAGCATGGTACTGGTACCAAAACAGAGATATAGATCAATGGAACAGAACAGAGCCGTCAGAAATAATGCCACATATCTACAAGTATCTGATCTTTGACAAACCTGACAAAAACAAGAAATGGGGAAAGGATTCCCTATTTAATAAATGGTGCTGGGAAAACTGGCTAGCCATATGTAGAAAGCTGAAACTGGATCCCTTCCTTACACCTTATACAAAAATCAATTCAAGATGGATTAAAGACTTAAATGTTAGACCTAAAACCATAAAAACCCTAGAAGAAAACCTAGGCATTACCATTCAGGACATAGGCATGGGCAAGGACTTCATGTCTAAAACACCAAAAGCAATGGCAACAAAAGCCAAAATTGACAAATGGGATCTAATTAAACTAAAGAGCTTCTGCACAGCAAAGGAAACTACCATCAGAGTGAACAGGCAACCTACAAAATGGGAGAACATTTTCGCAACCAACTCATCTGACAAAGGGCTAATATCCAGAATCTACAATGAACTCCAACAAATTTACAAGAAAAAAACAAACAACCCCATCAAAAAGTGGGCGAAGGACATGAACAGACACTTCTCAAAAGAAGACATTTATGCAGCCAAAAAACACATGAAAAAATGCTCACCATCACTGGCCATCAGAGAAATGCAAATCAAAACCACAATGAGATACCATCTCACACCAGTTAGAATGGCAATCATTAAAAAGTCAGGAAACAACAGGTGCTGGAGAGGATGTGGAGAAATAGGAACACTTTTACACTGTTGGTGGGACTGTAAACTAGTTCAACCCTTGTGGAAGTCAGTGTGGCGATTCCTCAGGGATCTAGAACTAGAAATTCCATTCGACCCAGCCATCCCATTACTGGGTATATACCCAAAGGACTATAAATCATGCTGCTATAAAGACACATGCACACGTATGTTTATTGCCGCATTATTCACAATAGCAAAGACTTGGAACCAACCCAAATGTCCAACAATGATAGACTGGATTAAGAAAATGTGGCACATATACACCATGGAATACTATGCAGCCATAAAAAATGATGAGTTCACGTCCTTTGTAGGGACATGGATGAAACTGGAAATCATCATTCTCAGTAAACTATCGCAAGAACAAAAAACCAAACACGGCATATTCTCACTCATAGGTGGGAATTGAACAATGAGAACACATGGACACAGGAAGGGGAACATCACACTTCGGGGACTGTTGTGGGGTGGGGGGAGGGGGGAGGGATAGCATTGGGAGATATACCTAATGCTAGATGACAAGTTGGTGGGTGCAGCGCACCAGCATGGCACATGTATACATATGTAACTTACCTGCACATTGCGCACATGTACCATAAAACCTAAAGTATAATAATGATAATAATAATAATAATAATAAAAGAAAGAAAGAAAAATAATAAAATTAAAAAAAAATAATAATAAAAAATAAATAAATAAATAAATAAATAAAGTCCCTTTTCCAAGTATTCCACCATGAAGTCTCAGAGAAACCTTTAGAGCTAGTAGTTCTAGATGGGCTTAATGGTTAGTCTTTATTTTAAAATAATCAACCAATGTTTTTTAAAAAACGTTTCTCCTTTTATTGCAGGTTTTATACTACTCACAGTTTCCCTCAAAGTGGTGAAACAGTTCTAGGTGCCAAGGGAGAGTAGATATAGAGAAAGGAAAGATGTTTGATGATGCAGATTGGATTTGAGCCTTTTAATGTGAAATCTGATCTGCATGTCAACCATGTTTAAGATTCAGATTGCAGTTTTGTGATAGTCCCTGCCTTGTATCTTCCATAAAAGCTTAGGAATTTACGGTTACCAGAGATTTGCTGTCTGTCTCTTGTTAGTTGTAAATTCAAGTTTTGTGTTCATACATTTCAAATTTTTTATGCCACTGTATCCTTGTACTTGTCACACAAGCCTGGTAAGCTAAAGTTTTCATGATTCTCGTCATAGGGTTCAGAAGACAACATTTTATTTCAGGTTTTTACTGGCCTCCAGAATTCTCTTCATCTTCTAATTTAAAAAATCTTCATTTATTAATATTGGCATTGGCATGGAAATTATCTTTTTCTATCTCAAAAGAGTTTTGAAGTATATGTCAAATATATCTGAAGTTAGGTAAATATTTACTATTTTGAGAGTTCATTTGCTCAGTTACTTTACATAGATTTTCTAAATGTTGATGACAAAGAATGGATGGACAAAACATCTGAAAACTAATATTTGTAAATCTAGTGCATTTTTAATGACTAGAGCATTAGGACATTTAGAAATCATTGCATTGCTGATGAGTATTTAAGTTTTTAGTTAGATAACTGATTTTCCTTTTTTGGATTAGGACATTAGGATCTAATTAGAAAAATGTCATGGCTAGGATGCACAGAAACCTCTTCTATTTGCTTTTATAAATTGTGAGAATTGTACATAAGGAAGTTTTTTGGAGGGATGATTGGTTGAATTTTCCTGACTACATACATTCACATATATACACACAAAATTTTTCCGCTACATTCTAAAAACAGAAACTTTACTCATAAAAATCAAACATATATAGAAATTATTGTGAAGAATAAAATTAAAAACTATGCTTGAGCTAACCACCTAAAGTTAGTTTCATTTAGTATATTTCCTTTCAGTCTTTTTTGCCATTCACACTTTTTTTTCTTTTTTTTTTTTTTTTTTTTTTAAGACAGGGTCTTTCTCCATCTCCCAGGCTGAAGTGCAGTCGTGCAGTCATAGCTCACTGCAGCCTCCACCGCCCAGGCTCAAGTGATTCTCTCACCTCAGCTTCCTGGGTGGCTGGGACTATACCCAGCTAATTTTTTTTTTTTTTCAAAGAGATATGGGGTATGGCTATGTTACCCAGGCTGGTCTTGAACTTGGGCCTGAAATCCTCCCACCTCAGCCTCCCAAAGTGCTGGGATTACACGCTTGAGCCACCACACCCAACACATTCATACATTTTATAAATTTATTTTCTATGGTTGAGATAGAGTTTTTTGTATCTATTTTTTTCATTTAACTTCTTATCTCAAGCCTTTCCCATATCATGAAGACATCTTCATAAATTCAGTTTATTGTGGCTCTTTACTGTCTCATCCCATGAAACACTGTTATGTACTTAACACTCCTCAAGTGCTGGAAATTTAAGTTGTTTATTTTTCAGAAATTATAAACGCTTATTTGCATAGATCCTTGAGTTTCTAATTTTTTTAATTTTAGAATAGATTCATAAAATGAAATTACTGAGTAAAATGGTATGAACATTTTTAAGGCTTTGGTACACATAGTAAAGTCTTTCTAGGATATTAATACTAATTTATATTCCCACTTGCTACAAATGACAAGGCTTAATATATTTACTATAAAAGAGGTCATATAAGTAAATAGGAAAAATGTACTAATAGTAAAATGGCTTACAAACATGAACAGAAAATTTACTAAAAAGAAAATTACAGAAAGACATCTGCACTCTCAAGTTTATTGCAGCACTATTCATAATAGCTGAGATACAGAATCAACGTAGGTGTCCAACAACGGATGAATGAATAAAGAAAATGTGGTATACATACACCATGGAATACTGTTCAGCCATAAAAAAGAATGAAATCCTGTCATTTGCAGCAACATGTATAGAAGTGGACATTATGTTAAGTGAAATAAGCCAGGAACAGAAAGTTAAATGCCACGTGTTCTCATGTGGAAGCTTTAAAAAGTTGATCTCTTAGAAGTAAAAAGAAGTACAGAGGATACTAGATGCTGGGAATGGTAGGGGGAAGGGAGGGGTAGAGAAAGATGTATTAAAGAATACAAATGTATGGCTAGATAAGAGGAATACCACTGTAAGAGGACTATAGTTAACAATAATGTGTTATATACTTTCAAATAGATAGGAAGATATTGAGTGTACCCACCAAAAAGGAATGATAAATGTTTGAGATGATGAATATGCTCATTACCCTGATCTGTTCACCATATATTATGTGTATCTAAACATCACTATGAATATGTACAATTCCTATTTGTCAATTAAAAAACTTTTTAAGAGAAAATTAATATATCCATATAAATATATATGAATGAAATTAAAATAAAATATCATTATAAGTATAATAAGCTATTATTTTGAAAATATTAAAAGGTAAGATGTTAACAGAGGAAGCTGGGTAAAGGGTAACAAGAAACTGAACTTTTTTTTAACTTTTCTAAAAGTCTAAAATTATTTCAAATAAAAAGTTAAAAAATTAATTTACCCGTATATTGGCTGTGGGTGCTTAGGTTATTCAATATCTTTGTACTTACTGATCTCATATAAATAAGCTGATGTACTCCCAGAAATCTTAAATGGCACATACCTAACTAGTTCTCTCAAGTCACCCCTCTAGTATTGAAAAGAAAATATAGAATATTTCCAATGCATGCTCTTATTTATTGTATAGTTCTCTGAACTTGCTCCGTATAGTGTAAGCTTTATCTCATTTAATCATGTCTACCCTAGGAAGTAAGCAGTAAAATTATCATGCTCATTTCACAGATGAGAAAATCAGGGCTGAAAGGTTGAATAACTCGTACAGTCATATGCTAAAATCTTTAATTTTAATTGATTTCATTTATATAATATGTCCATTTGGCAGAAATGGCTTACATTTTGAAAATTAATGTTTGTCTTTATTTCCAGCTGTCTGTGGTGTTCCCTATTCAACAGATGAGCCTACAGATATACCACGAAGCTGTCAACTAATGACAGATGTTCCACATGTCACACAGCTGCTAAACATGACTAAACTTCGCCAAACTGAAATAAAATTTGGAGGCCATCCTCTAAGATCAGCAGAATCAGGTAGACACTCAGGCACCTAAATTATAAGTGTAATATGTCTGCATCTCCCCCATAAATTGTGACTTCCTCCAAAAAGGGCACTGTCCCTCATTCTTCTATATCCTTAGCACTTAACAGAGTACACTTGCCACATACCACGCCAGGGGCTACAAACTCAGATTACTAACAAGGCCAGGAGGATAACATAAATGAATAAAGTGGGCTGGTTGCCTGAGTATTTGACACATAGAAATATTTTCAACTTCAGCAGTGAGAGAAATGGTTATGGTATTACGGGAAACAGTAACTTAACCACTGTGCAAATAATACATTAAATTGCAGTTAACACTCAGCCCTTGTGAGGGAGTTGTAGGGAGTAGTGGGGACTGAAGCCAACTGGAAGCTCCCTCAGTCTAGAAGGGAGAGCCACAATTCAATTCTAGCCAGTGTTGCCTTTCAAAAAGGCAGGCCCAGTCTCACCAGATCTCCCATTTTTTTTCAAGAGGAGCTGGATACGTGAATGTTTATGATAAATCTCCCAATTTAAAACATTGTCTAAAATTTTTTTTAAACACTCCATGGGCCAAACAAAACATGTCAGGGCTGCCAGTGTTCTACCTCTGTGATAGACACCAGAGCTGTTGACCAAATTAATGAGTAGTACTTACAAATGAAGAAATTTAATATTGTCTAGATGAGTGGTTCTCAACTACCTATATGTTAGAATCACCTCCTTACAGGTTAGAGACATTTTTAATGTCAAAATTTTTTTTTCTGATGTCTATGCCCCAGGGATTCTGATTTAATTGGCCTAAGATGGACCACTGGATCACTTATCCCACAAAAGTCATGTGGTTCAGGTGACACTCACAAACACTGAAGTATTTGAATGAAAGGTAAAATGATGGTGGTAATCACAGGACAGGTATGGAGGAAGAAGTAGATCTTGAAAGTATCCAACCTATACTTATATAAATAAGTACTTATAATAAATAAATAGATGTGAGGTTGTTGGAAGTGTAAGATGGAGCAGAAGACTGAGCAAAGACAAAGAGACAGCAAAATGGGTAGATAAGTTTACTGAGGGATTAATAAGAGGAAGGGCCTTAGTATAAGCAGAGTGACTGTGTTGGAAGAATACGAGAGAAATGGGCTTCAGTATCCTAAAGTAGAGAAGTGATAACTTCTGTTTTAGGACGTTGAATTTAACAGCAGGATTCAAGGTGAATTTTGAAATCAAGTGATACCAGAGATTAAGGAGCACAACTAAGATGTCTTTGCAGCAATCTAGGCTTAAAATGGCAAAGGCCCAGACTCACAGTAGCTTTGAAAGTGGAAAACAATGGCCCTGAGAGCAACTACCAGGAAAACTGGCAAGACTCAGTGATTCTCAGGTAATAGATGGGGATGAGAGAGTGGTCAAAGTTTGAAGGAGGTCAAGGAGAAACAAGAGAAGGGAGATAACCATGATATGAAAATTTCAAAAGTGAACTCATTTTATTCTCTATACTTATTCCATGTTCATTTATTCTTGGGATATTTTCTATATGTCAATCTTCATCATATTGCATGTCCTAAATTGTATATTCCCAGAGAATTGGGACCTATTTGGTAATCTTTTCAGTATAAATCCTGCAGATGACTATGTATAAATAAGCGGTACATTATTTAGCCCTTTATTATGACATTTCCAAACTTACAGAAAATTCGAGAGAATGTATGATGAACAACCCCTGTGTACCTAATCACCTGCTTCCACAGTTACCAACTTTAGGTAGGACTTTTTGATAGCAATGCAGGCACACACAATGGGAATTTGTGTGCTTACTATATATACTATATTTAGACAGAGAGAGACTGTATACAATCCATGGTCATTAAAGAGCCTTGAGAAAATAAATACATAAAAGGATTAAAAAGATCTGACTACCCAGACAGCTACTGTAAACACTTTGGGTCACAATTTAATCTGAATGAAAGACGTACCACAGAATAAAATAAGAGTGTGTTCTATAACAAATGCTATATCTGTATCTAATAGGCTATGATAACTTTCAGTAACAAATGCTAAACTATAAAGCATATCAGATAATTGTTTGCCATGGTAAATGATTTTTTTTCTCTAGTTTAATGTTTTAAGAATTAATTATGTCTTTAAATGAAAGTGCAAGTCTATATCCAGATATTTTAAGTGTCTTTTTCAATTTAAAGTTGAAGGATACTTATAATGTGTGAAATTAAATGGGAATTTGGATAAATATTAATTGCATCACTAACTCAATGTTATAATTAAACACAAACTTTTCCATAGGCCATATTTGAACCCAACTCATAAAAGAGGATATTAATATATATTTTGCAATTTCCATAAAAGGGCTCTCAATGCATAATAGTGAACTTGAGTCAGATATACAGAAATGAATAATTGTCATCTAATAGCATATTTCTTCTGCTCTGTGAATCCCAATTATATTTATATTCATTTATAACCTTAGGGTTTATGATTGCACTTCTTAAGTAAATCTCATTGCACATGTATGCCAGCTAAGATTACACAAACATAAATTGCATTTTGTGGTTCTCTTTCTGTAAATACTTTTCAATTTCTGATTTTGACATTTGTGAGCTTTGAAGCTTACTATCAGTGAATATTGTAATAATATATACCCAAAGGACTATAAATCATGCTGCTATAAAGACACATGCACACGTATGTTTATTGCGGCACTATTCACAATAGCAAAGACTTGGAACCAACCCAAATGTCCAACAATGATAGACTGGATTAAGAAAATGTGGCACATATACACCATGGAATACTATGCAGCCATAAAAAATGATGAGTTCATGTCCTTTGTAGGGACATGGATGAAATTGGAAATCATCATTCTCAGTAAACTTTCGCAAGAACAAAAAACCAAACACCGCATATTCTCACTCATAGGTGGGAATTGAACAATGAGAACACATGGACACAGGAAGGGGAACATCGCACTCTGGGGACTGTTGTGGGGTGGGGGGAGGGGGGAGGGATAGCATTGGGAGATATACCTAATGCTAGATGATGAGTTAGTGGGTGCAGTGCACCAGCATGGCACATGTATACATATGTAACTAACCTGCACATTGTGCACATGTACCCTAAAACTTAAAGTATAATAATAATAATAATAATAAATAAATAAATAAATAAAAATATCAGAAAAAAATAAATAAAAAATTATTGTTCTTTGTGTAAGCCATTTGAAAGGTGTAGCTAATGAATAATGCCCAAGGACAGGCTTTTTAATCATGGAAAAGCCAAGAGATATTTCTTCATTTGGACTACTTGTTTTTGTGTCTTTCTAAAAAGTGGACTCCCCACAGTGAGATTTGAATTGCATGAGAAAATGTGTTCTCTTTAATTAACTATGGACTACTCATGTAAATTGTGATATTTTATTATGAATGCACATATTGAGAGATCCCAGTGAAACCTCTGGAGAAAGAAATAGCTGTTTTCTGTGGGTGCTTTCTAGTGTTTTCACACAAGCTGAAAAGGAAACCTTAAAACTTCTAACTGTTTTGGAGTGCATTTTGTTGAATAGCATATAACTTGATCAAGAGCTTTTAATGAAACTAATAAAATAATTGTGTTTCCAAAAACCACGCATTCACACTCTTCACTTTGTCAATTCCCAGTGCACATTAACCAATAACTATTGTAGAAGACTATGGAATCTGATGATCTTATTTTCATTAATGGGACCCCAGTTTAAATGAACCAGAGAATCAGATCTGGTTATGGAAGTTGAGCATTCAGCTACTAGTGACAAGATGCAGTGGTCCACTAAGCACAAATCAAAACTAGTAACTTACTTAAAAATTACAAGGCAGTCTTCCCAAGTGCCCTCCTGTCCACAGCAGCCATCTTATTGGATTTTTACTCCTTTTTAAATGAGAAGAGACTGACATCCCTAGCTCCTAGCACAATTGCAAATGGGTGAATTAATGCATCGAGCAAAAAAACATGAAATAATCATCTATTTTTGGCAATGGTGAAATCCTTACTAAAAATTCTTCTTTTGGTTCCACAATATGAAAGCAAGATTCAAATTTTTTAAAAACTACTGTGAAGTAGGAGAACTTAAAAGGAGAAGGAGTTAGATTCTGACTTCAAAATAAATCAAGACACTCTTTAATTTCTTCTTTTCTAAACTCAGACTTTTTCTTAGCCTTGTCTTAGGATTGTTGGTTAAAGATATCTCACAATCTTTAGTTCCAATGTGTGATAATTCAAAATAAACTCAGTCATCTCTTAGGTTTGAATCGTATATCCTCTTTCCCTATCTTTAATAAAAGTGAAACATAACTAGTCACATTCTTTTGTCAAAAAAATTTTAAGTGTGAAATAATATCCGTTGAATATGGATCTTATTGATCAATATCTGTGAAATCTGTTACAACAAAGATGACACAAACCATTTATGGAGTGAATTTTAATTTTTCTGTAAAATTTCTGCCAAATATTGAAAAAACTTTAATAATATAAAACATAATATTAAATATTAAATTCATTTAATCAGTTTGACAATTCTGTTACTTTTGCAGGATTGATTCATACCTATTTTTACACTTCTCCTTTAGATATTTATGACTACATTGCTTGTAATAACAAAAATCCAGAGACAAACTACTTGTGTACAGTAGGGAATTGACTCAATAACCACACAATAAGATATCATGCAGCTATACAAAGAATGACCTGCTCTGCCTGTGATGGCCTGGAAAGGTCTCAAAGCTGTGTCAGTCAGTGAAAAATAGAAACCAAGAATGTTGTTTCAGTATGATCTCATTGATAGAAATAAAAAAGATAGTTACCTACATATGATATATGCATAAAATTTTTAAGGAAACACAGGAAACTTGATAATTACCTTTGAGAACAGGGACTAGTGGAGGCAGGGGCAGTGAGAAAAGACTTTTACTTCTAGTATCATATCCTTCTCTATTACAGAATTTTAATTTTCCAACTATATTCATGATTGATGTCAATGATTGTATGATGTCAGAGTAATTATGGGACATTTCTAGTTTCTTCTTTATACTCTTCTGTATTTTGAAAAATTCTAAGACTTGCTATAAAATTAAAATATATTTTTCTGTTTAACATTAATATTTTTAATTAAAATATATAAAAAGAAGGAAATCCAGAATTATTAACAAAGAAAGTCTATGTATAGTTAAATATTAAACAACTTTTTAGTTTATGGTTTAATAGGGAAATATATAATATATGGTTATCTACACTATATGAGTATGAATTTTGAGATATTTTAGTTGAACTGTGAATTTTCAGATACTTTTTCACTACTGGTGAATTCGGGGCTCTAATAATCAATGCCCTCCACCAACCCCCAAGACTCTCTTTCTGTCACATCACCCAGTTTTTACTTTCAGCACAGCATTTATCACTACCTGATATTTTCTTATTTACTTGATTGCTTGCCTGTTGCTGTCTCCCCCACTAAAATGTAAGCCTGAGAACTGCAGGGTCCTATTTATTATTGTATTCCTAGCACCTAACTCAATGCTTAGTACTTACCAGAAGCTCAGTAAATATTTGTTGATTGAGTGATTAAATGAATGAATGATATAATAGCCAAATAATTTGAGCAGATTAGGGTATTTAGCAATAAATCATCATCATTATCATCAGAACTACAATTTAGTAGTTGTTATCGTGTTCTAAGCACTGAACCCTTTACATAGTTTATACATTTAATCCTCTCTCACACCCTTTTATGTAGACACCATCATAATCACCCTTTTTATGATTGACACATAATAATTGTACATATTTATGGGATACAACATGATATTTCAATGCATGTACACACTGTGTAATGATCAAATCAGAGAAGTTAACATATCCATCATCTTAAGCATTTATTGTTTCTTGCTGATGAGAACATTTGAAACCTTTCTTCTAGCTGTTTTGAAATATACAATAGATTATTGTTAACTCTACTCAATAATCACTATTTTGTAGATGAGGGAACTGAGGCTTGCAGAGATCAAATAGTGAGCATTGGGCCTAGGATCTGACCAGGCAGGCTGGTTTCAGAGGTGCATTCTTTTTTTTTTTTTTTTTTTTTTTCAGAGACAGAGTCTCGCTCTGTTGCCCAGGCTGGAGTGCAGTGGCACAATCTCGGCTCGCTGCAAGCTCCACCTCCTGGGTTCACGCCATTCTCCCGCCTCAGCCTCCCGAGTAGCTGGGACTACAGGTGCCCACCACCACACCTGGCTAATTTTTTGTATTTTTAGTAGAGACGGAGTTTCACCATTCACAGGATGGTCTCGATCTCCTGACCTTGTGATCCGCCCCCCTCGGCCTCCCAAAGTGATGGGATTACAGGTGTGAGCCACCGCGCCCAGCACAGAGGTGCATTCTTAACTACTGACTCCCTTTAAGCAATTTCTCATGACCGTAATAGTTTTAAGCATCATCTTCCTGGGAAGCTTTCTTCTCTTCTTCTCTTGCCTTATTTCCAAGCCCAAATGATGGAAATTATCTGCCACGGCTTGTAAATAAGCTGTGCTAGTGATTCAAAATGGAAAGTTTTCTTGAAATGATAAACTTGTTTCCCTAAAAAAAGTTTCTTTGCTCATTAAGAGTAAAGAAAACAAGTAGGCTAATTCTGACTTTTTAATAAATTAAGAGTTTATGAAGAAAAGCAATATCCTGTGCTTTATTACTTTTTATCTTGTGTAAATATCCTAACTTTACCCACAAAATGATATTTATACATTGTCTAAGGTCCTACTCCAGTTCAGAGGAGAAAGAGATCTAATTTTAGTTTTTAATATTATTTTATTGCCTTTTAAAAAGTGTCTTAAACTTTTTATTAATGAGGTAAGGCTAAGTTCTGGTTTTAATTATTTGCAAAAGTTGAAGACATTTTAATTGCCTAGGGCCCTTCCTGCTTTAGTCATTTGCCTATTTGCTTTTCTTTCATTGTGCTTTCTGTGTTTACAGACTGACAGTCCTCCAACAGGTCTAAGAAAGTTTTTAATTAAAATATTTTGCATTGGGCATGCACTCTCAAATTAGCCACAGTTCCCCTACATTCTGCATGTGCCTGCTTGCCATGTATGTGTTACCTGCCTGGCACTGAAGCCACTTCAGTTTGCCCTGCTCCCTTTTCCATGCCCTCCCCAGTCCCCACAGCCCTATTTTTTTCCATCTGAAAGTGGATATTATGGTATTATGTTCTGTGTTGGATTCCTCATAAACCCCATTAGTCCTCATCACATGCACTTAATTATCATATTCGTGCAGTTTCGATACTTATCTATACAATCATTAATAAACCCAGTTTTTCAGGTAGCAAAACAAAAATTTTTAGTTAAATAGCTTTACAAAATTGCATAGAAAATAAGTGGAAGAATTGGAAAATATGGGAAGAACCTGCTTCAATGCCCTCTTGATCCACAGAGGGCATCATCATATGTAATTTAAAACACACACACACACACACAAAGAGGCATTGGGATGCTTGGCTTCTGAGCCCCCACTCGGAGCATGGACAGATCTCTAAACATTGCGAGCCTCAGATTCTTCTGTAGACATGAAATCATAACACCACACAGGTGATTGGAAATTGCAGAGAGATTGAGCATGTATCCTGATATCCATCATCCTTTAAGTCTCAAGTTGAACATTATTTCTCTGACCCCAAAGACTAGATATGAAGCTCCTGTTAAACACACTTAGAACCTTTCGGACTGTTCCTTCATAGCTCTTATCACAGCTATAATCATGTAGTTATTTATAAATTACTTGCTTTAACATCTGTCTGCCCTGTTAGACTGTGAGCTCTTTGAAGGAGGTGGCAGTGTCCACCTTACTCCCTGTCTTACACAGTACTAGGGCAATACATGCCCGACTAAATGCCTGGTCACTGCTCAAAGTGTGGATGAAGGAAGGAATAAATGACTGTGAACAGACTTACTAAACTGTTAAATACTATTCACTATGGAAGGTGTTAATAGCATATTTACTAGGTATTAATAACATTACTCCCTACTGGGCACAGTGTTTAACATGTTACATGCATTGTTTCATGTGCTCTAACAAAAATGCCATTACTTCAGTACTATGATTGTCCCAATCTTACGGATGAAGAGGTGAGGCTTAGAAAGGTTAAGTACCTTTTCTAAAATAATACTGCTGTACAAGCTCAGCCTTTTTTGTATTTGTTACATTCTTACTAACAATGCACATATACTACAATGAAAAGTAATCCAATTCAAAGTCTGGACTTTTGGTACCAGCTTTAATTCTAATTTGATTGTTAGATAATAGATGTAAGTCTTGAGCATGACCCCCCAGTGATTAGATATGAAAATTCAGCAGATTTTTCTGGGTAAGCTTTGAAAACTGTGCAAATTTAAATGACTATAATAATTAGAACATTGTATCTTGAGACAAAAATGAATGTTTATTTTTCTAAAAGACAATTAGAGAGTAGACCCTCAGGTTTTACAATCTAACTACAAAGGCATGTACCCCTCAGTAAAATAGGAAAATAATTAGTGGTAACATCTCTGACCTACACCAAGTTCATTTTCCACAAACTCAAGGAAATGAAACGCCTAGAGCATGACTTTAATCTAATCTTGATTTTTAACCTTATATTATGCATATTGATATCAGCTCTTAAAAGAGCTCCTTTTAGAATTCAAAAGCACTCATTTCTGCTTGTAGTTTTATTAAGATTTTTCTCATTATGGAAACTTTGTCTCTTCTACTTTTTTATTTTAGAAACCAAAGTTCTAAATTAAACTTTCTTAGTAGGTGTTAATTAGGACCCAATTATGGTAGATGCATAGCACAATACATGTTTATAGAGATAATTGTGACAATTAATATGATTATACACAGATTTATTAAAGTGAAGCAGGATTTAAGAATTGGTGTGTTCATTATAATGACAAGTTTGAGGAGGTCTTTTAAAGAGACACTAAATAGTTGAATATTGGTATACTTTGCTTTGTGAAAAATAAAGTGTACCAAATGTGCAAAATTTTTAAAAATAAACATTAATTTAAATATACTGTGGTAGATTACTCTTTAAAGAAATTCTGTAGTAGATAGGATTATGAAATATAGAATGTCTGTTTTCTGTGATTTGGAGATGATAGCATATTAGGTGTGGGTGTATCTTTAATAGACACTGGGTGTCCACTACTAAGCAAGAGATTCCTCTGAGAAATTTGAAGTATTTAGTTTTAATTTTGTTAATAACTATGAACTGGTTAATATGTTCATTTTGTCAAATTTTAGTTGGAACTGTGTCAGTATGATTTCTAAAATACTCCCTCCCCACAAAAGTTCTTTTTAATTTTTAATTTTCCATAATTTGGTGAGATTTATCCATTGTCTACAATAGGCTAAGCTGGGCTCAGCTGATGGAGGTACCTACCATGCCAAATTAATGGTCTTTCTACAAAAGAACTTACATCGATTGAGGGGAAACTTCCTTATAGAGAAAGAATATGAAAAAACATCAGGAAATTGTTCTTGTAAAATATTTGAACAGAAAAATGGCCCTTAGCTGAACATTGAGCTCCCAGGATTGGAAGAGGGAAGAAAGGCCACGTGCCGGTACAAAACTCCCTCCCAGGCCCACACCATGTCCCACAGAGCCCTTCATTACTCTCTGCACCCATTTCTCTCTGAAAAAATCAACATTTGAGAACCAAATGAATAGTCTAGAATTTGTTCTACTTAGTCACAAAAGTCACAAATATTGACTATAATAGATTTTTCCAATTGCTCTGGAATGTGAGTGTCATTTCTTCTTATTGTCAATCTTGAGAGACTGTTTTGTTGACTCCAGTTGAATATAAATAGCTGGTAAAAAAAAAATACATATGTACACATAACCAAGTCTATTTGGTGACACTAGGAAATTTCATGTGTAATCCAAATAGCATCTGACTGCAGTGCCATAGCACTGCTACTGTTGAGAACGTCATCATTTATAAGAACATCAACGTTTTGTTCATTGTTATCCCTTCTCTGTCATCCCTCACATCCTGGAGTTGCCCAGACCTGCCTAGTCTTCCTTTTTGATTCACACATAAAACTCCCAGGTAGATTTCTCTTAAAATGAACTTCAAACCATAGTTAGACGTATTTGAGTCATTTAATCCAACTTCCCTTCTGACTCATTTCATTTAATGAATCATCCATTTTGCTCAGCAAGGAACTATTATGTGCCTATTCTGTGTCAAGCACTGGGCTAGGTGCTGGCAGTTCAGGGTGACAGAAGCAGGCCACTGAGTTTATATCTACTAAAGCACACATTAATTAGAGAATCCCATGGACACGTGTAAAAGTTCAATTCTGACAAGTTCTATGAGGGAAAATTTATGGAAGACCCTATATTGGAGGAACTTACCCTAATCAGAAAGGTCTGCAAAGACTTGTCTGAGGAAATGATATGTGAGCTGAGGCATAAAGGCCAGGAGGGAAAGGAAAAGCCTTCTTGCCATGAACAGTATACACAAACACTCTGGTAGGCAGGAAGAACTGAGAAGGCCCGTCTACCGAGAGGGCAGAAAATGAGAAGTGTAAGATACTCAGACATGTCAGAACATGCAGGGTTTTGCGGGCAATGTTAAGAGCCTTCGTCTTACTCCTGAGAGCAGCAGGGAAGCCATTGAAGAACTTTAAGTGAAGGAAAGGAAATGACTCAAGTAGATTTATGTTTGTATAAAACCTCTCTGGCTGCATTTTGGAGGAGGGATGGCATGGGGCACCAGCGTGGACACAGTAAGTCACGTGAGAGGCTCTGTCATCATCCAGGAGGAGGAGGATGGTTTGCTTGGATGTCAATGCTGGTGGAGGAGATGGAAGGAAGCAGACATGGATTGGATATGGAGAGATCAGGGGAAGGTGTCAAGCATGACACCTAGATTCTGACTTTCAAACCGGATAGATTGTGGTACCCTTCATTAGACCAGGTTTCCAGTTTGAAGTGCCTTTCAGACACTGAGGAGGAGCTCGTAAAGAGGCTACTGGATATAAGGAGTGGAGCTCAGAAGAGAGGACAAGGCTAAGAGATATAAACTAGGGAGTCACCTGATGTCTGAATCTGCCTTACGGCATCCAGAATAGCTATCCAGACTTCTGCTTGAATGCCTGCCTGACAGCATCCAGAATAGCTATCCAGGCTTCTGCTTCAACACCTGCCTGACAACATCTAGAACAGCTATCCAGACTTCTGCTTGAACACCTGCCTGACAGCATCCAGCACAGCTATCCAGACTTCTGCTTGAGCACCTGCCTGACAGCATCTAGTATAGCTATCCAGACTTCTGCTTGAATACCTGCCTTACAACATCCACGATAGCTATCCAGACTTCTGCTTGAGCACCTGCCTTATACCATCCAGCTTAGCTGATGCAGACTTCTGCTTGAACACCTGCCTGACAGCATCCAGCATAGCTGATCCAGACTTCTGCTTGAGCACCCGCCTTACAGCATCCAGAATGGCTATCCAGACTTCTGCTTGAGCACCTGCCTTACAGCATCCAGCACAGCTATCCAGACTTCTGCTTGAGCGCCTGCCTTACAGCATCCAGAATAGCTATCCAGACTTCTGCTTGAGGACCTGCCTGACAGCATCCAGAATAGCTATCCGGAATTCTGCTTGAACAGCTGCCTTACAGCATCCAGCATAGCTATCCAGACTTCTGCTTGAGCACCTGCCTTACAGCATCCAGCATAGCTATCCAGACTTCTGCTCAAATGCCTTCAAAATGACAAAAAATTTATCACCTCAACAACCAGACATATTTAGAGAAAGATAACCCTTGTGTTGGACTAAAAGCTTCCTGAAGTAAATTCTTCTCATTAGTTCTGATTCTGCCCTTTAGACAAATGGAATTTCTCTCCTACCTAATAGGGCTTCCAGTATTTCAAGAAAAATGACATGGTTTATACCTCCTCACCACTTCAACATCTACCTCATGTCTCTTGTTCAGCAAAAATTCTTTCAGTTCACTTCAGCAATCTAGCCCCTGCCTATATCTTCAGATTTATCTATTACAAACTCAAAAACAGACCCAAAACACACCCATACATACACACACTACTTCCACTCAGACCTAAATATCTAGATCTTGCTGAGTATGGTGTATTTTCACAAACCCGTGTGTCTTTTTTTATAAGACTGATGCATAGGAGTGGTTTTTAATCCCCCTACATGTAAAATTTTAGCTCTACAGCAGAGGCCCATGAGACCAACTAGCTAGCTAGAGGAATTTTTGCAGGGAGTAGGTCAGACAGGAAGTGGCCAGTAGCTTATATATGTCCAGGACTGGTGGGCAAATGTGGACTTACTTGGGACCGTCATTGTAATGTTTAAGTTGGTCCTGTCTTACAGGTGGGTCACAGCAGAAGGCTTTCTAGGTAATGGGCAGTGTTTTGAGTTAAAGGCTATCACCCTTACCTGCCCTGTTAGTCAGAGGAGGCTAATTGCAGTCACAAAGAACCCCTCAGTTGTAGTCCAATCAGGAGTTCCTTGGGAAGCTTTTTATGTCGTCATTCAGGTACCTGCATCTAGTGGCTTCCCTGGAGCCCTTAAAGTCCTCCACAAGATCTTCTGCATCTAGTCAGGAGGCAAGGGAATAGAGAGCATGGGGGATTCTGCTGGGAGTTTTGGGAGCCAGGAAATGGCTGAAACTTCTCACAGTTCATTAGCCAGAATTCAGTCCCATGGGGCCGGGTGCAGTGGCTCACACCCATAATCCCAACACTTTGGGAAGCTGAGACAGGTGGATCACTTGAGGTCAGGAGTTCGAGACCAGCCTGGCCAACAGGGTGAAACCCCATCCTACTAAAAATACAAAAATTAGCTGGGCATGGTGGCGTGTACCTGTAGTCCCAGCTACTCAGGGGGCTAAGGCATGAGAATCGCTTGAACCCAGGAGGCGGCGGTTGCAGTGAACCAAGAACATGCCACTGCACTCCAGCCTGTGTGACAGAGCAAGACTCTGTCTCAAAAAAAAAAAAAAGAAAAATTGGAATTCACTCATGCGGCCCATATAACTGCAGGGTATGCTCAGAAATGTAATTTAGCTGTGTGTGCAGAAGGGAAGGCAGCAGGATTTGGTGAGCACACCTGCCCTATCCTGAAGGTGACACTGTTTTGCTCTCTTTCTCCCTAAAACCTTCAGGGATTCCTTGTTGCCTACCAAATTTAGAATAGGCTCTTCACATTTTAAGGCTCTTTTCAGTATGACCCTCGCCTCTCCTTCCAGCTAAACCAGCCACTTCCTGACTCCCAGGTACACCCTGCCCTTCCCTTCTTCCATGCCTTCTGCCTAGGGCATCCTACATCTCTTATTCTTGAAATTGTATCCGTCATTCAGGGTCCATGAAGGGGTCACTTGTTCTTCATTGCCACTGGTCTGCCTTACATTGGTGACCTGTTTACTGGTCTTATCCGCCTCTCCATTCTCCATTTTATGTCACTGACAGCCTCTAGGAAATGCCTGAGAGAGTACTCAGTTAAATATTTGTTAGGTTGAGTTGAATAATTATATTTAAATTATTTCCTTAAAGAGAAAATAAGATGTATTTTTTAGTAGCTTTTCCTTTTTTTCTTTTTTTTTTTAAAGAAAAACTTTGTGGTGGTGGTTCTCAAATGATGGTGAGTATAAAAATTACTTGGGGGAACTTATTAAAAGTACTGTGATACTGCCAAGATTCTAATTCTATACATCTTGTATCTCTGATGTTGGGCCCTAGTATCTGTGTTTTTAATACATGCTGAGCGAGGAGGGGGTATTTGGATCCTATGGCACCTGGACTGGATTTTCAGAAAGATTGCAATGTGATGTTTGTCATTACACCCATTAATGGACTGTTATTACCTTCCTTTAACAAAACAGATCAGTTAATTAACAGAGGAACAAGTAGTACACGGAACAGTAAAAATCAAGATGTTTGTCATATCGCATTTGGATCCAAAGTTCTTGGGCCGCCTCCACTCTCTGGCAGAAGGAATAACATGAGGATATCCAGCGAGGTAGGAGCAAGGTTTGGAGAGCTTATCTAAGCACGAGTGACCTGGTAAGGGAAGAGTGTCTTCCCCTTGTAGAGGGAGGGAGGGAGAGACAGACAGACAGACAGACACTACATGCCAAAAGCAGAAGGCTTGAATAAATCTGGAACAGAAATTCTGGATTTTAAAAGACTTCAAAAGTGTTTCCTTTTTGTCATATCAACATAATTAACATTTTCGAGTATTCTTTTCATTAAATATGTTCACAAAATTTAAAGGCAAATATAAGTGAGCACATTTTGCCGTCTCTTTCAGAGGAGTTGGATCATAACCAGACACCTTAGGATGAACAGATTCTCAAATGTTAGGTTTTTTATTTTTAATTTCCTCCGAATTTCTGACATACGCAGTGATTTTTAATTCGGCTTCTACCTACTGAAGATGGAGTGTAGCAAATAAGCACATTTTAATTTATGTGTCTAGGAGACTTGCATGTCTTCTATTTTATCTCATTATTTTTCTCCTTCCATTTCTAATTTCCTATAATAATTTCCCTTTTCTTCACATCTTAACCTCTTTTCCTCTAGTTTTTTTCTCACTCTTCATTGGTCCAAATATTATGTTTTCTATATAGCTTCTACAGAAAATAAATGTAGTTGCTATATTTTAAAATGTACAGATTAATTCCTTATCTTTACAGACAGTGAGATCCGTTGGGTCCAAAAATAACCGATCATGCCAGCCGTCCACTGTGGAGAAGTGTGTTAATGGTACAGAAATGTCAGCCTTGCTGATACCTGAGTCTGAGGAGCAAGGAAATAAAGAAAATATTCACCAAATAAAGCAGACTGTACCTATTCATGGTAAGAAAGAATCATGCATAAAGATTGATAGCTAGTGAAAATAGTGAGAAATGTTCTTGTTAAGATAAATCAGCAGTTATATTCAAGTCTAGATCTTAAGTCTAGAGAATTGTCATTTGATAATGAAAAGGGTGGTTGATTTTGAAATATATTTGAAATTCTTATATTAGCTTCTGAAATCTATCATTCTGTTTTCTCCATTATTTCAAATTGCTATAATACCCTGTGTTTTATTTTATGACAACTGATGCAGAAATAAAATAGCATTCCATTATCACTGTATTTTGGAAATGCCATGTGCCTTTTAAGTGTTCTTAGCTTAATATTATCTTTTAATTAATCTCTTCCATTTGTAAGGTACTCTTTCTTTTCTCTCACTGATAAAACAACAAAAAATAAACCCTGTAAGTGAAAAAGGAGTTTTGTTCCATTTTACAGATAGAGATTTAAAGTCAAGCAAAGAGGTAAAGTGATTTGCAGTTTGTAACCTTTAGAAATAATTTAGACCAGAACCCAAGACTTAGAATTCCCTGTCACTTTTTCTACCCTTACTGATCTGACTTTACTGAGAGTTGAAAAGGGAGGACATTTAAGTTCATTTTATATTATTTACAAATTAATGATCACTGTCACAGATTTCCCTCGTGGAGTATGAAACTGAAATAAGGAAATGGATAAACAGAAATCCAGTCCTAGCTGCCTGTCAGTGAGGCCTTGATCAAGTTTCTTAAACGCTGTGAACCTTAGTTTTCTCCTCTGTAAAATGGGAATGGCATTACTACTGGCACTAATACTAATAATAAATAACAGGTTCCTCAAAGTGTCATTGTGAGGATTCAGAGGAAAAACCAGTTAAGTGTATCATATTGCACCAAGAAATTAAGCATTCAGGAAATGTTAAATGCTGCTATGATTATTATTATTGCAAAATTAAATCATACTTAAAAGTTCTTCTTCAGCTTGACCTCAGTTCTCCAGGGCTCCTTTGGAAGCTGCTCTCTAAGCTCTTGTTGAAAGTATAGTTATCAACACTTCCTCTTTTAAAGGAAGAAGTAATTTTTCTGTGTTGGCTGTCAGTTTCATTTTTTAATGTTTTTTAATATACCACGTTGTATGATTAACATTAGTCAGATTACTTTAGCCCTCTATAAGTTTATATTACATGAATAAAGTGTTTCAGTAATTTTGAAAGCCTGATAGGATCCCAATATTGGAATAAGAATAAATGTCTATTTTCTATGAAGTTGTATTTTTGATGTATCTTCACATTATGTCAAAATTATACATGAATATTCTCATTATAGCGATAATTATATTTACTGAGTTACTTCAAGCCATATAGCACTTTCTGTTCTGGCTTTTGTTCTTTGATATGAAAATGTAGCAGCCAATCTACACATTATGCATCCGCATCCCCCTCAAGAACCATCAGCAGATAAGAATAATAACAGAAGAAGATTACGGTTAAAAAGTACCAGCAGAGAAAGGACAGAGACACCCAGCGGTATGGCACTATTTCAATCCTATCTTGTATCTGTATATTATTCAGGGCAATCGAATCTCTCTCTGCAGATTGTAAATTTCAAAGGATTATGAACCAATCCATTTAAAATATAAATGTCTGTTCTACAAGGATTATGGAAATCAAATTTTCTGCAAAAGAATTGCTCTAGAGCCCTAATGGAGATTTGCTGGATTAAATAGACAGTACCACAGAAATAAAGGAATTCCTACTTTTACTCTCAAAGACTGAATAAGCTTAAATTATTGTTTTTGAAAAAAATGGCCCAAATGTGATAGAAGTTCCCACTAGCAGACTTTACTAAAATGGAACTTTATTGTAATTTTTGTGTTTCATTTGTGTCTTTTTAAATTGGACTCTTTTCAGATGGTTGTTTATATTTGCTGTCTCTCCCTTTGGATTCTTCACCATATGTTATACTCTAGGTTAAAATTTAAACTCTTTGCAACCGGTAAAGCGTTAGACAAATACGTGGCCATTATAGTTATTCCCTTAAATATTGGATTCGAGGCATGTATATATAGATTAGTATACACATATATCAGTCTATCCTGAATCCCACCCAGTGTATCATGTACACATCTGTTAGCATAATTTCTCAAAAATGTGAGATTCCTGGGTTGGCTGAAATTTAGCCTGCTAGGTTTCATGCTTTTTATAAAAGAATAGATAGAAAAATTAATTTTGCAATAATGCCTTAAGATCCATTTTCTTAACATGCTGATGAAAAAAGCATGGCCAAAAAGAGTCCCATTTAGTAAGAATTATAATTTAAAGAAAACTCACTTCATTTCATGTGGAACCCAAGGAAATAAATATAAGATCCTTTAAAAATTTTATGGGTTTTGGCATTCTTTTTATCACATATTGTAAAACTTTAATCTAAAATATCCCTGTGTAAGTATCAAAGAATTTTAAGGTGAACCTCTATAAAAATGCAGCTTAAAACAGTCTACTGAAAAAAAAACTGCATGTAATTCATATTGTTAGCTCTAATTTGCTTTTAAATGATCAAATAGTAAAGTATACCAAAGTAAACCATTCTTCTAAAATTACTTTTTATAAATTTCAAAAGAAGTAATAGATGGAAAATATTTATCTCAATAAAGGTAGCTCTTCAGGAAATAATAGGAATGAAGATAAAGCATCAACTATCCTCACCACTGTGTCCCAACAAGGAGCAGAGCTGTTGAACTCCAGCACTCTAGGACCCCAGTCTCCTGATCAATCAGGTTGGCATCTTTATTACACCATATCTGTTAATAATGAATAAAATGTAAATATGGTAAATATTTCAAATCCAGTCATTTTGAAAAGTGGTGATGCAGCCGATTTGCTAAAATGTGTTAAGTTTGTGTAAATCTTCTTATTTAACCTCAATTTTATGTCAAACTTTAATGGAAGAAAGAGTATTTTTTTATTTTCAAGTTTTAATGCACTGGTCATCCTGTTCAGAATGAAAGTTTAAAACTGACATTTTCCCATGACACGGTCACCCTCCCCAAAGATGACCAATTGTTGCATTTCTCTGGTCCTCTTTATAATGGAGATGGTTGGAGCTGAGAGCATTGAGCCCATCAACATATCTTGCCTAGCAGGTGTATGCTACTTTTACAAAGGCGAATTGTTTTTGAGCAAGGGAAAAAAGAAAATAAATGAAAATTGTTTGTGGTTTGTCAGTCTTATTTATGCAATGTTGAAACCTTCATTAAAATGTTAGGTGCAATTATTGTCTCTAGCATAAATCTGACTGTGTGGAAAAACTAATTAGATGTTTAGGTGATCATTCTTGCATTTATCTTGTTTGCTGCAATATTGTGATTACACAGTAATTTACATATTTTTCTAAGAAAACACACCAAATTATTCATTACAATTGATATGGAAATACTTGAGGTAAAACTGCAAATTCCGTAAAAAGCATGTGGCAGTGAGATAATTAGAGTTAGTTTGGTGTAAAACACTCCTTTTACTTTGACTTTTTGACAGTTGCTAATATGTTTGGCAATAGGTCATACAAATTGTTTAAGTGCATAATGAAGATTCTCAGTATCTTTTCCTCTGTTTTCTTCACATATCCATATACATAATGCAACCTATTGACTTTTGTAACATTTCTCAGCATTTGTAAAGCACCTAATTTGCTTACAAAGCACCTGTCATGTACCCAGCACCATGCAAAAGCGTTTGCTGTCCAAAATAGGGGAGCCCAGTGAATCCGTTGAGTTCACTGGCCCAAAGCTACAGTGACTCAGGACTATATGCCCCTGCACCCCTCTGTGAAGGTGGTCAGAAGAACTAGACTCAGCCTGCCATTGGCCATATGCCTACAGACTCATGTCCCTCAATATATGAAAGCCTTGTCCCTAATAGGTTTTCACTAGGAAGTATACATTGATCACCCTTTTTACAGGCAAGTTATGTTATGTAATGGTAGCCGTAAGTTAAGAAACAGATAAAGGCAATTGTGTTTTATTTGTACCGTCAAAGTTATTTTTATTAAAGATTTTTATGGGTTCTTTTGCTTTTGCTTTTGCATTGTAGGCTTTAGAGTTGCAAATCTTAGATCTCTCTTGGTTACTTTTATTGTGATCATAAATATAATACGATTCAAGAATCAGGTGTAAAATTACCATGTCCACATTGTGATTCGGCAAGATTTTACCAATGAAATAAGCTGAAAAAAAAAAAAGCAAATTTCAAAAAAAATAGACTACATTGAGAAAGTGCTCACCTTTTTCCTACTGTCATTCTAAAGAAGAAAGCATGCTTTCAATGATATCATTATAAGGATCTGTCCTTTTCAATTCATCAGGATCATAGAGCTATAAACTCTCTCTCAATGTGGTATAAAAGATTGAAGTCTTTAAAAGTTTTGATAAAATATATATTTCCCTGTAATGTACAGTATTTTAAAGAAAACAATAATGTGCTAAAAGGTTTTTGTATCAAAACATTGTCTCTTATAAACTTAAACATAAAGGCCTTTTTCACCCAGCAGAATCCACTGCTTGGATTAGCAAATATTTCTGTGAATTTACTATTACTTGAAAAGTCTACTTGGTTTAGTCTGTGAATTGTCCTGTTTGAATCAGAAGAACAGAAAGGAAATGACTGCCAATCTTGTCATGGCTTCCTCTCCTCCATGATTTGTAATCTGAATTAAGACCAGATATTTTTTTAAAGAAGCTGGTTAAGTACTCTGTCCTCCTGCAGATAAAAGGAGATATTAGTAACTCGACCCCTTTTAAATTTGGAAGACTTTCCCCCTCTGGAATGTCAAATTAATAAGATTGTCCTGTAAAGAACTTGCTGCAAGACAGGTGGTAATTATTTCAGATTTCAAATTTCCTGGTCAGTGTTTCAACTCAAATGGAGAGGAAGTGCAAATGAGTTGCCCATAGCTATAGGCACTGATGTATGGGTTGAGTGTTTAGCAGGTTACAAGATGGTCGATAAATTGCCTTCCTTGGCTTTGCGTTTTTAGATAAATCTGTTTCAACAACAAGAAATTTTAGCCTAACTACCTGCCTAAAATAACACTTTTGGCCAGGCGCGGTGGCTCATGCCTGTAATCCCAGCACTTTGGGAGGCCGAGGCAGGCAGATCATGAAGTCAGAAGTTCAAGACCAGCCTGACCAACATGGTGAAACCCCATCTCTACTAAAAATAAAAAAAATTAGCCGGGCATGATGGCATGCACCTGTAATCCCACCTACTCAGGAGGCTCAGGCAGGAGAATCACTTGAAGGTTGGGAGGCGGAGGTTGCAGTGAGCCGAGATCGCACGACTACACTGCAGCCTGGGTGGCAGAGTGAGACTCTGTCTCAAAAACTAAAACTAAAAATAAATAAATAAAAATAACACTTTTATGGAGCACTGCTCTAATTTTTGTCATCTTTTCCAACTGTCAGATGAGTGGATCTTTCCTGAAAATGCTGATCACATTTCATATCTGGCATCCAGCAGACAGTCTCTACTTCTGGATGATGACTCCTGCAACCCGTCACACCTGTGGCTGGAAGCCAGCAAAGAGAGTGAACATGACCAGCAGGCAGAGGAATCCCAGAGTGTTTCAAAGGACATTTTCACTTTTTCATCAAGACCACGATCAGCACCTCATGGAAAGACTCAGACTATGTCCCCAGAGGAGCTCTCATTTATTTTGGATCTAAAAGAGGATAACAGTGTGACAAGCAGAGACACCCAATCAGAGGATGATTTTTACAGTGGCAACAGCAGTGAAGAGGTACACTGCTTGATAAGTGAAGTAGTCTTGAAGCACAGTTGTTTCCTTAGCTCCAATAAGCACTAAAACAAGTTGAAATGAACGAGGGAAAATCAACTGCTATTTATAAAAATGCAACAGATTGCCATGTCAGTCAACAGTTGCATCAGGTTGTTATGGTAACTTTAAACTACTGTCTTTTTTTTTTTAATTAACAGTCAGCCAATTTCACTTTTAATTATAGAAACCAGTTTTGGGTTTCTTTCTGTTTTTTCATTTTAATCTTTGAATCACAGAATGGGAAATGATATGCAGTTTAGTGCTATGATAGCAAGACCAATAAAACACTGAGAACATACTGTTCTAGATCTCTGGGGAAATTGTGTTGCAGTTGCTAAGCATTCTAAATTGATGGTTTTCTGGCTTCCTTATTCCCCTGCCATCTTTTCACCTTAGACCTATTAGGACTCATTATTTTCCATATGGTCCCAGAATTTGAAGAGTTGTGCCCATTAAAGTTTAAATAATGAATCGTGGATTAGTGCTGGGACTTGCCTTACAGGAGATTTTCTGTTTGCAATTATTTAGAATACAAATATATCCTATAAATTAGTAAATTCATAAAATGTTTTAAAATGTTTCAAATCAAACTGAATATAATTTGGAAATATTTGTTTAAAACCTAATACATTGATAACTTTTTCCCCATATGAAGTGCATTTAATTGTGGATTTTCTTCAGCGTTATTTTTAACGATGATCATTCATACTTTCTGGAAAAATTTATTCTAAAAGCAGAATACGATCAACTTTAGTTTTAGTGAAAATGTACAAAGCTTTTCTTTATAGAAATTATAGAAATAACTAGAAAACCTTTTTATATGTGCCCACAAATATTTTTATAACTGTAACTGATTAAGAATCCTTTTTGGACAGTGAGGCACAGATTAAGTCCATAGCACCAACCTTCGGAAGCAGTTGAGAATATAATGGGATTGTTTAAGCAGTAATTATGGGTTTTTTCAACTTTTAATGAGTTTCTTCAGCAAAGCGCATAGAGGATCCTCTTTTCACAATATTCTTGCTTCTGAGTGTGATGAAACAATTAGTCGTACCAAACATAACCTACTGCAAATCCTTTTATACATAAATAGTGCATTTGATGCTAGCATTTTAAGTGTTGCTGCTGGACACATTTGTTCCTTTCACCTTTAATAACATAAAGCTATAAAAACATGGACATTTGTCTTCAGCACCTAATAGTGTCCTCATCCCAGCTGATAATCCTTCCATGGTCTAAACTGGCTAATTAATTCAGTTCATTTTATGAATAGAATAGACTCATCCCCTTCCCACATGCGAAGCACCATCTTTCTTACTAACCCAGAAGCATTACTCTAATAGTGGGCATTTCATGGCAGGTGGGAAATGGTAATTCTCTGGAAAACTATGAGGGAAGTATTATGGATAACCTGCCCTTTAAATACACCACATGAAGGACTTACCTCTTCCATCTATAGGAAGGCTAGGCCTTTAGAAGAAACAGTAGAGCTTCATGGGAAAATGAAGAATACTAGCTCTGAATATTTTAATTTGATATCACTTAATGCTTTTGCCGTAGCTACTCTGCCTCTGACATCCTTCAGCGTTTATTATGCAGACGTGTATTTGTTACCAACTACATAAAATTGAAAACAAATTTATCATGCATTACCCCAGCTTTCACTGGCAGGGCTATCTGGTCACCCCTGTGCCATGCCCATCAAGGTGACCAGTAGCATATGGCTAGAGTCTGTGGTGAGACCATCCCATTGCCAACACTGGCACTCGCCAGCCTTTAGTCAGAGCCTACTAAGAGTGGCAGCCAGAGAGAGGGGAAACGCCTGCCACATTATCAAGCTTTGGGGTTTGCTGGTACAGAGACTAACAAGATACAAGCTAAGATACAAAAATAGGACCAACAAAAATGCTAGGCTATATTTAAGTAAGTTTTAGCGTGTGTAATGATACCTACTTAACAAAATTGGATTTTTTCTTCCTTTGTACTTTTGGTAATTTATTGTCCTGTAGGATAGCTTCTTCTATTTATTAATTGTATAAATCAATGGGAAATTAGGCTACATATTTACAATGTTTATTTACATATAGTCTTTGAAGAAAAATCAGTTTAGTTAATTAAGGCATCCCTACTATTAATTGCATTATTTTAGAATGTTATATCCTTATCTTTGTGTAATTATATTTCAGGAAAACATAATGTCAAGTTGTAAATAATGGTGGACAAGTGAATAACAATTATATTATTATGCTTGAAGTTTATAACGTGTAATTAAGACTTTATTTAATGTTAGGCCATTGAGTATTTTTAAAGGAAAATTAGATGTATTCAGTAACATATAAACTAGGCAAAATCAAATCATATTATTAGGAGAGAAGACAAGTACCCATACAATAGTAAAAGCTAATTAAAATTAGCTTTCAGCAATACATTGTCTTTGTAATTGAAGTTGCTAATCATTAATTCACATCTGAGATCTTAGTGTTGGAGCCTCAAAAGTATGAATTTTTTGCATATAACCTTACCTTACTCTTTGCTTTATCATATATTTTATTCTGTAGGCAGCCATATATACTAATATTTCTGGTACTCAATTAATTTTGAAGTTGTTCTTATTTGAAAAATATATTACAGAAACAATATTTCCTAGTGAGCTATAAAATCAAGACTACCATGTAAAATGAATTTTTTAGGAAAGCTATTAAAATAGAGTGCTTTTCATATTATTGCAACATCTGAAAGAAACAAAAGCATGCAACTGTTATTGTCTCTATTTTGTATTTTATGTTATTATTCCCATCGTGGCTTCTAGTGTATACACCTGGTTTTACAGCTTGAAATCATTAGCCTTATATTAATATTTTATTATTCCCCTAATTCAAGTTTTCACCTAGAAATACTACCATTTTTTCCCTGAATTCTGGTTGTGTATCACATATTGAAGCAGATATTTGCAAGGCCAAGTAACTTGTCTTGGGTAACAGTCCAAATTGGAACATTTGGACCCCCGAAATTATTCATATTTGGACATGAATTATTAGCCGGAAGGCTTTTGTATCTTCTCTCCTTCTAACTCTATGGAAGCCTGCAAAGGATAAATATACAAACAGCAGGTTAAAATGACCATTTTCGTCCACCCTCCCAGCTTTCTTGTTGTCATTGCTTTCAAGAGTTTTTTTTAGCAGTCAGTAGTTATTTCATTTTATATACATTTTGTTAGCATATATTTCTAGATTATACTATAAACACTCACCCCTACATACTTGAGTAATGATTTTTTTCTTTTTTCTTTTTTCTTTTTTTTTTGAGATGGAGTCTTGCCCTGTAGCCAGGCTGGAGTGCAGTGGCACGATCTCTGCTCATTGCAACCTCCGACTGTTCAAGCGATTCTCCTGCTTCAGCCTCCCAAGTAGCTGGGATTACAGGTACACACCACCATGCCTGGCTAATTTTTGTATTTTTAGTAGAGACAGGGTTTCACCATGTTGGCCAGGATGGTCTCGATCTCCTGACCTCGTGATCTGCCCGCCTCAGCTTCCCAAAGTGCTGGGATTACAGGCATGAGCCATCGCACCTGGCCAAGTAATGATTTTTAATTGCTTTCTCACACACACTTATGTACACACGGTGGAAAGGAATATTTAGTCCACAGTGGTCTTCTTATATTTCTATGTAGCCTTTAGATACTTTTAAATTAGTTTATGTGTTGGGAGAAAATGAAAAGACTCTATTTTGAGTATACTGCCTTGCATTTTTATTCCTATGTATTATGAATTAGAACATAACATACTCTGTATACCTACCAGGCAAATTAATATTTACTCAGTATGAGTAATCTTTTTAGGCTGTTCACATCTACATGTGTTTATTATTATCTATTGAAGCTCTTCTCTGAAAAAGTCACAGGTCTCTTGGTCCTTGTGACTTGGCTTTGCGTTGTTATAGGCAGATGAAGAAGGTTACAAAATGCTTGTCTATTTGCAATCTAATATTCTACCATTTTTGCTAAATGATAGACATCTTGCAGATAAGCATTTGCTTGTAGATAGTAGTTTTCACAAGAAATCTTTAAAGTGTTGTCAGTTAAAAGAACATGAAGTCTAACTTATAGAAAAATATGTTTTGCCTTGAAAAATTAGAAAAGCCTAATCACTTTGCCAAAATATTCATATGATGATTGTGCCCTTCCCACACAATACCTGTAACTTATGCTATGATTTGTCTGTAAAGTATCATTTGCTATAGGTAAAGATGTCATGAAAATAATTTGGCCAAATCTTTTTAATATCAGGCATGCTGCAGGTTAGTTACTTGTTTAAAAGTGTGGTATCTTCCTTTTATTTTATTTGTTTACAAACTCATAAAATGTATTATAAGACACAGCTATCACTTATCTTTATCACCCAGAGGAAATTGTATTATTTTCATCATTTGCTACAAAATTCAAGTAGAAGCACAAGTACTTCTTGGGGATGGTTGTTATGAAAATATTTAAGATACATTTGAATTGCCAGTCTTGTTATCATCAAAGAAGAAATTATTTTTTTCATTCTGTTAGGACTGTCTTTAGCTAAATTTGTGCAAATAACTGTGCTCTTTAGTCAACAACAGAAGTATACATATACTAGCTCTGTTGTTTGCTAGTGCTGATGTTCAACTAAAAGGCGCTGTCAATCCACACACTTAGTTACTAACATGATGGACAAAACTAAAAACTCCTGTTGACTCAATCTCAATTACAAATTCAAAACTACCATCAAAAGAGTATTTTGAATATTGCAGATGTGTTTTTTTACAGAACTTTTAAGACTTTTACATAAGATTTTTTCATGGTGGATTGAATTTAAAACTCCATTGAAATATAAATAAATATGATCATCCACTTTTACAAAGGCTAAAATAGAGTTCTATCCTGATTCACTCAACATTAAAGTTGTGGTACAAAGAGCCTGGGTCCCATCTGCTCCAAGTAGGTGGCCCTCAAGAGTCATTAAAATTATCTGTTTAAAATTACAACTCAGCAAGAGCAATCCATTTTGTGTAGCCAGAAATTATTGTCTAAATGCCCATCTGCATGTCCTTTTAAGAAATGTAGTTCCTCAGAGGAAGTGCTAGCTCCTTGGGGAAATCATTCTCATCTTCAGCGTACATATGCTGTGCTACAGTTAATCAGGCAAACTCTATTGATGTTCCTGGCACTGGGGCGTGATTGAATATTTAACAAACAAATGTTTCTGAGCCCAGAAGACAAACGGTTCAAGAGATTTGGGACTTTAAAAAATATATTAAGTTAAATCAAAAGCATTTTGTATTTGTTCTTCTGAGAAATAGATGAACAGATGATTGGAATGTGAAAATGGCATGACAACTTCTTTGCTACTCTGACAAATTATATTCAATTGCTGTACAGGTTTTCAGTAGCTAAATGATAAACTAAAAGGAGAAAAGTGGTTATTTTTCAACCAGGTCATGGTACACTAATTTCTCATGCATGTAACAAATTTATATATTATATAGAAAAAAATTCATCCCAGAACATGTTGAGGCCAAATGAATTACACATGTGAAATCAATAAACATCATCTCTACCTTATTAAAGAGGCAAAAGCATACCTCTTCTTCTTATAACAATGCAAAGAGAGGAATAGGGTTATGCCAGTGCACCCACTCCTAATAAATACTGTACTTTTTTAAATTCTCCATTTATTTCTTCTCTAAATGAGAAGCTGACCCAATGCAAATCGGAACACTACTCAAATATAGTCTCCTATGTCATCTTGCCTTTCTCATTCATCCCAGTTTCTCTTTCAGAATCTAAAACCAGAATTAGTAGTTCTAGGGCAGCCAAGGCAAACAAGCCTTTGTACCCTGTCCAGATTCTCCAGTTATTTATTCTTTCCATATATTTAAAATAGCATGGAAATGTATTACTGTGGAAATGCAGTGCAACCAGGAGAATGCTCATCAGGGTACACAGCTAAATCCATCTGCTTCTCGGCTGATCTCCAAACCAGAGTATTCCTTAGGAAAAATGTAAGATGAATATCCATGTACATACTCATGAATATTTCTGTGTATATAATCAACTGCTCATGCCAAGCAAAGAGAAATGCTTTCCACCTGAGTAAACTGCTAGAAGGAAGAAAAGGCTGTACTCTGACCCACCACAGGTGGAAAAATACACTTCTTACCAAATGCATTGATTTTAAGGTGTTTTCTGAATGATGTGACAAACATCTAGTTTTCCATGCAGCCCTCTAAATTCCCAAAATGGTACATCTGAAATTCCTAAAATGACATTTACTATCTTCTACCTTATGATGTTATTACTTTTTAGGTATCATTTCTCTGTTAGACTTTATACCTCTTGAAGGAGTGGCCCTGTCCTTCTTACCTGTGTATCTTGTATAGTGTCTAGAAATTGCCTCACACAGAGCAGGAGCTTAATAAACATTTATTGAATTAATGTATACTGAAAACACTTCCACTTTCTACCTACGTCATATACAAAATAACATGTCTTCATTTTTTATGATGGAAATGAATGAGTAGAGGATCTTTTGATCACAGAAATCCCACTGCCAATTGTATATGACAATTACAGGAAAATAAACTGCAATGTTTTAAAAAAATTAGAGAAAAGATAGCCCTGTCTTGCTACCAGACCAAATTAAAAAACATCTATGCTAGTTCTACCAATACCATCTTAGAACTAGGACTTGGGGAATGTTTACTCTATTTTTTGTTTACCTTCCTCTCTAGACAAAGACTAAGCTTTTATTCTTTATCTCTATGAAAAAAAAAAATTGCAAGAGTCACACTCCATTACCTAGTGATTTAGAACACTGGGCATTTTTTCAGATAGCTCTGACAGTCTTTCGAGTTTTCTGCCTGAAGGCAGAGTTCTTCAACCATATTAACATCCTAGGGTGCCCAGACTGGTGGGGAAGGACAAGCTCACCCCATAAGTGGCCTACAGCAGAGAGGGTTGCCCAATGCCTGCGTGAGGTCATGCAGGGACTGTTGCATTTGCAAAAATATTTTCGCCTGTCTTATTTTTTCACTTGGGCCACAAAGTAAGGGTCCACAGATTGGCACCCAATCTTAAAGAAAAATCTTTTCTTTACCCTATCTGGAACACTGAAAGATAAGTATCTCTATCAGTTATAAGTGTGTGTGTGTGTGTGTGTGTCAGAAGATGAAGCTAGTGTAGACAAAGCAATGTATGCCCAGAATGAGTACCAAGAAGAAATATTTATAAAAGATCCTTAACAATGCAGTTCTCATCCTTAGTGTACTGTAGGTACACTATTTGTTAGGAGAGGGGTTTTTTTTAGTATTATTGATTATTTTAATTTACTCCTTTAGCTATTTCAGTATTATATTTTTAACAGGAAAATCTCTACTTTATTTTGAAGTTTTTTTTCCTATAGCCATTCCTTTTTTTCTTTCTTTCAATAGGTTTTTGGGGAACAGGTGGTGGTTGGTTACATGAATAAGTTCTTTAGTGGTGATTTCTGAGGTTTTGCTGCACCCATCACCTGAGCAGTGTACACTGTACCCAATGTGTAGTCTTTTATCCTTCACACCCTTCTCACCCTTTCCCCTGAGTCCCCAGAGTCCATTGTATTATTCTTATGCCTTTGCACCCTCATAGTTTAGCTCCCACTTATGAGTGAGAACATATGATGTTTGACTTTCCATTCCTGAGTTACTTCACTTAAAATAATGCTCTCCAGTTCCATCCAAGTTGCTGCAAATGCCATTATTTTGTTCCTTTTTATGTCTGAGTAGTATCCCATGGTGTGTGTGTGTATATGTATATATGCACATATATATATATATATATATATATATATCACATCTTCTTTATCCACTCGTGGATTGATGGGCATTTGGGCTGGTTACACATTTTTACAGTTGTGATTCATTCTGCTATAAACATGCATGTGCAAGTATCGTTTTTGTATAATGACTTCTTTTCCTCTGGGTAGATACCCAGTAGTGGGCTTGCTGGATCAAATGATAGTTCTACTTTTAGCTCTTTAAGGAATCTCCACGCTGTTTTCCATAGTGGTTGTACTAGTTTACATTCCCATTGTTGGTGAGAATACGCAATCTTGTATACCCAAGTATACAAGAGGACTTCAAAAAGTTAATGGAAAATGCCTATTATGAAAAAACTATACATTGATTTCAAAAAAAATTTGCACCAAATAAACTTGTACTAACTTATAACATGTCTGAACAGAATCTAGTTTGGAGCACTAAGGAAGGATAAGACATCAGTTTGAAAAAATCCCATTTCAGAGCAATATGAATTCTGCTAAAATTGAAGCAAAAACCGACATCAAATTTATGGTGAAGCTTGGATGGAAGAATGGTAAAATCATTGTTGCCTTACAAAAAGCTAATGAGGACAATGCCCACAAAGAAATCAGCAGTTTACAAACTTGTTTTAAGAAGGGATGAAACAGTGTTGAAGATGAAGCCCTCAATGGCAGGCCATCCACATCAATTTGTGAGGAAAAAATAATTTTATTCATGCCCTAATTGAAGAGGACCAAAGACTAACAGCAGAAACAATAGCCAACACCATTGACATCTCAATTTGTTCAGCTTACATAATTCTGACTGAAAAATTAAAGTTAAGCAGTCCACTCAATGGGTACCAAAACCATTGTGCCCAGATGACCTGCAGACAAGAGCAGAGCTTTCAATGGAAATTTTAAACAAGTAGGATCAAGATCCTGAAGCATTTCCTTGAAGAATTGTCACAGGAGAAGAAACATGGCTTTACCACTATGATCCTGAAGACAAAGCAGAATCAGAGCAATGGCTACCAAGAGGTTGGAGTGGCCCAGTCAAAGCAAAAGTGGACCAGTCAGCAGCAAAGGTCATGGCAATGGTTTTGAGCATTGCTCAAGGCATTTTGCTGTTGACTTTCTGGAGGGTGAAAGAACAAGAACATCTGTTCTCAACTTATTATAAGAGTGGTTTGAGAAACTTAGCCAAAGCTTTGGCTGAAAAACACCCACAAAAGCCTCCCCACAGTCTTTCTCCACCACGACAATGCTCCTACTCACTTCTCTCATCAAAAAAGGTCAATTTTGCAAGAGTTTTGTTGGGAAATCATTAGGTATCCACCTTATAACCCTGGTTTGGCTCTTTCTGACTCCTTTTTGTTTTATAATCTTAAAAATCTTTAAGAAGCACCCTTTTTTTTCAGTTAGTAACATAAAAAAAGACTGCATTGACGTGGTTATATTCCCAGGATCCTCAGTTTCTTAGGGATGGACTAAATGGCTGACATCCTGGCTTACAAAAGTGACTTGACCTTGGTGGAGCTTATGTTGAGAAATAAAGTTTATATTTTTTGTTTTTATCTTTTAATTTCCTGGAGCTTTTTGAAGTCCAACCTTGGACCTTTCTTGAGAGCACAGTTGTCTGCTAATCTCAGCTACATTTCACAGAAGAAAAAATTATAACAGGGCAGGGGTTAAGGATCTCATACTCTGTGTAAGAGACTGCAAGAATTACTCAGTATGACATACTCTGCCTTTGACATACTGACTTGAACTCTCAAACCAGTCCAGCTTCTATACCATCACTGCCATTGCCTTAATTCAGGCACCTCAACAATCCTAATAACAACAATACAATAGTTTACTGATTGGCCTCCAGTTTTACTGTCTCCACAAGCCAACTCAGACACTCCACAAACAGTATCCATAAACATATACCCATGCCTTCTATTGTGTGTCATTGTGACATTCCCCTGCTTCACACAATGACTCCTCTTTGCCTTCAGAATACAGTCCCTGGATGGCAGGGATTATGTTCTGGTCTATCATTACACTCCGAGCATCTGCAGCACCTAGATGTACTTGGCCCATGATGAGGAAGAAAGGAAGACAGAACAATGATAAAATAGATCCCCTCTAATTAAAAGCTTTTGTAGATCTCTGCCTTGTCCCCTGCTCAACTGAGAGCAAACCCTCTCACCTTTCCCCATGCTTCACTTCTGAAAGGAAGATTTCACCAGAGACTGCCATCATTATGTTGAGTGTGTATGATGGTCAAACATTCAGGAAAAAATTGAACAGTTCAATCAGTCACCCAAATATTTGTTTTTAAAATGCCGACCCTTAGAAATAACTAGATGCTGGGTTCTGTGTGTCTATAAATTGAAGGGTGAAGGAATAGCTTCCTGAAACTGAATGTCAAGATACGCATTGTCAGACACCAAATAATGTCTTCAAAATGTACTGTGCTTTTTTGTTTTTTCTCTATTCTAAGTTTATCATTTCACATCCATTTATTATATATTTTGTTTGATTGGTTGGTTGGTTGGGTTTTTTGTTTGTTTGTTTGTTTGTTTGTTTTGAGATGGAGTTTCCCTGTTGTTGCCCAGGCTGGGGTGCAATGGCGCGATCTCGCCTCACTGCAACCTCCGCCTCCCGGGTTCAAGCGATTCTCCTGCCTCAGCCTCCCGAGTAGCTGGGATTACAGGCACGCATCACCATGCCCAGATAATTCTGTATTTTTTTAGTAGAGACAGGGTTTCTCCATGTTGGTCAGGCTGGTCTCGAACTCCCGACCTTGGGTGATCCACCTGCCTTGGCCTCCCAAAGTGCTGGGATTACAGGCATGAGCCACCGTGCCCGGCCATATATATTTAAATAAATGAGTCAAATTGGAAGAATCTACCATGACAAGTACATGCAGTGATCACGCAGTTTAAATGTATTATTTTATAACATAAAAATCTACCAATTGAAATCGCACTACATTTCTCATTTTCATTATCTACTTTCATTGCCATTGATTTCATGTTTGTAATTCTTCCTTTATCAGATTTTAAAAATTTAAACTTTCGCATTTCTATGGATAATCACAGAACTATGGACTTGTAAAATTATTGTAGCTTTCATTTTCAGCTTTCCAAGAATTTATATTTAATGACATTCATATTTTGTGGAAAAATATACTTTCTAAAACTAAAATTTTCATGTGAAAAATACTTTATAAAACATGTTCCATTATCTGTTGCTCTTGAAAAACAAAACTGCCCTACAATAAGGTAAAAATGCTTCCCTAGACCCACTCGTATTTATTAATAGAGTACCATTTCTCTGCTTAAGTAGGCTAAATACCATAAGTTTTAGTCATTTCTTTTTCCATAGAGTTAACTTATCAGAAAGTCAAAGTATATGATTCTTAGATGTTTTAGATGACTTGCTCTGGATCCTCTTCTTTTAGACATTTTTTGGAATGAATTTGAGTAACTACTTCTTAAATGTTCTCTTGTTTTTTGTGAGTAAAAAATATGCCTTATCCAGACCAAATACCATATAGCAGGACATTTTAGCAAATGGTTTATAACTATTTGCATTGCTACTTTTAGTTACTCATGTTTTTCTTTGCAGATTAAAGTAAAATCTACATATATATGCTTTTGCTTTATTCATAGAAAATATGAATTTATTAAGAACTTATACTCAGTAACTTATTCACCACAAATTTCTGCTTAAAATTATTTTTACTTTGTTCCCCAACATAGCGTAACCACAGTATCCAGGGTTCTCGAAACCCAACAACTGGTCCTTCAGAGTTAACTCACTTAACATTAGAGAGCCTGCTGGGGAAGGCTGCAAAGCGGACAAGTAAGGAATATCTAAAGAGCGCCTACACAGAAGCAGGAGCAACAGAAAGCCAGGATTCCTCGGCGGAGCAAATAGATAGAAATAACTTTCAAATGAGTTTGTTGCCTACAACATGCCTTTCTCCAACTGGAAGAAGGTGTGGATCCTGTCAGAAAACTCCAGACCCCATAATCAAAGCGAAGGATCTATCAGCCCAGCAAGTGCCAGCTTCACTAAACAAAACCTCCCTGAAAGAAATCTCAGGGGAAAGGCTGAGCTCGATCCCTGAAGCATCTGTAAGTGGTTCCCGTGTGGTTTACAGATGCCGGCAGTACATCCTGCTGTGTTCCGTTCTGTTCCGCACGTGTTTTTAGCAGTATCTCTTTTTCATCATTTGGGTGATGAGTGTTGTATTTTCTTTCCTATTCTGATGTGTTTTAGTTTGGTAACAGCAGCTGTTAAAGAGTCTACTGCACATCCCAAGGATAATAGAATACCTCATGTTTTTAATGAGAAAGATAATTATGTAATTTTCATCATAACAGTTATTTTATTTTCTAGTTACTTCCCATAATTTGTAGTTATCACTGCCTGTAAATTATAAATGATGATCTTATTTTTGAACCAAAAGCTTGCCAGTAAAATTGACAGATTTTCAATAACAATCTACATTAGGAGCGGTAAAAACATCATTATTCTATTCACTTTCTACAGCAGTTCCCCAAATAATAAATGATATGAGTGAAGGTTAACATTACAGTGTCATCGAATAAATCCCTCGGCTAGTTTGGTGGCTATAGTCGTGTCCATCAGATTGATTTTTTCCTTCCTGTATTAGTACTTTTCTTCCTTCAGTTCCCCTATAAGCTGCACTTAGAAACTAAAGAACAAATGAGGCTATGCATAACAAATGACATGTACATTCCTTTTTTTTAAACATTTAAGATTTTCTTTATGTTTCATGTCCTAAATATTCTGTGGGTGTTGCATTGTAAAGCTTTGGTTCAGTTATGTTCTAAGCAAGTTAGAGTGGATTAATTGTTACCTGGCATAGGTAGTAGATATATTCATGATTATCATCAGCAAAATAGAAGTAGCTAACATTTTGTGAACATTCATCATGTGCCAGTCTCTGTACCAAGCCCTTTGCCATGAAGTATTCCACTTAATCCTCACAGCAACCCTGTGAGATAAGGACTGCCATTATTCACACATCATTTTCAGTTGAGGAAACTTAAGTTTAGAATGGTTATGCAGTTTGTTCAAGGAGAACAGCTAGTTAGTTGAGGAGGGACAACTTGAACCTAGATTCTGACTCTAGAACTATTGCCCATATCCAGCCTGCTGTGTGGCATAAACATGGGTTAAGTCTTGTAAAACTGATAGCCTCTCTCAAGAAACATCCAAAGATAGAACTGAAATGTGTTCCTCTTTTTCGATCACATGCATGTGTGCACTTGTATTTGTATGTGTTTGTGTACATGAGAAAATAGTAAATCACTTAATCTAGTGAAAATGTCTTTGCTTTGTGGTGATTTAGGATGAAAGTTGTCAGTAATTTTTTGCATGTTTTTCATTTGTGAAAACTTTCTTAAAACAAACAAACATTCTTGCTGTACCTAATTGTAATTTTTTTCCTTTGGTTGTGCTAATGAATTTGAATGTAGCTAATAGACTAGCCTTATAGATGTATTCTATAGTGCTGCTTCACTTGACTGCAGCCAATACTGGGCTGCCAAAAACAGAAACAAAGCAAGTCTTTGAGAAGCATTCCACTTAGTTTCCCCCCTAATTTCTTGACCACTACCTTCTATTAGATAGAGTCTGTCATCCTGTATATCCAAAAAATTAATGATTTTCAATCTTTTTATTTTTTCTGTAGAAGTAGAACCAGTGCACAAAGATAAGTTTGGAAACTTCAGGCACAAATGAACTTGAAGTACTCAACAAAGTACACTGCCTAAAAATTAGTTCTCTCTAATAATACCAGGAAATAATAAAAGGAACAAAGAGACCAAAGTTGGGAGGAAGAGCCAGGGACTTACTCTCACCTGTTATCTTCATTTAAGAGGCTTTTCTGATAAGACAGTTTCCAGAAACCACAAAGCATAAGCCTGGTATGTCTCTTCTTCCTCAAAGGAACACTATGAGAATACTCATTCCATTTTACAGTTAAGGAGACTCATTTCAAAGGGATGAAGAAGGGGAAGGAACTTTATCTTTGGTGAGGGGGTAAAAGTATAAAGGCCTTGCTTCCATTCGTGCAGAGAAGTTTGACCTCAGTATCAAAACTCAGACCAATAAAATGTTGTATCTCAGCTGGGTGTGGTGGCTGACACCTGTAATCCCAGCACTTTGGGCAGCTGAGGCAGGAGGATTGCTGGAGCCCAGGAGTTGGAGACCAGCCTGGTTAACAAAGTAAGACCTCTTCTCTACAAAAAAAATTAAGAAAATTATTTTTCTTTCACATGGTGATGTGCAACTGTAGTCCCAGCTACTTGGAAGGCTGAGGTAGGAGGAATTTTTGAGCCCAGGAGTTCAAGGCTGCACTGAGCCATGATCACACCACTGCACTATAGCCTGGATGACAGGCAAGACCCTGTCTCAAAAAAAAAAAAAAGTTGTATCTCAGCCCACATGATCATTACCATCTATGGCTCACATTTGTGAATGTGATCGTCTTAGTTTAATAGGACACAAAATAATTGAAGTCATAAGGCAGTGTGCCTCATTTCAAAGCAAATTTACAATGAGAATGGAGTGTTCTTCTTCCATAGACAACTTTTAGACAACAGCATTTTCTCCACTTGGTATTTGCAGCTAAGAATCTATGAAAATGAGTTTCCTCCCAGTGCTGTATGCTTACTAACTCACAAAGGGATTTTTTCCCCAGATCCCAGAGACCCATAGGGTGACTTTTTAAAAATAACTACTTTATTGAGATTGAATTCACACAACATAGAATTCATCCTCTTAAAGTGTACAATTCACTGGTTTTTAGTGTGTTCACAGAGTTGCGCAACCATCACCACTATCTAATTTTAGATCATTTTCATCATCCCAAAAGAAGCCCCATACCCAGTAGCAGTTACTCCCCATTACTCCTCCCTGCAAACTCTTGACAACCACTAATTTATTTTTTGTCTCTATGGATTTGCCTATTCTGGACATTTCATATAAATAGAATCATATAATATGCAACCTTTTGTGTCTAACCTCTTTCATTTAGCATACTGTTTTCAAGGTTCATCCATGTTGCAGCACTTCATTCCTTTTTATACCTGTACTCATGGTATGGATATGCCATATTTGTTTATTCATTTATCAGTTGATGGACATCTGAGTTGTGTCTACTTTTTGGCAGTCATGAGTGATACTGTTATGAACGTTTGTGTGCAAGTTTTCACATCTGTATATGTTTTCAATACTCTTGAGTATATATACACCTAGGAGTGGAATTTCTAGGTCACATGGAATTCTCTGTTTAACTTTTGAGGAAATGCCAAACTTTCTCCAAAGCAGCTGCACCATTTTACATTCCAACCAGGAATGCATGAGGGTTCCAGTGTCTCCATGTCCTAGTTGATGTTTCTTGTCTATTTTTTACATTAAGGCCTTTCTAGTGGGTGTGAAGTGGTATCTCACTGTAATTTTGATATCCATTTCACTCATGGCTAATGATGTTGAGCATCTTCTCATGTGCTCATTAGCCATATCTCTTGGAGAAATGCATATTCAAATGCTTTGCCTATTTTTAAATCGGATTGTCTTTTTATTGTTCAGTTGTAGGAGTTCTTTATTTTAGATAAAAGTCCCTTATTAGATATATGATTTGCAGGTATTTTCTTTTATTCTGTGGGTTTTCTATGCATTTCTTTATGATGTCCTTTGAAGCACAAAAGTTTTTAATTTTGATGAAATTCAGTTTATCTATTTTTTTCTTCTGTTGCTTGTGCACTTGGTATTGTAACTAAGAAACAATTGCCTAATTAATCCAAGGCCACAAAGATTTATTCCTGTGTTTTCTTCTAAGAGTTTTATAGCTTTAGCTTTTAAGTTTATTTCTATGATGCATTTTGATCTAATTTTTCATATTTGGTGTTGGGGGATGGGGTCCACCTATTTTTTCTTCTTTTTTTGTATGAATATCCAGTTGTCCCAGAACCATTTTTTGAAATGACTATGTTTTCCCCATTAAATTGACCATGCATGTAAGAGTTGTTTTTCTGGTCTCCCAGTTCTATTCCATTGATCTATATATCTATTTGTATGCCAATACTACACTGTCTTGATTACTGTAGCTCTGTATTAAGCTTTGAAATCAAGAAATGTGAATACTTCCACTTTGCTCTTCCTTTTCTTCATTGGTTTTGCTCTGCTGGGTCCTTTGCATTTCCAGATGAATTTGAGGATCACCTTGTCAATTTCTGTGAAAAAGGCAGCTGGGATTTTGGTAAGGATTGCACTGAATCTATAGATCAGTTTGGGAAATATTGCCATCTTTTATTTCTAAGTGTTTTATTCTTTTTGATGCTATGGTGAATATAATTGTTTTCTTAATTTTATTTTGATTTGTTCATTCCTAGTGTATAGAAATACAATTGATTTCTGTATGTTGATTTTGTATCTTGAAACCTTGGTGAATTTATTACTTCTAGTAGTTTTTTTTTATTTCATATGGTGTGTCTATATGCAAGATCATGTCGTTGCAAATAGAGATAGGTTACTTCTTCTTTTCCAGTCTGGATGCCTGTTATTTCTTTTTTCTTGCCTGATTTCCCGCACGAATGGATTTAATTTGAATGGAAGTTTTTCTTTATTTCATGGTAGTTAAGATGTAATACTTTGACTATTCTAGCTCTGGTATTGAACTCTAACACAGACATTATAAGTCCAGTCAGGCCTAGAAAGATACTATTAGTGTGAGTCGTAGGAAATTTCCTTGATGCAAGAAGAAAATTTTGAGAATGATTGTGGGACTAGAAGTCTTTCTAATATTACTAGGTGTGAAATCATCTTTGCTGGCTAGCATTGTAGTTCATATATTTAGAGCACTAACATGTTGGTGATTTCTATCACCTAAGCTGTGTCTCTAAAATAAAGGCCCTCCAGATGATGGAATACACCTCTTTTGGCTCTACTTCTGGATAAGTAAGAGCGTCTCTTTTTCTATTAAGTACCTATCAGGCCAGATATTCTCCCAGGTACTAGACATGTAACAGTGGCTAAGACAGATAAGTCCTCTTTCCTCAGAGGTTTACACATCTGTTGGGAGGTAGACATAAACAAATTGTGCATGAATTAATTATAAACCGTGATAAGTGCTGTGAAAGACCGTGGAAGGAACTTAGCCGTCAACTTAGCCATCACGGTACTGCAATCAGGAATTGTAAGTAGACATCCCATTGAAAATCTGTGCCCTTGCAAAGTGCCAATGTGAAGCAACTTGTGTGACAAAGGAAAATAAGACTCTTACAAAAGGAGATACAGGAGAACTGTCCTAATCCCATGATATGGAAGAGTACTAGTAATTCTTAAGGAATGCTTACTGAAAATGATTTGTTAAGTGCTGGGTAAACTTTTTCTTTGCAAAGTTTTATTCATACTTTAATAGAGTTATCTATTATTAGGTTCAAATATTTTTAATTAAGAAAGAAGTACAACCCTCTGGGTAATATTGCAACCATGTAGATAGCTGGTAATTAAACTTTTTCGCACATATAACGGTACTCAAACAATTTTGAATGAATCATTTTAAACTGGCAAATGTCATTATGTGTTTCTTTAAACAAACAAACAAAAGACTTATATAACAGGCTTTGTAGCTCCAGAAAAAGTTTGAGCTTATTGAAGAATGCGTAGTTTCATAAGAAAGACAAAGCATGCTACCAATTATAAATTCAGGTATTCTCTTTAGAAAAGAGACATGACTTTTAATAGGAAAAGAATTGTAAAATGAGCCATGTAACTTTTGACTTTAACTTTCACATCTCCATTTTTGAAAATCAAAACTGAATTATGGAAGGACACTTTTGAATATATTTTAGGCCATAGAATAGTGTGAGCACATTTTTCCCTTTAATTATCAAGCCGTTTCCTTTGGATAATGTAAAAGAATTAGTTTTGTTTCTGCCCTGATATATTTAAACTCAGTATTGGAGTAGAGAATATCTATCATCACATTTTTAAAGTAATAAAAGTCTCTGCAATTTGTGCTCTATAAACTTAGAGAAAAAATGAATTTGTAAATTATTTTAGTATTTTTAAAGCATTGCTTCATTATGTAAAATTCTGCCTTTTCTAGGGTATATAATACTCTTTGTTCAAGCCATCTGTCTCTCTTTCCATTTGCCACTCAAATGTGCCATTTGCAGCTGTTTTTCCAACAATACCCCATTGTTTGAAGAATCCATAAATGTCTTTCTGACCCTTCTCTCCCTTCAGCTACAACAACATTGCATTATTTCAAAACACCTGTTTAAGAATCAGGTCACCCTGTGTGTTAGACATATGTTCATTGCCCTGGCTAACTGTGCAGATTCACTTAGGGGTGGTTCTCCCTCCTTTGGCAGTTTCCACCACATGTGCCCACTGGCCTCATGCTGCTCTAGGTCACTTGATAAATAGCCTTCCCCAAACAGAACCCTCTGTCAAAGCTATCTACATTTTCATTCTCCATGACTGAAAAGTCAAAAGCAGTGGAAACCATGGCTCAGAGCACCAGCTGGAATCAGACAGGCCTGGAGTTGAGTCCTGGCTTTGTTCTTTCTTATCTATGCAACCTTGGACACATTTCTTAATGTCTTTGAGCCTCAGTTACCTCATCTATAAAATGGAGAAAATAATACCTATCCCACAGGGTTGTTTTGAGTGTAAAATTAGATAGCACATGTAGAACACCTAGCCCCTAATCTGAAGTATACTTTCTTCTACCTTTTGCTGACTGATTAGGCAGAAATATAAACCAGTATGGCTGGCATTCTAAAGCAAATGAAACCTTTTCAAATTCATACAGTTCCATAAATTAATTACAGGTACTGTTCTACAAGGATGGTGGCTCTGTGGTTGTGTGCTTCCTGCTCTTTATTTATAGTTGAATCAAGTGCTAACACAGTGAATTTCTGTGTGCCTTCTGCCAGGTAACATATTGGCATGTTCTCGGGGATACCCTAAAGAGAGAAAAATATTTATTTATAAGCAGAAAGCAGTGTCTCTCTGATCATTTCCCGGAGACCACCCTCTGTGTGTCTACCTTGTTCACACAGCTAAATTGCAGATGTGTAGCTTCCTGCTTGAGGTCTTGAATTGAATTTGGGCAGAACTAGCAGCAGTTCATAAACCATAATGCTAACCATGGTGAGAATGTTTCCTTTACTAAGTGGGACACTCCTACCAATGGCTTTTGGAAAACAGTCTGATATTTGATGTTTTGTCAAAACTGCACTCTTTTCTTGTCTCAGAAAAGACAAGGTCATTATCTCAGTTTTATCTGTCAATGCACTGCTGGGGATATTGCTGAAACTGCAGAATTTGGTGATTAAATAACATTTCCACTGCCAGTAAAAGTATTTGAATTAGGCATAGAAATTTTCCAGGTGTAACTTGTTCCTGTCCCTCTGCTTTCTTTTTAAATATTTTTCAGACTGAACCTGGCTGTGCTACAGAATGGTTTGTTTCTTTCATTTTCTTTGTATCTAATGTTTAATGCAATGGTTGCAAAGGCAAAATGGTGTGGTAGAAGTATTTTTAAATAAGTAAAATGGAATTATGATTCAAATTTTGGGTAATGGTATGGAATAGCAGTAGTCACTAAGACATTTTAATATCTCCATTTCTGAGCAGCTTGGTATGCAAACAGTGCACCCATTATTCTAATGAAGAGGAGAAATTTCAAGTTCTCAAAAGTTTCAGGAATTGTAGGTAGAAAGACTTGACAGACATTAAGGTGCTATCAGAAGTATGAGTTGGCTGTTTAGCCAACACTATGATGGTTCACTGTCAATTCTTTAATATTCTAGTGCTAAGGTTAGCATCCTACTCATCAAATGTTTATTGAAGACGTTTATCTTCTCTGCTGTCTTGGTTTTCCAAGTTTTAAATAGGAGCAAGTCGTACTCACCTCTTCATGGAAAAGGTACTAAGCTGAGTGTATTTCCTAAAAGCACTAAGATCTGAAATCCTTGACTCAGAAGCTTTTATGTGACTTTAATGGTTTGAGGTGTCTCCCATATGCCAGGCCTTCCACAAGGTGCTCCCTACTTTATCTTGTCTTCATCTCCAACCCTCACAAGAGGCCTTATTATTCCTCTTTGACAGACAAGGAAGCAGAAAGGCTCCACCTCGCTCTCATCTAAATTGTGACAAAGCAGTGTCAAATCCAGGAGTTAGGGACAGAAAAGCCAGGGCACCTTCCACCACAATGGGCTGCTACCCCCAATTAGAGGCCACTGAAAACATTCCATGATCATGTGACAACTTAACTTCTCTTGCCACTTTATGCTTTAACGTATTTTAATGTGCAAAAGCACACACAAACGTTGGTATATCTGTCATTACTCTATTCAACCAAAGCTTTACATTTTGTAACAGTTCAAGCTTACTTAAAGTTATCATCTTCCCACTCCAGATATATCAGTTGGCTTACCTCCTCTATTTTCGTTTCTGTAAACAGTCTCAGTAATAATTTTCCTCCTGGTTCTTTAAATATATCTTAAACTACCATTTATTGAATGGCTACTATACTTGTCCCATGTACAAGGCTACATTTGCCCTGTAGATGGCATATCCTTGAATATAGCATGAAAACTATTCAATTTGATTTTACTATATTCCTTCTAGTGTATGGTTAATTGTTAAGCTTGAGACATACTCTGAACTCAGAAGATAGGTGCGGGAAACTTAAAATTTGTTTTTCTTTTTTTTTTTATTTTTATTGTTATTATTATTATTATTATACTTTAGGTTTTATGGTACATGTGCGCAATGTGCAGGTAAGTTACATATGTATACATGTGCCATGCTGGTGCTCTGCACCCACTAACTTGTCATCTAGCATTAGGTATATCTCCCAATGCTATCCCTCCCCCCTCACCCCACCCCACAACAGTCCCTGAAGTGTGATGTTCCCCTTCCTGTGTCCATGTGTTCTCATTGTTCAATTCCCACCTATGAGTGAGAATATGCGGTGTTTGGTTTTTTGTTCTTGCGATAGTTTACTGAGAATGATGATTTCCAATTTCATCCATGTCCCTACAAAGGACATGAACTCATCATTTTTTATGGCTGCATAGTATTCCATGGTGTATATGTGCCACATTTTCTTAATCCAGTCTATCATTGTTGGACATTTGGGTTGGTTCCAAGTCTTTGCTATTGTGAATAATGCCGCAATAAACATACGTGTGCATGTGTCTTTATAGCAGCATGATTTATAGTCCTTTGTGTATATACCCAGTAATGGGATGGCTGGGTCAAATGGAATTTCTAGTTCAAGATCCCTGAGGAATTGCCACACTGACTTCCACAAGGATTGAACTAGTTTACAGTCCCACCAACAGTGTAAAAGTGTTCCTATTTCTCCACATCCTCTCCAGCACCTGTTGTTTCCTGACTTTTTAATGATTGCCATTCTAACTGGTGTGAGATGGTATCTCATTGTAGTTTTGATTTGCATTTCTCTGATGGCCAGTGATGGTGAGCATTTTTTCATGTGTTTTTTGGCTGCATAAATGTCTTCTTTTGAGAAGTGTCTGTTCATGTCCTTCGCCCACTTTTTGATGGGGTTGTTTGTTTTTTTCTTGTAAATTTGTTGGAGTTCATTGTAGATTCTGGATATTAGCCCTTTGTCAGATGAGTAGGTTGTGAAAATGTTCTCCCATTTTGTAGGTTGCCTGTTCACTCTGATGGTAGTTTCTTTTGCTGTGCAGAAGCTCTTTAGTTTAATTAGATCCCATTTGTCAATTTTGGCTTTTGTTGCCATTGCTTTTGGTGTTTTAGACATGAAGTCCTTGCCCATGCCTATGTCCTGAATGGTAATGCCTAGGTTTTCTTCTAGGGTTTTTATGGTTTTAGGTCTAACATTTAAGTCTTTAATCCATCTTGAATTGATTTTTGTATAAGGTGTAAGGAAGGGATCCAGTTTCAGCTTTCTACATATGGCTAGCCAGTTTTCCCAGCACCATTTATTAAATAGGGAATCCTTTCCCCATTTCTTGTTTTTGTCAGGTTTGTCAAAGATCAGATAGTTGTAGATATGTTGTATTATTTCTGACGGCTCTGTTCTGTTCCATTGATCTATATCTCTGTTTTGATACCAGTACCATGCTGTTTTGGTTACTGTAGCCTTGTAGTATAGTTTGAAGTCAGGTAGTGTGATGCCCCCAGCTTTGTTCTTTTGGCTTAGGATTGACTTGGCGATGCGGGCTCTTTTTGGGTTCCATATGAACTTTAAAGTAGTTTTTTCCAATTCTGTGAAGAAAGTCATTGGTAGCTTGATGGGGATGGCATTGAATCTGTAAATTACCTTGGGAAGGATGGCCATTTTCATGATATTGATTCTCCCTACCCATGAGCATGGAATGTTCTTCCATTTGTTTGTATCCTCTTTTATTTCGTTGAGCAGTGGTTTATAGTTCTCCTTGAAGAGGTCCTTCACATCCCTTGTAAGTTGGATTCCTAGGTATTTTATTCTCTTTGAAGCAATTGTGAATGGGAGTTCACTCATGATTTGGCTCTCTGTCTGTTTGCAGATGACATGATTGTATATCTAGAAAACCCATTGTCTCAGCCCAAAATCTCCTTAAGCTCATAAGCAACTTCAGCAAAGTCTCAGGTTACAAAATCAATGTACAAAATTTGTTTTTCAGTTCACTTTAAGATTAATAAGAAGAGTTCAGCTCTATTTGTCAGAGAATTCTTTCTGAAAATTAGCAGGCTATCACAGCAAAATGTATGGAAGTATATTTCTATTTAGGTCATAGAGTAAAAGGTTATTCTATATAAATATAGCACATCAATATAAAGATCTTTTTTTACAAAACCTTTCATGCATGTTCCTCCCCAAAAAAGAGAGACACATATATGAGATGGAAAGTTATCTATCTCTTTACAAGGAATTTTGCCACCAATTGGTTTAATTACCCCAGAATCTTCTACCTGAGACATTCTTAAGTGAGTGGTGTGCATAGTTAATGAAGTATGAGTTGAGCCAGGCTTATGAAATGTCTTCAGGGTCACATGCTAAAATGCTTATGACAGATATTTCAAAGGCAGCATCAAGTCTGGTTGTGCCTAGGTCCATGTGCCTGCCATGAACATAACACACGATCTAGATTCTGACCAGCTGGTTATGGCCTAACTCCTGATTCCTGCTATGTAACTCAATATAGCATCCCTTAAATTTAGTAAAATTTTTCAAGTTGTGCTGTGGCTTGGTCTTTAAGCTTTAATTTACTCCTTTGCATGGTAGAGACACATGTTAAAAGCTACCGTAAATTGTGAATGAGCTATGCGCACAAATATATGTCACTTACAGCTTGTGCTTGTGGCTACTGTCTTCTCTCCACTCCTTTTATTATTGGACCTACATCCCCACTGAGTCAGGTTAAACTCTTGGGTATGATGCCTAGCTTGAGAATCTGAAACAAGTTTTCAGGAATGCTAGTAAAGAGATGCCCTGGAACACTAATTTACGATCAGCTATTATTTAAAATGTCACTGTGGAGATTAAACACTGTCTGCAAATAGCAATAGAGAGAAGATTAATCCTCAAATTCAAATGGCAGTTAAAGTTTAAAATTAGCTTTGGAAAATGGACTTCTAGTACTTTTCTTACTGTCGTGTTGGGGTCCAAAAAACATCTTCCAAAACTTTCTAATGACAGCTATAAAGTTTTTAATAAATATAAATTTCAAACCACCAGTGATACTGGCTCCCCAGCTGCATTTACAAAATACTGTTTTTCACTGCTAAGACTGTTTAGATTGAGTTTTCCAGTGATTCACAAGTGAGCCTTAGACTTTGTTGTTGATCGGAGAGAAGTGTGCATATTATAAGCCTATATGTTGATGAGTTTTCACAAACTGAACACACTCATGCAACCATCTTCTGGATCAAGAAAGAGCAAGACCAGCACCCCAGAAGCCCCACTGTGCTCCCTCCCTGTCACTATTCGTTCCTCACAACTAATTATACCCACGTTTGGTTTTACCAAACCAAACTTAGCATTTTGTTCATGAGATTCAATACATCACTCATTTCACTGCTGTGTCGTGTTCCACTGTGTGATTATATCAACCTTTATGTATCCATTCTACTGTTGATGGGCATGTGGGTGATTTCCATTTAGAAGCTATTAAGAATATATCTTTTGGTAGAATCTTAGACTTTTAATAAAACTTGGGCAGGGAAAGGGAAGCCATTTGGTCTCTTAAGGTTTAGAGTAAATTATAGGCTTTCTTATACTTGATGCTTTGGAACAGTATTACTGGCTTCATTGCTGAAACAGTAATGTATAAGTATTACTTGATAGTCTATTTAATTATTTGATATGAACACAAGCTCCCTACTTCCAGGTTGCCCCATGTTTTTCTGCCTGATGGCTGGAACGTGCTGCCATATTACCCTCCTTCTCCTTCAAGCCCCTTCTTAGGGACCGTCTCCTCCATCCTTTATGAAGCTTTAACTGATCCTCCACAAAACAACCTTTCTCTTTTCTGAAATGCCAAACCATTTTGTATATCTCCCTTCTCTTATGTTGTTTTTAATATTATATCCTAACAGCCACCATTTCCTTTGTAATAGTGCTTTTTTAAAAAGTTACACTGGGAACAATTTTTTTTAAATACAGAGGGAGAGATTGTTCGATAGTTCTTGTATTAAACTATCGAACTCCTGGGCCATGACTATCAGGCACTGTCACAACGCAAGCCTGACACTGACAAGAGAGTCTCACAGATTTTGTAGGCTCCAGAACAAAAGTAACATCCCCGTTTTCTCCCAATTCTATCCCCCTTCAACCCATGAAGAACAGAATGAGATTCTTGGTCTGATCTTATCCTGTGGCCATGTCTCATTTTTCTCCACACCTGTGTCACCCAGTGTTTAGCAGAACTGGTTCCTATCTGAGGCTCACAAATTTCTGTCATCAGATATTTGATTGATTAAACTATTCTGTCCTAGCAGCTTAAGGAATAGATTGGGCGAAGGACATCAAGTTGAAAGGTTCTGTTTGTTGTGTTTTATGTTTTTGCTGGAGTTATCAGTTTTCCTTTTAATCATTATCAAGGACCTGTGTGATCATTAATACTATACCTCAACATATACTACCCTATTTTAGAGTTCCTTCTTTATAGCTCTCAATTGCCCTGATAGAGGTAAGGTTTATGAAAGCAAGGCCATATCTTAATTGTCTTTGTAACTTCACTGGCGTAGGCTCCCAATAATGTCTGGAGAAAGATCAGTGAAAATGAATGGATTGAATGGCTTGGAGAGCGAAGGACTGGCCTGCGAATCTGAGCACAGCTGAATTGTACATAGCCTTCAGCCCATTGCCTCGTTCCAAGGACAAATCTGATTGATAATGTCTCCCCTCTTTCCTACAAGGATATTTTGAGATGAAATTGAATTATACATAACATTTTGAGCCTTTCAGAGATAGTATTACATAAGCCACTTTGCCTCTCAGCAGTCGTGTAATTTAGTTAGATGACATCTTGTGCTGGAGTCCACTTTAATGCAAAGACTTTATTGCAAAGCTTCTTAAAAATAACAAATAAATGATTTAGCCTTTCTGGTGATTTTGAAATGATTTAAGAGATTGCAAATCAAAAACATTTCGGAGGACTAAGTTAATTACCTGACTCCACCACCAGTTGCTCTATTAGTGATGCTGGAGAAAGTTGCTTTCTTCTCTCTGCTGGATTTTGGCTGCCCCTTCCAGGGTGTTGTCAGAATACATTTTACTGTTGTATGAAATAAAGTCATGGAAATGCGGCGTTTTAAGCAAATATAGCATCAGCAGTGCCTGGCACATAATAGGGTCTCAGTAAGTTTCTACAGAATAAATTAATGAATCAATCTATTTCCATTACTGCAGTGGAATATAGGGAATATCCCAGCCACCAATTCCTTCAGCCTCAGCTTCAATACTGCCTGCCAGTGGTGGGAGTCCCTCTGAAGGCCACTAACTCCATTTGTCAACAAATTTAATTACTTTCAAATGCCACCTTAGACTTCTGTGAGGTTTTCTCTAATTCCACTGGGCGGTTAGTCACATCTGTGCTGCATTCCTCAGGCGTCTTACTCATACCTCTGTTGTCGTATTTCTCACAGTACATTAGAATTCCAGTTATATAATACCTCTCAGGTCTCCCTTTGTAGACTGTGAACTCCATGAGGACAGAAGTATGTCTTGTTTTCTTTGTGCTCCCAGTTCCTAGCGTATTACAGAATGGATGAAAGACTGGAAGAAGGGGGACAGAGAAAATGAGAGGAAAAAATAATAAGAACAGGGACTATATGTATTGACTGCCAACTCAGCGGTCTCTTAAGAGGGCTGTGCTCATCCCTGAAAGTGTGTACCAAAGACAACCCATTCAGATTCAGGAAGAAAAATTGAAAACAAGTTTTTTTTTTAATCCTAAGCATTTTAATTCCAATTTTTTGTGTATGTTTTGTACTCTACATACTATTTTAAAATGTTTGTGCATATATTTAGTTCATAAATAAACATATATTACAAAGTACACATTCCAACATTTTCCATTAAAGGTACAAATCACACATTTGGAGACCCCCTAGTATATTTGTTTGTCAGGTGCCTCTACTAAGCATTCAATGTAATATTATTTCATTTAGTTCACCAAAAATCCTGTGAGGTATGTACTGTGGTCCCCAAGACGAAGAAGTTGATTCATAGAGAGGTTAGGTAATTTTCCTAGTCATTAAAGCTGGTAAGTGGTGGAAGGAATGCCCAGGCTTAGATTTGTCTGGCTTAACCCCTGCCACATCCTCTCTTATTCTTCTCTCCTAGAACCTGGGGTTGTTCTTCAGGCACAGTACAACCTTGTGGATTAAATAAGTAAATTGAATAAATGACTTAATCATACGAAGTACATATTAAAGCTTTCTTCTTAAGAAAAATTATGAAAATTAAAATAAAATGTGTTTTTCATTGTAAAAGTGTGTATTGGCAATGAGGAGCCAGCTAACATACCTATGTGACACATTAGAACGCTTAATCCCACTTCTTGACCGAAAAACTGAAGAACAGCAAGTCACTTGTTCACTGCTGCAGCTAAAGTCAAGCAGCTGGTATTCTCATGTTCACATCTGATTACCAAACTGCTTTTTTTTAATTGAAATATAATTTGTATGCCATAAAATTCACTCTTTTAAAAAAGTAAGGAATTCAGGAGTTCTTAGTATATTCACAAGATTCTGTAACCATCATTTTGACCTAATTTCAGAACATTTTAATCACTCCAAAAAGAAAACATATACCCGCTAGTAGTCACTTCCCATTTCCGTTTCCTCCAGCCCCACCATCCACTAATCTATTTTCTGTCTCTGTGAATTTGCCTATTCTGGACATTTCGTATAAAGTATATGACACAATATGTGGCTTTTTGTGCCTGGCTTCTTTCAGATAGCATAATATTTTCAAAGTTCATCCAGCCCTTCACTACTCTTTAGGCTGAATAATATTCCATTATGTGGATAAACAAAAATCCATCCATCAGTTGATAGACATTTGGTTGTTTTCACTTTTTGGCTATTATGGATAATGTTTCTTTGAACATTTGTGTGCAAGTTTTGTGTGAACATATGTTTTCAGTTTTCTTGGTATATGCTTAGGGGTGAATTGCTGGGTCACATGGTAACTCAGATGTTTAACATTTTGAGGAACTGCCAAACTGTTTTCCAAAGTGGCTGCACCATTTTACTTTTCTGCCAACACTGTATGAGGGTTTCAGTTTCTCCACATCCTTGCCAATACTTGTTATTGTCTCTTTTTTATTGTAACCATCCTAATGGGTGTGAAAGTATCTCATTGTGGTTTTGATTTGTATTTCTCTAATGACAAGGATGTTGAACATCTTTGTATGTGTTTATTGTCCCCTCAACTATTTCTTTTGAATTTAAATTATTTGTTTCCTTTTTTATTTTTGCATTTTTCATTGGGATATAAATTTTATTCTTCTTCTTATGATACCTATTTTGGCCCAAGAACTCTGAAAGCATATTAAATGCTCATGAAATATCTTATTAAAGATTGCCTGGCCTCTCACAGTGCCAAGCTGCTTGTGCCATGAACTCTAGATTTAACTGAGTTTCCACTGGCAACTTTTTAGGAAGTCTCCACATCACATTATCAGATAACAAGCTTTTATAAACCCCAAATTATGATGATAATGTTTATTATAAAGCATTTAATGTCATAGGAACTCCAAGAATTTTTTTCAAAATTATATATTTTTAAATTTTTTACATTCCTATGAGGCAGAAAAGAAGCCAGAGAGTCCTCCAAGAAAGTGTATGTAGAGATATAAATATCTAAAAAATTCTAAGGTGTCTTGGAAAAAAAATCCTTGTTAGCACAACCAGTGTTTCCAGATGTACAAGAAAATTTTCTAATTGCTTTTAAGTTATATGGCAGTTCTGCGTGTAAATCCCACTGCTCATATGTGATTCTAATATTTTAGTGATGTTGAAATTAATGTTTGTTATCAAATCTAGTTTAGGCCAGAGAGAAAGGAAGGGAAAATTTTGAAAATTCTATATGCCAATTTCCACCTATACCATGAAATAATATTTATACTAGCATCTAAAGATCTGTAGTAGTATTCTTTTTCAAAAAGTACCTGACAGATGACATATACAGTAAATCCACCTTGGTTGGAGCTATGAGATCTTCCAGGCTTTCAGAACTTACAAGTTCCCATCTTACATTCTAATTTTATTTGATGGCGTTTACCAGTACTAGTCATTCTCAATCTTACTGCAAAGGCAGTAAGAATAAATTTGGTCATTATGTTTACAATGATGAAATTCATCAATTCACTCATAAACTGTGCTTTTTTAAATGGCAAATTTAAAAAAAAAACAAACTACTGTGAGTTTTTGTTTATTTACTCAATCTACAAAAACTGGTTGGGCACCTACTAGGCACCAGACCTAGGAAAGGCAGTGAGAGCAAAACAGTCATGGTGCTTGCCCTTGTAGAGCTCACAGCAAACCTGCCAACTCCAGAAACAATTCCATCACTGCAACTGTGATCAATGCTAAAAGTGAAAATTTTAAGATTCTGAGAGGGCATCATAAAGGAGCTGACCCAGTTTATGGTTGTCAGGAAAGGCTTCCCTGAGGAAGTCATCATAATTGAGGACCTGAAGGAAGCCTAAGCATTACCCAGAACACGAGGCAGAGGGGACTTGCATGTGCACAGGACTAAGGCAGACAGGACTCTGATGCTTTTGAGGACCTTAATGAAGGACAAAGTGGCTGGCATGTGAGGAGCAAACAGACAGGAGGTGGTATAATGGATGGGGCAGGTAGCACATGGAGGCATGTTAGGGATTTGCGCCTCTGTCAATTGGGGGAGCTGCTGCAGGGGTTAAGGCTGTGGCATTTGTTAGTAGCCATAGAAGTAGGCCAAATGACCCTTTGTTATTTTCCTCTCTCTTGCTCAGGAATATGACTGGCGAAACTATCAGCCGAGCCAGATGAGTGAATCCGAGTTACAGATGCTAGCAAGCCTACGGCGGCAACAAAATGAAGACCTGGAGGACGCTGGGACCTCCCATGGCCTGAGTGCCTCCCAGGTGGACAACTGTAATGTCAGCATAAGTACCAGCAGTGACGACACAACCACCTGGAACTCCTGCCTGCCACCCGTGAGTCCCTGGCTTTGCGGCTTCCTCTCATTGCTTAACAAGGAGCAAGCTTTTTTCTAACAAATCCCAGCTTTGCCTGGAAAAGCCAGGACCAAAATGAGAACACTCCCTATGGGAAATAATCAGAGTCCATTCTGAAATAGTGTTTTAGAACGAACAGAAATTAGAAGATGACAGTCTTTTCTTAAATTGTCTTATTTACATTCAGAAAAGGTATATATGATGATAAATCACACATTGAAGGAACAAAAAGAACAATTTTACTGTAGACACTGGGTGTCCCATTGTATCCCCTGTTCCTAGTACAAGCCCTGTGGCACATACAAGAGGCTCAATATTTGTTAAATAAGTATTTATGAAATGAATGAACACAGAGGAAAAGACTGTAGATACACAAGTATTGCTTGGATATGAAGACAGAAAAGAACCTTCTGTAGAAGTCACCAGATGTTCACTGATTGCTCCCTGTGTCTGACGGGCTACGATAGGCACTGTGGATGCTTCAGAAGCTTATATTCCCATATGTTTCCATAGTTAAAGCACTTCAGTATGGCCCATTGCCCTCACTATGGCCCAGCAGAGGAGTTGGAACAGGTCTTAGTCTTCCTGTTTTTCAGGTGAAGAAACTAAAGCCTGGGTCCAAGCTTCCACACCTGGTCAGTGGTGGAGCCCAGAGCAGAGCCCAGTTTTTAAACTCAGTCCATTCTCTACAATACTGTCCTCAAGGACCTTACAACTTAATTGGAAATACAGAGCATAAACATCAGTAGAACAGTTCAGTACAGCACAAGAAATGTCATAAGGCAGAATAATAAAATCATTGATATAATAATGATAATTAGGGCTACCATTTCTTTAAGTACCTAGAGCCATTTTAAGACTTCCACAGTCCTGAGAAACATTTACTTATAAGGCTACATTCAATATCATAGCAAACAGACTAAAATATACTTTCATCCAAAAGTAAATATGTTTCTGCTATACAATTTTTAAAGAAAATATAAAATAACTTTTACTCATTTATATGTAACTGTATAAAGATTGAGTTGAAGTATAGTTGACAGTGGATAAGTTAGGTTTTAAGTATTTAATTAAATACATAAGAATTTTGTGATTTGCTTTTCATATTTTAAAGCCAGTTTTTTCCAGGTATCCAACATCTTTGTAGATCTTGGAAATCTCAGAGGCCCTGGCACCTAATGCCTTACATGTTATCTAGTTTACTCCTTACGGCTACTCTGTGTGGTAAGCACTGTTGCAGAGCTCTTAAGTAATGGAGGCTCTTGAGTAAAGTGAATCAGACCTAACTTGGTCTGACTCCTAAGTCTGGGCTCCTGACCACCATTATGTGGTGACTCAGTTGTCAAATGAGTGTTATCCAATGGATATCTGGATATCCCATGGAAGGTGAGATTTCTGTGCTCTGGGGAGAACTTACACAAGTCTTCATGGAGAAGAATTCCAGTTGGTTTGATGGGGGGATTAGTGCTCTTTATCCCTACCTTGCCTACCTTCAGGTTTCTCTTGCCTCAGTTGTGCTTTCATTAAACACAACTATCAAGTATACATAACACCTCTGGCAGCCTTGGTGCCAAAAAGTATCCACCCACCCAGAAAAATATCTGACTTCTGGTTACTCTGGTTAGAGTATTCTTGTAGCCAAGCTAAGATCATAAGAGTCAGTTGCAGATTTTTACCAGTACAATTTGCAATAGAATTGAAACATTGCCTTTCTTATAAAATACTCTGCAGCAGTCATTTAAACTGCAAGTAAGAAAGAGAACAGTGGCCTCCTGATCGAGCTCATTCTGTCATGAATTAACTTGGAGACCAACATTACAAAGGGCAAGCTGAGGAATGATTATTTATGGACTGAAAAGGCTGAACTCTTGGTTGCCCTGGATACAGTGTTCTCATCACTGTCCTGTTCTGGCAAGGACTGAAATCTCCTGCATGACATCTATTCCACTCTAAAAGTATACAGCCAAAAATAAGGCCTTTGGTAATGAACTTAATAACCCCTCTATTTGACCAAATGAGAAACTGAAAATGGTCTGATATTTTTTAGACAGAGAAAATATTGAAAAGCCTACCTTTGGTATTCATAAGATATGTTTATTATTGCATCAGAGTCAGTCTATCTAACACTGGAACTACCACCAAATGGAAAATTGTATTCCTTAATGAACTCTGTGTCTTGCTGCTTGTATAGAGTTTAGATAGAGCAATTTTGCAAGCATCATTGTGGTCTTTTTGAGAGCTCATGCCTTTCTCTTTAAAAGTTGCACAGGGACAGTGAAAAAGAAGAAATAAAAGAATTCATAACTTTATTCATCACGATAATATCCCTTTTTTTTTTTTTTTTTTTTGAGACTGAATCTCACCCTGTTACCCAGGCTGGAGTGCAGTGGCTCAATCTTGGCTCACTGCAACCTCTGCCTCCCAAGTAGCTGGGATTACAGGCGCCCACCACCATGCCCAGCTAATTTTTTGTATTTTTAGTAGAGACGGGGTTTCACCATGATGGCCAGGCTGGTCTCAAACTCCTGACCTCAAATGATCCACCCACCTTGGCCTCCCAAAGTGCTGGGATTACGGGTGAGCCACCATGCCCGGCCTATCCCACTCTTCTTTTATCTCAGTGAATAATGTCAACATCCATATTGATCCTTTAGCCAGAAATTTGGAAGGCATCTTCATTTCTCCCGCTTCTTTATCCCACATCCAGCTGGTCTCCAAATCCTAAGAATCCTCTCTCCTTTTTATCTCTTAACCCACCCTTCCTAATACAACAGCCTTGGCACTTTTCCTTTTTTCTTTTTTCCCCTTAATCCCATGACAGATTATGCACTTTATTTTTTTTCAGTATTTATTTTAGATTGAGGGGGTACATGTGCACATTTGTCACCAGGGTACATTACATGATACTGAAGTTTGGGGTACAAATGATTCATTCATGCAGGTATTGAGCATAGTACCCAATAATTACTTTTTCAATCCTTGTCCCCTTCCTCCCTCTCTCCTTTAGCAGTCCCCAGTTTCTATTGTTGACATCTTTATTTCCATGAGTACCTGACGTTTAGCTCCTGCTTATAAGTGAGAACATGCAGTATTTGGTTTTTTGTTCCTGCATTAATTTGCTTAGGATAATGGCTTCCAGCTGCATCCATGTTGCTGCAAAGGACATCATTTCGCTCTTTTTTATGGTTTATGCACTTTATTTTTCATCTGCATTCCTTTAATAGTCCCCTAACATCTCTGTGCCTCTAGTCAAAGCACTGTAACCTGGTGGTTAGGAGCATCAGCTCTGATGTCAAATTTCCACGGTTCAGAACCAAGCTGTGACCCTTATAAAATGCTTGGCGCTGTATCTGAGACATAAGTACTTAATAAATGAAGTTTAGCTGTCATTATTATTATCATTATTATTCACATTAGTGATCTTCCTAAAGCTCAAATCTGATCTGATCTGATCTCTTCATTAGGTAAAGCCTTTCAGTGGCTCCCCATCACCTCTTTACTTTGGCATACAGGAGCCCCCATGATCTGAGACTTGCCCTCTCTCCAGCCTCATCTCTCACTGCACCCCACCTTTCACTCCATTCTGTAGTCCCTAGATGCACTCTGCACATTATCCCTGTACTGTGGACCTGATTGTCCTCAAGACTTAGCTCCAATGTCACTGTAGCCCTTCTCCAGGCCTCATTGTGAAGGACACAGACACACCTTCTCTGCCACAAGAGTCAGGAGTATCCCACTGATAACTCTCACCACAAGCTTGCTTGTCTGTCTCACATTCACTCATTCCACACATATGTTTTTGAGTGGCACACATGTGCTGTGAACTAGGCTGGCTACTGAGGATACAGATAAAGCCTTATCCAAGCTTGAGGTGTTCACAGTTTTGGTGGGGAAGCCCAGGTAAATGGCTCACTGTAACTCAGGATGGCAAGTGATAGAATAACGAGTTATGGGAACACATGAGAGGGAGCGATTCCACCTGTGGGTTCCAGGGATGCTTTCACAGAGAAGACAACAGTTAAGCCAAAGTTCAAGAATGAGTTCAAGTTCACCATGCAGACAAGAGGGGAATGGAATTCCAAGTTCCAAAAGGAAGCCAAATTAAGTCTGTGGTGGGGGGGACAGTGGGGAGTCTCTCCTTTAGCAAGATAACCTCCTCTTAGTGCCTTTCTTTCTCTGTCAGCTTGCATAGCACTTGAAATGAGTTTTGCTTGTCTCGCTACCCACCCCCGACCCAACATACACACAAGGGAGCCACTCTGTTCCTGCCACACTGTCGACTTGGCTGTCACTTGGTGAGCCATGCCCTGTGTTCAGATCAGGCCGTGCTCATCTCTTCTCTGTCTGGCAGCTCCTTCTCTACTTAGAAAATGGCTTTTTAATTTCTGTTTTGGTTTTTTGGTTTTTGGCTAATTTTTTATTAAAGACTTATAATTGTTTTGAGCCGTTTTGGGTTCACAGCAAAATTGAGACGAACCCTATTATCAGTGTCCCCCACCAGAGTGGTAGTTTGTTACAATTAATGAACCTCCATTGAGACATCATTGTCACATTATCAGGGTTCACCCTTGGTGTTGTGCATTTTATGGATTTGGACAAAGGTATAGTGACATGTATCCACCATTATAGTATCATACAAAGTAGTTTCACTGCCCCTAAAATTCTCTGTACTCTGTTTATCCCTCCTTTTGCTTATTTCTGAAGGCCCAACTCACTTGTCACTGCTTCTGGAAACTCTCCCCAACCCTCATCCCACCCTGAACAGAATTATTCACTTCCCTCTCTGGGTCCCTGTTATCTTCAGGCTCAATTACAGCACTTATGACATCAGCTAAACACTGTTACCACTATCCCCAGGCCTGGTCGTGAATTCCTTGAAGGCAGAACCCTGCCTGTGTTCTTTCATACCTTCTGTGTTGGAGCACAAAGGCTAGCACAAGACATCACAGCTAGTTGTCAGTCATTACTTGAATGAATCAATCAATAATATTTTTTTATTTTTTTTAATTTTTTTCTTTATTATTATTATTATTATTATTATTATTATACTTTAGGTTTTATGGTACATGTGCGCAATGTGCAGGTAAGTCACATATGTATACATGTGCCATGCCGGTGCGCTGCACCCACCAACTCGTCATCCAGCACTAGGTATATCTCCCAATGCTATCCCTCCCCCCTCCCCCCACCCCACAACAGTCCCCGAAGTGTGATGTTCCCCTTCCTGTGTCCATGTGTTCTCATTGTTCAATTCCCACCTATGAGTGAGAATATGCGGTGTTTGGTTTTTTGTTCTTGCGATAGTTTACTGAGAATGATGATTTCCAATTTCATCCATGTCCCTACAAAGGACATGAACTCATCATTTTTTATGGCTGCATAGTATTCCATGGTGTATATGTGCCACATTTTCTTAATCCAGTCTATCATTGTTGGACATTTGGGTTGGTTCCAAGTCTTTGCTATTGTGAATAATGCGGCAATAAACATACGTGTGCATGTGTCTTTATAGCAGCATGATTTATAGTCCTTTGGGTATATACCCAGTAATGGGATGGCTGGGTCGAATGGAATTTCTAGTTCTAGATCCCTGAGGAATCGCCACACTGACTTCCACAAGGGTTGAACTAGTTTACAGTCCCACCAACAGTGTAAAAGTATTCCTATTTCTCCACATCCTCTCCAGCACCTGTTGTTTCCTGACTTTTTAATGATTGCCATTCTAACTGGTGTGAGATGGTATCTCATTGTGGTTTTGATTTGCATTTCTCTGATGGCCAGTGATGGTGAGCATTTTTTCGTGTGTTTTTTGGCTGCATAAATGTCTTCTTTTGAGAAGTGTCTGTTCATGTCCTTTGCCCACTTTTTGATGGGGTTGTTTGTTTTTTTCTTGTAAATTTGTTGGAGTTCATTGTAGATTCTGGATATTAGCCCTTTGTCAGATGAGTAGGTTGCGAAAATTTTCTCCCATTTTGTAGGTTGCCTGTTCACTCTGATGGTAGTTTCCTTTGCTGTGCAGAAGCTCTTTAGTTTAATTAGATCCCATTTGTCAATTTTGGCTTTTGTTGCCATTGCTTTTGGTGTTTTAGACATGAAGTCCTTGCCCATGCCTATGTCCTGAATGGTAATGCCTAGGTTTTCTTCTAGGGTTTTTATGGTTTTAGGTCTAACATGTAAGTCTTTAATCGATCTTGAATTGATTTTTGTATAAGGTGTAAGGAAGGGATCCAGTTTCAGCTTTCTACATATGGCTAGCCAGTTTTCCCAGCACCATTTATTAAATAGGGAATCCTTTCCCCATTTCTTGTTTTTGTCAGGTTTGTCAAAGATCAGATACTTGTAGATATGTGGCATTATTTCTGAGGGCTCTGTTCTGTTCCATTGATCTATATCTCTGTTTTGATACCAGTGCCATGCTGTTTTGGTTACTGTAGCCTTATAGTATAGTTTGAAGTCCAAAATCTCCTTAAGCTGATAAGCAACTTCAGCAAAGTCTCAGGATACAAAATCAATGTGCAAAAATCGCAAGCATTCTTATACATCAATAACAGACAAACAGAGAGCCAAATCATGAGTGAACTCCCATTCACAACTGCTTCAAAGAGAATAAAATACCTAGGAATCCAACTTACAAGGGATGTGAAAGACCTCTTCAAGGAGAACTGCAAACCACTGCTCAAGGAAATAAAAGAGGATACAAACAAATGGAAGAACATTCCATGCTCATGGGTAGGAAGAATCAATATCGTGAAAATGGCCATCCTTCCCAAGGTAATTTACAGATTCAATGCCATCCCCATCAAGCTACCAATGACTTTCTTCACAGAATTGGAAAAAACTACTTTAAAGTTCATATGGAACCAAAAAAGAGCCCGCATCGCCAAGTCAATCCTAAGCCAAAAGAACAAAGCTGGAGGAATCAATAATATTTTTAAAAATTCCTTTTTTACGGATGAGTTTAGGTCCTTTGCAGGGACGTGGATGAAGCCGGAAACCATCATTCTCAGCAAACTAATACAGGAACAGAAAACCAAACACTGCATATTCTCACTCATAAGTGAGAGTCGAACAGTGAGAACACATGGACACAGGGAGGGGAACATCACACAGCAGGGCCCGTCGGAGTGTTGGGGGGCTAGGGGAGGCATAGATAGCATTAGGAGAAATACCTAATGTAAATGACAGGTTGATGGGTGCAGCAAACCACCATGGCACATGTGTACCTATGTAACAAACCTGCACATTCTGCACATGTTTCCCAAAACTTAAAGTATAATTTTTAAAAATTCATTTTTTACTCTAAAATAATTTTCATCAAGATTCCAAAATAAACATCAGCTTTGCTTTGCTTAAATAAATCCTGAGTGATGCATGTAATATTTTCAATTCAAGATTTGATAAATGGATATTAAATATACACCCAAAGGAAAATCTCCTTCAGAGCAGGGCCTGATTGCGAATAGGAAGAAAAAGAGATGTAGTCCGGTCCCATTCAGTTTAGCATTTTTACCTGACGACTTCACACACATTGCGGTCTGAAGCCAGAAAGCCTACGCAGAGTAAAATGAAGAGTCTTTAGCAAAATCCTTTGTGTTTACCACAAACTTTGATTCCTCAGCATCTGTACAGTTCAGAGTAATATGTACTGTTTAAAAGGTGTTTAGATATAATAAATTAGTCATTTAAAAGTGTAATTAAATGTAACCACATTCCTCATAGCAAATTGGCTTTTGTAGGCATCTCTTGCTAAATAAATCAAGCCTACTGAGAAATCCATTGGCCTTTGACAGACAAATTTTTCGAAGTTTCTAACTTAGAACCAAATTCAATTAAAACAATACTTTACAACTTCTGTGGAAACCAGGCTACAAGCAATCAATTTTGGAGAGTTTCTGTTAGGAGTAGCCCTCGTGCGATTTATTCAAAAACTGGGCTCTCGGCAGCCTTTGGAAGGGCACTAGGAGTTAGTTATAATGAATTTTAAGTGAATTTTATCTTGGTGAGGGATTTTGATTGACAATAGCATAAAGCCATGTCGTGTGTGTGTGTATGTGTGTGTGTGTGTGTGTTTATGTGTGTGTGTTTTCTTTTTTTAAGGAATAGGAATACCTGTCAATGGACACTGCTTCATGGGATGCCCAAACAAATATAAACTCTAGATCAGTCAACCTGGGCTCAAATCCCAGCTCTGCCATTTATGGACATGATCATCTTTGAAATGGGAATAATAAAAGAACCTTCCTAATATTGGCATTATGCAAATCGAATGAGTACATGAAATGCATGTGCCTGGTGCTTAGCAGAGTAAGCTCACACTGACTGTCAACTGCTGTTTCCCCAAAGTTATTCTCCTCAAAGGGCCACCTGAGTGATCAGAACAGAATTTCTAGGACATTTTCCCTTTTTGTGACAACTGAGACCTGAAAGAGTAAGCAGAGATTCTGTAGTGTTTGTTTTGATGTGAGTTTAACCATCAGCATACAGACTGACTCCCTCAGATCCTTACAAATAAACTCCTTCATTATTTCATTATTTCAATATTTCATTTCACTGTCTCTCCTCAAATGTAGATTCAAGAAAAGTGGGTTTATTGTGCAGCTACCCTGTGAGCAGATGCCCCAAAGCTGCCATTCCTTCAGGTTAATACTTAACATAACCTGAACGGGGGCATGGTGGCACAGGTCTGTATTCCCAGCTAATTGGGAGGCTAAGGCAGGAGGATTTTAGCCCAGGAATTCAAGGCCAGTGTGGGTAACATAATGAGACCCCATCTCTTTTTTTTTTTTTTGATGTCTGGAATTTATTCAATTATTTTTCTTGTTGATGAATGTTGAGGTTATTTTTTGCCACTGCATAAAATACCTCAATATGCACTTCTCCAAGGAGGGATTTGAGATCAAAGAACATACTATTTTTATTAAGCATGGCCAAATTATATTCCAAGGATTATGTAGCCCAAGCAACATAGAGGCATATCTGTTTCCTTATATTCCTGCCAATCCTGGGTGATGCTAATATTTTTAGTTTTTTAGTTTGTTTGTTTTTTTCCCCCTGGCTGTGTGATCAGTAAAAACAATACATCTTTATTTTGATTTGCATGTTTCCTGACTGCAGGTGAGATTTTGAATTTTTCTGCATGTTTTTGGGATGTTTGCATTTCCTGTTTCATGATTTGTATATGAATTTCCTCTCCTGTCTATTTTTTCTGTTGGGTTGTTTGTCCTTGATCATTTTTGGTGGAGGGTATGGTATATGTGTATGTGGAAGGATGTTTATAATATAATAAATAATTTTAACCCTTTTTCTGACATGAAAAAATGCTCACCATCACTGGCCATCAGAGAAATGCAAATCAAAACCACAATGAGATACCATCTCACACCAGTTAGAATGGCGATCATTAAAAAGTCAGGAAACAACAGGTGCTGGAGAGGATGTGGAGAAATAGGAACACTTTTACACTGTTGGTGGGACTGTAAACTAGTTCAACCCTTGTGGAAGTCAGTGTGGCGATTCCTCAGGGATCTTGAACTAGAAATTCCATTTGACCCAGCCATCCCATTACTGGGTATATACCCAAAGGACTATAAATCATGCTGCTATAAAGACACATGCACACGTATGTTTATTGCGGCACTATTCACAATAGCAAGGACTTGGAACCAACCCAAATGTCCAACAATGATAGACTGGATTAAGAAAATGTGGCACATATACACCATGGAATACTATGCAGCCATAAAAAATGATGAGTTCATGTCCTTTGTAGGGACATGGATGAAATTGGAAATCATCATTCTCAGTAAACTATCGCAAGAACAAAAAACCAAACACCGCATATTCTCACTCATAGGTGGGAATTGAACAATGAGAACACATGGACACAGGAAGGGGATCATCACACTCTGGGGACTGTTGTGGGGTGGGGGGAGGGGGAAGGGATGGCATTGCGAGATATACCTACTGCTAGATGACGAGTTAGTGGGTGCAGCACACCAGCATGGCACGTGTATACATATGTAACTAACCTGCACATTGCGCACATGTACCCTAAAACCTAAAGTATAATAATAATAAATTTTAAAAAAAAAAGTAAACACTTCTATAAGGTAAAAGATCCCATAGCAAATTCAAAAGGTGAATGAATATAGACAAGGAGAAAGTATTTGAACCTATGTGAGACCCCATCTCTTAAAAAAAAAAAAAAGAATTCCCATACCTAATATCAAGCACATAAGTATCTTTAGCTTACAAAAAAAAAAAAAAGAAAGAAAGAAAAGAAAAGCTCATTGCATGCATCCATCAACATGGCATGTTGCAGAGCATAATATTTGGAGAATAACAAGGCAAAATACACTTAATAAAATTGCAAGCATGTGGTGAGGTTCTCAGACAAGTTATTTATGGTCTTGATTAACCTTGCAACATTATTGCCATTTTCATAGGTTTTACATAACAACATAAAAATATTATCTTTACCTTTTAACATGGCAGGATTATCTTATCTCCTGTTCTTTTATTTAGCCTTCATTTCGCTCCCTAACCCCAAAATCTCTAGCAGCTTGATCATGGAAAAGCAAAGCTTCTTGTGCTCCGTGGTAGTTAATTTTATATGAATACTGTTTTCTTGGCACTAGCACATAGCAACAGCGCCACCAAAAGGCCGAGGTCCTGAGTTTCTGGGATCTGTTCGATTTCTTTGCTTGACAGCTTATCAGCGTTTTTGCATGATATTCCTGGTTGCTGTGTATTCAAAATATAATATATTGGCATTTCAGGCTCCTTATAATTAATAGGTTTTAATTTGTTCTGATCTACAGATTCATTAACTTCTCAGCTCTCTTTGAGTAGAATGAGTTTTCTTTTAATCCTCCTGAACTAAAAAGGTATGTAGTTGATTGTGCTAAGCTGCAGATAAATCATATGAGCAGATGTTCTTATACAACTATAGAAATGATATAGGAAAACTGATATTAGAGTCAGTGTAATATCTGTACTGTCACGAGGAAATATTGAAATGTGCAAATTGTTCTGTGTTTAGTGACTATGAAAGTCACCCCAGGAAATAAACTTTTCTTATTCTCAGAGTATTGTCTATTATATTCTATGATTGTCCCAAATTTAGTAACGTGGCAAAACTTATTTTTTAAATTGTAAATACATAGTGACATGTCATGAGAATAAAAACAATGAATTTAATTTATGGTAAGGAGATAGTCATATATATTTCAAATAAATGTATTTCTTCAGGGTCACTTTTTTTTCCTGCCACAAACAGAACTGATTTTGTCATATTTGTTATTCAAAAACTTAAATAGTCACCACTCTAGATGCACTCTCGAGCTGGAATAAACACTACAGGCTAGTGGTTAAGAGGGTAAACTGTGGACTCGGACTGCCTGGGTTCACATTCTAGCTCCACTCTTTCCTGGCAGGCACGATCCTGGGTTAATACCCAGTGTCAATTTCTTCTTCTGTTGAATGTAGTTGTTCATCCTATTTATTTCATAGAATTGCTCTGAGGATCAAATAAGATCATATCTACCAAGAATTAGCATAAGTACTGAATAAATGTCAGTCACCGCTATTATGATGATGGTCGTAGTTCACTGTAGATACTGGTTGCCATCCCTTTGCATCTACTTACGATGTTCTCTAGGTATGGCTGAATGCCAAAATCAAAACAATTTCTACATTATTTCATTGGTGCTTTCACAGGATACTACCTACCTAGAAATAGGTTTACTGCTACATATGTTTATAAACATATTGTAGGGGAGGAAAAATATCTTTTTCTCACCCATCCTGGATTCATCGCCAAGGCCTTTGTTGCAACAAAAGACAGATTAGCAAAAGAAAAACATAAAAATTTATTTCATATAAGTTTTCCATGATACAGGAGTCTTTATAAGGAAATGAAGAACTGAACAAACAGTGAAACTTGAATACTTTTACTCTAGGTTTGATGAAGAGGGGAAAGTGGTGGAGAAATATGATTGGGCAAAGGAAATATGAGCTAATGGAAATAAACGAAGAAAATCAGCAAGGCCTTTGTTCAGATTCTTCTCTGTGTCCCTGTGTCTTCAGAGATAAGGATGCTCCTTTCTTCAGGGGATAGGGAGGGCATCTCTCAAATGAGCATCTTATGACCTGCTCCAGGGGGTGGTCAGAAAATCCTAGCTATGTTTTATGACCAGCTGCAGGGGAGAACAGGAGAAGGTGAGAGTGACCTTCCTGCTACTGCAAATACCATGTCCTGAACTCCATCAATATCCATTTGTAGGTGAGGATGTCTGGCTTCAGACAGCTAGTTGTTCACCTTTCTATGTATTCGTGTCAGCAGTTTTTATTGGAAAAGTTTCCATTGGTTACTTTTTTGTTTTCTAACACTTAAAAATCACTATGAGCAAAGATGGAAAGGGATCAGTCTGTATAGTCTAAAACGAGGAGGGGCTGAGTCACAAACAAGACAGGATTCTGTAACCACTTCTATTTTCCAAGGGATGGAGTACGTCATTTGGAATAGAGGTTTGGGGATGGGAATAAGTAGAATTAATAGTATAAAATTAAGAAATGGAAATTCACCTGAATATCAGGACTGTGATGCTTAGAGAGTTATGGAAATGCCTCTAAAAATAAATAGGCAGAGGGTCCATTCACTGGAGGCCTGAGTACAGCTGAAATACTAGACGAATACCAATGAATTTGTTATTGGGAGTATTTCTATACCAGTGTGAGTTCGTCCAGAGAACCTGTTAGGCCCTTTGCTTGCTAATTTCTTTTTTGCTGTGAAATAATAAAGCCTAAATCATAGAACCAAATTTCACTTGCAAATTGCTGAAAGTCTTATTTCTCTAGTGAGATCAAATATGTCTTATGACATGTTTTTCCTTCCACTGTTCTCCCAGCTGTTGTTTCTTATTACTGAAATGGTGATGCATTGATATTGGTTCAATTACCAAAGTATCTGAGTACATTTAAATTCATGGTGCATAACAGGTAGTCAGGCTAAGTGACTGTGATTATCAGATGGGGTGTTTGATTTAAATTAAAGGAACACTTCCAAGAGATAATTTATAGAGGAAGACAGTTTACTCTGAAGAATTCCCATCACCTACATCATTAATATTTTGAGACTTATTTTAATGAGAAATATCTGGAAGCTAAGGAGTATGAGCTCTATATATACAGGCACCATGGCTACATTGTTCTCCTCAGTCAGGGGCCACATTATGATGGGTGAGAAACCCTTAACACCAACCCCACTGGGTTTGGAAGTAGCTAAAGCTCTTTGAATGCAATTTAAACATGTATAGCAACTCTAAATTGTAATAAAATGAGAATGTTGAAAATGATTTCTTATTAGAATCGCATTGTTGCTAACCACATAAATACTTAGAGCTGATGTTCAAAAAGAGGACGGAATTTTCTCCCTTTATAGAACAAAGGAAAAAGATCAAGTTCCGTTGGAAGCAAGTGTTTAAGGCTACATGAGATATAGTTGTTCAGCTATGTTTTGAAATGTAACTGAAAGGTTTCTTGTGGAGGGAAAATTTGAGATTTCACATTTTTGTTAGGTATTGGCATCATTTTTTTCAGCTTATTGATCAGTACTTGAGGTTGTGTTATACACTTGGGGAAAATGACTGCCTTGACCTAACTAAGATTTACATGTGTAATTCTCACTCGTGGTAATAGAAATTATATTTACAAACTTACTAACATTGAGACTAAATATATTTTCTGTGTGTCTGGGTTTCCGTTATTAATGATGCTTGAACTGCAGCATTAGTTCCATGAGATATCTTGTTTGGTTTTGTTTTCCTGTCTGAAAATATCAACCAATGTTAACAGCATGAAAATTCCACAAAGAGGAAAATTTCAATACATGAACTTTAATTACATCATATATGCTATGAGGTCCAATGACTGGGCCACTAAAATAATAATAATGATAAATGTGATTTCTCATTTATACCACTCTGCTATTTGCTGGATCTGTAAAATAAACCCATACCCTTCTTGTGGGTTGTGTCCGAGGAAACAGTTACAGTAATGAGAGTGCATGTGAACGTATATGTAAACAGCTTTGTGCTGATTAAACATTCACAAATGTTTTGTCTTTTACAGCCTGTCAACCAGGGTCGCCACTATCAGAAAGAAATGAACCCACCTTCTCCTTCTAATCCCCGGTAAGAATCATTAATAATCTACATTTAAAAAAAAAAAAAACTTAGTTGGAAGATTGTACATTTTTCTTGGTTTTCTGAAATTGTTTTCCAAAACTTCTAGCTTCCAAACTTATGTTCTTTCAAAGTCCTAGTTCATCTACTTGTCTTCTTTGGACTTTAGAATAGTGGTAACAGTCTACCTAGGTTTAAATATCTACTTTTACTAGCTGTGGAATTTTGGGTAAGTCATTTGACTCCATGTAATTCAAGCATAAGATTTACTTTATAGTATTTTGGGGAGATTCAAATGAAAAATTCTTAGAACATTTCTTGGCACATAGCAAGTTCTCACTAAGTGTTAATTTATTCATTACTTTATTTGCATAACTATTTTATTTTAATAGGCGTCTGATGTTTGGTGCATTTTAGGCATAAATCTTTTTTATATAATCTGGTGCCCTTAAATTTATCAAGATGGCTTATAAAAGTTCAAATGACCAGTCTTTTTTTTCATATCTTTAAAAGTTTATAATCTCGAAATTATTTTATTTCAAAAATATCATTGGTGTATGAGTCATTTGTCACTATGGAAAAACCTCATTATTTTTGGTTTATTAGGAACAAGTGGATCTGAATTTGAGTTTTGAAATACATGCTGTATTATTCTATAACTTTCTGATAAATAAGTATATAAGCTAGTTTATCCATATAAATCAGTATTACCTTATCAGTATTTATCATATACTAGGAAATTATTGAAAAGTCCGTATACCTTGAGCCTACCTACAGAGTCTTAGTTACTGTGATGCACCTCATTATCCAAATGCATCTGACCTGTACTGTGGGCTGTCCTTTGGAGGATGTGTTAACTATTGCATGGTGTCTGAATTAAGACTCTTTGGTTACACACTACAAAACAGCTTAGCTAGTATTAAAAGACAGAAAGAGATAGGGAGAAAGAGTAAGAAAGGCGGGTTGGCAGGTGGTTGTTAAGTAAGATACGGGGCTGTATTCTAGAACCCAAAGGCCGCCAGGCCTCAGGAGGGGCCTGAAACTAGGAACTAGAAAGGCAAGAGGCAGCCAGGCAGTCTCTTCACTCCATCTCTGCTTGCTTCCTCCCATCTGCTCCATTATTCTCTCTAAGGACCAGCTTTCTCTGCTCCATAGTCCACATACGGCCATTTGACAGCTCTTGAGTTTATATATCACAGTTCAATATACATGTAGAGGCTGACAGACTACATCTGAACTTCCTTTTTCAAGAGAGAGAATGTGATTAGCTTGGGCCAAGTACCCATTCTGGTCCAGTCAGCAATAAACAATGAACCAAGCCATGAAAAATGAACATGGCTTCCAGGAAACCATGTAAATGGTTTACAGGACTTTTATTGGGACCCAGAATATTCATGACACAGATGAGTAAATGTTCTTTACTAGTAATCTCTTCTAAATGTTTCTATTCTGTACACCTGCTGTGGTCATTCGTTCATGTTACCTAGTAGGGTGAATTGTCACTATCACAAATAGATATACTAAAGAGTTTAAAACTGAGATTAGAATTTCAATATATATAAGAAGGTATTTTAACATTCTTAAAATTAGCTATCTCTCGATAGGTGAACACGTCACTAAGAATCTTGCAGCTCATCTAGATTTGCCTAACAAATCATTTTTTCTATATATGAGTAAGCTTTCAAGGTAACTGGAAATCCAACCTTGGTCCAAATTATAACAAATTAAGAATTTGGGCCAGGCATGGTGGCTCATGCCTATAATCCCAGCACTTTGGGAGACCAAGGCAGATGGATCACCTAAAATCAGGAGTTTGAGACAAGCCTAGCCAACATGGTGAAACCACGTCTCTAATAAAAATACAAAAATTAGCCGGGTGTGGTGGCGTATGCCTGTAATCCCAGCTACTCAGGAGGCTGAGGCACAAGAATCGCTTGAGCCCAGGAAGCAGAGGTTACAGTGGGCCAAGATCGCACAACTGCACTCCAGCCTGGGCGACAGAGTGAGACTCTGTCTCAAAAAAAAAAAAAGAACTAATTTGTAGTCTGAACAAATGAGAATGATAGTAAGATATGTTAGACAGTGGAGCCATTTGTTTCAATAAAAGGAGAAAGGGGACCTAATTCTCCTCCTAATTCTATAACATAGTATATAATCTCAGACAAGCCTCTGACCTCTCCAGACCTTTTTAATAATATGAATACCCTCATGTGTAAAAGAAAGGAGTTGAGTTGCATGCTCTCTGAGGCCAATTCCAGCTTTATGATTCTGTGACTTTTACAAGACTCATTATAGCCTTTACTTCATAAACCAGTCTCGCCATTGAAGGGTCACACTACTTTTATTTCATTGTCCTATATAGAAAGCATACTTCATAAATATTGGATAGATAATTAAATAAATGAATGAATATCTAGATGTGGTAATATGCAACTTTAAATATCTCTTTTACAAACTGATTTCCAAAGATATACTGTCAAGATAGAATATGAAATAATTCACCAGTTAGACAGCATTATCTTATGCAACCAATTAAATGTTTATTTATTTAAGAAAAATTAATTTACACTTCTGCATAATGAAATAAAAAGAACAAATTCTAAAGCCAAAAATAAAATACCACCAACCCCATTTGTCAGCAAGTTATCTACTAGTTTCCTAAAAAATTATTATATAAGTGTTCAGAAAACCTGCAGATGATGTGACTTGGCTCTTGGCTCATAAATTCAACAGCTTAGGAGAATTGGCAGGAAGGCATTATTGGGCCATAAATACAGAAGATGATAAAATTATGAGGTCAGTATATATCATCATATAAAAATGGAATAAATTGAATCATGTAATGCATATAATTTAACTTAAAATTGAAAGTTCTGATTCTTCTTAAGATCTCTATTTATTGTATTTCTTACAATTAGTATCCCAATGCTTTAGACCCTAAAATATAGAACTTTAAATTTAAGGGATATTGATAATTAATATGAAAAAATATAAGAAATTAGAAGGTAATTCTCTGAAGTCCATCCTGTTGGATAAATGAACATCTAATTTGAACCCTTGATTGAAAATTCTGGTATGGAGGCTCCGAACAATACATAAAAAGCAGGTAGGCTCTTGGTTTCCTGAATGAAGTGTGGCTGTGATTAGAGTAATGCCAATATGGCAGAGATGGAGTGGTGTGGACAAGCACTTCCACAGAGAGGAAAGCGTGATGGTGACCTCTGGAAAGTGTGGTGGCCACATGAGCCTCAGTGAGACATCTGCAACTACTCCAGAGACCAAAGATCATAAGGTTTTTAAATTACATAAACTAGTGCCCACATGTATACATATTTAGAGAGTCACCTTTCAAATAGCTTTATTAATGTAACAGAACAACCAATATCCCCAGTCTTTCATGCACATTTTTTTTTCTTTTTTTTTTTTTGGAGACAGTCTCACTCTGTCACCTGGACTGGAGTGGAGTGGAGTGATCACTCATGCACATTTTATTCTGGAAAGACTTTTATTTCTGCAACATAATTATCTTCTTAATTTTTTGTGTGCAGGATTAAAATTAAAGACAATATGCAATCCATAAAGCAGGCAAATTTGGGTTTTAAAGAGTTAGCTCTAGGATGAAAATAGCTAAAATGCTGCGTATATTCATATATTGTTTTTCTCACAGTAAAGTCATTCACTTTCACTCACAGGGCAGTGCTTGACATTGGATCAAGGTGGGATGCAACAGTAATCATTTTTCTCAGAAGTTTACAATCTAGGAATTGAAATATATATGGGTCACTTCATCATATTCCCTTGTGTGTCTAGATTTGCAACAAAGCCCTTTCCCCTTACGCTGTTAGGCATGGGGTGGTATTTTCCATTATTTTTTCCTAACACACTAACTGATATTTAAGCAGCATCACAGATGCTGGGGCCCTTGCCTCCAGCATCCACCAGACATTGCCTCTTAGGGCACTGATAGCCTCTATGACAAGGTGCAGAAATGGCTAACATAATCTCACATAATGTAGAGAAGTGTGGGGTAGGAGGAAACAATTTCACAGTTCATTCATGTTGAGAAACGTTTCCTAGCATGTACACTTGCATGCTGCCAAACAGAGCAAAATGGATGCCATTTGCAGCCTCAAGTCATTTATTTTAAAATGCCATCTATTGGTTTGTGGGGTTTAGGGCTGTCCCTTAGGCACATTTATTTAGATGCTTATATAGATTCTTCAGAAAAACATAAGATATTCCTGCTCAGGAATGAGTTTTATGAAATAAGCTGTGATTACCTTCTGGTTGTCTGTTCATAGGGATGGAGTCAATAACCAGTCTTTCGTTTCAAATGATGATTATACTTGCTATTTTTACAACTCATTGGAAAATTAGGGGGAGGGAGGAAGGAATGTAGTCAAAGGCTTTGCAATGTTCTAAATGTTCATGGAAATATATAATATACAAAATAATTCAGAATACCCAAACAGCAAGAATGGCATGATTTTCTAAAGTGTTTGCTCAATGATTTATCACTTATCTGTAGTTTTTAAAAATGTCATTGCAGATTGTGTTAGGGCCTGAATCCTTTGCAGCCTTGCCACATGTTTGTGTGATAAACATACTTATAACCATAATTATCTGATAAAGCCCTGCAGTCTTTGACAAATGATTAATAACCACTGACCTCAGTTCCCGCTGGCTCAGCCAGCCTGGCCAAGGCAATCTGGCCTGTCATTGTAACCCGTGTGGCTCCTCCAGACTGACCACGGCGGCATCGTTTTTTTTTTTTCCTCTCCAGTTGTCACGATGCAACCTGATGGGCGTCTCTTCTATTGATTAAGCTTTTTAGTTTCCCATCACAAAAGAGAGAAAATGTATAAATTAATAAAATTAAGTACAGAACTTTAATGTTCCTCTTCAAATGAGTAAGTTTGGATCATTTTAAAACAAGTAAGTTGAATTTTTAACAAATAGTCCTCCTTCAAACCAAGACATGACAGAGGATTTCCTTATTAACTAAGCAAACATTTTGTTTCTCAAAACAGTGTTATTACTGCTTCCTATTATCCAGATTTTTGCAGTAAATCATAATGATTTGATTATGAAACCAAAGGCATCAGTTGTTGTTTTTATCATTTCTCTTATTGGCTTCAACTAAGAAAAGATTCAGTACCTCTTCTTTCATAATCCCATTCCCACAGATTTCACACCTGCTCTTTTGAGGGCCCTGATTCTCCACATTTAGAACCCACAGGTCTGGCTCAAAGCTCATTTACTGATGACCTGTCAGGCTGTTCACCAAGTTCCTCTCTCTCTCTCTCACTTACTCCCCACCCCCACCCCACCCCACCCCACCCCAGTGTTATTCAACACATGCCTGTCAAGGGCAGGAGTTTTTTCAGTATTTGAGTTGAGGGAGGGCATGAGCAAGTGAGTAGGTATACACCTGGACACCATAGAAAATGAAAATCTTCATCCTAAATGTTAACCAGTTAAATTTCAGATTTTTTTTCTTGTGTCTCTGCAATAATTGCCCTTTCCTTTCCTGGAAATAGGACAGTGATATTGTTTCATTCATAACCAGATAAAATTGTGTTTTGATGAGAGGCCCTGGTTTGGACAGAGTTTAAATCTGATTTTCATGCATGTACCACTCCCTGCTGACCCAAAGATCCATAGGCACTGGTAACGTTTGCAATGGCCCTAGTCTTTAAGACATAATAATTAATAATAGTTTCTAATATTCCTATATTCCAACAACTCTCAAATTTATATCTCCAGTCTTGACCCTCCCTGAATTCCAAACTGATCTATGTAGCTGCCATCATGCCTAAAATCCAGCCATTGAAAAGGTAACTTGATTTTCTTCTGCAGATCTATTCTTTCTTCACTCTTCTCCATCTCAGAAAATGCCATCATCACCCCTCTCCACCTTTGCTTAAGCCAGAAACCAAGGGTGATCCCTGTTCTGTCTCTCTGATCCACCCGAATGTCCAGACTCAGCAAGTATTCCCTTCAAACATAGTATATGCCAAATCCAGCCTCTTTTCTCTGTTTTCCCTGCTATAGTCTGAGTGCAGGTTGCCATCACCTGTCACCTGGGCAAATGCTATAAACCTCCAAACCTGCCTTCTCTGCTTCTCTGGCCTCTGTAGTCTTTTCTCTGCTTAGCAACCAAGTGGTATACAGGCCTCAATCAGATGCAGGCATTGCCCCTTGTAAAACTTCCCCGTGGTTTCTCGTTGCCCTTAGGACCAAATTACGCTTACTCTGGCTTTTGGGGCCCTGCAAGCCCACCTCTCAGATGGTGTTTCACACCACTGAGCACCTTGCTCAATCTCTACTGGTTCCTTCTCTTTCCCTCTGATACTCCAGGCTTGGTCCCCACTTAGGAGTGCTGCCTGGATGGAGTTCTCTTAACCGAGGTTGCTTCCCAGCTGCCTCTCCCTGTCAGTAGGGTCTCCACGTAAATAAACATCCTCTCCTCAGGAGGCCCTTTCTTAGCATCCACCCTAAAACAGCCCTCAGTCACCTTTAGCACATTATCTTTTTTGTTTTCATCACGTTATTCCACTAACTGATATTTCCTTGTCTGTTTTCTTTTATTTATTTATTTATTTATTTATTCTTATTTTACTTTAGGTTTTATGGTACATGTGCGCAATGTGCAGGTAAGTTACATATGTATACATGTGCCATGCTGGTGCGCTGCACCCACCAACTCGTCATCTAGCATTAGGTATATCTCCCAATGCTATCCCTCCCCCCTCCCCCCACCCCACAACAGTCCCCAGAGTGTGATGTTCCCCTTCCTGTGTCCATGTGTTCTCATTGTTCAATTCCCACCTATGAGTGAGAATATGTGGTGTTTGGTTTTCTGTTCTTGCGATAGTTTACTGAGAATGATGATTTCCAATTTCATCCATGTCCCTACAAGGGACATGAACTCGTCATTTTTTATGGCTGCATAGTATTCCATGGTGTATATGTGCCACATTTTCTTAATCCAGTCTGTCATTGTTGGACATTTGGGTTGGTTCCAAGTCTTTGCTATTGTGAATAATGCCGCAATAAACATACGTGTGCATGTGTCTTTATAGCAGCATGATTTATAGTCCTTTGGGTATATACCCAGTAATGGGATGGCTGGGTCAAATGGTATTTCTAGTTCTAGATCCCTGAGGATCTAGAAGCCACACTGACTTCCACAAGGGTTGAACTAGTTTACAGTCCCACTAACAGTGTAAAAGTGTTCCTGTTTCTCCACATCCTCTCCAGCACCTGTTGTTTCCTGACTTTTTAATGATTGCCATTCTAACTGGTGTGAGATGGTATCTCATTGTAGTTTTGATTTGCATTTCTCTGATGGCCAGTGATGGTGAGCATTTTTTCATGTGTTTTTTGGCTGCATAAATGTCTTCTTTTGAGAAGTGTCTGTTCATATCCTTTGCCCACTTTTTGATGGGGTTGTTTGTTTTTTTCTTGTAAATTTGTTGGAGTTCATTGTAGATTCTGGATATTAGCCCTTTGTCAGATGAGTAGGTTGCGAAAATTTTCTCCCATTCTGTAGGTTGCCTGTTCACTCTGATGGTACTTTCTTTTGCTGTGCGGAAGCTCTTTAGTTTAATTAGATCCTATTTGTCAATTTTGGCTTTTGTTGCCATTGCTTTTGGTGTTTTAGACATGAAGTCTTTGCCCATGCCTATATCCTGAATGGTAATGCCTAGGTTTTCTTCTAGGGTTTTTATGGTTTTAGGTCTAACGTTTAAGTCTTTAATCCATCTTGAATTGATTTTTGTATAAGGTGTAAGGAAGGGATCCAGTTTCAGCTTTCTACATATGGCTAGCCAGTTTTCCCAGCACCATTTATTAAATAGGGAATCCTTTCCCCATTGCTTGTTTTTGTCAGGTTTGTCAAAGATCAGATAGTTGTAGATATGCGGCGTTATTTCTGAGGGCTCTGTTCTGTTCCATTGATCTATATCTCTGTTTTGGTACCAGTACCATGCTGTTTTGGTTACTGCAGCCTTGTAGTATAGTTTGAAGCCAGGTAGCCTGATGTCTCCAGCTTTGTTCTTTTGGCTTAGGATTGACTTGGCAATGCGGGCTCTTTTTGGGTTCCATATGAACTTTAAAGTAGTTTTTTCCAATTCTGTGAAGAAAGTCATTGGTAGCTTGATGGGGATGGCATTGAATCTGTAAATTACCTTGGGCAGTATGGCCATTTTCACGATATTGATTCTTCCTACCCATGAGCATGGAATGTTCTTCCATTTGTTTGTATCCTCTTTTATTTCCTTGAGCAGTGGTTTCTAGTTCTCCTTGAAGAGGTCCTTCACATCCCTTCTAAGTTGTATTCCTAGGTATTTTATTCTCTTTGTAGCAATTGTGAATGGGAGTTCACTCATGATTTGGCTGTTTGTCTGTTATTGGTGTATAAGAATGCTTGTGATTTTTGCACATTGATTTTGTATCTTGAGACTTTGCTGAAGTTGCTCATCAGCGTAAGGGCTGAGACAATGAGGTTTTCTAGATATACAATCATGTCATCTGCAAACAGGGACAATTTGACTTCCTCTTTTCCTCATTGAATACCCTTTATTTCCTTCTCCTGCCTAATTGCCCTGGCCAGAACTTCCAACACTATGTTGAATAGAAGTGGTGAGAGAGGGCATCCCTGTCCTGTGCCAGTTTTCAAAGGGAATGCTTCCAGTTTTTGCCCATTCAGTATGATATTGGCTGTGGGTTTGTCATAGATAGCTCTTATTATTTTGAGATACGTCCCATCAATACCTAATTTACTGAGAGTTTTTAGCATGAAGGTTGTTGAATTTTGTCAAAGGCCTTTTCTGCATCTATTGAGATAATCATGTGGTTTTTGTCTTTGGTTCTGTTTATATGCTGGATTACATTTATTGATTTGCGTATATTGAACCAGCCTTGCATCCCAGGGATGAAGCCCACTTGATCATGGTGGATAAGCTTTTTGATGTGCTGCTGGATTCAGTTTGCCAGTATTTTATTGAGGATTTTTGCATCAATGTTCATCAGGGATATTGGTCTAAAATTATCTTTTTTGGTTGTGTCTCTGCCCGGCTTTGGTATCAGGATGATACTGGCCTCATAAAATGAGTTAAGGAGGACTCCCTCTTTTTCTATTGATTGGAATAGTTTCAGAAGGAATGGTACCAGTTCCTCCTTGTACCTCTGGTAGAATTCGGCTGTGAATCCATCTGGTCCTGGACTTTTTTTGGTTGGTAAGCTATTGATTATTGCCACAATTTCAGCTCCTGTTATTGGTCTATTCAGAGATTTAACTTCTTCCTGGTTTAGTCTTGGGAGGGTGTATGTGTTGAGGAAATTATCCATTTCTTCTAGATTTTCTAGTTTATTTGCATAGAGGTGTTTGTAGTATTCTCTGATGGTAGTTTGTATTTCTGTGGGATCGGTGGTGATATCCCCTTTATCATTTTTTATTGCATCTATTTGATTCTTCTTTCTTTTTTTCTTTATTAATCTTGCTAGCGGTCTATCAATTTTGTTGATCCTTTCAAAAAACCAGCTCCTGGATTCATTAATTTTTTGAAGGGTTTTTTGTGTCTCTATTTCCTTCAGTTCTGCTCTGATTTTAGTTATTTCTTGCCTTCTGCTAGCTTTTGAATGTGTTTGCTCTTGCTTCTCTAGTTCTTTTAATTGTGATGTTAGGGTGTCAATTTTGGATCTTTCCTGCTTTCTCTTGTGGGCATTTAGTGCTATAAATTTCCCTCTACACACTGCTTTGAATGCATCCCAGAGATTCTGGTATGTTGTGTCTTGGTTCTCGTTGGTTTCGAAGAACATCTTTATTTCTGCCTTCATTTCATTATGTACCCAGTAGTCATTCAGGAGCAGGTTGTTCAGTTTCCATGTAGTTGAGCGGTTTTGAGTGAGATTCTTAATCCTGAGTTCTAGCTTGATTGCACTGTGATCTTAGAGATAGTTTGTTATAATTTCTGTTCTTTTACATTTACTGAGGAGAGCTTTACTTCCAAGTATGTGGTCAATTTTGGAATAGGTGTGGTGTGGTGCTGAAAAAAATGTATATTCTGTTGATTTGGGGTGGAGAGTTCTGTAGATGTCTATTAGGTCCACTTGGTGCAGAGCTGAGTTCAATTCCTGGGTATCCTTGTTGATTTTCTGTCTCGTTGATCTGTGTAATGTTGACAGTGGGGTGTTAAAGTCTCCCATTATTGTTGTGTGGGAGTCTAAGTCTCTTTGTAGGTCACTCAGGACTTGCTTTATGAATCTGGGTGCTCCTGTATTGGGTGCATATATATTTAGGATAGTTAGCTCTTCTTGTTGAATTTCTCCCTTTACCATTATGTAATGGCCTTCTTTGTCTCTTCTGATCTTTGTTGGTTTAAAGTCCGTTTTATCAGAGAGTAGGATTGCAACCCCTGCCTTTTTTTGTTTTCCATTTGCTTGGTAGATCTTCCTCCATCCTTTTATTTTGAGCCTATGTGTGTCTCTGCACGTGAGATGGGTTTCCTGAATACAGCACACTGATGGGTCTTGAGTCTTTATCCAATTTGCCAGTCTGTGTCTTTTAATTGGAGCATTTAGTCCATTTACATTTAAAGTTAATATTGTTATGTGTGAATTTGATCCTGTCATTATGATGTTAGCTGGTTATTTTGCTCATTAGTTGATGCAGTCTCTTCCTAGTCTCGATGGTCTTTACATTTTGGCATGATTTTGCAGCAGCTGGTACCAGTTATGCCTTTCCATGTTTAGCACTTCCTTCAGGAGCTCTTTTAGGGCCTGGTGGTGACAAAATCTCTCAGCATTTACTTGTCTGTAAAGTATTTTATTTTTCCTTCACTTATGAAGCTTAGTTTGGCTGGATATGAAATTCTGGGTTGAAAATTCTTTTCTTTAAGAATGTTGAATATTGGCCCCCACTCTCTGCTGGCTTGTAGAGTTTCTGCTGAGAGATCTGCTGTTAGTCTGATGGGATTCCCTTTGAGGGTAACCCGACCTTTCTCTCTGGCTGCCCTTAACATTTTTTCCTTCATTTCAACTTTGGTGAATCTGACAATTATGTGTCTTGGAGTTGCTCTTCTTGAAGAGTATCTTTGTGGCGTTCACTGTATTTCCTGAATCTGAATGTTGGCCTGCCTTGCTAGATTGGGGAAGTTCTCCTGGATAATATCCTGCAGAGTGTTTTCCAACTTGGTTCCATTCTCCCTGTCACTTTCAGGTACACCAATTAGACGTAGATTTGGTCTTTTCACATAGTCCCATATTTCTTGGAGGCTTTGCTCGTTTCTTTTTATTCTTTTTTCTCTAAACTTCCCTTCTTGCTTCATTTCATTCATTTCATCTTCCATTGTTGATACCCTTTCTTCCATTTGATCGCATCGGCTCCTGAGGCTTCTGCATTCTTCACGTAGTTCTCGAGCCTTGGTTTTCAGCTCCATCAGCTCTTTTAAGCACTTCTCTGTATTGGTTATTCTAGTTATACATTATTCTAAATTTTTTTCAAAGTTTTCAACTTCTTTGCCTTCGGTTTGAATATCCTCCCATAGCTCGGAGTAATTTGATTCTCTGAAGCCTTCTCTCAGCTCGTCAAAGTCATTCTCCATCCAGCTTTGTTCCGTTGCTGGTGAGGAACTGCGTTCCTTTGGAGGAGGAGAGGCGCTCTGCTTTTTAGAGTTTCCAGTTTTTCTGCTCTGTTTTTTCCCCATCTTTGTGGTTTTATCTACTTTTGGTCTTTGATGATGGTGATGTACAGATGGGTTTTTGGTGTGGATGTCCTTTCTGTTTGTTAGTTTTCCTTCTAACAGACAGGACCCTCAGCTGCAGGTCTGTTGGAGTACCCGGCCAGCCGTATGAGGTGTCAGTCTGCCCCTGCTAGGGGGTGCCTGACAGTTAGGCTGCTCAGGGGTCAGGGGTCAGGGACCCACTTGAGGAGTCAGTCTGCCCGTTCACAGATCTCCAGCTGCGTGCTGGGAGAACCACTGCTCTCCTCAAAGCTGTCAGACAGGGACATTTAAGTCTGCAGAGGTTACTGCTGTCTTTTTGTTTGTCTGTGCCCTGCCCCCAGAGGTGGAGCCTACAGAGGCAGGCAGGCCTCCTTGAGCTGTGGTGGGCTCCACCCAGTTCGAGCTTCCTGGCTGCTTTGTTTACCTAAGCAAGCCTGGGCAATGGCGGGCGCCCCTCCCCCAGCCTCGCTGCTGCCTTGCTGTTTGATCTCAGACTGCTGTGCTAGCAATCAGCGAGACTCCGTGGGCGTAGGACCCTCTGAGCCAGGTGCGGGCTATAATCTCCTGGTGCACCGTTTCCTAAGCCCATTGGAAAAGCACAGTATTCGGGTGGGAGTGGCCCGATTTTCCAGGTGCCGTCTGTCACCCCTGGAAAGGGAACTCCCTGACCCCTTGCGCTTCCCGAGTGAGGCAATGCCTTGCCCCTGCTTCGGCTGGGGCATGGTGTGCTCACCCACTGACCTGCGCCCACTGTCTGGCACTCCCTGGTGAGATGAACACGGTACCTCAGATGGAAATGCAGAAATCACCCGTCTTCTGCGTCGCTCATGCTGGGAGCTGTAGACGGGAGCTGTTCCTATTCGGCCATCTTGGCTCCTCCTCTCATATATCTTTCTAACTGCTTCTGTTTGTCTGTTTTCTACACACACACACACATACACACTGCTCCTTCTCAAATGCTGGAATATAAACTGCATGCATGTGAAAATCTTATCTCACTTGTTCAGTGTCTCCCTAGTTTCAAGGGATATACTTGCCAAGCACATAGGAGACACATAAAAAATAGGCACATAGGAGACACATAAAAAAATAGATGTTGAATTCAGTGAATCTCACCACTTAAAAATGAACTTCCCTCATCTCTCTATACTAGCTACGTCACTGTGTATTCCACTAGCTGGAGCCCATGAGCACCTGTATACTTCTCTCCCTTAAGAGTCTCTAGTACCTGGCCCTGTTCCCATTTATAATAAATCAGACCTTTTTTGTGAGTTTGTTTTAAAGATCCCTTAAAAGATATCCAGAATATAAGGTATCTGATATCATTTCACACCTTTAAATAGAGACAGTTTTCTAAAATTGAATTAGTTGTTCACCCTGTATTCTTACTGGCAGTTGCTTATTTGTATGGGCCTATTCACACCTATTTTATGGAGTCAGAGTACCACTTGCTAGAAATCTGGTTGGGTTGCCACTGCTGCAGAAGGTGTACTCAGTTCTCACCAGGCTAATAGAATCTGGGTAAGCAAATAGAAAAGAAAAACCATTATTTATATGCATACACATACATATATACACATTATATATATACATACAAGCATACCTCAGAGATATTGTAGGTTCAGTTTCAGACCACCACAGTAAAGCAAAAATCACAAGAATTTTCAGCTTCCCAGTCCATGTAAAAGTTATGTTACTATTCTTTAGTCTATTAGGTGTGCAATAGCATTATGCCTAAAAAGAACAGTGTACATGCCTTAATTTGAAAATACTTTATTGCTAAAAAACTGCTAACAATCACTGAGCCTTCAATAAGTTATAATCTTTTTGCTGGTGGAGGGTCTTTTCTGGATGTTGATGGCTGCTGAATGATCAGGCTGGTTGTTGCTGAAGGTTGGGGTGGCTCTGGCAGTTTCTTAAAATAAGACAACAATGAAGTTTGCCACATCACTGGACTCTTCCTTTCATGAAAGACTCCTCTGTAGCATGCAATGCTGTTTGATGGCATTTTACCCACAGTAGAACTTCTTTCAAAATTGGAGTTAATCTTGCCCAACCCTGCTGCTGCTTTATCAACTCAGTGTATGTAATATTTCAAATACGTTGTTGTCATTACAACTGGTGTTCACATCATCTTCACCAGGAGTCGTTTCATTTCAAGAAACCACTTTCTTTGCTTACCATAAGAAGCAATTCCTCAACTATTCAGGTTTGATCATGAGATTACAGCAATTCAGCCACATCTTTGAGCTTTACTTCTAACTCTGGTTCTCTTGCTATTTCCACCACATCTGCAGTTCCGTCTGCCACTGAAAGTCATCCATGATGGTTGGAACTGATCTCTCCCAAACTTCTGGTCATGTTGATATTTTGACCTCCTCCCATGAATCCTGCATGTTTTTAGTGGCATATGGAATGGTGAATTCTTTCCAGAAAGTTTTCAATTTACTTTGCCCAGATTTATCAGAGGAATCACTATCTATGGCAGCCATAGCCTTACAAAATGTATTTCTTAAGTAAGAAGACTTGAAAGCTAAAATTACTCCTTGATCCATGAGCTGCAGAATAGATGTCGTGTTAGCTGGCATGAAAACAACATTCATCTCCTTGTACATCTTCATTGGAGCTCATGAGTGACCAGGTGCATTGCCAATGACCAGTAATCTTTTGAAAGGAGTCTCTTTTTTTCTGAGCAGTAGATCTCAGTAATGGGCTCAAGATATTCAGTATACTATGCTATAAGCATAGTTGATGCTATAAGCATCATCCAGGCTTTGTTGGTCCTTTTATACAACACAGGCAGAGTAGGATTTGTTAATAGCATCATTCTTAAGAACCCTAGGATTTCTGGAATAGTCAATGACCATTGGCTTCAACTTAAAGTCACCAGCTGCATTAGCCCCCAACAGTAGAGTCATCCTGTGCTTTGAAGCTTTGAAGCCAGGCATTGACTTCTCCTCTAGTAATGGAAGTCCTAGATGTCATCTTCTTCCAATAGAAGACTGTTTTGTCTGCATTGAAAACCTATTATTTAATGTAGTCACGTTCATCAATGATTGTAGCTAGATCTCCTGAATAACTTGCTGCAGCTTCTACATCAGTACTTGTTGCTTCACCTTGCATTTTTATGTTACCAAGATGGCTTCTTTCCTTAAACCTCATGAACCAACCTCTGCTAACTCAAAACTTTTATTCTCCAGCTTCCTTACCTCTCTCAATCTTCAAAGAATTGAAGAGAGTTAGGGCGTTGTTCTGGATTAGGCTTTGGCTTAAGGGAATGTTGTGGCTGGTTTGATGTTCCATCCAGACCACTCAAACTTTCTCCATATCACCAATTAAAGCTATTTCACTTTCTTACCATTTGTGTGTTCTCTGGAGTAAGTACTTCGAATTGCCTTTGAGAACTTTTCCTTTGCATTCCCATCTTAGCTTTTGGTGCAAGAGGCCTAGCTTTCAGCCTGTCTTGGCTTTAGACATGCTTTCCTCACTAAGCTTAACCATTTCTAGCTTTTGATTGAAAGTGAGAGACACGTGACTCTTCCTTTCACGTGAACACTCAGGGTCCACTGTAGGGTTATTATCCATAACCGGCCTAATTTCAATATTGCTGTGCCTCAGGGAATAGGTAGGCCCAAGGAGGGAGAGAGAGATGGGATGAATGGTTGATCAAGTGGAATTAGTCAGAATACAAACCGCATTTATTAAATTTGCCATCTTATATGGGCATAGTTCCTGGTGTCCCAAAACAATTTGATAGTAACATCAAAGATCACTGTCACAAATCACCATAACAGATAGAACAGTAATGAAAAAATTTGAAATATTGAGAGAATTACCAGAATGTGGCACAGAGACACAAAGTGAGCCCATGCTGTTAATAAATGACACTGATAAACTCGCTCAACACAGGTTGCCATAAACCTTCAATTTGTGAGAACTCAGCATCTGTGAAGAACAATATAGCAAAACACAATAAAACAAGGCATGCCTGTGTGTGTGTATGTGTGTGTCTCAAGAGCTAGAGAGAGAGAACCTGAAGCTGTGGTGCTGGTGCACTGTCAAATTTAACTGACTCCCCACCCCTTCTGTTCCTGGAGAGGTCCTTAGTCAACTGCTCTACCTTTAAAATAGACGTTTAAAGCACTTGATACAAAAAGCCTCCAGCTGGGCCTCTTTCCTCCCTGATCCACAGCAGAGGCAAAGCCCCAGAATGGCTTTTCTAACCTCTTGAACCCTGCCTGCCCCAGAGAAAGCCTCAGTTAAGGGCACCCCTAGTAGCAAACTGAATCCCTCGAGAATCATCCTGCTTTTCACCTCTGACCACTCTTAACCCTGGACCACACCTTGCACAACTCCAGGGGGCACTATTCCCATGGGTTCCAGGAGACCCAGCAATTCACCAGCAGTACGATGTGAGTGGACAGTGCTGGGCAGCTGGTGGTCCCCTGACCCATCACTCCTCCTCCCTCCTCTGCTCTTGGTACTTGTTGACCTGCCAAGCCCACTTTCAGTCCTGGTTTTGATTATTTCTTCTACCTAAGTGAGTTTGCTCAAATTGTATCCCTGGTCCAGTTACACTGACCTGGGCTCCAACTAGCCATCACAACAGATGTCTCAGTCCCCACCTCTGCCCACCTGCCCAAGATTTATTTGTCTTCACTCTCTCCATGTTCGTGTCTGGACCCTCCTACCTGAGCATCAGCTAACCCCATCCTCCAGTTTCCTTAGTTGAGACACCTGCCTCCTCTCTGACCATGTCTCTTCTGGGCCACTGGGACTCAGTGCTTCCACCTGAGTTCCCTAGTTTTCCCTTTGTACTCCATGAGAGAATCTAAAGGCATTAGGACTGGGAAATACTAATTAATTTTCGGTTATTGTCATGTTTTCGAAAATTATAAACTTATGAAACCCATTCCCATAGGAGTTTCAGAACAATAGATCACATCTTCTCCCCTCACCTCCCAAAGGCTTCTGTGTCTGAAAAGACAGATACCTGAAGAATCTTGGCTTTTGCTGTTGCTTTTGCTTTTTCTATGTTTTCCTTTTTGGAGACAGGATCTCAGTCTGTCACCTAAGCTGAAGTGCAGTGGCACAATCATGGCTCACTGCAGCCTCGACCTCCCGGGCTCAGGTAACTCTCCCACTCCAGCCTCCCATGTAGCCGAGACCGCAGGCACAAGCCAAGCTAATTTTTTGTAGAAATGGGGTCTTGCCCTGTTGCCAAGCTGGTCTCGTACTCCTGGGCTCAAGCAACCCTCCCTCCACCTTGGCCTCCCAAAGGGCTGGGTTACAGGCGTGAGCCACGGCACCTGGCAGAATCTTGACATCTTTAACCAGTGGAGAGTGGGGCTCCTGAGATTACTGAAGCCTCCCCCAGCAATTGTTATCCATCCAGATGCTGAACTCAGATTACCTTTGGCCCACAATCCAGTTAAAGAAGGTAATTACCAAAGCAATTATTTACCATTCTAATGTTTTATAGTTTCAGCTTTTAATTAAAAGATTCAGCTTCCCCCTCAAGAGTAATGAGAACCTTTAAAAAAATAGAAGTACTAATTCTAGTTTATAACAATCACTTCCATTCTGTCTGGAGGTGGGGAGGGAATGCAAGTTGAGGTTTAGGAGAATAACATTAACCTAAAAAATGGAAGACCGTAATTATTGTTAAATGGCTACAGCCAGTCACATCCATAGACTCATGATCTCATTATTCATTTTGTAATCTAATGCAAGATAGCTTCCCTGTCATTTAAACAGGGAACCCCTACAGCATAAAATGATTCACAGAGTATTGTAGCTAATATTTTCAGCAACGCTCGATGAGTATTTTTGAAATACCTACTATGTGACTTTAATGAGCTTGTGGCCTTCCAGCAGAGCCAGGTCCACACTGCATGTTATCAGGCAGTGTGTGGGCATTTTCAGAACAGTGCCAAAGAGAGTTGGAGCATCTACTGAGCCTGGCTCAGGAGAAATCACTGCTTTTCCAGAAGTGTGCCCACTCACAGACTGCTTTTGTTGCCAATTGGTTACTTCTTCCCTGTAATTTTTTTGTTTCTCTTGTTAATGAAAAACATTACATTTTGAAACTGATTAAAGTTAAAACACATTTTTTCACTCTAGCAATGCATTATGTTTACTAGCATTCACAGCTTCATATTATGCTGTTCATTACCATATAAAAACCCACTCAGTATAATAAATACCATAGAAGTCAAATGTCCAGGCTGTTTAAGATGACTTGAAGGCAAAAAGGCAAACATCTTTTAGTGTATTTGACTGAATTAACACTATCAATTATTGTTCTATTGACTCTTTCTTGTCCATTGATTTTTAAAAGCCTTTAGCTCCTTTGCCACCCATTAAGACAAATCAGATGCAATTTGGTGCTCAGGACAAGAAAATGCTGTTGGATGTTTGGTGTAGGCATGGGGAAAAAAAACTATATTCTGAAACAAGACTGGTTAGAAGGCAGCTTCCCACATTTTGAGGTAAACAACTTATTTGCTTTTGACTTTTGAGGCTAACAACAGTAGTGACCTTTGAATTACTGTGTGGACACTGGCTCAGTAACAAGCGAGGCCAAATGGCGATTTGTAGATAATGTACTTTGTTATCGCTTATTTATGATGAAAGTAAGTGAGTTAGAATTGTACATACTCTCATATTTTTCAGTCTTTGATCCTCTTTATTTGCAGAACTAATAAACTAAAAAGCAACTGTAATCTGTTGCAAGAAAAGAAGAGTAAAATATTTTCTGTTGAATTAGTAGTGAACAAGTTTGAAGCAGTAGAATCATTTGTATTATCAAAATAGCAGTGAACAAGAAACCTGAGATCTGGCCTGGTCTGATCTCAATACTATGATAAAATGAAAGTCTCAACTTAAGTAAAATCATAGTATTGCTTTCAATTAAGCAGTGACATTTATGCTAATGAAACTACATTTTTTGCTGTGGGGCAGCTCATCTCTTAACTACCAAAAGAATATCTTTTCCTTGACACCTTACTAAGGGTTGAGGGTAGGGGGTGAGAATCTATACATTGGCCACTAACATTGAAAGAAAATTCCATTATGATCAGTGTTTTAACTTGGTGAAGGATGCACTTTGTTTTTTTTGCCATCTGCCCTCTTCCAACCTTTTCAACAACACTCCTATTGAAACCTGAAATTGCCTTCATTTTGGAAATACTACTAATTCACATTAGAAGTCCAGAAAAATTTTAGTGGCTTTTGCTGGAATAACAGAGGAAATGGAAGCGAACAAGAACAACCAGCCATGTGACATTCTCTAAATTTGCTTGTGAATTTCTAAATTTCAGTGCTAGCAAAAAAGAAAGTTGCAGCAAGGCATACAGTAAATGAAGATATTATGTATTAGGAAAGGAATGAATCTGTCACTTTGACGGATTGTGAGGCGAAGAGTAGATTAACAGATTACTCATAGTCAGAAGGCAGCTTGGTGTGAAAAATGTGTAGGAAATGATAAGTGCAGGTTTGTGCTGATTTAATGATATTTTTAAACTAAAATAACACTCTGGTAGTATAATATAATAAAGCACTTGGCTTACATTTTTGTAAATCATCAACATATTTCCAGTTTGACCTTAAAAACATTTTGGGCCATTCTCTATTAAAATATGTAGCTTTCAAATTAGAAAAAGGTACCATCTATTATAAAATACCACAGCAGTGCCCTTACAGGAAACATCATTGGCTTTTAAAATCAGTTCTTCTCTAAACTAACATTTGTAATATACATTTTAATTACGTTTTTAGCATACCAACACCACATGTACTTTTTCTTCAAGCATTTAAATCACTTACAACAAGAATTTATCTTCTAACAGCCATTTCCAGTGAAATGCTTCAAAGATGCCACTGATTTGTCTTTATATTTTCATTGTCAGTTTTTAGTTTTGTAGTTGAACTCATGGAGTATTTATAAATAAAACAACTATATTTTGTCACAGATACTGGATAAAAGTAGTTCAAATTTCAATTGAGTACTCTGAGAGTCTCTGCAAGAAATAAGATGAATTACTTGTTTTATTTTGTATTATTGCAAATATTTATCAGAAAGTAAAAGATTTTAAGAGGTTTATATTTTTATATAAGTAAAATAGAGATTTTAATAGCACACTTGCAGTTAATTTGACAGTGATGGACTTGCCTTGCCAAGGATTTTCAGAATAAAATTTCTATGAAGCATTGAAATAGTTTTTATTCTAATATCTTAATATTCAAAACCTAATGTAAGGCTTGGGTTGTTTAGTATTCTCTTCTCCCAGTTCACCAATAATGGCTTTACTTAAGTAGGTACAATGAAACTCGGAGTAAAATACTGCATTTACCATCTAAACATTTGTATCTAGCCCAAACGCAAATAAATATACTACTTTGGCATGTCCAGGGCTTGAATCCCAGACATAATTATGATTCAAGTTATATTTTACATATACAGTGAAGAACTTTACCAGAATTCAGCATGTTTTCTAGATTTCCTGTCTTCTAACATTCTCTCAACTTGGGGTAAATGAACAATGTGAATAGTCGATATTCTTGGTAGAAATTCTGAAATATATGTAGCAAAAGTTGTTTGCATGTTTTCTGACATCCTTGAAGATTTATTGTCTATATAGTAGGTACTGACACTGTTCCCCAAATATTCCCAGCTCTCCAGATTCCAAACACATGGTTGTATTGCACTTCTAGGTTTCCTTGTTTGGGGGTGGAGCCAACTAACCCAACTAATTCTAGCCAACTAATTGGGAGCATAAGCGCCTGTGTTATTTCTTGGCAAGAACATTTACATTGTAGGTGTGAAACCTTCCAGATTATCTTTTCCTCTGACACTGTGACCAGAAACATTCAAGATGATGGTGGTTCAGTCAGCCCAGTCACTTAATGACTGTGACAAACAGAGTCCCTATAATGATCTGTTATAAAAACTTAACATGAGCAAGAAATTAACATTAGTTGTTTTTAAGTCACTGAGATTTGAGGGTTTTTTGTTATCAGGCATAACATACCCTTATTCTGACTGACACAGTTACTAACTGTGACATTGAATATACATTGTCATTGGAAATACAGCATTTCATATATTTTCATATTTGAATGTTAAAAATTGGTTAAACTATTCAGCTCAGTATGAGATTAATTGGCATATAGTAGAATAAGGGGTTTCATGAGGTGGTATAATGCACTAGTTTAAAAAACTGTTTCTAGAATCAAAAGGTTGGGTTTGTATCCTTATGACATTAGTTAACCTCTCCAAGCCCCAATTAAGTTATCTAAAAATAGGAATTGTATTTTACTACCCACCATAAAGTGGTATTGCAAAGATTAAATTAAATAATACTCATAACATGTTTTGCATAGGGCCTGGCATATATATTTTTATTAAATGGTAGAAAGTGATGATAGTATTGGTAGGGATATTAATAGTAATATTAGGAATAATTTTTCAAAAAAAAATCATACTTTAACAGAATCAGAGAATCTTAAAGGGTTTGATGAGGTCAGGGAGATGATTTAACCCAGCATCTCTTCAAACTTTACACATCTCTGCCAGGGAAGCAGGCTCAGTGCAGCAGAAGACAGTCCATTCCATTATTGGGCAACTCCAACCATGGGAAATCTTCCTTATACTGAGCTAATGTAGGCTTCCCTATAGCTTCTTCCCATTGATCCTAGTTCTGTTTCCAGAACAATAAGTAAAACCATCACTTTTCATAAAATACCTCTTGAATTTTTTAATATCACTTCTGGGTTGCTCTGTTTTCTCCTCCAGTCTCACATTTTCTCACTCCAGTCCCAACTCCACTTTGCCATTCCTGGTCCTGGCATAGTCCTAATCACTGTCCTTTGGATACCTTTGAATTTATCAAATTGGAATTCTCTAAAATGAACACAATAATCTAGATGTAATCCAAAGAGTTCAGACTACAGTTACACCATTGACTAGTATAGTACATTGCTTAAATCACATTCATAGTTTTAGTTCCCATATCCCACTAACGTCTTACATTTGGCTTTTGGTCACCTAAAAAAACACCGTCTTTCTCCTGGACTATTGCTATAGCCTTCTAAGTAGCCTCCATGGATCCACATGTCCTTTTCACCACTACTTCTCTCCTTCTCTGCCGCTCTTCTGCTCTTCTGTTCATCTGCTCATGGAACCTGGGGTTTGAGGTTTATATGGGTACATGATAGGGGACATGGCAGGCCAAATGGCAACTTTTGGGCAAGAAAACAGGAATGCTTGTTCCCATTTAGGGCCACAGGTTTCCAGGCTTGAGAGTGGGGCCTTTGCCAGGAAACCACCCTCTTCTACCCATTATTTCCCTGTCTCCTGTCCATATCAAAGTTACACAACTGAGAATAAATACATATTGTATGATTCCATTCATATGGAATTCACAGAGAGACAAACCGAGCCATGGGTATTAGAAGTCACCAGGCTCACTTGCAGGGAGAAGAGAGTGTAATAATTAGAAGGAGGAGGAAGGGAAACTTTTACCTCTTGACCCAGGTGGTGGTTATGGCTCACTGTGGGATCATTCATTGAGCCATACAGCTATGATTTGTGCTTTTTTCTCTGTTTACATTACACATCAATATTAATAAGAATAATTAGTATAATTATTAATAAGGATAATTGGTATAATTCTTAGTCTAAAATAGTTTGCTTTTTCTAATATTTTAATGTTTCTGTATCTTTCTACCTTTTTTATAATTTATGTAAGCTTTCCGTAGAATGACACTATATTTAAGTGGAATAGCAGCTCAGTAACACCATGAATAATTATGATGATGGTAGCCTGGTGATTTGAATAAATTATTGCCTTCCTGGGAAGCCTAATTTACTCATAATAATGGTCCAATCAACAAAAGAGTTTTTATTATTTCCTCCCAATGTTTTTAAAATAGCATTTTACCATCATATCTGTTCAAAATTCCATTTATCACCCATATCAGTGTTTAATCACAATATTTTTCATTAACTGAAATGTTACAATTAACACACCCTGAAAATGCTGGGAAATAAATCTAGTCAACTAAAGATCCTGTCAACTTGTTCCGGTTCCTTATTTTCTCATGCAACCAGCCAACACTGGGGGAAATTGAATTGTCATTCACCTCACAGAGCCTTTTTAGCATATCATTGTTTTATTTGACTTCTGAACAGAAAGGTATAACCAAACTTTGAAAAGAAAATGGAAATCAGTACATAAATAAGGTATCTGATAATCTGACACAATAATGAAAATGATACCTTGTAGTTATTCTTTACAAAAGCCCAGAGAGCTAAATTAAAGCACTAAATTAAATCCCACCTACTCTTTCTGCACCATTAAGTCCCATCATTCCACAGAAAGATTTGGATGGTTTTATTTTGTATTCTAATTTTAAGGCAATTATTCTCTCCTTAAAGTTAGAAAAGGCTGCAAAGTTTTTTGCTCTTGATTTGCTAATGACTTAGTTACAAAGCATTTAACCTACAGTTGCCTTATAACTCTCTAAAAGGTGTTATATAAAGTTGCTTGGGATTGAACTTTTTTCTGTAATTTTAAACAATAATAACTACTAACGCTATTACTGTGTGGTGAGTTTTACTGTGTGGCACTGGGTGGAATTGACACATTTTATGTTACAGTTGACCCTTGAACAACATGGGTTTGAGCTATATGGGTTCCCTTACAGATTATGATACAGATTTTTTCCAACCCATTTTTCATATATGTGGGTTCTGCGTGGCCAACTTGAGGATTTTGGTATATGTGGGGAGGGGGAACTGAAACCTAATCCCTGCTCCTACTGAGGGATGACTGTAGTTTATTTAATCCCTGCCACAACCCAGTAGGGTCAGTTCTCTTATTCCCATATTCCAGATGTGGAAACAAGAGACACAGAGTTTGGCTCAAAGGTCTCAAGGCTAAAAGGAAGTTTAAGCTGAGATTAAAAACTGTGCAATTTATATACTAGATTAGTGCCCTAAATGTGTGTCTAATATACAGTTCCACATTGGATTGTCAAAGTGTTTTCCACTGTAGTGGTGGTAGTCATTGCTGTTGCTACAATCCCAGCCTAGCCATGTGTTCATCCAGACATGCAGCACGGGAATATGTTAGCATCCCATTTTGTGACCAGCCACGTCTTGCTGAGATTTAGGAAAGTCATGCTAGAAGTTGAGGTGATAATCTAAAGGTAAGAAATTTTTCTCGTTGATTCCCCATTCGCTCCCCATTACTTCTTATACAGCGCTGTCGACATTAGAAGCTCAAAAATGTCTGTGGATTCTCACCCATAGGATTTCCCCGGTAACCATGGTTTAAATGTGAATTTAATTTGTTCATCTGAGGGGCTCATTGTATTAGAAACATCCATCTCCAATAGACGACCCCAAATCGACCATGCTGTGGTTCCCTTTCTCACTGCGGGCTCAGAATCTGTCTGTATGCAGTGAGTTGGAGTTTTGTTTTGTTTTGCTTTGTTTTTTAGTGTTTTCTTCCTCTTTCTTTTTTTTTTTTTTTTTAATTATACTTCAAGTTCTGGGATACATGTGCAGAACGTGCAGGTTTGTTATATATATATAGGTATATACATGCCATGGTGGTTTGCTGCACCTATCAACCCATCATCTACATTAGGCGTTTCTCCTAATGCTATCCCTCCCCTAGCACCCTACCCCCTGACAGGCCCCAGTGTGTGATGTTCCCCTCCCTGTGTCTGTGTGTTCTCATTGTTCAACTCCCACTTATGAGTGAGAACATGCAGTGTTTGGTTTCCTGTTTGTGTGTTAATTTGCTCAGAATGATGGTGTCCGGCTTCATCCGTGTCCCTGCAAAGGACATGAACTCATCCGTTTTTATGGCTGCATAGTATTTCATGGTGTATACGTGCCACATTTTCTTAATCCAGTCTATCATTGATGGGCATTTGAGTTGGTTCCAAGTCTTTGCTATTGTAAATAGTGCTGCAGTAAACATATGTGTGCATGTGTCTTTATAGTAGAATGATTTATAATCCTTTGGGTATATACTCGATAATGGGATTGCTGGGTCAAATGGTATTTCTGGTTCTAGATCCTTGAGGAATCGCCACACTGTCCTCCACCATGGTTGAACTAATTAACACGATGAGTTGGAGTTTTTATGAAATCTTGTATCAGCCTTACTCTGTGCTAGAGCTGTTAATAAGAAACACTCATCAAATCTTTTTATTTTTAAAATTACTTTTATATAAAATTACTTTTATATTTTTATAGCACTGTTTGCTATCTGAAATAATATTCTTTCTTTGTATATTTACAGTAATGCCCCCCCTTATCTACAGGGGGTACATTCCAAGACTCCAGTGGATGCCTAAAATGACACATAGTGCCAAACCCTATATATGCCATATTTTTTTCTATATATGCATACCTATGATAAAGTTAATTTATAAATTGACACAGTAAGATATTAACAAGAGTAATAATAAAATAGAACAATTATAGTAATATACTGTTCATAACTTCACAGATTTATTCTTACCATAGATCTTAGCAACCTCAGTATATGATTTTTTTCTTTCCTTATTAAGTCGGGAACTTTTGCAGTTTTTACTTAAAGGAAACACTTTGAAGCTTCTGTTTGGCGTATCTTAATTGCCAACATCACTATTCTTGCTCTTTGGGGCCATTATTAAGTAAAATAAGAGTGACTTGAACACAAGCACTGTGATACTATCACGGACGATCTGATAATGGAGACGGCTACTAAGAAACTAATGGATGTGGATACACCAGAAAAGGGATTCAGGACTGGGACAGGACAGACAGGGACAGCACAAGATTTCACAATCTCAGAACAGTACTCGATTTAAAATTTATGAATTGTTTATTGCTGGAATTTTCCATTTAATATTTTTGGACCATGATTGACCTCAGGTAGCTAAAACCACAGAAAATAAAACCAAGGACAAGGAGGGACTACTATATTTACTGTCTGCCTCCACCTTTGGATTGTAAGCTCCATGGGAGCAGAGACTCTGTGTTTTTGATACCACTCTTGTGAATACCTAGAGCACAAATATAAAGTGGGATAGAGCAGGCATTCAAGTAATTTTCTTAAAGTTTTCAAAGATATCACCACGGAGGAAATATAATTTTCTACAACCTCCATGAGTTGTTAGTTGGGATGGACCCTGTAATAAAAGAAAGATTAGCAAGAGAAAAACAAGTTTATTAACATTTGCAGCACACATCCTGTGGGAGAAACCTCAATGAAAAGTAACTCAAAGCAGTGGCTTAGAACTCTGGCTTACGTAACATCTTTCACAAAGAACAGTACATTTGTGGAGAAACAACAGGACAAATGTAAGCAGTTTTTGGCTTTCAAGGGCCAGAAACTGTGAGAAGGTAAATATATGGGAAGAAACTAATGGAGTGAGATTTCCTTGCAGATTCCTCTGCGGCCATCTCTGAGCTCCTAAAAGTCTAGAGTTGTCTCAAGTAAAGGAGACTTGATATCCTGTCTTTAGGCAGATAAGAGGGAAAGTAGAGAGAGTTTTTCCTGTGTTTGCTTCGTCTTAATTGCCTTTGGCTCGAAAACAATTTTTAGGTCACGGAGACATATTTTGGGGGACATATTGTGGTTTCCTTCCGTATGAAGCAAACCTGTTATGGGAGGGAGGCAGTTACTTCCCCTACATCTTCAATGATGCTATGTTTATCTGAGATGAGAAGTCTTCATTCTATGTGTATCCTTCTGGTGGGTAAAAAGAGTTTTTTTTCTGTTTTAAACCGATACATAATATTTTACATTTATGGAATACATATGATCTTTTGTTACATGTACGGAATGTGTGATGACCAAGACAGGCTATTTGGGGTATCCATCTTGAATATTTATCATTTCTGTGTGTTGGTATCATTTCAAGTCCTCCCTTCTAGCTACTTTGACATATACATTTTTGCTAAATATAGTTACCTTACGCTGCTATCAAAGTTTAGAATTTATACCTTCTATCTAATTGTATGTTTATACCCATTAACAAACCTATCTTCATCCCCCCTCCTACCCACACAGCCTTCCCAGCCTCTGGTATCTGTCATTCTACTCTCTACCTCCATGAGATCCACTTTTTAAACTCTCACATATGAATGAGAACATGAGTATTTGTCTTTCTGTGCTTGGTTTATTTCACTTAACATAACGACCTCTGGTCCCATCCATGTTGCTGCAAAGACAATAATAGTATTCAGCCATAAAAGAGAACAATAGTATATTGTGTATGTATACCATATTTTCGTTATCCATTCATTCGTTGATGGACACTTAGGTTGATTCCTTATCTTTGCTATTGTGAATAGTGCTGCAATAAACAGGTAAGTGCAGGTATCCCTTTGATATACTGATTTCTTTTCCTTTGGATAAATACCCAGTCGTGGGATTGCTGGATCGAATGGTAGTTCTGTTTTTAGCTTTTTGAGAAATCTCTCATACTGTTTTCCATAGTGGCTGTACTAATTTACATTACTACCAACAGTTTGTAAGAGTTCCCTTTTCAGAAAGCTTATATACTTTTGGTGGGAATATAAATTAGTTCAGCGACTGTGGAAAGCAGTTTGGACATTTCTCAAGAACTTCAGACAGAACTACCATTTGACCCAGCAGTCTCATTACTGGGTATATATCCAAAAGAAAACAAACCATTCTTCCAAAAAGACACATGCACTCTCATGTTCATCACAGCACTATTCACAATAGCAAATACATGTAGTCAACCTAGGTGTCCATGAACAGTGGCCTGAATAAAGAAAATTATCTCATTCCTTCCTATGGCTTTTATTTTAGATTCAGAGGATACATGTGCAGATTTGTTACGTGGGTATATTGCATGATGCTGAGGTTTGGGGTACGAATTATCCCATTATGCAGGAACTGAGCATAGAACTCAGTAGTTTTTTTAACCCTTGCCTCCCTCCCTTCCTTCTACCTATAGTAGTCCCCAGTTTCTATTGTTGCTATAGTCTTTCATGATGTATATGTACCATGGAATATATGGTACATATACATGATGGAATACTGTGCAGCCATAAAAAAGAATGAAATCATGTCCTTTTTAGCAACATGAGTGCAGCTGGAGGTCATTATCCTAAGCAAATTAACCCAGGAATAGAAAACCAATACCATATGTTCTCACTTATAAGTGGGCACTAAACACTGGATACTCGTGGACATAAAAACGGCAACAAGATCACACTGCTGCTGCACTTCAGCCTGGGCAACAGAGTAAGGCGCTGTCTAAAAAAAAAAAAAAAAAAAAAATGGCAACAATAGAAACAATAGGTACCCCTAATGGTGGAAGGGAGGGAAGGAGGCAAGGGTTTAAAGAACTATTGTGTACCATGCTCAGTACCTGCATAATGGGATCATTCATACCCCAAACCTCAGCATCACACAATATACCCACGTAACAAATCTGCACATGTATCCCCTGAATCTAAAATAAAAGCTGAAAAAATAAGGAATACCCTTTCTCCACATGCTTGCCATCATGTTTTTTGTTTTTTGGGTTTTTTTGTTTGTTTGTTTGTTTGTTTTTTTTTGGTAATAGCCATTCTGACTGGGGTCAGATGATATCTCATTGTGGCTTTGATTTACATTTCCCTGACGATTACTGATGTTCAGTACTTTTTCATATACCTGTTGGCTGTTTGTATGTCTTCTTTTGAAAAATATGTATTCATATTTTTTGCACATGTTTTAATGGGATAATTTGGTTTCTTCTTGCTGAGTTCTTTGTATATTCTGGATATCATTCTGTTGTCAAATGAGTAGTTTGCAAATATTTTTATTTTCTTTCATTCAACAGGTTGTCTCTTCACTCTTGGTTTTTTGTTTGGTTGGTTGGTTGGTTGTTTGGTTTTTGTTCTGTTTTGCTGTGCAGAAGCTTTTTTATTTAATATAGTCCTATTTATCTATTTTTGGTTTTGTTTGTGCTTTTGAGGTCTTGGCCATAACATTTTTGCCTATACCAGTGTCTTGAGGTGTTTTTCCTGTTTTTTTCTACCAGTTTTATGTTTTCAGGTCTTAGATTTAAGTCTTGAATCCATCTTGAGTTGATTTTTGTATATGTTGAGAAATAGGCATCTAGTTTTATTCTTCTGCATATGGATATCCAATTTTCCCAGCACCATTTATTGAAGGGGGTGTCCTTTCCTGAATGTACGTTCTTGGTATCTTTGTTGGAAATCAGTTGACTATTAAATATATGAATTTATTTCTGGATTCTCTATTCTGTTCCATTGGTCTATGTGTCTCTTTTTATACCAATACCATGCTGTTTGGTTACTATAGCCTTGCAATGTATTTTGAAGTCAGGTAGTATGATGCCTCACAGCTTTGTTTTTGTTTTGTTTTGTTTTGTTTTTTGCTCAAAATTTATTTTGCTATTCATGTTCTTACATGGCTGAATACAAACTTCAGGATTTTTTTCTTTTTGTGAAAAATGACATTGGCATTTTGATAGAGATTGCATTGAATCCGTAGATTGCTTTTGGCATTACAGTCATTTTAATAATATTAATTCTTCCAATCCATGATCATGGGCTGACTTTCCATTTGTTTATGTCCTTTTCAATTTCTTTCTTCAGTGTTTTGTAGTTTTTCTTATGGAAATTCTTCACATCCGTGGTTAAATTTATTCCCAGATATTTTTGTAGCTCTTGTAAATGGAATTGCTTTCTTATTTCTTAGCTAGTTCATTATTGGTATATAGAAATGATACTAATATTTGTATGTTGACTTTGTATTCTTCAACTTTACTGAATTTATCAAATCTAAGAGTTTTTCTAGAGTCTTTAGGTTTTTCTAGAGGTAAGATTATATCATCAGCAAACGGGAACAATTTGACTTATACTTTGCCAATTTAGATGCCTTTATTTTTTCCTTTTGCCTGATTACTCTGGCTAGGACTTCCAGTATTACATTGAACAGGAGTGGTAAAAGTGGGCATCCTTGTCTTGTTCCAGTTCTTAGGGGAAAGGCTTCCAGCTTTTCCCTATTCAGTATGATGTTAGCTCTGGGTGTGTCATATATGGCCTTTATTATTTTGAAGTATATTATTTCTATGCCTAGTTTGTTGTTTTTATCATGAAGGGATGTTGAATTTTGTCAAATGGTACTTCTGCATCTATTGAGATGATTATAAACCTTCATTCTTCATATATTGGTTCTTCGTTCTGTTAGTGTGATGTATCACATTTACTGATTTGCATAGGTTGATCCTTGCATCCCTAGGATAAATCCCACTTGATCTTTGTGTATTAATTTTTTCAATATAATGTTGGATTCAGTTTGCCAGTATTGAGTTGAGAATTTTTGCATCTATATTCATCAGGGATATTGGCCTCTAGTTTTCTTATCTTTGCTGTGTCATTGTCTGATTTTGGTATGGTGATGCTGGCCTCATAGAATGAGTCAGGGAGAATTCTCTCCTCTTCCAATTTTTGGGATAGTTCAAGAAGAATTCATGTTCTTTGAAAGCTTGGTGGAATTTGGCAGTGAAGCCATCTGGTACTGGACTTTTCTTCATTGGTAGACTTTTTATTAATGATTCAATCTCATAACTTGTTATTGTTCTGTTCAGGTTTCTGTTTCTTCTTGATTTAATCTTGATAGTTTGTATGTGTTTAGGAATTTATCCATTTATTCTAGGTTTTCTAGTTTGTTATTGTATAGTTGTTCATAATAGTCTCTAATTATCTTTTGTATTTCCATGGTAACAATTGTAATATCTTCTGTTTCATTTCTGATTTTATTTGGGTATTCTCTTTTTTTTTTTTTTTTTTTTTTGGCTAGTCTAGCAAGTGGTTTATCAATTTTATCTTTTACAAAAGCCAACTTTTTGTTTTGTTGATCCTTGTTATTATTTTTTAGCATCTAGTTCATTTAGTTCTTCTGTGATCTTTATTATTTCTTTCCTTCTATTAATTTTAGATTTGGTTTGTTCTTGCTTTTCTAGTTCCTTAAAGTGCACATTAGATTGTTTATTTGAAATCTACTTTTATTTTATTTGCTACTTTTTTGATGTAGATGTTCATTGCTGTAAACTTCTCTCAGCACCACTTTTGCTGTATTCCATAGGTTTTGGTACACTGTGTTTTTATTTTGTTTTTTTCAAGAAATGTTTTATTTCATCTGTAATTTTTTCTTTGATCCAGTGGTCATTCAAAAGTATGTTGTTTAATTCCCATGTATTTGTACAGTTTCCAGAGTTCCTCTTGTTATTGATTTCTAGGTTTAATCTATTGTTGTCTGAGAAGATACTTAATAAGATTTTGATGTTTAAAAATGTATTGACACTTATTTTATATTCTAATATATATTCTCTCCTGGAGAATGTTGTGTGTGCTGATTAGAAGGATATCTATTCTGTAGCTGTTGAATGAAATGTTCTGTAAATTTCCATTGGGTTCATTTGGTCTAATGTGTCATTCAAATCTAGTGGGTTTTTTAAATTAATTTTCTGTCTAGATGATCTGACTAATGCTGGGAGTGGGGTGTTGAAATTCCCAGCTATTATTATATTGGAGTCTATCTCTTACTTTAAATTTAGTAATATTTGCATTATATAGCTAGGTGTTCTGATGTTGGCTGCATATATGTTTAGATAGTGATATCTTCTAGCTTACTTTTGTCATTACATAATGATCTCGTTTGTCTCTTTTTAGTGTTTTTATCTTAAAATCTGTTCTGTGTGATATAAGCATAGCTAATCCTGCTTACTTTTGGCTTCCATTTGTGTGAAATATCCTTTTTCATCCCTTTATTTTCAGTCTATATGTTTCTTTACAGATAAGATGAGATTCTTGTAGGCAGCATATACTTGGATCTTGTTTTTTATTCATTCAGCCAGTCTATATCTTTTAAATGGAAAGATTAATTCATTCACATTTAAGGTTATTACTGACACATGTGGGCTTATTGCTGTTATTTCATTACTTGATTTTCCATTGTTTTACATATCCTTTGTTCCTTTATTTTGCTCTTACTATTTACCATTGTGGCTTGGTGATATTCTGTAATCATAGCATTTTATCTTCTTGGTTTACCCTACCAGTGTTTTTTATATATTTGTGTGTTTTCATGACAATAGTAATTGTTCTTTCACTTCCAGGTGTGAGACTTCCTTAAGCATTGCTTGTAGGGCTGGTCTAGTGGTGACAGATTCCCTCAGCTTCTGCTTATCTGACAAAGATTTTATTTACTTCTCTTTCATTTATGAAGGATATTTTGCTGGGTATAGTATCCTTGGCTGACAGTTTTTTTAAATCTTTCAACTCTTTGAATATATCATCCCATTCTCTCCTGGCCTGTAAAGTTTCTGCTGAGAAATCCACTGTTAGTCTGATAGGGGTTCCCTTATAAATGACTAGATGCATTTATCTTGCTGGTTTTATAATTCTCTCTTTGTTTTTGATTTTTGACATTTTTTACTATAATGTGCCAGGGAGAAGAGCTTTTTGAATTATATCTGTTTGGGGATCTCTGAACTTGTATGTGGATATCTGAATCTCTTGCTAGAATTTGGAATTTTTCCATTATCATTTTGCTAAATAGATTTTTCTAACCCTTTCATTTTCTCTTCACCTTCTGGGACACCCAAAATTCAAATATTTGGTCACTTTATGGTGTCCTATAAGTCATGAATGTTTTGCTCCTTCTTTTTTATTCTTTTTCATTTTTGTCAGACTGGGTTATTTCAAAATAGCTACCTTTCAGTTCTGAGATTCTTTCTTCTGCTTGATCTAGTCTGTTGATGAAGCTTTCAAATGTATTTTCTATTTCATTCAATGAATTTTTTAATTCCAGAATTTTCGATCTACTAATATTTGCTTTATACATCTGTGTGCTCTGATGTTGGGTGCACAGATATTTAGATGGTTATATCCTCTAGCTGAATTGATCCTTTTATCATTACAGTGACCTTGTTTGTCTTCTTTTAGTGTTTTGCTTAAAGTCTATTCTATTTGATATAAGCATAGTTACTCCTGCCCACGTTTGGTTTCCATTTGCATGGAATATTCTTTTCCATTCCTTTATTTTTAGTCTATATGTGTTTGGTTCCTTTTTATGATATCTGTCTCTTTGGTAAATTTCTCACTCATATCCTGAATTGTTTTTCTGATATTTTTATATTGTTTTTCAGAATTATCTTGTATCTCATTGAGCATCTTTAATATCAATATTTTGAATTCTGTTTCCAGGACTTTATGAATTTCTTTTTGATTGGGATCTGTTGCTGAATAATTACCCTGTTCCTATGGAGTTGTCGTATTTCTTTACTTTTTTATGTTTTCTGGATCCTAACATTGATTATCTGCACATCTGGTGTAACTGTCACTTCTTCCAATTATTTGAATGCGCTTTTATTGGGGAGAAATTTTTCCTGAAGATGTATCTGTGGTGTTGGTTGGGTAGGACACTTGGTTTTGATTCTGGGTGCATGCAGTAGTGTAGTCTCTGTATGATATCTTGGGCTATAAACAGTGCCAGTGTTTATTTCCTGAGTCTGTTATTTCCTCAGTGACTTAAGGTACGTTTGTTAGCAAAGCCTTAGTGAAGTTTTGCTGGGAACTGGGATGCCAGGTGAGCCAGTCTCCGGACCTCAATAGTGGCAGCAGTGGGCTGACCATGCCTGTAGTTGGGCCCCAGGGCAGCATACACTGGATCCTGTGTTAGTGGGTCCAGGCAGGCCAATTCTTGGGCCTCTAAGTGGCTTACTTGGGTGCCAGAAATAGCAGCAAGGGATCAGGTTGGTGTGTGGGTTCTCAGGTTCCTGGGCAGTGACTGTGGCATAAGTGATGGTAGTGGCAGTGGTAGAACAACTCTCTGGGACCCAAGTGGTCCACACTGGTGTTGACAGTAGCTGCATGGGGTTGAGCAGGAGTCAGTCCCCATATCTGCAGGTGGCATGCAGGTGGGTGCCAGCTGTTATGGTAGCAGCAGGTAGAGAAGGCCCCACCTCACACCCCAAGAGGAGTACCCAGTTTCCTCTAGTGATGGACTGGGCTGGGTGATTCCCAGCCCCCTAGACAGTGTGCTCAGGTACCTGGGGGTGTAAAGCCAGGCTGGGAAGATCTGCCCTCAGGCCCTCCACAGTGATGCATGCAGGCACTTGACTGTGGTAGACAAGGACGAGGTGATCCTCAGGCCACTGGCAAAATGCGCAGGTGGGGGTGGCTGTAGCTGCACTTTGGTCCTTCTACTGAGCAGGCTAGGGTTGCTTTCTCTGGAAGCAGCCATTAGGATGGCAGCTGGAAACCCTGTAGCAGTAGCAGTCCAGGTCATGAGCAGTGGAATTTGTCTTTGGGACACATGAAAATACACAGCCACACCTCTGCTGGAGGCAGGATATGGGATTACTACCTGTGGCTTCCACCTCAGCCCCAGTGGCAGAGTACGACACAGTTCAGTGAGGGTAACACCCTCAAAATGGCACCATGCTGCAGCTCCTTAGGACTTGGTGGTTTGTAGGATTGAGCATGAACTTTCTCTCTGCAGCATGCCTTCACGCAGTCTCTAGACAGCTCCTTGTCTTAGCCTTGGGGCCGGCCCTCAAGGGTCAACGGGCTCTACTGTGGCTAGGATTATAGGAGTCTGTGGCAGGATTATGGACCAGTGGGGGGCTCCCACTTACTTTTTCCCCGCATTAGGAAGCCACTCCAGACTCCCAGAACAAGATAATATTTAAGTCTGTCCTGTAGAAATTTAGAGATTCTAAAGGACCTCCTGAGAAATATCGTAAATTCATCAGTTTTTCTTAGCCTTTATTTTCTTGTTGGGAAAATATATTCAATAGATATCATTCACTTGTGCACACTTTGATTGACATGAGTGAGGACCCTGTTAGTTACAAGCCACACATTCATAGGCTCTTGTGGAACCCAAATATCTGAAACAGGTCTCAGTCAATTTAGGAAGTTTATTTTGCCAAAGTTAATGATGCACACCTGTGACACAGCCTCAGGAGGTCCTGACAACATGTGCCCAAGGTGGTTGTGGCACAGCTTGGTTTTATACATTTTAAGGAGACTTGAGACATCAATCAATACATGTAAGATGTACCTTGGTTGCGTCCAAAAAGGGAAGACAACACAAAGCGGGGAGGGGGCTTCCAGGTCATAGGTAGGTAAGAGACAGATGGTTGCATTCTTTTGAGTTTCTGACTAACCTTTCCAAAGGAAGCAATTAGATATGCATTTATCTCAATGAACAGAGGAATGACTTTGAGTTCTGTCTGTTCTTTATCCACAAGGAAATTATTTGTGAGGGATATGAGGCTATATTTTTTTTTATCTTAGTAGCTCTCTTTCTTAGGAATAGAATGGGAGGCAGGTTTGCCCTAAGCAGTTCTGAGCTTGGCTCTTCCCTTTGGCTTAATGATTTCGGGGTCCCAAGATTTATTTTCCTTTCACACTCCCACAGTGGAAGAGACCAGAGGTTGATCTGCAGGCAAGATTGAATCCCAGACCTCAAATGGTGAGGGGACTGTCTCTTCGTCTCTTTACTGTTCTTTCTGTTGCCTTTTTTCTAACCAGGCCTCTACATAGTTCCTGTTTGCATTGTAAGGGAGGAAAAATAATTTTTTCCCTCAATCCTCATAAGTTCTTAGTTGGAATGTAACATAAAACAGATTAGCAAGAGAAAAACAGTTAATTAACATGTATATTTTTAAATATGTATGTAATACATACGAGATACCTGGGAAATAAGTAGTTCTCAAAGAAGTGGCTTTGAATTCTAGCTTATGTATTATCTTCAACAAAGAACAGTAAATTTTTAAAGAAGTGACAAGATAAAGGAAAAGGATTTAAGTCTCTAAGGGCAGCAATTTGTAGGAAGGCAAATAAATGGCAGATAAAGTCCAGTAAGTAAAGCTTGTTCATGTCGATTCCTCTGGTGCCATCTTCAGGCCCATAAGGGTCTCACGTTGTCTTCCGTGGTTAACCTTTGTCCTCCCTGGTAGAAGAGGGACCAAGATACCTTTTATCTTTATAAATCTATGTCCTACTTTTAGGCAAACAGAGGACAGAGAGTTTTCCTGCATCTGTGTCTTCATAACTCTCTTTAGCTCAACAATCTCTGTGCTAAAAAGGCATGTTTGGGAGTGGCATATTCTGGCCTCCCACAGCATTATGCTCACTGCTTATAAACCCAGCAAAATTCCAAGAGTGGACTGTTGCCTAGCATGGGTCTTATGCTCACCCCCATATTGGGAGTTAAGGGAGGCTTAGCCCCTCAAACCACATGAAATGAGTTTCCCATAGGAAAGAAGTGCTAAGTTCTCAGAAAAGGGAGAGGAAAGCTGGGCACAGTGGCTCGCACCTGTAATCCCAGCACTTTGGGAGGCCAAGGCAGGCAGATCACCTGAGGTCGGGAGTTCAAGAGCCTGACCAATATGGAGAAACCCCGTCTCTACTAAAAATACAAAATTAGCCAGGCATGGTGGTGCATGCCTGTAATCCCAGCTACTCAGGAAGCTGAGGCAGGAGAATCTCTTGAACCCGGGAGGTGGAGGTTGTGGTGAGACGAGATCACGCCATTGCACTCCAGCCTAGGCAACAAGAGCAAAACTCCATCTCAAAAAAAAAAGAAAAAGAAAAGAAAAGGGAGAGGAAAAGTATGTAAGACTGACCAAAATTATAGTTGCCATAATATATAACCAGAAGATAGGCTTTAACAGTTCATAAGTATTTATTGAGTGACTACTATATACCATGTTTACCCTTCTCTTTCTACTTCCCTTCCACTTCCCTTTAAGAAAACGTATGTGAATATGAATAGTATTAAGATCAACTTGAATTCTTTCCCCTTTATTTGTAGGTGAATTATTTACATATTTTCATAATGAAACTATTTGTGGTAGTTAGTTAGCAAATAAATACTTGCTAACTAATGTGTTGCAATCACACTAGTGTGAAAGGAAAATATCTTGAGCCCCCAGAATCACTAAGGAAAATTCAAGCTGAAAACTTCTCAGGGCAAACCTGCCACTCATTCTATTCAAAGTGATCCCTCTGCTCCCTGAAATAGATGCATATTCTGATTGTCTACTTTGGAAAAGCTTATCAGAAACTCGAAAGAATGCAAGCGTTTGTCTCTCACCTACCTGTGACCTGGAAGCCCCCTCCTTGCTTCTAGTTGTCCTTGCCTTTCTGGACAGAACCAACATATGTCTTACTCATATTGAATGATGTCTCATGTCTCCTTAAAATGTATAAAACCAAGCTGTGCCCCGAGCACCTTGGACACACATCGTCAGGACTCCCTGAGGCTGTGTCATGGGCGCACATCCTCAACCTTGGCAAAATAAACCTTCTAAGTTAACTGAGACCTGTCTCAGATTGTCTGGGTTTACAATAGTTAGCAAGTATTTATTTGTGCTTTTACTAAATTTTAAGAACAAAAAGAGAATGGATCTTTACCCCCAAAAGATTGAGAATTGCTGTTTTAACAGATAAAACTCCAGACAGCATTTGGCTACACAAAATATAGCCATCACTTTATAGCTAAAACTGTGATTTTGAAGAGTGAGAAACACACCATTAATAAACCAATCTTGTATTAGATATTTTGACATTTAAACTGACTTTATGCAAATAAAATAAGCAGATTGAATTTTCTGATTTGCTCATCAGACACTATATAGATGCACTTCACATTCACATCTTAAAAATCTAATAAGGACATTTCATCTCTTTATGCCTGGCATGTCTTTTCCTGATGAATTCCATAACCAACTAGGATGACACTAAACTTAGAAATCTCACATCACATTCTTGTGCTTCTATTTTATTGTGTGATCTTTCCAGGCAGTTGATTTTTTGTGTGTGCCTTTATGGAAGCATTCTGAAGTTACTACCCATTTCTACAACTTAAATAAAATGTATTTTTCCTACATGGGAATATCAAGGGGAAGAATTGAAATGTTCACACCTACAGTCCTCATCATAAGAAATAAAGTATAAAAGAATTTTCACTTTATCCTGACCTGACTTTGAATATTTAGGGAAAATGCTCAATTTGTAGCTCTAGCTAGTGGCACTACAATGTCACACTTTGCTGTTTAACATTCAGCTTTGTTAATCAAGAAAACCATAGATTGGCTCTTTGCATGTTGATTAAATTGATTACAGCTGTAGGCCTTGATAGCCTTTTTTTCAAGTGTCTGTAATTAATCAGACAATGCTTGATTAGTTTTTTCTGTTTTTAGCAGATAAACTGACTTCCTTGAGAATTTTCACCCCTGAAATGATTCCCCTCCAATGAAAGGTAAAAGATAAGTGAGTCACTATATAGTTTTCCATGAGGTTTAGACCTTTTATCCTCCAGCAACTAAAAAAAAAAAAAAAAAAATTTGAAAGGAAAATTAAAACATAATATTAAACTTTTCACAAACTCATGTAAATATATCTCCTAAAATGAAAAAGTCTATGAGTTTCCTCTGAGATTTTAGCTAGGCTGCCCCTCTATTGTAGAGCATCTTCTAGCTTTGCCATTGTAACATTCTTTGTCAAGTTATATCATTGAATAGACAGACCTGACGTTGCAGATATCAGCCCAGGAACCATTTTTTTTACTAAATCAGGCTCTTGAATGATGTATTTTAAAAAATTAAATTAAAAAGTTAGCACCTACTTGTTTTAGTCATATCTATAGCATTAGATAAAGTAACTGTTGTTTATGCAAATGAAAACTTGACAGTTTCCAGGAACATGAGCAATAATTGTAAAGACCCAAAATGTTTAGCTTTCATCGTTGGAGTTTACTTTTTTAAAAACTTGTTAATTTTTGAGACCAGGTCTCATTCTGTCACCCAAGCTGGAGTGCAGTGGCACAATCATACCTCACTGTAGCCTCGACCCTCCAGGCTCAAGCAGTCCTCCCACTTCAGCCTCCCAAGTAGCCCAAGCAGCTGGGACTACTTTTTTTTTCTTTTTTTTTTTTTTTTTTGGTAGAGATGAGGTCTCACTATATTGCCCATGCTGGTCTTGAACTCCGGGGCAGAAGTGATCCCCCAGCCTCAGCCTCCCAAAGTGCTGGGATTACAGGCATGAGCCACTGCACCTGGCCAAATTCATATTTTTAATGGTGAAAGCTGCTAGGATCAATTTAGACCATGCAAGCTAGTATGAGGAAGAAAACCCACTTCACTCTCTCCTTAGTTGGTCAAGGGACCAATCTAACACCTATGTTTCATAAGCATTTGTCACCTAAAACACTTTATAAAGATATTTTGAAGCTGTATTTCAGAAGGGTTTTCTTATAGATCTCATCAAATTAGAAGCTCCTAAAGAGAGAGACTACTTTAAAAAAAAAAAGAGTAAAAAAAATTCAACCAGCGTGGAAAACTAGAAAGTAAAAAATAAGTCTTACTCTTCCCATGCCCAACCCTACATTTCTACTGCCAGATGTGATTATGCTTAACAGTTTCTTGGGCATCCTTCAGAAATTTTCTATGCATATATTAGAAAACACATTGTTATGCATATATTTTTTCTATATAAAAAGGATAAGACTACACTGTTCTACAACTTTTTTAAATTTTTTGAATTTTTACAGATAGATTGACCACATTCTACTTTGGCTGCTAGATATTATTTCATTGTTTGGGTGTACCATAATTTATTCAGCCAGTTCCCTGGTAATGGACATTTATCTAGGTGGTTTCCAGCTCTTTGTTACTGTAGACAGTACTGTAATAAACATCTTCATTTGCATATATTTATGAGGTTGGGCAAATATGTGTTTACAGTTAATTTCTAGCAGTGGAATTACTTGGTCAAAAGGTAATTTTGAAAGATATTACCAAACTGTTCACCAATTTACACTCTGGCAGTATATGCTGCTGGTGTCCCATCTCCTTAATTTTACCTTATTTTATCAAATGTTAGAACTTTTGCCAAGCTACTACGTATCAATAGTATATCATTATTTTAATTTGTATTTCTATAATTATATACAAGCTCAAGCATTTTTCTGTATTTTGGGGAATTTACATTTCTTTTCTTTTGACCTGCACATTCACATATGTGCCTACTTTTCTGGGACCATGCCTCGTATTTGTTCAGTATCCTTACATATCCAACACAGTGTTGGGCACAAAGACACTCAATAACTATTTATGAGACACATAAAAATAATCTAAAATATTCCTTATTATATTGTAAGACCCTTGAGGCAAACTGCCATCACTTAAGATCCTCACTCTCACAGAATGACAAAAACAAGATGTCTTCTCTGGAAATTTCTGTACATTGTGAAGGGGAGGGAAGACTTTCTCTGCCTTCTTAGTTTCTGTTGCTGGGGCCCATGAGTCAAACTAACAAAAGAAAAATTAACAGGAGAAAAGCACGCAAATTTTACTTGATGTTAATATTTTAATTTTTACATGTGCATGGAAGTCTTCATAAAAAAGAAATTAAGACTCGAAGAAGGGCTAGACCCAGAAGACTATATACCATTATAACAATGAGAGATAAGTTGTGGAGATGTGACAAGACAACAGGAAATGGGGTTTGGGCTAGGGGCAGTAAATTGTGGGGATGTGATTAAGAAATGTATGGGGAAAACTAATGGAAGACGGGTTGTTTTAGTAAGATTTGTTCGTAGAGATTCATCTCAGTGTTACCTCCCCATCTCCGGTGATAATAATGTTCTCCTCTCCTGGTACAGGAAGAATGTCCTTCTCAGGGGAAATTTATGCCCTGCTTTTAGGGACAAAGTAGAAGGTCAGAGAGCTCTTCTTGCATCTACTGTTTCCCAATGGTCTTTAGCTCAAACTCAATATGCTAATATGGCATATTTGGGGGTAGCTTGTTCCGATCCCCTTATAATGTTATTTTGACACACTGGGAAATTGGTATTGTTAACGGGAAGGTTCTATGTTTCTTTTTTGTTTGTTTTTGTTTTTTGTTTGTTTTTTATTATACTTTAAGTTCTGGGTTACATGTGCAGAACGTGCAGATTTGTTACATAGGTATACACGTGCCATGGTGGTTTGCTGCAGCCATCAACCCGTCACCTACATTAGGTATTTCTCCTAATGCTATCCCTCCCCTAGTCCCCCACCCCCCAACAGGCCTGTGTGTGATGTTCCCCTCCCTGTGTCCATGTGTTCTCATTATTCAACTCCCACTTATGAGTGAGAACATGCAGTGTTTGGTTTTGTGATCTTGTGATAGTTTGCTGAGAATGATGGTTTCCAGCTTCATCCATGTCCCTGCAAAGGACATGAACTCATGCTTTTTTATGGCTGCATAGTATTCCATGGTGTATATGTGCCACATTTTCTTAATCCAGTCTATCATTGGTGGACATTTGGGTTGGTTCCAAGTCTTTGCTATTGTGAATAGTGCCACAATAAATATACGTGTGCATGTGTCTTTATGGCAGAATGATTTCAAACACCTATGTACTAAATTCCCAAAATAACACTATTCTATTTTGCCTAAATTACACAAAAACAAGCTCCTAACTGACCTTCCTGGTCCCTATCTTATTCTCCACTAATTCAGTCTCCCACCACTTCCACTGTGCGCTTTCTCGAATGCAAATCCAAGATTCTTCTATCTTAAAATCCTTCAGTAGGTCCCCAGCGCCTTCATAATAAGGTAAGAACTCCTTAGTTTGCCATCTAAGCATCCTGCTTCTTCAACAACTGACTACAGTTGCTAGGAATACCCCAAGGTCTCTCTCACACCTTTCTACTGTACTTCATCCTCTTCCTTCTAGAATATTCTTCCATCTCTTCACTATCTGGCTGCCTCATTCTCATCCTTCAGGAATAACCCTTTCATGACTTTTGCTAGAAAGCCTTCCCTGAACTATTCTCCTGACTATAAGAGTTTCCTTGGGCTTACCTCTGTCTAACACTTACTTCACTCTCTTATAAATGTTGGTCTAGTGGCCTGTTCCCAGTAGACCAAATTCCTCAAAGGCAGGAACCATGTCTTACTCCTCAGTACCCAGCATAAAGTCTGCAACAGCACAGGGGCTTGATAAACATCTACTAAGTGTAAAATTATAAAGCAACTATGATGATAACGGTCTATAGAAGGAAAGGAAAGGGTCAGCTTTCTTTCATATTATCTCAAGTAGATGGGATATTACTGTTCACGTATTGTTGAATTCAATGCCTGATGTCTGGATTTGTGCCTCCAGAGTTGAATTATCTACCATATTTAATAGTTCAGTGTCTAGAAAATAGTCCCAAGATGCTTTGTCATTAATATTTTTTTAACCTGAGGGAAAGTACTGGCATACAGGAAAGACAGAAAGATATTCTGCAGAGAACATATAAAGTATATTTAATAGAGTATAGAGAAGATGGTGCTTGTGGTTTCTTAGAGCACTGAGCATTTGTGGGAAACTGGATCCTCTCTGTTTTGTGGATTTATCTAATAAAGACATAGGAAGGAGAGGTGTGATTTTGTAGAAACCAGAAGAAAGAGTATGATTTCCCATTTGTATGAGTGTTTATTGCATACCTCCATATAAACCTGGATTGATGTGAGATGAAAACACAGTAGTATTTGTTTATGCATCGTGTTTCCCGCCTTTTGCTATGGTAGAGATGTGATCCTATTCCAGATGTCATGATAATGTAAACATCCTCTGGGAGCACTTTTAGGAGGGGAGACATGTCTGGCAAGCGTAATTCTCATGTCATTCTCAACTAGCTGCCTTTTCAGCTCCTGTTATTCCTCCAACCACTCTCAGAGCATGCTCTCCTGACCTTCTTACAAGTTCTTCCTCAGAGAACTCATCCATTTTCCCATCTTTTTGCTCTCATCTATTTGTCTTTCTCTTTTAGCCCTGGCCCTCCTGTGAGCATTCATTCAGCAAACATTTATTGAGAATTCAGTATGTGAAGAAGTCAGACAAGATCGCCAGACACGACTCAGTCACACAAATGGGCAGGTCATTACACACTGAGATGACTGATCTGTAGTAACCATGGAATCTTTCCAGACATCTTCTCTCAGCCCTGCTATATCCACCCTTCACGCTGCTCTCTGTCCAGAGAGGCTGATAGACACAAACTACATCAATGGACTTCCTTGTCCTCTGGCTTCTGATGGCACTCAGCCAATGAAGATCAGAGAAGGAGGGAGAAGGAAGTCAGGGGCGCTCTTCCCCATCTCCTTCCCTGTAGGACTAACTCGGGCTTAATGCAAAATTTGGCCCAGGGTCACAGCTCCTATCAAGGAGGCCCTCTCTCCACACCTTTTGCTTTCTGGGTCTGGCCACTGCCCCTTCCTTTTCCCATAAGGTCTAAGGGCGGCATCAGCCCTGGTATTCATACGGTCCCATTTGGATCCCCTGCCTGTTCTTACCTTTTTATAAGCCCTCCCTCAAATTCTCCCCAGTTCATCCTAACGTGAGTATGCCAAGTGTTTCCTGCTGGGATATTGACTGGGAGAACTTGTGGTAGACTTAGAACTCAAGCAAGGCTCCTCTAAAGTAACATTTGAGCTGAAAGCTGAAGACTGAGGATAAAGAGAGTCAACTAGGCCATTGTAAGAAGAGAGACTATGAATGTGGCTTTCATGTGAAGTCTGAGGGGAGTGTGGTGGTGACTGTAAGGAAAAGATACAAAAAATGCTGGGGCAATAGAACCAGGCTAGGCAAGGCTTTAAGCCAATGTGGTAATTTGGGATTTTACCCTAAAAACAAATTTTGAAAAGCTTACTCTGGTTTGGATTATATGGAGTCCAGATTGGCTAGAGGAAGAACACGGGAGCGGTGCTAGAAACATAGACTAGGATAATGGCAATGGGTTTGGAGACACATATTCAAGAGCTAAGTCTAAGACTTAGTAAGGTATCCCTAAATATTTCCAGCACATCGCCATATTGAGAAACTTTCAAGACCTCAGATTCCCACTTGTGCTAAACCAAGCACTTCCATCATCCCAAACTGGTTTCCTCTTCCCAGTTTTCCAATTAATTCAGGGTGCCAATACTGTTTCATTCCCCTAGAATCCAGATTTTAAACTTCTTCATTCTCTCTTCAGACTGGCTTCCTCCATGTGACAGGAAATGGGATCACCAGTGGCATCTGAATTTCACTTTGTTTGGCTCCCATCTTCATTGTGAGAATCTCTCTTTTTCAGATCCAGTTTGAGAAGTTCCAGGGAAGCACAGCAACTGGCCCATATTAGGTTGGGTGTCCACCTCTGGACCAATCTGCTCCAGAAAGCCATGTGTTTAGAGGTGGCTATTCCAAGGAGAAGCGGGAGGAAGGAGTCTTGAACAGTCCCTTAGCTCTCTCCTACTGTATCTTGAAAAAAGATTAGAATTATTCCTTAGCTATAAGGGGTAAGAGTAGGAGAAATGCATACAAGTAAAAAGAAAACAGATTTTACCTCAACATGAGGAAAAACTCTTGAACAGCCAGAACTACTTGAAGATGAAATGTGATATTTGAAAGCTACCTACTGGTAGACAGTTTCTGATGGTAATCAAGCATAGATTAGATAACCACACGGTGGGAATGTTGTGGAAGGCTTTCAGAACATCAATGGGGGTTATTCTTCAACACTAAGAATCTGGTTAGAGACTTCTGAGGAAAACAAACAAAAATTAAACAACAGCATCTTAATACTTATTCAAGTCTAGAGATATATGAAAGAGGGCATGATGGCCCACACCTGTAATCCCAACACTTTGGGAGGCTGAGGTGGGAGAATCGCTTGAAGCTAGGAGTTAGAGTCCAGGCTGGGAAACATAGCAAGACCCTGTCTGTATAAAAAGTTTTAAACATAAGAAAAAAAGAGATATGCAAAAGAGTTCCCAACTTATATTTTAAGATCCCTTCTTGAAGTGGGAGATGAACTCTATGAAGAAATGCTATTGAGAGTACTTTCTATACATTTTAGTTTTTTAAAAAAGGAACACATATTTTCTTAGTTTTTTTAAGCTAGTAAATATGTTTCTGAATAAATATTCTGCTTCCTGAGGTAGAAAATTAAATTTTTCTTTCTTGGCTATAAAGAAGCAGGTGTGTGTCCCTGACCTGTGTGTGTATATTGAACACATGGTAAGGAAACAAAAGCATGCTTTTAGCAAGGGGAGAAAGAGCAAGATGGAAGAAGAATGCAGAGTAGGTTACAACAGCAGCATTATTTATTGTTATTTCAATACCAAGTACCACTCAGTATTCTTGGCTAAGGAAGAGACTGTTTCAATAGTCATACATTTGGCAAATATTGAGGGAGCAGCTACTGTGTGCCAGGAACTCTGCTAGGAGCTAGAGTCTAATGGGGGTGTGACATTCATCAAATGATCAAACAAATGAAGTTGTAATTATGAGCTGAGACGAGAGCTCTTAACGAGAAGATCACAGGTGCTCTAAAAGAAGGAGTGAAAGGAGCTCAACTAGATTGAAGAGGGGATGTCAGTGAAGATTTCCCAAGAGTGTGATGCTTTAGCCAAAATACAAAGGCTGGGTATGAATTCACCAGGCCAAGGGACAGTAGAAAGAGGGGAGGAAAGCATGGTCTAGACAAGGGGGCACAGCCTGGGCAAAGGCCCAGTGATGGTAGGGAGCATGGCACACTCTAGGAACAGAGAAGACCAGCGTGGCCAGAGCACAGGGAGTGTGAGGGAACATTGTACCACATGAGGTTGGAAAAATTACATAGAGACTAGTCTATGGAAAGCCTCAAAGGCTAAGGTAAGTGTTCTGGTCTTTCTCCTGAGGATGATGGCTTCCCAGTGACACTGGGAAGACACTTTGAAACAAGAGATGGACATACTATCAAGTTATTTTGGCTATAGTGTGGAGAACAGGAGAAATGAAGCCAGGATGAGTGAATATGAGGGGATCAGGTAAGAGCTTTTGCTACAGATAACAGAAGCCAAGACAGTTGCTTAGACCTTGGTGGTGGAAGGGGAGATGGTGAGAAAGGTAGATTCAAAGCTATTTGGGAGAAAAATCGGCAGGAATTTTCATAAGAACCTCAAGCATTGTCTACTTCACAGTTCCTTTCACTAAGGCATGGGTCATTGAACTATAGCCTGTAGGCCCAAATCCTACCCACTGCTTGTTTTTGTAAATAAGGCTTTATTAGAATCCAGCCATGCCCATTCATAAACCTATTGTTTATGCCTGCTTTTGCAGTACAACAGCAGAGTTAAACAGTTGTGACAGAGACCTTTATGGCTTATAAAACTAACACATTTTCTATCTGGCCCTTTACAGAAAAACTTTGCAAAGCATGGATTTTTCACTACTTGAAATACCATTTCCATGATATCCCATGATTCATAAGTTCCTTATTTGGAGCCCAGAGGTTCACATATGGGCTTTAGACTATCTCTGACCTCCTGAAATTGGAAGTAAAATTTGGTATTTATGTATATATTTTTGGGAAACAGTTTTCACCAGCTTTCAATAAGAATCTATGAATTGTCCCCAAAAATGAGCTATCTCCTAGTCCTCTCCGCAGTCTGTTCTCTGGCCATAAAAGATTTTTAAAATCTAAATTTCTTTCAGTGAATAAGAAATGTACACTGGTACTAAATGATAAATATCATTAAGTATGGATAGACATTGCTGCAAATTGTTAAATTCCTAAGATCCCCAGTGAAAGTGACCCAGAGCTTTATGATAGCAGGTAGCTCAGTGCTGTAATTGAAAGTTATATAATAATTATTGCCATGTTTTAGATTTCTGAAATAATGACTACACCAAACAATTACTTAAATGTATACAAGATTGTAGGTAGCTCTATTGCAAGTAAATTCCTTCACAGGAACAAATGGATGGGTACAGCTCATGTTTTGTGTTTTTGTTTGTTTTTTTTTTTGGTTTTATTTTTTTTCTGGCTAGAATGTGTTCTCCATCAGACCATGACTCTTTGAGTGTAGGAACCAAGAATAATTTATCCTGAAATCCTCACACAGCCTGGCACACAGCAGTTCAGTAAATGCTTACTGTATACATAAAGAGATGATTAAGCTAACTTGCTCTTATATAATGTTATGTGTGTGTGTGTGTGTAGATGTATATATGTGTGTATACACATACAGTATACTTATAGGAAGCACATTAATAAAATAAATGTATGTAAAATTGTCTCATAAACACAATCTTGTTTTTAGACAAAGGAACAGAAGCCATAGTCTATCTTAACTGAGGACATTGTCTTCGGTTCTAAAGGTATCTGATTCAGCCTTACTCAGGCAATGTCCACTGTCTAGCATGAAAGTTGAATGAAAACAATGTGGTATTACTTTATGGCCAAGATTTTAGTATTAAATCAATCTGTTCATTATAAAAATTCACAAGATAGTATTTATTCTTGATCTTTTCAATATTTTTATTTGTGTATTTAATATGAATCCATGGTTTTGACTCTTGAATAAAGCACCTCTTCTTGCAGAGTATTCAATATGTGCAGGTGTGCCTAGGAGCCCTCTCCCTCCAGTTTCAACAGGAGGGTAAGGGTGGGAGACATACTTGAGTCCTCAAGAGGAAGGAGGAAGAGGAGGCTCCTTCCTGCATGTGCTCAGAAAGCAGGCCTGACTGAAAGGATGTTTATCAACCCAAGGAACTGGAGGCTTTTCATTACAGGGAGATAGAGTCAGTCTGTGGCATGAAAGGATTATAGTCGGGTGGAGCCAAGATGGCCGAATAGGAACAGCTCCAGTCTACAGCTCGCAGCATGAGCAACGCAGAAGACGGGTGATTTCTGCATTTTGAACTGAGGTACCAGGTTCATCTCACTGGGGAGTGTCAGACAGTGGTTGCAGTGCACCAAGCATGAGCTGAAGCAGGGCGAGGCATTGCCTCACAGGGGAAGCACCAAGGGGTCAGGGAATTCCCTTTCCTAGTCAAAGAAAGGGGTGACAGATGGCACCTGGAAAATCAGGTCACTCCCACCCTAATACTGCACTTTTCGGACAGTCTTAGCAAATGGCACACCAGGAGATTATATCCCATGCCTGACTTGGAGGGTCCTACACCCACGGAGCCTCACTCATTGCTAGCACAGCAGTCTGAGATCAAACTGCAAGGCAGCAGCGAGGCTGGAGGAGGGGCGCCCTCCATTGCTGAGGCTTGAGTAGGTAAACAAAGCAGCTGGGAAGCTCAAACTGGGTGGAGCCCACTGCAGCTCACGGAGGCCTGCCTGCCTCTGTAGACTCCACCTCTGGGGGCAGGGCATAGCCAAACAAAAGGCAGCAGAAACCTCTGCAGACTTAAATGTCCCTGTCTGACAGCTTTGAAGAGAGTAGTGATTCTCCCAGCATGCAGCTTGAGATCTGAGAACCGACAGACTGTCTCCTCAAGTGGGTCCCTGACCCCTGAGTAGCCTAACTGGGAGGCATCCCCCAGTAGGGGAAGACTGACACCTCACACAGCCAGGTACACCTCTGAGACAAAACTTCCAGAGGAACGATCAGGCAGCAACATTTGCTGTTCACCAATATCCACTGTTTTGCAGCCTCCGCTGCTGATACCCAGGCAAACAGAGTCTGGAGTGGAACTCCAGCAAACTCCAACAGACCTGCAGCTGAGGGTCCTGACTGTTAGAAGGAAAACTAACAAACAGAAAGGATATCCACACCAAAACCCCATCTGTATGTCACCATCATCAAAGACCAAAGGTAGATAAAACCACAAAGATGGGGAAAAAACAGCAGAAAAACTGGAAACTCTAAAAATCAGAGTGCCTCTCCTCCTCCAAAGGAACGCAGCTCCTCACCAGCAATGGAACAAAGCTGGATGGAGAATGACTTTGACGAGTTGAGAGAAGAAGGCTTCAGATGATCAAACTACTCCGAGCTAAAGGAGGAAGTTCAAACACATGGCAAAGAAGTTCAAAACCTTGAAAAAAAATTAGATGAATAGCTAACTAGAATAACCAATGCAGACAAGTCCTTAAAGGACGTGATGGAACTGAAAACCACGGCACAAGAACTACGTGACGAATGCACAAGCCTCAGTAGCCGATTCGATCAACTGGAAGAAAGGGTATCAGTGATGGAAGATCAAATGAATGAAATGAAGTGAGAAGAGAAGTTTAGAGAAAAAAGAATAAAAAGAAATGAAGAAAGCCTCCAAGAAATATGGGACTATGTGAAAAGACCAAATCTTCATCTGATTGGTGTACCTGAAAGTGACGGGGAGAATGGAACCAAGTTGGAAAACACTCTGCAGGATATTATCCAGGAGAACTTCCCCAATCTAGCAAGGCAGGCCAACATTCAGATTCAGGAAATACTGAGAATGCCACAAAGATACTGTTCAAGAAGAGCAACTCCAAGACACATAATTATCAGATTCACCAAAGTTGAAATGAAGGAAAAAATGTTAAGGGCAGCCAGAGAGAAAGGTCGGGTTACCCTCAAAGGGAATCCCATCAGACTAACAGCAGATCTCTCAGCAGAAACTCTACAAGCCAGCAGAGAGTGGGGGCCAATATTCAACATTCTTAAAGAAAAGAATTTTCAACCCAGAATTTCATATCCAGCCAAACTAAGCTTCATAAGTGAAGGAGAAATAAAATCCTTTACAGACAAGCAAATGCTGAGAGATTTTGTCACCACCAGGCCTGCCCTAAAAGAGCTCCCGAAGGAAGCACTAAACATGGAAAGGAACAACCGGTAACAGCCACTGAAAAAACATGCCAAATTGTAAAGACCATTGATGCTAGGAAGAAACTGCAACTAATGAGCAAAATAACCAGCTAACATCATAATGACAGGATCAAATTCACACATAACAATATTAACCTTCAATGTAAATGGACTAAATGCTCCAATTAAAAGACACAGACTGACAAATCGGATAAAGAGTCAAGACCCATCAGTGTGCTGTATTCAGAAAACCCATCTCACGTGCAGAGACACACATAGGCTCAAAATAAAGGGATGGAGGAAGATCTACCAAGCAAATGGAAAACAAAAAAAGGCAGGGGTTGCAATTCTAGTCTCTGATAAAACAGACTTTAAACCAACAAAGATCAAAAGAGACAAAGAAGGCCATTACATAATGGTAAAGGGAGAAATTCAACAAGAAGAGCTAACTATCCTAAATATATATGCACCCAATACAGGAGCACCCAGATTCATAAAGCAATTCCTTAGAGACCTACAAAGAGACTTAGACTCCCACACAATAATAATGGGAGACTTTAACACCCCACTGTCAACATTACACAGATCCACGAGACAGAAAGTTAACAATGATATCCGGGAATTGAACTCAGCTCTGCACCAAGTGGACCTAATAGACATCTACAGAACTCTCCACCCCAAATCAACAGAATATACATTTTTTTCAGCACCACACCACACCTATTCCAAAATTGACCGCATACTTGGAAGTAAAGCACTCCTCAGCAAATGTAAAAGAACAGAAATTATAACAAACTATCTCTCAGACCACAGTGCAATCAAACTAGAACTCAGGATTAAGAAACTCACTCAAAACCGCTCAACTTCATGGAAACTGAACAACCTGCTCCTGAATGACTACTGGGTACATAACGACATGAAGGCAGGAATGAAGATGTTCTTTGAAACCAAACAGAACAAAGACACAACATACCAGAATCTCTGGGGCACATTCAAAGCAGTGTGTAGAGGGAAATTTATAGCACTAAATGCCCACAAGAGAAAGCGGGAAAGATCTAAAATTGACACCCTAACATCACAATTAAAAGAACTAGAGAAGCAAGAGCAAACACATTCAAAAGCTAGCAGAAGGCAAGAAATAACTAAGATCAGAGCAGAACTGAAGGAAATAAAGACACAAAAAACACTTCAAAAAAATCAATGAATCCAGGAGCTGGTTTTTGAAAAGATCAACGAAATTAATAGACCACTAGCAAGACTAATACAGAAGAAAAGAGAGAAGAATCAAATAGGTGCAATAAAAAATGATAAAGGGGATATCACCACTGATCCCACAGAAATACAAACTACCATCAGAAAATACTATAAACGCCTCTACACAAATAAACTAGAAAATCTAGAAGAAATGGATAAATTCCTGGACACATACACCCTCCCAAGACTAAACCAGGAAGAAGCTGAATCTCTGAATAGACCAATAACAGGCTCTGAAATTGAGGCAATAATCAATAGCTTACCAACGAGAAAAAGTGCAGGACCAGATGGATTCACAGCCGAATTCTACCAGAGGTACAAGGAGGAACTGGTACCATTCCTTCTGAAACTATTCCAATCAATAGAAAAAGAAGGAATCCTCCCTAACTCATTTTATGAGGCCAGCATCATCCTGATACCAAAGCCTGGCAGAGACACAACAAAAAAAGAGAATTTTAGACCAGTATCCCTGATGAACATCAATGCAAAAATCCTCAATAAAATACTGGCAAACCGAATCCAGCAACACATCAAAAAGCTTATCCACCATGATCAAGTGGGCTTCATCCCTGGAATGCAAGGCTGGTTCAACATACACAAATCAATAAACATAATCCAGCATATAAACAGAACCAAAGACAAAAACCACATGATTATCTCAATAGATGCAGAAAAGGCCTTTGACAAAATTCAACAACCCTTCATGCTAAAAACTCTCAATAAATTAGGTATTGATTGGATGTATCTCAAAATAATAAGAGCTATTTATGACAATCCCACAGCCAATATCATACTGAATGGGAAAAAACTGGAAGCATTCTCTTTGAAAACTGGCACAAGACAGGGATGCCCTCTCTCACCACTCCTATTCAACATAGTGTTGGAAGTTCTGGCCAGGACAATTAGGCAGGAGAAGGAAATAAAGGGTATTCAATTAGGAAAAGAGGAAGTCCAATTGTCCCTGTTTGCAGATGACATGATTGTATATCTAGAAAACCCCATCATCTCAGCCCAAAATCTCCTTAAGCTGATAGGCAACTTCAGCAAAGTCTCAAGATACAAAATCAATGTGCAAAACTCACAAGCATTCTTATATACCAATAACAGACAAACAGAGAGCCAAATCATGAGTGAACTCCCATTCACAATTGCTTCAAAGGGAATAAAATACCTAGGAATACAACTTAAAAGGGATGTGAAGGACCTCTTCAAGGAGAACTACAAACCACTGCTCAACGAAATAAAAGAAGATACAAACAAATGGAAGAACATTCCATGCTCATGGGTAGGAAGAATCATTATCGTGAAAATAGTCATACTGCCCAAGGTAATTGATAGATTCAATGCCATCCCCATCAAGCTACCAATGACTTTCTTCACAGAATTAGAAAAAGCTACTTTAAAGTTCATATGAAACCAAAAAAGAGCCCGCATCGCCAAGTCAATCCTAAGCCAAAAGAACAAAGCTGGAGACATCACGCTACCTGGCTTCAAACTATACTACAAGGCTGCAGTAACCAAAACAGCATAGTACTGGTACCAAAACAGAGATATTGACCAGTGGAACAGAACAGAGCCCTCAGAAATAACACCGCATATCTACAACTATCTGATCTTTGACAAACCTGACAAAAACAAGCAATGGGGAAAGGATTCCCTATTTAATAAATGGTGCTGGGAAAACTGGCTAGCCATATGTAGAAAGCTGAAATTGGATCCCTTCTTTACACCTTATACAAAAATTAATTCAAGATGGATTAAAGACTTACATGTTAGACCTAAAACTATAAAAACCCTAGAAGAAAACCTAGGCATTACCATTCAGGACATAGGCATGGGCAAGGACTTCATGTCTAAAACACCAAAAGCAATGGCAACAAAAGCCAAAATTGACAAATGGGATCTAATTAAACTCAAGAGCTTCTGCACAGCAAAAGAAACTTACATTAGAGTGAACAGGCAACCTACAGAATGGGAGAAAATTTTTGCAATCTACTCATCTGACAAAGGGCTAATATCCAGAATCTACAATGAACTCAAACAAATTTACAAGAAAAAAACAACCCCATCAAAAAGTGGGCGAAGGACATGAACAGACACTTCTCAGAAGACGACATTTATGCAGCCAAAAGACACATGAAAAAATGCTCATCACCACTGGCCATCAGAAAAATGCAAATCAAACCTGCAATGAGATACCGTCTCAACCCAGTTAGAATGGCGATCATTAAAAAGTCAGGAAACAACAGGTGCTGGAGAGGATGTGCAGAAATAGGAACACTTTTACACTGTTGGTGGGACTGTAAACTACTTCAACCATTGTGGAAGTCAGTGTGGTGATTCCTCAGGGATCTAGAACTAGAAATACCATTTGACCCAGCCATCCCATTACTGGGTATATACCCAAAGGAGTATAAATCATGCTGCTATAAAGACACATGCACACGTATGTTTATTGCGGCACTATTCACAATAGCAAAGACTTGGAACCGACCCAAATCTCCAACAATGATAGACTGGATTAAGAAAATGTGGCACATATACACCATGGAATACTATGCAGCCATAAAAAATGATGAGTTCATGTCCTTTGTAGGGACATGGATGAAGCTGGAAACCATCATTCTCAGCAATTTATCGCAAAGACAAAAAACCGAACACCACATGTTCTCACTCATAAGTGGGAATTGAACAATGAGAACACACGGACACAGGAAGGGGAACATCACACACTGGGGCCTGTTGTGGGGTGGGGGGAAGGGTGAGGGATAGCATTAGGAGATATACCTAATGCTAAATTACGAGTTAATGGGTGCAGCACACCAACATGGCACATGTATACATATGTAACAAATCTGCACGTTGTGCACATGTACCCTAAAACTTAAAGTATAATAAATAAATAAATAAATATATCTATAAATAAATAAATAAATAAAATAGGATTATAGTCAGAGCTGAGGAAACCAACCAGAGTATCAAGTCCAAGGGGCAAGTATGGAAATGGTGGAACAACAAGCAGGAATAGATTCTGAAGCACAGGTAGCTGGGTAAGAAGCAGACCCAGGAAATGGTTCAGAACTAAAGCTAAGACTGGCATGTGGTGAAGGAGCCTCAGCTAGAACTCCCCATTCCTTGAATGTTTTCTGTTTATGTAGGGGAAAGCATAGAGGTTTAAAGGAGTTGATCAAGGGTCAAGACAATGGGCCAGCATTAAATATCACATATAAAAATGTAAACATGTAAGATACAGATGCTGGACTGCACATTTCTGCTTAAAAATAAAATTATTAAACATACATAAAGTAAAATAAAAAACAAAACAAACAAACAAAATGCCACCAGAGTGGGGAAATTGTATAACCTGGAGCATCATTTCTCAAGGTGTGTTCTGTGGTCCCAAAAGATGTAACAGTTCTAGATACATAAATTTGGGCAATGCAGCCTCCTCTTGGGATACTCACAGTGTTTTTAAAGCTCTGAAAAGTCCTGCAAGAAAAATCCTGGTTGATTTTGTTTAGCCCAAAGTTTTTTATATTTTAGTTAAAATAGAAACCTTTCTTTTTACATTATACTTTGTAAATGCTTACTTAGTAAAAAGCTAAACAAATGAGTTAGTTGCTTTGATTAAAAATTTCTTAATTGTATAAAATCTTCTAAATGTGTGTTAAAATAACATTACTTGTCAAAATAACTCTATAGTTATTTTAAAGAGGTAAAATTAGATATACCTTATACCAGAACAAACTCACACCATATACCAGAATAAACTAAAAATGGACCAGAAATCTAATTGTGAAAAATGAATCCATTTAAGTAAATGGAAGAAAACATGGGTGAATTTCTACAGAACTTGGTTGTAGGGAAAGGCTTTATACATGTATACATATGTAACTTACCTGCACATTGCGCACATGTACCATAGAGCCTAAAGTATAATAATAATAATAATAATAATAATAAAAAGAAAAAAAAAATGACCCAAAATACAAAGACAATTTTTTTTCAATGGCTGATACCTTTGACTACATAAAAATAAAACCTTTTGTATGGCACAAGGAAAAACCACAATAAACAAAGACAAACTATGAAGTGAGGGAAAGATAAAAAATCTGATAGAAGAAAGGGCAAAAGATGTGAACAATCATATATCGCACATGCGTGTATATATATGTGTGTGTGTGTATGTATGTACACGTGTATTACATAAATGCCCTTAAATATATGAAAATACAGTCAACTCCACGTATAATGAGAACAAATTCAAATCAAGTCTACTTTAAAGTATCAGTTCTCACCTCTCCAATCAGAAAGCATTAAAATACTTCACAACATATTCCTCTAAAGTTGCTCTCGGGAAATCAGCATTCTCATACATTGCTGGTGAGAATGAGCACAGGTACAACCCTTGTGAAGGGAATTTGCCAATATCTAACAAAGACAAGTATACATTTACCTTTTGTTCCAGGAATCCCACTTTTAGAAATTTACCTTTTCAGGATTTACCTCTAAGTATACAAAAATAGACATGCCAAAGGTTATTCATTTAAGTGTTCATTGCAACCATTGCAAAACATTGAAAACATGCTCAAACATAGATGAGGGTGAAATGAATGATAGTACCTCCATAGGGTAACGTATTATGCTGCTGGAAAAAAAGGATGAGGAAGCTCTCCATGAACTGGTATGGAATGATTTCCAGGATAAATTATAAGCTGAAAAGATGAAAGTACAAAGGAGTACTATACTATGCTACCTTTTGCATAAGAAAGGGAATAAAAAACAGACATGTATCTGTTCAGTTTTTGCAAAATGAAACACAGAAAGGCAACACCAGAACTAATGAAATTTATTACCTCTAGAGGCGAGGGTAGGAATAGAGTAGAAGTTATGAGGGGATGGGAACAAACAGGAAGAGATAGGAGGATGTGACTCTTACCCCAAATGTGCCCTCCTGTAGTTTTGACTTTTGGTTGTTAATGTCGTATGTAATCCACAACAACAACAAAAGTAATAAAAATCAACAAGAAAGGAGAAGAAAGCCCAAAATGTAACACAAAAGGAAGCAGATGACTTTCGTTGTATTTCGAATGACTAATATACTCACATTGAAAATGGGGAAAAAAAGAACCCAAGTCAGTTTTTAATATGGTATTTTAACCAAAGAAGAAAAATATCTGTAAGCAAATTGAGAACTTGAGAGAGTAGGTTTAGGATAAGTGTTTCTTGTTTGTTTTGCTTGGCAATTCTGAAGCTACTTTTGGTAACTTCCATAATTCAGGAAGTAAGTAAATATCTTGAGGATACTGAGGGCCAGCTTCCTCACTGTCAGAAGGGGGTTACAAATATGGAAAGAAGAAAGATGAGAATGAACCTGTGGTATTGGATTAGTATTAGGGGAACCAATGTGAGTGCACAGTTACAGAGGTCAGGGATCATCAGATGTTTTCAGTAAAGGAGCAGATAATAAATTACTTAACTCTGCCATTGTAGCACAAAAGCAGCCATAGACAAAACGTAAACAAATGAGCATGGCTGTATTCCCATACATTTTTATTTATGGACACTGAATTTTGAATTTTATATAATTTTCATCTATCATGAAACATTATTTTCATTTTTTTAACCATTTAAAAATGTAAAAACCATTCTTAGTTTGCAAGCTAGACACAAACAGGCAGTGGGCCAGACTTGGCCCATGGGCCATAGTTTGCTGATTCCTGTTTCGATAGATATATAGGTGGGTCAGTAGATACATAGATTAAGAGATAGAGAGCAAATATGATAAAACATTAAAGGTGGGGAAACTGGGTGAAGCATATACAGTAGTGTATACTCTGCTCGCAACTTTTCTATAAATCTAAAATTTTTTTAATCACAAAAAGAAGAGCCCTATACTTTTCATAGCTAGTGCGGAAAAGGAAAAACATTGATCAAATTACTGACCTAAGAAGTGAGTGTCTTACATTTCGTAACATTCACAGAATTCCCACCTACACTTTCCCCACTGGGGTAGCTCCTACTGCGATTATATAGTTTCTGATTTGTAGCTGGGGGTGTCATGATGTGATAACATTATTTTCTCCTGTTCATCCTTGTTCTTCATCACCCTTATTGAGTAATGAGGTCACTGCGCTGGTAATTTGTATATGACTTTGTAATTTCCTATAGTGCAGGAATTTTTTGGTCTACTATAATTAAGTAGCCTAAATAAACAGTGCTTATCAGAAAATGCCCCATTAGCTTGGACGTCTGTGACAAATCCTTTCTGATGCCCTTAATGTGTTATAATGAAATTCAGTTGCACAGCATGCTCACCTTGCTTATTTCACCAGCCATAATCTAGTGATAGCTACGGTGAGTGGTGACTGAAAGTATCATAAAATATTATAAGTAGGAATTAGGTAATTTTGACATTAATATGCTTTTTATGCTGGAAAAGCAAGTAGTTTGTAAGGAAAATCTCTGTTGTATAGACCGTTAATCATTCTACCATCCTTTACCGGTTTAGTTCCAACAAAGTTCATTTCTACCTTGGTTTATTTATCATTGTAGGTAAGTCCACACCATGATCTTCATTGATAATGAAGATGATGGTGGTCAAAGCTGAAATTTATTGAGTGCTAATTCTGTACCCATATTCACACCAAATGTTTTTCTTCCATTTGTTTCTGTTTAATCCTAACACTCAACTCTTTTGTTATTATCTCCCTTTCACACATAAAGCTTAGCAATGCTAAGTGACGTGGCCAAGTTCTTACTGTAGGAAGCACGGAGCTGGAATTGGCCTGCAGAGCCAGTGCTCTTAGCTGTTGTCTAGGACTGTCTCCCATTGTAGATTAATACTGTAGGAAGAACAGAAATTTAGAAAGAAATTATTTAGTTATAAAGACATATTTCTATTGAGAAGAATAAGGTAAATGATAAAGAGCACTAATAGCAGTGCAAGAAATAGAATTCACATTGGAAAATCTTTTACATCCTCCTGCCTGCTCCCTACCACTAATGAAGCTCAGTGGTAAGTTTAGAGACGAGAAGGGCTTAAAGCAGAACATGCAGTGACTCAAGCCTTCTGGATGTCACCAGCTTGAATTGTATCCCCCAGGTATCTACGAGAGGAAGCAAGAGACTGGGGAAGAGTGCAGTAGGAAGGAAAGTAAAGAGATGGGGAAACGCCCTCACTCCCCCTTCCTTTGCCTTCACTGCTCGAAAGCCCCGAATTAAGAGAGACTGACTCCTACCACTGCTGGGGTCCATGGCAGCTCCAAGACTGACTTCAGTTCTGAGTCATCTTATGGAGTGTGACCATCCATGACGTGTGGCATGTGACTTTGTCAGGCTTTCTTACCCAAAGCTCATAAGGAGCTTCCTCTCAGCTACATTTCCTCTGAGTTATTGAAATAATTTCTTATGTGAAGAGAACTCTGCTGTAATTTAATAACAACAATAATAAACTTTTGAGAGGAATATTCATTTAGTTGAAGTAATTCTCAAACTGGCTAGTTAAGTGATTGACTCCATATTAACCAATTTACAAAACTGGATGTTGATATCTGGACATCTGTCTTTCTGAAATATGAAGGAGGAAAAAATGTTTCTTTGTGGAAGCCCCAGGGAATTGAAAATCCATGGGAAACCTAAAATCTATATATGGAATTCCAGACATGTTCATTCACTTTGTTTTCTTTTTAGGGACTGGTTAAATATGTTGAGCCCACCAATTGTTCCTCCCAGTCAACAGCCAGCTGAGCAGCATCCAGATTCCTCTGAAAGTTTGAATGTTCAAGGTGGGAATATGAAAAATGATATGCATAAGAAAATAAAAATAATTTACTATAAATAGAGAGAATCCATCACTTTGAGATGCCACTGTTTTTATTAAATGTTGATCACTTAGTCTTACACACCCTAAATGAGGTAACCTGAGCCTCATTTTTTAGAATAGTGGGTTCTTTACAACTAAAAAGAAGATGAGAGAAATTACCCTTGTTCTTCTGAAGGTTAATACCAGGGCAAAATATAGTTTAAGGTATAAGAATATGGTTTGGATGTCAAATTGACCTTCATCTGAATTTCAGCACTACCAATTCCCACTGTGTGACCTTTATGAATTTTGATTACTACATCTATAAAATAATACGAATAATAGTTAGTGCCCCCCCGATTGTTCCTTGTGAAGATTGAATGAGGTGCTGTATATGAAGCACTTAGAATAGTGCCTACCAAATATTAGCTGTTGGCATTATTATACAGCAGATGCGATATTTCAACATCACTCAGATACCTGTTTCCATGAATGCAAAGATACAACCTTTGCATTAAAGCAGAAGTTGTCACGTAGCTACAATAGGTATTAGTAAGATAAAAATCAGAAGGAACCAGGAATGAAAATTTGCCAGGTGTTCGTTTGGTTGGCATGAGCCATAAAGATGAACCATTAGTTTCTGGTTGTGAGCAGGGAACTTGACTGTCAGGTGTGCGTGGTGGAGGGACATAAGAGAATCTCTGGTGAAAACTGAGGAGTTGAGATGGCAGAGGCATGGGGTAATCTCAAGTGCATGATTGGAGTGACAAATAACCTCAGAGTGGGACTCTCTCAGACAGTTTTCTGGGTTGAATTTTGAAGATAGAAATGTTCTATCTGAAGCTTTAAAAAAAGTGGAAGTGAAACCAATATAAATTGCTCCAACAAAAGTGCCAGGTTTTTTTTTCCTAACTGCTGCAGGGAAAAAAGTAGAGCATCGCATTTTTCTTCAGGTGTGGAGAATTCAGAGTGAGAGCCCATACATCTGAGTTGTATGTTTTGGCCGCCCAAGGGATGGAGATGTCTCTGTGATTTACTATCTAAAATAGATTATGCCCCTCAAATTGGGAATCTTTTTAGAGGTGTGCATTTATAATTACTTATGACAAAAAAATAGAATCTTGGCTGTCAGGAGGAGACCTTGCTGTGAGGGAACAAATAATGTGTTATGTTAGGTGTCCTAAATAAGCCACAGGAACTGAGAGCGTGGTCCTTGAGCAAAGGCACCCAAGATATATATTAGCGAGAAACAGCTGGAAGGATGTCTTAAAGTCACCATTGCCAAGCCTGGTTCTGACAGCAGGAGCTCAGTTATGTTGAAGCTAAACAGAACTTCCATTGAGAGCAAATTCAGAGAATTGTAGAAATGTGCTGGCCAGTGTTATCCAGATCAAGCATTGCTTCTCCCTGTCACCCTGGATTTTTGTCAGCTGCCCCCTGGCCCTTTTCTCATATGCTTGGGTGGTTTGTAGTTGATTAACACCATCAAAAAACAGTGTTTCCTATTTGGTTAATGGCACGTTAATTGCATAGTTTTAGGCAGCATAAGACAGTCCATACTTACCAGTATGCTGAGATAGTGTTTCCATCTGTTCTGCTAAAGTGTCAAAGAAAAATTATGGGCTCAAGTTTCCAGTTTATATCATCGGAAGGGGAAGGGAAGTATGGTTGCGAGCAGTCTGGAACCCTTCCTGGGTTCTTGTTGCACGACACCATTCATTTAGCACTTACTTTATGCCAGACACCAAGTCATTACATTAAGCCCTCACACCACCATCAGGAGGAAATTGTGTGTGTGTGTGTGTGTGTTACAGCTGAGAAAACTGAGACACAAAGTTCTCAAATGACTTGCCCAAGGTCCCACAACTACTGAGTCACAAAGTTAGGATTTGAACCCAAGCAGCCTGGCCCCAGAGCCCAGCCATTATATTTTTATCCTTTGTGGATTTTGAAGTGGGTAAGTAGATTACCTACTGAAAATATATGTATACATAAAACCAGGAGTTGAAATATTATTTTTCCATTCAGAGTTTCTGATCTACAGGGAAAGCATTAATTAAAATATCTCAAGGGCTCAGTGACTAAGTTCTTTAAAAGAGAGATACCTCTGGTCACCTGTCAGCCCTGAGCCTGCCCCCCTCTCCTCCTAGCCATGCTTGTTAGAAATGACAGGTAGCCACAGTTGACCAGATCTAAGGCAAGGCCAAGGGAGTGAACAGCTGAATGAAGGGCAGGATCATTGGATATGGAACTGCCGGTCCTGGGTATTTGCATGTTGCTCATCTTCTTTTTTTGTTTGTTTGTTTTTTTGTTTGTTTGTTTGTTTATAATAGCTTTATTCAAAATAACTTAAAAGCAACCAAGATGTCCTTCAATAATGAATGAACAAACTGTGGCATATCTTCTTAAAGGCCTTCCCAGATAGTCTTACTTAAGTAGATCAGTCTGCCACTCACTGTGTTCTCTCACTTCACCTTCTAACATAATCTGCATGCCTTTTCACAGTTTGTAAATCTTGATTTGTCTACTTGTTTATTGTCTTTCCTCCTAAGTAGCCTCTGAGTTTTTAGGAGACTGTCAGTTTGCTCATTCCTGGATCCTCGGTGCCCTGTGCAAGTTCCGGCATGTATTAGATTCTCTATGTTCTCATTAGAAAGGAGAAGAGAAGGAATAAAGGGAGGAAAGGAGGGTGGGAAATACTCTTTAACTCGTCCTTTTTCTTATTACAAGCGTGGGGGAAAAAAGTAGAGCAATTCATTGAAATCTGACTTTCAATTTTCCCCCCATTCCAATTTTTTTGGTATATTTGGTATATTTCTAAAATTTAATTATGAGAGTATTGAACTTTGACCTATACATTTTGGCAGTTAAAGAGTTATAGATCACCTTATGCCATGGCTCTTAAACTTTATTCATAAGCAGTAACAACTTTTCTTTCAAGTGAAATCTCATATGGATTCCTCATGTATGGAAGAGATAAAAGCTCTGCTCTGGCTAAAGTGGGTGTTAGGATATCAGAATCCTGCCCTGGGGCTCTGATGAACCAGTTAAAACACTGATGTGGTCCAACCCCTCAATTTGCCTAAAGAGGTAAATGACTTGACCAAGATCAAATGCCCAGTCAGAGCCCTAGCTGGGATTAGGGCCCAGGCTTCCCCCACATCAGTGCCCTTTCTACAGAACCATTTCACTGAGGTGTGAATGTGATGCCTGAGGACTCATTCACAGGGAAAGGTATCGCCCACCTTTGGACTTCTAGGATATAAATAATAATAGCTATTTATTTAATCTTCCTGTGTTCTGGGCCTACATGTGCACTTGAATTCTCACAATGCCTAGTGAGGTGTGGATGCTATTATTATCCCGTCTTCCACATGGTTACATTGGGACTTAGGGCAGTGCAGTGATGTGCCGAGCCATCATACCTCTATCAGAGATGGAGAGGCCAAGATGCATTTCTGCAGCTGGAGGAATTACTGTATTTTAACAGCAGGGAAATATACTCTGCCTGATACATAATTCTAGAAAACTTGCCCCAGGCCATACAAAAAGTAAATGCACGAGTTATATCTGGCCCTTGAGTCAGAGGTTTCTGTCCCTACTTTATTCAGTAGGAGTTTGTGTCACAGCCAGTTTCTGCTCAGCCAGAATGTCTCAAGTGCATGAATGCCACCTTCACATGAACAGCCCGGTTTCCAGCACAGCCGGCCAGCAGGAAGAGCACTGCATTCGGATCTCTGACATCCCACTGGATGGGAAATGATCAGCTCTTCACAGCTCCTCCTGGGCTATAACACACTTGCTGAATATCAATTACCATCGGACACGGTGCCCTTATCACTTACTAAAATGTGTTTTCCTGGAACTTGTGTGAAATGTAAAAATGGGAAGTTAAGATTTCAGAACTTATTTGAGCAAACTACTAAAATGACCTTTTGAAAATGAACCATACTTTGCTCAAAGAATAGTTGTCAATTTGTTTTTGACATTTTTTCCTTTACGGTTATGACCCTTAAATTATTCATGCTTGCCAACTCCAAAATGGAATAATAACAACCTCTGTCTTCAGGCCTGTAGCCCTATCTTGCAGTTTACATAGATTTTGAGTAAGAAAGGCATTCAGAAGGAGTTTGGGAGTTGCCTGAGTCTCATAAAAATAATATTCTTATACCTTTCTTATGGCAAAGCCACACCGAATATTCCCATATGGATGTTGATTAATCTCCCATGAGATATAAATAGGTAGCAGATGCTTATTTTATAGATGTAATATCCAAATTACTAGTAAAGAGTTTACAGAAATTTTATGGCTTCTCACAGCTAACCAGAAAGAAGGAATCCTCATGTGTGGAGGAGATAAAAGCTCTGCTCTGGCTAAAGTGGGGGTTAGGATCTGGCTGCCTGCTCTTCTCCAACAGAGGAATTCCTTCACTGCCCTCCTATTGACTGCCACATAATTCTTTGACATTTACCTAATACTCTGAGTCTAAAAGTTGCTGAACAACTCTGGTACCCCCAGTGCCTAGTGTGGCTTCTAGGACACAGTAAATGCCCCACAAATATTTGATGAGTGAATGAGTGACTCTACTGGCCATAGGAAATATGAGAATGATTTGATCTATTCTTTTGATCTTTTTCGTACCTCGAAGATTTATTTCAGATGCAAAAGAGACTTTTCCCAAAAGAGCAATATTGGTGATATGAAAATAATAAGCCAGCATTAATAAAACACCGTTGTGTACCCGGCACTGTTTGGAATTTTTCTGTGTATTACCTCATACCTCCTCCCAACACTGCCTAGTGTGGGGTTGTATTATGTTCCCACTTTACAGATGAGGTAAGGGGCTAGCCTGGGTCACAGACCGTGAGTGTGCATCATGACACTGACCCAGACCTGTCTGACCAGGGTGTCCACACCCTTAAATCCCACACTGTAGTATGACCACAGAATCCCTATTTAGGTGGATAAGAACCACATGACTGAAATATCCACTGCCATTTTTTTTAATTTAGGAAGTTGTATTTTCTTGAAGCTTTCTGGATAAAATAGTGTTTACCTTGGTACTCTTCTTAGACCCATGGCACCCCCACCTCAACTCTCAGATTATAAAATGATTCCTGGTATTTCTAACATTCCTTTAATGCAGAGACCCTGCCCCTTCCCCTGTACGTAAGGTGATATTTTCTCTCACATAGCTCTCAGGGTCCTGGGGGAGTCTTCTCTGCAGGAAGTGATTACAGAGGGGGGAAATCAGTGCCTCACTAGTATCAAGAGATGCCTTCTTTTCAGGGCCACTAGAAGTGAACTCTCCAGTAGAGCGAAACACATTGCAGGTGTCTGAGGCTCTTTCACCTATTCCAGAACCACCCCACCTACGTATCCCCTACGTGCAACCCAGAAGGCTGGTCCCAGCTTTCCTTGCTGGAATTGGGATGCATTTTCCCATAGTTCAACATTGATACCTTGCTTAAAATCAGGCTCCTAAGAGACTATGGGCTCTGTTGGCTTCAGAGCTCACTCAGTACCTTGGAGAGGTGCCTTCCTTCACATGTAACAAAGTGCGTTTAGAGTTGTAAACCACACGGTTACAACTGCACGTCTGAATCACTGCATATTTAAAAGTAGAGACTACCTGGAAATAATGAAATTGTAATAATTCCTAATTAATGATCCAAGTTCTTCAACATGTTCCCTAAAATGGCATTTTCCAAGTAAAATATAGCCACCAGTTTTTACAAAAGGGGTAATGTACCTATTGCCCAAATAACACCTGAACTATAATAATGCAATGTTATTTACCTTTCAAAAACAATTCGTGTACCCTAAAACTTAAAGTATAATAATAATAAAATTTAAAAAAGAAAAAAAGAAAAAAAAACAATATAGCCCTCTAATTGGAAGAAAGTAGCATTTCATTGTTTTCATTCCATTGTTGGTTATTTATCTTTCTGCCATTTGAGGGCACATGTTTGCTGAGAACTGAAATACAGCAGTTCACAGTGGACCTTCTCGGACTTTAATGTGAGTTAATTTTGCCCTACTGTGAGATACGTTGGTGACAGAGTTTGCAAGCACCCAGTACTCAGCAGACTCTTATCTAAAATGTCATCTTCATTGATCCTAAGGCTGACTGCTCCAAATGGTGATTCCTCACTGTTGAATTGCTTAAACAATAGTGTATTAGTATGCACATAAAAATACAGTCAATCAGTTCTCAAGATCTGTAGGAGAGAAAATACATTAACTTTAAAAAAAATGTAGACGGCAGTGTCAGAAAATGGAAAATCAAGTTCAATGTCTTGATTCAGAGATTTTAAATCTGATAAACTAGTGCCACATCATTTATTTTCAAGCTTGAAGAGACATCTTGGGTGTGTAGGTTTTCTATTATCTACAGTTAAAATGCATTAAATATAGATAATTAAACATTTATATTAAGTGACTTTCAGAAGGTGAACTGGAGGGATTATTTACCTGTGCTGATCTACCAAGAGAAGGGCAGCCCGTATTGCTGCATTTGGTCTGGCTCCATTGGTTTTTCTTCTGTTATTGCCATTAACCAATTTCAAAGTGGATGAGGCTGAAAGTTTATAAATAGATTATTATCTGAAAGGTAATTTTATTTCACTAGAAATGGCTTTATTGTGTGTAGAAGAGAAAAAAATGTAATTTGGACCCCTATCCAGATGCTCTTAGTCTAGTAGCAGAAAATGGTTTTATTTGTTAATTTGTCCTTCTGGAGTTTCTGTAGCCAATCTTTAAATAGAACAATTTAGCATTTTGAGGAAAAACAAACTCAGCTCTATCCAAGAATATAATTGAAAATTACCCCATACCCATCCACAATAATTACCTTTCAAAACATTTCCCAATGTTTGACATCATAGTGGTAATAGCGTAATGATATTATAATTTCATTACGTAGGGATTATAATGGCAAAATGATGTAAGTTGGAGGCTTTGAAAATTAAGTTACAATGAAAACAAAACCTTTTATGTAAGTTTAAAGCACTTACTTCAACATAAAATTATACATAATCTCACCCAATTTTTGTATGAATGTCATTGTTGGTAGTTTTAAAATTCATCCATTTGAAGCTTTGGTACTAAAAAAAACAAAAAACCTATCTTAGTCCCCATGGTTATAATGCGCGAGGGTCCCGTTCTATAGTGATATGTATTGGAATGAATGCATTTATATCGCAGTTATTGCTCCAGTTTGTATGCATTATGTAGCAAAACCTCTACTAATGAATTGGATCTAACTCGATCCCTTTGCAAATGGGTGATAAAGACCCATGGCCATTACAATGGTTGTTTTCATCTTGAAAGATTCCCAACTGGTTGTAAATATATTTTGTTTTCTCGTTTAATAGCACCAGCTTAAAAATGTATCTTTTTTGCAAATATAGGCACAGAATACACTGAATAATTATATAGCATATAACTCACGTGCCAGAGGTCTGAGTTCCCCACGATGTGCTGATGGAGTAAGACAGAATCCAATGGCAGGTCCCTGAGAGTTTCACTCATAATCATTTTCCTCAGGGATATGTGATTTAAACATTACACCTGATGGAAAAAATTAGTTTTACTTTTGGAAACATACACAATTTTTGGTATAAGAACTGTTTTTTTAATTTAAAGATGAATTTATCATAATGTTCTATATAAAACTAACTGGGGGTCTTTCTATTTCTTTCAAATCCACTATGTTTTGGAGTTGTAAAAAAAATCAAACAGATTGAGTTTTCGGGTAGGGAATAAGGTATACATGTACATAACCCTTTTTGTGTCTGGCTCACATATCCTGTTTTCCATGATGACGGTGGTAACATTTACTGAGTACTTTCTGTGTACATGTGCTGAGTGTTATTTAGTCCTCATAGGAACAATGACAGGTACTGTTATTATCTGTACTTTACATATAAGGAAGCTGGGCTCAGAGCAGTGAATTTCCCAATATCCCACAGCTGTGATATGGTAGAAATTGGACTTGGACCTGAGTCTGTCTGACTCCATCGTCTAAACGTCATCCTTCCTGCCTCTATGAAGCCTTTTCTTCACACTTTAAGCTGTATCAGTACTTCCATCCTGAGTTACTAAGAAAGTTATAGCCTATAGTTCATGATTTATTTTATTATCATCCCTAATAGTAACTATCATTTATTAAACAACTACTGTGTGTGCTGTGTTATGCATATTACCAGTGTCTAATTTAATCTTCCTCAAAACCCTACCAAATAGGCATTGTTATTCCCATTTTGTAAACAAGGCAACCAGGGTCCGATGAGGTGAAATGATCTGTAGCCGGCTTTCAGGCGGTAAGCAGCCGAGCTTCCATTCGCCCCCAGTGTATTGGATTCTAGAGCCCGTGAGTGCGCTTAGCCACTCAGCAGTAGAGTCTTCCAGTTTAACTCCTCATTAATCTTTAGTAGCTGCTTTTGTTTCATGTGTTTGTGTCACATTCACAACTAGACTATGCCCAGCTCAATCACATAGCAGATACTAATTGATAAACTAATTCATTTCTCTCAAGTAGTCCAAACTTTAAAGGCATAATGGATTGAATATCTGAAAGTAGAGGATGTACGTACACTCCTTTGATGTGAAAAAGTGATCTAAATGGGGTCATTTTCAATATGGAATGACCATTTGAGGAATACTCTCAAGGATAGAGGCAGGGCCCTGGGGACTCCAAAGACAACAGAAGAAGATAAAGGAAACGCAGCCTTCCTTCTCTGAGTTCCTGTTCTTAATTAGAAACTGTGCAGGGTGGTCGGGTCAGCTACCATTATTAATGTGGTTGTTAGCAAAGTCCTTTCATACTTCAAAGATATAAACTGCTGCAGCCCAGAGTCACAGAAGCTCATCAAAAGCACTACAGGGATCATTGGATCTGGTCCCCTGTCCTAAGCAGGGTTCATCTACAAAATTCCGCACAAATGGTTGCCCCACTCTCTGCTTCACCCTTTCCAGAGTACATGTTTCATTTGCTGGTCAGCTCTAATGCTTAGAAAATTCTTCCTTGTGCTAAGCCTGCTCAAAAAAATGGCTCCTCTTAGCTTCCACCTGTTGATCCTATGGCTTCCTCCTGGAACCCCAGATTTTCTTAACTTCTCACTCCTATGCCACCCTTCATATGCTTGAATCCAGAAGAGCTGCTGTCACCTCATCAAGCTTTCTCTTTTCTAGAGTTAACAAGCCCATTTCCTTTGGACTTACTGAACTGTTTGCCTCTGCCCTCCCCCAGGGACTCTCTCATCTTTAACAATATTTTTGAACTATGAGAAATCAGATTTCTTTGTTTCCAAACCTGACTTATTAAAATGTAGGACACCTTTAAATTTTTTATTAGTCTTTTCTATGTCTAAATTCCTTCAATGTAATAGCTCCCAATTAAACATGTTACACCACTCTTTTAGCATAATCAAGGTCCGACTGAATAGACTGGTACAAAGTACTCTGACTGGTAGAAAGAACACTGAACTCTTACTCTGGAAACTGAGAGTTTATCCCCAGCTCTGCCTGTAACTCACCAACAAACCTCAGATGAGCTGTTCAACTTTGTGAACCCTGGTTTCCTCATCTATAAAATGGGCATGATAATTCCTGCCTATTCCACAGGGTCATGAGGGCCAAATGAACTCCTACATGAGAAAGTGCTTTCTAAACCATCAACTGCTGTACCAATTGAGGTATTAGCAAGCAAGGCAGATGTAATCATTCCTCAGTTGAACTGCACTTTTAAGGACTGCTAGCACTGCACTCAACTCACAAGAATCAGCGGATTTCACATTTCACCTGTTTCTCTGCACAGTCCATTAGAATAGGGATTGTTTCTTGTCATCATGTCCTGAACACCTAACTCAGTGTCCGGCTCATGGAAGGATCACGCTAAATGTGTTTTTGGATGGTTAGGAGAAGAGTGGGCAGAGGAGTGGCTGTGGTACAGTTTTAAACCCCCACTTCACCATGTAGGCACCACTCCCTTGGACTTAACTCCAGTTTGTCAATGTCCTGACAATGTTCAGGCACCAGCCTGGTCTGATTTTGGCTGAGTAAGATGGAACCCCACAACCACCACCACCATCTTCCCTTCCTCTAGTCAGTGACACTTAAAATCATGGGCTTTTATTTACACCTTCAAGAAACATTCCATTTTTATTGAACCTCTATTATGAGTGAGCCCTGCACCATACCCACCATCCAAACTCTTCTGAAGCTCACCCTGGTGAGCACATAGCCCAAAGCTTCAGGGTTGGGTAGGGTTTGGGGTTTGGTTTTGGTCTTTAATAGCCTGTGCTATTGAAGAGAGAGAAGTGTTGTCTTAGTCACCTCTTTCTACCTGAGCCTACTCTCTGATCTTCTTTGGCTGGGAAGATCTTGACCTCTCAGTCCCTGAACTCATTACATGAACTTTCAGAAGTATTCAGAATGCACTCACTTGTGAATACAAAAGTACTTAACACAACACTGGGCACATATATGGAAGGTGCTCAGGAAACATCTTTGTAGAACAGTTTTGTTTTTTTTTTCATTTCATGCCATTTGTTGGAAGCCAGCAGGCCTCGATAATGACTTAGACAGTTGTCCTCTCTGTCCAGTCCATCTAAATGGCTGTCACGAGAGAAAACATCAAGCCATGTTCGTATCCCCAAAAAACTGAACAGACTTCCCCCCACCACTAATAAAACTACTAATCAACTGACATTTTGTTTTCTGTGTATATTGTCTGTTCTATATATCTTATAGTTCTATTATTTTAATTCATATTTGTTAGGTAGCCTTTTTAGGATGATTGAATGTGGATCAAGTTTTCTATTTTGTTAGTTAGTTTGCACTGTTTTGCATTTTGTACAGCTCTGGCCCATGAAGAAGTTTAGAACTGTGACAATTAGTTTTGGATCCTGGCAAGTTTCCTAATCCTAATAAGCATAACTCTTAAGTCTTTTGGCCCTCTCCCTTTCTTCCTTCCCCTCCCGCCAGTTCTCCACACTCAGTTTTTCTTGTCCTTTGTCATGAAGTTGGTCCTTCTGGTCACTGGTGTTTCTTCTCCACCTGGCACCACATGTTTAGAGTCTCACCACTTCCACAGTGCTCCTCCCTTCTGGCCTAAACCTTCTACCTGCATAAAGAAAATCCCCCAGGAGAGATGGTGATTCCTGCTTCGTTGCCCTTGTTTAGGGATTCCGGGCCAAGCCAACAGCTAATGTGTCTGTGGTTCCCCTTCCCCACAGGTGAAGAAGACCTCAGTGTGGAAGAGGACGAGGAAGTACTGACTTTGTTGTATGACCCTTGTCTGAACTGTTACTTTGACCCCCAAACAGGGAAATACTATGAGTTGGTATAATGCCTCCTTCCGGGGCAGAGAACAGGCACTCCCAGCTGGAGCAGAATAGCAGTTCAGGGTCGCTTAAGGAGTCACCACAACTTGTGTGTTGGGTGACCACAGAATCAAAAGTAACTGAGAGAAACGAATTCATTTTGTAAATAATGTTCAATGTTAAGAATACCTACATTCCTTTTGTAGATGAGTATGATTTTGAAACTGAAGAAATTAATACAGAGGCAAGATTTTAGGAGTTTGAATTGGTTCTTGTTTGTTCTCATTCTACATATAATTTTGTTTATTTCAGATAATTTTATGTAAACAAGTTAAGAGTTATTCATTCAAATTTTTTGCAGTGTTAATCTGTAAATGATGGCTTGATATACAGAAAATGTATTTTTGTTTAAAAGATGCCTGGGTACCTTTTATTTTATGACATTTGTATTAAAAATAAAGTATGATGGTAAGAAGAATAGCTTTTAAACTGCTTCTTTTCATTCACCCCACTTTCTTTTCCAGAATATTCCTATATGATACTTTCCTTCTCTTCAACTCTTAGAAAAAGAAACATTGTGAACTGGTCAGACTTTATGATCACATTTTATTGGCACTGGACCCACTATTTCCATTTCATTATAGTTCATCCAGAGTTTGCCAGAGATCACAACATTGTTAATCACTTAAGCTGCTTAGCACTGTATTTTTCTTTTAAAAAAAAATCTTGGGAGGCTGAGGCGGGCGAATCACGAGGTCAGGAGATCAAGACCATCCTGGCTAACACAGTGAAACCCCATCTCTACTAAAAATACAAATAATTAGCCGGGTGTGGTGGCGGGCGCCTGTAGTCCCAGCTACTCCAGAGGCTGAGGCAGGAGAATGGCGCAAACCCAAGAGGCGGAGCTTGCGGTGAGCCAAGATCGCCCCACTGTACTCCAGCCTGGGCAACAGAGCGAGACTCTGTCTCAAAAAAAAAAGAAAATACTTTGCCAATTATCTCTGAATTCTATTAATAGGTTCACATCTAGATCTATATAGAAATAACCTCTTTGAAATCCCCCCACCGCCACACACACACAAACACACACACACACACACACACACACACACACACACTCATCACCACTCCTGTGACCTGGGCCTGAAGAAATCCCAGAGGCTTTCTCTGGTTTTACAGTTGATGTCCATGTAACTCTGCTTGCCGGATCACAAGGAAAAAGTCATGTGCTTCCTGCATTCGGGTAGACAGCCTTGAATTGTGTGCCAACTATATTAATATTGAGCTCAAGGAAATACTTATTATATTACCTGGCATATTTTGTTATTTAATAAAGATTTTTTAATAAAGAAGAGTACCATTGGAAATGAAAATTTATTGGTGTACAGTTGGATTTAATGGTGGTACTATAATTTCATTTAATATTGCTTGATACAGGAAGTAAGAGCTCTTTTTACAGGAGTAGATTTGGACTCCTGTTCCAAGTATCATACATTATTTAGAACCATATTTGTGTTTGATAAGCTTTTAATCCTGTTGTTCACAAAGTATGCCTTCGTTATAAATTTCTCTCCAAGATCTTCATACTTACAAAACGAAAATGAATAAATTAAGCTTTCCAAAGCATGCAAAATGATAAAAGAGTTGGGTTTTCTTGATTATGACCTTAAAGATTGGAATAGGGCTTGGAAGGCCTTGTTTCTGCTTTAAATAGTCTCAGGACCATATATAAGGGACATATGACATAAATAAGGGAGTCAATTAAAATTTATATTAGTGAAGACTTATAAATATCAAAAACAACATGAGCTAGATGAAGAAAAAAAAATTAGGATACAGGAATGCCTCAAATGCCCCAAAACAGAATGCTGTAAGGCTATAAGGCCTCTGAATAGATTTGGGCTGGGACCTAGAGGACTGTAGTGAACTCTGTTGGGATTCTTAAATTGCAAGCAACAGACACCCTTGATCCCAGAATTCAAAGACTTGCTGAACAATCAAGCTCTGGGAGGCACAGACATCAGAGCAGCCCCAGAGATCCCTATAGCAGCAACCAACAGTTTCTCATGATGATGGCCACCAAATTGACAGCACCACTTTTTTCTTTCTCAGGTCTCTGCTCAAGGAGCAAGAGGATGGTAGGATTAACTCATCAGTTATCCCCAGGACCACATGGAATGGGAATGAGATACTCCCTGAAGGAGAAGAGGGCACTGTTAAGAAAATGGGGAGGGATGTCAGGCAGGCAAAAACCACAGATGTCTATCCTGGCAGTCTAGAAGCATTGGCTTTGCCGCTCATCTCTGATTGATTTTGCCATCTCTTCTCCTCTCTTCTCTCTCTTCTCTTCTCTCTGTTCATACATTTCTCAGCTACTCAGTCCACCTACCAGAGCACCCAGCCACTCCAGTACCCACATACCCAACCATGCAGAAATGTTAACTCCCAATGTCAGTTCAAAAATCCCAGAGTTGGGATTCCAATTCACCAGTTTGTTCCAAGGGCCACCAGGACCCTCTTCTATGGATGAAGGAGGAAAGCAATTAAGGAGTCCCTGTGATCTGAGTAGACATTCTAAAGGTGTCTACCACAAGGTCTTATCATCCCCTTTTTATAGCTTCATTTCTGTTGAGATGTCTACAGAAGAGTTGAAAAACAAAAATAGATGTGCTTCCCAGTGCCAATTTTAAATTAAATTGGTACCGCCACTTTACTTGGAAATTCATTAACTAGGCTATACATGTTCACTGGTTATCAAATTTTGTTGCATATTAGAATCTTCTGGAAAGTTCATAAAAATACCAATGCCCAGGTTCTACACCCGGAGAGTCTAACTTGCTTGGTTTCAGGTGTAGCCTGGGCATTGGAAATTTTTAAAACCTCCCCAGCCATGCCAATATGCAGTCAGGGTTGAGACCATTGCTATAGATCAGATCTGACATAAAGAGAAGGCAGGAGCTTTGCCTAATGGCATATGCACCTGTGGGGAAGAGCCTGTATTTCATTTTAAGACTTTACTTTCTACTTTTCTAATCAAGTGTGTACCAAACATTTTTATCCAAAATGGTTGCAAATGGAGACTAAAAAAAATAGATTGATTCAATGTAGAAGTACATCTTAAGATAATTTGGTATTAGTTTGGGGACTAATTCAAAGAGTTCCTTGTTTCATGTAATCGGGAAGCAACTTACAAGTGACTTTTAAGTCATCAATCTCTAAATTATCATGTAATTACAGAGGCTGGTTAGTGGGAATTATGGGAAAACAACTGTCAGCAATAATGGCATCAGATCAATGATTTAGTTTCGCTGGTAGTTATAAGTTCTTGCTATCTCCAATTAATTTAATTTTTATTAAAGGAAAATACTGATATATGCATAATACATAGACACTTTTGCCAAAAAAATCTTGCCCTATTATATTTCTTTGATTTTTATATTAGTTTCATTTAAATCAGTCGTTTCAATAACATCTTGATCCTTCTTGAAGTGCAAACTGTGTTTAATAAGAATAATGTAGTCACAGAATGTACAACCTGAAGCACAATTAATTGAAAGAATTAATTTAAAAATTGTCCCACGGTTTTAATTAAATATCTTGCTTCTGGAAGTTTCTGAGCTGTTCTTTTTTAAAAACTGTGGAATGACAGCAAGTACACTATCAAAACTTGGTTTGTTCCAGGTTACACCCTGTGACTCTCAAACTTCATTCAAAACGGCCAGAATAATGAAAATTAAGAATCACCTTCCTCAAAGACCTAGAACTAGAAATACCATTTGACCCAGCAATCCCATTACTGGGTATATACCCAAAGGAATATAAATCATTCTACTACAAGGATACATGCACACATATGTTCATTGCAGCACTATTCACAATAGCAAAGACATGGAATCAACACAAATGCCCATCAATGATAGACTGGACAAAGAAATTGTGGTACATATACATCATGGAATACTACGTAGCCATAAAAAGGAAGGAGATCATGCCCTTTTCAGAGACATTGATGGAGCTGGAAGCCATTATCCTCAGCAAACTAATGCAGGAACAGAAAACTAAACATGCATGTTCTAACTTGTAAGTGAGAGCTGAACAATGAGAACACATGGACACAGGGAAGAGAACAGGACACACTGGGGCCTGTTGGGGGATGGGGTGAGGGGAGGGAGAGCATAAGGAAGAATAGCCAATGCATGCTGGGCTTAATAACCTAGGTGATGGGTTGATAGGTACAGCAAACCACCATGGCACACGTTTACCTATGTAACAAACTGCACATCCTGCACATGTACCCTGGAACTTAAAAATTAAAAAAAAAGAATCACCTGTTATCACCTGTTCACATATGGTTTTATCATAAGATTTCTATTTCATACATCATTCATTTTGCATTCCAGAAAAGTTAGTCATAAAGAGAATTCTTGTCAAGCAAATCCTATTTTCCCTTTTTCTCCCGTTACACTAGTTAAGATAGAATCGTCTAATTGGGCCTAGAAAGGACAATCAAGATCATTTCTTTAAATGCTCTGATTTTACAATTGAGAAAAGTGAGATTCAGACTGAGAAGTCCTGTCAAGGTGGGAATTGAGAATGCAAATGATAGATTGAGATGGACATCACAAACCCCGAACAGAGGTCACCTGAGGACACTGGCACCCTTTCAGGAGTCTGGGATTTCTGGTTCTCACTGAGCATTTCCGTTTCTTTTGCTCCATGCACACTCTTTTTTCCCTCAGTTGTCAGCCTTTACACCTCAAGGATCAGCGTTTCCCAAAATGTTTTCCAAGAAACAGAACTTCCACTAAATGTTAATAAATGCAGTGGGAGTGGGGAAGAGGTCCATGGTCAAACCAAGGTGGAAAATACTGGACTAGTGGAAATTGTCATTTGTCTTTACTGGAGAAGTTCTCAGTGGCTTTAATAGACTAACATGCACAGGTAATCTCCACTGGGTGAGTGACACTTCTCCAATTTGTCTACAGAACTCTTTTTCTGTAGAACATCTCAAGGGTTTTATCCACTCACATCCTTTGAGAAATGCTGCTGTAGATCACTCCTCCAGAGCTGAGAACCCTGACTCCCACCAGAACTCAAGAAATGTGTCCCCCATCCTCAGTTTGTTTGTTTGCTTGCTTGCTTGTTTGGTTAGTTGGGTGGGTGGGTGGGTGAGTGTCTGTGTGTGTGTGTGTGAGAGAGATTTGGTGGTGGGGTGGGGGGTGCTTAGTGGAATTTTGTGTTTCTTTGCTGTTTGTTTTTTGCTTTGCCCAGATATTTCACACACTCCTGACCAGGCTGTAACAAGATGTTTTTTTAGACCCACTTTTCATCCAAAACAAAGTATGCTAAAGCCTGAACATTTCTTAAGTCTGAGGCTTTGGTCTCTTGCAGAAATTTTCTTTCTCATATTTTAAATTATACAAACTTATAACTGTAGGTAATATGGTTAGCTTATAACAAAGGATAAATCTAAGTGAAAGTTCATTCATCATGAATATTGGAGTCTTACATCTTAATGAATATTTTGGTTCTGATTTGCAATGTTTTAATATAATTTAGAATCACATTAAGTCAAAATAATTTGACTTATAAGAATTAAATGACCAATAAACATGGACCACAGATAACACTAATTTTTACTGCTGACATATTCTTCTGCAGTTAATCACCTGTAATTCTGTGAGGCATTACGAAAGTGATGTGTAGGAAATAGTATTGATTGGTTTTCATCAGCCCAACTTATCATTGTCAATGTTTATGCTGAACCTGGCAAGATTTAAGCATATAAACTTGCTCCTAATGGTAATAAGTACTGTCAATATTTTAACAGGTGGATCAGGAGAAATTAGCTCTAATGTGCTGTAGTGGTTACTTCCAAAGCCATGGGAGTGAGGTGCTCTTGAGAACTTAAAAACTGAGATAAGCAAAATTATGTGAGAGTATTTGGCTTAAGAATTTCAGGAGGGAAAAACTCTCTTTGTTTATTCTGATAGTATACCAGTCTGAAGTATAACTTTTATTAATGATGGAGTTTTAATAATCTATAAATAAATCGTGAAATTAATAATGGGATTAGAATCATCCCCAATTTTGCTTTATGGCTTCATAAACCAAAGATTATCTCAAAGAAAATCAATCAAAATTTCACCATTTGTTTTTTCCACTACTTGCAAAAATGATTCAGACATTTCAAACCCTGAAAACTTACAAACCTTTTAGCCAACTCAATTGAAGAGAGCTTCCTTTTTCCTTTAAAACTTTTTTGGTCAAAGAAATTGATATTACTAGCATCTTATTGTGGGTTAATCTTAGTAAGCATAGTGTCTTTTTCACCCCAGTACTTGTCTTTTCTTTGACTTTTGATATCTATGTATTTCTAAAATTCATCTCAGTACCTAGGTCTGGACAGTATACTTATAATATCTTTTCAATTCACCTATTTCAAGAGATTTTAATCTTCTCAGGTCAGGTACTTCTCAAGAACATCACCATTATCGAGATATTTGATTTAAGTTAAAAAAAAATGGTGGCGCCATTTTTTAGCTAAGCATAAGAATCTATGAATGTTACAAAGTCCAGATAAATAGTAAGTCCAGAGATTCCTGTTATAATCGGCTGTGGTCAGCAAATACATTATCACTGGTAATGTTTATAGCCTTAATTTATAAAGGACATCACTGTTTGCATTTTTAATACATTTTTAATCACCTTTTCCATGTTTTGCTAGTTGTTGCTTTCAATCTAATATAGTGGCTGTCAGCATTGACTGCACATTGCATTATCTGGGGACTCTAAGATATGCTGCTGCCTGGGTCCCATTCATGGAGATTCCTACCTCCTCTGGCTTGAGCTGTGGCCTGGGCATCATGATGTATAAAAGCTCCCCCAAGTGATCCTAATGTGTGCCAAGGCTGAGACCCTCTGGCTTAACCTATTCTCATTTCTTGTCTTTATTGCTCCTCTTCACTTCCTGTGGTGCCAGAATGAGCAGTTTGGGAATTCCCAAAGGCACATGGTAGCAGTGACATTTGACAGTTTCAATCAACAGACTAACCATCACTTGATGGATTTCATTTGTGGGCAATCCAACAATGTTCTGACAACTTGCCTTAACCCCATGTGGTTGATGATCACTAGAATGGAAAACATGACCTATTTTGTTTTGTTTGGCTTTCTTCACTCTGTCTTGTACACATTTTGAGCAAAACTCACTATCCTTCCCAGGTGTCAGATTATATGCTATGTGAATATAGCTAGGTTTCAGCTTCCAAATTAGCAAAGGGAGGAAGGTTTATTAAGTGACCACGTGAAAATGATGGAAGCCACTGGTTTAGACTATTAAAATTAGTATGTGTGTGTCTGTGTGTATGTGTTTTATTACTAGGATCCATCAGTTTACAAAACCTTTGTGACTTTGCATTATTAAGTTAAATATTATTAGGAAGTTTTGGAGTCTTTCCATTTATAGTAGCCCCTAGTGAGTCAGGTCTTTTTTTTTCCACATAAAGATGCCATTTATTTCAATCTGAGCAAAGGTGTAGACCTGTGGCTTTCAATTTCCCATTATCTGTAGTGTTCTTCTAAATACGAGATGATGGAAGAGCACTAGGAATTTAAAATCTTGCTTCAATAACTCCCCTCAAAGTTGTAAGCCTTTTGTAAAGTCTGTTTTGTACACAGCCTTGAATGGTAAGTGATTTGGGCTGTGAAGGAACTGAAACAGTGGATGCAAAGTGAGGTGACATGGTACAGAAAAGAGAGGGCAAGAGGGGAAAGGGAAAGGAAGAATGGAGGCCAAGAGACAGGAAGGCAATCACCAAATGAGAGGGAACTTGGGGGACCATAGGCACCTGCCCAAGGAGCTTTGCAGAGCAGAGATGGGATGACACCCATTTGTGAAGTGAGACTGAGTTTGTTTTTCTCTAAAACCTTAAAGGACGATTTAATCCCAGCAAGCTGGAGAGCTTGGAGACATCCAAGATGCTGGCAAATGGACCACTGAAGAAAAAGCACTTAGCACATGGTAAGCACTCAGTAAATGTTCACTGGTTTGATTATTATTTATGCCTAGGCCTGTCAGACGGAGGACTTTCAGGTTTGGAACTCTGGTGATAAACAATGGCTATAGCATCATTCCTGAAAGTATATATGGGCACATACATACTGTATTAGTGCATTCTCACACTGCTTTAAACAACTACCTGAAACTTGGTAATTCATGAATAAAAGAAGTTTAATTAACTCGCCATTCTGCAGGCTGTACAGGAAGCATGGCTGAGAGGCCTCATGAAACTTATAATCATGGCAGAAGGCAAAAGGGAAGCCACCATGTCTCACCATGCCAGAGCAGGAGAGAGAGAGAGAGTGAAGGTGGATATGCTACACACTTTTAAACAACCAGATATTCTGAGAATTCACTCACTATCATGAGAACAGCACAGGGGAAATCTGCCCCATGACCAATCACCTCCCACCAGGTTCCTCCCCCAACACGGGCTTATAGTTCAACATGAGATTTGGGTGGGGACACAGCAAAACTATATCACATGCTTTAATATATTTAAGTTAGAGCTTCATATTTTACCCTATTATAAGACTAAGCTAAAACAAATGTTTTATCAATACTCTGAAAAAAAATGGGACCATCAGTTTCATGCAATAAGTCGTAAAGAAAACTAACAATTTCCTGAGAATTTGGAGAAATAGGGTCAACCCTGATTATAGATTAACACCTGGGGCCATGTAGTTAGAAAATAGATACTCCAGAAATTCTTTGAAGCTGTTATTTATTTAGTATTTGTAATACTTCGGGTCTGACCCATATGATTAAAATAATTGACTCCACTATAAATGTTCAGAATCCTACTTCTAAGTAAAATAATAAAAATCCAAGACCAAATCAACAGCCCCTTTTTAAAACAAGGTTGTCAGAAATGATCAATTCTGGGCCAAGCAGCTCATGTATGTTAAAGGGCTTTTGTTACTTTTATTCTTCATGGTATGGTGTAGGATTATTCCAAATCACCTCATCTTTATCTGTTAATACATTTTTTCCCTCAGATAATATGGTGAATATTTGAAATAAGGTATATTTGTTTAAACAGAGTCTGTAATCAAGTTTTTTTTATTATTATTATACTTTAAGTTTTAGGGTACATGTGCAGTCTTGCCCTGTCACCCAGGCTGGAGTGCAGTGGTGCAATCTTGGCTCACTGCAACCTCTGCCTCCTGGGTTCAAGTGATTCTCCTGCCTCAGCCTCCCGAGTAGCTGGGACTACAGGCATGCGCCACCACGCCCAGCTATTTTTGGCATTTTTAGTTGACACGGGGTTTCACCATGTTAGCCAGGCTGGTCTCAAACTCCTGACCTCAGGCAATCCACCTGCCTCGGCCTCCTAAAGTGTTGGAATTACAGGCGTGAGCCACCGCGCCCAGCCTATAATCAAGATTTTATACAATTTCAGACTGGCTCTCTTCCCCATAGACAAAATTAATGAGGTTTTTCTAATGATTGGATAAGATTATGTTAAGAAGTTATAGAAATAATCCTCTTCAGCTTTGCATTTATTTTCTACTCGGAAGGTCAGCCATCCCCTACAAATGTTTCTTTCCAAATGTCTATCCTGAGCTTAATCACAAGTTGTAGATACAGAACATTTCACCAAAGACATACTAGTGTCTTCAAAACCATGGTTTTCCATCTCTTTCTGAGGTATTTTCTGCCTTTGGCAAGAAAATAGAGAAGAGGAGGGAAATTTACAATTCCTTTGAGTAACTGTTTTTGCCACAGCTTTCGTGCCACGTTGGGTGCTATAAACCCATTAGAGTGAGAAGCAGTTTTTCTCCTTACTCTCTTAATTCTCCTACTAATTCCAGCACCATTCAGTTTTATTTCCATTTTCAATACTGAGCTGAAAAAAGAATTGTACATGTCAGCGTCTAAAATAGTGTGCACTATAAATTTATCATAATTCTTTCTGAAAGTTATAATTTCATCCACGTGAAATGATAAAGGTCAGTGAAAGCATCTCTTGATTCATCCTGGACCACCCGAGGCTCAGGTTGTCACTCTGCCACCCGATCACATTCTATAAACAATATCTACAACTTTATCATAACAAGTACTACTTAGGTTTCTATGCAAAGCTCAGTGGTTTTTAAAAATGCATTTTGTGGCATTCCTGTGGCATTTCTACTGAGCTGAATTTCACAAATACCATCAGTTTCTATATCAATGAGAAATTGTCCTTTTTCTTTAATTGACCTAACGAGTCATTAGGGTAGGCCTTGGACCATGACTCTGCTGAATGCTTTATTCTGCCCTGGAAGTTGTAATCTTACCACTGAGTCAAAATGACTCTCTTGATGATTGTCCTCATCATCTTTATTGTCAGCACAACCATTTATTGAGCTCTCACTGTACTCCCAAGCATCGCACTGAACCGTATGTGCATGTTTTCTCATTTAATCCTCACAACTGTAAGTGTTCATCTACTTTACAAATTAAGAAACTGAGGCACAAACAGGCTCAGGAATTGTCCTGAGTGGTGATGCAGGAATCTGTCAGACCTAGCTGATGTCAAACCTCATGACTTAACTGTTGGTGGCACTATTGACCAACAATGGTTCTATTGATGGCTAAAGTCCAAATTGCTTATTAATAGATGGAGCGTTAATCATGGCGCCTTGCTTCCTGCTTAGTTGCTAGCTCCATGGTTGCAGCTTGAAAAATATTTTGTTCTGTTTATCTGCTGTACCGCGTGCTTAAAAAGAATCTATATTTTCTAAAAGCCCTTGAGAATTTACCTTCACATATACCTATATACATTTCAAGGTTATTGATATTTTTGCGTATTAGCAGCATTCTTCCTATTACCTATGAATTTAATGAAAGGAAAACATTAGACGTGGCATGCAGGTATTATTTCAGAAATTTATTTCTTCTCTACATGGCATCCTTTCACTCTTCCCATTCCCCTGGTGTTTTTATAGTAACCTGGCATCCTGAGCTACCACCTTTTTGCTGGCACTAAAGGATCATTTATAATCAGCCCTCCACTTATTCTGAAATGCGCCCTACAATTCATAACACAACAGACAGTGTGTAAGTTTAACAGGACCCGAAGCATTTCCTATCTTGAATTAAACTCACATGTTCAGAGGAGTGAAAATATCAAGGATTGTGGTGTTTTAGGATTCAGCTTTCAGCTTCACAACTAATAAAAAGAACAAACTGTTTTCTGGGATCTTGGGAGTCAGCCTACGCCTCTTTCCGTCCTTCACTTTCCCTTACTGCATACACAGTGAAGACTACAACTGATAAGGGATACAGCCACATCCACAAAAGGAAAGTTTCAGAAAATTATCTTTGCTAAGATTAGTGCAATTTTTTTCTCCTGAAAAGCCTCTAGCTTTTTCATCTACAGAACAGGATATGACAAGGTTTTTCTGTTGTTGTTGCATTCAATAAACAAATAAGCTCTGTACTTAGGGCCTGTCATGGCAGAGGCAAAAGAGCCATTTGAGCTGGACATCTTGACCACAGAGCCATCTGTGTTTTCTCCAAGCAGAGTTAGGCACACACTTGCAGCGATACCCAACATCCCCTAGCAGAGAAAATGGTTGTTATTCACCTTTCAACTTGCATTATCACTGAACCACACTGCTTACCGTATATGATGAATTACTTTTTAAAAAAATAAATTCTGTAGTTATTCTATGAATAGCCCAGTTACATGTGTTTGTCATTTGGGGAGGCTAAAATAATTTTTCAAATGTAAACATTCAAAATTCACCAAACCAGCTTCATTCTTAGTCTTTCTCCAACCATAGTCACCCCTATCTCAACTGATGGCAAATGCATCTGATTGCTGAGATAGGAAACTTGGAAAGATGCTTTGATTCCTCCTTTTATCTCATGTCCCGCTTTCAAATGGTCAGTAGATCCTACTGGTTTTACTCTCAGTATATTCAGAATCCAATGCCTTTTCCCCTCCACCCCCCGGGCCTTTATCACCTGGGACCACTACCACCATCATCTCTTATTGTCTCATTGAACAGCCTACTAACTCATCTGCCTGCTTCTACCACTGCCTCCAATCTATTTTCTTGTTTAACTTTTAATTGACAGATAATAATTCTACATATTTATGATGTACAATGTGATGTTTTGATATATGCATACGTGATGGAATGATTAATCAAGTTAATTAGCATATTCATCATCTCCCATACAGTACTTACCAATTTTTGTGGTGAAAACATTTAAAATCTACTCTCAGCAATTTTGAAATATACATTACATTAACTATAGACATCATGCTATGCAATAGATCTCAAAAGCTTATTTCTTCTGTTTAATCCTCAACACAGCAGCCAGAGTGAGCCTTAAAATGACAACATATTGTGTCACCTGCTGAAAACCTTGCAGAGGATTTCAACTTTCTTTTTTTTTTTTTTTTTCTGGAGACAGAGTTTTGCTCTTGTTGCCCAGGCTGGGGTGCAATGGCGTGATCTCAGTTCACCACAACCTCTGCCTCCTGGGTTCAAGTGATTCTCCTGCCTCAGCCTCCCAAGTAGCTGGGATTACAGATGCACACCATCATGCCCTGCTAATTTTGTATTTTTAGTAGACACAGGGTTTCTCCATGTTGGTCAGGCTGGTCTCAAACTCCTACCTCAGGCAATTCACCCTCCTTGGCCTCCCAAAGTGCTAGGAATTACAGGCATGAGCCACTGATCCTGGCCTCAACTTTCAGTAATAGTGGACTAATTTGGTATAGACCAGGCCTTGCATTGGGAACAACTAAAAAGCTTATACAAATAAATACAAATAAAGCAAGAATTAAAAATAAAAGCCATATGAATTAGACACAACACTGTCATTATTTGCAGATGACATTATTGTATTCATAGAAAACCCAAGAAAATCTACAGATAAACTACTAAAATTAACAAACTTATCAGTGTCTTAAAACAACTCTTTTATCTACACATAAATTAATAAAAGTTATAAGAATTAGTTAATGTTGTTGGATAAAAGTCATTATATAAAAATCAATTGTTTTACTGTATACAAGACACGAAGTATTAATAAAATTTAAAGTATAAAATTTATAGATGCATCAAAAAACATCAAATACCTAGAAATAAATCTAATAAAAATCTAATTAATTTTAAAAGTACAAGTTTTCTGTGCACAAAATTATGAAACATTTATTGATACGAATTAAAATATTATACTAGTTGTCCATTGCTGCATAACACATTACCCTAAAACTTAGTTGCTTAAAATAAGAATAAACAGGTCAGAAATTCAGGAGTGCTCTAACTGAGTGGTTCTGGCTTGGGGTCTCTCATGAGGTTGCAGTCAAGATTTTTTGGTCCAGACTGCAGCCATCTGAAAGTTTTACTTGAGCTGGGAGATGGGCATCTCCATATGACTGTTTGAGTGACTATGAAACATTGTGGTTGGCTTCCTTCAGAGAAATGATCCAAGAAGCCACAAAGGAAGCTGCAATGCCTTTTATGACCTAGCCCCAGAAGTCACACATCGTCATCATCCATACTTGATTGGTCACACAGACCAGCTCTGAGTCAGTGTGGTAGAGATTGCACCAAATTTACACAGGGTGTAAATTTCAGGAGGCTAAGGCTGCTGAGAGACATCTCAGAAAGAGGCTACAACAAAGACCTAGTAATTGAAAGGATGTTGCATGTTCATGGATGAGAAGAATCAATATTATTAAAATGTCAGTTCTCTCCAATATGGTGTGTAGAGTTCATGCATTTACCAAAGCTCTGGCATATGATTTCCTCCACAATCAGAAGCCTAAAACGAATGGAACTCTGACATTCATTCATTTATGTTTTTAAGTTACTGACTTAATTCTGTGCTAGCTCAGCACAGAATAATCAACTGACCCAATCTGTGCCTGCCCTTCATTTCATCCTAAGGCCATGTCCAATTTCCTCATTAACCCAAATAATATCTGAAAGGATATCTTCTCTTTCAGCCCTGTGAAGTTTTTATAAATCATGTAAAGGTCTGAATAACACAAAGGAACATCAAAATTCTTTAGTCTTTGGCATAAATCCCATGGAACAACCAACTTTCAGGAATCTATTCATTTAGCCAGCTATTTCTCTAATATGAGGACTTGAATCTTCTTCCAATTTCCTCCCCAATGGGACAGCCAAAGGCATTTTCCTATGCAAAACCTTCGAGGCAGTCCCATTACATTATTACATTATTTAATTATAATAACGTTACTTTAGACTTAGCCCACTTACCAGAATAATCAGTGGTCTTTACAGTTTAATCTCACTTTCTACTTTCTGTTTGTGCAGCACGTGCTCACCAAAATGCAATACCATGCTATGGTCGCTCATTCTGTCCACAAAGATTGCAGCTTTCTATGCACTCTAACTGCATTGTGCTACCTGCACCCTGTGGCCCACTTGAAATGAAGTTTGACTACATGACCTGCTTTAGCCAATAAAATGTGAGCAGAAGTGATGCATGTCACTCCCAGGTGACAGACTTAAGAACTGGCATACTTTGCCACTTGATTTTTTTCCGCTCTACATAGCAACTGTAATGTTCAAGATGCTGGCTTCTCCATCAGCCTGGGTCCCAGAACAGGGAAAACAAAGTGGCCCTGGGAAAAAGATGAAAGCAGAACTTTTCTATCAAGCCCAATAGATTCAAGTCAAGAGAGAGCAAGGCACATCTTGAAAAGAACTGAGTGGGCTGGGCGCGGTGGCTTATGCTTGTAATCTCAGCACTTTGGGAGGCCGAGGTGCATGGATCACCTGAGGTCAGGAGTTTGAGACCAGCCTGACCAACATGGTGAAACCCCGTCTCTACTAAAAAAATACAAAAATTAGCTTGGCATGGTGGCGTGCACCTGTAGTCCCAGCTACTCGGGAGGCTGAGGCAGGAGAATGGCGTGAACCCAGGAGGCGGAGCTTGCAGTGAGCCGAGATTGTGCCACTGCACTCCAGCCTGGGTAACAGAGCGAGACTCTGTCTCAAAAAAAAAAAAAAGAAAAAAGAACTGAGTGTAACTGTGGGCACATGAAGCTGATCAGAATTAAACAGATAAGAAGCCAATTAAGTTTTTGAGAGAGTTGTATAGCCAGAGAAATCAGGAGCCTGGACTAGAAATATTTACAACTGTTCAAAATTCAAAGTGACCCTGGGCCCTCCCCTTTTCCCCAGGCAGGAGGCAGGCTGAGAAAGCTGTTCTGCCCCCAAGGAGGACATATTCTTCAATGCTCACTTTAGATGTGGGCAAGGAAAGGTAAAGGAAAATTCCCAGAAGAAAGAACCAAATGGACTGAGGAGCAACAGAATGAGAACATTGTAGGATAGCACTTCCTGGCCCCCTATGGGAGGTGGAGCCAAGTCATCTTTTCTAATGGCGTGAGTGGAAGTGATGGGTCCTTGTCATCTTTTCTGATGGTGTGAGTGGAAGTGATGGGTCGTTCTCATCTCTTCTGATGGTGTGAGTGGAAGGGATGGTCACTTTCATCTATTCTGATGGTGTGAGTAGAAGGGATGGGTTGCTTTCCTGCTGAGTGTGTTTCTTACTTTCCAGTGAGAGGTCCTGCAGAGCACTTTATTCCCTCTGGCTTAGAGACCTTTATCATTCTGCCAGACTGGATCCTTGAGAGACTATCATAAGTAGAGTGCCCCTGCCAGCCCATGACAGCATGCTGTGTGGACAAGAAACAAACTTTCATTGTATTGAGCTTAGATTTGAGGGTTGTATGTTTCTGCATTACCTAGTTATCACTGATACACCATTGGAGCAAAAAATCCCATCTATGAAGAAACTCCAATGATTTACCCTATATAGTTCTTTCTCTGAATATGTCGTATGCCTTACCTAGTGAATCCTGGGGCTAAAATGGTATTGAAATGATCAGATACAATCCTGAGCCCCTAGTCTTATGAACTAGGCCTCCTCTAACAGGCAGTGCTAAGCTTCCATCATTCCCAGACAGTGGGAGATCATCCCAGACAGATGAAAGAAGACTTCTCTTTCCTAGCTTAGCTTGAATCACAAAGCAGTCCATTTGTTTTGGCCAAGGGGATGTGCTACTCTTTTAACTCAAGGTCCCAGGCTTTAGGGTACACACGATGAAAAAGAACTCACTTGTAACTGTTGCACCTTGAGTTCTTCTTGTTCCAAAAAGCTCCAGAAAGAAGCTCAGCCCTGAAAAAATAAAAACCGGATGGATCCAGAGATGCCTGAGTTGGAGATGAACTTTGGTGAACTCTCCTCACTACCATACTAAAAACCCAGTCCAGGGAGTAGTTTATTTGCCATTTTCTACACATGCAACGTATGAAGAAGCACGATGGGTGACTGCACCTGTGTTGCCTTTACTCCACCTCCACACACAATGACTCAGCCAACCAGCCCAACAAAAGCCCTGTTTCACCTTTGTTTGTGGAGGCACTGCTTTGGGGAACTATCATGGGTGCCCTTACTTCTTTCAAGTAATAAAATCCCCTTGTTAAATCCTCGTTGGTTGTGGTCATGGGAGTGACACCTGTCAGGTGATTGAACCACCCGTCGTGTTGGTTACAGTCAGAGTGTTACTGGCCCAGTGACTAGTCACTGTGATAGCAGGGAGGTGGGACATGATCCATTGCCAGCAGAAGCAGGGGGAAAGGGTGCTGGGAAAAACCAAACCATAGCCACAACAACTGGCAACCCAAAAATAGTCCAAAGAGCTCCACTTCAGATCACTCCTTACCTTCTTTACTTCCCAAGGACACCAAGATAGTATGGGCTGTGGCCAGAGCTCTCCACTGATGACAGCTCACAGAAGCTGGGAGGATGGAGATACAAGGAAGTTAATGACTCTCAAAACAGCTAGGGAACTTTCACTGATCTGCCCTCCTTGCACATAAAGGACATGGTAGAAAGAAAAGTCTGTCTTTGTGTCTGATAAAAATATAGATAACTTTGTTTCAAACTTGAAGTGATAATTCTTGAAGGCAATTATTGGGACTTTGAAGAATGCTGCTACATACCAAGCTATTATTGCCATAATTGTCATTAATATCAACATAACCCAAATGTTTAGTGGTTTGGTGGTCCCCTCCAAGGTAATAATAGCAGAACCTCTGCTCCTCTATCTCCATCAAAGTGTCGCTCAGCTCTTTCTGGGACTTCCCTGGCAATGCTCCACTAATCTGTTTGTTGGCTGCTTCCTGGGGCTGACTTCCAGATCCCAACTGCTGCTGTGTTGGGGACCAGCCTCAACACCACCCGTAGGGTACCCGAAGTCCGGTGGCGACAAAGGATTGAGAAGAGACAAGTTAAGAGTTCATAAAGGTGGGAGCCAGGGGGCCAGTTGCAAAACGGAGGCTGCAAAAGGCACCAAGCTCTGGTCTACACACTATTTATTGAGTACAATCACTTAGATCTAAGAAGCAGATGTTCCGGGCGAAATAGTGAAAGGGTGGCAGTGCGTCATAGGCGTAATCTGTAGCAATAGTGGTTTAAACGAATCTCCTTTGTGCTCAAACAGCATATCTTTAACTTATCGGAGAGTAGCTAGTGGGAGCGGGCTTAACTAGGAGCCTACACGTCTGTCCACATTCCAGTGCTTCAAAGGAGTGCCTTTCTCCTTGAACACAGTGTTTACAGATAAGAGAGCGGGTCTCGCTCTAAGCATGGGAACATGAGGGCAATTAGGAGGCTTTCCTCCTCAGAGGCCTCTTGTGGCTTTCCACAACTTATTGTCCCATATTTTTATGGCCAGTTTATACAGGCACCCCACAAGCCCTTTTCCCACAAGCCCTTTGCCCAACACTGCTGCTCCCAAGCTTTTAGTCATCTTGCACGTCTCTTCCCCATGGTGATTTTCCAGTTTGTCTTCACCACCTTTGTGGTGTTAGAGGCCTCCCATCCTCGAGCCAGCCCCAGCAGGGAAAAGGAAGAACCATCCTGACCCCCACAAACCAACTTGAGAATCCCCCAGGCCCCTCCACAGCATGGAGCACCCTCCTTTCAAAGGGATTAAACCTCAGCATCCTGGAATGAAGGATTTGTATCTATGTTACTTCCCCAAGAACAGAGACCAGCGAATGAATGTTTGTCCTCTATCCACGTGAGACAGGCTAGAACAACAAAAAATGTGCGCCTAAGGCACCTACCTCTTCTGTCAGAATTCAGGGGCATATTTTTAACCATGGTTGTCCTTTCCCATAAAAAAACATTTTTTATTAAACCCTATGCCACTCACTCAGTCACCTTAAATATAATGAAAACAGAGGTCATTGAATATGCCACATGCCAGGCATTACTTGCATTATTTAATCTCTTACTAGCCCTAAGGGGAAGGTTACTATTTACACCCCACCTGACAAAGGCAAAAACTGGGGACCAGAAAGAGAATGGGATCTGCCAAAGGTCATCAAGCTAATGAGGAGCAGAGACCTGCCTGTCATCACAATCTGCTCCTAACCATCACTCACATTCATCCAGAAGCAAAGAGAATCATATAATAAATTGCTGCTTATTGGTGCTCCCCACCTTCGTTTCCAATGAAGGTACAAGAATCCTTCTTGTTTTCAAACTCAGAAAGGTTCCCAAGTAAGGAAGAAAATGTTCTTGTAAAGAGAGAACATAAATACCATCTTATGTGTTCTTTCATCTTACTGTTGCGAAACTAGTAAAATTGTTGAAAGTGAAATGGTATTTACATTACATGATTTAAGCTTTTCCATTAAAAAGTATAATATTGGATGACTATACGTTTTGTTTGTGTGAAAGGTGGAGGAACCTCTACCCCTCTGAAATTGCAAATGTTACAAAGTGTTGCATATTTATTAGCCCATCTGCTGCTACAGCATTAAAGGGGAAAAAATCTTACTATAGCAATTTATTCACAGTTACAGTTTTACCACCTGATGTGCAAAATAACAACACTTGGTAAGTATTTATTATTGTGCTGAGTAATTTCAATTTAATTCATAACATTTTTTAAAGAGCACAAAAGTGAACATTTGCTTAGCATCAGGTTTTGTTTACATATTTTAGTTGAAAAGAATAATCACTAGTATTTCGGGTGATCAGGATAGGTTGCTCACCAGCATGGTTTTCAGGGATTTCGACTGTTTGAGAAACCTGATCATGTGCTCATGAATGTGGCAGCTGCATGTTACCAAAATTGACAAGGTAAAGATTTGAAAGGTGAATTTGAATCAGACCACACAGGTATTTCCACCACAGACAGTTCTGCTGGGAGGCAGCTGCTATATTCTGCTGACACTGAATCCAAATGCAGTGCAAGCTGAGACTGTTTATCTCTCTTGGCAAAATACCAGCAGTCTGTATCAGCTGGGGGATCTTTCAAAAGCAACTGATCCCAAAATAACAATTAAATAAGGACTTGGGCAGAAAATCACAGTCAGTGTGTAACTTTCACATCTGGGGAAAGGCAAACGAGAACTGTGAGAGTGACCTGTTTATTCCCTGTCTTGCCTTGGCCCTGCGTCGAAGGGGAGAGCTGGGCTTTTGAGGTGAAGATGGTATCTCTCAGGTTTCTACTCCATCACGAGGGAGAATCAGAGTCCTTTAAACAGAACCTCTGAGTTCCAATCTGATCATAGTTCAGGTGATTGTAACTGACTCAGCTGCCACCCTGCTGCTCTGGACAAAATTGCCTATCATGGCTCCTTTAACATGTGTCCCAGTTACCTCTCACTGCACAACAAACCACCCCAAACTTGAGTGATATAAGACCACTACCATAGTAGTACACGCATGGGTTCCGTGGACAGCTTAACTCAGCTTCATGATATCTGGGATCTCAGCTGGAAAGGCTCAAAGGGGTGGGGGTGACTGAACACCTGGTAGCTGGAATCACTGGGAGGCTTCTCACATGCCTGGTGCCTGGGCTGGGGTGACCCGAAGGCTGGGCTTTAGCTGGGACCATTGACCAGAGGGTCTACATGTGGCCTCTCCACATGGCTTGACCCTCTCCCAGAATGGCAGGTGGCTCCCAAGAGGAGCATCCAGAAAGCAAATGTTCCAAGTGAACTAGGTAAAAAGAAAACAAAGCTCATGACCTTTTCTGAACTAGTCCCAGAAGTCACACAGCTTCTCTTCCACCACATCCTCTTGGTTACAGTTCAGGCCAGCCCAGGCTCAAGGGAGCTGTGGCCAGGTCACATCACAGAAGGGCCTGTGGAATGGGAGTTCGTGTTGCCACAATCTTAGGAAAATAAAATCAACCCCAACATGACCAGAGCCTGGTGGTCTCCACTTTGGATTCCTGCCCTGGTTCTCTGAAAGGAATGTGTTGAGAAAAGAATAGAGATCCCAGGGCAGAAATCTCTGGGAAAATCTCTTCCCATTCAATCCACAAATTAGATGCTGTGCATCGTGGCCATCCAAGTCCTGTGGGATACAGTCCTCTCCCTCCCTCCAGATTTGTCTGGACCACGTGGCTCCTCTCTCTCTAGCCACACTGGTCTTTAGGGTTCTTTTACTGGCCCCTGGGCTCTTCTACCCTGAGGTCTTTGCTGCTACTTGCTCCCTTCCTTCCCTGTTGCACTTATTAATACCCCCGTATCCTTCAGATGTCAGCTTAAATATCACTTCTTTGTGGAAAACTTCCCTGACCTTCTTCATTAAGTCAGACTCCTGGAATAAATATTCATAGCACTAGGTACCCTATCATGGTTGTAATTTAAAAAAAAAAAATGTCTATCTCTTCATTCTGACTATAAGCTCCATGAGGTCATTAACTCTGATTTTGGTGACCATTGATAACCCCTGCCCCAACACATGCACCCAGAAGTACAGAATCCCTGGCCCAGATAAGGGGCTTAATAAACATGTGTTGGAACATATTTATATAGTGATTGAGTACCTCATATCCACCGGACACTGTGTTAGATGTGGGAACACAGTAGTGACTGGGACAATCCCACTCCCACCATCTTGGAATTCACATGTGGATGGGGAGACAGAGGATAAACAGATAAACCCTCTGGATGTACGTGTTGAAAGAAAAGCTCTGGGAGAGAAAAATGGGGAACCTAACCTAGCCTTGGAGTCTGAGGAGGTTTTCTTGAGGAAATGAGATTTCCACCAAGTGCTTCACCTCTCCTGCCACCCTCCCCAAGTGCCGCATCCCAAGCAAGCATGTGGGCACACAGGTCTCAATCTCTTCCTTTCTTATAGGAACAAATAATTACTCCTTTGTAATTTACCTTTCTGTGTGTCATGGGATAAATCAATATAAGCCAAGGAAAGAGAAGTATAAATATTTCTCAGTGTGAGTGGGCTGTTTAATATTGCCTTGTCCACTAATTAAGTTGTATGTAATATGGAGAGTACTTTGACACTGTTAAACTTAATAACCCTCTGCTTAAAGAGGAAAGGCACATTTACAGTGAGATTATAGTCCAAGCTGTAATGCCTAGCCATGAGAATGCCTCCAAGAAGATTGTGTCCAAACTCCTCAAAGCACCAGCTTTGAAATAACAATAATGTGCGACTGGCAGCACTATCCTTTAAACAATTTAATTGTTGGCAAGGATATTTCTTCCACCTGTTCCACCCAGCAGACTAAAAGTCAGAGCAGTTAATAAGCCTCTGGAGGTATCTACTGACCCTTAGAGCCCAGGGAGTATTAGACGGTCAAGAAAGTCTTCAGAGTCACCATGTTATATCAAGAACTGTATCAAGGCCATCACTTCCATACATATCTCAGTCTTGACAACTCGCTATGGTATGTTTAGAGCCACTTGAGAGATGAGGAAACTGAGGCTCAGAGAACTTAAACAACTTTATTCATTTCTACATTCATTTCAACAATCAGGCTTTGTGTGTCTGCTTTCCACCAGGCCTTGCTCTGAGCAGTGAATAAGACAGCCAAAGGCCCTGTCCTCACAGTACTTACATTCTAGTGGGGAATCCAATAAACACACGGACAGCAGCACAAGATGAAATGTGCTTGAAGAGCTTGAAGCAGGGAGCAAGTTAGAGAGGAACTCACAGGGAGGGTGGCCTTGACCTGAGATGGCAAGACAGGGAGGGTGGCCTCTACCTGAGATGGCATGGTCAGAAAAAGCCCCTCCAAGGAGACATTTAACCAGATTGGCAGCTCAGGGAAGAGGTTTCCAGGGAGAGATAACAGCCAGTATGAAGGCCTGGAGATGGACTGTGTTTGGCTTGTCCGAGGACAGGGGAAAGCCAGAGTGGTTTGTATGGGCGGAGTGCCGAGTGGTCTGTCTACTGGAATGTGGACTCCAGTCAGTTCTGTCTGACTCCTAAGCCCATGGTCTTAACCTCACCTCTGTGCTTCAGCCTCTTACCCAAAAGTAGTAACACAGGGAAGCCTGAGCTGGCTCTTTGGGAAGAGAGAAGCCAAACCACTGTTTCCCCTTCTCTTGGGAGACACAGGCTGACAAACCAGAATTATAATGACATTTCGAGAGGTGGGTAAAAACAAGTTCATCAAGCCCAGCCCCAACCAGGTGAGACTCTGTCTTATCAAATAGAGCTATTTCCCAAAAGGACACTCAAAAAAATTGTAGCTGAAAAATCTGGGTAGAACACAGGATCTTCCATGCCTGCAAAGTAAACCGTTTGCTAACACAAGTCTATGCATTTTATTCATTCATTCACATACATGCTATTACAAAGCATCTACTACATGCCAGGTAGTCACTGAAGCTGGTGCCTAAATTACATTCCACCCTTGCCCACACAAAGTTGACAGTGTATGTAGTAAGACCTCGATTAACTAGAACGCTACTCACTCAGTATAAAGGGGCCCATGGCAAAGTAAGCTTACATCAAGGAAATAGTCACAAAGCAGCATTTTTCTTCTGTTGAGACAGGGTCTCGCTCTGTCACCCAGGCTGGAGTACAGTGGCACAATCATGGCTCATTGCAGTCTCTACCTCCCCAACTTAAGCAATCCTCCTACTCAGCCTCCCAAGTAGCTGAGACTACAGGCGTGTGCCACCATACCTGGCTAATTTTTTATTTTGTTGTAGAGACGAGGTTTCCCCTATGTTGCCCACTCTGGTCTCAAACTCCTAGGCCTAAGTGATCCTCCTTCCTTGGCCTCCCAAAGTGCTGGGATTACAGGCATGAGCCACCACACCTGGCCAAAAGCAGCATTTTTTCAAAAATCGTGGCTTTCCGTACTATCATCTTACTAAGAATGCTAAAACCGATCAGAATTTCATGTTCTAGCCCTCCCTCCCCAGATGAATTAGCCTTCTGGCTTGCAGGGAGAAGAGATCAGTATATAACTAACAAGATTTTCCTTAACATACCAAGAGCAGGCCAATTGGACCAGGATATTTCCACAGTGCCAGGTTAGGGAGAACTGGGGATATGGCAGAAAGAAGTGGGGTACCCACCTCTTCAGGTTCAGGCAATTGAGGAGAAACAAAGGAAACAGATGGAGAGGCTGAGGTGAGGCTTCCCTCTTTGGACCAAAGCTCCAGAATGAAGAGGTGCCTTAGGCAGATTGGCAGTGCCCCCAGGACAAGGGGCTTGTCAACCTCATATTCATGGCTCTGGGTGGAATTGGCTCTCAGGTGGATCTGCCCTAATCCTGATATACCAGGTGCCCCAGAGTGGACAGAGGATACAGACTGGAAGGCCCAGGGGAAGGGCCTGGAGTCAGCTTTTCTAAGCCTCTCACTGTTGCAGGGTCACATGGAGGAATCCTGCATTTCCACATGCTCTGGGGTGAGAAGGAATTAGCTGGGAGCCAATTAGCAATCTTGTCAGAAGCAAGTGAATTTTGAATAAACTGGATACTTAAACTGAAATGAGACCATTGAAACCAGAAAAACCTGAGATCCATCAGTTAGAGGAAATAAAAGAAGTGGCATTTTCCTTGCCATCTGGGTGCAGTGTGAGTGATTTTTATAATCCTGCCACATTTTTATCCCTGCTTCCCTTAAACTGTAGGACGCAAGGAACCTGACTGTTTTGTTCAACATGATGTGACCCCGTACCTAACCAGGCCAGGCACAAAATTGGCCTCCAATAAGTAGTGGATCAAAGTATGAATGGATAAACTGAATGAATGAAGCCAAACTTGAATTTCTCCATAGCTTATTCAAATGGGAATGGTAAAAATCATAAGCTTTTGAGAACTTATTAAGAAGCCCTACGTCAGTCATGACTGGTATCACTGGTTAGTTTACCCAGTTTTCTCCTTCCATTCATCTTCCTAATGCAGGTTTGGGCTGCAGTATACCCAGTTAAAATACGCCCTCTCCACAGTCTCACCCAGCTGGAGATGATCAAGTCACCAGTTCTAGCTAATAAGTTGCCAGCCAAAGTATTCAGGATGAGACTTCCAGAAAAAGCATTGTTTTCCTGATAACAATGGACAGACCCAGAATAAAAGACATGTACCTTTTTTCTTTTTTTTTTTTTCTTCTCTCTTCTCCTACCTGAAATGCAGAAGAAATGTCTGGAAGTGCTGCAGCCATTTTGCAACTGTGAAGGCAAAACTCACACTCTAAAGATATCACGACAAGAACCTGGAAGTGTGGGTCCTCACTTCTTCCTTGAGCATCTATACTCACCCTGAACTACAGTTTCCAGAACACATTTCACATGAGAAGAATAAGCATCTTTTGTCTACAGATCCCAAAGCATCCTTGGACACAATTCAGAGTTTCATGAACTTGAGCAGAAAGAGATTACATTTTCATTTTCACAAAGCCCTAACTGAGATTTAGCATTCCCCTGCTTTATGAGTGTGGACAACAGACCAGGGTAGTATCAGCAATGCTTTTGGTTTTGTGTGATGGTTTGCTCTCAATTGGAAAGGCCAGCAATACACCTTCACCGTCCTACCCTCAGGGATATATCAACCCTCCAGCCCTGTTATAATTTAGTTTGCAGGCATCTTGATTGCCTTTTCCTTCCACAAGATGTCACACTGCTTCATTACATTGATGACATTACACTGATTGTATCTAGTGAGCCACGAGTAGCAACTACTCTTGACTGATTGATAAGGCATTTGCATGTCAGAGGATGGGGAAATAACTGACTAAAATTCTGGGGCCTTTCATCTTAGTTAAATTTCTAGGGGTCCAGTGGTGTGGGGCACTTTGAAGGTCTAAAGCGAAAGATAAGTTGTTTCATCTGGCCACTCCTACAACCAAGAAAGAGGCACAATGCCTAGTAGGCCTATTTGGATTTTGGAGGCAACACATGCCTTGTTTGGGTGTGTTACTCTGGCCCTTTTCCTGAGTGACCTGAAAAGCTGCTAGCTTTGAGTGATGCCCAGAACAGGAGGAGGATCCCCAGTAGGGAGTTGCTGTGCAAGCTTCTCTGCCACCTGAGCCATAGGATCCAGCAGACCCAATGGTACCTGAAATGTCAGTGGCAGATAGGGATGCTGCTTGGAACCTTTAGCAGACCCCCATAGGAGAATCACAGTGCAGGCCTTTAGGGTTTTGGAGCAAGGCCTGCCATAATTTACAGATACTCTCCTTGTGAGAGACCATTTTTGGCCTGCTACTGGGCCTTAATAGAAACTGAATGCTTGAACAGGCCACCATGTTACCATGCGATCTGAGCTGCCTGTCATGACCTGGGTGTTAAAAATTATCTGACTGCATTAGTTCATTCTCATGGTGCTGTAAAGAACTGCCCAAGACTGGGTAATTTACTGAAGAAATTGACTCACAGTTCTGCATTGCTGGGGAGACCTCAAGAAACTTACAATCATAGTGGAAGGCAAAGAGGAAGCAGGCACTTTCTTCACAAGGCAGCACGAGGGAGAAGTGCCAGGAAGGGAAATGCCAGATGCTTATAAAACCGTCAGATCTCATGAGAACTCACTCACTATCATGATGACAGCACGGGAGAAACCTCACCCATGACCCAATCACTTCCCATCCCAGGTCTCTCCCATGACACATGGGGATTATGGGAACCACAATTCAAGACAAGATTTGGGTGGGGACACAGCCAAACCATATCACTGACCTACCAAGCCATAAAGTTGGGCATGCACAGCAGCACTCCATCACCAAATGAAAGTGGTGTATTCATGATCCAGTTTAAGCAGAACCTAAAGGCACAAATAAGTTGCATGAAGAAGTGGCCCAAATGCCTGTGGTCCCCACTCCTGCTACACTGCCTTCTCTCTCCCAGCCTGCACCTGTGGTGTCATGGAGAGATCCCCGGAATTAGTTGATAACTCAGGCCTAGTTTATAGATGGTGCTGCACAATATAAACGCTGGTGCCACCTGAAAGTAGACAACTGTAGCACTACAGTTCCTCTCTGGGACATCCCTCTAAAGCACAGGGGTGAAGGGAAATCCTCCCAATGGGCAATACTTCTGGCAGTACACCTGGTTGTGCACTTTTCTTAGAAGGAGAAATGGCCAGACATGCCATTATATACCAGTTTCCTGGGCTGTAGTCAGTTGTTTGGCTGAATGGTCAGGGACTTCCAAAGAACATGTTTGATGACAAGTAAATGTAGGGGAAGGGGTATGTGGATAGTCCTCTCTGAATAGGCACAGGACATGAAGATATTTGTGTCCCACATGAATTCTCATCAAAGGGTGACTTTAGCAGAGGAGGATTTTGATGCCCAAGTGACTAGGATGAACCATTCTGTGGACACCACTCAGCCTCTTCCCCCAGCCACCCCCGTCATCACCCAATGGGCTCATGAACAAAGTGGCCATGGTAGCAGGGATGGAGGTTATGCATGGGCTCAGCATCATGGACTTTTGCTCACCAAGGCCAACCTGGCTATGACCACTGCTGAGTGCCCAGTCTGTCATAATCAGAGACCAACACTGACCCCCTGACATGGCTCAGCATTCCCCAGGCAGATCAGCCAGCTACCTGGAGGCAGGTTGATTACACTAGACCACTTCCACCATGGAAGTTGCAGTGTTTTGTCCTAACTGGAATACATACTTACTCTGGATATGAATTTGCCTTCCCTGCACACAATGTTTCAGCCAAAACTACCATCCATGGATTCATGGAATGCCTTATCCACCATCATAGTATTCCATGGCATTGCTTCTGACCCAGAAACTCACTTCACAGCCAAAGAAGTGCAGCAATGGACCCGTGCTCGTGGAGTTCACTGGTCTTACCTTATTTCTTACCATCTTGAAGCAGCTGACTTGATAGAATAGTGGCATGACCTTTCAAAGACTCAGTTACAACACGAGCTAGGTGGTAACACCTCACAGAGCTGGGGCGAGGTTCTCCAGAAGGCCATATATGCTCTGAATCAGCATCCAATATATGGTGCTGTTTGTTCCATAGTCAGAATTCATAGGTCCAGGAATCAAGGAATGGAAACGGAAGTAACACCACTCACCACTACCTCTAGTTGCCCACTAGCAAAATTTTTGCTTCCTATTCCCTTGACTTTTTGCCCTGCTGGTTTAGAGGTCTTAGTTCCAGAGGAGGAATGCTTCCAGTAGGAGACACAACAATGATTCCATTGAACTGAAAGTTAAGACTAACACCCAGCCACTTAGGGCTTCTCTTGCCTCTGAGTCAACAGGTGGAGAAGGGAGTTATAGTGTTGGCTGGAGTGGCTAATCCAGACTACCTAGGGGAACTTGGGCTACCACTTCACATGGAGGTGAGGAAGAGTATGTCTGGAAGACAAGAGAACCCTTACAGTATCTCAATATTACCATACCCTGTTATTAAGGTCAATGGAAAACTACAAGAACCCAATCCAGACAGGACTACAAATGACCCATACACTTCAGGAATGAAGGATTGGGTCACCCTACCCCAGGTAAAGAACCATGACCAGATGAGGCATTTGCTAAGGGCAAAGGGCATACAGAACAGGTAGTAGAAGAAGGTACAACCACGTAACCAGCTATGACCACATGACTGGTTACAGAAACAAAGACTGTAATTGTCATTAGTGTATCCTCCTTTTTTATTAATATTTTTGTGTGTACATATATGTATATTAAACATATATCTTATTTTTATTTCTTCTCTTATTCCCCTATCATGTAAAATAAGATGTACTGACTTTATTACCAGTATTTAAGCATTATTAATTGTACATCATATATTTAAGTTATGGGATATCATTAGAAGAGTAAACATCACTCTTCCAAGAAGAGATTAGTGTGTTTTCAGTTGTACACAGAATAGTTGTATCATGTCAGGCAGAATTATGACCTGGTTATTTGGAGATTACGTATGGCTTAAGGAGATGCATATGGGTGCCAACTTGACAAGGGGTGAACTTGCAATGGTTAATGTTATATGTCAACTTGACTGGGTTAAGAGATACCCAGGTAGCTGGTAACACATTATTTCTGGGTGTGTCTGTGATGGTGTTAGTAAAAAAAATTCCACTCTCACCAGTGTGGCAGGCAGCATCCAATCCATTGAGGTCCCAGATAAAAAAAATGGCAGAGGAAGGGCCAAATTGCTCTCTTTTCTGGAGCTGGAATATCCCCATGTTCTCCAAATCTCATGGCCATCACAAGTCCAGGTTCTTGGGCCTTTGGACCCCAGTGGCCCCCCACATTCTCAGGCCCTCAGTCTCAGACTGAATCACACCACCAGCTCCCCTCGTTCTTCAGCTTGCAGATAGCAGATTGTGGGACTTCTTGGCTCCCATGATTGCATCATAATAAAGATAGATAGATAGATAGATGATAGATAAATAGATAGATAGATTTTGTTCCTGTGGCGAACCCTGACTAATCTAATACACTTTGTCAATAGAAATCACAGATGTTTTCCTAACATTACAGTTGTTGCCAATATCTCTATTTATCACCTACAGTTAGTTGTCACTATTTTGAAGTGCCAGTGGTTGGTTATTAGACCCACTTCTTGACCTAGTTACTAATGCACTAATTAAAAAGCACATATACTACTATATCTCAAGTTTGGGTCTTAAAAATATTGTGAAAATGGTTTTACTGTGATTGGTTTCCTTCTTCATCAGGTGTACTTTATTTTATGCATATATAAACATTCTCTGAGGAGTTCTCGGGCTTTGCAGACTGCCAAAGGAGGTCACGGCACAAAAATAATGGTTCAGAGCCTTTGTTCCATTGCATTGAGCACTGTGATCAGGTTTTCTTTAATGCTGCACAACAGAATTTCTAACTGATCCTCCCATTTTTCCAACCTGAAACATTGATAACACTAAGGGAAGGGTAATTTCTGGAACCAAGGGCAGAGACACTGATGAACAGAGAACAACACAGAGAACAACCTTTGTAGCTCATTTCTCTTTGACCTTGACCTTTTTCCTAACTCTAAGAGTCCTCTGTTGAAATTTCAGATACCCCTAGAAGATACTAGAGGAAGGTGATCCATGGTGTCTTTCCTCCTTCACAATCTTCCCTTGGGCTAGGCCTTCCTGCCATTCACAGGACAGTATCCAACCAATAAGGTAGAAAATGGCTTCCTCCTTGTGAGTGTGTGGTCCCCTAGGACTCGAAACGTCTGGAAATTAACGGAGGCTTTCCCCTACCTGTGCTATCATCCTCAGGCATGCCTCTCTCATTCAAGCCTCCCTGGCAGTTTCCGGGCCGCATGCTTTATGGTGGCTGACATTATGTCTTCCTGCTGGGATGATTTGCACTCTGATGGTTATCCAGCTCGGCATGCCCAACATTTGTATGACCTGCCCTTCATCACAGCTGCCAGCTTGCCCAGAGCCATTTGTCCAGACCACAGCCTCTCAGGCTCCTGTGGCATGACTCCCACAGCCCCACCAGGGAGCCAACAGAAATAATATGTCACATCCACAGGGTGAGCATAGGTCACCCCTTCTCAGTGGCAATAGAACATCTGCCCCAGGGAGATGAATTGATGACCACTTCATCATTCCTAGCGATGAAAGCCAGTCAACTTTCTTTTCCTGTTGTGTTTGGCCATAGAACAAAGCCAGAACCTGAGAAGGAAAAGCCAGATCTCAGACACCCGTGGGAGGCCTAGCGTTGGCTATGGCTAGGTGGCATGAGATTCCTGTAAGACTTATGGTCATCTGCTACCCCTAGCCTCGAGTAAGGGTAGCAGATGTTTTCATGCTTCTTAAGAGCACTGAATCTACTGAGTATTATTCTCAGGAGGTGTGCAGTGATGCTTCCTGGGCTTTAACATGGTATTTTGCAAATGGAAGTTGTCGGATTATGAGTGTATTAGTTACCTATTGCTATATAACAAATTACCCTAAAACTTGGGAACTCAAAACAATGGACATTCTTGTGGTCAGGAAACTGTTCATATTTTATCCATGCATTGCCTTCCCAATTTGTCATGCTTCTATCTCCAAACTTCAAGTATATCGTCACTCAACACCAGAGGTTCTTAACCTGAGATCCATGGGCATTGAGAGAAGGTTCTAGGAATCTCTTAAAGATATGAGCCAAACACTTGGGGATGTGTGGATTTTGCTGGGAAGAGGACCTGTAGTTTTCATTAGATTCCCAAATGGGCTCAAGACTCCAAAAAGATAAAGAGCACTTCTCATAATGTTTAGAAGACATCTGTCTCCTTTCCCAAAATGCTGTCAGATAGTATCAGAGGACCAATAGAGGAAATGCTGAGCTGCAGAGCAGGTGGCAGCTGACAGGAGTGAGCTGCCCTGCTCAAAGGCCCTCTTTTCCAACAGGTAGAGGAACACAGGCCTAGGGAGGAGAAAGGGGACACGTAAAAGCACTAGCCAGGGTCACAGGTGTTGTCCTGACAGGGTTGGAGGCCAGGGCTTGTTTCATTTTTGCCATGCTGCTTTCATCACCACGTGATCTCACTAAATAATGGCACCATGCATTTCCATTGCCATCCTGCAAACAGGAATCTTTGCTAGCAGAGCGGTATGAATGTTGCTTCAACACAGTGTCTTGATGGTAAAATCCATTCACAACACCTTCCTTTCGCCTCAAATTTTTTCCCTTCAATTTGTTTGAAAAACCTTGCTCCATGCTTACAACAGCGCTTCACCATCCACAGGACAGGAAATGAACAGTAACCACTCAAAAACGCATGCTGTTGACTGCAAGAAAGGAGATGGGGTAGAGATGATGGCTGGTACCCTTGATGAAGCCACTTTTGTAAAGGCAGCCCCTCTAATCAAGCCAAGTGCATGACTGAGACACCCTGGTAAACAGTGTGTCTGGCCTTTACTATCCCCTCTGCACACATAAGTTATGTGACCTTGGGTAAGTCGCTTAACCTTTCTCAGTCTCAGTTTCCTCATCTGAAAATGAGAATAACAAAAGGACCCACTCCATAGAGTTGCAGGGAGTATTAAATCAGATACTAGGTATGAAGCACTTAGTCCAGCATCTGGCTCAGTGTAGGTCCTGGAAAAACGGGGACTGATAATATCCTTTCCCCTTCTGAATTTCTAAAGGCTAAGAACTTGGCGACATCATAGCTAGTGAGAAATCAAGGATATCTGGTTTTTTCACTGCAGAGTCTGTTCTAGTTATCATTATGATATGTAAGAATATCAATGAAAAGTCCTACAGTCTAGGGTCCTGAGTTTGAGTCTTTTCTCTAACCACACCCTGGTATCACCTTTAGCAACTCACTGCTCTCTCAAGGCCTCAAAGCAAGTTACCTTCAGCAACTCACTGCTCTCTCAAAGCCTGGTCAGGGTTGCTTAGAGGCACACACTTGCTCTCCTACCTTCCAACCCCCTCCACAACCAGCTATGGCAGACATTGCTAGTCAATCATGGCACCTGGGGAGGACAGAGCCAGCAGTAGGCCTGCAATCCATTCTTTCCTTCTACAAGGAATGCTTTGGGAAATAAAGGGAAGTACTTGATCATATTGTCTTCTAAACATGCTAATAATGATAGACCTTCTGGAAAACACACTGATGGTATTTACTAGGGGAGAGTTCTTACCCATGGAATGATTTTGGCAAGATATACCTGAGTGTCTGAGTTACTCATGGCAAACAAATGTGGGATCCATGGATTTTTGGGGCATGTCTTCCTGGAAAATGTCATATAACCTTTGTAATTTTTGAAATATCAAATGGAGATGCCTCATGATCAAAATGTGTCTGGAATTGGTTCCTTCCAGTGGGTTCTTGGTCTTGCTGACTTCAACAATGAAGCTGCGGACCCTCACAGTGAGTGTTACAGTTCTTAAAGATGGGGTACCAGGAGTTTGTTCCTTCAGATGTTCGGATGTGTCCAGAGTTTCTTCCTTCTGGTGGGTTCGTGGTCTTGCAGACTTCAGGAGTGAAGCTGTAGACCTTCGCAGTGAGTGTTACAGCTCTTAAAGGTGGCACGTCTGGAGTTGTTTGTTCCACCTGGTGGGTTCGTGGTCTCACTGGCTTCAGGAATGAAGCTGCAGACCTTCGCTGTGAGTGTTACAGTTCATAAAGGTAGTGCAGACCCAATGAGTGAGCAGCAACGAGATTTATTGCAAAGAGCAAAAGAAGAAAGCTTCATAGCATGGAAAGGGACCCCAGCAGGTTGCTGCTGCTGGCTTGGGTGGCCTGCTTGTATTCCCTTATTTGGCCCCGCCCACATCCTGCTGATTGGTCCATTTTACAGAGAGCTGATTGGTCCATTTTAGAGAGTGCTGATTGATCCGTTTTACAAAGGCTGACTGGTCCATTTTTACAGAGTGCTGATTGGTGCATTTACAAACCTTTAGCTAGACAGAAAAGTTCTCCAAGTCCCCACCCAATTAGCTAGATACAGAGCGCTGATTGGTGCATTTACAATCCTTTAGCTAGACAGAAAAGTTCTCCAAGTCCCCACCCAATTAGCTACACACAGAGCTCTGATTGGTGCATTTACAAACCTTTAGCTAGACACAGAGTACTGATTCATGCATTTACAATCCTTCAGCTAGTTAGAAAAGTTCTCCAAGTCTGCACCTGACCCAGAAGCCCAGCCAGCTTCACTTCTCAAAAAGAGCCCTCTTTTGTGTGTTTCTCCCACTGCCATTGCTTAGATTTCACTTGTTAATGGAGGAGAGGGCATTCTAATGTGGCAAGAGAGAATCTGGGGAACTTCACTGGGCCCTCTCCGTGCTTTGGCCTTGTGCCTCACAATTACTGATATGCTTAAAATTGTCAGTACAGTTTGATACTAGATGAAATCTGATTCTTGCAAGTCTGATCTGGCAATGCAGTCCTTTGTGTTATCTCAGCACCCTAGGGCTAAAGGTTAGAGCTGTACAGATTCTGAGAACACAGGCGGTGACCTCCTTGGGGCCAGGGTTCATATTGTACTCCTGTGTCCCTATTTCCACACACTGAATGTGACCCATAGTAGGTGCTCAGTAAACAATAGTTGAACGAGTGTTGGTTGTATTATCCTAGGAGTTGATTTTCTGGCCCCTGACTCTTCAGCAGAAGCATTCAATGATAACAACTCAGACAGAAGAGCAGGGGCAGGAAGTGGGTGAGGGGGAAGCCATGAGTAAAGCTGTGCATGTCCTCAAACTCATTTTGAAAACTTTGACCCACACCCAGAGCCTGCTGCCAATGTAATAGAGGGATCTGGCTAGTGTTGAATGCCCTTCTGAAACAGTTCCATCAGTTCAACAGATCTATTTCCTGCCATTGTCATAAATAATCCATATAAGAAGGATTGACATTGGTGATAGAAGCCTTATAATCCATCAGGTTGAACTTGAAAATTTTGTGGAAATGGCCAATTTTTAAAGCTTATTAGCCCCACAAAAATACGTTTCCACTAAGTTCACCAAGAATCTCTTAAGGAATAGGAGAGCTACTGAATATCATTTATTTTCCCCAATGCAACTTAATAATTAACATGGGATTTTTTTTAAGATTCAGAAGCAGGTAAAGAAAACACAGACAAATTCCATTCATCTGAAATCTGCACATCTTTAATGGAAAAGACAACAACATCAAACATATGAAAAAGAGAGAAGTTTCAGAAAAAATGGAATTCAACATTTATTGGAGAATAATTTTTCACTGCACTATAATAATTCATTAACCCCAGAATAAACGTAAAGTTAATGATTATTATCATTATGCAGCAACATCTCACATTTTCCAAAGGAAAAAAGAAATCAGTAAGCACAATGGTGTCCCCTTGGAAGCCTTTTAATGCTTATTTTTGGTGAAATAAAATCCATTACCCAGGAAAAAAATGCCCAGTGCTGAAGATTGTACTTCAGTCCAGGGCCTGGGTAGTGTCACACACCCTATTTTAATAGGAGGAAAGCCTCGAAATTGAATTACTGCCTGAAGATTTTGTGCAAAAGAGGGCATTGTCAAAGGACCTTGTCAGATCATATTCTGTATGTTTTATAAGGCATCTCATAGTATATGTTTAAATCTCACAGATTGTATGCTAGGACACAAGAGGCCTGGGGCTGGGAGCACTGAGGTGTTAAAGAACAGAGATACAGTGAAATAAAATGCTGTCGCTCCAGTCTCTGTCATAATTCTCTCAGCTTACAAAGTGATCTTAGAAAGAGAAAGAGAAGGAAAGAGAGAGTGTGTGTGCCTTTTTTGGAAGGTAGGATTGAAAGGAATGTCTTTTTATGTATTAGTTAATTACCTTAATTAGGGTTTCTCAACCTTGGCATTATTGACGTTTTTGTTACCAGAAAGGGGACCTGATCCAGACCCCAAGAGAGGGGTTTTGGATCTCACACAAGAAAGAATTTGGGGCAAGTCCACAGAGTAGAGTGAAAGAAAGTTTATTAAGAAAGCAAAAGAATAAAAGAATGACTACTCCATCGACAGAGCAGCCCCGAGGGCTCCTGGTTGGCTAATTTTATGGCTATTTCTTGATTATATGCTAAACAAGTAGTGGATTATTCATCAGTTTTCCAGGAAAGGGGCAGGGATTTCCCAGAATGAAGGGTTCCTCTTCCTTTTGGGCCATATAGGGTAACTTCTGGATGTTGCCATGGCATTTGTAAATTGTCATGGTGCTGGTCGGAGTGTCTTTTAGCATGTTAATGCATTATAATTAGCATATAATGAGCAGTGAGAATGACTAGAGGTCACTTTTGCTGCCATCTTGGTTTTGGCAAATTTTGGCAGACTTCTTTGTTGCATCCTGTTTTAACAGTGGAATCTTTGTGACCTGTATCTTGTGACCGCCTATCATCCTGTGACTACGAATGTATAACCTCCTGAGAATACAGCCCAGCAGGTCTCAGCCTCATTTTACTGAGTCCCTATTCAAGATGGAGTCACTCTGGTTCAAGTGCCTCTGACATTTTGAGCTAGATAATACTTCATTAGGGAGTGGGCTTGTACCTGTACTAGCATATATAGCAGTGTCCCTGGCCTCTGCTCACTAGATGCTGGTAACACTATCCACCTCCCAGGTATGATCATCAAAAATGTCTCCAGACATTCCAAATGTACCCAAAGGGGGCAAAATCACCCTCATTAAAAACCACTTACTGGGCCAAGCATGGCGGCTCATGCCTGTAATCCTAGCACTTTGGGAGGCCGAGGCAGGTGGATCACCTGAGGCCAGGAGTTCGAGACCAGCCTGGCCAACATGGCAAAACCCCGTCTCTACCAAAAATACAAAAATTAGCTGCACATGCTGGCAGACGCCTATAATCCCAGGTACTCGGGAGGCTGAGGCAGGAGAATCACTTAAACCTGGTGGGTGGAGGTTGCAGTGAGCCAAGATCACGCCACTGCACTCCAGCCTGGGAAAAAGAGCGAAACTGCATCTCAAAAAAAAAAAAAAAAGAACCACTGACTGGGGCCTCAGAGGTTATCACTGGGATCAGGACATGAAGAGTAGAAAGGACACAATGTCTCTGGTGCCCACTGCAGCTGGCTGTGTGCTCAATGTCTGCCCAGGAAAGAATCTGCTCTAAGCAGAAAATATGATCTGCACCTGCAGAGGGGAGGAAAAAAGTCAGTTTCCAGAATCTTTCTACCTGTGATGTCATTAAAATTAACTGTAGATGTATTACCAGACTTTCCTCGTTCCCTGCCCACAAAAGAGAATTCAGGCTTGTGCCATGAATTAGTCAGGGCTCTCCAGAAAAGCAGAAGCAGCAGGATGTGTGTATAGAGGGAGAGATTTAATTTCAGAAACTCACTTACGTTATTATGGAGGCCTGGTAAGCCTCAAATCTCCAGGGTAGGCCACAGACTGGAGGTCCAGGGAAGAGTTGCAGTGAGCCCCAAGGCAGTCTGCTGGCAGAATCCTTTTTGGGCAGGGGAAATCAGTCTTTGTTCCATAAAGCCTTCAAATGACTAAATGAGGCCCATCCACATTAGGGAGGGTAATCCGCTTTACTTAAGGTCCACCGATTTAAATGTAAATCTAATCCAAAAAGACACCATCACAGAAACATCCAGAATAATGTTTGAACAATTATCTGGGCGCTGTGACCCATCCAACTTAACACATAAAATTAACCATCGAAACCCATTTCCCGACTCCACCCTCCGAGAAGGGCCTGGCCCAGCAAGATGGGTTCTCTGGCTTTCATGATGGGAGAATGAAGAGGAAAAGGGAGGCAAGATAACAGGAGGCAGTCAGGGAGGAGGCTGAAGGAGGCTTTGGTTTTGTGTGTGTGGAGAGAGGTAGATATAGAGAACCGGGTCACGAGAGAGTGAACTGCACAGGTTTATAAAACAGGATTTCAAGAATATCAGTGAAGAGGGTCATCATCAAAGTGCTCAAAATCATACAAATAAAGGAGCTGAGTTATTTGTGAAAGCACTTTTGATGGTGTTGGCTGTGTTCTTTTTCATTGCAACACCTTTTTGGGACTTATCTATGTGGGTGTCTAGGCATTACACATATGACAGAGCCTCCATTGTGGCCAACAGGTTCCTCAGGTGGTGTGGTTACTGCAGCTGTGAGCCAACTTCAGTGTATTTATTTAGCCATTAACAACAGTAGAGAGGCCCATCTTTTCCTCTAACGGTCATTTCCTTCTTGCCTGAACACCTCCAGGGAAACTCCCCCAACCCCTTTCAAAGGTAGTTTTCTTTCAGTCCATGATGAATGGGCAAGGTGGCCTGAAGGGAACATGGCCCACCCTCCAGTCTTAGCTAATTGCTGCAGGAATGGATGCTGGTGGGCCAGCATATATATAAAAATATAAATGGATATTTATAACCTGACGTGTCCACCCTACTGCTGTGTCCGGTTTCCATTGGCTGGAATGGAACCTCACATTCTGTATCTGTCCTGATTGGCTAGCAACTTAGAACTTTCTAAAGAGGCAAAGGCAGAGGAGAACAAAGGAAGGAGGAAGTAACTTATGGAATGCTGAGAAAGGTAAAAACCCTCCAAATAAGGAAGAGGAACAGGCTATGACCTAATGCTTGCTTGGACCAGTATAAGCATGCCAGGGCAAATATTTAGGCTAAATTGTGGGAGCTAAGAACACAAAGCACATTGATTTCTTTATTATGGCTAGCAGATATCTAAGAATGTTAGCACAGGTCTTTGAATAAATTTTGCTTCTAAGAGAAGTTACTATTTATTCCTAATTAGACAGGGAAGAAAGTCTCTTTGAAGAGGAACCTCTACTTTACTTTTTACACAAAAAAGTGGATAATCTAAAAGAAATCTTATATTTGTGATGATGCTGGTGGTGGAGATTGTGATGAAGGCAATGGTGATAATGATGATCATGATGGTAACAACAATGGAACACTGGTGGTAGTAATAGCAATCATGGTGTTGGTGATGCTCATGATGATTGTGGCAAAAGTAATGGTGGTGATGATGTGATTCTTATGATGATGCGATTCTTATGATGATGCTGATGATGAAGCTGGTGATGATGGTGGTGGTGGTGGTGATGATTGTGATGGTGATAATGACAAAGTTGATGATGACGGTGATGATGGGAATGGTGATAGTGATGCAACCATTCATTGGGTGCTTTAATTGTACCACATCTACTTCTGATCAGATCTCTCAATTTCTTGGATTAATATACAGAGGAAATGAGGTCATAGATGCAAAAGCTTCTGAAAATGATTAAATCAATCACGACATTCATAATTTGTTTATTAACCACTTACTATAACCCTACACTGAGCTAAGTGCTTTAGGCAGATATTTTCTCATAACAACTCTATAATAGATGTCATTTTTTATGTTTGACTGCTGACAGTTTTCAAGCTTCCACCATTCCCATTCCCTTTGCCCCAAGTCTGGGCAAGCTGATAAGAAAGCCCAAATACTCCCTCCCTTGGCACCAGTGGGAAAAGTCAAGCTGTGCAAACCCCTGTGTGATTGTGGGAAGTCAAACACCAGCTCCATCTTCTAACCACAATAAAAACCAAGGGCACTGCCACTTTGAGCCATTTTCAGACCAACTTGGGTGCCTCCCAAACCCTCCCAAAAAGATTCATGAACTGAGTAAAAAATATTTTCCTCCCCTTTTGGTGCACTTGTGACATCATCAGTTTCAATATTTGAACCAATTCGGGGTTGGGGGAGGTTGATCCTGCCCTCTTCACAGGGCAAACACAAAGTAAGCTCCGTGAAATAGGGAATCTTATTGTTCCTATTTTATTGATAAAGAAACAGAGGATCAGAGAGGTAAATTAACTTGTTTCACATCACCGCAGCTAGCTAATGGCAAAGACAGGATTCTGTTTAACTCCGGGACCTGTGCGTGAATCAACCAGACTATATTTTCTCCATTTCTCAGGGTGATTTTAAAAATGAAGCAGGATACTCATGGTGGAAGATCCTTGAAAAACTGAAAGCATTTGCTATGGTCTGAATGTTTGTGTTTTTCCAAAATTCATATGTTGAAATTCTAACCCCCAAGGCTGGGGGAATGGGATGGGGGTGCTTTGGGAAATAATTAGGTCATTAGGGCAGAGCCCTCAAGAATGGGATTAGAGCCCTTACAAAAGAGGCCCAAGAAAGACCTCTTATCTCTTCCACCGTATGAGGACACAGCAAGAAGGTGCCATCTATGAACCAGAATATGGTCTCTCACCAGACGCTGAATCTGCTGGCCTCTTGATCTTGGACTTTTCCAGCCTCCAGAACTGTGAGAAATAATTCTCTGTTGCTCATAAGCTCCCCAGTTATGGTACTTTGTTATAGAAACCCATACAAACTAAGAAACAGTCTGTTCACTTTCTCACTCTTTCAATCATTGACAACCATTTTTCTACCAAAAAAAATGTGTGTATGGGGTAGATAAAGGGACTATTTCTTCCTTCAGTTTCTTTTTCTCAGCAAGTTAAATTTTTTACAGAAGTGTCTCCTCTTGCCCCCTACCTTAGCATCTTCTCCTGATGTCTTACTGCCCAGAATGGTGGCACATGGTAACACCTAAAATGATCACTGGCAAGAAGCATAGTGCAGCCCAATCCAATTAACGTGCTTGGGCTGTGGACTGGGTCTAGTTCCTGTGAAGTTTAAAAGGTGTGCAGGTGAGTGCATGTCAATCCAGTAATTACCTGCACTTCTGCTACTTACCAAGCGGGGTCTAGGTTTTGGAGATAGACATTTGGACAATCAGAGGCCCTTTGAGTCATTTAAAACCCAACACTCTTCTGAAAGATGTTAGAGGATCCTGGGGCAAAGTAGAGGTCAACCAGGTTAATCCTCTGGAAAAATGCTTGGAATAAAGCCAACCAAAATGGGCAGGTAAGTTGAGAATGTAGGACTGAAGAAAGAGTTATAAAAACATAACCACAAACCTCGCAAGCATGCGGCTGCTTGCTACGGCAAGACACAAAACCTGAACCAGAGAAGAAATTCATTTTAATAAATCATTCTTGACTAAAATTACTGATGAAAGTTACAATAATGCTCAGCACCATAGCCCAGGTTTGGAGACTGCCTCTTTGCTCTAATTAACAAAATGAAGGATTAATTTATAAATCAAACACTCATATTAAAAATTCAGAGGGCGGCAATCAATATTTTTCTGTTCGTGCTAAATTCATCTAATTTTCTGTAATAAATGGCATTCAAAGATGATTATTGGTAAATTAACAGAATATCCAATTAAAGCACTTCTTGTGAGTGTTTGCCAATTTGGGGGGCTTGTTTATGGAAAATACAAGCCTTGGGTGGATCCTGAAGAGTATGAAGTAATTGACTCTTCCTTGGGTAACGGAAAGGTTCAGTTTGAATGGCTTGGAAACAAATCAACAAGAGCCATTTAGTAAATGTGTAAAAACATTTGCCCTTTTTCTTTCTCTTTCTCTTCCTTCCTTCCTTTCTTCCTTCCCTCCTTTTCTTGTTGTTGTTGACAACAAAATGAGTCAGGTCTTGCTACTTCCCACCCATGAAACCCAGAGCCTTGGCCAAGCCAATTGGATGTTATTTCCCAAAACTTTGAATATTATAGGCATGAAGCAAGGACAAGAGGATCAATTGAAGGTGACTTATCACAGTGGCCACAGTGGCACACTGGTGCCTGGCACCAGAAAAAGCCCTTGGTTCTCACCTCTTTCCTAAGCTTGGTTTTCAAACCACCTATCAATGCTGAGAACTCTCGTGTCCTTCCAATAAATTCCCGTATGCTTAACAGGGCCAGCACCCGTTTCTTGCAGGCAACCAAGAGTTTTGACTGAGAAATAAATAACCTGAAGGAAAAGATAAATTGTGTATTAATTAAGTTTCCTGTTCAACTTAGTCTTTCTGTGTAAGGTAAGAGGAGCTTGCTTTTAGAAATATGGGGGAAGGCATCAGGAAGCTATTTAGCTTTGATAAATGTGGGGAGTGTGGTTTGGAGGGCACACGTCTCTGAATGAAATGGGCACAGAAAGAATTATGACCAGAGAAAGAGGTGGGAGAGGACAGTCAATCGGTTTACTAGAGCACATGAAATGAAGTCATTATCCAACCAACAAACAAAGGGTAGAAGTGCTGTTCAGGCCAGTGCAATTACTTGAGGCTCCTACTTATTATTAGGATGAATAACAAATATTCAGGTCTGGTTATGAATCAAGGCAGTACTTCTTCCTGGTCTTGTCTATCTGGTTTCTGACTGTGCACCTGCAATATGTTTCTCTAGCAGGGCTCCCAGTGCAAAGATCCTAAGCAAACTGGTGGCACAACATAGGTGCTCAACAAATATTTGTTGAAAGAACGGGCAAATTGAGACCCTAGCATTTTGCTCCTTCTTATGGAAAAAAAAGGGTAGTATAGTCTTTAAAAAATTGTCATGCTTTTAACCATTTAAGAATGCATATCACCCCACTTAAAGATGTTCATTCAATAATTTCTTTCTCTTATAGGTTACTCGTAGTAGTAGACTTTCAAGATGGCTCCCAATGATTATTTCATTCTGAAATTTATGCCATTATATATATAGCCCCCATCCCACATTCAATAGGGATGAATAGGGCTAATCTATGTAACCATTAGGATATTGCAGAAATGATAAAGTGTGACTTCTAAGATTACATCACAAAAGACATGGCAGCTTCCACTTTGCTCTTTCTGTCTTGGATCACTTGCTCTGGAAGAAGCCAGCTGCCATGTTGTGAGAACACTCAAGCAGATTTATCTGAGGTCCACATGGTGAGGAACTGAGGGATTTTTTGCTAACAGCCAACATGAATGTGCAATCCATGTGGGTGCAACATCTTGGAATCAGATCCTCCAGCCCCAAACAAATCTCCAGAAGACAGCAGCCTCATGAGAGACCAGAACTCAGAACAACTCAACTAAATCCCTCCCAAATTCCTGACCAAGAGAAACTGTGAGATAACAAAATGTATTGCTGTTTTAAACCACTAAGTTTGGAGGTAATTTGTTATGCAAAAATAGGTAACTAATGCACTAGAAATGTTATAACCATAAAAAGCCCACATAATGATAATATTTGGGGTGACTTCTTCAGTCTACTCAGATCGTCTCCTCCAACCCCAGGTTTCACTCCTCATGAGCGAATGTCTTAGAAACTTAGAGTTCACTGCATGGCTGGCCAACCCTGTAGTCATCAGAGAATGTTCCTACTGCACCTGCTTCTTCATGACCCTCCACCTGTGTCCCCAAAGGCCCATCATCTCCTGCTTACCTCCCAGTGTGGATTGTCAATTATTCTCCATCCATCCAGGCCCACTGTCAGATGAGGAACAGGGCCTCCAAACCTAAAGATAGAGCAGAGGAGGAAGAAGAACTGTCTCCAAAGTCACTGCTCAAAGTGGAGAATTTAAAAAATGAAAATCAAACCTTTTGCACCATGAATATTGACCTCTTTCTTTCCAGTTGTCTGCTGTAAGTTATTACACTAAGTACATTGCAAAAGGCTAGGCAGAGCCAGGGCCTGAAGCTCAACACCCAACTCCAGAGTGAAACTGATCCATAGCTCCTTGCTTTTCTCTTCTCCGATGAATGTGTTAGCTCAGTGTTTCCCAAGCACATGGATCTCTAGTCTCTTGGGATACTCAGAGGAGAAAACAAAAGAGTCTATGGACAAAAACCTAAGGAGCTGCCATATTCTTTAGCCTCCCCTTAGAGATCCACAGCATACATTCATATCCTAAGTCTTTCAGTAAAGAAAACTGTTTAACCCAGGATTTCCTGAGGGTGCTCGGACACAGAATATTTATTCCTCCCTAACAAATCCTACTGAATCAGTGTTTAACAGACACCCTTTGAGAAACACTGTTTTTGCCAAAATGTTGGTTTCTTCTCCTTTTTAGTTCTGGTTTTATGATGGCAAACAATGCAGCATGACACAAGCAGCATCATGCAAAGGAGGCAGAGCTCAAGCTGCGGAGTGAGAAGACTGGGCGGGCAGGAGGCATGTTTTGTTTTGTTTTGGAGTTTTATTTGTTTGGTTTTTTGCTGTTTATTTTGAAAAAAAGTTTTAATACCCACAAGAAATTATAAAAACAGTACAAAGAGTTCTCATATACCCTTCACACAGCTTTTTCTAATAATGAAACTTAACATAACCACAGAACATTATCAAAAAATTCACAACGGTGGGCCAATCATGGTGGCTCAGGCCTGTAATCCCAGCACTTTGGGAGGCCTAGGCAGGAGGATCATTTGCATCCAGGAGTTTGAGACTAGCCTGGGCAACATAGTGAGAACCTGTCTCTACAAAAAAAATAAAAAATTAGTCAGGCATGGTGATGTGTGCCTGTAGTCCCAGCCACTCAGGAGGCTGAGGTGGGAGGATCATTTGAACCTGGGAGATTGAGGCTGCAGTGAGCCATGTTCACACCACTATACTCCAGCCTGGGCAACAGAGTGAGACCATGTCTCAAAAAAAACAAAAAATCACAATGGTAGACTATTTACTGAACTCTTACTTGGGTTCCATCAGTTTTGACACAGCTTTCTGTGTATAGAATTATGAAATGTTATCACATGTACAGATTTGTGCAATCACCACGACAATCAGGATACAGAAGGGCTCCATCACCACAAAGAAACTGCCTCCTCCTCTCCCTTTATAGTCACAGCCTCCCCAACTCCTAACCCACCAAGCACTCCATTCCTATATTATTATCATTTGTAGAGTGTTACATAAATATAAGTATGCATAACCTTTTGAGAATTTTTTTTTCTGTCAGCATAATATTTTTGAAGTCCATCCAAGTTGTTGCACGTAGCCACAGTTTATTTCTTTTTATTGCTGAGCCATACAGGCATACCTCATTTTATTGCACTTTGCTTTTATTGCATTTCACAGATATTGTGTTTTTTACAAATTCAAGATTTTGTGGCAAGGAAGTCTGTCAGCGCCATTTTCCCAATGCAAGTATTCACTTTGCGTCTCTGTGTCTCATTCTGGTAATTCTCTCAATATTTAACATTCTTGTTATGGTGATCTGTGATCCGCAATCTTTGACGTTACTATTGTAATTGTTTTGGGGCACCATAAACTGAGGATATATAAGACGGCAAACTTAATAAATGTGTGTGTCCTGACTGTGTCACCAACCAGTCATTCACCCATCTCTCTCCCTCTCCTCAGGCCTCCCTATTCCCTGAAACACAACAATATTGACATGAGGCCAATTCATAACCCTACCATGGACTGTCAGTGTTAAAGTGAAAGAAAGAGTTGCACATCTCTCACCTTTTACCAAAAGCTAGAAATGATTAAACTTAGTGAGAAAGGCATATCAAAAGCCAAGACAGGCCAAAAGCTAGGCCTCTTGGGCCAAGTAGTAGTCAAGTGGTAGATGCAAAGTAAAAGTTCTTGAAGGAAATTGAAAGTGCTACTCCAGTGAACACAAATGATAAGATAGCAAAACAGCTTTATTGCGGATAAGGAGAAAGTTTGAGGGATCTGGATAGAAGATCAGGATGCAAAACATTCCCTAAGCCAAAGCCTAATCCAAAGCAAGGCCCTAACTCTCTTCAGTTCTATGAAGGCTGAGACAAGTGAGAAAACTGCAGAAGAAAAGTTGGAATATAGCAAAGTTTGATTCATGAGGCTTAAAGAGAGAAGCTGTCTCCATAACATAAAAATACACAGTGAAGCAGCAAGTGCTGATGAAGAAGCTGCAAGTTCTAGAAGATCCAGCTGAGATCATTGAAGAAGGTGTTACAGAACAAAGAAATATGTTATAGGAAAGGGGTCCCAATCCAGACCCCAAGAAAGGGTTCTTAGATCTCACACAAGAAAGAATTCAGGGCGAGTCTGCAGTGCAAAGTGAAAGCAAGTTTATTAAGAAACTAAAGGAATAAAAGAATGGCTACTCCATAGACAGAGCAGCCCCGAGAGTTGCTGGCTGCCCATTTTTATGGTTATTTCTTGATGATATGCTAAACAAAGGGTGGATTATTCATTCCCCCCTTTTTAGACCATATAGGTTAATTTCCTGTCGTTGCCATGGCATTTGTAAACTGTCATGGCGCTGGTGGAAGTGTAGCAGTGAGGTTGACCAGAGGTCACTCTCGTGGCCATTTTGGCTTTGGTCAGCTTCTTTCCTGCAAACTGTTTTATCAGCAAGGTCTTTATGACCTGTATTTTGTGCTGACCTCCTATCTCATCCTGTGACTTAGAATGCCTTAACCATCTGGGAATGAGGCCCAGTAGGTTTCAGCCTCATTTTTCCCAGCTCCTGTTTAAGATGGAGTTTCTCTGGTTCACATGCCTCTGACAAAGGTGGCTAAACCAAACAACAGATTTTCAATGTAGATGAAACAGCCTTCTATTGGAAGAAGACACCATCTAGGATTTTCCTAGCTGGAAAGGAGAAATCAGTGGCGATCAGACCCCAAAATATACAATAAAATGAGTGCATCAGGGACCTTGGACCCAGTGTGGGGGTCCCTGCAATGGTGAGGGGCAGAGGGAGGGAGAGAGATGACAGGAGCAACTGAGTGCATTGGCATTTCCTCTGCAGGCCACAGAAACGGAGTTTCCCCCACTGCTTTTAGCTAGAACACCAGGCCTTTGAAGCCTCCCATCCCTCAGGAAGCATTCAACCTTTTAAAAAACAGCCACAATGAAACCCTCCTCCTGTCCAAACATCTCTGATTCCCTCCTGCCTAGTTCTGCTTCAGCTCCATAAATAAAGGTGTGCACTGGCACCCAGGGCAGAAAGCTAAGCCCTTGTGAAAACCTGGATAACCCCTACTCCTGATAAAGGTGGACTGTGTGTGAAGAAAGTACACCCAGCAATAAAACACAGGCTTGGCATAAGGAAACTAGGACAGAAATGTATTTGGCAATCATTCTCTATAACCTTAAAACCGTCCAGCTCTATGAAAAGCATCTTCGCAAACATTTGTTTTTGGTGTTTTGTGAGTGTGGGCACAGGTAGGTGTAAAAGGAAAATCTTGGGGCCTCAAAATTACTAAGCTAAAGGGAAAAGTCAAGCTGGGAACTGCTCAGGGCAAACTTGCCTGCCATTCTATTTAAAGTCATCCTTCTGCTCACTGAGATAGATACATATTCTGATCTCCTCCCTTGAAAAGGCTTATCAGAAACTCAAAAGAATGCAACCATTTTTCTCTCACCTACCTGTGACTTGGAAGCCCCCTCCTCGCTTCAAGGTGTCCTCCCCTTTCTGGACAGAACCAATGTATTTCTTATATATATTGATTGATGTCTCATGTTTCCCTAAAGTGTATAAAACCAAGCTGTGCCCCGACCACCTTGGGCACATGTCCTCAGGACTTCCTAAGGCTGTGTCATGGGCACTCATCCTCAACCTTGGCAAAATAAACCTAAGTTAACTGAGACCTGTCTCAAATTTTGGGGGTTCACATTTGGTAACCACGGGGGCATTCTGAGTGGAGATGCTCCTGACCTTTGACAAATTTCCTGTGGTGCTTGGTACCAGCATGAGCTAACTTTATGGCTGAAACCAACAGGACAATTTGCTGAGGTCTGAGAGCACCCCCTTCAGGGAATCCCTGATATCTCAAAATTTGGTCGAGATCTAAAGTTTATTTTGCTGTACAACTCCTCTTTTTTTGGAGTTTTACTTGCCTCCAACACAAGGAAGGCAAGTTTTTTCTGCTTCCATGATGGTGGAAGGCAGGTAACTCCTTTATGGTGTTTGAGCTCACTTCTGACAGGGAAGACTATAGTTTTTTTTTTTTCTTGCTTCTAGGATGGTAGACAGAAGTCTTCAGCCTAAGATCCATCCCTGGGTCTTAGTAACTGAATTGGAGTTTGTCTTGGCTAAAGTTGAGATTAACAACCAGCTGGACTTAATTTCTCCTTGCCATTAGAGCACTCAGTGATCATATTGTTGGGGGTTTTTTGTTGTTTGTTCTGGTCTTTCTCCCATCAGATTTGACCAACTCTACCTGAGTTGGTCAAATCCAAATGAGAATTCCAAATTATGGGAAACAGGGCCTCTCTAATTTGGCTAAAATTCCTCACAGCTGCAAAAGAAAAAAAAAAAAGCCATGTGTTTGGGCTCTGTGTTTGCTTCCTGCCTTAAAAAAAAAAAAGTCTTTCATTTACTTTCCTTCCACCCTATATCTCCTTTCCCCTTTTGCCATCTGCAGTACCAAAAAATTTAGAGAAGGAGTCTAATGACTTGAACCCCTTTTAAAGAATTCAAAACAAAGGCACCACTCACCCCCTTTTGGGGTGTTCTGTTCTCTTTGGGGAGTTTCAAGATTCAAAGGCATATTTCTTTTAGGTCTAAAGCTGTTTTCCTGTATTGCATGACCTTACTTTTTTGGCTTTGGGGTTCCAGAGATGACTTTGCACTGTGAGAGGATTTGACCTTGGCATGTATAACAGCACACAGCACACGAGAGCTACAAAGTAACGGGGTGGCTGAGTACAGTTTACAGGAAGTGATCTTGGCTGGTTTTTTTATTTTTCTCTTGTAGGAAGTTGTTGTTTTAGGATCCTAATTCTAGTTCGGAGATGCATTCTAAAGAGTCTTCTCTATTGCTTTTTCTCCCAAATTAATCTTAATTCGGTTTGTCTGTGCACATTTGCATGAGGAACTGAACTGTTGTTTCATACATTAATGAGTGACTGAGTTTTCTCAGCTCTTAAGAGAAAGGGCATTTGCTCCCCCAAGCCGAAAAGTGCCCTAGGTGACTGAAGGCCTCCTGGGAGTGCCTGGGGGATTGACCCCCTACAATGTGCAGCTGTCCTGCAGGAAAATCCCCAACAAAAATCAATTTTTAAAATGGCTTGTCCAGGAAACACATATAAGAGCTGATCACCCAGCGTTTTGAGTCCTCTCTGACTGAGGTCATAGACCTCTGGAGAGAGAAACAAGACACTTAAGAGGGTGGAAACCACTCAGTGGTGACACACTGTAGAGTCCTGCCCACCAGGAGCACACATGGATCCGTCACACAAAAACCCTAGGCCACAGCTCAGTTCCTCCTTTTAAGGAAAAAAAAAAAAGGTAGGAAACAAATGATCTAAGAATGAAGAGAAAACAAGGAGAATGACTCCCTTTCAAGCACTCCATAGGTTTTATGGTGCCTCTACTTGCCAGAGCTTATATAATATGGAAATAATATGGCCTTTGTGCATATTTACCTTAAGGAAAAAGAGCCCTAAGGTCGATCTGCAAACTATAGAGTTCCTGAGTCCTTTTTTAATCTATTTTTTACACTCTGCCCACTCTAAACCTGCTGCTATTTTTCTATTAAGATAAACAACCACTGTTTAGATCCAACAAGTTCTTTTTGCAAGCCAGTGGATTTGTATTTATCTCATGGCTAAAAGTTCTAAAGTAAAAGCTATAGAATCTTCTGTGTGTGTGTGTGTGTGTGTGTGTGTGTGTGTGTGTGTGTGTGTGCGTGTGTGTGTGTATTTAAAAGGCCTTTATCGTTTCTACAATTTTATGTTTAATTGGCAATTAAATCTGTTTTAATCTTCCTCTAACACACCAAACTTCTTCTCTCTGCACCTTATAATGTAAATTTTGCTATTTGATTTTCACCTGAGTTGTTTCCTTTGATATGCAAATTAGCTGGCAACTGCTTAGGCTTGTGAAACAGGTTATCAACAATCTGAAAGTCTAAGGAAAAAAAGTTTTTATGAATCTATAAGATGTACTTCTATCAGCATGCCTAATATGTCTATGTATTTATGTGTTGTGTACACAATGTTTCACTACTAAAAATATATAAAAGAGCTCTAATTAATTGGCTTAAAAAAATAAAAGTGTTTAAATCAGGTACTAAAAAAGAAAAGACTAGTCAAATGCTTTTTCAAGTTTATGTAACTTAAGTAAAATATTTAATAACTAATCCAGCTTTAAAATTATTGGTAAAGTAATATTAGAAATGTCTTAAGAATTTCCAGCATAAATTTTTGTTTGCATTTATTAATCAAGCAATTCCATACTTATCCCTGCCAAATACTATAAGGTGTCAAAATTTGGTATAGGGGTTACAAAACTATAAACCCAGCCCAAAAAAGGATGATCTTCGCTTGTGTAATTTTTAATAAATAAGACATTGATATTGGTTTAATGAAAATAGCTGCATCTTGAATTTAGTAAGATTACCATAACTTCTAATCCTGTGGCTTTAGGCAGTATAGTCCACAGGTGGTAAGGAGGTTTGTTTTGGGAAAGGACAGTTATCATCTTTGTTTCAAAGCTAAACTATAAACTAAGTCCATCCCAAAGTTAGTTTGGCCTATGCCTAGGAATGAACACGGACAGCTTGGAGGTTAAAAGCAAGACGGAGTCAGTTAGGTCAAATCTTTTTCACTGTCTCAGTTAAAATTTTGCAATGGCAGTTTCATAACTTTAAATGATGACTATAGCAGTTTTCATAAATAATCTAGTAAACAATTAAAACAAAATAATTAGGTAAATGTCATAGGATAAATACTTGTAGATAAATTCATCATAATTTAGAATCTAAAGTTAAATTAAATAATAGATATTTCATTTCATTATTTAGATATTTTCCAATAAAACTATAATCATAGAAAAACATTCTTTTAAAAAAAAGTGTGTACTTTCAAAAAAGGTGAAAAATTTTTGTCTAATTCAAACCTTATTTAAAGGTCATGTATAAAACAAAGTAAAAAGAACCAGGAAATAAAAAAGATGTAAAGAAAGTTATAAAAATAAAGAGACTTGTTGTGGTTAGAAAGCTTAAAGAGAAATAATTTTAAATGATAAAGAATCTTGTATGGTAAATTTAGTCCTAAAATAAAATGACTGTTTAAGAAGAAGGGATGTTCGGGACAAACCACAAAGTCCAAGCATGTCATAAATGGTCAGTGTGAGTCACAATAAGAGGATTTGTTTTAAAAAAAAAAAAATTTTATATGATCAAGTTGTCATATCATTATTAAGTTTTGGTTTGCTTAGGAAAAAACAAACTGAGAGAAAAAAATGTTAATTGAGGTTATTATATCCATGTATCTTCCTGTATGTGTTTTTAAAGTCCTTATGACATTGAGTTACAGGGCTTTGACTCCTGGGTCTACAAAAGACACCATGTCCTGCTAAATCTTAAACACTGAAAGCAATTAAAGCCTCATCTTCAGACTCCTAAGAAGATGCCAATAAAAGGAAGGAATGAAGGGATTTATTGAAAATGACAGTACACTCCACAGTGTGGGAGCAGGCCTGAGCATAGGGGCTCAAAAGGCATGTTACAGAGTTTTTGTGAGTTTAAATGCCCTCTACTTGGGGTACATCCTACGTAAATGAAGAGGATGAAGTAAAGTTACAAAGTTATTTACTTGGTGTATGCCCTATAGAGAGGATATTTCCTGTTATAGCTGAAGTGTGAATCAGCCTTATGTTCTCTGCCTCTAGACCTTATTTGCCTGCCTCATCTGTCCTTACAAGAAATACAAAAATTAGCCAGTCATGGTGGTGGGTGCCGGTAGTCCTAGCTACTCAGGAGCATGAGGTGGAGGGATCACCTGAGCCCAGGAGGCTGAGGCTTCAGTGAGCTGTGATCATGCCACTGCATTCCAGCCTGGGTGACAGAGTGAGACCCTGTCTCAAAAAAAAAAAAAAAAAAAAAAAAGACTCAAGAGAGTGTGAGTAAATTTTATAAGTATAAGCCTTCTGATTGGGATATTCCCTCAATTGATATTTCCACTGAACAACATTTCTTATCAAAGTCTGGGGCTTAGTTAAGCTAACAAGCCATTACCCTTCAACAGAGACTTTGAACATTGATCCTAGTCAATGAATCTACATAGCTCTCTTTGGAGATTTAGGCCACAGTTGGACTCTGCAACTCATTTCAAGCATTGCTCTAGTGCCCAAGTTTGTCTAGAGAGGGGGGCCAAGAGTGAGAAGAAAGCTGGGCAAAGATCAGAAATGGAGCCAGTGTGATGGGTCTACCACACCGAGCTTTTTGTTCCGGGAAAATGTATCTTTGGAGTCATTCTAAGATTGTAATATTTCAGAATTCCATTTTACTGAAATTCTCAACCCCAACATGTGGACTGAGAAGTATACTTCCAGCACTTGAGTCGGGGGGCAGAATATCTTGTAGCTATATAGATTCATTGCCTAGGATCAAGGTTCAAAGTCTCTGTTGAAGGATAATGGCTTGTCAGCTTAACTAAGCCCCAGACCTTGATAAGAAATGTTGTTCAGTGGAAATGACAATTGAGGGAATATCCCAATCAGATGGCTTATGCATGTACAATTTACTCACACTCTCTTGAGTCTTTTTTTTTTTTTTTTTGAGACAGGGTCTCACTCTGTCACCCAGGCTGGAATGCAGTGGCATGATCACAGCTATCTTCTGAGTTGGCAGATAGGAATCCTTCCAAAGGCAACTGGATTTTGGTCCTAGGACCTAACAAGAGACCAGGCCCTTCCTAAGAGAAGGAAGAGGAGGAGACACAGACTGCCTTCTCCAAGACATTCTGCCCCCTGACTCAAGTACTGGAAGTGTACTTCTCAGTCCACATGTTGGGGTTGAGAATTTCAGCAAAATGGAATTCTGAAATATTACAATCTTAGGATGACAACCTGACAGAATCATTGCATTCCATGAGCTCCTCCAGGACATAAATTACCTCTTAATCCTATTTGTTCCCTCAGTCCCTAGCACAGTCTGGCATGGTTGAGGCAATGAATGCTTTATAACTCTAACAGATTCAGGAGCCTCCCTGGCCCAGTTTCTGCAGTCATGTTCAAATAAGTGTAGTCCAATCTCTAAAAGAAAACTTTAAAAGAATCCCAATTTTTACTTGAGTTTCTCAGGAAACATGATAAAGGAGCCAGTTAATATCCCTCAAGTCCTCTCTGCTCTTCGCCTTAATTTTCTCACACCCAGTAGCAGCCTCTCTAGACCACACTTCCCCAACTTTCTCCACCCCTGACCTCAAGGAATTTTTTCCTCTCTCCCACCTCCACCCTCACTTCCAGCCCTTTGTATCTGATTTCAATTCAGCCTTTCCAGCTATGTCCTTCTCCATATCTTCTGCAGCTATCTCTCTAACTCTTCACCAGATTGCACATGACAAAAGCTCTGAGAACTGAAATGGTAGCCACAGAACCTACCTTGGATAGGAGAGAGGGATGGTATCAAACGTAAAGGAGACAAATCAGAGTAGTCAAAGGCAACATCTAGCAAGGAAGGGAAGGCAGGGAACACTCATCTCCACTACAGATTGATGAAAAACCATCCATGTGTGGATTGATTGACAGACAGTTAAATAGAAGGTCAGAGTTTTCAGGAACCCAGAGTCCATCTCATTCCCTCCATTCTCTCCCAATTCCCCAGCAGCTCCAGGAATTCTCTCTGTATCTTCCAGAGTTTGTCCAGCTTCCACAGGAATACCTCTGGGAATCAGGAACACCTAGAGAGTAGGAGGCACGTTCCCTCTTGAACCCTAAATTATGAATTCATGAGGCTCAACCTAGAGCAGGAGGCCTCAGCCAGAGCTAAACCCACAAACTGCTCCAAGGACCTACCACAGCTGCCTTTCCCCTACAGAAACTGCCTGTAGAAATGGCCAGGGAAGACCAAGAAGCAAGTGAGGAAAGAAGGACTAGCAGAAGAGAAGGTGAGTACAGTGCTGCCTCTGCTCAGGCCCAGAGATTTGGCCAGTGGAGGCACAGGCTCAATCCCACAGCATGTTCAGGGAATGGGTCATCCAGGGCTTCAGCTCCAGTGTGACCTAAAGCCATGGGACTGTCACCTTTGATACCTTCACCAACTTGCTCCCACCATTCAAGGCAAAGGTATTTTTCAATCCTCATCCCCTCTATTTTCTTCTTCCCCAAGACATCATCTGTACTAAGCCAAAGCCACTTGCAGTGGAGTGGGCTTCATCTGAGCCCCCATTACACTTGGCTTTGGAGGCCACATTTTAATAAATGCACCAACCCCCCACAAACAGTCCCCTTGCCACCCAAGGAAAGAATCTGACACCATCTCCCCCAGCTCTGTAAGCATCCTGTCCCTGCTCATGGCTCACTCACATGTGCTTGTCCAGAAGCCACAGATAAGAAAATCTACCTTCTCAGCAGCCCTGGGGGCTGCATCAGTCTGATTTTCAGAGGCAGCAACTGGTGCATGTTGGGGTGGGGGGCAGTGAATGGTATGTTTCAGTGTTTTCAGAAACTCAAAGTGTACTCTTCCTTTGTTGTGCTATTGGGAAAACCTCCAACAACACCAGCTGCTGTCATGGAGATGCTTCTGAGACAGCTGGATGGGTTGCACAGAGAAGAGTGGCTGAGATATGATGTGATCATACACAAGCAGTAGGCGGGGACTTATTCAAAAGATAACAGTGGGAATGTTCAAGCAGGAAGGCTTTGGGAAAGGCAGGGGCTGTAAATAAAGTAATAGAATCTTTCTGTCTGGGCAAAGATCAGAGGAATGTAATAGGGCATTCAGTAGGAGAATGAGAACTGAGAATTTACCTTGCTAACAGTACCCAAGTGCCTAACCAAGTGGCCTCTTCCATTCACTAGCAAAGATATTTTGAGCACCTGCTGTGTGGTTGTCCTTGTGTTATAAGCACCCCAAAGACAAAGCAAAACACATACCAGAGGCTGCTTAGTGTGATCTCCCATCATAAAGAGCCTAATTAATCTGAGGTCCTCCATTTGCTGGCTGTGTGTCTTTTCATCTCTTACCAAACCTTTCTGTGCCTCAGTTTCCTCATCTTAGAAATAATGCTTTTCTCATAAGTTGTGGAGATTGCATGAGATGTACAAGTAAGGGCATAGCATAGTGCCCAGCACATCATCAGCACTCAAAAATTAGATGAGATTAATTTTAGTAAAGTACTTTTTAATAATATCTGAGGTAGACCTTGGTTAGTGCTCACACTGGGAGAAATTCAAAAGGAGAGAAAGTGTGCATGAGACAGGAGCAGGGGGGCCTCTTGGATGAGGAGACATAGGCAAAACTTACAAGACTTATTCCCTTATAAGATGTGATGGGGAAACCATCCTGGTCTTGAATTTTCACATTCATTTCAATCAAAAAGCTTGGAAGGGTAGGAGAAGTGTCTGCCAATTAACATTTATCGGAGGTGGAAGTCATTTACAGAGGCAAAATAATAGTAATTAATGATCACTTATTAATTCATATGTCATGGAATATAAGACACACAATTATGTCCCACTGAGAAAAAATAAAAACTGCTAACTGAACAATGACACAGTGCTCTTTTAATAGTTATGGTAAGATGAATCCCAATTTCAGGTATGTTAAAAGGTGAAAAAAAGAAAATGCACTTGAGAATCAGTGAAGTATGATATTTGCCATGTTCTATAATAATGCATTTTAAGAGCATTTTTATTGAACCTGCACAATTAAACAGGTCTAATGGAATCTATTTGACAGATGAGGAAACTGAGGCACAATGCAATGAAGTAAACTGCCTAGGGCCCTGTAACAAGTAAACACTGAAACTGGCAATCAGATTTAGAGCTGCCCCACCAAAAGTCCAAAAACTTCCCATCGTACTGTACATAAAATGCCTAAAATCCAGAGCAATTGGGTGCAGAGGGGCGGGGAGAAGCAGTGGAATTGGTCCAGATTCTAGACAGCTCTGAAGGCTGGGTAGGGAATGGCCATCCACTCAAGGAGGGTTTACTGGGCCCTGCAGTATGCCTGGCACCATGCTGAGTACTGAGGGGAGGCAGCCCCAAGCAGGAGACAGACCCAGTCCCTGCTTTCACAGAGCCCCAGGATGAGCAGAGGACCAGCAGCCTGCCCGGACCATTCAGGGTGAGGGTGTGCATAGAATGCACATAGGAGGAAATTTGAACCCAGTGCTGGGGGCTGGGAGGACTTCCTGGAGGAAGTGAGTTCTCACAGAGACCTAAAGAATGGGTCAGAAGAAGAGAACTATGTGGCACCAAGCAGCAGTGCCCACTCAGCATTCCACATGCTCCTCTACATTACCCAGCCTGCCCTGCAGTTAGCATAGGGCCACGTGACCAGTTCTGGCCAATAGAAAGAGACAGGAGCCACTCCCGGGCTGATCCCATTAAGTTCCAGGTGCCTCCTCCATCCTTTCTTCCTTTGCAGCAGTAACCTTGGCTGGAGAAGTAGCCACCTGAAGAAGGACCACTCGACCCACATTGCACCTCACAAGAGTGAGACACAAACCATCCTTATTAAGTCACTGAGATTTGGGTGTTAATTTGTTACCACCAGATAACCTACCTGATCCTAACTAATCCACTAGGAAAGCATGTTTCTTGCAGGAAAAACCAAAAATACAAAAGCAAAAGAGAACACAGCACCTTGAAGGAGGGGGATATCTCTCCCGGCTGGAGCAAGAGCATCAGTGGCCAGTGGCATGAGATAATGCCAGAAGAGATAATGCCTGCCACGGCCCTGCAGGCCAGGAAGGGAGTCTGGGCTGCTCTGTCTCAGAGAATGGTTAGATGGGGAGATAGACCAGGTGACAGATGCTGGAGACTCCAAGACCTGAGAATGATGATGAGGACAACTATAAAGAAGCAGGTGTGAGAGATGCCGCAACTTGGAATCTACTCAAATCTACTGATTGGAATGCAGAGGACGAGAGAGGGCTGGGTCACATTTGCCTCCCAGGTTGTGAGCTTGAGATCCCAGGTTAGTGACAGTGTCCTCCATGGGTATGGGAAAATCCTAAGAGAAACTGTTTTGAGGGAAATGTGGATGAGTCTAACATGGAACACATTGAGGCCGAGGTTCTAAAGGAGCATCGTTCGAGGGAATTCATGTGAACAGGGTTGGGTGGTGCAGGCTCTCTGCTTAGTCCTGGGAGGCAATTCCTCCCCACTTCTTTTCATTTACAACAGGTTCCCCTAGACGTGCTCTCTAGATTAAGGCTTCTATGACAGGCTGAGTTTTGCTAAATGTTTTACAAAGACCAGTCAATTGCACTAATTTATTTATCAGCTTTTTCTGGAATGGGCTCCTAAGAAGTAATTAGACAATTGTCATTAAACCTAAGCAACAGCTCCCTGAGAGCAGTCAGCAGTGAGATGGTATGTTTTTCATTGTGGCTGCCGCCAGAGGTGACTGCAGGAAAATAGGAAGAAACAGAGGCAGAGAGGTGACAAGGAAGAGAAAGAGCTCTCTGGGACCTCAAAGCCACCGCCTGGTGAATCGTTCCCAAGAGAGGACGTGCTGAGACCCTGTGTTGGTTTGTTTTGCTGGGGCTGACTGCTGCCGGCTCACAAGACCTGATTGCTACCTCTTCAGCATTCTTGAGAACGGGATTACGGTTTGAATCTGGCTGTGGTGAGAGTATTTACAGCACAGAATCAACAAATAATGTGAACCGGGGCTTTTCGTGGAAGAAGGGGTGAGCCTGTGTACCAGTGAATTATGCTATACCAGTGTGCCAAGTGTTCTCACCAAAGGAAGATTGTGGGGGGATGTGCGGGGTCTTGGTCCCTGGCTCCACTCAGTTCTCAAGTGAAAATCTAAGAGTCATTCATGATACTCACCTTCCTCTCATCTTCCAATTCCAATCCATCACATGCTCTCCATCCTATGTTCCAAATATATTGACATTATGTGGTCCTGCTCCCCTCACTCGTGGGGCCCCAACCACACCAAGCGCTCTCCTGCTCTGGGACTTGCATACTCCTAGAGTTCCTCTTCCTAGAATGGCTGGTGTCTTCTCATCATTCAGGTCTCAACTTCAATGTCTCTTCTCTTAAAGACTTCCCCAGGTTATGCCATCTAAAGTAACACCCCCTATATTATTTTCTTCTTCTTTTTGTTTGAGATGGAGTTTGCTCTTGTTGCCCAGGCTGGAGTGTAGTGGCGCCATCTCGGCTCACCCCAACCTCTGCCTCCTGTATTCCAGCGATTCTCCTACCTCAGCCTCCTGAGTAGCTGGGATTACAGGCACACGCCACCATGCCCAGCTAATTTTTTGTATTTTTAATAGAGACGGAGTTTCTCCATGTTGGTCAGGCTGGTCTTGAACTCCCAACCTCAGGTGACCCACCCGCCTCGGCCTCCCAAAGTGCTGGGATTCTTCTTTTTTAACTTTGTCTTATTCAAAGCTCTTTTCACACTGGGTAATACTTTTGTTACATAAGTCCTTTGTTGGCTTCCTCCTGGACTGGGAATCCCAGGAGGTCAGTTGTTTTCTATTCTATTGCTGATACCTCCCATGGGGCCTGGCACATAGTTTGGGATCAAGAAGTATTCGCTGTGGAAACGGATGAAGAGGCAAACTCCCCAATTTTGTAGTTGTGAGTGATACCAGGACCCCGCTTTTCAGATTTGGACTTCCTTAAGGTTGGAGGGTTTTGCTATTAAAAAAATTCAAACAAATTGAACTCACAGTATGGACAATTTCACTGATACCAGGAGGCCTTCCTGGTGGCCCCATGGAAATAAGATGATAGGCATCCCCTGCCTTCCTGATATTGGAGTGCATTTCAAAGCTCCATTCAAGTCACTGAGCCCACTTTTCCATTGCATTGCATCATTCCAAAACCCCCTCTCATCACCATGGCACTCCAGGTAAAAACAAGGGAAGGAGTCTACCTACCACTCTGACCTTAATTTTTCTAAGCCTGGGATGTTTGTGTCGGCAATTTCTTCTTTTTCTCTGAGGCCTCTTGATGTCTTAGGACACTCAGCACCTGCTCCATAAGTACAAAAGGACTTGGGTTTACCAGACATCTTGGCACTAAGAGAACCACTCGGCTCCTCCCACACATCCAACATCAGCATGAGATAAATAACAAAATTATAGAGATCAACCACTCAACAAGGGGAAGGCAAAATGTTCTGAAGTGAGGGAACGCCAGGGTCACTGGCTGACTCTACTCAAGAGCTAAAGCTACATATACTGTGTGGTAGGGTGGGGACAGAGATACAAAGCAGTGTGGCCAGAAGACCCTCAGGTGACCTCCAGGGATCTCTGCCACTTGGTGTTCACATCCAGTATAATCCCTTCCCCGGAGTGTGGGAGGAAACTGTGACTTGCTTCTAGCCAATAGAATATAGCAAACATGAAGGGATTTCACTGATTTTATGGCCCATATCAGTTTATGTGGAGTTCCTCAACAGAGAGATATCCTCAGTGGGCCTGACTTAATCTAGTGCATCATAATTACTTAATCTAGTGAATCTAGTGAATCTTAGAAGAGAGACTACGCCCTCCCTGAGAGATTGTCCTTGCTGGCCTGATGAAGTAAGAAGCCCTGCTGAGGAAGTCTCCATGGCAAGGAACTAGGGTCACAGCCTCCAGGACCTGGGGGCGGCCTCCAGCCAACAGCCAGCAGACATCCGAGGGCCTCAGTCACACAACCACAGGAATGTGTGACAACCTCAGTCACACCACAACACAAATAAACTTGAAAGTGAATTATTCCCCAGTCAAGTTTCCAGATGAGAATGCTACCAAATGAATGCCTTGATCATAGCCTTGTGAGGCACCAAGCAGAAGGCCTAGTTTAAGATGCACCTGGACTCCTGGCCCACAGAAGCTGCGACAGAATAAGTATGTGTTGTTTTAAACCATTAAGAGTGTGGTGATTTGTTAGGCAGCAATAGATAACTAATGCAGGCAGTGACATGAGCTGATCCCAGGGAAGAGTGGGACAGAAATAGCAACCAGAGATGCATTACTTGCCCACTCTTTGTTTCATCATGTCCCACCCTTTGTAACATCCTTCTTGTGGCACTTGTGGTTCATTTCTGCTCCCAGACAAAGCATTTCACACACTCCCTAGGGTGTAAACTCGATCATTCATCAGTTTATTGAATACCTACTATGTGCCAAGCCGTGGGTGTCCTGAGAATTCAAAGATGGCTATAACCTGGTCCTTCTTTCAAGGAGCTTACAGACTAGGACAGATGGCACACAGATAATGCAAGTCATTCCTTCGTTAGCACATATTTATGGAAGGCTGCCAGAGTGGCAGACACCGCGCTAAGCACGTGACCAGAGAAGGATAAAGACCTGCCCACCTGGAGGAATCAGTCAGATTGGGGAGAGCCTCAGTGGTATGCTGGAGCCAGTTCATACCAGCTTGCCAGAGCCAATTGTTAAATTTTTGAGAATCTTGTGATCCAGTAGCTAAACAGTCATTATTAAAAGTTAAATTATTTTAACTTACAAGTAAACACATTATATTAAAAACAAAGTTTGGCCAGGTACTGTGGCTCATACTTGTAATCCTGGCACTTTGGGAGGCCAAGGTGGGAGGATCACTTGAGCTCAGGAGTTCGAGACCAGCCTGAGCAACATATGGAGAGCCCACCTCTAAAAAAATTTAAAAATTTTTTCTGGGTGTGGTGGTGCATGCCTGTGGTTCCAGCTACTCGGGGAGCTGAGGTGGGAGGATCACTTGAGCCTGAGAAGTCAAGCTGTGAATGTACCACTGCACTCCAGCCTGGGTGACAGAGCGAGACCTGGTCTCAAAAAAAAACCAAACAGTCAAAACCCATCAGTTCCCAATTATTTTTCTACTTCTTACTATTATCTATGCTCTTGAAGTTATTTACGTATAGTGTATCTGTATGGTAGAAATATCACATAGTGGTGTGCTACTGTGCATGTCTTTCCAGCTACACATTAGTGATTTCACAATGGTAGCTTGAAATTAGTCATAGCGTGTGCATTTACATGATGGAAATTGACCAACACTATAAATTGGAGCTTGATTTTTTGTTTTGTTGATTTTCTAAACCCTAGGCTTAAGAAAGGGATGGAGAAAATGTTAATAATGCAGATTAAACATTAAGGTATGTCCTGTCTGTGGCCATTACGTTGTGAATGGAAAAAAAAGGAAATGTTCTTCCAGTATTCAAAAACTGTTATCTGATTCAGCAAAGAAGTCATTCATGTCACTGTGATTGAGTGGAGTTTTGACTGTGTCTTCATTGTTTCACATTCATCTTATTCATTAATATAAATGAAAACATCAACCAATGTTCATGACAAAACTACACTCATTCATTTGATGACCTGAGAGACCTCTTCGCTAAATGGGAAACTAAGCAACCATATATTCACAGTCTACTTTTGTCAAATCATGGTTAAATTGCAACTACAGGTTGGCTAATTCAAGAAGCTGGCAAAAATGAGTGAAAGTATGCTGTACGCCAATTGGCTGTGTGGAATTTACAGTGGGTATTATATATCTTATTATTATTTAAATTTTAAGATGTGTGTTTGCTACACAACCTCAATACCAGTAAAACATAACCCATTTATGTATATACAGACAAGTATACATTTTTTTTTCTGGAGAGTTAATTGACAAACATTTATCAGCCCAGCACTGGTGGAGACAGATAGAGGACAATCATTGAGTTAAGAGCAAGCCTCAGGGTATCCACAAAGTCCTGCAGGAGTGGAGGGGCATGGTTTCTTGCTCACACTGAAAGGGTCTGAATGGGGTGATTTCTGACCTGGGTTTTGCTCTCAATGACATTGGGAGGATGTGGTAAGACACTGGTCCTCGACATCACCCTGTCCCTGGTCTGGTCACCAGCCAGCCCCACGCTAGGCCTCCTTGGATTTGGATGAGGAAGGAGGCATTTGGAGAACAGCATCAGTTATGGTGTTCCCTTTGCTGCTCCCTGTCTGAGTCCTGGTTTCAGCACCCTCCACAGCCCTGGAGATGTGGGCCCCACCCCTGAGGCAGCAAGCCCTCCCGCAGTGTCAGGACCTCTTGCAAAGGAGGAGGGCAGCGAAGTCAAGGAGAGCACAGGGAAAGACAGCAGCTAAAAAGGCGGAAGCAGTCCCTGCTGAGCCAGGCTCCCTGCTGCACACTGGATCTGCATCTTCTCATTTCATCCTCACAACAACCCGATGGGGCATCTCTCTTAACAGCCTCATTTTACGGAGGACATCGGGGCTCAGAAAAACAAAATGACTTACCCAAGCAAGCTCACACTGCTGCTTAGTGTAGGAGCTGGGATTTGAACACAGGCGACCAGACCACGTGCATGCTAAAGTGATGGGTGAGGCTGGCTTCCTCCCAGGCATCTTAGTGATGATGAAATGTGAGCATGACAGGGAAGCACGAAGGAAAAAAGAGCCTCACCCATAGCTATGATGATGATGGAGATGACAATGAAGATGCGATGATAATGATGATGATGATGATCTATGAGAATCAGAAATAAAATCCTTTCATTTCATTGGATTTTCAGATTTCTTTAGGGATGGACTGATTACTCCAACTAGCAGGAAACACATTTTTCATTCTTTTCACACATTTTTATTGAGCTCCTACTATATTCTAGGCATGGGAGACACAGCCAAAAAAGAAAAAGCAAGACAGGCAAAAGGAAACAAATGGCAGCATCCCTCAGATGGTGTCCACCCCAGATTGTACCAGGAAGTGGGTCTACTCTTGCTTTTCATCATATCCACAGAGCCCAGCCTGCTTTCTGGCCCAGAGAAGGTATTCATTAAGCATTTGTCGATGAACAGCTGGGCAGAGGAATGCCATAAGGCTTGGTTATAGCAGAGCAGCAGCCTTCCCTGCCCCGCTCCAAAGGTGCCTGTGCACAACCTGCAAAAGGAAATTCCCAGGGGTCCTTTTGGTCCCCAGATGTGCTCAATGTCAGTGTTCTCTGAGCTGCTTCCACCCTCAGGCTGCCCCTGGGAGAAGACCCACCAGCCCACATGCCTGGCTGGCCCACCCACTCAGAGCCTGGCTCCTAGGAGGGAAATTCCAGGTCACCTACCTTGGTTGGGCCTCTGCCTCCCCTAAGTCACTGGAGAAGCCAGGGCGAGAGGGCAAATTCCAGCCAGCCCAGCTGCCTAGAAGCCAAGGAGGGTGAGTACTCCCTGTTTGAATAAAAGGACAACAGCTGTGAACCCCAATAAAAAAAGCTATGAGGTGTCCATAAAGGCTTCCTTCCAGGATCTCTAAATCCCTGCCCCACCCAGACACTTCCTTAAACCTAGGAAGGTAGTGATGACACAGTAGGAGCTGCCTCTGGTTCACATCCTGAGGATTTCCCGGCGTTGTTAAACCTGTGCCCATGCCCGAGGAGGGTTTGCCTCTGGGAAGCTGGGCAAACACTCAGCCGAAAGGAAAGGCAGGTGGAGAAGCCACATAGAGTACTTATCCTGAACTTTATTATGATGATTCCAAAGTGACATCTGTTACCTGTAGAACAGAGAGAGTAGTATCAAGGAGAAAGTCAAAATTGCCATGACCCCTCCTCCAGGAAACGGCCATTTGACAGTTTGCTGCATCTCTTGCAGTCTTTCGTCTCTATGTGGGTTTGTTTATTTACATTGTTTTCATCAGAACCATTCCCGGGATACTATTTTAAAATGCGTGACTATGTGGAAAGAAAAGGAGACGTCCAATCCTGTTTCCACAACATCACTAAGCCCCCACACCCCCATTTTTTTGGCAGCCTTAAGAAGGATGAGAGAAACTCCAGAATTTATGGTTGGCACTGAAGTTAAATTATGGTAGATACTGAAGTTCTCACCACCCTGACAAGTGGAGGGTTGGAGTGAAATTTAACCTGATTTAGAAAAATAAAGAAATATGATTTTCTTATACCCACGGCAGAGAGTAAAATTCATGCCAGCTGATGGATGGCTGCTTGGCTAGCAAAGAAAAAGGGAGAGAGAAACAGAGAAAAACAGAAAGGGAAAGACAAAGAACCAGAGAGAAGGACATATATATGCTTGTGAATGCATAGAAAATTAAAGAAAAATACTTAGAAATTATGAACACTGGTTCATCTTCAAGAGTGAGTAAAGAGCATTTAAATAGATATTTCATATAGCTCTGCACTGTTCTGAATATTTTACCATGAACAAGTATTATTTTCATAATTCTTAAAACATTTGAAGTGATTTTCCCACTTCAAATATTGTGAATAGGTTACATGGCAAAGGAGAATTAAGATTGCAAGTAAAATTAAGGTTGCTGATCAGCTCCCCTTAAAATTGGGAGAATGGGGGGAACCTGGGCAAGACGGCTGAGTAGGAACAGCTCCAGTCTGCAGCTCCCAGTGAGATCAACACAGAAGGCAGGTGATTTCTGCATTTCAAACTGAGATACCTGGCTTATCTCATTAGGACTGGTTACACAGTGGGTGCAGCCCACAGAGGGTGAGCTGAAGCAGGGTAGGGTGTCACCTCACCTGGGAAGCACAAGGGGTCAGGGAACTCCCTCCCCTAGCCAAGGGGAAGCCGTGAGGGACCATGCCGTGAGGAACAGTGCACTCCGGCCCAGATACTACGCTTTTCCCCTGGTCTTCAAAACTTGCAGACCAGGAGATTCCCTTGGATGCCTATGCCACCAGGGCCCTGGGTTGCAAGCAAAAAACTGGGCGGCCATTTGGGCAGACACTGAGCTAGATGCAGTTTTTTTATCCATACCCCAGTGGTGCCCAGAATGCCAGCGAGACATAACCATTCACTCCCCTGGAAAGGGGGCTGAAGCCAGGGAGCCAAGTGGTCTAGCTCAGTGGATCCTACCCCCATGGAGGCCAGCAAGCTAAGATCCACTGGTTTGAAATTCTCGCTGCCAGCACAGCAGTCTGAAATTGACCTGGGATGCTCGAGCTTGATGGGGGGAGGGGCATCTGCCATTATTGAGACTTGAGTAGGCAGTTTTCCCCCCACAGTGTAAACAAAGGGGAAGTTCAAACTGGACGGAGCCCACCACAGCTCAGCAAAGCTGCTGTAGCCAGACTTCCTGTCTAGATTCCTCCTCTCCAGGCATGGCATCTCTGAAAGAAAGGCAGCAGCCCCAGTCAGGGGCTTATAGATAAAACTCCCATCTCCCTGGGACAGAGCACCTGAGGGAAGGGGTGGCTGTGGGCACAGCTTCAGCAGACTTAAACGTTCCTGCCTGCCAGCTCTGAAGAGAGCAGCGGATCTCCCAGCACAATGCTCGAGCTCTGCTAAGGGACAGACTGCCTCCTCAAGTGGGTCCCTGACTCCTGTGCCTCCTGACTGGGAGAAACCTCCCAGCAGGGGTCAACAGACACCTCATACAGGAGGGCTCCAGCTGGCATTTGGCAGGTGCCCCTCTGAGACGCAGCTTCCAGAGGAAGGAACAGGCAGCAATCTTTGCTGTTCTGCAGCCTCCACTGGTGATACCCAGGCAAACAGGGTCTGGAGTGGACCTCCAGCAAACTTCTGCAGACATGTAGCAGAAGGGCCTGACTGTTAAAAGGAAAACTAACAAACAGAAAGGAATAGCATCAACATCAACAAAAAGGACGTCCACACAAAAACCCCATCCAAAGGTCACGAACACTGAAGACCAAAGGTAGATAAATCCATGAAGATGAAGAAAAACCAGCACAAAAGGCTGAAAATTCCAAAAACCAGAATGTCTCTTCTCCTCCAAAGGATCACAACTCCTCTCCAGCAAAGAAACAAAACTGGAGGGAGAAGGAGTTTGACAAATTGACAGAAGTAGGCTTGAGAAGGTGGGTAATAACAAACTACTCCGAGCTAAAAGAGCATGTTCTAACCCAATGCAAGGAAGCTAAGAATCTTGAAAAAAGTTAGAGGAATGGCTAACTAGAATAACCAGTTTAGAGAAGAACATAATGACCTGATGGAGCTGAAAAACACAGCATGAGAACTTCGTGAAACATACGCAAGTATCAATAGCTGAATCAATCAAGCAGAAAAAAGGATATCAGAGATTGAAAATCATCTTAATGAAATAAAATGTGAAGACAAGATTAAAGAAAAAAGAATGAAAAGGAACGAATAAAGCCTTCAAAAAATATGGGACTATGTGAAAAGAACAAACCTGATTGACTGATGTACCTGAAAGTGACAGGGAGAATGGAACCAAGTTGGAAAACACTCTTCAGGATATTATCCAGGAGAACTTCCCCAACCTAGCAAGACAGGTCAACATTCAAATTCAGGAAATACAGAGAACACCACAAAGATACTCCTCGAGAAGAGCAACCCCAAAACACATAATCATCAGATTCACCAAGGTTGAAATGAAAGAAAAAATTATAAGGGCAGCCAGAGAGAAAGGTCGGGTTACCCACAAAGGGAAGCCCATCAGACTAACAGTGTATCTCTCTGCAGAAACTCTGAAAGCCAGAAGAGAGTGGGGGCCAATATTCGACATTTTTAAAGAAAAGAATTTTTAACCCAGAATTTCATATCCAGCCAAACTAAGCTTCATAAGCAAAGGAGAAATAAAATCCTTTACAGACAAGCAAATGCTGAGAGATTTTGTCACCACCAGGCCTGTCTTACAAGAGCTCCTGAAGGAAGCACTAAATATGGAGAAAAAAAAAAAAAACTGTTACCAGCCACTGCAAAGACATACCAAATTGTAAAGACCATCAACACTATGAAGGATCTGCATAAACCAACAGATGAAATAACCAGCTACCATCATAATGACAGGATCAAATTCACACATAACAATATTAACCTTAAATAATAAGGGCTAAATGCCCCAATTAAAAGACACAGACTGGCAAGTTGGATAAAGAGTCAAGACCCATCAGTGTGCTGTATTCAGGAGACCCATCTCACATGCAAAGACACACAGGCTCAAAATTAAAGGGTGGAGGAAGATTTACAAGCAAATGGAAAGAAAAAAAATGACGGGTTGCAATCTTAGTCTCTGATAAAACAGACTTTAAGCCACAAAGATCAAAAAAGACAAAGAAGGGCATTACATAATGGTAAAGGGATCAACGCAATAAGAAGAGCTAACCAGCCCAAATATATATACACCCAATACAGGAGCACCCAGATTCATAAAGCAGGTTCTTAGAGACCTACAAAGAGACTTAGACTCCCACACAATAATAGTGGGAGACTTTAACACCCCACTGTCAATATTAGACAGATCAATAACACAGAAAATTAACAAGGATATTCAGGACTTGAACTCAGCTTTGGACCAAGCAGACCTAATAGACACCTACAGAACTTTCCATCCGAAATCAACAGAATATACATTCTTCTTGGCACCGCATTGCACTTATTCTAAAATTGACCACATAATTGGAAGTAAAACACTCCTCAGCAAATGCAAAAGAAGAGAAATCATAACAAACAGTCTCTCAGACCACAGTGCAATCAAATTAGAACTCAGGATTAAGAAAGTCACTAAAAACCCCACAACTACATGGAAACTGAACAACCTGCTCCTGAATGACTACTGGGTAAATAACGAAATTAAGGCAGAAATGAATAAGTTATTTGAAACCAATGAGAACAAAGACAGAATATACCAGAATCTCTGGGACACAGCTAAAGCAGTGTTTAGAGGGAAATTTATAGCCTAAATGCCCAAAGGAGAAAGTGGGAAAGATCTAAAATCGACACCCTAACATCACAATTAAAAGAACTAGAGAAGCAAGAGCAAACAAATTCAAAAGCTAGCAGAAGATAAGAAATAACTAAGATCAGAGCAGAACTGAAGGGGATAGAGACACATAAAACCCTTCAAAAAATCAATGAATCCTGGAGCTGGGTTTTTTTAAAAAGATTCACAAAATAGATAGACTGCTAGCCAGACTAATAAAGAAGAAAAGAGAGAAGGATCAGATAGACACAATAAAAAATGATAAAGGGGATATCACCACTGATCCCACAGAAATAAAAACTACCATCAGAGAATACTATAAACACCTCTATGCAAATAAACTAGAAAATCTAGAAGAAATGAATAAATTCCTGGACACATACACCCTTCCAACACTAAACCAGGAAGAAGTCAAATCTCTGAATAGAGTAATAGCAAGTTCTGAAACTGAGGAGGTGAAGGACCTCTTCAAGGAGAACTACAAACCACTACTCAAGAAAATAATAGAGGACACAAGCAAATGGAAAAACATTCCATGCTCATGGATAGAAAGAATCAATATCATGCAAATGGCCATACTGTCCAAAGTAATTTATAGATTCAATACTATCCCTGTCAAGCTACCACTGACTTTCTTCACAGAATTAGAAAAAACTACTTTAAATTTCATATGGAACCAAAAAAGAGCCTGTATAGCTAAGATAATCCTAAGCAAAAAGAACAAAGCTAGAGGCATCACGCTACCTAACTTCAAACTATACTACAAGGGTACAGTAACCAAAACAGCATGGTACTGGTACCAAAACAGATATATAGACCAATGGAACAGAACAGAGGCCTCAGAAATAATGCCACATGTCTACAACCATCTGACCTTTGACAAACCTTACAAAAACAAGCAATGGGGAAAGGATTCCCTATTTAATAAATGGTGTTGGGAAAACTGGATAGCCATATGCAGAAAACTGAAACTGGACCCCTTCCTTATACCTTATACAAAAATTAACTCAAGATGGATTAAAGACTTAAACGTAAGACCTAAAACCATAAAAACCCTAGATGATAACCTCCAGGACATAGGCATAGGCAAAGACTTCATGACTAACACACCAAAAGCAATTGCAACAAAAGCAAAATTGACAAATGGGATCTAATTAAACTAAAGAGCTTCTGCACAGCAAAAGAAACCATCATCAGAGTGAATAGGCAACCTACAGAATGGGAGAAAATTTTTACAATCTATCCATCTGACAAAGGGCTAATATCCAGAATCTACAAGGAACTTAAACAAATTTACAAGAAAAAAATAACCCCATCAAAAAGTGGGCAAAGGATATAAACAGACACTTCTCAAAAGAAGACATTTATGTGGCCAACAGACATATGAATAAAAGCTCATCATCACTGGTCATTAGAGAAATGCAAATCAAAAGCACAATGAGATACCATCTCATGCCAGTTAGAATGGCGATCACTAAAAAGTCAGGCAACAACAGATGCTGGAGAGGATGTGGAGAAATAGGAACGCTTTTACACTGTTGGTGGGAGTGTAAATTAGTTCAACTATTGTGGAGGACAGTGTGGCGATTCCTCAAGGATCTAGAACCAGAAATACCGTTTGACCCAGCCATCCCATTACTGGGTATATACCCAAAGGATTATAAATTATTCTACTATAAAGACACATGTACACATATGTTTATTGCAGCACTATTCACAATAGCAAAGACTTGGAACCAACACAAATACCCATCAATGATAGACTGCATAAAGAAAATGTGGCACATATACTATGCAGCCATAAAAAGAGATGAGTTCATGTCCTTTACAGGGACATGGATGAAGCTGGAAACGATCATTCTCAGCAAACTAACACAGGAACAGAAAAACAAACACTGCATGTTCTCACTCATAAGTGGGAGTTGAACAATGAGAACACATGGACACAGGGAGGGAAACAACACACACCGGGGCCTGTCGGGGGATGAGGGGCTAGGGGAGGGATAGCATTAGGAGAAATACCTAATGTGGATGATGGGTTGATGAGTGCAGCAAACCACCACAGCACATGTATACCTATGTAACAAATACATTCTGCACATGTATCCCAGAACTTAAAGTATGATTTAAAAAAAAAAAATAGGAGAATGTCCTGGATTATCGGGGGCCCCAATGTAGTCACAAAGCTTCTTTAAAGTGAAAGAAGAGCCAGGCATGAGGTTCACGCCAGTAGTCCTAGGTACTCAGGAGGCTGAGGCAGGAGGATTGCTTGAGTTCAAGAGTTCAAGACCAACCTGGGCAACATAGCAAGACCCCATCTCTAAAAATAAAAATAAGGTGAAAGAGGGAGGGAGGCAAAAGAATGAGCATCAGGGAGATGGTACAGTGGAAGAAGGACCATAAAGATGCAACCTCACTGGCTTCGAAGATGGGGAAGGAGCCATGAGCCAAGGAGAGTGGGTGGCCTCTAGATACTAGAAAAGGCAAAGAAATGAGCTTTCCCAGGAGCCCCCAGAGAGGAACGTAGCCCTGTGACACCTTGATTTTAGCTCAGTGAGACCCATCAGACTGGGACCTGACTCAGCCACCCTACACCTCTGCCCACCCATAGTTGGAGACACACTGTGGACAGAGTGGCTGGTGACCAGTGAGCAAGGCCTCTGAGTGCAGGAGCTCCTGTGCCCACCGCCCACTCCAGTCCTCAGCACCAATGGAAAGGCTTCTATTTCACGGCTTGTTATTGCTGTTGTTCAAAGGAACGGCAGTAGCATTAAAGAAATGAATGGAAGAATGAATTATTAATGGTTGCAAGGGAAATTTGTAACTCAGTTAGTATGCTATCCTCAACTTCGTCTCTTACACCAAGGCACTGATTTTATTACAAAGCCAATCAGGCCACGAGGCACACGTGGCCACATTGGATGTGGTCAATTACCAAGGTGAGGGAAACTAAATTGTTGGTAGTTTCTTGCTGAAGCACTTGGCGTAGTCATGCTTTGTGACTTTCTCCCTTGGCTTCAGAGCGCACCTGGCTTCCTTTTGTTATCAAGGCTTGTGGCTGCTGTGAAAAATGCTGAAGGGAATGTAAATAAATTACTGCCTGGTCTAGTTTCTTCTCAAAGATTAGAACTAGAAAAATCGATGCAATGGTCATTTATCCCATCAGTGAGCCAACTCTTCTGTCTTTGGGCAACCAGAAGGTCAAATACAGCCTATATAGCCACTCACATCTGTGTACTGCTGTGCATTCACACGCATACACATGCACACACACACGTCTCGGGGTACCCACACTTGGTACACACCCTCAGACACACACACATATACATACAGTGACTCCACTCTGCTATTTTGTCTCAGATGTGCCGGGGGTGGATTTTTCTCCTCTGGGCTTTTCCCTTTGAACGAAGCATTCTCATACCCCAGCTCTGGGGAAATAATCTTCAGATTAGTTTGTCTGCCTGCCAGGAACACTGGACTGTGCTCAGTAAAGAACAGTACATCATTTCAGGAAATGCTGGGGGTCTTGGGTGCTCTGAAGCCCCAGGGAATCCACTATTGCAGTGCTCTGGGGCCCTCATCACTGATGCCTGCAGCTGTCAGGGAAAGGGTGTGTGTGTGTCCCTCCTCAACTTCCCACTTGAAAGCTGGGTCTCCACGAGCAAATTGCTTAACTGCTCTGGGCCTCAGTTTTCCCATTTGTAAGTTCTAGGTAATAATAGTACTCCCTCTCGATATGGTGGTTAGAACGAATTCAGATCATGAATGTATCTTGTTTAATAGAGTGCCCAGCAGGTGCTCTATAAATGTTGAATGCTGTGGTGGCTGTTATTCCTAGTTCCACCCTCATCTATCTCCCAACTGTTGAGGAACACACACACACACACACACACACACTCCTATCTTAAACAGGTAGTGCTCAAAATCTGGCCTTGCATTTGGGTGGCTCTTTTCTCCATGGTTTTCAAAGCACCTTGCAATCTGTTTCTTCCTTTAAGCCTCATAAAACCTTGTGGAGTGGGAAGACTGGAATTATTGGTCCCATTTTAAAATTTTTATAGATTTAGGGGCCATTTTTAGAAAGAAGGAAACAGAGGTGCACAAAGTTCACAAGATATGCCTGTAAAGATTCATTGTAGTGTATTTTTAATACACGCACACCCAGAAACTAAGCACCCAGGAGTTGAGGAGGGGAGGTGAAGATGCTGCTTTGTGACATGTGATCATCTGCAGTCATTAAGAAATCACATTTACAAGTTTTTAGTGACCCAAGGAGATGCCCCAGCTGTAACAACAAGTGAAGAGAGGAGGATACCGAGCTGGATGCATGGGAAGAGCCACACAACACAACCGGGGAAAGGAAATAGCCCAAGGCACTAACAGCCAGCCCCAAGGGAGACTGTACTTGCCTGATTTGTTTCCTTTACACTTTCGTTTTCATGATGGGACTGCATTATTTTTATAACTAAATAAGAGAAATAAGCTTTCTGTGGAGTCCTAATTAGGGAAAGGGAGTCAGGCTGTTGGGACCAGGGGAAAGCAAAAGGAGAAAGCAGATGAGCTACAAGTCTGCCTTTCTTCATGGTCCAGGACACAGCCCTTCTGCACAAATAAGTCACCATCTTCCTGCGCCCAGCTATCACCAGACATCTGCAGGTGAGCTCACTGCAAGCTTGGCATTGTGGTGCTGCACACAGCCCCCTTCAGGGGGTGCATCTGCACCGTCCTATAAAATCTCCAGCCAGCCTTTGTTTCTTTACAGTCGGCTTCTCTCATGCAGCCTGCCCTCCTTGCAATGTATTTTTCCACTTTCTCCAATAAACCTGCCTTTCTTTACCTACAACTGTCTTGGTAAATTCTTTTACCCCCACACCACCGGGCCAGAGAGTTGTCAGTTCCCTGCAACACTTTTGTGTTACAATATACATAGTATATATACAAGTATATATACAGCTTGGCTGGCAGCAGAGGCAGTGTCCAAGTTCATTGGCAATGAAAGGGTTGTTGGCGCTTCCCACCTCCTCCCTGCCACCATGGCAGCCTTTGGCACCAACATCCTTTCCCAACATCCAGGGAAAGGATGAATTACCAGTTATTGTACTTTCAAGACCTCCTGCCAAGCCGTGTATCTAGACCTGACACTGATACCCACTCTGTCAGTGTTGCCCTCTGAGACAGAAGAGAAGGCATTCTGGTCTCTTTCACCAGGAAATTCTGATTCATAGGTGATATTACACCAATAAGAAGTAACAATGATCACAGGCAGCATTTACTGAGCATCTACTATGGGCCAGGCCCTTCCAATGTACTCTCTTACTTTATTCTCTTGACCACCTTGTAATACAGGGATTATCCTACTTAATAGAAGAGAAAATGAAGGCTTGGGAAGGGGAAATTACTCACCAAGGTGACCCCACTGGTCGCAAACAGAGTTAGGACATACAAGCAGGCCTGTCTGACCCAGGGCCCATGTTCTCCACCTGCCATGGGCTGGGCAGTGGTGGGAGGTGGTAGGGCAGGGGGTGGTGGGGCAGGGGGTGGCATGTCCAGGAACCAGCACCAATGCCAGACCCCACTGATTGCTCCCCGAGTGTACGCTGGGGAGACTGTTCCTTGGATACCTGCTCAGGCTGCTGCTGCCTCAGCAGGGCCTTTGCTATTGGGAGGAAATAAGCAATGACTTCATGACAGCAATTAACTCCTTCAAGATCTGAAGACCTCAGGGTGGCTGCCCTGTGCCTTCCCTTTCTCCTAGGGCTGGGGTGAGAATGCCTGAGACTCAGAGAGGGGAAAGGAAGGCTCCGGGTCACACAACTTCACAGGGTACAGTGGGGGTCACAGCTCCTGGCACTCAGACCAGTGCTGTCTGTGTTGACTCTGATGCAGAAATGAGCTCAAGTTCTATCACCTGTCCATTCATTCAGTAAGTCTTTGTTGAGCACCTGCTGAGTTCCAGGCACTGTTCTTTATTTTATTTATTTATTTTTTTTTTTTATTTTTTTTTTTTTGAGATGGAGTCTCGCTCTGTCACCCAGGCTGGAGTGCAGTGGTGCAATCTCGGCTCACTGCAAGCTCCGCCTCCAGGGTTCATGCCATTCTCCTGCCTCAGCCTCCCAAGTAGCTGGGACTACAGGTGCCTGCCACCACGCCCGGCTAATTTTTTGTATTTTTAGTAGAAACGGGGTTTCACTTTATTAACTAGGATGGTCTCAATCTCCTGACCTCGTGATCCGCCCACCTTGGCTTCCCAAAGTGCTGGGATTACAGGCATGAATGAGCAGCACCTGCAAGGTCCCCGCCCTCTTGGGATTCGCTTTCCAGTAGAGCGAGACAGGTGACAAGTAAACAATAGTCAGGAAATATCATTTCAGGCTGTTAAGTTTGATAAAGTAAAGGAAACAAAATTGCACCTGTGATTAGCAGACTCTTGGCCTCCTAATGGGATTAGGTCTACATCCTGATCCCCGGAGCATGTGAATATATAACATAACTGAGCAAAGGGGAATTAAGGTCTCAAATGGAATTAGAGTTGCCGATCAGCTGACCTTAGGCTAGGGAGAGTAACCTGGATTATCCAAGTGGGCCCAGTGTTGTCACCGGGTCCTTAAAAGCGGAAGATGAAAGCATAAAAGAGTTAGAGGGAGATGTAAGGAAGGAAGAATTGTCGTGGAGACCCAACATTGCTGGCTTTGAAGATGGAGGAAGGGGCTATGATCCAAGGAATGCAGGTGGCTTCTAGACACTAGAAGAGACAAAAAATGTTTCCTCTGGAGTCTCCAGAAAGGAATGCAAGCCTGCCAGCACCCTGATTCCACCCAGTGAGACCCATATCAAGCTCCTGCCCTCCAGAGCTGTTAGATACACAGCTGTGTTGTTAAGCTGCTGGTCTGTGTTTATTTGTTACTGCACCTCCTCAAAGCACCCCTCCTCAGAGAGGCCTTCCCTGACCACCTGCTGAGGAAAGTTCTCCTGGAATCACTTTCATGGGTTCTTTCACAGAATGTCTCAATTTTAAATGATTTGCTTGTGAAGGAGTTCCGAAGTAACACCCCAAAATATGCCACTTTGAGACTTTGAACTGAGGTCACTTGGGGAACAGCAACTGCAGGGAGGGGCTTTCCGAGTTTTCCTTTTCTGTCTAAAGACAGATTCTCCAGAGTGAACGCAGTGGCCATGAATCTCCGCCTAGGGAATCTCATCAGCCGGAAGGACTGGCTCATTTCACAGGAGTCTAAAGGTCCACACTACGTCCAGATAGCCTTTGTCACAGGCTGTCGTCACCTGTCCTGCTGAGGGCCCACTCCTCTTCCCCAGAAATCATTTACTCTCCGCTATGGTGCTGACACCCCACCCCTCTCTCCCTTGTGAAGAGGGTATACAAGCTTCTAAATCTCACTGGGTGTGGGGAATTCCTTTTCTTACCTGGGATGCCCCCATGCATGTGATAAACGTCCGTACCTTTTCTCCTGTTATTCTCCCTGCTGTCGGTTTAATTCCTGACCAGCCAAGGAAGCTAGAAGGGTTGAGAAAGCCATTTTTACTCCCCTACACTTGTGTACTTATTTATATTGGAAGTGAGGGTCAGGAGGGCCCCCCTGGGGAGGTGACACTGCAGGTCAGGTCTGAACAAGACCCAGGCACCAGTCATGGGCAGAACCGTCCTAGCAGAAGGGAGAGCAAGAGGCAAGGAGATGGGACAGAGGACAGGACCAGTCCTAAAGCCAGTCAGAGTGAAGGAAAGCACTGCCTGGCCCTGGGATACATCCTGAGGGGGCCCATGTGCCTACCTGGGAATGGGCAGCTGGAACAGCAGAACTAGGGCCACTCCAAGCACCTCATCACACAGGGTCTGCTCCCTGCTCTTCCCTTGCACCAGCTCCCTGGGCACACATCTTTATTTCCTGACCAGCTGCTGAACCTCATGCCCCTGGATATTCCTTCCAAGTGGGCCCCACAGCCTACGGAAGCATTCAGAGTCAGCAACCAAGGGAGGAAGTCGCCAGGAGCCTGTGTGCCAAGGACCAAGGCAAGAACTCCTACTAAGAGGAAAGCGCTTGGGAAAGAGACCATGATTTGTGACAAAGACTGGGGGTGCTGGATCAGGGAAGGGGAAAGCTGAGCCCCTCTCAGTGCACGTTGGGTCCCGAGGAGAGGGAAGGGAGACAAAGGCTGCATTCACCATTTCACTAAAAGTCTGCCACTGACCAGCCCTTCTTTTCTTTCACCGTCTTTCCCTTTCTCCACACCCCACCCCCTCCACCTTTAACCTCTAATTCAGTATGCCTCATCCAAATCCAGAATCTTTTCCCAAACCACTTCCTCTCCCCCATCTTCCTCACTCTTGACCAAGAAGCCTTCCTTTTCCATCATCCAAGCTCAATATCTTGCAGTCGCCTTTGACCTCCTCCGTCTTTCCTGTCCCGAGTTTCTTGCCTGGGTTCCCCTCTTTCCAGTCAGCCCCTCCAGCACCCCCCCCCCCACACACACACACACACACACTCTAGTCCAGAACCTCAGAGCAGGTGATCATCAGCTGCAGTTACTCGTTCTACCAGCCCCACACCTCCCAGCGCCTGGGGAGGTTGTTAGCACAGGGTCGGGTTTTTTGTAAGGTTTTTTGGCTGTTTTTGAAGGTGGATTGTGGTATCTCATTCCTGATTAAGTTGCTTGAATTCCCACCCAAACCTCCCCTGCCAAGGCCAGGACAGCTCTACAGGAAGGGAACAGGCATGGCCCTTCTCCCCAGGCCCCAGCCAGGCTCTAAGCCACTCCTCAGCCAGGCAAGACTTTAGACTCATTTCCTCCCCCAGGAGCACTTAGAATAAACTTCCTCCTTCCTTGTGACATTGTTTAACAGGGCAGGGAGAGTTGATGGCAAACTTCCTCAAAGGAGGGGCAGAGCCTGCGCAGGGCAGGAGCAGCTGGCCCACTGGCAGCCCACAACACTCCGTCTCACCCTCTGGGCCCGCTGCATCTAGAGGAGGGCCGCCTGTGAGGCCACTTCCCCTCCAGCAACTGGGAGGCAGGACTGTCACAAGCTGGCCTAGGGTGGCGGTCAGCTGGGTCAGGGACCCACGGCACCTGCTGGACCACCTCGCCTTCTCCATCGAAGCAGGGAAGTGGGAGCCTCGAGCCCTCGGGTACGTCCCCCCAAGAATGGAAAGGGCTATGGTTCCAGGTACACATGATTGAGAGAGGGGAAAATGGAGGTGGGGAGGGTGGGAAATAGGAGTGAAAGAGCCTGAGACGGAATGATGAAAGGAAAGAAAGAAGGAAACCACATAATCGAAGAGATTCCTGAGATCAGACTCAGGAAGGCAAATAGATTTCATCTGAGGCACCAAGCCTGATCAATGAAATTAGACTGTGATAAGAAGGATTCTGGGGCTGAGTTTGGGCTCAGGCAAAAGCATGCTATGATTGATTAGCTATGTCTGCCATGGGCACAAGAAGGAGCTATAGGGCATGTCAGCCAGGGATTTGATAACCTACACTGCAGGGTTTTTTCCTTAACCACAGGGGCCCCCCAACATTTATTCTTTCATTCACTCATCTATTGATTCAAAAAAACACATTCCGATGATCAACAATAAGCCACACAAATATTTGAAAAATGAATAAAAAAGAAAGGAATGTTGTTCTTTGGCCCCAAATCTCATTTTTCTCATAAGGTAATGATCTGAAAAGTTGTGACAAAGGTGCATGGACTTGAGAGATTTTCTAGCTATGTAATATTGAGCTAGTCCCTTTCACTAAGACTCAGTTTCCTCGTCTGTAAAATGGGAGAGAGAGTCTGAATATCCCCTATCAATCGCTGAAGTTCTCATTGTCTACGCAACTATGATAATCATCACTGAAGTACATAAAATAACATGTGTGATGTGCTAAGTGCTCTCCATATAATAACACATTTAATCTTCCTATCACCTCTACAAGGAAAGCACCATGATTATTCCCACTCTGCAGATGGGGAGCCAAGGCACTGAGAGATTTAATAACTTGCCTAGGCAATCTGGATGCAAAGTTTTTGCTCCTGCCCACTGTGCCACACTGACTCTATGCTGCAGTGGATTCTAAGTCCACAGCTGGAAGTGGGCTGCCTGGGTACAAGAGTGTCCTTCTAGATGATTCATCCAGTGAGCATTAATTGGGCAGTTCCCGCGTGTCAGGTAAACAAGACGTAATGATTAACAAGATGAGGTATCACACATGGTTCTAACCAGAAAAGGAAAACTTGCACAGAGAGTCATTTTCAAAACAGTTTTGACATACACCATGGAGATAGCCTGGGAGTCAGGGCAGACTTCTCCCAAGAGAATGCCGGGTCCTTCAGGAGTAAAGAGCAGGAGAGGAAAAGAGTGGGTCAGTGGAGAATCTCTGAAAACGGGGAACAGGAGGAAAGAAAGAGGAGGGCAGAGCAGCTCAGGCAGGAGAGGGGTAGTAGCTGGTGGTGGAAGGTGAGGTCAGTGAGGTGGTCGCGCCCAGGTCTGCACAGGCTAGGGAGGAGTTTGCCATTGCTCAGCATCTGCCCAAATCTGCGCATCTGCCTGTCTGCCCTCGGGCACCTGGAGGTTTAGGGGCTTCTGTCTTATGGCCATCGTGTGCACACCTCTTCCTGAGCTCAACTCCATCTTTACACACAGACCCTGCTGCTTCCCATAGGAATGTTGAAGCCTCCAGAACCCATGGGACTAACTTCCTCATTGGCACTTCCCTGGGGTGGGGGATGCTTAAAGTCATCATTTGCCAACATGTCCTGGTGCTGGGGCAGCTGCTCCCCCTTGGAGGAGACCTACCTGTCTACTACTGGCAGGCCTGGTGAGACTTCAAGTGGGCAGCCGACAAGCCTGCCTGGGGTGCACGCAGCCCCCACCCATCCTGCAGTCCCAGAGGGCAGGTGCCCTGGAGCGGGGCAGACGTCTCCTACAGTTGGTGCCAATCCCTTGCTTCTGGAGGCTCAGAGGTTTGCTTCCCCAAGGGTGTGGCCTGGGGAGACAAAGACATAGAGGTTGTGGGGAGAGCAACCCTGCCTTTGGCATTTGAATCCCAGTTCTGCCCATTTTCTAACCATGTGACCTTAGGCAAGTTGCCTATCTTATGGGCTTGTCTGACCCTCCCTTATCTCAAAAGAATGAGGATGGTAATAAATTCCTTGGGATTTGACAGTGTGCATTTTGAAAAAGACAATGTGTGCAAAGCACCTACCATGATGCTTGCCACGTAGTAGGTGCACAGTATAGGACAGTGCTGTTGTCCAAGATGTGCACCTCCTATGCGCCAGGCAGTCTGCATGGAACTGGGCATTAGATACTGTCTCAGGAAGTTCACAGCCTATCAGATAAATTAGTCACATCGATGATTGAAAGTAAAAGGAGTCAGGGACTGCACTGTACAAGAAATGTCAACAAGTTCTACGTGATCAGTACAAACAGCAGTCCCAAAACTGGGCAATGCATATGGAGGGTTGACTGTGTCTATAGAATGGTGCCGAGTACTGTACATGGATTAGCTGGTTTAAATACAATAACTTTGCATGGGAGGTCTTATCATCCCCATTTTGCAGTGAACTACTGAGGCCTAAGGAGGTGAGGTAACCTGCCCAAGGTGGCAAGGCTATGAACAGTAGAGAGAAGCTTTATGGCCAGGCAGTCCAGCTCCAGGATCCATGCTGTTGGCCACCACACTCCTCTTCCTCCCACATGTACACACGTCGCGGAGGGAGTGATCTAGGCCTGCACAGGCCACAGAAGGGGGACCTCACAAAGGAGGCCACATTCCACAAAGCATGGGATTCCTCTGGTGAGGAGAGGTGAGGGCAGCCCTGGTGGAGAAAGCCCTGTGAGCAGAGGCATGGAGCTAGGAGCTGTGAGTCACCCAGCAGAGCCAAGGAGAGGCTGGGAGCCAGGAACAAAACAAAGGCCTTGGACCTTTCTGCAGGTACAACGGTTCTGTGTTGGAGGAATATTCTGGTGAAAATGTCAGGAGCAGTGTGGCTTCTGGTATGGAAGCCATCGGGAAGGAGGCTGTTTCTGAAGACACAGAGAAAAAGCCAAGAGTTGGCCTGATTCTTCAGGTTCCATGAGGACTGAAGTGTTCAAACCTCAGGAGGGAAGGGGTAGGGTGGGAATGTAATCCAAGTCTTTCTTGCAAATGTAACTGTAGTTTGAAATGGGAAAATCATGTATCAGGTAGGACTTTTCTGGGTGCAAGTGACAGAAACCAACTCAAACCAGCCCAACAAGTAAAGGACGGGTATTGACATACACAACAGAAAAGTCCAGAGATAATTCTGACTTCAAGAAGGCAGATCTGGGGGCTCAAATGACACCCCCAGCACTCTGTGTCCATCTCTGGGAGCCTTTTCTCCATGTTGTTCTATGCTCAGACAGCCTGTACTCATGTAGTGGCAAAGATATACATAACATCTCCAGTTCGGAGTCATCTCAACTTAGCCACTCCAGCAGAAAGGCAGCTTCTCTCTCCTGGAAAGTCCTTCAAAAGTGGTAGGAGGAGACCAGGCATGGTGGCCCACGCCTGTAATCCCAGCACTTCAGGAGGGCGAGGCAGGTGGATCACTTGAGGTCAGGAGTTTGAGATCAGCCTGGCCAACATGGTGAAACCTTGTCTCTACTAAAAATACAATAATTAGCTGGGCATGGGGGCAGATGCCTGTAGTCCCAGCTACTGGGGAGGCTGAGGCAGGAGAATCGCTTGAACTCGGGAGGCAGAGGTTGCAGTGAGCTGAGATCGCCACTGCACTCCAGCCTGGGCAACAGAGCAAGATTCCATTTCAAAAACAAACAAAAAGTGCTAGGAAGGCTCTGGTCTTCTTGGCTTGGGCCACCCGCCCATGTCTGACCCCATCTCTGCAACCCAGAGATAGATCATACTCATCTGCTAAGCCAGGACCACAGAGTCACCCCTGGAGCCAGAGAAGGGAGTAACCCCCACCAACTGCCTCGGAGGGAGGGGTTGATTCCCAAAGGAAAATTAGGGTGGTCGGCAGAAGAAGGGGGAACAGATGTCCACCACCCCAACTCCAACTGCCCCTACTTTGTTACACTACTGTTAGTAAAGTCACAGATGGCAGTACCACATAAGTCGTTCTACTGGTCCAGATCAGCCACTTACTCTCTCTAAAGCTCTTTCCTCACTGGTAAATGCAGCTAACAAAAAGAATCTGCCAATAAGATTGTTGGGAAAATTAAATGAAAAGACACAGAGCTTAATATTGGCAGAATACTAATAATACCTATTAGAATTATTATTGTGATTGTTATTAAGATTATTACTTCTTCAGTGAGATCTCCTGATCCCGTGCCTTCCTAGGCAAGACTTATCTCCTAATGGCTTCCCAAGCCAGTGTCGACTTTGTTGTGGAGGCCACCACGTCGGTTAATTAAAGAGGTCAAGACCCAGCTGTCTCAGACGGAAATGAATAAATTACCCACTGGGCGGGAGGTGAATCTCTTCATGCTTGGCCTGCTGAAGTGACTCCGATAGGCCAGCAGCAGGCCTGCAGGGGCCAGAGGGTGAACCCAGATACTCCACACAGCCCCACCCTGATCCAGTTAGTCCTCTCTGGGGACGCACGCCCAGCTCTCAGCAAAGAGAAATTCTGGGGCACAAACTGGCCTCTGGGGCTAATGGACCTGAAGATGTCCAGTATCCTGAGATTTCCCCCATCCCCTCAGACACTGGAGGGAAGGGAAAGGGCTGTATGTCTGTCCAGATGTCTTCCTCTCTCTCCAGTTGCTCTGCTGGGACCTGGAGGAACCCATTTTCCACGTGGAGCACACCCTCTTCTTCAGCCTATTTCTGCCTCCTTGAGAAGGGGGATGGAGGGTGGGAGGAGCATCTCCAAGGGAGAGGGCAAGAAGGCCTGCTTGATTGCAGAGCACTTCCTCTGTGCCAGGTGCTGGGTTTTGGGTGCATTCTTGCCTTTAATCTTCACTAAATTAGAGATCGTGATGGCCATGTGAAAGGAAGCTGAGGCTGAGAGAGGACTGTGTCCACACTCCCATGACAGGACCTAGATGGGCACCAAAGCCCCCACTCTTAGCCACCACGTTATACAGACTCCCAATTCCCAGGCCACACGAGGCCTCTGCAAAGTCGAAGGGTGCAAATATGACTGGAGCTGCCACTTACTGAGGGTGACCTGGGTGCCAGGTACTGAGCGTGTCACCTTCAGAGGATGATCTGTCAGGTGAATGGGAGGAAAGTCTCCCTAAAACCTATCTGAGGAGAGGGGAGAGGTGGCTGACCCCTGCCAAGTAAGCAGAGATCATGGAGCCACCCCCCGAGGAGGGTACTGGCTGGTGAGAGACATGGGGGTGGAAGAACAGAATCTTAGAAACTCACTCTTATCCCATGGGAGCCTCCCTTCTCCCTCACCTTGGCTGAGCCAAAGACAGGCAGGCTGAAGCTCAGCAAAAGGAACACCTGAGGCTCAGGTCCACCTGGAGCTAAAAGAGGCCACACCTAGGGCAGAGGTGGGCAAACAACAGCCCGCAGGTCAAATGCAGCGGCCACATGTTTTTATAAATAAAGTTTTATTGGAACACAGTTACATGTATTCATTTATATATTGTCTGTGGCTGCTTTCCTCCTACAAAGGCAGAGTTGAGTAATTGTAACAGAACATATGGCCTGCCAAGCCCAAAATATTTGCTATGTGATCCTTTACAACTTGTGCTTGAGTTGGGCAAAGTGGTTAAGAATGTGTGGTCTCCTGACACACATCGCCTGGGTTTATTTCTGGGATCTTTTCTATCTTTGACTCTCACCAGCTATGTGACTTGACCCCCGTGCCTCAGTTTCCCTTACTTCTTCATTGAGCTGTTGTAAGATTAAATTAGTTAAAATAAGTCAGAGTCTCAGGGTAGTATCTGGCATGTGGCGTTTGTTGTCTTACGCTGGGAAGCACCCTAGGAACTTGAGGAGTAAAAACCCTCAGAATCCTGCACCTTTTTGTGTCTTCTTGCATTTCCTGCCACGCAGCTCTGACTGGCACAATAATTCTACCATTGGCCAGAGCTGGAGAAAACCATTAACACCAATAAATAAAATTAAAAGAGGGCATAATGGGAATAATGGGCTTATTTCCTTCCAAAATAAATGTCACTGGAACAAATTGTTCAAACCACGAGTCTTATTGTTTATGGATTTATTTGCTGTTTATCTCCCCCTCTGTATTGGTGACATGATCAATAATTGCCCATAAATACTGGGTGTTTATAAGAAGGACCATTTAGAAGATGAAAGGAGGCCTCTGGTTACTTTGATTCCTTCACACAGGCCCGGGCCACAATTGCGGGTGTTCAGGACGGCTTTTGGGGGTGATGAGAGACTCATAGCAAGGGGCAACTGGGTCTAGGCAGGGTTGCACACCCCCTGGTTCAGGGCAGGACCCATGGCAGTGCCCTGACTCATGTGCATGCATGCCTACATGTGTGCCTGTGTGTCTGTTAATATGCCAGTCACTTCCAGTCTCTGAGTGTCTGTTTCTTTTTCATTCTCTGTCTCTCTACCTCAGTCTTGTCTCTTTCTTTTGAAGTCTGTCTCCCTCAGCCCTGTCACTATCTCTGTAGAGTTTCCCTCTCTCACACTCATGCACACAGAATGCACCCCCTGCAATGAATCCTTGCCCAAGCAGCATTGCTGGTAGAGACAAGTGGAGCAGAAAGAAGCCTAAAGAGGAAGTATTGATAGAACCCCTCTGCCCCGGTGACCACACTCTGTCTGCAGAATTTCCCGGGATAATGAGGAAAATAGCTGGACTTGGATTTCCAGAAGAGACTAGTTAGGTTCTAGAGTCTGAGCATGTCTTCTGGGCAGACTTCTACTTCGGAGAAAAATGTTAGGAATGAGGTGAAAAAAAAAAGAAAGTCATTTAGATGGAGGGAGCAGCTCCTAGCTTTTTACCTCCCAGTTTCTTTCCCCAAACGGAAACCCACTTCCTTCCTTCCAACAACATTTACTGCACACCTCCTTTGTGCCTCGGTGCTAGCATCCGGCTGCGGATGAAGAAGGCCTTGGAGAGCCACTCCCTGGAGGGGAAGGTGGCCTGAAAATCAGGGCTGACTGTGAAGGCTGACAAGGTGCTTTCACGGAGAGATTCACAGAATGCCGGGGAAGGGCCAGGAGCCAGGATTTAAGCAGGGAAAATAGTCACTTATTTCTCCACCAGGGTGCACTGCTCCACCTTCTCAGCCTGGAGAGACAGCATCTCTTTCTCTGTCCATCTTGGCTCTGGGACAGGTCATGGTTGAGATTAAAGGCCCTGTGTACAGAAGGCCGCAGGCAACAGGAAGTGCTGACATCCCGGCTCCTGTAGGGCCTTTAAGAAATGTCACAGACCGGCAGGCAGAAAGAAGCTGTAATGGCATTTTGGGTCTGCAGAAAGAACAAACATCCGTATAGGAATCGTGCCCTGGAGGTGCACTAGCGAGAGGCAGCAGAGTGAAGGGGGTCCTGTCAACAGGGAAGAGACGAGTGGACCCTGCCAGGCCGGCGGACCCCTTCCAGACAGGTGGCCTCACTGCCCAACCTCCCTTCCAGGACAGGTAGATAGCATCACCTTCTTTTCACAAAGGAAGAAATCAAAGCCTGGAGAGATGTGCAGAAAAACACACAACTAGTAAGTGGCAAACCCAGATCTGTCTGAGCCAAAAATTCGTCCTCTTTTCCCAGTATCACAGGCTTTCACTGCCTGATTCTTTTAAGACCAAGATCACATGCACTGTCCCAGCTGCTCTGCCCCTGTATTTGCATCTGCTGGCAGGACACGTCTACCACAGGAGGGATGCACCGTAGTGGTTGAGGATGGGACCTCAGTAGCCCCAGACTTACCACATCTAGCTTAGCATCTCCAGGGAGAAGAGAGCCTCTCTCCCCCCAGTTTCCCATACATCAATCGCAGGGAAAAGTCTGGTTGGCCTTGCTTGGGTCACATGCTCACTCCTGAACCAATCACAGGGAAATTGCAAAGCTCTGATTGGCCAGACCCTTATGACAGGGCAGGCTGCCGTGATGGATGTGCTCCCATCCAGGACCACAGGTAGGTGTTGAACCTTGACTCAGAGAGTCAGGGAAGGCTTCCCAGAAGTGATTTCTCCAATGAGACCTGAAGGACGAGTAGGAGTATCCCAGACAAAGAAATAGGAGAACCGTATTCAGACAGAGGGACTCGCAAGTGCAAAGGCCTGGGGCTGCTCCAGAACTTGTCTTGCACACAGCCCTATCTCCCCCAGTCTTCCCAGGGATGCTCAGAGAATGCTTTGGAAATGAGCTCCACAACTGACTGTGTGGCCTTAGACAAGTGACTTGCCCTTTCTGAACTTCAACTTCCTTCTCTATCTGGTGGTTTAATCATTCTAACCTTCCAGGACAATACAAGAATTCAGTTCATTCAGTTTCCAAATATTCATCCAGCACTTCCTCAATGCCCCACATCCTAGGCCTGCCATTGAAAAGAGAGGCTTGGGGCTTACACACACGGCTGACCTGCAGTCAGAAATGAGAAGGGAGCTATGGGGAAGGGCAGGACAGAGGAAGAGGTCCAAGGACAGTGAGGACAGACAATGGGAGGAATGGGGTGACTTGCAGTGATTCATGCCTTCACCAACCCCACCTTGTCCCCAGACCTGCCGCCTCCCCTTCCACTGCCACTTGCACACACACCACCCTGAAGCTGACTTAGCCATGCTAAGCTGGCTAGGTAAGCATCTAGGGCAATAGAACTTTTCTCCTCGTTTCTTTGCCGGGCAACTTTGTAACCTGAATAACAGGTTGGGACAATCTCCAACAGGAAGGAGAAAACACACTCTTTTGGGTTTGGGTGGCTACAGAGGGATTCTTGCTCCACCCTGTGTACCTGCTCCGAGTGTCTTTCCCCCTCCCCACACCAGCAGGCCAGTCCTGGGCCCCAGCTCCAGAGCACTCACGGGCTGCCAGGGTGAGCAGGCTAGAAACTCACGACACCGGGTAGCCCTGCAGGTGCTGGGAGGGCAACTCAGCCCAGAGGAAGAGCAGGCTGGGGAGCCCTCACCGCCCGATGGGGACTGGCCCCTGGCCCATGCCCCTCTCCACCCCACTGCCCTGAAGCCAGATTTCCTGCTCAGCATGGACAGGACAGCAAGAGGCTAGCCCTCTGCCCAGGTGTGTGTCCCCTACCCTCTGTCTCTGTCCCTATCTCTGTTGTCTGTCTCTGAGTGTTTCTCTTTGAATCTGTGTGTGCGCATATTAAAAGTACTTGTTGTGTCTCCCTCTTCTCATTCTCTCTCTCTCTCTCTCTCTCTTCCCCACCCCCCCCGCTTCTCTCCCTCTCCCCCTTCAACTCTGTCCCAGGCTGGAGTGTCTCTGTATACACCCTCTGTGAATATTCATGTCTGTCTGTCCATCCAACCCCATCTCTCTGACCCTGTCCCTGTCCTTCCATCCTGTCCAGCCACCGACTCTCCTGGCTCCTCTAACATGGGGTTCCTCCAAATGTCTTTTGAGTCTCATCCAGGAACCTAGGTTCCTGGACTGTAGGTCACATCCAAAGCGTAGTCGTGATCATAATATATTTTTTATCTGGAAAGAAAGAAGCTGGTAATCTGAATTTCAGGAAGTTAAAGTTCCACAATTTTTCTGTGGGTAGAGCCAGGTGACAGCTTGGTTTTCTCACCTGGAAGGCCCTAGAGGAGTAACATCAGGGTGGTGGGAGGACTGTTACAATTCACAAGAGGAGGTGTGGTTTTGCAGTTGCTGTTGCTGTTATTGTTGCTTAAACATTAAGGACTGGTTCAGCCCAAGCACCTCTCAGTCTATATATGGAGGGCCAAGGAGGCGAACAGACTTGCTCAAGGTTGAAGAGAGTGTTGGGGGCTGTGCCAGGCACGAGCCCAGTCTCCTGTCTCAGGTCTGAGCCTTTGGCAGTTGAATTTGGAGACCATGTCTGTTGAGATGGATTTTTAGGATAAAGATTCTGGGGTGGGGAGGGGGCAGGAAGAGTTGTGAGAGAGGTCATTACAGTCAGAGAAGGTTACCTGCTGCCTTGGAGCTGGTGTGGGAAGTCTGGGACCAAAGACCTCCTGTCCTCTAAGTCTCCACAGACCTCCTCGGGGTTTCAAAGCTGCAAATCACTGGTAACTGTCCAGCACCTGGGGGGTGACAAAGAGGGAGGTGGAGAGTAAGATGACCCTGCCCTGCTCAGGGTCTCCCTTATTCTCCCTGAATAAGGGAGAAAACTTTGGTTTCAACCCTCCTCTGAGATAAAAATTCTTGGCAGTGAGACCCCAGTAGGGCAGAGGAAGAGGGGTGTCAGGGAGTGTACAGCAGCCAGAAACCTGCATCCAAATTCTGACTCTCACCCTTGCAAGCTGAATAACCCTGGACTTAGCCATGGTGGGTCTTGCTTACTCATCCCTAACATGGGGGTTGTGAGGATTAAAGAGATAATGCAGAGATGGCACCTGGCACAAAGCCACCTGTAATATATGAGTTGTGATTACTGTTTATCTTGGTACAATAAACAAAGATCGACTGGGCTTCTGCTCCCTGATGGTTTCACTGCACCTAGCTAGCTCAACCTCCCTGGCTGGCTGGTAGGAAGGAAGGAAGGGAAGGAGGGCCAAATAGACAGCTGAAAGGATGGATGGACAGGTAGATAGAGAATAGAGAGATGGATGGAAAAGTGAATGGACAGAGGATGGATGGATGGATGGATGGATGGATGGATGGATGGATGGATGAATCAACTGATGGGTTGATGGATGGATGGGTGAACAAATGAACAAATGGATAGATGGATAAATGAATAAAGCAAATCTCCCAAAAGACAGTGGCTTACCAGACTACACCTTCCTCTACTTTCTAATCTCTGCACTTCAAAAAAACATAGAGAATTAAATATAAAACTCCAGGGGCAAGAGTGAAGGAGAGGTGGAGGCAGACAGGAAAGGAGGAACATTGCCCTCTTGTTCATATGGCAGGTGGTGTGGAACCCAACTGAAAGAATTATGATCTCCACAGTTAGAGGTCCCTGTCCCTCATATTCAGGCTTGGTCACTTGCAGACATGATGCCAGTTTCTAACTGGATTTTCTTCTCTCCATAGGTGGAAGCTGACCCCAAGCCACCCTTCACCTGGACAGGATGAGAGCGTCAGGTAGGCTCTGAAATTGGTTTTGGAGTCATTTTTCTGTCAGCTGTGTCCACCCATCCTGGGCTCACAGTGATTTGGCTGTATCTGTTCTCAAATGATCAGGCCCAAATTCCAGGAGGAAAGCAATCCAGGGGAGGCTGGAAGAGTAGAAGAGGTGACTTCTGTCTCTAGGCTGAAAGGCAGGAGGAACTTTTGCACAGAAGCCCCACATGGCTGGGATCATTGAGAGTGCCCATCTTGGAAACACTTGGCCTGGCTGGAAATTAGAGACAAAAATATTTACCTCGAGGAGGGCTATTCTAGAATTTTTATACCATACGGCTGGGCGCAAGGGAGGCAAAGGCCTTCTAGTCCACACCCTCATACTGTACCCCCTTTGTACAGATAGGGAAACTGAGACAGCAAACAGGAAATACGCCTGCCTCATTTACATTTGAGAACAGCTATAAGGAGTCAGGGGCACAGGATTTTGAAGTCAGCTTACTCCTCCGGGTTTAAACCCCACTTTTGACACATACTAGCCAAGTGACAGTGGGGAAGTGACTGCCTCTCAGTTTCCTCATATGTAAAATGGGAATAATCAATAGTATCCAGCACATAGGGTTACTCAGAGAATAAACTGAGATAATGTATTCAAAAGTTGCTCACATGGTGCCCGGCACAAAATTGAGTGCTGTGTGAATGTGAGCTGATACCCAAGAGGAATTCTGGGTGCCTAGATCCATGCTGTGCCGTTGAAGACCAGGGTTCCCCACAGACCTGCATCCCACCCCACAGGACCCGGCGGGCCTTCTCCCCAGACCATGTGGTAAGACACATGTGAATTTGTCCAGTGGCCACATGGGGTTGGGCAGCCGCAATCCCAAGCCACCTGGAGGCTGCCTACTTTTGACAACTACAATATCCCTGCCAACAAGCTCAGGGGCAAGGGTGTTACCATGTCTGCTCTGTGCCTGAAGGACTTCAGCTCAGAGAGGCTGAGCTCCTGCTCAGAGTCACACAGCACTGCTGGCTGCCCTGAGCACTGGCCACAGCCTTCCTGACTCCTGTTCCAGGGCTCCCCTCCCAGAGTCCTGCCCTCCCACTGCAGTTCTCAGGCCTCCCCTTAAGGGGCTACAGAAAGGTCCAGAATGCTGACCTCATTGCTAAAGATTCTCTCTCTCTGGAGGGCTAAGTGAAGCCCAGGCAGGTACATTTTTAACTTTCTCTCCCAAGGGACCCACTTGGGGGAATGTTGCCACATGACTTGGCAGCACAATCTCACCATCTGGCCACTGGACAAATTCACATATGTCTTACCACATGGTCTCATGGTCTTGTCCCCAGCGTGGATGTGGTCTGAGCCTACAGCACGGGGTCTGTGGGATTTGGGAAGAACTCACACGTGGTCTTGCGATGTGGTCTTGGCTCTGTGGTCTCCTGGCAGCATCCCCTTGCTCGGCAGGTGTGCTTCGCCTCCTGGCCCTCATCTTTGCCATAGTCACGACATGGATGTTTATTCGAAGCTACATGAGTTTCAGCATGAAAACCATCCGTCTGCCACGCTGGCTGGGTAAGTGGGGCTCACTGCTGGGGGCAGGAACTGCAGACCAGGCCTGGGGGCCAAAGACATATTCTTCCCTCCATCCCTAGATGACCCATGACAAGCTGTGCTGCCTTTGGGACCCCAGCCATCGCAGGGAGAGGGGGCACCCGCAGACTACCAGGAAGGGTGGAGTCCATGGGAAACAGAGGTGCATTGCAAGGGCCTGGGCAACACATGTGCCCACATCAAGGACCACTTTGAAAAGGTGACCCGAAGAAGGAAGGAAAGAAAGGAGGAAGGACAGAGGGAGGAAGAACAGAAAGAAGGGAGGTGGGAGGAAAGGAAGAAAGAAAATCATGTACTGAGTGTCTTCACCTGCACCTGCTGCTCCCTCTTCCTCTATCTCTTCATGCAGATCCCCCCCACCTGCCCTCCTACCTGGCTCCTTCTCAGCCTTCGAGTTTCAGCTAAGGTTGCCCTGCTAAGGTTGCACCCCTTTCTCCTAGTTTAGCTTCTCTCATGTCAGGCTTTTTCCTTCAGAACACCATCATTATCTGTCATGGTTTTTATGTTTGTTTATTGTTTGTTGCCTGTCTCCACACCCTAGAATGTGAGCTTCCTGAAAACAAGGATTTTATTTTGTGTGCATCCACCTCTCTAGTGCCTGGCACAGAGCAGATGCCTAGTAAACATTTGATGAGTGAAAAAAAAAGATGGATGGATGAATGGATAAATGGGTGGGTGGATGGATGGGTAGTTGGAAGGATGAGTAGATGGATGGATGGGTAGATGGAGAGATGGATGGATGGATGGATGGATGGATGGATGGATGCATGGATGGACAGATGGATGGATGAGTGAAGAATGGCTGAGTGGGCAGGTGGATAGATAAATGGATGGTTGGATGGGTAGATGGAGGGATGAGTAGATGGACAGATGAATGGGCAAATGGAGAGATGGGTGAATGAATGGGTGGGTGGAGAATGGATGAGTGAATGGGTGCATGTGTGAATGGCTGGATAGATAGATGGAGAGATAAGTAGATGGATGGGTCAGTGGAGAAGGGATGAGTGGGTAGATGAATGGGTCGATGGGTAGATGGGTCGGTGGAGGGAAGGGTGGATGGATGGACGAGTCGGTGGAGAAGGCATGAGTGAGTAGATGGATGGGTGGATGGCTAGATGGGTAGATGGTGGGTGGGTTGGTGGATGATGGGTGGGTGGATAGATGAATGAATGAATGAATGGATGGACAGGTGGAAGGATGCTGGATGCTAGCTGCTTTACATGCACAGTCTCATTTAACCTGCACAAATGTCCCACAGAGTGATCTATGGTGTGGTTGTGGAATGGACTCAAGCACATTCCTTGATGTGGTTTCACATGTGTTCTGAGAAAACAGAAGCTCGAGGAGATTTAAAAACTCGCCCAAGTTCCTCTTGGAGATATTAGAACAAGAACGGGAACCCAGGTCTCCCAGATTCAAATCCTTTCTGATCAAAGGAAGAAGTGAAGGGAAGGGATTTATATCTCTGGATTCATCCCACTTGAAGACCAAGAACCACGTGCACTGATGTCATCACAAACATCGGTGAACCGAGCCTCTCCTAGCTTCCTAAGACAGCAAGTAAACCAGTCACTCCTTCTTGAACATGACCCCACAGTGGAGTGTCTGCAATCCCTTACCTCGTTTGCTTCTTGTCAAGCATGTTCCACAGCCCATGTTGAGATGATTTATAAGTTTATATAGATGCTTAGTGGCCACCGTGTCCCCACCCCTGCACCCCCCTGCCCAGGATCGCTGCTTTTACAAACTAGACAGTGATGTGGCTGCACTAACGGCCTCAAAGGTGAGGGGCCCAGGTCAGTGTAGGAGGCTCAGGGGTGTCCTCTAGAGGAGAGTGCCCCAGTCCGAGGTGGGAGAGGGGCAGTAACTGAAAAGAGACCCAGTAATTATTTCTCTCTCAGTACTCAACTACCTGGGGTTTGACAAGTCAACACCTCCAACCAACCATCATCAAGTGACTGCTGGGTTTTGAACTCTGTGTTTGGCCTCAGGGACCCTCAATGAGGAACATGTGGCCCTGCTCATGGTCTGAGTCAGAGAAAGAAACAGACTTGATCACAGCATGTGGAAAAATGAAAGTGCATTAACATGATGCAGAGTCTCAAAAAATGTTTACAGTGGCAGGAAACGTAACCAGTGGGAAAGATGGCCAGTAAAAACCATTTGTGTTTCAGCACTGAAGGGGGTAATTTTCATTTACTTCAGAGGTTCCTAACCTCATTTTGTTATTTAATGCACTGATATAGAAGCACATATATGACTATAGCACAAATTTGGTTTTTGTTTTTACTGTTATCTTGATATATAATTGGTTTCCAATCTATTTTACTTTATGCATTTAATAACACAGTCTGTTGGAGTATAAAGTGATAAGTATCTCAAGGGAAGTGAGAATAATTTTATTCTGAGGGGAGTTCATGGGCTTTTCCAAACCACCAAAGGGAATCATGGCACAGAAACCAGATTAAGAACCCCTGTGCCTAGAAAGTTAGGCAGAGTTCTTTCAGATGAGAGTGACCAACTCAACTTTAACTGGTTTCAACAAAACACGATGTCTTGATCGTCCACTATGGGCATCTTGTGGCTTCAGGTGTGGCTGAATCCAGGAGTCTTCCGTGAAGGCCCCAGAGCTGGTCTCTCTTCTTTCTACATCCCTGGGCTCTGCTTGTTACTACTTGACCTCAACAGATTAGGGCCTCGTTCCATGGGCAGCTTTCTCTCTAAGGCAGGCACGATGGCTCCTCTCCTGATGCTTATCTTCTCACTTGGCTGAAAAAGCACTTTCTCTCTCTCTCTCTCTCTCTCTCCCTCCCTCTCCCCGCGCCCCCACCCACTATATATCAACATATCAACATGGGGAAGTAGGGAAGGGCTCTGTCTCCAGAGGAATGTAATAATATGATTGACCCAGCTTGGGTCTCATGCCACTCGTGAGGCCTTGGAGGCAAGGGGTAGGGACATTTCCGGATGGACAGCCCCTGAGAACCAAATGGAAAGCGTGTAAGTGTTGGGGGGTGTTCCCCCAAAAAAGGAGAGTTTCTTCCCCTAGCATTTCTGCTTCCTCTGGAGGCCCTGTCCTCCAGGCGTCACTGCTGGCATGGTGGGAGATACGATGTAGAACCGCAGAAACAACTAGGACATGGTATAAGATGTCAGGAAGTGGCCAAGGGCCCTAGAGCCAGTGCAGACAATATGCACTGCGGGCAGTCAGGAAAGAGACACTCCAATATGGGCCAAACACCCACAGCAGCACAACTCTACCCTTCACTGGGGCCCAGGGGCCAGGCACTGGGCTTGGCCCTCACAGAGTGATCTCACTGGGTCCCCTCCACGGCCCTGTGAGGGTGGCTGTCATCACACGTGCCATCTCCATGTGCCATCAAGGAAACTGAGGCCCAGGGAGGTTAAACGTCTCATGCGGTCATATACTAGGAACTAGGGCACAAACTCCAATGGGTCTCAAACAACCCAGCTTCTTTTGAACCAAGGGAAAGTCGTGTGTGTGTCTTGTACAAGTGTATGTGTGTATATGCACACACGTGTATGTCTGCGTGTGTGTACACATGTCTGTGTGTGCACACGTGTGTCTGTATATGTGACCATACCTGTGTGTCTGTATGCATACATGAGTGTCACATATATCTGCATGCATGTGTGTGTGCATGTGTATATGTGTGTGTGTGTGTGTACACATATGTATCTGTGTATATGTGTGCTGTGCGTGTATGTATGTGTGTGAAGGGGTGACAGTGGCAAGGGATTTTTAGTTCATTTCAATGGCACCAATTTAAAGCCCCTTCTTCCCACTCCCCAGCCCCCAGCCCCCAACCTCCATCCTGCAGGAGGGTCCGAAGTGCTTTTCCTCTAACCAGATTCTGTCTTCTCTCCAGCAGCCTCGCCCACCAAGGAAATCGGTGAGTATCTGTGCAGCTCCACACCTCCCCCCACCTCATCCATTCACCCCCTGCTCCCATTTGCCCTAGGGCAACGAGGCCCAGGGCCCCTGCTCTGAGCCCTACAGGTCCCAGAGAAACCTGGGCTTCCTGATTCTTCCCAGTCCTCTCCTCCCATGGCCCAGTGGTGCTTTCTGAAGCCCCTAAGCCCTGTGGCAGGGGTGGCCCCCTCTCAGTCATTCAGACTGTAGAGACAGTTCAACTCTGCCCCTTCTCCAGTACCCCTGCTGCAGTCTGGACCGAACCCTGCCCCTGCCCCCTGTCTCTGACAACCCCACACAGCTGGGAGTCCGAGGACCAGGGCTGTGCTCCTTAATCCCATTGCAGTGATCCCAGGCTTGGCTCAGGGTTCTTGCTACAAAGTGCCAGCGACCATGTCAGGCACTACAGGGGCCCCAGAGACAAACAGAAGTGGGTGCTGATTGTCTGTTGGGGTGGAAATGCCAGATCTGCCTAAGAGAAGTGGTGAAAGTGCTCTGGGTTCCAGGAGGGGCACCCCCTGGAAGGCCTCAGGGAGGAGGTATCCCCTCTGCAAAGGCCTAGAGGCAAGAATACTCCAGTGGAGTCCTTGGCTAGAGAGTCAGGACAAGGAAGGGGAGGGAGAGCTGTGATGATGGTACTAGTAACGATGATTGAGTGTCTATTATGTGCCAGGCACTGGATTCAGAACTTCACAGGCATCTCATGCAATCCTACATACAACGCTATGTTGGTGCTGTAAGTAGCCCCTTTTATAGGTAAGGAAACTAAGGCACCGAGAAGTGAAATCTTTCGGCCAGGGTCACACAGCTGTTAAGTGGTGAGGCAGAAGTCAAACCCCCTCCACCATCTAGTCCAGAGCCCACCCCCTCAATCCCTCTTTGCAAGAGGCAGCACCTCCAGGCCCTCTCCATTTCCTTCTCAACACGGTGGTGACTCTGAAGAGGGCTGTGGCTCCCAAAATAGGATTTTACCTGGCTAAGAAGGACATGGGTGCCCCAGTACACTGTGAGATTACAGAAGGCAAAGACAATATGAAGCAACACCAGTCATTCACCCCACACCCTTAACCCTAGCTCCCTGAAGTCTCCTCAGTCTTATTCTGAAGTGGACACAGAGTGTCACAGCATCTTGTTGCTATCAAACACTTAGACATCACCTGCTGGGGGGATAGCAAATTCAAGCACACATGCTGCTTTCCACACTGCCTGTTTCCATGGCAGACATCACCAATCAATCCCAGCATTCTTTCCCTCCAAGCCCATAGGCAGCCTTGAGACATTTATCATTAAGCCTTTAACAGGAGGTCCACATTGACATTTAAGAGGAAACCTGTTTGACAACCCTGATCTAAACCAACTCCCTGATTTCACAGTTGGCAAAGATAAAGGGAGCAATTTCTGGCAAGCCACAGAACAGATTAATGAAAGAGCAGCCTATTTCCTGAATGAACCCCTGCCCCAGTGGTCTTGGTAGCACACCAGTTCCATGCCCTGAGCAACAGCACTAGGGTTCCCAGGGGGGTTGGGCCTCAGGGATTGAGGCAGCTGATGGGAGCAGCCTTCTAGGCCAGAACCCAGAGAGCAAATCTCCTGCCTCCCAGAGGCTGAGGCCCCCTTGGCCTCATCTCCCTTCATCCAGCAGCATGACTGTGAAGGCTGGATGGTCAGAAAATCAATGCTGGAAAAGCCTGCTTAAGCCAGCCTGTTGACATCAGGTTTATCAGACTTAGCTGCAATTGATTAGGCTCTGGGCAAACTCCAGAAGTGGTCCCCAGGGCTGGGAATGATCTCCCTGCATAGGTGAGATCTCTGGGTGAGGGGTGCACGTGGCTGGAGGTGGGGCCCCAAGGCTGTAGGAGACCAGGAGCCATGCCCTGGCTTCCCTCCCCAGCATCACACCTCAGCCAATCCCATAGGTGGGGGCTGGGCCCCTTCATAGGGATCCTGCCCAGAAGGAGGAGAAGGGGAGTTGGTCTACCCCCAGCCCGGCCCTCTCTCCCCTAAGCCACAGGCTTGGATACCCACTCTTTCCTGAACAGCCTTTCACAGATGCCTCTGCCCCCGCCCACTCTCTGGGTGACAATGTCATGGTTTGAGTTCAGTCCCACCCATCATGTGTGTGTGCTGAAACCAGAAGAGGGGGAGCCCCGGACAGGCATTTCCTCTCAGATTCCCAGGGTTGCCTGCTCAGTGGAGGGAAACCAAGCCAGCAGGGTTCCCTGGCGTGGGCTGCATTTGCTCCTAGAAGGGGCACCTTTACCTACTCAAAGGTGCTCGCCAAGCCTGGCACCAGTGAGTTGTGCCCCTCCAAAGGGGTGCATTTTCCTGATTCACCTAAAAGCTCCCTATAGACCAGGGAGGGCCCTGGAAACCACATGGTCCCTTCCAGCCTCGGGTGTAGCCTGGCCCAAATATTGTACATGTTATGCAATGAAGACTATCCAGTGCCTACTATGTGCCAGGCACAGGAGTTTTCAGGATGAGTCAATAAGATAATAAACATAAAGTCCTGGCCCCAGTGCCTTGCACGCAGCAAGGTCCTGGCATGTGCAAGCTTCCTTAGGGAGCCTGCAGCTTTGCTCCAAAGCACACACTGGCAGACCTTGGCCAGACGCCTGGCACAGGGGCTGGGGAGGGAAAGGCTGCCCAACCCCCATTTTCACTTTGCAGATGAGCATGAGATTCTCCAAATCCATGTTTACCCAGTCCTCCTTAATGCTGCCTTCCAAACTGTCAGCTGGCACTAAAAAGCACACATTAGGATGAATTAGAACATGCCAGGCTGCAAGGGCAGATGTCATCCCAGAACTCAAAGAGCACATTGAGGGCTCAGCCGCTCAGCCACATCTTTAGGTCCCACCAGCATCTCCCCCCAGGCATGGACCTCCCCAGTTTACCCTGTGAAGGCTGCATGGAGAAGATGCAGGTCTTAGGAATAGCCAGCATCACCAGAGGTGCCACTTAGTGAGTACCCAGTGGGCTCCCAACACCGTGGTGAGCTCCCAGTGGTAGAACCGGAACCGTCTGCCTGTTCTCTGTTGTACTCCAGCGTCAGGCACTTAGTAGATGCTCAGTAAATGAGTGATAAATGAATGAATGATGAGAAGAATAGCCAGTGTGTACTGAGCATTAAACCACACTCATGTATTCCTCACAAGAACCCAGTGGGGAAGGCACCACAGGTACCCCATTTTGCAGATAAGATGAGGTGCAAGGAGGTTGAGGATTTGCCCAAGGGAACCTGGCTAGAGAGAAGTGCTCCTACTCACCCCGCCAGGGTCCCTGGGAGTTCTCAACAGGGGCCTCTGGGGACTCAGAAGGCTGCCATGGCCCAAATGAGAGGTTCTCAGGAGAGTCCCTTCATCATGGTGACTCAGGTTTACTCTGGTTACATTTACCAAGGGTGCCCTGCTGTGGCTGTAGCTGTGATGGGAAGCCCAAAAATTAATTCTGGGCTGGTCCTGTGTGCTCTGGTGGGGGCTGTTGGAGGCACCATGGAGCCCAGAAGGGCACATCTCCCAGACTTTGCGGTCAGCGAAGGCTCCCCCAGAAAGAGGCTCTGAGCTTCGTCCCAAGCTGCGCCCTGGCCCTAGCCCTGGCCCTCCCCTCCTTCTCCCCCAAGTACCTTCTGAGCTGCTGCCCACCAAGGCTGGTCTCTTTCCTCCCCAGAAGTTCAAAAGTACAAGTGTGGCCTCATCAAGCCCTGCCCAGCCAACTACTTTGCGTTTAAAATCTGCAGTGGGGCCGCCAACGTCGTGGGCCCCACTTTGTGCTTTGAGGACCGCATGTAAGTACCTAAGATGCAACTATGTTTATTTGATCTTATTTCATTCATTCATTAAAACACATTCAGAGGCTGCAGGGGCTGGCCTGTGAGACCAGCCCACAGCTTCCCTTTCACTCTGGGTGTGTGAGGCACAAATAACAATAATTGAAACAGCTCCCACATCCACCAGTACCTTGCCTGGTGCTTCACAGCATCTCTCATTCATTCTCCCGACATCCTGGGAGGTGGGGCTATTACCCCTATTGTAAAGATGAGGATAGTGGGGTGCAGACAGGGTCACCTTCCCAGTGGCAGGGCCAGGATTTGACCTCAAGTCTAACAGCCAAGTTGCTGGGCTTCCCATGAAAGGAAATGCCTGCAGAGAAGTTTCAAGATCCTGACCCAGGCATCAAAGCCCAGATATAGCAGGCACCAGGGCTTCCACCCCAGTACAGGAGAAAGGCTGTGTACCCATCATCCAACCTAGACAGTAAAGGCCCTGGGACAGCAAGTGCAACCTATGAAAGAACTCAGGGATGGGTGTTAAACCAGGATTCTGAACCTAACCACAGTTTGTTTAAGCAAAACAAGGAACTGATGGGTTCAAATACCTAAAAGACCAGGGGTGGTAGGCAGGCTTCAGGACCAGCTGGACCCAGGGATTCAAACAATGTCATCAGGGTTGTCTCTCACCCCATCTTCAGCTCTACCCTCCTCTGTCTAATAGCTTTGCTTTTTTTTTCTACTTGCAAGGGATTTCTCCATGTGGTTAAAGACAGAGACCACCAGCTGGTTTGACATATTAGCCCAGCCTAGCACCCTAATGGGAAAAGAGCCTTCCTGTCTAAATTATCCCTGCAAAAGTCCCAAGCCTGTATTTCATTGACTGGCCTGGGTCACACGACCAAGGCTAGCCCATTGTATTAGTCCGTTTTCATGCTGCTGATAAAGACATACCCGAGACTGGGTAATTTATCCAGGAAAAAGAGTTTAATGGACTCACAGTTCCATGTGGCAGGAGAAGCCTCACAATCATGGCGGAAGGCAAAGGAGGAGCAAGTCATATCTTACATGGATGGCAGCAGGCAGAGAAAGAGCTTGTGCAGCCTCTTTATAAAACCATCAGATCTTGTGAGACTTACTATCATGAGAACAGCACGGGAAAGACCTGCCCCCATGATTCAATTACCTCCCACTGGGTCCCTCCCACAACACGTGGGAATTCAAGATGAGATTTGGGTGGGGACACAGCCAAACCATATCAGCCAGTCACTGTAGCTGGGGATGTAGGATGCTCTGCTTGTCCACGCCTGGGAGAGAGAGGTCAATTCCAGGAACCACCTGGCCTGTTTGTGGAGCAAGACAATTCTCCCACCGCACATCCGGAGACAAGGGTGTGGATGCTGGGCCAGCAGGAACACAGCTGGGCCACATGGGGACTCAGACACCCCAGGATGGCAGCAACCTTCTGGGTCCTGCCTCCTTCCAGCAGCCAGGCCTCATGGCCTGGAGGTGGGCTGGCCCCACCTCCAACACCTCAGAGGCCCAGGCAGGGACCTCACCTCTTCTCTGAGCAGGTTGTTCTGGTCCAACATGCCTTGAGAAACTCTTCAGAGAATCCAGCCCACCACTAGTTTTCAGGAGAAAACAGATGGCCCCAGTTATTGCATGTGTTTCCCAACACTTCCGCATTGCTTATGTGGGCCCTCGCAGAGTTCCCCAGCTGGGAGAGCAGAGTGTTCATTCCACGCTCGGGACCGACTGTCATATTTCTTCTTCATTGTCTTCAGGATCATGAGTCCTGTGAAAAACAACGTGGGCAGAGGCCTAAACATCGCCCTGGTGAATGGTGAGTTGCAGATCCATCCCCAGACAGTTCCCACCCAGAACCAGGGAAGGTAGGGGTAGCGGCATATTCATTCAACCAACATTGGCTCAGCTCCTACCTCATGGCAGGAATGCCCGTAGAGCGCAGGAAGGGAAGTGTGGCTGGCCTGGGGGAACAGAAGGTCTCAAAGACCCGCAGAGCTGTAGAACCGCAGAGCTAGCCAAGCCCCTGCCACATGCTCCTATCTCAGGAGGACACACTTCTCCTAAGGAACATGAATGAAACATGACCCCATCCTCAAAGCCTCTCTGCTTAAACCAACACAAATGAAGATGTGGGGACAACCAATGACAGTGCAAGATCACGTGCTGAGTATACACCTTCATTCATTCATTCAACAAATACAGGCAGCAGCTACTGTGGGCCAGGCTCTGTACAGGACACTGGGGGTCAGCCAATAACTAGAAAGGCCCTGGCTTCACAGCCTCCATAGGTATCCGTGAAGCTCACAAACAATCTCAATGTGGTGAGCATCTCTGGAGGGGCAGGAAGCACAGCTATGGGAGCTGGGATGCGGAGCTGGGATGCAGAACAGGGGACAGACGCCGGGTGGTTCAGGGGAGGCTTCCAGCAGGAGGTGATGGCCAGCTGAGGCCTGAAGGATTGTGGGCGCTGGCCAGGAGAAAATTGGGGAAAGCTCTTTCCGGGCAGGGGCAACACAGTGCAGGGAGGAGAAGGGAAAGGGAGGGAGAGAGGTTTGCAGGGCAACATGAAGAGGCAAGGCTGGGGAGAGCAGCAAGGCCAGAGCATGAGGAGCTAGCAAGCCTGCTAAGAAGTGTGACTGGAAGCCGAGAGCAGTAGGGAGCCACGGAAAGGCTTTGAGCAGGGTGTGAGGGGCCAGGCCTGCATTCCAGAAACCTCCCTCCAGCTTGGAGTAGGCAGGCTGGAGGCAGGGAGACCACAAGGGAATCCATGGCCTTGATAACCCTGCGTCTCCTGCAGGACACACACTTAAACAGGAGGCCAGAGGGCCACCAAGCCTGAAGTGGGGACACATTTCAGGAGGGAGTGGACTTACAGGGTCAGGTAAGGACCAGGTGGTCTAGCCCCAGCCAGACCTCCTCTCTGCCTCTGTTCTTACAAAACAGAGTTTTCTAAGAACTGGCTGTAAGGGCCACTTCTGGGACAAAGGTCAGGGCAAGTTGGGGAAAAGGTGTAAGGGATGCTCAGGAAGGAACTTGTCGAGCTTGTGTGTGGCAGGACCACATGAGCACACTTAGGAAGGAACAGGGTAGGATGGGAGCCCCGGCCTTGCCAGCTCCAAGCCCCTGCACTTCACTCCAGAGAAAGCCTTTTCTCGCTCTGCCAAGAAACCCTGCTGGGTCAGGGGAGAAGTCGAGGCCTGGAGCAGTGATGGGGCTGTTCCTGGACAGACGGGAGTCAGAGGACAGCCCTGGCCAACTTCCTAGGAGCCCAGGAAGGGCCAGGGCAGGGAGAGGCAGGAGGCTGAGTGGAGGCATTCCTCTGCAGGTTTGAGGAGGGCCCAGGCCTGTTCCACTCCAGCCTCAGTGAAGTGGCTGCAGGGATGGTGGCTCCCTCCTGCAGGGAGGGTGTGCCCAGGCTGGTCTCAGAGCTCTCTTTTGTGCATGCCAGACCCCAGAAGACTGTAGGAGCCTCAGCGTACATCAACACTCCCATCCATCTGCCCTCACCCCACAGTGAGGGCAGGCAGGAAATGGCACAGGCTGCAGTTGACCTGGCTGAAACCTGCTGACTTTCTCCCCTAAATGGGTCCCACCTGAGAAAAGCTTTTTGAATATTCTCCAATGAGATGGCCCCAGACTAGGCCTCTTTCCCTGCTTCTCACAAAGCCAAAAGGATGAAAATAACCATCAATGGCAATAAGAACTAGCATTTATTGGGCACTTACTGTGCCTTTTCATTTAACCCCATCACTGTGCTAGGATGGAGCTAGGCTCAATATCCCCATTTCCCAGGTAAGAAACTAAGGCTCAAAGAGGTTAAGCAGGCTGGGTGCAGTGGCTCATGCCTGTAATCCCAGCACTTTGAGAGGCTGCGGTGGGCAGATCGCTTGAGCTCAGGAGTTCAAGAACAGCCTGAGTAACAGTGAACCACCCCCCCGAATCCGCCCCATCTCTACAAAAAGTAAAAAAATTAGCTGGGTGTGGTGGTGCACACCTGTAGTCCCAGCTAAGGCTGAGGTGGGAGGATTGCTTGAGCCTGGGGGGTCCAGGTTGCAGTCAGCCAAGCTCACACCATTGCACTCCAGCCTGGGCAGCAGAGAGAGACCCTATCCAAAAAAAAAAAAAAAAAGAAGAAGTTAAGCAACTTGCCCAAGGTCACACAGCCTATAAAACCACCTACATTTGAACCTGGATCGAGTTAACTCCAGGTCTTAATCATTCACCTGAACTACCTCCCTAGACTAGAAATGTCTCAACCATGTATACAGCACCTACTGTATACATGCGTGCTATGTATGCCAGATGTGGGGAAGCCCAACAAATCATGTAAGGGGCTCAGTGTCCTCATCTATATGACCAAGAGCAACACAAGGATTGCTAAGGATCCAGTAGTCTTTAACCTTTAGCGGGGCAGAGAGTCCTCAGGATCTTCCAGCTATGCTGGCCGCCACCCCTACCCTCACCACTCTCCAATTGCAGAAACATTCACAAGCGCACGCGATCACAAAAGCAGCTCCATGGGTTTATAGACTCCTTCCAAGGGCCCCAGGTGAAGCATTCCGTTTACGCTACGTGGCTCCCGAGAATCCTGGAGAGGCTGCTAAGCGAGCCTGTCGCGCTACCTGGACAGCCTAGGCCTCGTCCCCACCCTCCTCCGTAAGCCTCGGAGCTGCCATCCCCTCTGCAACACCTCCATCTAGCGGCGGAGAGCGCGAATTGTAATGTTCCGCCAGAAGACTCGGTTCCCTGGAGGGCTTGGCCTTCGGCCACCTCCTCCCACAAAACCCACAAACGCAATCCAGGTTACTGGACCCTGGGAAACTGAGTACCGCTTAGCCCAACACAAATCCCTTTGCCTTCAAGAGGTGGAGGACTCCAGTTGTAGGTTTTCTATTTAGGTGGGAATAATGATGACGACTGTCATTTTGATTTTGATTTTGCAGCTAAAATTCATCTTGTATGACTACTATTAATATTTTAAATGTATCTCCTTTAGTTCCCACAACCCATTGTACAGATGCAAAAATTGAGGTCAAAATGCTAAGTCCTGTGTTAGAAACTGGTAGGACAGAACACAGACTCGGACTGAGTAGACTCAGTTTGATTCCAGAGATGTCCTCAGCCAGTACATTCTCGAACCTCTCAGATGAGCCCAGCCATTCCTGGAAACCTACTGTAGTCCTGCGTGCTCTTTATAGGACCTGATTTCATTAGATTCTTATTCTGTTTTTAGATCTTAGACTACAGATTAGCCATTTTCAGCAGAACGACAGGCAGAACGACACGTGTTACAGGGGATAATCGTTCTCCTCTTAACCCCTAGGAACCACAGGAGCTGTGCTGGGACAGAAGGCATTTGACATGTACTCTGGAGGTAGGTGCCTCTGCTGACACTGAAGTCATAATGGGGGGTGCAGTGCAGAGGGCTGAGCCTCTTCATGTGGCAAGGGACCTGGTGGCTTGAGGTACCTGGTGCTTCTTTCCACAGGAGGCACCCGGGAAGAGGTGCAGTGGGAGGTTGAGGGTGTCCTGCTGCTTTCAAAACTCCTTCTGGCCATCTCATTTGGGATCTCCCAGACTCAGATCCTGAGACAGGGATTCAAGTGCAATGCTTTATTTAAGAAGTGAGCTCAGGAAACATCAGATGGGCAGCTGGAACCCTGTCCTGGGCCCAGGGCTTCATAAGACCCCACCCAGCCCTCCTCCATCTCCATCATCCCAACTCATGGATGAGGAATCCGCAGAGCTAGGAGTGTGCTGACCTGGAGTCTGCATCAGGGCCCACGCAGGTCTCTTACCAGGTGTGCCCCACCCCCAGGCTTCTGACAATCCCCCAGGATGGAGGGGTGACCAGGGGCTGGCTGTTGCTTGACGGGAGGGTGGTGTGGATGGAGCTTGGATGGGCACACTGAAGTGCCCACATGCAGTGTGCAAGGTCCCTCCTCCTGGTACAGGATAGAGCTGAGGACAGGGGCAACAGGAGATGGGGACAGGCCAGGGGCTGAGGACCAGACATCCTGCCTGGAGTCCTACTGATTTTCAGCTTGGCCTGGGGCCAGGTTTATGGAAAAGGTCCAGTCTCTGGAGTCAGAGACCACCGGCGGCATGACCTGAAGCAAGTGGCACCTCTTGAGCCTCAGTTTCTTCATCTATAACATAGAGGCAGCTATAGTTACCACTCCATAAAATTGATGTGAGGATTAGATGATAACCTGAAATAATTGGTGGAAGGGTGTCCAGCCTGACTGGTGGAGGGGTCCAGGCAAGCTATTTTAGTCTTCTCCCTTCCCTCCTCTTCCCCTTCTCTCCCCTCTTCCCTCATTCCATCCAGATGACTCAGAAGCAAGGAAATCATCTGTGAGAATGAAAAGGAAAAAAAGCCTAAAGATGAAAATAAGCTTTAAAATGCCTTATTATAAACTTGAATGTAGCCATGGCTGATGGGGACCCAGAAACAGAAGCATTGTGAGCAAGTAGCCCTTCCCTTCAGGAAACAAAAGGGGATGATGGCTTTTTAAAGTGAGATGATCATTAGCAGAAGGCATGCTTTATTTTTTCCAAATACCCACTGTCCATCCAGACAAGCACCAGACTGTAATATCTGCTAACAACACAAATTAATGGTGCTTTAAGAGCTCCCTCCTTTTGTCATAAAAATTCAAGGGCCATTTCTTTAGAAGAGCAACTGTGGTGGTTGACCGGAAACCTCTGTCACTGAGCTGGCTGGCAGCTGGCCTTAGTTGGGAGAATGGCTTCTTCCCCAAGGTCCTAGAGGTCCACACTGGAATACTAATAATCAAGGCCAGCTTTGTGGGCCTATGACCTGGGGACAGGGCAGTGACCATGGGGCCCATGCTTGGAAGAATCTCACACTTGGCTTGATGCTCTGCCATCGTGGTCTTGAAATACTTAATAATTTTTTATTAAAAGGCCCTGCATTTTCATTCTGCACTGGGTCCTGCAAATTATGCAGCCAATCCTGCTAATAATTTTTGGTTCCATTAGAGTACGCTTACTGTATGCCCAAAGTTATTGTCACATTTGCACTTTATAAAGAGGTTATAAGCAGGGCTATTACTCATCCTCATTTGACAGATATAGTCTCTGCTTTAACCACTAGGCTGCTTGTTCCCAAACTTGAGCCCACTTGAGTTGCACCATATCTAGAATAATATCTGCATTATTAGTATTTTCCTTTAAATTGGATCACTTTTTTTCTTACCTAAGTAAATATATCTTAAAAGGAAACTATATTACTGCCTTAAGTGGAAAGCTATTATCACTTGTTATGCAGGGAAGGTGACCATAAAAATAATCACAATGGAGGGCCCTGGGACAGTGGCTTATGCCTGTAATCCCAGCACTTTGGGAGGCCGAGACAGGCGGATCACCTGAGGTTGGGAGTTTGAGACCAGCCTGACCAACATGGAGAAACTCCAATTCTACTAAAAACACAAAATTAGCCAGGCATGGTGGCACATGCCTGTAATTCCAGCTACTTGGGAGGCTGAGGTAGGAGAATCACTTGAACCCAGGAGGTGGAGGTTGCGGTGAGCGGAGATCGCGCCATTGCACTCCAGCCTGGGCAACAAGAGCGAAACTCTGTGTCAAAATAATAATAATAATAATCACAATGGAAACAAATCAGCCTCTTCACAGTGAACTGGATGCTGATGCCTCCCCCAGGAGCTAAGCCTAGAGCTGTTCTCTGTTAAATAGAGAGCTTGGCAAGTTAGGGAGGCATTAAAGACACACGCAGAGCCTTGCTCCTTGACACAGCAGGAGAGTTGTATTCATAGTAGATTCGAGTTCTCTCCCAGGGATCTCAGTTGTCTGAGGCCGTGTGCTGTACCATCTAAAGTCAGCACAGATAATCTGGGCATTGTCCAGTGTAGAATGGGATATGGGGTATGCAAAGGGCCCAGAGCACCTGAGGGATGATGGCACTTGGTCCCCAGAGGGGTAGGCACACAAGGGCCCTTCTACCAGTGGTGCTCACCCTCAGCTGCAAATCAGAGTCACGTGGGGAATTTCTAAATTCCAGTGTCCAGAAGCCACCCCACATCACCTGGATGAGTCCCCCTCACTCTGCTCACTCTGCCCTCCCCTAGGACAAGGGCTACAGGGAGCTCCACCTGGGATGCTCCTCCTCCTGGCTTCTGAGCTCAGCCCAGTGTCCACTGGGCCTAGCTGACTCCTGCATCATGGGGCAGTAGACAAGCATGAGAATGAACAGGGCTCATTTCCCCTAAATCACCAGCACCTTTTCCTTCCTCCCCCAGATATTACGCACCTAGTGAAATTCCTTAAAGAAATTCCAGGGGGTGCACTGGTGCTGGTGGCCTCCTACGACGACCCAGGGACCAAGTAAGTAGAAAACTCTACCTGCCAGGCCACACAGTGATGCAAACTGAATACCTTCAAACCCTGCACACCCTTTTCTGCTCTTTGGCCAGCTCCATTTTCTGGCAACTTACCTCAAGGAAATTATCAGACAAGTATGCAAAGAAATGTTCTAGGAGGTTCATCACAGCCTTCATTACCACAGTGAAACACTGGAAACCCTCTCCCTGTCCAATAATAACAGCTGACTGGCTACAGAAACTATGACATACAGTGACATAGGATATGATATATACACGAATGAAGATAGACTGCATCAAAAATGATGGTGCAGAAAGTATTTAAGGACGTGGAAAATCGCTCATCCTCTAGTGCTAAGTGAGGGGAAAAAACACACTATATGGAAGTATATACACTGATCACGCCAAGGGGAGGAAGGGTGAGATTGTATTTCTTAGTTACTTCTTTGTGATCTTCCATATTTTCCAAATGAATGTGTATTGTATTTGTAAATAGAGCAGTACTGTTTTAACACATCTCCAGCCCCATCTGAGGCCCTTTTAGAAAGGAAGTCTTGAAGCCCTTTACCCTGTCCTTCCTGAGTGCAGCCACGTTCTCTGGGCACCCCCAGGGCAAATGCTGAACGGGGAGAAGGGTGGGAACATCGCCCCATAGGAATCCCACCACCTGATGCCCCTGCGAGCCACCCCCACATCCTGACCATCCTCTCTGGTCCTCTGCAGAATGAATGATGAAAGCAGGAAACTCTTCTCTGACTTGGGGAGTTCCTACGCAAAACAACTGGGCTTCCGGGACAGCTGGGTGTTCATAGGAGCCAAAGACTTCAGGGGTAAAAGCCCCTTTGAGCAGGTGGGTTCTGGGCCACAACCCGGCCCTACGAAGAATGGACGAGGAGCTGGATGGTGGTAGGAAGAACAGTCACCCATTCACCTCCCAAGGGCCTTAAAATTGGGAGGATTGTCTGGGGAGAGGCCCCTGGCTGTCATTCACTCCAAAGACCAGGGCGGTCTGATTGGCCAGGAAGCTGCCTTGGCCATTTCGCAAAAGCTGGGTCATATATAAATACGCAGGTATACAGATAATTATCAGAAAAGGAAGAGGGAAAAGGAGAAAAAAAGGATGATGGGCAAGTGAGGCATGAAGGAACGAGAAAGAAATGGAGACGTGGAGCTGTGTGACGGGGAAGGGGAGCCCGGGGAAAGGAGCAGGATGCCTGTCCCCGTCCCTTCAGCCTCCCTGGCTGGGCATGGAGAATACGGAGAGGGAAGTCAGAAGGCAGGGAGGAGGCCAATGCCATCATCATACAAGAGGTGCCGGAGCGGGCAGGTGCAGGGAACCGTGTGCTGAGCTCTAGGAAGGGCACCACGACTGGGATGGGAGGATTTTTTTCCTAAGCTAGAAAATGTGGTCTTGATCTGTACGCATGTGTTTCTAAGAGGATGTATTCGGGTAACTAGAAATTACCTGAACGCAGTGAAGAATGCAGGAGGCCAGTGGGCGGGGGCGGCCGGGTGTGGTTCCCGAATGTCCTGTGGGGGTGCTGCAGCAGGGCCCTAGCAAGAGGCAAGAGGCCTGAGGCTGCATGGGCAGGTGGCGCTGTTCTGCCCCGAAGCGTGGGCTCCAGACCCAGGGGAACCGGCAAGACAGAGGAGGTGTGGGAGTACAGGAAGCCCAGCACCGTCTTCACCCATCTGCAACCAGCTGGCCGGGACCTGACACGCAAAAATGAACCAAGCACCCTGATGGGACTAAGCCGGTCTGTTCTTAGTCCCCACACTTGGGAAACTGGGTTTTAGACAGGTAGCATCTAGAATCTCTTTTTTAATTCCTGTCAGCCACAATGATTCCAACAGCAGATTTTGCCATTTACGTTTTTTTCTTTCATAAACTAAACCTGAGCATTTTAGACACAATCCTAAGCGATTTTATTCTTCTTACATACTCATTACTAGTATATATATTTTTTGAGATAGGGTCTCGCTCTGTCACCTAGGCTGGAGTGCAGTGGCACAATCTCGGCTCACTGCAGCCTCGACCTCCTGGGCTCAAGCAATCCTCCCGCCTCCGCCTCCTGAGTAGCTGGGACCACAGACATATGCCACCACACCCAGCTAATTTTTTTATGTTTTCTAGAGACAGGGTCTCCCATGTTGCCCAGGCTGGTCTTGAACTCCTGGCCTCAAGTGACCCTCCTTCCTTACCCTCCCAAAGTTCTGGGATGATAGGTGTGAGCCACTGCACCCCACCCCTTATTATTACTATTAATTAATATTATGTAGTGGTTCTGCCACTTACCAGCCAATGACTACGGGCAGTGACCCTCTGTGCCTCAGCTTCCCCATCTGTAGAATGGGATGTAAACAGTGTACACTCCCCAGGGCCACTGTGCAGATTAAATACATAAGGCACTGCAGAACAGCACCTGGCATACAGCAAGCGCTCAAGACGTGGTCGGAGTCTTCTTTTTATTGTTGCTCTCATTATTGTTATTTGAGGTATCCTAGAGGGACAAAGAGAATTTGTGGGGAGGGGCTAGATCTCTCCAACAACTGGTTACCCTTCAGGGCGTGAGAGCAGTTAACTGGGCTCTGATCCCATCTCTGAGACCTTGAGCAAGTTGCATCCCCTCTCTGAGCCTCAGTTTCCCCATCTGTGAAGTGGGTTCACAACATCCCACACCCCCATTTAGGTTTAGAGCACAGTGTCCATGCGGGCGTGAGTTCTAAACGGCCTCACTCACTGCCTATATTTCTCTGTCTTCTCCCTCTCTAGTTCTTAAAGAACAGCCCAGACACAAACAAATACGAGGGTTGGCCAGAGCTGCTGGAGATGGAGGGCTGCCTGCCCCCGAAGCCATTTTAGGGTGGCTCTTCCTGAACCAGGGGCCTGAAGAAGCTCCTGCCTGACTTAGGAGTCAGAGCCCAGCAGGGACTGAGGAGGAGCAGGGGGTGCCACGTGGAAGGTGCTGCAGGTCCGTGCACACTGTGTCGCGCCTCTCCTCCTTGGAAACAGAACCCTCCCACAGTGCATCCTACCCGGAAGACCAGCCTCAGAGGGTCCTTCTGGAACCAGCTGTCTGTGGAGAGAACGGGGTGCTTTCGTCAGGGACTGCTGACGGCCGGTCCTGAGGAAGGACAAACTGCCCAGACTTGAGCCGAATTAAATTTTATTTTTGCTGGTTTTGAATGAGCTTTCTGATGACTCCAGTGGCCACGTTTCTCCCTGGGATTGAACTGCTCCAGGCTCAGCATGGGCCATGGGTTCAGACAGGTCGGTGACAGCTTCAGGCTCCCCCTTAGGCAGCTGGGAGGGAGCTGTGTTTCTGGCATTTCCCATGGGCCTGAGAGAATCCTCAGTTCCTGCATAACATGTGGGATGGACGGGAACAGAGGGAGCTAGGGACAGGATGCAAGAAATACTGTCATCACCCTCTGTCTGAAGGAGAGCTGGAGCAAGTCCAGAGCAGGAGAGGGAGAGGAGGGGCAGATCTGAATCTGGCTGGAAGGAGCCGCCAGGCTGTGCTGCAGGCTTCAGGGAAGGCTTCCGGGCTGTCTCTGCCCCAGGAGCGGACCCTGAGACAAGGACTCAAGGGCAACCAGTATATTTAGGAGGTGATTGTGGGAAACACCAATAGAGAAGTAGGGAAGTGAGATGGCAAAGGGAAGGAGGGGAAGGCAGCCAGTGAAGGGTGTGGTTTCAACCCAGCTACCCCTGTGGGGACTGGAGCTGACTCCCACCTGAAGCTCTAGGAATCGGGGTAGAACATGCACCTTGGAGATACTCCACCCGGGAGTGAGGGAGCTGGGGTATTTACACACCAACTCCCACCAGTGGTTTGTTGAGGGCTTCTGGTGTTGGGGATGATATGAATTCCTAGGTGCTTCTTGTCTGCCTTGCCTAGGGAAGAGTGGCCCTCTGTGGCTTCACAGCAAGCCCCCAGCAAGGAGATGGCAATGCCAGCTGCTGGCAGGCCGCAGGAGCACACTGAAATGGGAAGGCCCAAGGAATATGGTGTCAAGACCTGCCTGAGGTTTCTGAGAAGGGCCCAGTTCCCAGGCTCTAGACTAAGTCTTGAAAGGAGGTCGTGGGGGCAGAAAGCATTGCTACTCAGCCTCCCGGAGCATGTGCTGGGGACACTACACCTCATGGAGAAGAAACCCTCTGCCCAAGCACAGATGCCCACCAGTGGTCTGAGACTCACAGCTCCCAAGTCCTGGGGCCAGGGAGCACTTCAAATGTGCCAAAATAGTCTGGGGTAGAGACAATAGTGTGTGTGAACCTTCCATCAGGGGCCACGGCAGGTGGGACATGGGCTACAATTGCAGTGATATCAAAATCAAGGTCCAGGCCAGGTGCGGTGGCTCACGCCTATAATCCCAGCACTTTGGGAGGCCGAGGTGGGCGGATCACCTGAGGCCAGGAGTTTAAGACCAGCCTGGCCAACATATAAAAGTTAGCCAGGTATGGTGGCACTGACCTGTAATCCCAGCTACTTGGGAGGCTGAGGCAGGAGAATCGCTTGAACCTGGGAGGTGGGGATTGCAGTGAGCCGAGATTGCACCACTGCACTCCAGCCTGGGTGACAGCAAGACTCCATCTAAAAAAAAAAAAAAAAAAAAAAAAAATTCAAAGAGCCTGGGGGGGAGCTGTGCTCAGAGTTGGCTGAGGAAGTCAGAAGGTGCCCATCCAGACATCCTGTCAATTCCATCACTCCCTGCCCAACCCACCCCAGCTCACCCTCACGGATGAAAGCGGGAGCATGCTGGCAGGCCTGAATAACCACTTCCAACCACATCAGTAGACTACCTGGAAAAACATCTGCCCAGAAACCTGCTCTGGGAATGAAGGTGGCAGGAAATTTTCATGATGACCATAAACACCTTTGAGAGCTTGGAAATTTCACTTTACAACAAGCAGGAGTACCTTGTAAAATTTTTAAAGAGCATACAAAGACCTCTAAAATGAGCTCTTGAGCAGGGACCAGGGCTAGGCAGAGGGCTCTTGGCAGTGGCCACTATTTCAAGACATGGGGTAGCTGCCTCGTTGAAGAGAAGACACATGGACTTTTCCAGAAACTGCACTGCACAACACTTCAAAGAAGACTGAGAACATGTCAACTGGCTCAATCAGAGAATGCAGGGAAGAGTCCCAGGTGCCCTTTCCCAGATTTTGTTACTAATGGTCAGTCTGAACTCTTCTTTGGAGAATTGCCCTTGGGCTACTCATACATTCTTTGAGCACAAGTGCAAAGAAGACAGATCAGGAAGCTCGGGGAGTGTACACCACTCCAGGATGGTCCTTAGCTAATGACTGGCGGGTGTCGGAACGTGAAAGGCCAGCTCCTTATCTCTGGACATGACGACCACAAGGTGCAATTTACACTCCACGATTCCCAGAGGGATCAGGTGGGAGCTGGGACTTTGCCTGAAAGTGTCCCTTTGCTTACCTCCTTCCCCTTTCCCATCCTGCTCCTCCACTCTCTTACCAGTGTCCCCAGGGGCCAGTCCTTAACAAATCACCTACATGACAATCCCTATCCCAAAGTGGGATCCTGGGGGACCCATCCTAAGAGAGGCGGTGGGCATGGCCAGCTGGATGGGACTGAGCCCGAGCCTGGGCTGGGAGATAAGACCTCCAGGTCTGCAGGAATTGTTGTCATAAAAGGGATCAGTTCTCAAGGAGAAAGAGCTCAGAGTGGGGGAGCTGCACTTGCCACTGCCACGCGGAGCTCATGGAAGAGGCAACGTGCTGTTCCACACCAGGGAACACAAGGCAGAGATTAGGGATCATGCCCCCCTCCAGCCTCCCACTCCTTGACAAGGTGTAGGCCTCAGGGGACACATCCTCAGATGCCCAGAAGAAGTCAGAAGATAAGCCCAAGTAGCCATCGTTGTACCCCCATAACCCACCAAGGAGACTGCATTCTTGAGCCAGCCACACTAGGCCCCCCTTGGGTGGGTGTCACAAAAGTGGCAAACACCTGTCAGACTCTCAACGTCATTTTCAGGACATTGTGGCCACTATAGGGACCCCCAGGTCAGCTCGAGCTGTAGAGAGTTGGGTCTTTATCGCCAAGATTTTCATCACTCAGCAAACCTGATATGCATCAAGAGTCCGGTAGGCTTGGGGATGCTGCAGTGAAGAAAACTCAGCACCATTCCCACTCAGTCTAGCAGGGGATACAAATCCAGAGGCGACATGGGTTGGTAAGGGGAAAGACTGCAGGACCCCTGCCCCAGCCTTAGGGGATCCAGGAAGGCATCCTGGAGGAAGCAGCACCCATGCTGAGCCCTCAGGAGTGTGTAGGAGCTCACCAGGCAAATAAGGGAGGGAAGAGCATGTCAGGCCAGGGAACAGCATAAACAAGGCCTGGAAGGGGCAGAGGATGGGTGACAGGGCTGAGTGGGAAGTGAGAGCCCGAGGGGACTTGTGAGCTGAGCAGAGGGCTTGGACTTTGTCCCAGGTCAGGGGACACACTGGGAGATTTAAGCTGGGGGCAAGCTGACCAGATCTGCATATTTTGAAAATTCCTTGCTGCTGTGGGAAGGAGTGGAGGAAGGGAGGCCAGTGAGGAGGCTGCCGTATCATCCAGGAATAGAGGGTGGTGGCCCGGACCAGGCGCCTGTTCCAGGGATCATCAGAAAGTGAAATGGATAAGACTTGGGACACATTTTCTCACTGGGGTCGACAAGCCTTCAGGAATCTCTGCAAGCTAATCGTGGCCTCAGAACTGGGGGCTTGGATTTGCCTCCCCACTCCCTGCCAATGTGCCTCCCACCCATCCCGGGAGTGAGGATGGGGCTGTGAGGGGTGGGGTCATGGGGAGAGCTTTCCAGAAGCTGTAATTCTGGTTCTCACCAGTAGGTGGCAGCACAAGCTAGAAAGGGAAGGGCGGCAAGGTCTCCCCACACACCCAACTCTTGGGAAAGGCTGTTACGCCTAATGAACTCGTTATCTGGGACTTCCCAATGGGCACTGGACTTGTCTTCAGGCTTGCTGATAGTGTAACAATTGCAGCACCTCACTTCTACAGAGAATTGCAGTTTTCCAGACGTTCTGCTCAGAGCTTTACATGAATTACCTCATTTCATCCTCATAGCCCCCTTGTCCACGGGGTGGGAACCATTGTTATCCTGTTTTACACAGGAGGAAGATGAGGCTCAGAGAGGTCAAGTGACTTGTCCAAAGTCACATAGATAAGGAGTCTCAGAATAAGGGCTGGAATTCCAGTCTGTCTCCAACATTACACGAAACAGATATGTTTGCCCTAAACCTACTCTCAGGTAAACAGTGTTTCTCCCATCCTCCTTCTCCTCCTCTCTTCCTCCCTTCCCCTTTTTCTCCTCCCCCTCCTGCCCTGCTCCTGAATGCCTCTGAAGACTTTTGAAGATTGCAGAGAACCTCGGAGTTAGCATTCTCAACACCTGCCTTCATTGCTTTGGAAGAGATGGAGAGGAAGTGGGTTCAAGGGATTTAAAACTCCTCTTTTTAAAACCCAAAGCCCCCCTCACACTTTGTAAGCCTTACTTCCTTCTATAAGGTTGTGGGTCAAGAAGGAACAGATGTTTACTCTCATGTTTTAGATGGAGAAAGAGAGTCTAAGGGATGTGCCCAGCCCACAGAGTGAGATAGGGCAAAGATGGATCTAGAACACCTGCTCCTTGGTCCTCCACCACCACCTGTCACTTCATAAATCATCTGTTCACGTATTCCAAGTACATCCTCTGTGCCAGGCATGGTGCTGGGTTCTGGGGCCTCCAACCCCATTCCTCCTGCCCATGCCATGTGGCCTGAATGTTGCATTTTGGGCCGTTATCCTGCCAGGGGCTGGACTTCAGAGCCCAATCACAGGCTCTGTCAACCAGGCTTTCACTGCAGCACTAAGCCACATTTCAGCAGGGCTCCAAACAGATGGAAAAAATTAATAAATGCGTAAAATTCATTTTCTTTCCTCCCACCCCACCAAGAGTCAAGCTGGTGGATAATTACGGGATGGCTGCCAAAGGAGTTGATCTTCAGCATTGACTTACAGCATTTTTACTGCTCCATCTGACGGCCAATTTAGTCATTTCCCTTTACAATTTTGTGGACTCTCTCCTTTCTGCAGGAAATTCGAAACTGTAATCAGGCCACGACTGGAACAGGGAGAAAAGGAGTGGGGAGCAGCCGAGGAAGGCAGGGGCTGAACCCAAGGGAAGGGGCAGAAGGAAGAAGCCACATGTTTGCTTGGCTGGAGGGGTCATGGGTATTGGAGGAAATACAGTAACAACAATAACAACAGTATTAAGCAGTGCCATGCAGCGAGCACTTTCGATGAGTCAGGACTGTGTTAAGCACTCGACCTACTTAGACTATTTCATTTAATCCTCCATCATGGATTCTTCCACTAATATTGCTCTAGACTCGGGGTAAACTGAGGAGCAGGACAGACCAGGCCCTGGCCTTTGTGGAACTGCCATTCCAGGCAGAGGAGACAGACAATAAACACAGAAGTCATATCATTTCAGTTGCTGATGAGTGCTGCGACAAAGTAATAAACAGAGAGCCTGGGAACTGCTTTGCACAAGGCATCGGAGAAAGCTTCTCTGAGGAGCCTGAAGGACAAAAAGGATAGAATCATGCAAAGATCAAAATATGGGGAGTGGAGGGGAAGTGGGGGAGGGAACATTCCACGCAGAGAGAATAGCAAGTGCAAAGGCCCTGAGAATGGGGGAAGGGTGCTGTGACCCAGAAACTACCAGGGAGAGGGAGGAGAGGGAAATGAGGTCCTAGCAAGATCATCGATCAGATCTTGTGGACCATGGGGGATTTCGTTCTGTTGGCAAGGCTGGATCTAGAATGCCTAATTCTTGACCCTCCACCAGCTGCCATTCCGTAAGTCATCTGTGTGTGTGTTGCAGGCACCTACTGTGTGCCAGGCACCGTGCTAGAGGAAAGGAAAGGGTGGCAAGGTCTCCCCGACCCTCCCCCCCACCTCTTGGGAAAGGGTGTTGTGCTTAGTGAACTGGTTATTCGGGACTTTCCAGTGGGCAGTGGATATCATTTGTGTTCTTGGCAGCGTGACAGCAGCAGCACCTAACTTCTCTGAGGAATTGTTGTTCACCAGATGCTCTGCACATCCCCACAGCCCCATGCAGTGGGGGCAACTGTTACCCCACCTTTGGTGAAGTGACAGATAAAACGGAGCGACACGCTCTGATTCATGCTTTCGCAAAACGATGGCTTCAGCTGTACACACACACCTTACCCCATTTAGCTCTGCAGTATGAGTGCTTCACAAACACACGCACACACACACGACATCGTGCCCCCAAGGCCACACAACTATCAGGGACAGAGCTACAGTTCAAGCCCAAGGTCTCTTTAGCCTTAACCTCTGCCACAAGCTGGCATCACGGAGAAGGAAGGGGCTGGCAAATGAGGAGGAGAGTGACTGCCGGGGGCACTTTGAGAACTTGGCCCCAGGCCTGGAATCCGGCCTTCAGATATTTTCTTGGCCTGAGCCCAGACCAGCCACCCTCCAGCCCTCCCAGGCAGCCTGCTACCCAGTTGAATGAAGGAGTCTGCTCTCAGAGTTTCTGCTGTGGGAGAGCCCCGGACCCCAAGCATCTTCAAAGGTCTATTATTAATGGGGCTGTCCAGCTGAAGCTGACATCCCCACGCAGCCCTCCCAGAGCTCTGCACCTCAGCCAGCCCACGGCCTCCACTATCTGGCCCTGTCTGCTGAGCAGTGCCCAGCAAGGCGAGAAGGCCAAGTCCTGCCTGCTGGGCCAGCCAGAGGTCACCCGCCGCGCCTGAGCTACCGGTGTGTGATGAGAGGACTGCCCCACATCTTCCCTCGTTTCCCAGCTGCCTCAGTTTCCCTTCCTGAGAGAGGCAGGGTTCTGGGAGGTGAGGAGCTGCAGGGACCCAAGAAGGGCATGGAAGCCGCCTGGGGACACTGGCCCCTCTGTCAGGATCAATTGTCCTAAGCCTGTCTGAGGCGCTCCGGGCTTAGAAGCAGCTGTGAAAGCCGCCTTTGTGCCCAGAAGAATGAGCCGCAAGAGGACAGGGGGCCCTGGCCCCGGGAGCCCCTTGGGTCCTGGCTCCTGAGATCAACGCCAGCAGGGAGGACCCCAGCCTGGCCCCTGCAGCCCACCCAGGCCTGGTGCCCACTTCGTGCCATGGGAGCAGCCCAGGGGAAGAAGGTAGGAACCCCTAAGTGTCCTGTTGGGGCCCTGGACATGGGAAGGGAGACTGGACCTAGCAAGTGGGAGCCCCGACCCACCTAACCTAGAGCTTCAGCTGGCACTGCCCACCAGCCCTCCTCCTGGAACTCACAGCGGAGACTTGCATCTAGAAAGCAGGCAAGGGCTCAGGAAAGAACCAGTGTCCTATCTCTCCATCTCCAGAACAGACTTGGGGGCAGCCAAATCTCTCTGGCTCCCTGGTCTTAACCACACACATCTCTACTTCCTAAAAGCTCCCTGGGTACCCCTTCCCCATACCCCAGGAGAGTGTCTGACACAGGTGGATACAGGGGAAAGATCTTAAAATTATTATTATTATTATAAAGTTGGCTAACCAGCTGTTACCAGTTGTAGGGCAATGGGCAAGTTATTTAAGTTTCCTGTACCTTATTTCCTCACCTGTAAAATAGGGCCAATAATAATCACTACCTTGGAAAATCATTGTGAAAATTAAATGAGTGAAAGTGTTTAGAACACTGCCTGGCACTGTGTAGAGGCTTTGCTCCATTATTATTAGAATTCTATTCATGTTATTATCCCTCACCTTCTAAGCCTGAGCTCTCAGCTGGGGGTTTGTAGACAGCACTGCCTGAGCAGTGTTTCTGGAAATGTGCTCTGCGGACCCCTGCATCAGCGTCGTGGGGTGGGGAGTAGGAGGAAGCTTGTGAAACAGTCACTTTCTCATGGCCCATCAGACCTCCTGGATCAGCCTCTTAGGGGCAAAGAGGGGCCTGCATTTACTCACCAGCTCTCGGGATTGTCCTACGTGCTCACTGCTCTCTGCCCACAACGACCTGGCACTGCCATCCCAGTGGCATAGACAGGCTGCCGTGTCCCAGCTCCACCACCCACCTACTGTGGCGATGACCTGAACCCCTCTGGACCTCAGCTTCTTGTTTATAAAAGGGGGCTGGTACCTGCTTCATGGGAAGTTCAACAAGATGATGCCTGTGAAGTGCTTAGTGTGCTACCCCAAGCCCAGAGGCTCCCTGATAAACAGGGGACTCTGATCCTCAGACAACCAGTGATGACCTGTTCCATCAAGGTTGAGAAACTCAAGAAGTAATTTCTTAGCCAGGGTCATGCAGCTAGTGGGGGAAAGAGCAGGACACTGTTGTTGCTGTTAATTTGGAAAGAGGAGCCTTATTTCTCATAAAGGGTTGCAGCCTGCAGGGTGGCCATTCCGAGAGGCTGGGAAGCACGGCCTCTGGCCAGAATCCAGAAACTGACACTTTGAGGAGGAGGCAAAAGGAATGGAAATTTATGCTGAGCAGCATGGCCAAATATACATATTCAATAAGCTGTGGGAGGAGTCACAAATATTTATGAAAGGAGAAACATCTGCATGCACAGTTGAGCTTCATGCTTCTTATGGGCCCCAGGTACAAAAAAATGTTGGCCTTAGTGTGATCTGAGGGTGGAGTTTTCAGCCCTCTGATGTCAAAGGTGAAGCAGGGGCACGAAAACCCTCACTGTGCATCCTCTGCAGACTGGCTAAAACCGCTCCATGATCAGTGGTCTCTTATCAAGAAAGAATGCTGGTTGGTTTTTGTGTTAAAACCACAAAAGGGAGGGGCAGTTGGTTGAAATTAGCATGGAGTCTTTTGAAAAGACCTGTTTCTGTGTAGCTCTTAGGGAATTAGGATAAAGGAGGTTATCAAGGGATGGGGCACTGCAGGGCACGTGCAACCTGCCATCCCGTCATGGCCAGAAACCTGGTTTTCAAGATTTCTCTGGGGTCTCCTTGGCCAAGAGGGGGTCCGTTCAGTCACTTGCCAGAGCGGCGGGGGCGGGGGGGTTGTTTAAAGTTTTATTTTTATTTCTCATTTTTATTGGGTAGGATTTTGACCCCATTCTGCTTGACTCCAAACAACCCAGCCCATCCCACCCTTCCTGGTCCACAGCTCTGTCCACAGCATCTTCCTCAGCCCCACCCCAACCTCCCACAGAAGGCTGTTGATCAGGCACCTGCTGCCCTATGCCAGGGCCTATGTGGAGGTGGAGCCAAGGGTGAGGAGACACAGCCCCTGCCCTTGAGGCCTTCCCTGTCAGTTGCAGAGACTAATAGGCAGGCAAAAAATAGTTGGGAGTGTGTGTGACAGTTGAAGCAGAGGTGACTGGGCACATGACCCCTGGGCCAGGAGTCAAAACACAATGTTGTTGCTTCTATTCCTCTTAGGCAAGGTCTGGACTTTGCTTTTAGGTGAAGTCACCTTTGTCCCCTGGGGAATGTCAGGGGCATAGGCTTTGCCTAGAATCCTAAACCCACACTGGCAGGGTATGGAAGGGATCACGTGGTTGGTTAAGGCCAACCAGAGCCCACCCTTGGAGCCACAGATCTGTCTCCCAATGGCATGGCTGTTACTCAATGGAAGGGAGGGTGGGTGCTGGACATTTCATTGTAATGGCCCCCCAGGAGGAGAGACAGTGTTCTCTCCAGCTGTGGGGTGGGCAGAGAGAATGGAAGAACACTGAAAGGGTCGAGGGTGTGACAGATAGACCATTGGGCCAGGAGTCAAAACACAGACATTGTTGTTTCTGTTCTTCTTAGGCAGGGCCTGACCTTCCCTTGGACTTGGCATTTTTTAAAATCTGCCCCTATCAAGGGCACCAAGGTGGGTACCCTTCCCTCTATCAGGGTTTTTGCAAGAAGGCATTTTAACACACAGAAGCAATCCCTCTAACACTGTTTGGAACATTCCAGAAACTTCAACATTTGACCCGTTGGGCATGCATTGATACTAGAGAGGTGAGTTCAACCCAGATGTCTGGATGGGAGCCACGTTTTAAGCCCTTGCACTACACAGCAAGGCCACAGGTCCTGGGGCAGCAATAGGTTCAAGAAAAGCACCCTCCATGGGCCTCAGATACCAGCCAGTTCATAGACACCAACAGAGTGTGGACACGCCGTCCTCCACCCCAATCAGCGGTGGCCAGTGCCCTCACCCAGGATAGAGGACACAACCACAAGCTTCCAGAGGCTGCCCCTGCACAAGTCCAGCTCCCCAGGCTGCGACCGTAATTCCACCCTTAAACGGGCTGCTAAACGGAAAATGTCCCAGCCCAGCAGAGGATTCCAGCTCATTGGCCCAGCTCAGTGACTTGTGAGGACCTCATCAGGAGGCCCTCACAGCGTGCCATCCCATCACCCTGACTCTGCCCACCGCCTCAGACGGCTTCTCTGAGGAGAAAGGGGCCTGGCACCTCACTCCTAGGTGCTATTGGGACTCCACAGCTGGGTTCCCAAAGGACTCCTGGGCCCACAGTGGGAGGCTCAAGGACAAGAGGAGAAATGTGTCAGGAGCTCATGGGGGTGAGGAAAAAATATCCCCCCGAACAAAGGCAGAGCTCCCCTCCTGCCCAGCAGCCTCCTCACTGGGCCCTGGTCTCTGGGATCATTCCAGCCTCTCCACCTTTACTCACTCCATTTGCCTGCCTGTATTGCCCTCCTGATTTCTATCCACTGCCAACACTTCTCTGCATTCCAGCCCCAGGGCTTGCCCCACCTGCTCTTGTAAGTCTCTGACGGCATGTGAATTGAATTCCAATTGCACTGACAGATATTCCATCCCAAGGTGTGAGGGAAGATGACGGGAAACGAAGAAGAGGAATGTCAATTGTCAAGCTCCAACCCCACCAGCAGCCACTATGCTAAATGCTTTCTTTTGGGGGGGTGGAGGGGGTACAGAGTCTCGCCCTGTCACCCAGGTCGGAGTGCAGTGGCACAATCTCAGCTCACTACAACCCCCACCTCCCAGATTAAAGTGATTCTCCTGCCTCAGTCTCCCAAGTAACTGAGATTACAGGTGTGCATCACCATGCCCAGCTAATTTTTTTGTATTTTTAGTAGAGATGGGGTTTTGTCATGTTGGCCAGGCTGGTCTCAAACTCCTGACCTCAAGTGATCCACCCACTGCGGCCTCCCAAAGTGCTGGGACTACAGGCGTGAGCCCAGCCCCAAATGCTTTTTCATGCTGTCCCTCCAGCACATCCACAGCCCAGCAAAGTAGAGGCTGCTGTACCCACTTCATGGATGGGCACCACTCAAAGCTGCTCTGCCCTTCATGCCAATTCCAGTCATTACTTGCCTGGGCCTCAGTACAATTCCCAAGACCTCTCCCCCACCTGACACTGAACTAGGCATATAATTCTCACAAATGCCCCATGAAAGGGCTAACATTCTCACGCCCATTTCACAGGTCAAGACACTGAGGCTCAGAGGTCACCAGTAAGGAAGTGGCAGGGCTAGTGTTGCACTGAGCTGTGCCTAGCCAGGCAGCACTTTCTTGGGCAGGCCAGGCACATTGCATCCTGAGCTCAAGTTCTCCCCACCACCCTGCAACCCCCGTTATGCAGATGTTTGGAAAGCATCCAGACTCAGGGAGAAGAGGCCTGGGGCCAAGTGGAGCCTCTAGCACTCACTCTCTGGGTGATGTTTAAGCTTTGCTTTCCTCATCCCTAAAATGGGGATAAAAATAGTACCCACTTTAGTATTATCAGTGTGAGAACTAAATGAGAAAGTGCTTGAAGTGCCTGGATGCATTCTTGCCCTTGGGTCTCAGTGTCCCCATCTGGTAACAGAGAGGTTTGCATTAAATGATTCCCAGTGCCCCCCCCAACCATGGTAAAAATGAGCTTGTCACTTTGTCCATAGCAAGTCTCAGTGCAAAATGAAAATGTGGGGTCCCTTGTTCAAAAATCATTAAGAATCTCAAGACAGCAATAGCAGAGCATTAAACCAAGCACAGGGCCCTTCTGAGCTCAGAGCCCTGTGCAGCTGCACAGGTCACAACCCCAGAAAGCTGGCCCCAGTCCTTAGTGCCAGCCAAGGGGACATCTGAGCATGGAAGGCCACATTCCTGAGGGCTCTGGTCAGGCGCAAACACGTATGCTGGGGTTGTGAGCATGGTTTCCCAAGCGCTGAAATTTGTCATTTAGTTCCAGGCTCCCCTTTTACTCTATCTATTTACCCGCTAGATTTGAAAGTCCCTGAATGATTTCCTCCCCAGCCTGAGCAAACTGGTAAATACACTGTCCTCCCCTTCCCTGGGAACCATGCTGCCACCTCCTTCACTCCCACCTTCAGAATGGCCTGGGCTGACACTCCTGAAAAAGTTAGAGTTGACATTTCTCCCCTGGGGAAGCCCAGGGGCAGAAGGTGGGTGTAGAGAAGGAGTGGGGACTGGACTGGCTGCAGCCAAAAAGGGCATTTGAAGACAGGCAGAGTGACCTTTGGAGGCAGGAAAGGGTACAGTTTTCTTGCTCTCCAAGGCCTCCTAATGGGGCTTTTATTTCCATCTGTCCTTGGCCTTCCCCAAGCTGGGTTCGAGGTTTGAATGCCCAGGGCTGCTTAAAACAGGTGTACAGGTTGGGCCCTGCACAAAGGCAACCAGAGAATGGGTTAGTGGGACATCCGGCCCACCCTCTGCCAGTGGAGCCATGTGCCCATGTGCTGGCTGGGTCTGCCCAGGAGGAGTGCTGCTCCGTCATTCCACAGCATCATCCCTCACAGCCCTGGAACCGCCTCTTCCAAGACTAAAACCTTCCCCATCCAGTCTTATGGCTGGAAGCCCAGCTTAGGAGGGAGAAGGAATCAAAGGAGAAAGAAAGGAAAAAAGATATCAGCTCAGCCGAGACTTCTTCCAGGAAGCCTTCCCTGAGTGGATCTCAAATATCTATACGGGGTGAGGGGCTTAGATAAGCAGGCGAGAGCAGGGCAAGCTTGTCTCAGAACCGCACGTGCGTTACCAGGCCTACAGGTTTTGCCAAGCCCGTAGGATTACCGGGGGTGGCTGGGAAGGTCAGAGAGATTAGAAGGGGGTCAAGTTCCTCAGGGACCCCGTGACACCATCACTCTCCCCACTTCCCCAGACTACGGTAAACCCCGTCACACGCACAGAGCTCTCTGTTCTCTCCTCCACGCTGACCACTCTGTGATTTCATGTTTAGTTCTGTGATTTATCCGTGAGGGAAGTGAGGCCGTTGGATTTTTGGCTTACCATTGTGACATAGAGGGTGCTCCATTAATTAATTAAGGAATGCAGGGCAGGAGAGAGGGAGGCTGATTTCCCAAAAGCTTCCCTGGGTTGAAGGCCAATCTCATGGAAGGATCCATGCAGAACGTCAGGCTGGGGGCAGGGACGTAGACTGGGTCCCTCAGTTTCCCCCACATGTCCCTCCTTCCCCTCCAATGTCTCTAAGGCTCTGATCCAAATTCTCACATTCCCCACCCTGCCTCCGCCTCCCCACCACACACACATACACACATTTACACACACTTTCCACCCGCACAATTTCCTGGCCAAATACAAAAGCCCTCATGGCTTGTTCATCATTTATTCAACAAATGTTGACTGGGCACAGGGACCCAGGCACTGGAGATAGATGAGTGAATGGGACTTAGGCTCACCCTTGGGGTGCACAGCCCCATGGGAGAGAAATAAGCCATCCCCAGTGACAGAGCAGGTGCTGGGTACTATGATGAAGGAAGCAGATAGGACCTGGGGCACTGAAGGGGGACCCACAAGGCCGAGAGGTAAAAGACGAAGAAGGGTTAATCAGGTCAGAAGGCGAGGAGAGGTTTCCAGCAGGGAACAGCATCTGCCAAGGCCTGGAGATATGAAAGGCTGTGGCATGTCCCAGGAACTGAAAGAACTTCTTGGTTTTCCAGCTCCTCTTCAGCCTCGTAGGGGCCCCCAGATTCCTGGTTCTAGGGTTAGGGACTGCCACAGATTTGGTTCGGTGGCACCTTAACTTCTCCCACCTATCCTGCACCTACCCTGCCATGCCATCCTCTCCTCTCAAAAAACAGCTATGTAAAGTTCTGGTACAGTGGCTCACGGCCTGTAATCCCAACAATTTGGGAGGCCAAGGTGGGAGGATCACTTGAGCCCAGGAATTCAGGACCAGCCTGGGCAACGTAGTGAGACCCATCACTACAAAAAAAGAAAAATTAATTAGCTGGGCATGGTGATGCACCTGGAGTCCCAGCTACTCAGGAGGCTGAAGCAGGAGGATTCCTTGAGCCCAGGAGGCCAAGGCTGCAGTGAGCCATGATAGCACCATGCACTCCATCCTGGGTGACAGAATAAGATCTTGTCTCAAGGAAAAAACAATCACAACTATGTTTCTGCCTCAGACTCTTTGATCAAGGAGAACATTCTTTTTTTCTCTCTTCTTTCTCTTGCTCATTATTCAAATAGAGATAAGAAAGACAGAGACACAGAGACAAAGACACAAGAGGCAAAACACAAAGAGAAAATCCCCCAGAAACAGAATTGAGGAAACCCCAAACCTGTCCCCCTGACTTCGCCCCCTGCCCCAACACCACCCTCCAGGTGCCCACCAGGGCCCTTTTTCACTCCCAGATGTTCTAAGACCTCAAGAGAGGAAGAGGTCACAGGGGGCCCAAGATGGCCACCTTCCCCCCATCCTCGGGCCTTGGGGGGAAATCTCATTTCCAAGACAGCAGAGAGAAGGAAATTATTTTAATTCTTTTTAAATCCACTTTAATCTTAGTCCACCTCCTCCTAATCCAATCTTCCTCGTTCACGAATAAGAATAAAATATTCGCCTCAGAGGCCCTGAATGAGGGACCCTGGGCAAGATGGCCTCCCTCTCTGGGCTCCCACTCTAGGCTCCATGTCAAAGCAGAGAAGGTATCTGTGCTGCCCACTGGTTTAGGGGTAAAGTGAGGCAGGGGAGAAAAAGAGAGGGCAGTAACAGTCATTCTTCGGAGGGCCAATTCTACCCCAGGTGCAGAGCCAGGGCCTCATGTGAGCAGCATCACTGGCTTCTCTGAGCAGCCTGGCATGGGTAGTTTTCCCCATTTCACAGCCATGAAGGGCTCAGACAAGATAACACTGTGCAAAAGCAGGCTAGTGTTCAGATTCCTCCACATGCATCAAAAGCCAAGGCCTTACAGAAACCTTGCACAACACAGCCAACCTGGGCCTACACCCTTGAGCCTCACTCAGTCCTTCTCATCTGCAAAATGGGCACTTCCTGAAGATAAATAAGAATGCCTTCTAATAATTGAACATCCGTGGAATCCTCACCACAAACCCAGCCACAAAGGTATCGATGTCCCCATTTCACCAAAGCAGACACTCGACTCAAAGAGGTTGAGTTCACGTCTCAAAATCACAGAGCCAACAAGTGCCAGAGCTGGGACTTGAACTTGGATACTTCTGGCTCCACAGCCCACATTCTCATCGACTTGTTTTTCAAGCGTCAGGATTGAAGCTGTTCATCTTGTTTTTCAGGCATCAGGACTGAAGCTGTTCATCTCAAGCCAGAATAAATCTTCACCTTGTGCAAGGCAGAGTTAATAGTAGCTAGTGGCTCCACTCCCCTGGGAGTAGCACTGAAGAGGGGCCTAAAGTTCAGGAGAATTTAATTTCTGTCTTGAAAGGGTTTGGAGGTGGTGCAAGAGGGGCCAAATCAAAAGCCCGCTTTCTCGCAGGCAGAAACCCAAAAACGCAGCTCTCTCCCTGGGCCCCAGGGATCAGCTTTCAGAACACTGTGTCTCCCAAACTAACATAAACAAGGGGCTTTGTGTAAGTGAGAGATCAGATCTCAGGGCCTGGGGCGGAGAGAAAGGTGAGGAGCTGGAACTTTCTTTTTCATCTAAAATCTAAGATGACAGAGGCTGCCACAGGGAAGCTGGAAGAGCCTGGCTTGGTCTGGGTGACATCCCGCTCCTCAGGAAGCTTAGGACGGGGCCTGAGGTGTCCCATAGGGATGATATCGCACCCAGAACCTGCAGGAGATCAGCCAGAAATGGGGCAGTGTCTGTCCTTTTGAGGGACCATCCGGGGATTTTTCTCCACCCACCTGAGCTCTGGGAACAGGTAGGGGTCATTCTGAGGTGTATGATGTGGTGCATGTTCAGGAAGAGGCCTGCCATTGAGACCTGCAGGCCCTGAACCGGCCAGCGTCTGTGAAGGTCCCATGCTGACTCTGCCATCACAAGCAGGCACTGTGAAGTGACAACAGGAGTTTCCTGGGGCGGCCATAACAAATGATCAGAAACTGGGTAGCCGAGGCCAGGCGCGGTGGCTCACGCCTGTAATCCCAGCACTTTGGGAGGCCGAGGCAGGCGGATCACGAGGTCAAGAGATTGAGACCATCCTGGCTAACACAGTGAAACCCCGTCTCTACAAAAATACAAAAAGTTAGCTGGCTGTGGTGGCGTGTGCCTGTAGTCCCAGCTATTCGGGAGGCTGAGGCAGGAGAATCACTTGAACTCGGGAGGCGGAGCTTGCAGTGAGCCGAAATCGTGCCACTGCACTCCAGCCTGGGTGACAGAGCAAGACTGTCTAAAAAAAAAAAAAAAACTAAAGAAAGAAAAAAAAAAAGAAACTGGGGAGCCGAAAACAACAGTTTATTCTCACACAGTTCTGGAGGCTAGAAGCTGAAATCAGGGTGTCGGCGGGGCGTGCTCCTCAGAATGCTCTCAGAGGATCTGTTCCATGCCCTTCTCTTAGCTTTTGGTGTTGCCTGCAATCCATGGTGTTCTGCCCTTGTCATCACGTGGTGGTGGGGTGTGTGTGTGTGTGTGTGTGTGTGTTCTCCTTTTATAAGGAGGGCCTACCCTAATGATCTCATCTTAACTTGACGACATCTGCTTTCCAAATCTACATTTGGAAATAAAGTCACATTCACAGGTAGGAGCTAGTACCTCAACATTCCTTTTGGGGGATACAATTCAACCCACAACAGTAACGCCTGGCCCCCTGGACCTCTGTACTTGGTGGACATTCTTCTCGGGCACTTGAAGTTCTACATTCCTCTGGCTGAGACCCATCCATCCTCTGCCAGCTGCTCTCCTGGGGCCTCAAGTCCAATGTAGCTCCTGTCCAGCTGCAGTGCATTCCCATATGGCAGAGCCAGAATGGGCTACTTTAATCTGAATCTGATCCTCTCTTCTCCCCGGTAAAACCCTTCAAGAGCAGTTACAAGGAACTCCACAGGCCCTGGCTGATCGTGCTCTGGGCTCCCTACTCCATACACACTGGGCTCCACAGGTTTCTCTGACAAGCCTCAGAGCTTTTGTCTCCACTGTTCCTTCCACCTGTGCACTTTTCCCTAGGTCTCCTCCTGATTGACTCCTTCTGGTTTCAGCTCAGAGACAAGTCTTTTTTTTTTTTTTTTTTTTTTTTTTTTTTTTTTTTTTTTTTTTGAGACAGGTCTGGCTGTGTCACCCAGGCTGGAGTGCAGTGGCAAAATCTTGGCTCATTGCAACCTCTGCCTTTAGAGCTCAAGTGATCCTCCTACCTCAGCCTTCTGAGTAGCTGGGATTACAGGCACACACTACCATGCCCAGCTAATTTTTGTAATTTTTACAGAGACAGTGTTTCACCATGTTGCCCAGGCTGGTCTCCAACTTCTGGGCTCAACGAATCCACACACCTCAGCCTCCCAAAGTGCTGGGATTACAGGCATAAGCCACTGCACCTGGCCTTCTCCATCTTCCCTCCAGCTAAAATCCCCCCATCTTGGTCCCAAGTCCTACAGTTCCTTCACAGAGCTTACCACCATCTGAAATTACCTTCTTTGGTTATTTCTTTAACTGTCTCAAATCTAGCTTTCCCCATCTGCGTGTTGTCTCTGTAAGGGCACAAGAAAATCTTTAGATTCAAATGACAATGAAAATACTATGTATTGAAACTTGGAGGAAGCAGCTAAAATAGTCCTTAAGAAGAAGGTTATAGTTTTAAATGCACATTGAAAAGAAGACTGAGACTTACTGAGCTAAATGTCAAAGTTACGAAGTTGGCAAAAGAACAACAGAAACAATCTAAAGAATGTAAAAGTCAAGAAAAAATTAAAATAAGAACCAAAATTAAAGAATAAAAATACATGATATTGAAGATGGCCAAAAGTTGGTTCCTTTAAAAAGGTAATAGAGAATGATGTAGTTGGCTTTAAGAAACATCTAGAAAATACTGTTGAACAAAATTGGCTTTGGCCAGACGTGGTGGCTCACGCCTGTAATCTCAGCACTTTGGGAGGGCGAGGTGGGCAGATCACTTGAGGTCAGGAGCTCAAAACCAGCCTGGCCAACATAGTGAAACCCCATCTCTACTAAAAATACAAAAATTAGCCAGATGTGGTGGTGTGCACCTGTAATCCCAGCTACTCGGGAGGCTGAGGTGGTAGAATCGCTTGAACCCGGGAGGCGGAGGTTGCAGTGAGCCGAGATCGTGCCATTGTACTCCAGTAGCTTGGGCAACAGAGTGAGTTATTAACAGTTAAAGAAATTGAATCGTCCCGGTGTGGTGGCTCATGCCTGTAATCCCAGCACTTTGGGAGGCCAAGGTCGGTGGATCACTTGACGTCAGGAGTTCAAGACCAGCCTGGCCAACATGGCAAAACCCCGTCTCTACCAAAAACACAAAAATTAGCCAGGCATGGTTGCAGGCGCCTGTAATCCCAGATACTTGGGAGGCTGAGGCAAGAGAATCGCTTGAACCCAGGTGGCGGAGTTTGCAGTGAGCCGAGAACACGCCACCACACTCCAACCTGAGTGACAAAAGCAAAACTGCATCTCAAAAAAAAAAAAATTGAATCATGAGTTACTATCAGAACAGCAGTTTTATAGGTGAGTTCTTTTAAACTTTAGAGGAATTCATCAGTTTGGTTTCAGGCAGAATCTTCTAGATAATAGAAAATGAGGGAACATTTCCTACTTCATTTTATAATAATAAAATAACTGATATCAAAATTAAACAAGGACAATGAAAGAAAAGTAAATTACAGGCCAATTCACTCATGACATAGATGCAAAAAACAAAAAACAAAAAAACCCTAAGCAGGACTCCAAAATCCCACAGCCAGGACCTGGCGGCACAGAAATTCTTTTTAGCCACATCCCACTGACACCTCCTCTCTGTGAGTCTGGCCTGGGACAGCATGGCTAATGGGCTCAACTCTGAAATGGCTACGGGCTCTCTTTCCTCTGGAGCCAGAGCCAGGCCAGAGTCAGTGGAAAGTTTCAGTGGCAGTTTTTCCAGGGATCTCCCATCCAGGCTCAGCCAGGTGAACACTAGAGAGAGACTGACTTCCCCTAATGACTGATGCTGATCCGGTCCAGCCCACTGGCACTTCCCAGGTACAGCAGGCTGCAGGGAGTTGTGGCACCTGCAGGAGCCAGAGCCAGAAGGCTCTCTGAGGCAGATGTAACATATAGACCTTGGACAGGCCATAAGGGCTGGACTTCTGCCTTCTGCCTCCTGCCCATCAGTCTCCACCATCCCAGGGCAAGGACTTGGCAGCTGTGGGAAGGCTGAGCACTTGGGAGGGTTGAGCCTCCCCAAGACTCACCTCTCCCTGGGAGATATGGCCCTAGGGTACCCAATCCTAGGGAGGGGACTATCAGGGAAGGCTTCCTGGAGGAGGTACCATCTAAGCAGAGTCCTGAAGGAAGAAGCCAGGCAAAGAAGAGGGCAACAGTGTTCTAGGTAGAAAGATCTGCTTGCACAAAGGCCAGAGGAGAGAGGCCTTGCTGGCACTCAGGGCACCGAGAGCAAGTTGGTCAGGCCAAAGCAGCAGGCAGGGGCTGGGCAGGGCAGGACGAGGGGTGAGTGCTGTAAGAGAGAGGACACAGGGGCCAGAGGTTGATGAAGTCAGAGGAACCAGGCCAAGGATCTTGGCATGGGAGGGCTGAGGTCAGCTCACTGGAGTCAGCTCTAGCACAGCATGAGAAGCCTGGGCAGTGAAGTCAGACAACCCACAGTTTGACTCCTGCTCCCCATCTCACTAGCTCTGTAACCTTGGCCACCTCCTTGATCTCTCAGCCTCAGTCTCCTCATCTATAAAATAGATCAGTAATAGAATCTACTGAGCACAGTCCTTGACACATAGTGTGAGCTCAACAAATGGCTGCTATTTTTGTCGGTGTTATCTGACAAAACAGGCAGTTGGCTCCCTTGGGCTGGATTTCAGGGCAGAGTCATGGCTGGTGATATGGAGCTGCCGACCATCATCACCTTCCAGAGAGGCGGTGACTGAAGCCCCAGTGGAGGAGGTAATGGGGAGGACAGCAGTAGAAACTGTTCCCTGCACGCCATCAATTCCCGCAGCGTGAGACTGGAGAGTCAACTAGAGTTGCCTCCTAGAAGGGAAGAGACCCACATGGCTGCTGGTACAATAAAAATAAACATGACTCCAAACTGTGCATAAAGATGACTGATAACAGGCAAGGAGGAGGTGATGATAGGTGATTTGATTTTTTCTCTTTATTTTCCAATACTTTCCACAATAACTTTATTTTTATTATTTTAAAAAGTGAACTTAGCTCTGTCATTTTTCAAACTTTTCTCATTTCTTTATTTCTCAAATAATACATTATTATTGTAGAAAAATCAGCAAGTATAACCACTGTGACACTGTGGCGTGAGTCTGTGCAGATTTTCACCCCTCCATCTGGTTACCTGGGTCCTTTTTTTTTTTTTTCAGGGTCTCTCTCTCTCTGTCACCCAGGCTGGAGTGCAGTGGTGTGATCACGGCTCACTTCAGCCTCGACCTCCCTGGCTCAAGTGATCCTCCCACCTCAGCCTCCCAAGTAGCTAGTACTATAGGTATGTGCCACCAGGCCTGGCTAATTTTTCTGTTTTTTGTAGAGACGAGTTATCGCGATGTTGCCTAGGCTCGTCTCTAATTCCTGGGCTCAAGTGATCTGCCCCCCTCAGCCTCCCAAAGCGCTGGGATTAGAAGTGTGAGCCACTGCACCCAGCCTAAGACATTTTTCATGAGTGCATAGCATTCCACTGATACCAACATGCCACAGTTTTTTTGACCGATCCCTGATTTTTGGATATTTAGGTTGTTTTCATTCCTTCACATCTTAGTAGATATATTTTGGTGCACATCCTTTATTCTTTCTTTGGGATAGATTTTACTTTTAGGATCATGGGTGGGTTTCTATGAAGTTGGATGCAAAATGCTATGTGTATGTGAGAACATGTAGACTTTCCAAAGAGAGAGAGAACATGGCCTTGTCAGATCCTTAAGGAAGCTGGTTTCCCAGAGTTAAGAACCTACTGCAGAGTTCAGAGTTCAACAACAAGCTTCCGAGATGCCGCCCAAAGGAAAAAGTGGTTCTGGAAAAGCGGGGAAAGGGGGAGCAGCATCTGGGAGTGACAGTGCTGACAAGAAGGCTCAGGGTCCCAAAGGTGGTGGCAATGCAGTAAAGGTCAGACACATTCTATGTGAAAAACATGGCAAAATCATGGAAGCCATGGAAAAGTTAAAGTCTGGGATGAGATTCAATGAAGTGGCCGCACAGTATAGTGAAGATAAAGCCAGGCAAGGGGGCGACTTGGGTTGGATGACCAGAGGGTCCATGGTGGGACCATTTCAAGAAGCAGCATTTGCCTTGCCTGTAAGTGGGATGGATAAGCCTGTGTTTACAGACCCACCGGTTAAGACAAAATTTGGATATCATATTATTATGGTTGAAGGAAGAAAATAAAATCATATGAAAGACTGAAAAAAAAAAAAAAAAAAAAAGAACCTACTGCTAAGAAAAAAAAAAAAAAAAAAAACACAATCTGCAGTGTGTGACTCATCTCCTCCCCGTCTTCATTCTCACCCAGAGCAGTTTGGCAACAAACAATTTCATTTCAAAAAATAATTTACCATTTAGTTAGTAATTACTATGTGCAGAACTCTATTCAAATACTTTACGTGCACCATCCTACAACAACCCCGTGAAGTCAGCACTACTGTTATCCCCATTTTACGGAAGAGAAACAGCTCAGAGAAGTCAGGTGCCTTGTGAAGGCCACACAGCAGGTCAATGGGGAACCCAGGAATCAGACCCAGGCAGCCGTCCCAGAGCTCTTTCTCTCTCTGAGCCACCCACTTGCCCAGGTGTCACTGCCCAGTGCAGTGGGAGGGGTTCCCAGAACCCAGGAAGCAATCCCTGAAGCGGCATTTCCCCAGCTGCTCTCAACCAAGTTGTCAAGGCTCCCTGGGATGAGTTTCCATTAGGGACCTGCCCATAAACAGATGCTGCAGAACATCAACAGTACCTGCCTGATTGGAGGAGCCATCCAGGTCGGGCAAACATCACACTGGCTGGGCTGATTCTGCTGAAGACACACCAGTGACACCCCCACCTGTTCATAATGACACCCTCTCTGGGAATACAGGGCCAGTTGTCAAGATTCTGCTGATCTTAGACTGGGAGTGGGGAGTGAAGGGGATGGAGCTGATGTTGGGGGCCCCTGGGCAGGGCCTCCTTGCACATTGGAGCTTGTATTAGTTCATTCTCATGCTGCTATGAATAAATACCCAAGACTGGGAAATTTACAAAGAAACGAGGTTTAATTGACTCACAGTTCCATATGGCTGGGGCGGCCTCAGGAAACTTACAGTCATGGCAGAAGGCAAAGGGAAAGAAAGGCACTTTCTTCACAAGGCGACATGGAGGAGAAGTGCCGAGCAAAGGGAGAAAAGTCCATAATGAAACCCTCAGATCTCGTGAGAACTCACTCACTATCATGAGAACAGCATAGGGGTAACCGCCCCCATGATCCAATCAACTCCTGCCGGGTCCCTTCCCACGTGGATTATGGGAACTACAATTCAAGATGAGATTTGGGTGAGGACACAGCCAAATCACATCAGGGCTTATGTCTGCAGCAGCCCAGACCAGAGGCAGCATTATCTGGCGGGAAGTGGCCAAGTCAAATGCCAGAAGAGTGGCCAGAGTTTCCTTGAGGTTAACCAGCCACTGCTTCGCCCATCCACTCAGATGGAAGAGGGTGGCCCTTGGAAATTCGAGAATTCCTCTGGGAATATCAGTGATAAAGCTTTTAACAGATGGATTTATTGAGCACTTACTATACACCACCTATGCAAGCAGCTTCAGTTATCTCATTTCATCTTCTCAGCAACACTTTTGTTATCCCCATTTCTCAGATGAGAAACTTAGGCGTGGAGAAGTTAAAGGAGTGACAGAGCTAGGAAGTGTCAGGGTGGAGATCTATACCAAGGCAGAGCCCACAGCCTTCTCTCTCTATCCCTCAGTAAATCCAGGATACTCAGGGTCAAGTTCCAAATTTGGACTCTACCACTGACAGCGAGCTTCTCAGGGGCAGGGCCTTCGTCATCCCTGCAGGCTCAGCCTCATGGATGGGGGTAAGGGGTCTGGCATGAGACAAACCTGGGATGCCACTTGCCAGCCGTGTGGTCTTGGGAGAGTTACTTACCATCTCTGAGCCTCAGTTTCCTCATCTATGAAAGGCAACTAGTAACCCCCATTTAGTCTGGTGGTTGTATGCGCGTAATGAGATGACTCAGCACGATGCCTGGCCTGTGGTGCTATATCTGGTAGATGGAAGTGGTTGTCATTGGTGCTGTTGTCATTTCTATCCTGCACGTGATTCAGCTGCTGTCTCCTCAGGTCCATTACAAATCAGTCTCCAGAAGGGAATGGCTTCACGCGGCCTATCTGCAACTAGTAACGATCATGATGTGCTGGCCATCTTGTCAGTAATGTGCACTTCCTGCACACTGCATGCCAAGTGCCATTCTAAGCACTTTACATATTAACCAGCCAAGAAATAACCCCAGGAGAGAACAGCTGCCTCCTGCCCCGACCTTCTAGGGAGGATACAGGGGTCAAGAAGCCATGCCTAGGCCAACCCATGTGTACAAGACCTGCTGTAGGAAGAGGTCACAGATGGCCTCGTGGGGGGATTCTGGGCCCCAGCTTTGGTCCCTTATCCATGTCGGGAACCCAAAAAGTGACTTTCCCTCCTCCACAACCCCCTAGGTGGCTCTGAGGACTCGGTGAAGTCATTGCCAGAGGGCTTGAAAAACAGAAAGAGGCTGTGGGAGATGTTGGGGGAAACCTTCCTCCATGCCACCCTAGGGCCTAGGGCAGTGCTCACAGTGTTTGTTGACTGACTAATATTTGTTGACTGTAAGTGATGGTTCCATTTTTAGAGCACAGCAGCTCAGGCACTAAGCTGTACCAGCCATTTTTTCATATGTGTATAAGAAGAAGACTAGAAAAATAAATACCAACCATTAATGCTAATTATCTTAATTCAGGAAGGGGCAATGGGGTGAGCAGGGGAGATATCATGGTCACTTTTGTATTTTTTTCCACTTTCTACATTGTCTACAATGAGCATTGCCTACATTGTCTACAATTAATTTTATGGTCAGGAGAAAACAAACGTTTCTGTAAGTTTATGATTTACCTCATTTTACAGAAAAAGAAATGAAGGCCCAGACACGTTATGCCATTTGCCCAAGACCACACAGCCAGAAGAGAGTGGCTGGGATGGACCTATACCTGCCATCTCTTCATGTGCATCTGCTGGGAACCCCATCCCTCAGCACTGGGGCCATTTCTAGCTCCTGCATCATGGGGCCTCCTTGTCCCCTTTCCCATGACCAGGCCCTGAAAATGCTCCCATCCCAATCCTGCCAGCTCCCCCAACTCCTGAGAAAGTCCCCTCTGAGAGCCAAGGGTCCCTGCAGATCTCAGGAAGGTGGCCAGGGGAAAGAGAGTCATGCAAAGCCTCATTCCAGCTCTGCCGACTCACTGCTTATTCATTAATAAAAGAATGCTCAGGCTATTTTGGGCACCTGTAATTTTCTACTTGAATAACCAGGAAAGTGGCTGCCTGCCCGCTCCTCTGCCCTGCTCATGGCGCCAGAACAGGGGAAACGCGATCTCGCCTGGCGTAATGGGATCTGGGCGAGGTCTCACTGCTGATTTCCTTGCCTTTGCCTCATTCCAGAAAGCCCAGGTGTCCCCCATGCCACCTCCAAGAGGGTCTGGGGAAGGAGAATCCAGGCCAGGTTTGGATGTTGTGGACTAGGTGGTTCCTTCCAGTTCCAGAAGGCAAATCCCAGCTCTGCCACTTGCCGGCTGTGGGACTTTGGCCTCAGCTTCTCCATCTGTAAAATGGGGATAACTATACCACCTTGCAGGTTTGGTCCAGGGGAGCTGCCTGGCTCTTAGGGTAATTGTTGCTGTTGCTGTTATTGTTATTCCATAGATAAGGAAGAAGTTGTTCTGGGAAAAGATCTGGCCTAGGAGGCTTAGGCTGTCTCATTTCGCTCTACTGCTGACTAGCTATGTGACCTTAGACAATTCTATTTCCTTCTTATTTTAAGCAAAATTGTTCTTTCTGTTTATCAAGGTAATTCATGATCATTATTGAAAATTTAGAAAAATGAATGAAGAAAATTAAAAATCAGGGTAACTCTTAACTACTATTTATTGAGCACCTACTCAGTGCCAGGCCCCATGTTAGGTGCTTTCTATTTATCATCTCTAATTCTCCCAAGTCTGCACCCATTTGTAGATGAGAAAACTGGAGCTCAGTGTGGTGATGTGACTCATGCAAGGTCACACTACTGGTAAAGTGGAGCAGAAATCAAACCCAAGTCTTTCATTCTTCAAAGTCTGTTGGTTTGGTTTTCTATTGCTGCATAACGAGTGACCACAAAATCAGTGACTGAAAACCACACACATATCACAGTTTCCCTTGGCAGGAGTCTGGGCACCGCTTACCTTGTTCTCTTCTCAGACTCTCACAGGCTGCAGTCAAGGCATGAGTTGAACCGTGTTCTCATCCAGAGGCTCGACTAAGAAAGAGTTCACTTCCGTGCTCATTCAGGCTGTTGGCAGAATTTATTTCCTTGCAGTTGTAGAACAGAAGGCCCCAGAGGTTTGCTGCTTGCTTGTTGGAGGCTGCCCTCAAGTCCTAAGAGGCCACCCAGTTTCTTGAGGCTGCCCACAGCTCCTTGCCATGGGGGCACCTTACCTAGCTGTTAACTTCATTGAGCCAGCAAGGAGAATCTCTTGTTAGTGTATGCTAGCAGGACAGAGTCACATGTACATGCACACATGTACACACATGCATGCACATATACCAATCCATCTAGCATGATCATGGAAGTGACACACCCTCACCTTTTCCATATTCTATTGTTAAAATAGCTCCCACCCTCCACTCTGGAGAGGTAGAGGACCACACCAAAGTGTCAGCACAGTGGTGAGAGTCATGGAGGCCACCTAGGGGTCTGTCTCCCACACCCACACTCTTCCCACCACAGCCAGCTCCCCTTTCCTCAACAACATCCTCACCCTCACCCTCCAGAAGAAAACTCCACTCTAGGTTGGCAACTGCAAAGTTAGCTCCATGATACAAACATCGTGGCATATCCTAGACCAAGGAAAGGGAGCCTCATGGAACATTGGCTCAAGACATTTGACTCCCAACCCTTGGTACCATGCTGTGTAAAAACCAGAGAGGGAATAGAAATGGACAGGACATAGTGCCCAATCTCAGAAAACTTACCAGGAGGCTGGAAAGATGCCACAGTCAAGTGTTCTTTTGGTTGCAGGAGCCCTGGGTTAAGGGGGAAGAAAAGACAATTTTTTGGCTCTTGTATGTGAAAGTCTAGGAGTAATGACATCAAGCAAGGCTGGATCCTGAGTCTTAAATGAAGTCTTCAGGACCTAGTCCCTCTCTCAGGGCTCTGCTTTTCTCTGGTTGACCTCATTCCTGGGCCAGTCCCCCTTCATGGAAACTCCCAGCAGCTGCAAGATTATCTCATTCTTAAACTAGAAGAGTGTGAAGGCTGGAGGGAGAAATAGGTATTGGGGGTGGGGGTTGGTTTGTTGACAAGAAGTCACAAGAAAGGAAATTGAGAGTAGACTGAAATGTAGAAGGGCTGGAATTCAGATAGAAACTTTAGCCTGTACTCTGTGGTCCAACATTTTCCAGTGTGTTCCACAAGACTTTAATAAGTGTTAGGTGAGCCAAGAGTTTCAGGTCCAACAGACTGGATTAAGCTCACTTATACAGGTTTCTCTCCTGCAGGGCCTCATCTGTTCACACATCCAGATGTGATTCTCCAAAAGGAGAGCTACAGACTATAGCATTCCCTAAGGTGCAGCTCTCAATTCTACACCTTGTGAAGTGCCACTGTGTGTCATAGGGATCCATTGAAGGCAGCAGAGCAAGAGAGTAAGACAGCGAAAGTGTTCTAGGAAGAACACAATGGACACTCTGTAAGAGACGTCTGCATAGGCAGGGCATGGTGGCTCACACCTGTAATCCCAGCACTTTGGGAGGCCAAGGCAGGTGGATCACTTGAGGTCAGGAGTTCAAGACCAGCCTGGCCAACGTGGTGAAACACTGCCTCTACTAAAAATACAAAAATTAGCCCAGGCATGGTGGCAGGTGCTTGTAATCCCAGCTACTTGGGAGGCTGAGGCAGGAGAATCACTTAAGCCTGGGAGACAGAGGTTGTAGTGAGCCGAGATTATACCACTGCACTCTAGCCTGGGTGACAGAGTGAGACTCCGTCTCAAACAAACAAACAAAAAAAAGAGATAACTGCATAATCATCCATGCAAAGAGCAATCACCTCCCAGACCAGAGGGTCAGTGGCAGACACAGGAATTAAGGTATACAGTGGAGATGGGATGTAGGAAAATACATAGATTAACTCAGAAACTGCTGCTGCCTTGGTGATAGTGACAGTGACATTTAGTTTTGATTTTAGCTTTTCTGCTGAAAGCAGGGGCCACACAAAGAGAAAGCATGGACTGTGAAGTTCAGCAAACCTGATTCTTAGGTCTACTACTGTGCCTTTTGGGCAAGTCACTGTACCTCTCTGAACCTTGGCTCAGTGAAGGCTTAAGCATTTTCTCTCAGGGTCCTGGTGAGCATTCCAAGATTATAGAGAGCGGGTAAGGATGCCTCACTACGAGATGGACTTCCACTTCCAGCCATGATAGAGGACCTGGAGCCACACTAGCACTACCACTAAAAACAACTTGACACTTGGCAAAATAAGAGACAATGTTCTCAGGCAGTGGACAATAGCTACTGTGATCTCTGAAGGAAAGGAAACTTACAAGGTGAGCCCCTTATCACCTGGACTCTCATCCTGGGACAATTTCCCAACTATGGCACAGGACGACGGAGCCCAAACAGAACATGATAGTCCCTCTGAGCTCAGGAGGCAGAGATCAGGGTTTGGAGCAACTAAAGCAAAAGGAATCTGCAAGACAGGGCACTGGAGAGGAGGGAGCTGCATAGATAGGGAGCCCCAAAATCTGTGTGGGAGTCCCCCATGACCCACAGGTTCTTACCCAAGGACTGGGATTTGCAGGCACAGGGTCAGACTATCTGAGACTTACCAGAGAGCAGCTGTTATAGGGTTGAGAGTGAACTGGGGCTGGGAGACATTGGAGAGACCTTCATCCTAGACATCAAGCTGAGACACCAGAAGGCTGTGCCTTAGGTGTGAAGACTATACTGTGGTGTAAGGGATACTCCAGAGTTGCATAACAAAGCCTAAAACCAAATCCTTCAAGACCCTCAGGGGAGAAAGTTTGGAGGTGAGTCCTACCAAGTTAAAGGGACTTGGGAAAGAGCTTGGACTTTGCAGGAGTGCAAAAACAAGCCCATGGAACTTCAAAGGGATCACCTAATAATTGTACTGCCTGCTAAAATGAAACCTAACACTCATCAGAAAAAGATAACAAAATCCAGAGTCTCCACAACACATCACACACACACAACATCCAGTATACAATCAAAATTGTTGAGACATGCAAAGAGACAGGAAAATGTGATCCTTAGTCAAGAAAAAAGCAGCCAATAGAAACTAACTCCAAGATGGTCTGGAGGTCAGAGTTAGTAGATGAAGACCCTGAAGCACCTAGTCCAGTGTTTGGCACATAGTAGATGCCCAACAAATGCCAGCTGCTTATCTCCATTTGAGCAAAGTAATAATTTATTCCCCAAAATCTTTGAAACACAAGGATTAATAAAGGAAAGTGCATTCAGTCCACACATCCTGAGGTCCCGCTGATTGACCTTATGGGGCCCAGGGTGTGGGGGAGGCTGTCACGTGCAACAATGACAGAAACAAGTTATGACCCTGCCACTAACTCACTGTGCAAGTCCCTCAGTGCTCTGTGCCTCAGTTTCTCCATTTATATAATGGAGGGTGCAGGCAGATCATCTCAAAGGGCCCTTTCTCTCCAGGATTCTGAATCTGTCTGGCACAGGAACTGTTAGCAGCCCAGGACATGCTCTGAGCTGAGGCCTGGAAGAACCGGTTGGAGAAGGAATTGGATCTGCGTTTAATGCTCTGGAGGGAGCACAAGTTGGGGTGTCACTCTCCCAAGTATAATAATGTTGAATTGTAGGCAGAGCCTGAGCTCATTTTCCAAAGGAACCTTTCTTGAGAAATGTCTCCTAGCAACTAGCTCCACCGAGAGTACAATCTTCAGGGACCTTTACAGAAACACAAAGGCTTTTTGTGGCTCCCTCCTTCAAAAGCCCAGGTGGAAACTGCTCATCAGCCGACATGCTAGTGTGAAGCTCAGAGAGCAGGCGGAGGGGCATCTGGTGGGGCAGGGGCTACTGGGAGGGCTTCCACCCACAGCCTCAACCTCTTTCCTTTCGGTGAAAAGAGAAGTAGTCCAGCTTCAGGGCTCTGAGCATGGTCTTCCAACAGGAGCTCAAAACCCAGTTACTAGTTGGGGAGCCTTGAGGAAGTTACTTAAACTCTGTGAGCCCCATCTGTAAAATGCAGGAGGTTGGTGCTCCACCTAGATCCCTTTTATTGATCCAGCACACGCACATGCCTGTTACTGTGCGTGCTGATTGCTCACAGCTGCACCCTTCTCAGACAATCACCCATGGATAACGGGAAGTACCTCACCCAGAGATACTTTGGGGGTTGAGCCCATCTTGCAGGTTACCCTCTTCCCATTGTCCTATAGCCAATGACCAACAGATATGGAGGTACAAAAGCCCAGGCCCCTTGCCTATGGGGGGGATGATGCTGCAGTGCCATCTACTCTCCAGACTTCCCACGACATCCCCCTGAGGCTAGATTTCAGCTGAGCCCAGACTTCAGCTGAGCCCACATCTTGACTTAACTTCTTCTCCTGCTCCATCCTACTTTCCTCCCTTACACTTTTAAAGGTTTCCCATGACAGTGGTCCCTCAAGAAGTCACTTGCAGCAAGTCCCCATTTCAAGCTCTCCTTCTAGAAAATCTAAAGATATGATAGTACCTACCTCTTGGGCCACAGTGAGCATCCAACGATAGAATGCACATGAAGTACTCAGCCAATGCCTGGCACGTAGTAGGTGCTCAATATACGAACATCATTGTCCTCCTTCTCATTATCCTCATCATAACTAAAGACAGGCCTGGGATCATAGGGAGCTTCTAATGTGCACAAGAGCTGGGGACAGTCTTGGTATGGGGAAATAATTGCATTTAGACTGCTTAATACAGTTGAGGCAGAGTTATCAACTTCCTTTATTTCCTAAACCAATATAACAAAGCATTTCTCTAATTATAAAACACAGGTTCATTGAAAAAACAAAACTCAAGAAATGCAGAGAACTATGAAAATGAATGAATACATTAATTAATGAATAAAATTCCCCACCACTTGTTTATAATCACTGAGGACATTTTGGTTCATATTCTTCCAAACATTATTCACGTAAATTCACATAACATACCTATATATGGACACACACACATACACACATATCTACATCCACAAACATGTATATACACATATCTACACCCACAAACATGTATATATTAGGTTGGTGCAAAAGTCATTGTAGTTTTGCCATTACTTTAATTGATATAAGTAATACTATATAGAGATAAATATAGATATGTACGACTCAATACGTAAAGTAACACTACGTGTGTAACAAAATATATAACCAATCCTGTAACCTGTTTTTTTCACTTAATTTTTATAAATAGATAGTGGACATCTTCCATGTTAGTAAACCTAGGTCTACAACATCCTTCTTAGCCACAGATTTTTACATTGTATAGAAATAGTAAAATTTAATCAATCCCCTATCGCTGGACATTTACCATATTGCTGATCTTCTTATTATCTTGAACAATGCTTGTTCATGCACATTCTTGACCATATATCTTTGTGAAATGTATTCAATTATTTTCTTAAAACAAATTCCTAGAAATGGAACAGCACAGATATCTGCCTGGTTTGTAGGGCTTTCGACGCACGTTTCCCTGCAGGACGCCTGTACTATCAGCACTCCCTCCAGGAGTACACCAGAGTGTCTGTTTCCTCACACCCTCTCCAACACTGAGTATCATTATATTTTCATTTTTGCCAATCTGATAGGTGAAAGATAATACCCCATTGTTGCTTGAGTGTGCATTTTCTTTGATTTCTGGGGAGGCAGAGCATCTTTCTTAAGTTTGTGGACCGTTTGGATTTCACCTGCTGAGAAATGCCCTTGTCCAGTCATTGGCAAAGCCTGTTGGGTATCTTCTCTGTTCCCCCTTCCCTGCCCTGAGCCACAGACTCAGCAGCTTCCTGGTGTGTTATTTCACAAGCGCTCAAAGCTCTGCCTCATACAGGATTGGCCTCCCAGGAAGGCAGAATTTTCTCCGTCTGCTCCAGCCTGCCTGAGATGGGATTAGTGGGGATCCAGTTCCTTGACCTCCAGGAGCCCCCTTGCCAAGTCCCCTCTCCCAGCCCCATCCACATTTACACCACAAAGACTTTGCAAACCAGATCTGCTTAACGAAAATATCAGTTTTTGCCAAAATTCCAAACCCACCCAGCAAATACATTCCAGGGGTGATTATTAGCATGACTTGAAGAATCTTTTCAGAAGAACTTGTCAGAATATTCCTTTAAAATCCAGTACTCTTGAGAAGTTTAACATGAGATTGTACATATACCAAGATCCAGCACAGTGGAAAATATCCCAGCCATTGACCCAGAAATCCCAATGGTAAGAATTTACCCTCTGGGTGGGTGTGCTTGCCCATGTACAGAAAGATACATGTGGGATATTCATTGAAACCTTCCTCATAACAGTAAAATATATGGCAACCACTTACATATCCATCAGTTAGGACCCCTAAAATAAGTTACCAATGACCTCTGCTATGAAACATTGTGCAAATGTGGTGAGTCTGAATGTGCACGTGTGTAAACATGTCCTTGATGTGCCATAAAGTGACAAAGCAAGGTGCAGCCTGGCACATTTAGTGTGATCCCATCTGCACTTTCTAAAGGATAGATCGGAATCATTCTAGATGTTTATAGAAGCAGAGACAATTCCTGGAGAGATGCATAAGAAATTACATCAGTTTTTTCTGGGAGGAGGATGTGGGCTTGAAGTATTTGGAGATTTGGGGGTTGCACTTTACACCCATCTGAATTGTTTAATAACCGTGAATAATAATTTAAATGGCTTTATCATTATATAATGAAAATGCTTATTTAAAAGTTTAAAAGTGAGCCTATGATCAATAACAGAATTGTGGTAATAATAATGTGATTATTAAATAGCCTATTGAGTACCAATTATGTGCCAGGCACTGTGTATTCTCTCATTCAATATTAAAACGAGCCCTATTTTGATACTTATTTTATACACGAGGAACCTGAGTCTTAGGTTAAGAGGCTTGGTAAGGCTGCATCTGATTACAAAACGCTGGCTCTTTCCACAGGGCATGGTTCTGGTGCCTGAAGGGAGACCTGTGAGGGTTTTGTCGGGTCCTGTGGGGGTCCTTCAGTGAGTCCCTCGTGGTGGGCTGGAGGCTTCCCACCTGGTGGCAGCTCTGTTCTCTTTGCCTGCCCCCTGTGGCGTTTCTCCCCCTCATCTGTCTCCTTAGAGCTGCACCATCCAAAGCAGTCCACTTAATTAATTACGATTAAATAAGACTAAAATTTCAGCTCCTCAGTTGCACTGGCCACATCTCAAGTGCTAAACAGTCGCATGTGGCTAGTGGCTACCATGTTATCAGAAAGACAGCAAACATATCCATCCTTGCAGAACATTCTATCGAATTCCCTGTCCCAGCTTTGGAGCCAGGCTGACCTGGGCTCAAACCTGCTCCATCACTGGAGGAGCTGAGCAAAAGTCACTCAACTTTTTTGAGCCTCACTATTCTAATCTGTAAAATGGGATGACGATATAGCTGCCACACTGGGCTGTTGCAGGGGTTAGTTAAGATCATGCCCACTGCATGGGTAGCCCAAAGCCTGTCACATGAGCAGCTGTCACTTAAAAGACAGAGAGGACAGTAGGACTCTGCAGTCAGATATTTTATGACCTCGGGCAGGTCTGCTCTGAGGCCTCACCTCCTTGTCTGTAAAATGGGGTAAACACTACCTACCCTGAAAGGTGCTGTGAGGATTCGAGAGCATCCATATAGTAGATGCTCAGAAAAGAGTTAAGCCCCTTTTCCCCTTTCCAAAAAAGGGTTTCCCCTGTCAGGCAAAGCACTATCAAAAGACCCAGAAGAAGGAATCCAGAAGGCCAAATATCAAAAGAAGGCCCAATCTCCAAAATGAAATAATCATGGGATATTGTCCTATCACCCATTAAATTGCAGGGGTGGGGGGTAAATTGAAATTTTTACCAAAGAATAACATGCATATTTAATACTGCTCCTGGGCTTGGCATGGTGGCTCATGTCTGTAATCCCAGAACTTTGGGAGGCTGAGGCGGGAGGATCACTGGAGGTCAGGAGTTTGAGGCCAGCCTGACCAACATGGTGAAACCCCATTTCTACTAAAAATACAAAAAGTTAGCTGGGTGCAGGAGAATCACTTGAACCCAGGAGGCAAATGTTGCAGTGGGCCGAGATCACACCACAGCATTCCAGCCTAGGTGACAGAGCGGGATCCCGTCTCAAAAAAATAAATAAATAAATAAATAAATAGTGCACTTGTTTTAAGTATACCACTTAACACATTTTTATACACTGAAAATACCTGTGTAACCACCACTCAGATCAAGAAACAGAACATCAACAGCACCCTGGAAGCCCCTCCTGCCCCTTCCCATCCACTATTGCCCTCCACAGGGGCAACCACTATCCCGACTTCTAACACTAGAGATTAGTTTTCAGGAGACAAACCTAGATTCATAACATAAAGCCTTGCTGAAGGTGTGGACAATCCCATAATCTCAGGCACAGATGGCAAGTATGGAAAATGGTACAGCCATTTTGGAAGATAATTTGGCAGCATCTACTAAAACTTAAGATACATGTACTTCCTGGTCTAGCATTTCCACTTCCCAGTGTCTGCCCTAGATAAACGTTCACCCATGTGGACTGAAAGGCAGCAAGCATAAGAGTGTTTGGAGTAGAATTATTTGTAATAGTGAAAAATTGAGGCTGGGTGCAGTGGCTCATGCCTATAATCCCAGCACTTTGGGAGGTTGAGGTCAGGAGTTTCAGACCAGCCTGGCCAACATGGTGAAACCCCATCTCTACTAAAAATACAAAAATTAGCCAGGCGTGGTGGTGTGTGCCTGTAATCCCAGCTACTCGGGAGGCTGAGGCAGGAGAATCGCTTGAACCTGGGAGGCGGAGGTCACACTGAGCCGAGATCCCAGCATTGCACTCCAGCCTGGGCGACAAGAGCAAAACTCCGTCTCAAAAAAAAGAAAAAGAAAAGAAAAATTGGAAGTAACCTAAATGTCCAACTAAAGCTTAATGGTTTAAAAAAAACAACTATGGGGCATCACACTGCAGTTTACACTGTAGTAGATCAGAAGAGTGAGGTGTATCTACATGTACCAACGTAGAAATATCTCCAAGACATATCACAGAGTTTAAAAAGGAAGCTGCAGAAAAACGACCAAACCCACACATGCAGCATCAAAAAGAGTGATGACTCAGGGAAAGGGGTGAGATTGGGGCATGGCTGGGACAGTAAGGAGAAATGTTACTTTTTAAAATCTGTATGCAACTGAGTTGTTCCGAATGTTTACAGTAGCAGTGGATTTATGTATTACTTGTGTGAACTATTTTGCAAGCGTTTAAGGGGAATGAAACAACCCACACACAAAGTCCAGGTAAGGAAAAAAAGACTGCTGCTGCTGCCTGCTGGGGGGTGGGTGGCTCCCACCCAGGGCCTCAGCTTGAGTTCCAGGAAGACAGTTTCCTGGGTCTCTGAGACCTAAGGGGCTGAATGAGTGGAGGCGTGAGAAGGCCCTGGAGACCAGAATTGTAGAGGCCTCCTTTGATGGAAAACAGTGCCCTCATTACTGCACCTCGGCTGAGAACTCAACACCCATGTGATGTAAGTGGACCCCTGCAAAGGAACAAGTCCCAGGGCTGGGCGCCCGCTCCAAACAGAGCCCAGCACTTTAAAGGAAGGATTGCTGGGTCTGATTCTTTCCATCCCTGGGGATGGAAAAGAGAGGTGGCAGGCGTCACCTCACAACAGGGTGGCTTTGTGAGAGTGAAGCACTGAGGTGGAGGCTCGGGGTGAGCGTTGCGACATCCAGTGGCTGTGGGCTCCAGAGAGTGGAGGTTGTAGAGGAGGGCAGCAGCCAGGGCTCTGCATTACAAATATTCAACCTTTAAGAATAAGCCAGGTAGGGAGGCTGGCCCAGCTGACTCCAGGGAGAAGGGTTCCTTAACCTCACTGAGCCTCAGTTTCCTCCTCTGTAAAATGGGTGCAGGCTCTTGCCATCTCACACACACATGAAAGCTCCTGAGTCAGACTGCCTCAAGTCTAATTACAAAGCTACCACTTGCCAGCTGTGTATCTTTTTTACTTTTTTATTTCCATCCAGCTGTGTATCTCAACCTGCGGAAGGCCCCAGCTTCCTTCCTCATCTGTAGAACAAGAGCTTCACTCTTCCCTAATCTCAGAGGACTTTCATTAGGTTTAAATGAGACCATATCGGTAAAGTCATGTCACAGTGCCTAGCACTGGAATGTGCTCGATAGCTGTTTGCTACAATTATTAAGTTAATAATTTATTAATTTTTATTTACAAAGCACCTATGTGCCAAGAACTGTGCTAGGCATTGCAGACACATCCCTGAATAAGTTACAATTCCTATTCTCATAGTGTTTACAGTCTAATGGAAGTGTAAATAAAGACGCCTAGACACATACCTCCAACTGATTCACTCCAGATTTTAAGGACAAATACCCTGAGGTCCAAATTCAGAATTCAGGCCCATCCGTGTTTATCAGCGATGCAATTTTGCTAACACCTCCCTCCTCCCTGCCAATCCAAAGCATTGTGTATGGGAGTGACTTCAATGTGTCCCCAAAAATCTATGTTGTAAAGATGTCAAAAGTACACTACAAAGTGACACAATCATTGTTGGCAGTATCCACTATAGCTAAACATTCACCTACCTATGATCCCCCAAGTCCACTGCTGGATATCTGCCCAACAGAAATGAGCACTCATTTTGACCCAAAAATTCAAGGAAAGGTGTTCATAGCAGCTTTATGAGTGATAGCCAAAAACTGGAAACCATCCAAATGTTCGTTCTCAGGAGACTATATCAGCAAACTGTGACATAGCCACCAAATGGAATACTTAAGTCAGAAATCAAGAGGAATGAACTACTGACACAGGCAGCTACACTGATGAATCTCAAACACACGGCTGAGTAAAAAAGCCAGGCCAAAATGAGCACATTTTATTATTCCATTGATGTGGAGTTCTAGAGCAAGAGAAACGAATCTGTAGTGACAGCGGCCAGAATGGCTCTTACCCTGGGAGAAAGTAGGTATTGACTGGGGTGCAGTCAGTCTTGATATATATTTTGTGATCTATATCAAGATATAAAGCAAGCCAATCTTGTTTTATATCTTGATCTTGGAGGTGGTTATGTGCGTGAACACATATATAAAACCTCACTGAGCTGCACAATGGACTTTATGCTACACTTTAATTTTTTTTTTTTTTTTGAGACAGAGTCTGGCTCTGTCACCCAGGCTGGAGTGCAGCGGCATGATCTGGGCTCACTGCAACCTCCACCTCCCAGGTTCAAGCAATTCTCTTGCCTCAGCCTCTCTAGTAGCTGGGATTACAGGCACCCACCACCAGGTCCGGCTAATTTTTTGTATTTTTAGTAGAAACGGGGTTTATTCCTGTTGACCAGGCTGGTCTCGAACTCCTGAGCTCACACCATCTGCCCGCCTCAGCCTCCCAAAGTGCTGGGATTACAGGCGTGAGCCACTGCACCCAGCGTACACCTCAGTTTTTAAATGTTTAAAAACAAATAAAGCAAGGTCCCTTAAATGCTCCTTGGTGCATGGGGAAGACTATGACAGATGTGGATTGGGCCCATGGTTGGTCTCCTTGACACTTTCACATTGAGGCCTCAGCCTCTAGGAGAAGCAATGGGACAAACCAGGGAAGAGGAGGATTTGGGGATAGGATCATTGAGGCCGCCGGTGACCAATGCCAAGAGGTTTTTCTCAACAATCAGGACATGAAAAAGAGGCAGGTGGGGACCACAGGAAGGACAGGAAAAAAGCAGATGTCTTTGCCTCAGGGAAGATTGAGTTGTGCCCAGTTGTATTGGGGCATATTGTACATTACACAATAGTATTTCCTCTGGAATTTATGTCTGCTAACTTTCACTAACCAAAATTATAATTAAGCCAGCATCTCCCGATTTGGAAACGGTGAGAACAAATGACAGTTGGCCATATTTTTCAGCATCGTCCTTGGAAAAGGCTATCAGTTATCAGTAATGCATCAGCAATGATCTAGGTGGAGATTCTCTCGCTCACCAAATGCAAACCTTTGAAGGGAGGGAGGCCTCTGCCTTGGCCACTGAGGTTCCACTGGATACAGGTTGGCCTTATTTTCCAACAAGTCTTGCATGGAAGGGGGTTGGCAGGTGTGCAAGTGACATTTCTTGTGTGTGTGTGTGTGTCTGTGTGTGTGTGTGTGTGAGCAACATGGCTGTTTATTTCACTTGGGTGCAGGCAGGCTGAGTCCAAAAAGAGAGTCAGCAAAGGGTGGTGGGATTATCATTAGTTCTTATAGGTTTGGGATAGGTGGTGGAGTTAGGAGCAATTTTTTACAGGCAGGGGGTGGATCTTAAAAAGTACATTCTCAAGGGCGGGGAGACTATTACAACGTACCTTCTTAAGGGCGGGGGAATATACATTATCGCAAGGGTGGGGAGGGTGTATTGTCATAAGATGAATTGATGAGTTAAGGTGGGGCAGGAACAAATCAAATGGCGGAATGTCATCAGTTAAGGCAGGACCTGGCTAATTTCACTTCTTCTGTGGATGTTCAGGTGCTTCAGGCCATCTGGATGTAAACGTGCAGGTCACAGGGGATATGATGGGTTAGCTTGGGATCAGAGGCCTGACATTCCTGTCTTCTTATGTTAATAAGAAAAACAAAACAAAATGGTCGTGAAATGTTGGGGTGGCGAAAATTTTTGAGGGTGGTATGGAGAGATAATGGGCGATGTTTCTCAGGGCTGCTTCGAGCGGGATTAGGGACAGCGTGGGAACCTAGAGTGGGAGAGATTAAACTGAAGAAAGATTTTGGGGTAAGGGGTGATATTGTGGGGTTGTTAGAAAGAGCATTTGTCATATAGAATGATTGGTGATGGCCTGGATGCAGTTTTGTATGAATTGAGAAACTAAACAGAAGACACAAGGTCCAAATAAAAGAAGGAGGAAAACAGGTATTAAAGGACTAAGAATTGGAAGGACCCAGGATATCCAATTAGAGAGTGTCCAAGGTGGTTCAGTGTAATTATCTGTTTGGTTGGCAAGTTTTGGGGCTCTATCCTTGAGTTTTTTTGTGTTGTCATACACCAGACCAGATTGATTTAGGTAAAAACACTCTTCATTTAAAAATATACAGAGTCCTCTTTTTTCATCAGTAAGTTGAGGCCTATTCCTGTCTTCTTATATTAATAATAAGAGAATTACAAAACAGTAGTGAAGTGTTGGTGTCATGAGGGGAACAGGAAGCTGTTCGGTCCTATTTGCAAATTGATTTCAGGGGTAAGGAAAACTAGTGTACATGTGCCTGTCTAATTAATAGGTAGACACATGTAGGTGGAGGAGACACAGAGGAAGAAGAGAACTTGAGTAAGGCAAAACTGGAAATGTAAAGTGAAAAGATGAGAGGGAGCACCAAAAGAGATGTCTTGCACCCAGACTCCTATGGATCCAGCGAGGGCAGCAGCTGTTAGAGGTTGTAGTGGGGATTGATGGGGCAACTGGGTAGAGGGGGAGGTTCGATTTTCATGGTGTATGAGAAAGCGCACAGAGCCTACAAGCAATCTTTCACTGCTATTCTTGAGGTTGGGTATAAGTAAACAAGAAGGGGGGCTGGGAGGAGAGTCCAAAGAACAAGGGGAAGGTAGCCAAGAATGGAGTGAAATGCAGGGCAAATGTCTTCCTAAGCAATAGTAACTGCTAATGTTTTTATGTTTGTCAGTATTGATACAGGGCTTATCTGTAATGCGGAGCTGAAAAGCCCCTAATGGTTTTGGTAATGTCCATAGTTGGGCTTTGGAAATGAGGAGGGAAAGAGCATAGAGAAGGTGAAAGGTTACCTAAGGGAATTCTGGTGGGTCTTCGCCGAGAGATGCACAAAGGAGAGGAAACAGGGATAGTAGTTTGTGTTGTGACGGGTCCAAATATGGTGGGGGAGGGGGTGGAATTGACATAAGGAGAAAGGGCCGTAAGTAGATGCGAATAAGTGTGGCAGCTTGTTGGTGCGAAATGTCTGGGCAGTTCTCAACAAATCCATCCAGAAAGTAAAGAAGTTCCTCAGGTGGGTAAAGATGAGGGCTATTAAAGGAGGTTCGGAGGTGCAGGGAGAGGGAGAGGTAGTCCAGTCAACTTGTAGAGCGCGGACGGCTGTGTAAGAGCAGGAAGAAATGGAAATGCTAAGCCAGCAATTGTTCGCTAAGGAAGGATTAGAAATGGTGAGGAGGGAGTGAGTGAGATTGTTAGTATATCTTAGAGGTAATTAGGGAGGGGTAGAGAGCGACTGGAGAACAGGGGCAAGGACAAGAGTCAGTAGAAAAGTAAAAAAAAAAAAGGACTTCGTCAGGATAGAAGAATTGGAGTGTACCTTGCCACTGAAGATCTTCTATCCACTTCAAGAGAGACTTAAGGGTGGTGGTTTGAGGTAAAACTAGGAGATATCAGTTATGATGGTATGGAGGAAAAGTGTAAACCCGCAGTGTAAACAAGGGCAGGGCATTTACAAGTAGTTGAGAATGGTGAATAGGAGTATGACTAGACAGAAGGTAGTAGGGATGACAAGTTTTTGGGGTGCAGTCCAAGTAGTCGGGGTGACTGTGTAAAGCCCTGTTGCAAAAAGTAGGGTAAGGACGAATAGAGCTAATAGAATGAAGGGATGTATTAGGCTCATGAGGGTTATTACTGCTCTTCAGAAATGCGAGTGAGTTTAAGGGAAGTAGGGGAGAGCACTTGCAACTTCCAGGAGGAAGAGGAGAGATCAGGCTGGCTGTCCAATGGACACAGCTTTATTCTGGAATGGTGAACCCAATGGGGAGGGTCCTGCAGGCAGAAGGCAGTTGGGGTACTATAGATGACTAAGTCGGGTCTGGTCCACCGAGGTTGTAGAGTTTGAGGGGTCAGATTCTTAAGAACTGATTGTCCAGCTAGGGTGTCTTTATATGGCTGGGAATCTGGAGTAGGCAAGAGAAGATTAGCAGTCTGATGAATTTCCTGTCTAGCCTGCTGGAGGACTGGAAGATAGTTGCCTAGAAGGCTGGTGTCTGGGATGAGGTTGGGGCCGAGCAAGAAAGTACGTCCATATAAAAGTCCAAATGGACTTTACCCTGTAACTTCTCAAGGACAGACTCTAATTCTGAGAAGGGCAAGAGGTAAAAGTACTGTCCAGTCCTTTTTAAGTTGGAGGCTGAGCTTGGTGAGGTGTGTCTTTAAAATACCGTTAGTCCGTTCTACCTTTCCTGAAGATTGAGGATGGTAAGGGGTATGAAGTTTCCACTGAATACCAAGAGTCTGAGAAACTGCTTGGGTGATTTGACTAATAAAGGCCGGTCTGTTATTGGACTGTATAGAGGTGGGAAGGCCAAACCGTGGAATTATGTCTGACAGAAGGGAAGAAATGACTGCAGTGGCCTTCTCAGACCCTGTGGGAAAGGCCTCTACCCATCCAGTGAAAGTGTCTACCTAGACCAAGAGGTATTTTAGTTTCCTGGCATGTGAGTAAAGTCAATTTGCCAGTCCTAGGCAGGGTCAAATCCCTGAGGCAAGGAACATTTCTTTGAACTCCAGGTCTGGGAGCTGCTCCTTCTGAAATTCTGGCTTTGTGATGCTAATGTTGCCCTTGGGACCCAGCCCAACTTCCCAGGTCTGTGTGGAGAGAGCTGAGCAGCAGCTTAGATCCCTTCTGGATTCTCTAGACTAGGTCCTTTTTCTATGTCTTGAAATTTTCTTCCACAGATAAGGTTACTTGTTCCCTTAATCCTTTCATTAAAAAACACAAAAGATACTTCAAACCACAAACACTCTCCCTCTTCTATCCCCTCCTTAGTGGTGGAGTTCAAAATTGGAAACCCCAGGGGAAACACCAGGACCCCAGGCAATTCTGTTCACCCTGATCATCCCTGAGCAGGCCACAGCTGAGGCCGCCCCTGGTTCTGGCCCCGACTCACTCTCTGGGGAATTACCCACTTTCCCATACAGCGCAGAGGCCTTTATGTGGCTGCATTCCCTCATTCACTGATTCATTCATTCCCTCAATAAGTCTTTATTGAGTGTCCACTCTAAGCACAGCTCCAGGCTGGGCCCTGGGGAGACAGCTGTGAATAGGACCCAATCTCTCTTCAAGGTGAGTACAGTATGGTGAAGGAAGCAGGGCGGAAAGAGTCATAATTCGGTAGGAAGTATTGACATAGGGGAAGTCTGGGTGCTACGGGAACACGTGGTTGAGGGGGACCTCCCTGAGGAAGTAGCATTTCTGCCAACACCTAAAGGATGAGAAGGAGTGAGCCAGGCAGAATGGGGGAGCTTCCCAGGTGAAGGGAACAGTTCCTGCAGAAGCTGGCAGCTGAGAGAAGCCATGGCTTTCAGGGAACCCAGAGAGTTCTCAGTGGTTGGAGTATGGGGCATGGAGGAAGTTGGCCCCTGTCTCCTCACTGACCTTCTCTCATGTGACTGCCCCTGTGTTCCCTCCACTTCAGCCACCCTGACCTCCTTGCTGCTCCTGAATATGCCGGGCACAGCCCAGCTCGGAACCTTTGCACTAACCGCTGACCCTGCTCCAGGACGTCTGCTTGGCTAACTCCCAGCTTCTTTCAAGTCTGTGTCCATGTCTCATCTTCCCATTGAGACCCGTCTGAACCGAGCATCTATTTATCACCACAGGTGGTCCCCACTTGCCACCAGCCACCCCCTTTCCCTCCTCTACACTCCCTTTTTCCTGGTGTCTCTGGTCTCCTTCCACACTGTCTACCTTACTTATTCATCATGCTTATTGTCTATCTCCCACTCTAGAATATGAACGTGAATGCTGCAAGAACAGAGGCTTTTGTTGTGTTCACTGAGGTATCCAAGCCCTTGCACAGTGGAAGGAACAAACAGATGGAATTTGAGAGGCTGGCAGGGAGAAGCCAGGCTGCAGAGGCCTTGTAGGCCTGGGGAAGACATGTGGGTTTGAGTCCCCAGTGCAAAGGGAAAACACGACACAGAAGGGTTCCAAGGAGGGCAGAATCAGGGTCTGAGTTACTCTTTAAAAGCTCACTCTGGAGTCTTTGTGGAGAACGACTTGAAGGAGAGTGATATGATTTGGCTCTGTGTCCTCACCCAAATCTCATCTCAAATTGCAATCCCCACATGTCGAGGGAGGGACCTAGTGGCAAGTGATTAGATCATGGGGGCAGATTCCCCCATGCTGTTCTCGTGACAGTGAGTGAGTTCTCACAAGAGCTGATGGCTTTAAAGTGTGGCACTTCCTTGCATGCACTCTCTCTCTGTCTCTCCTGCTGCCACGTAAAATGTGCCTTGCTTCCCTTTCACTTTTCACCATAATTATAATATATATATCCCTTTCACTTTTCACCATATTTATATATATATATGGTGAAATATATATATATTTTATATATATATATATAATATATATATCCCTTTCACTTTTCACCATATTTCCTGGAGCCTCTCCAGCCATTTGGAACTGTGAGCCAATTAAACATCTTTGTTTATAAATTACCCAGTCTCAGGTAGTATCTTTATAGCAGTGTGAAAACTGACTAATACAGAGAACAAGTTACTGTTGGTATCCAGGCATTCAGTGGTACCCAGGCTAGGGTGGTGGCATGGAGGCCTGGGAGAAGTGGATGGACTCCAGAAATTCATTAGAAGATGGACTCATCAGGCCTGGGAGATCAGACGACTGTGGGGTTGCAGGAAGACAGGGCAAGGAAGACTCCCAGCCTCTTGGTCTGAGCAACAGGGTCAGAGTAGAGCCATGTGCTGAGATCTGGGAGACAGGGGAGGCACATGTTGGAGGCTTGGGGTGTCAAGAGTTCTGTTTGGGCCATGGTGAGTTTCAGATGCCTATTAGACTTTCAAGTGGAGATGTCAGGTAGCTGATTGGACAAGGTCAAAGCTCAGAAGCACGGTCCAGATTGAAAATATATAATACATCAGGGGAATGTTGGCTTAGAGTTCTCTTTAAAGCTCTGAGAGTGTACAGAGAGAAGAGAAGATGTCCAAGAACTGGCCCTAAGGACCAAGCTCTGAAGCCTTCTGACTTGGCCCTTGAAAAATGAGGACTTTGCCGGGAAGGTGGGAAGAAGGCAGTCCAGGCCAAAGGAACAGCATGGGCGTGAGCTCAACCTAAAAGAACATGGGCCTCAGGACTCTAAGAAACTGTGCGAGTCATCCAAAACAAAGAAAGTCTGAGAAACTGCCACAGCCAAGGCAGCCAGAGAGGACATGATGACTGAATGTGACGTAGTATTCTGGAGGGATCCTGGAACAGAAAAGGGACATTAGGTAAAAACTCAGGAAATCTGAATAAAGTATGCACTTTAGTTAGTAATAATGCATCAATATGGTCTATTAATTGTAACAAATGCACCATACAACTCACATGTACAGCTGCATACACGTAAGGTGTTAATAACAGGGAAATTGGGTGTGGAGTATAAGAGAACTCTCTGTACTATCTTCCTAACTTTTCCCTAAATCTAAAACTGTTTTTAAAAATAATAAAGTTTATTTTTTAAAAAACAGCATGAGTCTCATAAATACCCATGTGGGCACACAAACACACACACACATCCATTCCAAAGACCATGGTAATTTCTTTCTCTGGAGAGGACTTTGACACTGACCAGTCCCTTCAGTGGCCAAAAGACTCAGATACATTGTGAATATATCACCCCTCCCTCTGCCAAAGAACCAAGGGTCCTCACCTCCACCTACTTTCTTTCTGTTTACAGAAAACATACTCTCCTCAGGCCAGATTTCATAGTGAAAATGAGAAGCAGAGACGAAATGGCTCAGGTAAGTCAGACCCGCCTAGAATTCCTAGGTGCGGCCAGAGTCCATCCCTTCAGCATACTCCACAAAAGTACATCCCATGGCCACAATTTCCCTGAGTCCCACTTTGCTCCACAGCTGGTTTGGTTTCTCCCTTGCAGCATAAGTTCTGGCACCATCTGGGTTCAAGTTCTGGCACCATCTGGGTTCAAATTCTGGCTCCACTACCAACTCATTGTGCAATCTCGAGCAAGTCACTTGAGTCTTATTTCCTCAACTGTAAAAGGGGCATAACCATACTTGAGGCTGGGCATGGTGACTCATGCCTGTAATCCCAGCACTTTGAGAGGCTGAGGCAGGTGGATCACTGGAGGTCAGGAGTTCGAGACCAACATGGCAAAACCCCGTCTCTACTAAAAATACAAAATTAGCCAGTTGTGGTTGCGTGCACCCATAATCCCAGCTACTCGGGAGGCTGAGGCAGGAGAATTGCTTGAACCCAGGAGGTGGAGGTTGCAGTGAGCCACAAAAAAAAAGAAAGAAAGAACCATAGCTTGATCAAAGAGCTATTGAGTGGATTAAATGAGATGAACTGTAAATTGGATATAATTTCATCCTCCGAAGAAAGGACATAATACAGTGAATGCCAAATATCTGGCATTGTGCCTAGCACTCCTGAAGGCTGGTTGTTGATGACAGACATGATCAGTCTGGCCAATCAATGAGGCCCCCAAAGATCAAATGTCACCTTGGGCCCCTGATTGGTGTCTGAGGTGTGGCAGATGGGCTTTCAGGACACTGGATGGTGTCTGGGGAGCAGAGAGGTACAGGACCCCTGAGTCAGAGCAGAAGCTGGATCTGGGCAGTGGCCATGGGCCCAGAAAAGAGAGTTTGGCCAACAGTTGGCCTTGAAGGTACCAAGGCTGGTAACAGGCGGCAAAGGGAGGTAGTACTGTGTGGCTGAGACCACAACAGTCAGCTCAAGATTCCCTGGCTCTTTCAGACACAGCCTTGAACAGAGGCCATCCAGTACCCTGGACAGCTCCAGGAATCTAGATTTCAGGGGCTTAAGTTTTGTGGGCTGAGAACTGGATTGGGTCTTGGTTGTGCAAGCCACCTCACCTCCCTAAGTCTCAACGACCTCACCTGTTAACTGGAGGGACTACCCACCCTTCAGGGCTGTTGTGACGAGTGAATGAGATAACAGAGAGGCAGAAGAGCAGGTGGCCAAGGTCTGTAGTCGGACCACCTGCCTTCATGTATCCCAGCCCCACACTGTGTGACTTCAGAGAAGTTGCATCACCCCTCTGAGTCTCCATTTTTTCTCATTTGCAATGTTAATAGACCCTGCTTCATAGGATTATGAAGATTAAATGAAACAGAACATGAAGCACACAATTAACATGAGTTTTTGTTTTAGAAGAAACTTAGCACCAGACACAGAATAGATCCTCAAAATTGCCAGCTTCTTGTATCTCCTGAAGCCCCCTGGTGAGCCTGGCACCTCCCACTTTTAGACCTGATTGGCCCACTCATCTCTGATTGTTACAGACACTCCACAAAGCCAGAGAAAGCAATCTGGTGGAGTTCCATAGGCCTCTGCCCTCAACCTTCACACCCAGCAAAGACCCTGCCTCTCAGTGCCACCCACTCCACGATACTTGTGACATGTTTTAAAGTACCAGTGTATACCGTATAGTGTTTGTTCTGCACCAGCCTCTGTTATGGGCTACACACACACACACACACACACACTCTAAGCTGATTAACCTCACAACCGTGTGAGGAAAGTACCCTGGTTATTCCCATTTTACAGATGAGAAAACTGAGTTTCTGCGGGGTTAGGTAACTAAATCGTGGGGTCACACAGCTATTAAATAGTGGTGGTGGGACCTGATCCCAGGTATGGCACTTCAGAACCCCATGCTGGTAGCATCAACAAGGCCAGCGGCCAAAGAAAGCAGAAGAGTAGGCGGGAGACTGAGGCTGGAAGTCAGGACACTGTGTTCTCGCCTTGGCCCTGGAACCTCGGGGCTAGGAGTCCTCACTGCAGACGTTCACCCGCGCCCTGCCTGCTACCTGGGCGCGAACACCTGCCCCGGCCCCTGCCCCCCTCCTTCCCCCCGCGGCGGCGTCTCCTCGCCCGCCCCTCCGGCCGCCCGCCGTAACCTGACCCTCGGCGGGGTTTGGGCCTTGGGGCCGCGTCACCGTCGCGGAGGCGCTTCGGCGCCGGACTACGCTCCTGCTGTGCGCTCCCGGGGCCAGCAGTGCTGGCTCTGCAGTAGGAGGCGCGGGGGCATGGCGCAGAGGCTGGGCGAGTGGGCCCGGGGGCCCTCCGATGCCACCGGGCTCTACCGGGCTGTGCTGCTCCGGTCGGGTAAGTGGGAGCAACGCCACCCTCGCCGCGGGAAGTGCGCGAGGAGGGCTCGGTGGTGCACGGCGCTCAGTCCCTGGCCAGTCCGCCGCTGGGCGCCTCTGCTTCGTTGCTCTGCTTCTTTCCTAACCTTCCGTCATTCTTTTTGCTTTTTCGTTTGTTTGTGACAGGGTCTCATTCTTTCTCCCCCGCTGGAGTGCAGTGGCTCAATCATAGCTCACTGCAGCTTCCAACTCCTGGGCTCAAGCGATCCTCCCCATCCTCCCGCCTCAGCCTCCCGAGTAGCTGGGACCACAGGTGCGCACCACCACACCCGGCTAATTTTTAAAATTTTTGGTAGGTACGAGGTCTCCCTAGTGCTGTCCAGGCTGATCTCCAAAAC